>NC_136063.1:1983578822-1984800322 GCF_964261635.1 Lissotriton helveticus
ACACACATCCACACCCACTTCAAAGTCACACCCTTCACACTGCACACCTCCTCACCACCCAAGAGCACAAATCTCATGTGTGCCAGGGGACCAGGACTAAGGGCCAACACAGGATGACCATACACATACACAGCTGGGCACATATACAGGAATAACACAGATACATCATGACAGTGCCCAGCCTGCATGCAAACCTTTGCACAGCATCACACCATGTGCTGGCAGTGTACCCCAACCTGACATGGCAACAACGTAGCCAACAACACAAAACCACTCAAAAGAGAACTGCATGATAGCTAAAAGAGCCAACACAGATAACACAAGTATCAGTGTCTGAATGGACTGAAGACCCTGTTACCCCTGTTTAAAAATGTGATGCGGCCAAAGAGCTTTGCAATGTTGAAGTGACACATAGAGCATGGGGCACAAGCGACCAAATGCACACACAAAAAGATCTTCAATCACAAGTACACTGACAAAATAGACAACAGGAGTAACTGTCTTTATTCACATATTGCACAGATGTGATAGTAGAACAACTGTACACAAGATCAATGTACAAAATGCAGATCAAATGCAAGATAACCTGCACAAGCAAACTGTAAACAGGAAGGCCAGTGGACATGGCTCAGGGGAGATTCCAACACAGCAGAGCAACAGGGCCAGTGTCCATGGCACAGGGGAGACTCCAACACACCAGAGCAACAGGGCCAGTGTCCAGGGCAGGTGGCATAGCAAGTACATGAGAGGCTTCACAGGTGAGAGTACAACACAGCAGAGCAACATTACCAGTGTCCATTGCACAGGGGAGACTCTAACACAGCAGAGCAACAGTGTTGTAATTAGCAATGATTAGGTTAAGCATTAGGCGAAGACATCTTGTATTTAGAGACTATCTTTCCATTTTACGGAATCCATTTTGTATATCTGTCGGCCATTTTGTTTGCCATGTACTCTGTCCTACCTTCCTGGTAACTGCTCTTGAAATCTGCCTAGAGACAAGATATATTTATCCTCTTCTGCTTTGCACATGCCCAGTTGAACTTACAGCTGTCCCCAACTTGTAACTGTCAAGATGTGTCCACCAGAATTAGCTAAATGTCAGCCCCTCCCACTTGTTGCTAGCACACTCTCTGTATGACCTTATATGTATTTGAAACCAGCATTCTGTACCTTGTACTGCCTTCGTTTGAGCCCCTGTGTAGGTATAAAAGGACCAAGCTCCTTCCAGTCAGTGTGCTACCTCATACTCTACCGAAGGGTGTTATGTGAATGTAGTTCCACCTCATGAGGTTTAATAAACTCTGTCTTTTCTATTCTAGTTTCTGTGCCAACTTCTTTCTATTCGTCTGAGGACCCTGAGCAGAAAAGGGTGAATCCCTTGCACTGGTAGGCCTGGCTGAGGCTTGCTACTACAAATTGGCACCCAACGTAGGGCTCATCGGCGACTGGGATGCCCGAAGGAGTGGTCGAGACAAAAGATTGGAATCTCACATTGGACGTGATAACTGCCGGAGGAGACCCGAGTCTTGGCATCCACGGCGTTTTCCCTTTCTTTCTGATCTGACCATCCAGGTGGTGCAGGTCCTCGACTGAGATCTCTTCTGTTGATTCGCTGTGCAGTGACCCTTTGGTCAATTTGAGAACTTGGCAATAGGAACATGGACACCATTTGATTTGTAAGAGCCGTTCTGCGGCACTTGCTATTGGTCTTGACGCCTTTGATTGGTAAGGGAGTTTAGTAACACTTACTGCGGCTTTGTACAATTGGCCAATATTGAATCTCGTTTGATATATATATATATATATATATATGTGTGTTGCAATACATATAGGCAGGTAAGGAGGAGATTTTTCTCTATTTAAAATTGTTTGAACGGCACAAATTACGAAGAGTACCTTAAGCGCTACTTGTGATTTCTATTTTTTTGGCATGCCTGTTTCCAGCACACTTCGTAGGATGTGTTGCTTTTGTAGTGTTACCACTTTGAAACTTGACGAAGCACAACCAGCCCCCCCGGAGGGGATGGCTAATAGGGACATGTATATTAAGTATGGTATTTCGTCCATAATGTACAGCACATTATGGAACAAATACACTTGTAAGGATCCTGAGTTGCCTTGGCCTATGTATTGGTCATTTGATTTACAAAAGATTCAGTATGTGGAGCAACGAATGTTTAAGCGAAAGGCTAGGCAAGATATGTTTGATTGTGAACGAATGTGGGAGAAGGAAGTGCGTGAGCGAATGAAGCATGAGCAGGCGTTCATTGAAAAAGAGCAGCGTAAGAGCATGTATGCGAAAGCATTAGAAATGAAAAATAAAGAGATGAAGGAAATTAAAGAAAGGGAAGATAGGGAGCATCAGTTACAGGTAAATGGCCAATACACTATTCGTAGGCCTCTTTATCCTATTCTTAATAAACCCCAAGATGATTCTCTCTTTTTAGATCGTTGTCCACCTCCGTACACTCTTCCCTCTGCTCCTTATGAGTCAGATGAGGACTCTCCTACAGAGCAGGATAAAATCCGAGACACTCGCTCAATGTTAACTACCGAACGTTCCTCTGAGATTAGATCCGCGGCGCACAAAGCCGATCGTAGTACTAATACTACTTCTGAACTTCTAGATATTATTAAGAATTGGTTGGAAAATTAACAAAAATATTTTACAGAGATATTTGCTGCAGAGGTTGTTGAACGATTTAGGAAATATTCAGCGGAAGTAGAGCCAGATGATATAGCAGCTGATTGTAAGCAATTACGTGAAGGTTCTTTTGTCTTCTCCAAGGTGACTGACACGATCAGACGCTTGGTTAAACTACGTGATGAAGCAGCCCGTTTGCGGGAGGAGAAATAGGCAGCAGACGCAGCTGCACAAACATCCCGCATTAACATGGCACGAGCTTTGATGCCCGAAACAGATAAGAATGTTGTAATTAATGTGAAACCCATGCGGGAAGCCGCACCTTTATATGTTTCTCCTAAAGGAGCAGGTACTAGTGATGATAAGACTTCTACCGACGCGAAAGGGTACTTTATTTATAATTGGGTTTACACTTTTTGGAATAGAGCAGATGTCATGGCTCTTAAGAATGCATTGCCTGATCAGCGAAAGAATCCAACAGCCTTTGATGAAGAAATTGAGGGTGCCATTAGCTCTTGTACTAGGACTTTGTCTTATATTGATTTGTTTTTTGGATTAATATTACCGCCTGATATGTGGAGAACTGTGCGTAAAGTTGATGATCGTGTGGCATTTGGGGCATCGTGGAAAGATTTAGAACAATTAAATGAAGATAGAAAACCTGCACAGAAACCGTGTCAGTTAATTTTGGTTCTTCCGGTAGCTATATTGATTAAATTAAAGACGATTATTCCCCCTAAAAAGATAGATTGGACTATGTTAGTGTCTTGTAAGCCAAAGATAGATGAATCAGTTTCAGACTTCTTCACATGCTTTGAAGAAGCATTCCATGATTTTAGTGGCCAGTCATTGACAGAAGACACAGATAGGCATCTGTTTGTCGATAAATATGTCACAAACATTTTGCCAGGAATAGCTAAAGCATAAAGGCCAGTGAAAGTTCATGGACTACCTCCTCTCCGGTTTCTCTCCTAACTATGGCTCAGTATTATGAACAACAAGAACTAGAAGCAAAAAGTAAGGAGGATAAAAAATCTAAAGAGTTAAAAACAAAGGTTATGATGGCTCAGGCCTATGGCCCACCTTCTATAGGTAATAATAGAGGTGGACGTGGATCATATGGTGCGTCCTTTCCTCCCTATACTTGTTCGAATTTGTCTGTTGATCAGTGTGCGTATTGCAAGAAATTTGGACATTGGCTTTCTGACTGTCCAGTACTGCGTTCTTAGCAGGGTTCACATGGTCGGGGACAAATGAGAAATCATTCAGGATATTCCGGGCCTAGAGGAAACACAAATGATTGTGCTAGGTTTGATACTAATACAATGGACAGGAGGGGTCTAATACTTTTGACAGACGGAAGCAATATCAAATGTCCGACTATGAGCCGTCTGATTTGCAAGATTCTGCTTATGCATAGGATTGCCTAGGATGGGGTAAGGAATCAGTTGAAGTTCCAGTAGATCAGAGGGGTCCCTATGTTACAGCACATGTTTTGGGTTCTACTGATCAGTTTCTGGTTGATACAGGAGCTACTCGTAGCGCCTTGTCTAAACACTTGATTCCTATGGCTCCCTTGTCTGGCTTAACTTTTACATTGATATGTTTCTATAGAACATCTTCCCTAAGCCCATGGTCACAGCCACTTGCACTCCATGTTGATAAGTTTATTGCTCCATGTCCATTTTGCTTTCTCCAAATACACCAGACAATATTGTGGGTCTTGACATGCTCAAATATTTCAGGGCTACAATACATGTTCTCTGGAAGGATTACGGGTTCTTTTAAATGACAACTATCTCATGATTGAGAGATCTTGTATTATTAAAGAGGACATTGCACTAGCTTCACTCACTAGTACTTTGTCGGCTACTTCAGACACCGATGTAGGACAAATGGTTATTCCACCAGTACTTATTAGTGTCAAGGAGGGTGCTGTACTGCCGAGATTGCCTCTGTATAAAAATTCTCGAGAAGGAGAAGAAGCACTTACACGTATTGTACAGGAATTGATTAAGGTGATTAAGGTGGGGGTTGTGGAAGAAGTTCCTTATAATGTTTGCAATAGTTTGATTCTTCCCATTTTGAAAAAAGAGACTGACACTAGAATTTATAGATTTATCGACGATTCAAGAGAAGTCAACAAGATTGTAGTACCACAGTACCCTGTAGTATCTGATATAACGACATTGCTTACCTTGGTCCCTCCAACATCACCTACATTTTCAGTAGTCGATTTGAAGAACGCTTTATTCTCGATTCCTATTCATCCTGATAGCCGATATTTGTTCGGTTTCACTTTGAATAACAGATCATACAGATTTTGTAGAGTTCCTCAAGGGTACACTGAGAGTCCGAGTATTTATAGTCAAGCTTTAAAACAACAACTCAATTCCTTCACTTTGTCGAGTGGTTCTCATACAATATGTGGATGACATCTTGTTGGCAGCTGATACACCTGAGCAGTGTGGAAAATGTACTTTGTCCTTACTTTCTTTTCTTGCTCCACATCACCATAAAGTATCACGGAAGAAATTGCAATATTGTAGACCAAAGGTAACCTATTCAGCTCATCTTCTTTCTAAGGAGAGACATGCACAGACACCAGATCGCATTCAAGCGATCTTAGACACCCCAGTACCTTCCACCCAGAAAGATGTCTGTGCATTTATTGGTTTGACTTCGTTTTGTAGGCAATGGATATTGGATTTTTCACAAATTGTTAAACCTTTGCCAGCACTTTTGACTAAGAACATTCCGATTCCCCTTCCTTGGACAGATGAATGTCAAAATGCTTTTCACCAGTTAAGACAAGGTATTTGCTCTGCATCAGTGTTAGGCACACCAGATTACACGAAGGCCTTTACACTCTATGTACACGAGAAAGATGGATGTACATCGTCAGTTTTAGTACATACCCAGGGTGACAAGCAGCATCCCTGTGCATCTTTTTCTGCAGTTCTTGATCCTGTTGCTCGTGCGTTGCCTGAATGTTTTCGTTCAGTTGCAGCGACAGCTGTGTCTATACGTCAGAGTGAAGGGATAGTTTTGTCACACAAACTGTTGCTGTTAGTACCCCATGCAGTGGATGCCCTTTTGAATCAGACCAAGACACAGCATTTAACTAGTGCTCGCCTGACAGGATACGAATTGACACTGTTAGCACCTCATATTACATTGAAGAGATGTGCGACATTGAACCCAGCCACTTTGTTGCCATATCCTGCGACTCAGTCTCAATCAAAGGAGCCTCACGATTGTATATTCCTTACTGAAGAACAGACAAAGGGTCGCATCGATTTGCAAGATAGGCCCCTTCCAGATGTAGATGGGGAGCTGTGAGTTGATGGCCTGTTTGAAGTTACTAGATGGCACAACCTCAGCCGCATATGCAATCACCACACTCATGACAGTAGTGGAAACAGCTTGCATACCACAGAAGTCAGCTCAAGCAGCTGAACTAATAGCTGTGACACGAGAGTGTGAGCTTAGTACTGAATTATGTGTGAACATTTACACGGATAGCCGCTATGCTTTTGGAGGGGTTCATGATTTTGGCCTACTCTGGAAGGAAAGAGGCTTTCTTACATGCCACAGGATGCAGATAATGCACGGAGAATTAGTACATAATCTCTTGACTGCACTTACATATCCGAAGAAAATTGCCATTATCAAGTGTAGCGCACACAAGAAAATCATTGACAAAATAGGACAAGGCAATGCCTTCGCAGATCGCGTAGCCCGTGAAACTGCAATGCAGCGAAGCATTACATCTATGTACGTAGTAAAATCACAAGCTGAGCGTTGGCATGATGCTAGAGAGGAAGTATTGGATAGAAAGAGATCTGCCTCTGTGGAAGAGCTTGAGCAATGGTCTAAAGAAGGAATGTTAGACGATGAGGGTTGTTGGTGTAACAAAGAAATGAATAAGTGGAAATTGCCTGCAGCCTATTTACAGCCTATGGTTCAAATGGCATATGGGCTGGCATATGCTGGAGCTCTAGCAATAACTAAATTGATTACTGTTAGACCTGGCATCTTTGGCGTGGTTTCCCCCCTATCTTTTTGCATCTACCTCCTGTATTTTTGATGCTGTGCTGGATTTCGTTTTTGCTGGTTTAGATGCTTAGGACACTCTGCCACTGCTGATCAGTGCCAGAGTGTAAGTGCACCCGGTATTCTGATTGGATATACATGTTTGGCATATTTGTGTCACCATGAAGTCCCTAGTAAAGTGCACTGGGTGTGCCAGGGCTGGTGATGACAAATGCTACTAGTGGGCCTGCAGCACTGATTGTGCCACCCACAGGAGTAGCCCTAAAATAGTGTCTAAGGCCTGCCACTGCAGTGCCTGTGTGCAGTTTAGAACTGCCATGTCCTCCTGGTCAGTGTCCCCACTGACCAGGCCTAACCCTTCCATTTTGTGCACTTCAGTCACCCCTATGATAGGCCCAAGGTACCCCCCTGGGCAGGGTGCAGTGTATGTAAAAGGTAGAGCATGTACTAGTGCGGGTAACATGCTCTGATAGTGAATGGCAGCCATTTTCGTTTTTCACTATTGTAAGGCTATCTTGCTCCATAGACTAACATGGGGGATGCTGGCTGCAGTGGTTAACAGCAATTCTTCCCATAGGAACACGATAGGACATAAGTATCTAGTATCCCTGAACTCAGAATTTAATAACACATCTTTTAGGAAAGGTTGTTTTTAAATCCTGTGTTTGAGAACAGCACTTTTAGAAAGTTGCTGTTCTCTTGTCTGACCCTTCTGTGTGCCTTGGTCTGCTTGTGTATTGACTGTCTGGTTTGAGAGTGACAGGGGCTGGGGATTCCCCAGGAGGCTGGCTGAGTCAGCCCTAGGCTGAATGACTGCATTTGCAACTGGAGTGGTGGGAGGAGTTAGCACCTGGGCCTGAATAGGGCTGTGCCTGCCTTCCACAATGATTGCTCCACCTCCTGCTGGGCGGTTGACGACCCTGCCCCTCACTCTGAAAGGAAAGAAGAAGCCAGCAAAACAAAGTACTCAGGAAACACTGGTTCAGACCGGGCTCAAGGCCCACATGCACAGAGAGAACAAAGACTTTAGGGGTATAAGTACAGGACCCCTGACAACAGAAAATTAGATCATCCTGGAATCAAGAAGGAACCTCTGCCAAGGAGAAAGCTGACTCTGAAGAAGGAAGACTGTCCTGCTGTTGCTCTGCTGGACTGACCTGCTGTTGCTTTTGCTGCCAAGGAGAGGGGAAGGACTTTGCTAGTGTGCTGTGTCCCCTGTCTTGAGGGAATCTCCAAGGGCCTGAGAAGAGCTGGCTCCCTGTTGTGAAGTCCCAGGAACAAAAGGACTTCACCCCCAGCTTCCCTGAACTCTGCTGAGAGAGTTCTGTCCTTCCTAGAGTTCTTGATCCAGTTGTGGGGCCTCTGGAAGTTGTACCTGTGCTGGGAAGCCTGAAACTAAGCTTGAGAGACTTTTGCAATTGAAAAGTGTCGCATCGCTCGCTTGCGGAGCGCATCCCCAACAGTGCGAGAAGATTCCCGCCGCTACGAAGGTCGAGATCGTCGCAGCGCCTGACGCCGCTGCCAGAACCGTTGCATTCTTTGTTTGCGGGACGCACCAGACCGGTGCGGGAATGTTGAACATCGCTGCGAGTGTCGTCGCAGAGCCTGTCGTCGCTGGGTGAGATCGCCGCACCGCTTGCTTGAGGACCGCATCACGTCGCTGCGAGCATTATCGCAGAACCATCGCATCGAGGAGCTGCAAGAGAGAGGATCACCGCTTGACCGCGCATCATCGCCCCGGAGATCGTCGCAGCCCCTACGAGATCATCGCATCGTGCCTTTGCGAGAACAGACTTCCTACGGAACCTACGCACCGGAATCCATACAAGTGGCCTTCCTCCCCATACAGACCGGATTCGTCGCAACACCCCCGCTGCTGTAGCGGGGCTGTCGCAAACGCCTCCCCAGGGTCTCAGGAGCAACGCATCGCTTGTTTTCCACTGCACCAGCTTCTGCATTTTGAACCTTGTCGCAACTAAAAGGTACTGTGAGTAAACGTGACGCAACTGTGAACTTTTCACGCATCTGTGGATTATTTTATCGCAACCTGAAGAATTTTATTGCAAACCTTAAGAACTCTTTTGAAACCATATTCTTGAACTGTGTATGTTGGATTTTTGTCGTTTTGGTCTTGTGTAGTTTAGATTAAAATACCTTTATTTTTCTAAACTGTTGTGGAGTCAGTTTGTGGTGTTTTCACTGTGTTACTGTGAGTGTTGGTACAAATACTTTACACATTGCCTCTGGTTAGCCTAGACTGCTCGTGCCAAGCTACCTAGAGGGTGAGCAGGGGTTATCTCAGAGGGTTTCCTCCTTACCCTGACTAGACGCAAGGGTCCCTATTTGGACAGTGGTACCTACCCCTGCCAACTAGAGACCCCCAGTTCTAACATTGGTGGTCAGGCGGTGGGATTTGAACTTGTATTTGTACTTGACCCACAGTAATAGGTGTATATCACTAGTGAGTGCAGACCACTACGCCACCACATACTACTGTTTTTTTGATTTTTGATTCTATTTTTGAGTAACTCTTCAAAGCATCATGTCTGCGAAAGGAAAGGCACTCAGTGAGGGGGCAGAAGCAGAATTGGAGTTTGTCATTGGAGATTTGTATTCATACAAAGTTGAGCATCTTAGGAAATTCTGCCTTGAGTTTGAGTGCCCCCTAAAGAGCGCCTACAGAAAAGAGGAGCTGCAGAAAATCTTGAAGGCCCATTGGGAGGCACAAGAGGGAAATGATGCTGTGGATGTAGAAAATAGTTTTCAAGTCACAGATCTGCCAGTGGGCAGAGTAGGCTCAGGAGCTGGCAGCAATCATTCCAGCAGGGGCCTCACCCCAGAAGAGTTACAAGAAAATCAGTGAGTAAGAGAATATGAGTTGCAAGTTCTGAAAATGAAAATGAAGCAATTGGAAATGGATAAAGAAAGAGAAAAGGCGGCGGAGGAGAGCAAAAGTGCCCGCGCCTTGGAGGAGAAGAAATTGCTTTTGGCTCATGAGTTGAGCATGAGAGAACTGGATCTTAAAGCCAAGGAGTTGGATGCCAGTTCAAATGATGGCAGCGCGCAGCCAGTGCATGGGTGTAAAGTATATATTCCCAAGGACCTGGTGCAGAATTACCATAGGAGTGAGGATATTTATGCCTGGTTCACTTTGTATGAGATTGCATTGAGGATGAATGGTGTACCTGAACAGCATTGGGGGGCGGGCCTGTGGAAACATTTTGAGGCTTCTGGGATGAGTGCTCTAGAGCCCTTAGAGATGGCAGGTGCCATGACCTAGCCCAATATGAAGGAGGCCTTATGTCTCAGGTATGGCCTTACTCCAGAGCAGTATAGACTGCAGTTTAGAAACTCCAAGAAGAGAGAGTCTGAGACTTGGATGGAATGTGTGAATCAGTACTCACGTGCACTGGAAGGTTGGATGAAGGGCAGTAAAGTAACTGATTTTAAGGGGTTGTTGCATTTAATCAGTTGGGAGCACTTGAGTAGTCTTTGTGTTCCAGAGCTGCGCCAGCATCTTTTAGACAGCAAGCTGACAGACCCCATTGAGCTTGCTAAGGAGGCGGACCGCTGGACCAGTACCAGGGTCCACAGAGGAATTGTGGGTACCACAGCCAAAGGTGGGCAGGGTCCCCAGCAGAAGAGCGGGGGGGACAAGAGTAACCAAAAGGAGTTCTCACAAGAACCCCAAAATAGTTCCCAGGGAAAGGAATCCTAACCCCCCAAACCTAGACAGCCATGACCCCCTAAGGGCAGGCGGGACAATAGAGACAGAAGAGATAACCAAGGTCCCCCTACCTGCTATCACTGCAATGAGAGGGGCCACATTGCTCCAAGCTGTCCCAAGAAGAAGCTAGCACCCACTGGTGCTCCCGCCCCAGCGTTAGCTAGTGTAGCTTTGGCAGGGTTTTGGTTTCTAGTGACTGGGGGGAGCTAGCAGTTATGATCCTTGTCTCTCTAGGAGACCAAGAGGTGGTCCAGGAAACCTTACTGCCCTCTAACACTAAGAAATATGGGCAGAAGGTGACCATCAATGGGAGGGGGATTGAGGCTCTGAGAGACACGGGAGCCAGCGTGACATCCGTAAGTTGTCAGTGGATGTCTGAAGAGCAAATCATCCCTGATGTACTCCGCCCTGTAGTGGCCGCTGACAGCTCAGTGCGCCTCTGCAAGTTGGCCCGTGTTCCCTTTGCATGGGGGGGAGTCTCTGGTCTTTTGGAAGTGGTTGTCAGTGATGCCTTGCCTGTAGACTGTCTGTTAGGTAACGACCTGGAAAGTTCTCCATGGAAGGATGTAGAACAAAGAACTCACTTGGAGATGTTGGGTTTGCCTGCATGGATCTGTGTGTCCACGCGTGCTATGACAGCCAGTAGGGGGGATTCAGCAGAACTGGAGCCTGAAACAGTGGCCCAGAGGCCTGCCAGGAGAGGAAGAGGCAGAGGGCGCGGGAAACCAGCCCCAGCTGTTCCCACGGTCCAGGAGGAAGCAGAACCTGAGGGGGATGCCCTGGAACCTACAGGGGAACAGGTGGCCGAACTGGGAGACCTACCTGAGCTGACTCATTGGCAGCAGGAAGGTGGTCCCTCCAGGGAGGAATTCTGCCAGGCGCAGAAAGAATGCCCCTCCCTCATTGTTCTGCGGCAACAGGCTATACATCAGGCAGCAGGTGGAGCAACCAGAGATCACTTTATCTACTGGGAAGATGACCTGCTATATAGCGAGCCTAAGTTTGCTGAGCCCGGTGCAGCCCGTGTGCTGGTGGTCCCCGAGCGCTTCAGAAACTTCCTAATGGGTCTGGCTCATGACCTGCCTCTTGCAGGACATCTGGGGTAAGACAAGACCCTGAACCGGCTTGTCACCCACTTCCACTGACCCCAGATGAGAAAGCACGTTGTTTCCTTTTGCAGATCTTGCCAAACCTGTCAAGCCAGTGGCAAGACTGGAATGAAGCTGAAGGCACCCCTTCAGCCCTTCCCAGTAGTGAGCACCCCTTTCGAGCGGGTGGGCATAGACATAGTAGGGCCCCTGGACCCCAAGATAGCCTTACCATGCCACCCGGTACCCAGAAGCAGTCCCTTTCAGGACAATCACAGCACCCGTGGTGGGCCGTGCATTGATGGGGATCTTTTCCCGTGTGGGGTTCCCCAGAGAGGTGGTCTCCGACCGGGGTACCAACTTCATCTCTAAGTACATAAAGTCTCTGTGGGAGGAGTGTGGGGTAACTTATAAATTCACCACTCCTTACCACCCTCAAGCAAATGGGTTGGTTGAAAGGTTTCACCGGACCCTGAAAGGTATGATTATGGGCCTAGCGGAGCCCATGAGATGGAAGTGGGACGTCTTGTTACCATGCCTGTTGTTTGCCTACAGGGAGGTGCCTCAGAAGTCCTTAGGGTTCAGCCCCTTTGAACTCCTGTATGGCCACCCTGTGAGAGGACCTCTCTCCCTGGTGAAGGAGGGTTGGGAAAAGTCCCATGGGAAAACACCCCAGGATGTGTTCAGCTATGTGCTGGCCATCCGCAACCAGACACAACGCTTCAGGAAGCTCGCTCAGGCGAACCTGGAAGCAAGCCAGGAAGAAATGAAAAGATGATACGACCAGAATACCACTCTGGCCGAATTTCAACCGGGGCAGAAAGTGTGGGTGATGGCGCCAGTGGAGCCTTGTGCGCTCCAAGACAAGTGGACTGGGCCATATGAGGTGGTGGAAAGGAAAAGTGAGGTAACCCACCTGGTTAACCTGAGGACTCCCAGGCAGCCCCTGAGAGTCTTGCATGTGAACCGCCTCAAACCCCACTTTGAGAGGTCTGAAGTAACTATGCTCATGGCTACAGATGCAGGAATGGAAGAGGATAGTGATCCTCTCCCTGACCTCCTGGCAGTTAAGGAGCAAGATGGGTCAGTGGATGGTGTGGTCCTCTCGCCCACCCTGACCCCAAAGCAGCAGAGGGACTGTCACCAAGTGTTGGGTCAGTTCTCCTCCCTGTTCTCCCTGATCCCAGGAGTCACCAACTGGTGCATCCATGATGTGGACACTGGAGACAGTCTGCCTGTGAAACACACATTTTACAGGGTAGCTGACAAGGTCAGGGCCAGCATCACGGAAGAAGTTTCCAAGATGTTGGCGCTAGGGGTGATTGAGCCCTCCGCTAGCCCAGTGGTCTTGGTGCCCAAGAAAGCTGCAATGCCCGGTGGCCCTCCAGAACTCCGGTTTTGCGTGGACTACCGTGGGCTCAATGCGGTCACGAAGACTGACGCTCACCCCATCCCCAGAGCTGATGAGCTTGTGGATCGGTTGGGAGCTGCCCAGTACCTCAGTACATCGATTTGACTTCTGGGTATTGGCAGATTGCCTTAACTGATGGAGCCAAAGAGAGGTCAGCATTTTCAATGCCAGAGGGGCACTTCCAGTTCCGAGTCATGCCCTTTGGGTTGAAGAATGCCCCTGCCACGTTCCAGAGACTGGTTAACCAGGTACTGTCCGGGCTGGAGGAATTCAGCGCCGCATACCTGGATGACATTGCTGTGTTCAGCTTCACGTGGGAGGAACACTTGCAACACCTCTGTGAAGTGTTGAAGGCTCTGCAAAGGGCAGGCTTCACTATCAAGGCCAGCAAGTGCCAGATAGGGCAGGGATCTGTGGTGTATTTGGGACACCAGGTGGGGAGCGGCCAGGTGGCGCCCCTACAGGCAAAGATTGATACCATTCTGGCTTGGGAGCCCCCCCAAGACCCAGACAGAGGTGAGAGCCTTTTTAGGACTCACCGGGTATTACAGACGGTTTGTCAAGGGATATGGCACCATTGTCGCCCCCTTGACAGAACTCACTTCCAAGAAGTTGCCCAAAAGAGTGGATGGACTGAAGCCTGCCAGACTGCTTTTGAAACCCTGAAAACTGCCATGTGCACAGCACCGGTGCTCAAGGCACCTGACTTTTCCAGTGGGTTCATAGTACAGACAGACGCTTCAGAGCATGGTGTGGGAGCAGTACTCTCACAAATAACTGAGGAGGGAGGAGACCAGCCGGTAGCCTTCATTAGTAGGAGACTACTCCCCAGGGAACAGAGGTGGAGTGCGATTGAGAGAGAAGCATTTGCTGTGGTCTGGGCTCTGAAGAAGTTGAGGCCCTACCTGTTTGGGACTCACTTCCATGTTCAGACCGACCACAGGCCCCTCAGATGGTTAATGCAAATGAGGGGTGAGAACCAAAAACTGTTGAGGTGGTCCATCTCCCTACAGGGAATGGACTTCACGGTGGAACACCGCCCTGGCACAGAACACGCCAATGCTGATGGTCTGTCCAGGTTTTTCTGCCTTAGTGAAGAAAACTCCCAAGAGGGTGGGCAGTTCTCCCCACTTTCAGCTGGAGGGGACACGTGTTAGACCTGGCATCTTTGGCGTGGTTTCCCCCTATCTTTTTGCCTCTACCTCCTGCATTTTTGATGCTGTGCTGGATTTCGTTTTTGCTGGTTTAGATGCTTTGGACACTCTGCCACTGCTGATCAGTGCCAGGGTGTAAGTGCTCCCTATGTAAATTCTTATTCTGATTGGATATACATGTTTTGCATATTTGTGTCACCATGAAGTCCCTAGTAAAGTGTACTGTGTGTGCCAGGGCTGGTGATGACAAATGCTACTAGTGGGCCTGCAGCACTGATTGTGCCACCCACAGGAGTAGCCCTAAAATAGTGTCTAATGCCTGCCACTGCAGTGCCTGTGTGCAGTGTAGAACTGCCTTGTCCTCCTGGTCAGTGTCCCCACTGACCAGGTCTAACCCTTCCCTTTTTGTGCACATCAGTCACCCCTATGGAAGGCCCAAGGTACCCCCCTGGGCAGGGTGCAGTGTATGTAAAAGGCAGAGCATGTACTAGTGCAGGTAACATGCTCTGATAGTGAATGACAGCCATTTTCGTTTTTCACTATTGTAAGGCTATCTGCTCCATAGACTAACATGGGGGATGCTGGCTACAGTGGTTAACAGCATTTCTTCCCATAGGAACAAGATAGGACATAAGTATCTAGTATCCCTGAACTCAGAATTTAATAACACATCTTTTAGGAAAGGTTGTTTTTAAATCCTGTGTTTGAGAACAGCACTTTTAGAAAGTTGCTGTTCTCTTGTTTGACCCTTCTGTGTGCCTTGGTCTGCTTGTGTATTGACTGTCTGGTTTGAGAGTGACAGGGGCTGGGGATTCCCCAGGAGGCTGGCTGAGTCAGCCCTAGGCTGAATGACTGCATTTGCAACTGGAGTGGTGGGAGGAGTTAGCACCTGGGCCTGAATAGGGCTGTGCCTGCCTTCCACAATGCTGGCTCCACCTCCTGTTGGGCGGCTGACGACCCTGCCCCTCACTCTGAAAGGAAAGAAGAAGCCAGTAAAACACAGTACTCAGGAAACACCCAGAACTGGTTCAGACTGGGCTCAGAGCCCACATACACAGAGAGAACAAAGACTTTAGGGATATAAGTAGAGGACCCCTGACAACAGAAAATTAGATCATCCTGGAATCAAGAAGGAACCTCTGCCAAGGAGAAAGCTTACTCTGAAGAAGGAACACTGTCCTGCTGTTGCTCTTCTGGACTGACCTGCTGTTGCTTTGCTGCCAAGGAGAGGGGAAGGACTTTGCTAGTGTGCTGTGTCCCCTGTCTTGAAGGAATCTCCAAGGGCCTGAGAAGAGCTGGCTCCCTGTTCTGAAGTCCCAGGAACAAAAGGACTTCTCCCCCAGCTTCCCTTAACTCTGCTGAGAGAGTTCTGTCCTTCCTAGAGTGCTTGATCCAGTTGTGGGACCTCTGGAAGTTGTACTTGTGCTGGGAAGCCTGAAACTAAGCTTGTGAGACTTTTGCAATTGAAAAGTGTTGCATCGCTCGCTTGTGGAGTGCATCCCCGACAGTGCGAGAAGATTCCCGCCGCTACGAAGCTCGAGATCGTCGCAGCGCCTAACGCCGCTGCCAGAACCGTCGCATCCTTCGTTTGCGGGATGCACCAGACCGGTGCGGGAAAGTCGGACATCGCTGCGAGTGTCGTCGCAGAGCCTGTCGTCGCTGGGTGAGATCGCCGCACCGCTTGCTTGAGGACCGCATCACATCGCTGCGAGCATCGTCGCAGAACCATCGCATCGAGGAGCTGCGAGATAGAGGATCACCGCTGGACCGCGCATCGTCCCCCGTAGATCGTCGGAGCCCCTACGAGATCGTCGCATCGTGCCTTTGCGAGAACAGACTTTCTACGGAACCTACGCACCGGAATCCATACAAGTGGCCTTCCTCCCCATTCAGACCGGATTCATCGCAACACGCCCGCTGCTGCAGCGGGGCTGTTGCAAACACCTCCCCAGGGTCTCAGGAGCAACGCATCGCTTGTTTTCTACCGCACCAGCTTCTGCTTTTGGAACTTTGTCGCAACTAAAAGGTACTGTGAGTAAACGTGAAGCAACTGTGAACTTTTCACGCATCTGTGGATTATTTTATCGCAACCTGAAGAATTTTATTGCAAACCTTGAGAATTCTTTTGAAACCATATTCTTGAACTGTGTATGTTGGATTTTTGTCGTTTTGGTCTTGTGTAGTTTAGATTAAAATACCTTTATTTTTCTAAACTGTTGTGGAGTCAGTTTGTGGTGTTTTCACTGGGGTACTGTGAGTGTACTTTACACATTGCCTCTGGTTAGCCTAGACTGCTCGTGCCAAGCTACCTAGAGGGTGAGCAGGGGTTATCTCAGAGGGTTACCTCCTTACCCTGACTAGAAGCAAGGGTCCCTATTTGGACAGTGGTAACTACCCCTGCCAACTAGAGACCCCCAGTTCTAACAATTACACAAGTTTGGGCGCATCCTGAAATTGCCAGCACAGGTAAAAGAGTAGTACAGTCCTTTTGGCAGTATAATCCTGGAAAAGGGACACGGACTCCTACAGGAGGGTTTGCTACACCAACCGCACCTTTTGAAGTTTTGCAGATGGATTATATCCAACTTGAGCGCTGCAATACTCTAAAATACGTCCTAGTGGTGGTATGTGCCTTCAGTAAATGAATAGAGGCATACCCTACAAATGATAATACTGCTCTTACCACAGCAAAGGTGCTTCTGAAGGAATTTGTTCCTAGGTACGGTGTTTGTAAGCTTTTGTGGAGTGACAACGGACCACATTTTATTGGGCAAGTTGTTGAGTATGTCCTGAAAGGGTTAGGGATCAAACAGAAATTCCATACAGTCTTCTACCCGCAATCAGAGGGATTGGTGGAAAGGTATAACACTACTTTAAAATTGAAGCTGGCAAAAATATTGGCTTCCACGTCCCTGAAGTGGCCAGATGCACTACCTTTGGCACTGTTATCCATTAAGATCGGTGCCACATTCACGATCAGGTCTTACACCGTATGAGGTGGCATTTGGGAGACCGATGAACATTTGGGGAGTTCCTAAGCCACGCCCTTTACATGATGTACCTTGTGTTCTGTTGAATTATTATTTGGCCCAGTTAACGGACAGTTTGACCTCTATTCATCAACAGGTTCGAGAAGCTCTTCCTGACAGATCTACAGGTGAGGCCCATAAACTCAGTCCCGGTGACTATGTGACAGATCGAACAGCTTGGAGCCAAGGTGGCGAGGTCCAGAGCAGGTGCTTTTGGCTACATGGACAGCAGTTTGAGTGACGAACAAAAAGTACTGGGTGCATGGCACGCATTGTAAGCGTGTGCCGCCTGCTTTGGTGGAACCTGCTGCGTTGACCGACCATCAAGAGATTCTGGAAATCGAGAAAGGTCAAGCTATCTCACCTGACGAATCTGCAGAAGTCTTCCCGGACCACACGATTCCTGGAGCATCGCGATACCACTTGAGACCGAGGAAAGAATCTGCAGTGTTGAACAAGACTGGTTGAGCTACCGCCCTGGGTTTGTGAAACGGAGAGCCAAGGTGGCAAGGGGGGAGATCAGCCTTGCATTAGTGTAGTGACACCCGTCTTGGCCCATGGTGAAGAAATCAATGGCTGGCCAGGGAGTAGAGCTCCAACGATTGTTTTCAACTGGTTCTTAGAAAAATAGATCATCGCTGTCATTGAAATGAATAACAAAAGAATCATTTGTGCTGTAGGGTTTGTTTTTACCCTGGTGATTATGGCAATAACCACTTGGTTTGTTGAGAAAGTGGCTCCTGCTCGACAGCTTTTTGTTGCCACTACTCCAGCTCCACTGGAGCATCACTACTATACACTTCCCTATCATGAGCAGAAACATCGACAATCCTACCTGAATAACACATTCATCCAGATGTTGCATCATACACACAATGCTACGAATACTACCAATTGTTGGGTGTGTGGGATGATACCTGCCCACCAAAAGAAAGGAGGAACGCCTTTTATTCCTCTACCGTTTTCCCATAATGGCTCATGTCAAGCTTGGTATGCCCTTTTGTTTGCTTTTGAAAAGCCCTCAGCAGGTGGAATAATTTTTCGGTTGAAAAAGAATGTTACCAAGATGAAGATGGTTATCCTCAAGCTAAAGGGACAAAATTGGAATGGGAAGAGTACCAACCGGACAATATTTCAACACCATATCTCTTCACAAATATGAGAACTATCAAGAATAATTGGCAGTGTGGGAGAATTCCTGTAGGACGAAGTGAATGTATTTCTACATTAACTATTGAAGGTACTAATAACAGTAGTTTTATATCATCGCACAACACATACTGCATGTGTGGTAATAAAGGATACTATTAATTCCCTGTTGGGTGGTCCGGGGTATGTTACATATCATTTTTGTTACCCCCTCTGTTTTTAGAACCTGCATCATATCACCTTGACCTGAAGTTGTACAATGATATTTCTAAGAATAGATACAAAAGGAACAATAAGTACAGATGAGGTCGACCAGACAGATACCACTTTACAACAATATGTCGATTTCAATTTGGGTTTGTTCTTCTTTGTGGGTTCTGCATTTAATAGCAGAAAGATCAGACGATTGACTCGTGTTGTGGAAGCTGTCACCAATCAGACAGCCATGGAACTTGGGAACATTACAGAAGAACTGCAAATTGCAAGAATTGTAGCACTCCAAAACAGGATGGTGCTTGACGTGATTTTGGCTGATCGAGGTGGTGCATGTCGCATCATCGGTAGCAGTTGCTGCGTTTTTATACCTGATCACTCACCGTCAGTTTATGATGCAATCTCTAAACTGCATAAGATTGCTGCAGACATTCACCCAGAGACTGGTACATGGACATTTTTGAACTGGATATGGACACTCTTTGTTACTTGGGGCTGGAAACTACTGACTATTCTATGTATACTTCTGGTGATACTTTTTACATGCTGTACTTGTATACATGCGGTCCTATGCTTTGCTCCATGTGCATCACTGCTTGTACACCTGCCAAAAGAACAACAAATGTTAAATTGTGAGATTACTGAGATGATGAACATCAATGTACAGGATGCAGATCCAGATTACCCCAGATAGATGAATGTCTTTAGCAAATGCTGAAAGGGTCGTCTGTCGTAGTTTAGCAATGATTAGGATAAGCATTAGCAGAAGACATCTTGTATTTAGAGACTATCTTGTCCGTTTTACGGAATCCATTTTGTATTTCTGTCGGCCATTTTGTTTGCCATGTGCTCTGTCCTACCTTCCTGTTAAATGCTCTTGAAATCTGCCTAGAGACAAGATATATGTATCCTCTTCTGCTTTGCACATTCCCAGTTGAGCTTACAGCTGTCCCCAACTTGTAACTGTCAAGATGTGTCCACCAGAATTAGCTAACTGTCAGCCCCTCCCACTTGTTGCTAGCACACTCTCAGTATGACCTTATATGTATTTGAAACCAGCATTCTGTACCTTGTTCCGCCTTCATTTGAGCCCCTGTGTGGGTATAAAAGGACCAAGCTCTTTCCAGTCAGTGTGCTACCTCATACTCTAACAAAGGGTGTTGTGTGCATGTAGTTCCACCTCATGAGGTTTAATAAACTCTTTCTTTTCCTTTCCAGTTTCTGTGCCAACATATTTCTATTGGTCTGAGGACTCTGAGCAGAGAAGGGCGAATCCCTTGTACTGGTAGGCCTGGCTGAGGCTTGCTACTACAACAGGGCCAGTGTCCATGGCACAGGGGAGACTCTAACACAGCAGAGCAACAGGGCCAGTGTCCTTGGCACAGGGGAGACTACAACACAGCAGAGCAACAGGGCCAGTGTCCATGGCAGGTGGCACAGCAAGTACATGTGAGGCTGCACAGGTGAGAGTACAACACAGCAGAGCAACAGGGCCAGTTTCTATGGCAGGTGGCACAGCAAGTACATGAGAGGCTGCACAGGTGAAAGTACAACACAGCAGAGCAACAGGGCCAGTGTCCAGGGCAGGTGGCACAGCAAGTACATGAGTGGCTGCACAGGTGAGAGTACAACACAGCAGAGCAACAGGGCCAGTGTCCATGGCACAGGGGAGACTCTAACACAGCAGAGCAACAGGGCCAGTGTCCATGGCACATGGGAGACTCCAACACAGCAGAGCAACAGGGCCAGTGTCCATGGCACAGGGGAGACTCCAACACAGCAGAGCAACAGGGCCAGTGTCCATGGCAGGTGGCCCAGCAAGTACATGAGAGGCAGCACAGGTGAGAGTACAACACAGCAGAGCACCAGGGCCAGTGTCCATGGCAGATGGCACAGCAAGTACATGAGATTCTGCACAGGTGAGAGTAAAACACAGCAGAGCAACAGGGCCAGTGTCCAGGGCAGGTGGCACAGCACGTACATGCGAGGCTGCACAGGTGAGAGTACAACAAAGCAGAGCAACAGGGCCAGTGGCCAGGGCAGGTGGCACAGCAAGTACATGAGAGGCTGCACAGGTGAGAGTACAACACAGCAGTGAATGACAAGGCCAGTGGCCAGGGAGAAGTGCAGAGTCAGGACATGAGAAGCTGCACAGGCAAGGCCAGAACAGCAGTGAATGACAAGGCCAGTGGCCAGGGAGAAGTGCAGAGTCAGGACATGAGAAGCTACACAGTGAGTGTGTTTGACTGTACCCTTCCATGTCCAGCAACACAACCAGGTGGCAAACAATGGTCAGGACTAGCACACCTCTATGAGAGACAGGCATATGAGGGGGACTGCCACTCACATCTGGCTGTCAGGTAGACTTGTAGCTGGCTGTGTATCGGGGTCAGCAGGAACACTTGACTGGGGAGACAGAGAAGCAGGTGATGTGGGGCTATCAGTCGTTTGGCAAGCTGGAGGGCTGTTTGGACCAGGTGGTATAGTGGCACGTGGAGGTGGAGTCATGCAGACCTGGGACACAGTGTGGGTGGGAGAGGTTGGAGGGGTGCCCTTCCACTTTTTGAATAGGAAATGGCTTCCTACACGCCCAATAAGTATTTAATTATAAAACGTCCCCATTTCATCCGGCCAGTATATACTCTCGTTTCCTGTCAACCGGATTTAGTGCCAAAAAGGGTGTGTTGCATATTACAGTGTAGACCTCAATTGCGCAACTCTAATAACGTTTGAAAGAAAACTAAATACTTATTCAGTACGGAGTTTAAGGAAACTTCTGTCTGAGCTTGCATCCTGTTCAAGTCACGTCCTCCATTAAATAAGCTTACTTGCCTACGTATTTTACCTTTTGGGATCCAAATAGTGTGACTGCTGTCAATTCATAATATTTCTGCCCTGAGGAAGCCCGCATCGGGCGAAACCCGTAGGCTGTTTCTTGGCTGTTTCATTGGTTATCCTATATTGAGAATATTGGCTGTTCACTTGCATCATCGTGTCAAGAAGACCTATTAAAACAGGACTTTTTTCACATCAATGAAGGACATCTGTTGTGTTTTGTTGCATTGATACATCCTTTTATCATTTTCCTTGTTGCCTCTCCATGTGCTTGTTTTATACACAATGCCAAGTAGGCCATACCAAGCACCATGTGGTACCCTGGGGCACCTTGTTGTCATATGTGTGACCCTCAGCAATCATGGTGTATGCAAAGTCGGAATACATGAACTTACACTCAGATAGTGGACCCTTATGTTAACCCCCTAATACATTTTTCACACCATCACAATGCAGAATGACCATGTGGACTTGAACACACCTGGCTATGATAAAGCACAGCAGGGATGATCAGCCTTGTAAGGGCTGTTTAACACAATGCCTGACGTTCCTCCAGTGTGAGTCTGGCAGCAACTACCAGATTCAAGAAATCCAGGATGGGAGGCAGGGCTTTTTGCACAGTAGCATCCCGGGTGTGGAACGAGTCGACCCAGAACATCAGGCAAGCCGACTCTCTGATATGCTTCAGAAGGAGCCTAAAGACCTGGCTATTTGCTAAAATCTGAGATTCCGGTACCTGTCACTCAGCCCCGCTATCTGCCTTTTCTATCTGAATAGGTTTTCTTGTAAAGCGCCAGGATACCCGTAGGGTGGCAGTCTGCGCTATATAAGAGCAATATACAATACAACACAATACTAGCACACATCCCTGCAGCCACTCACATGACACATCACAGCACCACCTCATAAACATAACATGGCTCACCGCTGCCACTGGCTCTGTACACATGCATCTGCTCCCAGGCAAAGTCACCCTCCCCAAATACTCACCCATGCCTTGCTGGCGATGCTCCTTCAGACGTGCATCCAACTTCGGATTAGTCACTGGCAATATGCGGACCATCAGTGGTGTTAAGTTGCGCCATGCCAGATGCCCAGTGCGCACTCCCCCGCTCAGCAGCATGTGTCAGCCATTGCACTGTTCACCCTCACCTAACAGGTAGGTAGCCATCATCACAGAAGTGCCTGCTGCCTGGGACCCTCTGGGGCTGCTGCCTGTGGCCCTCTACTGCTGCTGCCAGAAGTGCCTGCTACCTGGGACCCTCTCCTGCTGCTCCCTGGGACCCTCTCCTGCTGCTGCCTGAAGTGCCTGCTGCCTGGGACCCTCTGCTGCCTGGTACCCTCTCCAGCTGCTGCCTGGGACCCTCTCCTGCTGCTGCCAGAAGTGCCTGCTGCCTGGGACCCTCTCCTACTGCTCTCTGGGACCCTCTCCTGCTGCTGCCAGGAGTGCCTGCTGCCTGGGACCCTCTGCATGCTGCTGCCTGGGACCCTCTCCTGCTGCTGCCTGAGACCCTCTCCTGCTGCTGCCAGAAGTGCCTGCTGCCTGGGACCCTCTCCTGCTGCTGCCTGCTACCCTCTCCCGCTGCTGCCTGAAGTGCCTGCTGCCTGGGACCCTCTACTGCTGCTGCCTGGGACCCTCTCCTGCTGCTGCCTGGAACCCTCTCCTGCTGCTGCCAGAAGTGCCTGCTGCCTGGGACCATCTGCTGCTGCTGCCTGGGACCCTCTCCTGCTGCTGCCAGGAGTGCCTGCTGCCTGGGACCCTCTGCATGCTGCTGCCTGGGACCCTCTCCTGCTGCTGCCTGAGACCCTCTCCTGCTGCTGCCAGAAGTGCCTGCTGCCTGGGACCCTCTCCTGCTACTGCCTTGGACCCTCTCCTGCAGCTGCCTGAAGTGCCGGCTGCCTGGGACCCTCTACTGCTGCTGCCTGGGACCCTCTCCTGCTGCTGCCTGGAACCCTCTCCTGCTGCTGCCAGAAGTGCCTGCTGCCTGGGACCATCTGCTGCTGCTGCCTGGAACCCTCTACTGCTGCTGCCTAAGACCCTCTCCTGCTGCTGCCAGAAGTGCCTGCTGCCTGGGACCCTCACATGCTGCTGCCTGGGACCCTCTCCTGCTGCTGCCTAAAGTACCTGCTGCCTGGGACCCTCTGCTGCTGCTGCCTGGGGCCCTCTGCTGCTGCTGCCTGGGACCCTCTCCTGCTGCTGCCTGAAGGGCCTGCCGTGTAACTGGTCATTTACCCTACTTTACTCCCATACCTGCAGCTCAAGGTACACCAGCGTAAGGCTGTGAGGAGGGCCATTGCTACAAAGGTACGAGCCCTGTGGGTATCCAACAGACGACACTCCCACTGCCACAAGAGGTGGGATGACATCAGCCGGCACAGCAAGTACATGAGAGGCTGCACTGGGAATAGGCCAACACAGCAGAGCAACAGGGCCAGTGTCCATGGCCCAGGGGAGACTCCAACACAGCAGAGCAACAGGGCCAGTGTCCATGGCACAGAGGAGACTCCAACACAGCAGAGCAACAGGGCCAGTGTCCATGGCAGGTGGCACAGCACGTACATGAGAGGCTGCACTGGGAATAGGACAACACAGCAGAGCAGCTGGGCCAGTGTCCATGGCACAGGGGAGACTCCAACACAGCAGAGCAACAGGGTCAGTGTCCAGGGCAGAGGGGAGACTCCAACACAGCAAAGCAACAGGGCCAGTGTCCATGGTAGGTGGCACAGCACGTACATAAGAGGCTGCACTGGGAACATTCCAACACAGCAGAGCAACAAGGCCAGTGGGCAGGGAGAAGTGCAGAGTCAGGACATGAGAAGCTGCACAGTGAGTGTTTTTGACTGTACCCTTCCATGGCCAGCAACACACCCAGGTTGTAAACAATGGGCAGGACTAGCACACCTGTATGAGAGGCAGGTGTATGAGGGGGACTACGTCTCCCTTGTGGCTGTCAGGCAGACTTGGAGCTGGGTGTGTGTCCAGGATAGCAGGACCACTTGACTAGGGAGACAGAGGCCCAGTTGATATAGGGCTATCAGTGGCTTGGCAAGCTGGAGGGCTTTTTGGACCAGGTGGTGTAGTGGCACGTGGAGGCGGAGTCATGCCGACCTGTGACACAGTGTGGGTGGGAGAGGTTGGAGGGGTACCTTTCTACTTCTTGGGAATGTGAACTGGGGTTAATAGGAACTGGTGATGACACAACAGACACACACACCTCCAGAGCCCCTTTAGGTGCAGACACTGGCACTCCCTCTGGTGATGTGCTGGATCCTGCGGGATGCTTTGTCTGGCTACGCCTCTGGACCACCTTCCCCTGTTTACCAGGTGTCCCCCCTACAGTGCCCTCCTTTGCCTGTTTCACTGGGCTTGGAATTGGAGTTGATGTGGCAGGGGAATGTGTCCCTGAGCCCTTCCTAGGTGTACCCTTGCAAGACAACACCTCCTCAGTGGGCATAGACACTGCACGCCTAGCTCTGAGTGAAGTTTTAGAGCCTGGAGAGTCCTTCCCTGGTGATGCCTCTGAGGCATGGGAGCCTGATGCCTACTTCCTTCCTTTTTCGGCCTTGCTTTTCCCTGAGGGGCTCTTGTCTTTGTATTCTGTGCTGGCTCTGCTCTTCTGTGGGGATGGTGTCTGTGGGCGGGACCGGTTGGGTTGTTTCTGCTGGATGCTTCTTGTGCTGTATCGTGACTGTAACCCATGGGAACTGTGGTCAATATCATCCGATATGGCCACTGACTGTGGGGTGGACAAAGGCCCTGGAGCAGGAATGGGAGTATGTGCCTGCTGAAGGGCAGACGTCACTGTGGACGACAAAGCCTGGACTGTACGATGTAGTCCACCCACGTCAGAGTGTATGCCCTCCATGTAGGCAACCACATGGCCTAATTTTTTGTCATGGTCACTGAAGGCATTGAGCAGGGCTGTCTGGCCCACACAAAGCTGGCGCAGGAGCTCTCAAGACTCAGCACTGAGGACAGCAGGGGGGACAGGTGCAGGCTCAGCATTGCCAGGGGTGAATCTAACTCGTCCCCTCTTACTGACAAGGACACGGGCAGCACCAGAGGAATTGGATGGGAGACTGGCCACTGGCCACTGTGTGGTAGAGGATGATGTAGAGTCCCCATTCCCTGTGCCTGCCAACATGGATGCATCACCGCTGGCATCAAATGATGTGGTAATTTGTATCTCAGGCACGGATTCCTCCTGCATACTCCGGTCCCCCTCAGATGCGCTGGTGGGCTCTGTGTCACTGGACTCTGGTGCAGCTGTAGTGCTACCCACGCCCCCACTGGCTTCCGGCTCCTGTTCCTCCGTGTCCACTGGCGATTTTGCTTGAGAGAGAGAGATGCAGGGTGTTCTTAGTGTCATCATCAGGACAAAGCAAAACAATCAATGCAGTACAGGAGATGCCCAAATCTACATGGTGACCACCACACCCTGCAATCACATTGCAGCAACACACTACATAGACCTCAACAGTGCCTGTAACCCTGAATATGTGCCATGACTGAGCCATGTTGAGGCCACCCAGCACAGCACCCTGCCCGAGGATGAAGTGTACCAGACACACACCTTGCTCTGCCTACACCTGGGGACATGATATGGGGACAACACTTATTACCACTGAAAGACTTTGAGGGAACATGAGGGGACAACACACACACCTATTAGGACATGACAGTCCACAATAGCAATTAGGCCATACCAAACACCATGTGCTACTCTGGGGCACATTGTTGTCAGATGTGTGTGCCTCACTGATAATGGTGCATGCAAAGTAGATATACATGAAATCACACTCAGATGGTGGACACTGCTGTTCACCCCCTAATAGTTTCCCCACACTATCCCAATGCTGAATGACCATGTAGATCCTAACACATCTATGTGAAAGCACAGCAGGGAGGACCACCCATGTAAGGGCAGTTTGGGCCAATGCATGACACTGGCACCCATCCCAGCAGCCACTCACATGAGACAGCACAGCACCACCCCACGAACATCACATGGGCCACCGCTGCCACAGTCCCTGTACACATGCATCCGCTCCCAGCCAAAGTCACCAAACCCAAATATTCATCCCTGCTTTGCTACTGATGCTCCTTCAGAAGTGCATCCAGCTCAGGATGAGTCACTGCTAATATGTGGCCCATCAGTGGTGTCATGTTGCACCGTGCCAAACGCCCAGTGCGTGGTAGCTGCCCCAATGTCATCTCTGCCATGTTCTTTGCCAGCCGGCTGATGTCGTCCCACCTCTTGTGGCAGTGGGTGCGTCATCGGTTGGATACCCCCAGGGCTCGCACCTTTGCTGCAATGGCCCTCCACAAGGTCTTACGCTGGTGCACCTAGAGCTGCAGGCATGGAAGAAAAGAAGGGAAAATGATCAGTGACACAGTGTCACAGACCAACAACTATAAGTACAGCAGCAAGACACAGACTCATTACCAATTGTAATCTCCCTCCATCCCAAACCGGGGTACACCTCACCAGGGCACTCTGCATGGGCCAAACAGATGTGATTGCATTCATTTATGAGGGCTTACAGGGTCCCTGATAATCTCACACACATGCAGGATGACTGCCCTGGACCCCCCAGTCCTATGCATGTCTGGCCACTACATACATCACATATCTACCTGTGTCTGTGTGTAGAATCACTGTGTGCATGACTGGGCAGCATTCAATGAGCATGTCCTGTGAACCTATGTGTATGTAAGGTGTGTGGCATCGGGGCACATGGACTCACCAACCAATAGCCATCTACACAAGTGTGGTTGTGTGCAATTATACAGGGCTGAGATGGTGCATATCTTTATTTCAGTGTCAATGAACAAGAGTAAGGACCCAAGAAGTGCAGTGATGTCATCTCGTCTTGGTGGGTGGGCACTGGGCATAGTCTCTGGGTTCACACTGAGTCGGACAAAAGCAGCACACAGAGACAATCACCCAAGCAATTACTGTCCTGGCACCTGCATGTCCAACATCCTGTGGCTCTGTATGGCTGACAATGTAACTCACTCCACTCAGACATACAACTGCAGGCAGGGTAAACCGTGACATTGGGACACACACACTCCCTCACCCTTGAGACAGCATGTTTGTCAGTGTATGACACAACTTCACACACTCAGGCATATACTGCAGCATTACAACTACATGTCTGACCCCCCCGCCCTACACCTCCCTTTACGATGACTTACCACAACATTGGGGGCACCATATAGGCTTGGGTACTGTGCCAGTGCCACGCCCACAATGACCTCCAGCTCCTCGCTTGTGAATGGACTGGCACGGATCTTCTCTGTCCTTGCCATCCCTGTGGACATGGAACACCAGTGGTGGAAGTGAATGGTCCCAGGCAGCAGGCTCTGGAGGCAGCAGCAGGAGAGGGTCCCAGGCAGCAGACTCTGGAGGCTGCAGCAGGAGAGGGTCCCAGGCAACAGGCTCTGGAGCCAGCAGTAGGAGAGGGTCCCAGGCACCAGTCTCTGGAGGCAGCAGCAGGAGAGGGTCCCCGGCAGCAGGCTCTGGAGGCAGCAGTAGGAGAGGGTCCCAGGCAGCAGGATCTGTGAGCAGTGGAAATATGAGGCTCACTCCCACAGTTTTATAGTCCCCTGGGATTGTTTCTTAGGTGCCAAGCTGCAACAATTGGTTGTCCAGGTCTGTCTCTTTCAAATCCATCCAATGATCGCCTCCACGGTTGCTTCCGCGATTTTCAAAACTGCATCATGCCACCGCAATCATCGCTCCCATTGGCTGTAGGCAATGCTCCATGGCGGTACTCCGCAGGGGACCGGGGTGCACTACCGCGATAGTGCATATTTCAAACCCATCCAATGACCGCCTCCGCGGTGGCAGAGCACGCCTTCCGCGATTTTCAAAACTGCATCATGCCACCACAATATTCGCTCCCATTGGCTGTAGGCAATGCCTCATGGCGGTGTCACACTGCCGTGGCCAGGCAGTAGCTACCGCAATTTGGGAGGCGGAGCATGCCCACCGCCATCTACCCATGTCTCCATGCCAATGACTACCGTACTTGTAAAGGGGGTGGTTCTGGTGTCACACCGCCGGGGCCAGGCGGTAGCTACTGCGATTTGGGTGGCAGAGCATGCCCACCGCCATCTACCCATGTCTCCATGCCAATGACTACCGCACTTGTGAAGGGGGTGGTGCTGGTGTCACACCGCCGGGGCCAGGAGGTTTCTACAGCGATTTGGGGCACATGCAATGGCAATGTCCATCGTGAACACTTCAACAGTACACAGCGGCAACATGGTTAAGGGCACATCATTGTGCACACAATGCCATTATTCCATATAATCCACAGGTGGATGCACATGCCATGGTTGGCTATGTATGACGTACATTGATCTGTGGTCCCTGCCATGTCAATTATGCATTTGATGGTTGATGATGCATGACAATGTTGAAGTGGACTCAACAATGTGTGACCAAACAATGTGTTGTGGGTCATTGCTGACCTTGGCAAGGCTTGTCTCACTGTATGGTGTTGTTACTTACTTGTGCTTTTATATCTGCTCATGCACACAACTGACAGTTCGCCACCTACTGTGATCATTGTGTTGTGGATCTGTGCCAAGTTAAAATGATACATTGAGGTGTGATAGGTACAGCAGATGAGTATGAGACATTCAGGTTCATTTTCCACACATTGGCTGGATGGTACGCTGCAAGGCGTGCACATGTGAAATGTGGGGTTCAGTATGTGTGCATTCACATTGACCTAGGTGTTGTTTGCGGCACTTGTGTATGGTAAATAGAGAGTTGTATCCTCTGTATGTCTCAAATGTCCACCCATGTAACCTGGTGTGTCACGCATTTCTCATGGCAGTCTTTGTTTTTCCATGACATCCTTAACGGGATGTGCTGTGGCCATCTCTTGATGTTTGTCATTGACATGTGTCCATTTTCTACTCAACTAGGAGGAGACCTAATCTCCTACGTCACTTGACACTGCTGGAGGACATGGAGGATGTTGCGATCATTTGCAAATTCCGCCTCGACAGACCGACCCTGAAGACCCATTGTCATCTGTTGGAGCCCCACCTGCAGCCTCGTCACCCCTACTCAACAGCTTTCACACCGACGTACAAAGGGATGGCAGCCCTCCATTTATTGCAACTGGTTCCTTCCAGGAGACCGTGGCCAGTGCTGCAGGGATGTCACAACCCGTGTTCAGCCTGGTGCTGAGGGATGTTCTTGCAGCCATGATGATCTATAAGGATAGATACATACATTTCCCCAGGAGAGCAGAATTGGCCATTGTGAGGGGAGACTTATATCCCCTTGGGCACATCCCACATGTTGTTGGTGCCATCCATTGCACCCATGTTGGTCTGGTGCCACCACAGGTGAGTGAGCACATTTTTAGGAATCGAAAACCTTATCACTCGATCAATGTGCAGGTGGTGTGCCTTGCGGACATGACCATATCGCATGTGTGTGCCAGATTCCTCAGCTCGGCCCATGACTCATACATCCTGAGGAACAGCATTGTGCCCTGGTTGATAGCAAATCTGCTTCCCGAGCATGCTTGGATTGTGGGTGAGTATGCCTAGTGAAATGGCGTGCTGTGTGTGTGACCTACTGCCCTCTGCCTGTGAAACATTGCAATGTGTGTTTGTCATTCCCTGGTGACTCTGCATATCCCAGCCCACTACGGAATCCCAGGACCCCGGCTGACATCAGGTACAATGATGCCCATGCCAGGACCCGTTGTGTCATTGAGCGGACTTTTGGCCTGCTCAAGTCAAGATGCCGCTGCCTTGACAGGACCGGAGGTACACTGTCATACTCGACTGGGAAGGTCTGCAAGATCGTTGTGGCATACTGTATGCTCCACAACATGGCCATTCACACAGGGATTCCCCTGCTCCTGGATGATGTTGAGGACCCAAGGCCCCCGCCTGTTCAGGGACATGAGTCCAGTGATGAGGACAGTGGAGAGGAGGAAGGAGTTGACATGCGTCAACAGCTCATCACCGGCTACTTCACTTGAAGGTGGGTGACAAGGTACAACTTGTACTTTGGTGTGATTGCTGTTGTTGTGAAGGGCTATGAGCGGATGGTACAGACAGGCACATGTAGAGTCACCTGTGTGTGGAAATGTGGCAGTGACATTTCTCCTGTGAACCTATACGGAACTCTGTTTGTTGACACTTGTTGCACATTGTGTTGTCTGCCTGTTGACTTATGTAGCTGGTTGGTGTAGTGTTATGTCTGTGATGCCACACTCACGTCAGTGACTGTTATTCTGTTGTGTCTCCCTAGGTGCCTCGAAATTATCCAGGCCTACGTACTGTACATATTTTGGATACATTATGGACATTATGAACACTGTAAATATTGCACTAAAGACAACACTGTACCAATTGAAGTGTGTAAGGTATTTTATTTACAAAGTTGACATGTGAGGGGTGCGGGCAGATTTACATGAACGTGGTGATGGAGCAATGAGTTGACAGTCATGGTAAATGAGATGTAAGAGTAGACACCACATGAATGTGGTGACCCAGTCCAACAGGCAGGTGCCATTGACAAGGCAGTGTGGGGAAGGACAGTCCAAACAGTCAATGCAGTGGGGAAGAGGGTTGCCATCAGGGCTGGCTCCATGATGGGCGTTTGGCTGGTGCTCTGCCTCTAGAGTCACCCAGGCTCTTCTTTGGACGCCCCCTTGGTCGCCTGGCTGGGGGGACCCTGCTGCCTGGCCAGCGGCATCTGAGGACTCACCCCTCTCTGTGGCCGCAGGGGAGGATGGTGCACTGTCATCCTGAAGCACAACAGAGGGCGGCGGAGGTGTTGTTTGGGACGCAGGGCTGTCCCTCAGTAACGCCATTTGCTGGCCCATGAGGTCCCCATTTGTCCAATGCGTGTGTCGATGGACCTCATCAGCAGGATGAGCTCACGTAATAGTTTGTCAGACTGGTCATTTTGTCCCTGGACCTGTATGTTGGCCCGATGACTCTTGAAGTGGTCCTGGGATGATGTGCCAGCCTCCTGAGGTCTGGGAATGACCCTGGCCCTCCCCCCAGCCCTGCTGCCACGGACCTGATGCCTCCCCACTGTGGGTCCCTGCACACTCTCCCTGCCATCCACAGTTGTTGGTGTTGGCTGGTCATCCCCTGGGACAAGGAGGGTGCTGCAGGTGACACTGGTGGTGGTGGCGGAGGTGGCGATGGTGGAGGCACAGGCCATAACAGCAGGGGTCTGCTGTGCAGTTGTTGTTGAAGCAGATGTGATGGTGGGGAGGATGGGGTCCTGGGACCTGTTGCTCCCTGGCACACCAGATGGGCTGGCCTGGAGCTCATCATCCAAAGTATCATGGGAGTCTACATTCAAGAGTCCATGGAGCGGGGGTGGAGACTTGCTCTGCTGGTCGTTGTTGTTGTCCTCAGCAGTGAGTTCTTCGTCACCTGTGGATTAGATGGGGAATGGTCAGTGTTGAGCACTGAGAAAGTATTCTGTTAGCTGCGTGTCATCCACTGTCTGTACACTACACAATTGAGTGATCTTCACTATTTTTATTAAGTGCAATACTGTGCCTTATTACATGATGCAGAGGTACATCAATTACTCGTACATGTCAGGTATCGATGCATTGCATGCAATTGGGGCTGTGTGTAGTGATGCAGGTCTCCTACCCGCAAACAGCCAGCCCAGTGAAGATGGCTACCTCCCTGTAAGTTTGTTTGATGAACAATGCAATGGCTTCCAGGTGCTCCTGGGAGGGATGGGGTGCTCCATGCTGCTCAGGTGTGGGACAGGGGGCATGGTGGGAGCATGAATGCAGGCCTTCCTCCCCCAAACAGGCCTCCCCATCAAGATGGCTACCTACCTGTAAGTTTGTTTGGTGTACTGCCATGGCTTCCAAGTGCTCCTGGGAGGGGCGGGCTGTATCCTGCTCAGGTGTGGGACAGGGGTCATGGTGGGAGTATGAGTGCAGGGCTTCCTCCCCCAAACGGGCCTCCCCAGCAAGATGGCTACCTACCTGTAAGTTTGTTTGGTGTACTGCAATGGTTTCCAAGTGCTCCTTGGAGGGGGAGGGCTGTATCCTGCTCAGGTGTGGGACAGGTTGCATGGTGGGAGTATGAGTGCAGGGCTTCCTCCCCCAAACTGGCCTCCCCAGCAAAATGGCTACCTACCTGTAAGTTTGTTTGGTGTACTGCAATGGCTTCCAAGTGCTCCTGGGAGGGGGGGGGTGCTCCATGCTGCTGGAGTTTGGGACAGGGGAATGGTGGGAGTGGTAGTGCAGGCTGACTGTGCTCATGCTCCCATGGTTATATTCCAAAAGATGTTTAGGGTACATGGGAGTGGGTGTCTGTTGGATCTGTGAGACAGGTTTTTGTGGGTGTGTGGTGCAGATGGATGCGATTTGTTTGGTGTGGTGTGTGTTTTTGGATGTGCAATACAGTACATATCAATGTGTTGTTTAACATTTGTTTGTACTTACCAGCCTCCACTCCCCCAGATACTCCTGTAAGACTCTCAGGATGCAGTATGGCAAGCACCTTCTCCTCCCATGGTGTGAATGTTCTTGGTGGAATGGGTGGGCCACCGCCAGTCCTGTCAGCCAGCTCCCGGTTCTTGCTTCTCCTCTCTTTGACAACCCTCTTGAGATCATGCCACCGCTTCATGATCTCCTTCTTGGATCGCAGGGTGTTCCCTAGTGCATTGACCGTTTGTACTATCCTTTCCCACATTTGTGTCCTTATGGCTAATGGTGTCTGTTGGACCAGGCTACCAAACAGTTGTGGTTCCACTCTGACTATTTCATTGACCATGACGGTCAACTCAATCTCTGTGAATTTGGGCATTTTCTGTGATGCCATGTTATGTGGTGTTTGTGAGTGCAGGGTGTGGGTTTTTTGTGTGAGGTGTGTTATGTGCTGGGGGATTGTTGGTGCTGGTGTGATGATGGTGGTGGTGGTGGTGGTGGTGGTGGGTGTTCTATGTTGTCTTGCCTCTCCTGTCAGGTCTGGTGTGTGCCCTTCTCTTCTGGAGTATTGCAAAGAATTGTGGTCAGTGAAGGGGCTAGTTTTGGCAGGTGTGTTGTAGGAGTTGTCCTGGAAAATGTATGTTTTTGTTTGGCATTTATTTTATTTCATTTGTATGTGTTTTGTGTATTTGGGGGCATGGCTACTTTTTTGTGTGCAATGTTTGACTTTGTTGTGGTGTTTTTGCATCGTCCACTATGTTTTGTGCGGATCATCCGCTGCGGTGGCCATGCTGCAGCTCTCCCACTGGCTCTCCCATTCACTGCAGTGTGCGACCACGGCGGTGGGAAACAGCGGTTCGTACCACGGCTCCATCGGGGATATACTAATTTCCCATGCTGTGGCTACGCTTTGCTTGCGGTCGGTTGTAGCTTTTCCGCTGTGTTTCAGACTGCCATGGTGGGTTTTTGGACTTCACCGCCTGGTAGGACCTTTTCTGCTGGCACGTCGAAGCTGTGGAATGCTCTTCCACCTTCCATTCAGGCTGCAACTTCAGAAGCAGGGTTTAGGAAGCAATTAAAGACCTGGCTCTTTTCTCAGAGAATCTAAACCACCTTTGTCACTTTCTCATCTAGCTGCTCACATAGCGCCGGGACACCTCCAGGTGAGGTAGCTGTTCGCGCTTTACAAGCTTCAGTATTATTATTATTATTAGGGCGTTTTTTGTTGGCCCGCTACTGCCGCTGTCGGTCTTTTTTGGCAGTTGTTCCTAATTTGACCGCCGGTTTATCCGCGGTCCCGGCGGGTGGTTGTTTTCCCCATCCATGGCGGTCGGGGTGGTTTTCCGACCACCATCCTAATGGGGCCCTATGTATTTTCCTTTTATCAGTTCTCAATTTTTCATAAATACAATACAACAAGGAACAAAGGGGCATATTATCAAGGGTGGCGATAGGCAATTATCGCCGGTCTAGCGGCCGTTTTTGACCGCGAAGCTGCGATAATTCTAACGCTCTATTAGCAAGCTGTGGCTAACTAATGTTAGCGACAGCTTTTAGGCGATAGCGAGGGGTTTGGGGCCCGCTTTGCATATCAGCGATATTTATCGCTAATGACTTGCAAAGTGGGCGTACCCAACCTGTTAGCGACTGAAAGCACTCGCTAACGTCGCTATCGCCTATTAGCAAGGCAGGCGTAGCGATGGAAATATTCCCGCTATCGCCAAAAAACAACGCCTGCTCAGACTAGTTCTTAGCCATGTTATCCACTGGTAGGTGGATAACATGGCTAAGAGCATTTTGTCACTAATGCGTGAATATCGCTGTATTCTCAGTGATATTCACACATTTCGCCACTATCGCTGGATATTTTAGCACAATCGAGAAAAACTTTGCTAATAGCATGTTTTCTCCGCTAAGATATCCAGCAATAGGTAGCGATAAAAAAATTGTCGCTAAGCCTATTTAGCGATAATTATCGCTACTTGTAGGTATTATGCCCCTAGATGTTTTTTCACGATTCTCCAGGTACCTCGGTTAGTTCAAGGATCGAATACCTCACAGGGCAATGGACAATCTGAGTCTGTTAATTTTCTATTAAATGTAAATGTCAATGTATTGCGACTTATATAGCGCACGTATCACCCGAAGGCATCAAGGCGCTTGCCTTGGGAACCCGTCCTGGCTTTTCCCTGTGAGATAACCCTTACTGGGTATCCCCAGGGTGAAAGCCAAGCATCCCGCAGTGGGTGGGCCGCCGTAGTGGAGATTTAGCAACTATTGCCCAGAGCTGCAGCGTGGGACCCCATGATTAGAATAGGCACCGAGGCGAGAATTATCGAGTCCGTGGACATTTTGGGCTCAGGACCCTGCCGCATTGGGAATTGAACCCTGGTCCCGGGCCAGACCTCTGCATCAGGGTCTGCCGCTCTAATCAGTGAGCCACACTCCTCCACTAAATAAAATTAAACACAATATTGACTGAAATCCAGGATTTAAAACAAACACAAGTGCAAAAGGTAGCAGCGCTTCATGAGAGATTGGCCAAAATCAAGAAGAATGTGTTGCAGTTGGTAGCTAGACTATAAGTGGCAGAATCCAGATCTTTTTGTAAAGGAATGTTGCACTTATAGAAAAAAACATGTTATTTTGAGAATACAATTGAGGAGCTGGAGAATTATGAGAGACATTCCAATCTTTGATTTGTGGGTCTCTCAGAGGGGAGCAAGAATCAAATATGCTTCAAGTAGTCAAATCTCTGATTAAATCTTATTTTTGCTAGTTGCCTCAGCTGAGCTTTCAAATATAAAGGTGCATCCACCCACTTTTCAATATCCACACATTATTCTTGTTCATTTTGCAGACTATCGTATTAGGGAACTTAGAGACTTTTGTGTTTATTCAAATCCCTGGGGGTACAGGCATCAGTGCTACAACAATCAAAATTGAAGTCTTAGCTAAGGGGCCAGTTTAATCTTTTTTCAAATTTTGAGGAGGCTTAAGAATTGCTGTCTAAAATACAGAGTTAGCTCTTGCAATGGGCCATAGATATCTTGATTCCTTCATAGCCTAGTGTGTAGTATTAAATGAGTAGGGGATTCCTCTCAATTGGGGAGGGTTTGAGCGATGCCAGAAGCAGTTACATGGCACTAGTTAAATAGTGTGGAGGATAGAGGTCAAGGAAGGCAAATTCCTCTTCCCAGGGTGATTGGGGATAGTTGGTCACAGGGGCTATGGGTGGTATGGTCAAGGTGGCAGCGAGGGAATAGCAGGAGATTAATAGTACAACTATCCAGAGAGAGAGGTTGGGCTAGAAATTTAGTGCTGGAAGGATCTGAGGATTGACTAATGTGTCACAATGTTAAAATAATGTTCATGCACTGCTAATGGTGTGTTAAACAAATGCAAATATGGTGCCATAATGAGCTGGTTGTCCGCGTTTAGCCATGCAGGAGACAGATTCCAATATTAATAGTCATTAATAGTCCTAAATTCATTATTCCTAAGAAATATTCCTATGCATATTTCGCTTCTGTAGGGGTTGCGATGAGGGGATTGGCAATATACATGGCGAGGTCTGTTGATTGGTACATGATGAATGTATTACGGGATGACAAAGGGACTTGTAAAAAGGTCTTAGTTAAGTGCTCCATTTTGAATCTTGTGAACCATTAGGGTTCAACATCTAATGACGTGGAGCCATTGAAAAATCTTCATAATTTTGCCAGGGGTGCAGAAGGACCCTCAATTATTGGGGGTAATTTTAATATTATTCTGGATTTAAACTAGACACCTCTCATAGGACCAAAAACCAGATAAACCCAATAACTGCAAGGGTTCATGCAAATATTAAGCAGGATTTTTTATTAGATGAACCTTGGCGTATAGACCATCCACACTTTTCATAGTTCACTTGCTTTTAATGGCAATTTAATACTGCTTTATGTTTAGACTTTTTTTAATAAACCTCTGAGTTTATTGGTGGGCAACAGAGATTTGGACTGATATTTTCTCTGTACACTCAATTGTGTTAGTTCAAATCGTATTATCAATTCCGTTAAGAGAGCGACCGAGGAAGGAATTTGATAACACTCTATTAAAAGATTAGATCTGGTTGGATGAAACAAGAGCTTTCCTAAAGAATGTTTTGAGAATAATTGTAATTCCGCCTCTGACTTTGCATTATGGGAAGCCTTCAAACCTACTTTTTGAGGATGGGTGATAGCATATAAGTCTAATTTAACTAAGATAATACCCAGCAGAATACACGAGTCACAATCAGCAGTTAATCTTGCCAAAGGTTCATATGTCGATGTAGAGGGCAGGCCCTGTCTAAAAGTGCAACCGACTAGGACAAAGCAGAATCTTAGAGATTTTTGTGTTTGTTGCGGAGACTTGTAATCACAGAACATATCAGCAGAAAATGTATGAAGAACATCAGCAAATAGGCAAAATACCTCACCTTGTCAACTAGGATTAAGCAGAATAATCAATGTAACAGTATAATTGAGAACCCTGACACCTATATAGCAGTAACAGAGAATTATGAGATTACCAAGGTTTTTCTGCAACATTATATGAATTTATATGATATAGCACAACCAGTCCCTTTATCTAAGCTAGGACATTATTTTGTTTGCTCCGCCCATGCCAAATGCCAAGGGTAAAAAAATAGAAATGTTGTCCCGAAAAAATTCTGGCTTACGAATTAGAAACAGTAACAATGGAATCCCAGCAGAGATACATGGGAAATTTGCAAAAGACTTGCTCCCCTTTCTTACCAATGTATTTAATCTAATTAGGGTAAGCAGAGAGATGCCCTAGTCTTTTAAAGAGTATATTATACTAGTTTTCTTTAAGAAGGCACTTCACCCATAAATGTAATTTTATATAGACCAAAACTTTTTTAATTGCTGACTATAAATTGTTCACTAAAATATGGGTATCTAAAATAATCCCCATTGCCCAACTAGGATACACAAGGAACTAATGTTTTTACCAAATAGGTTTATAGCTACAAATATGATTTTTTTTATTTAAGCTATTGATTATTTTTCCAGCAATCAAGTGAAAGCAGCTATATTGATGATGGATGTCGAAAAGGCATTTGATTTGGTGAACTGGGATGACCTATTTTTTTTATTTTGGGCATATTTGGTTTTCCTAATTTATAAAAATGCTCAAGAATTTATATCAACATGTGAAAGCTAGAATTATTATCAACTCAAAGGCAGGAGGCTCAGTGAAAATAAAAAGAAATTCCCGACATGGTTGCCATATGTCTCCCATTCTTTTTACTTTTGTTACTGAACTTTTGTAGTGAAACATAATACCAATTCTATTGTTCCTCTGTTAGAAGGGATGTCATCAATAAAACCTTTTGCAGATGATATTATACTCTACCTAAAAGCCGATAAGTCTAATAATTAGGGGTTAATGGATAAAATCTTAGATTTCACCCATACAGGTGGTTAAACAATAAATTAAACTAAATCTGAGCCTCTTTTGTTTAATGCAGTGCTCATAAATCTCCCTCTACGAACCTTCCTCAAAGCCTTCAGTGTCAGTTTAATTCTCAGCATCCAATTCGCGATTTAGTAATATTCATCACAAATAACTGTTTCAATTGAATTATAATGTTATTCTTAGCAAAAGCTAAAACCTTACTTGATAGATGGAGTTTACTTACCTTGTCAATGATTGGTTGATTAATTAAGATGTCTATTTTGTAATTATAATTTTTTTCTAATATACCAATAATTCATATTGTAAAGAATTGTACTCCATTATTGGAAGATTCATATAGAATAGTGAACCATAAAGTGTCAAGCTCTCAATTTTTCAACTATATAAAACCCACTGAGGTCTTGTGTTACATTTCCAGACTTATTATTAGGTTGCATTACTGAATAGTGTGGTATGATTCACTTTAGAGATGTTTTTGATAGTTTTTTTATGAAATCATGTGTGGAAAGAATTTGCAATCAATTTACCAGCATTCATAAGGACAGCAAAGCTTCCAAAGACGAAATATATAGCAGGTGTGTTATGCAATGAAAATTCTTATCAAGGTTTTCTTTAAATCCTGGCAGACCCCAGCTTGCCATGGGTTCATTCTATTACCAGAATGTTAACGGCATGCGTGTAAAAACTGAAATACATACTATATTTTATAGTTCTCCTTTTGATGTTGTTTATATCTTCTCATATTATACTGAAAAAAAAAAATGTTTGCCAGGTGGAAACCTTCCTTTATAATACATATCAGTTACTCCTAACGTACGGCCTGAACAGTCCGTAGAGAAGGATTCAATGTATTTTAAAAGTTGGACATGTACTTTTAAATTTTACAAGTCTGGTAGTGAAAAAGTACTACATGTGCTTTTTAGTACTGTAATACATATCTTGTTCCAAACATTTGGTGCCTGCCACCTGTGTCCTGGGTCACATGTTTAGGCAGAGCTGGCAGTTGGGCTTTGTACAATGCTTCAAAGCAGTAAGACAAGGGGAATAGGTGTTGGGAGGATGTTTGACACTAGTTGTTTGTGCACCAGACAAGCTGGGGCCAAGGCAGGAAATTCCAAGAACCCCTGGAGGTGGAATCCTCTAGAAACATCTACTACTTCAAAGACTACTGTGCTGGGCAGCTACAAGACGGACTGCTACTCTGCTGCCATGCTGCGCTTCTTCCCTGAGGTCCTGCTGTATGAGTGAGAAAGATTGGACCTGCATCTTGAACCAAGGACCCCAGAGTCGCTCTAAGTGCTCGTAAGCTGGTCTTCTGATCAGAGCTTCAGGGACAGAAAAGGATCCAACTCTCCTGCACTCTGCACCTGAACTCTGCCTGCAGTGAGTCCTAACCCCCAAAGTGGTGCTCCTCCAGTCCTCGACCATTGGAAGGGCTATAGGTCCCTTGCCAGCCCAGCTGTGACCTTCACCAAATCGGGCATGTAGCAACGCAGAGCCCTGCAAAGCCTCACTGCACATCTACAAGCTTTATTGGAACTGGCGCTGATTGATGCAGAGCCCCGGAGAGCCTCATCGCACAGCTCTCAGCCTCAATGGAATCAGCAACGAGCAACACAAAGCCTTCCCAAGCCTCGTCACACAGCTGCCAGCCCATCAGATCACTGTGACCCAACGTGAATGCTCATGAAGTTTTTACTGCAAAGATTCACAGGAACCGACGCAGTATGATGCAACCCGATGCAAGACCTCACACCGGGGACCTCACAGCTCTTTGATACCAATGTTGGACAATGTGAAGCCTTGCAAAGTGATGCCACAAAGACAGTGCACCAGAATTTAAGATACTTTGTTCATCAAGCCGAACTTGGGCCCTTTATCCGGCATGCACCTCCATTGGGGTTGATCAGAACTCATGACTTTTTCTTGGTCAGGAGCAACAGACACCCACAGTTGCCGTTTTGTGCTTCTAAACATTTTTTCCACTTAAATCTTTAAAATTATACATCTCCTCTTCTAATGATTGGATTTTTCTCATTTTGCTCCCCAATACTTTATTAGATATTACTCTATTTTTCTAAATTGGTTTAAGATTTTTCGTGTTGGCTTTTTACTGTATTACTGTTTGAAGTACTGAGTAAATGCTTTACAGATTGCTTCTAAGTTAAGACTGACTGATTTGTGTCAAGCTACCAGAGGGTTAAGCACAGGTTAATTTGGGGTTTGCTTGTGTTTCATCCTGACAAGATCCACGGTTTCTGCATGAGAAGGATTTAACTCCCTCAACCAGTAGCTCAATGTCCTACAGGTATATCCTCCAGTGCATGCTTTGTGCAGTCAATACGTACAATGCCAACCTCTTCTGACTGACTCTATTACACAAACGTGCAGTATATCCGTTTCAGGAGCCATAGATTTAAGAAGCAATAGTGATTTAAAACATTACTGAATTTAGCAATTCTTTAGGTATGTGTACTCTGAATCACAGATATCATACAATATAACTTCGTATGACAAAAAATTCTCTCGCCACCTCTATGCTAAAATATTATGGGGATTATTACTAATGTGCCAAAAATGTGGACATTTAATAGATGTTATTATATGAATTTGTTGTAGACTTTATTTAGTACCCAAATTGTTAATGGAACTTGTTAAACGAGGGTGGGTGTTAAATGTTCATTTAATTATACAGAATCTCAACACGGACATTTTTATGGCATTGGAAAGGCGGGATTTTACCTCTAGAGTCTGCTTATCCTTCTCCAGAATCCCGTCACAGGTCGACTAGACCTTTTTACCTGTCATAGATTGAATTAGGCAATCTTTTCATGTGGAATCAACAATTTTTTAGAAATCCCAATGTCCTTCCCCAAGAACCACTGACCAAAAACTAAGTTTGAAGGTTTATTACATAACCAAAAATAACTGAAGATACAAGCACCTCAGCAAGAGGTTCAAAAGATACACTGGTACTAATACAAACATAATTCTACGGAAAAGTCTCAAGCGACTGATGAATAATACGAGAATCAATTCCAGAATCATCAGACTAAACAAAATTGCTATAACCTGGGTTCTAGTACTCATTGGGATAATAGACATAAATTCAAATTAGTCTGTCCCTACTCTATACTAAGAGACCTCCCTACTCAACAATAGCCCATCCTAACAAAGGTGTCAGCAGTGGTGACTTCCCAAAGAAGTTCGCCCACTCTCTCTCTTAAACTAGAGACTCCTCATTCACAGCTAAGTTCTTTGCCCAAGCGAACGCTCCCTCTAGCTCCTCAACCCATCTGCTCTGCTTCCACCCTCGGGGTGCTGTCCCTAATACGAAACCCCACAATGTGAATGACACGCCCTCAGGTACGCCCCTCTCGAAGGTGTTGACATTCAGAATTTTCCATCATGGCACCTTTCCATCCTTGTCCGAGCAAACGTCCTTGGATCCCAGACTCTCCATCCCTTCAAGTCGCTTCTTTGAATTCCTCGGCTACTCCTCCATGTCTGAGTCTAGCATCCTAACACTCATACACAATGGGCCCTTCTACTCTACTGCCTACTTGATAGGGCACCTGCAAAGGAATACACGCAAATAGGCTCACAGTCTAATAATGTTGCAACATTTTCTAAAGGCCTCTTTTATAAAACATTTCTACGGTTAAATGTTAAGCAAGACATTTTCGATCAGGCCTGCACGATTTTCATGAACTAGGCCTCTGCTTCATTACAGGCCCAACATTTACCTAAACCATCCATTTAATTCTCTAGGCCTCCAACTTTAACAGCAAATACATTTTCTACTTTAAGCTAGTTATCAAAATGTAAAAGATACAGTTATACATTTCAATAAGCAGATCTGAACGCACAATAATGCTCATTTAAACATGTTTCTCATTAGTGAAAAGCTTCATTTCAACGACATCTCTATATTAAACAGCAATAGTAGGCTTGCAACTCTCTTACCATTGGCTCTTTATGCTCTTCTAATACCAATTACATTAGTTTTCAACCCTACATTGCATCTAAACATGATTAAAAAGTCCTCTATATATGCGGGTGCTAACTACTTGTACATATGATGCACCCCTACAGATTTCACTTTCTTTGGCGCTCTCTCAGCATTGTTATTCATGTAACAAAAAACTGAAAAGAGCCAGTGCGTAATATAAATCAGATAAAGTTATTGACAACAAAAGTGTTTCACAAAGACTTCGGTGTTTAATCCAGTCGGGTCTGGCTGCTCAGTGGACTAATGCATCCACTGCAGGGGCCTGTGTTCGACCGCATGGTCACAGGTTCAAATCCTGGCAGGTCCACTCAGCCATTCATCCAAGATGCCCGGTCAGGGATGAACATATACATGTTATGTTATGTTAATACTCTCTATCTGAGTTTGTAATCTTTGGGGAATCTGCACTGTTGTCATAAGTAGCTTAGCAAGGAAGCCATGGACCTTAGCAAAAGCAAGGAAAATGCACCCTTAGCTGCTTTAGCGGTGGTGACAATACAATTATCGGGGTTCAATGGACACCTTCGGGTTAGAGGCCTGGTATCACTGATCCCTCTGCACCAATGGGATGTACGCCCCTGATTGTCACACGACCTCTACCTATTTGCTTTCGTGAAGATTGCAGTTTTTGGAGATCGCAATGAAGGAAATACATTCTCAACATTTTACAGTCCTATGTTGGAGAAAATAGCGCAGCTAGAATATATTTCACACAAAGGTGTGTACATTACAAGTCTTACGCCATCAGCAAAGTGCTCGTTTATGTATAACGGACTTATTTTGAAATTGTGAGCATGGATTAAAATTCTGCGTGACGACGGTGCCTAAGAGCGGATTTTTATTTCCTTTGCAAATAGAACTACTGCATTGAAATATTGTCATCGAGATTTGCATATATATTTGTGACAGTTGAACAATTGGATAGCTATTATTCAGAAAATGTTATTCATTAGTAATAAAAGTCTTGTCAGCAGTCCATTTGAATGCCGGAGCAATAAAAAGCAGCCAACTCTTTAACAGTCAAAGGGCCGCATCCCATGAAGCGAGCAACGGCGGTACTAATTTAAGACGAGGCGCTGCGTCACATTCAGTGAACGCTGAGCACATTATGTTTACAGAAACCTCTTATTCATATTTCAAAGTCTTTTTAATTATGCTTAAAGGCATGTCCCACTGTTTGCCCCGAGCCGATGCAAATTTATATCCTGCCACTATCCAAGGGGCACCGTTTGTTTCATCTACGTGACAAGAAAGATAAATATCTTATCTGTTTCTTACCTGGAATCTGAACAAAAAAGCATGTTTCACTGGAAAAATAGGTCAATAGCATATCTATAAAGGTATGGGATTGATCTCAAAGGTTTGAGAAATAGTACATAACCTATTCTATGGCCCTCATTACGAGTGGGCCGATACATGCTTTATGGATTTTCTGATTAATTATAAGCTGGTCAAACTGGCTTTTATTATTTCTTGGCGAAAAAGGTCCCCAAATAATCAGTTCTCTGGGCATGCAGACTTTGGTGTGGTAAGAGCTATAATCCACGTTATTCACCAAAACTCATGGTAGGTAATAATTATTACACCGGATAAATACCATACTCCTTGGTGCTTACTTTTATATTGTTCAATCAGTATCTCATCTGATAATGGTCCACTAATACATTTGTTCTATGTGTATGTACCCAGTTTTCACATTTAGGGCCTTTTTATGAGTACTGTGGCCCTCGGAACGCATTACTTTTTTTTTTTGCAGAGTTTTATATAGCGCAAACTAGACCCGAACCGAATCAGGTATCAGAGCGCTTTACATAGCACCAGTTACGTTACATGAGGACACACTTTCATTTTAGGCACGGGGAGATTAAGTGATTTGCCCAGAATCACAGGAGGTTTTTGGCGTCGTTACCGGATCCCCAGGTCCGAGGTCGAGCGCCTTAGCCGTTAGGCCAACTCCTCTCCCCTTGCTGTAGTGGTCCGGCCACCGTCCACACTGCGGGTCCACCCTCAGTATTTTGAGTGTGGTAGTCAGACGGCCACAGGACCACAGCGTTTGCTGCGATCTGGGATCCGGCAGTGGTGCAGCAGTGGTAAAGGGCAGGAATATGGTGGAGGTGCCACTGCGGCACCAGCAGGCTTATTCCAAGTTGCTTTTCCACCACCTATTCATGGCGGTGAGCCCGCCACGAAAAGGGTGGCGGAGATTCAACTATGAGGGCCTTAACAGTGCCCCATGCTGCTTCTGGGGCTGGGAAGAAATACGGGGGGCACATGTTGTGCCCTCCTGGATTTGCACCCCCTTCCTGCATGATGTATGGAACATGGTGTATGCATGACATGGTGTATGGAACACCATGCAGGAACAAGTTGAAGGTGCTGTCACAGTGGCGATCTGCTGTTAACGATCTCCTGTGAGCCAAACACAGCTGCTTCCATGAGACCGCTGCAGCACCGCCCACCCTTCCTGGATTAAACTCATAACCCGGCGGGTTGAATTTTGTCAGATCGTACTACATTTGCACAGATCTTTTATTTGACTTAACATGTTAAGTAATGAAAAGTGAAACAATATGATATAATTCTTGTAGATATAAAAAAAAAACTTGTGCTATGGCTACAAGATAGTTTGAGGGTATCCTGGTTCAGAGTATTGAGTGATGGCAATTGTTGGAAAGTGGTCTATTAGTAGTGATAAGTAGGGACCTACCACTAGTAATAAGGCTACAACACAATAAAAGGTTCAGTCAAGGTCTCAACAAATTATTCCTTTGTTCAACCCTTGGTAGCTGGAAACAAGCAAGCATGCTTAACTTAGGAGACAGGTTTGTAAAGCAATTAAACACACTAATACATTAAATAAGTAAGACAGAATGCCCAATGAAAATTTAACCTCACTTTATTAAAGTAGGTTACATTTTTAGGAGCACATAGACAGCAAAATGACAAACATGCAATGTAGAGAACCAAAGATATGAATGTTTAAAGATTTAAAGTAAAATTAGCTTAGAGGCAAATAGAGCTCAACGGGTTAAAGAAGTTTATGCTGGACCGGGACAAAAACCAGAGTTCAGGCCACCTTCGATGTAACACTTTTACGCTTACTTCCAGAAGTGTTTGGTGATGCAGAAAAGTTGTCCACAGCGCCAGCCAAGAGTTTGGATGCTCTGGTTTGCCTCTTTGGGTCTGGGACTACAGCTTCCACAATGCATCTAGTCATTATGGAACTTTTTTGGCAAAAGTTACTCCAAACTACTGGAGCTTCTACCTAAAGCTCCTCTTGTGTGTTCCAATTGTCAACAACACCAATCCAAGGGTCTAGAATCTCTAAGATGGTGCTTGGGATGTTGGCACTATCTTTTCCACAATGCACATGTCCAAATCGTTTAAAGTCCACTAGAAGCACTCTAGGATGGGGACTTCTTGGTGGAGATGATGCAGGTGGACTCTGTTAACCTACAGTTGTCAGGAAGCCAACTCCGTAATCCTTGTAAAGCCAGGCAATGTCCTTAGGGCCGTAGTACCAGATTGTGCATCAGGTGCAGTCCTTCAGAGTTCAGTCCTGTGGGTGCAGTTCAGGGATTCTGCAGGGCAACATTCACCTTGTTGTTTCATGTAGTAGATCTAAGTTGCTTGGCAACTCTTTCATATTTATTCACTCTTCCTGGTGGTCAAGCAGGGGGCATCCCCTGCGCAATGGGATGCAGGATGCCACCCAGGTATATTACCACTTCTTCTGAAGTGTGGCATTTTTGTGTCCCAGAAATCACTATTCTTCCAAAATCCAAAATAGAGAAGACTCTCCTGAAGAGTTACATGTGGCTAATCCAACCTACTGGTGTGACTATGATTCTTTAACACTCCCATTTCAGCCCCCTCACTAATCTAAATAATGAGGCTCCTACCAGCTCTTTTTGCCTAATTGCAGATCCTTGCCCAAACACACAGCCAAGATTTTTACACTCCTAATGTATCGGATGCAGCAAGTTTTGTTCCTTACGAAAACGTGGTTAAACCCTAGTTCAGAGCCGTATAAGGCCCAAACACTGCCCCCGGGATACCTAATCCAGAGGAAAGACAGACTGCTGGGGATAGGTGGTGGGATTGCTATAATATACAAAGATCACCTGGTCTGTAGGCTACTTGACAGCCCCGGCGCAGACTGTGAGAATGTGCATTTTGCAATCGAATTTTACCCCTCACTATCGTTCTCGGGCATCCTTATTTACCACAAAAATGTAAACGTCTAGAAAGGATCTGGAGGAAGGATTTCTCTGCAGCATAGAAATTGGAATATAGGACGGCCTTTGGCAACTATAAGGCTGAAATAAAACGAGCCCAAGCCTCCTACTTTGCAGAAAAGATCTCAGGGGCAACCTTCCTGATCGCAAAAAAACTTCTCAGATGCCCAGACACCACGGCAGCCCCGATCCGTCCGGCGACCATTGCAATAAATTGTCAGAGGTGTTTAACATTCTAAAACATCTCCCCAACAAAAAATTGACACTCCCGAATTGACTGCCATAGGCCAGCCTGGAGACAAAAAATATCTGGAAACCTTCATACCATTGACTCAGGAGCCATTCTTAGACACCTTAATGAAGGTGAAGTCAGGATCACCACTGGATCCCGCCCCATTGATGTTTTAAAATTGGCAGCATCTACGGTGGCTCCCAGTATGACCTATCTGATCAACCCATCCCTTTCTCTGGGGATTGTTCCCCGGGACTGGAAGAAAGCCATGGTAAAAGCTCTGCTTAAAAAGCCATAACTGGACCAGTCAGATTTGGGCAATTATCGCCCCATCTCATTGCTCCCGGCAATTAGCAAAATCTCAGAGAAAATAGTCAACCACACTCTATCCACATTCCTGGAATCCAATCACCTGCTGCATCCCTCACAAACGGGCTTTCACCCATGCCAGGGCACCGAGACCGCCTTACTGGTGGTGGTGGAGGAAGCAAGGAAGATTGTTGACTCAGGAGGCACAGCAGCCATTATACTCCTTAACCTAAGTGCGGCCTTCAATACAGTGAACCACCAGATTCTGACCCATCGTCTGATGAATCTAGGCATATTGGGTAAGGTACTAACGTAGTTCAAATCCTTTTTGGAGGACAGGTGCTTTTATATGTTCTCAGGTGACGCTCTGTCTAAACCAGTCCCCCTCAAATGTGGAGTAACACAGGGTTCGTCTCTGAGCCCTACGCTTTTTAACGTTTACATGCGCCCACTGGCAGAGATAGTCGTTCCCTTTGGGATTCACATAGTCACATACGCCGACGATACCCAGTTGGTGGTAGCGTTAACCCAAACCAACCATGCATCCCTGAATCTCCACCAATGCATGGAGGAAGTCACCAATTGGATGAGTCTCTCACAAGTAAAACTCAACGGCGATAAGACTGAACTTATGCTACTGGGCAGCCAGCTTACCCTCAAAGTCAACACCATGTGGCCAGCTTGCATGGGCCCAATACCTACACCAAAAACAGAATTAAAGAGTCTGGATGTTTGGCTGGACCAAGTCCTGTCTTTCAAAGTCCAAGCCAGGAAAACCACAGCACTCTATTTCGGCCTACTCAGAATGTTTTGAAAAATTCTGCCTCTGCCACCAGAGCAAGTCAAAAAAACACTGGGCCAAGCACTGATCCTGTCTAGGATAGATTATAATAATGCCCTTTACCTGGGTGCTACCCTATATGTAATCTCAAAACTACAGACCGTGCAGAATTCTGCAGCAAGGCTACTTACGGGTACCCAGAAATGAAGCTCCACTAAACCAGCACTCCACACGATCCATAGGTTACCGGTACACAAAAGACTCTACTTCACGGCTTTGTGTGTTGTTCATAGATCCCTGGGGGGTAATGGGCCTCCTATCATCAAATCTTTGATTCACCCTTACTTGGCCTCTAGAAGCCTCTGTTCGGATGAGATGAACCTCGCAGTGGTACCAAGGATAAGGAAGACCAGAAGTGGAGGCCGTTGCTTTACTTACAACGCCTCAAAGCTTTGGAACAGCCTGCCGTTGCAGCTGCGGAAACAACCCAATCATCTTGTTTTTTGTAAGCAACTCAAAACCTGGCTCTTTCCTTAATTGTGAGTGCCGACTCTAGGGATCATTTAGCGCTGAAATGCTCCTGGGTAGCAATGGGCTGTATAAAAATCCCTTTATTCATTCATTCATTCTGCCCTGAATTCCATATTTTATCAGAATTTCTATGAGCTTCTTTTGCATTAGGTCACTGTAGGACAAGCAGAGTTGTAAAATATGCATTTGGATTTCCATTCTGGCATCGTCTCCTGAGCATGATCCGCATAGCCATTTATTATTTCTCAGACCATGACAACAGCCCACACCAATACAGACAAGGTAAAACGTGATCCAAATGTGGAGCCATCTCAAACATATCACACTATGCTAGCTGACCTGGCCAAGGATCAATGTCTTTCTCTGATTTTCCAAACTTTTCTTGGTGTTCGCATTATTCAGATGGATCATGCAAAAACAAGTTTTCATATTGTTTTTTGTCAAGGTGACATTCTTGGAGTCATCTGGATGATCTGTGGTGATCTAAAAGAGCTAAAATAGTTTTTCAATATACGCATGTTGCATCCTCAAGAACGTGCAATAAATGATCAGCTGTCAATATGTTCCTATTCGGTATGTATAGTATCAAGCCCAACCATCTTTGGTTTACATTCCAACTGCCAAATTATAATGTCAGCGGTCAGAATGTGGACTGGCTTCTGGCAGGTTAAACAAGCCTATTGGGCAGTCGGAAGCGGCACATAATTCCATGAAGACGGTGTTTCTGCCATCGGGATTATGATGTTGGTTTCCGCCAACCTTTCCATGTTGGCGTTTCCAACATGGAAAGCCTGGCGGAAAGCGACTTTCTGGGGGCCCTAACAAGCCTCCCTTCTCTCTGCAGCCTCTGGTGGGGGGCCAATGGGGCACCCATGGTGCCCCCCTGTGAATCCCTGCACCTCACAGTGCCTGCCACTCAGAGCAGGCATTTACAGAGACTCCCATTTCTCAATGGGAGCTTGTGCTGCGGGCAGTTTTTGCCTGCACCACAAGCTCCCAGAGAGAAATGGGAGTTTGCGAAAGCACCATCATAATTGCGGTTTTAGGACCGCAGACCAGAGGTCAGTCAGTTCTGCATCCACACAGATGCAGGTCAGAGGGAACTCAATAGTAAGAATGTTCAAGTTCTATTAAAAAAATGGACACATTGTACTCAGGGAAGGAACTGGACAGTAGCTGGTTAAAAATGTACTTTTGCAACTCTGCCAGGACTAACCACAGGGAAGGTCCATGGCAGTTACTAGGGGACAGTACTTACTATTTTAACTCCTCCAAGTGCTAAATCAGGGAATGTGCTAGACAGAGACTGGGGGCAACATTTACTATTCCAACTTCACCAAGTGTTACCTCAGAGTAGGTGCCAGACAGTGAGTGAGTGGCAAGATTTACTATTCCAACTGTAACAAGTGTTACTTCAGGGAAGGTGCTGGACAATGACTGGGGGCAGGAGCTACTGTTCCAACTGCACCAAGTGTTCACTCAGGGAAGGGGCTGGCCAGTGACTGGGGGCAGAGTTGCTAATCTACCTTTGTCATGTATTACCCCTGGGTAGGTGCTAGACAGTTTCTTATAGTCACATTGGACTGTATCTCTGAGTATTGTGTAGTTGGCTACATTGATATATATCAAATACGTATGTACCTTGGTGCGGGTCATTTTCTTTCATGTAGGTGCTAGACAGTGACTGGGGGCAAGATGTACTATTCCAACTCTGCCAAGTGACTCCGGGAAAGTGTTGGACAGTGACTTGGGGGGCACGATTTTCTATTCCAACACCAAAAAGAGTTTCCACAGGGAAGGTGATGGACAGTGTCTGGGCTTCAGATTTACTATACTAAATCCACCAAGTGTTATCTCAGGGAAGGTGCTAGACATTGACTTGGGGATAAATGTACTAACATATTTCCCTTCTATTAAACTATACCAAAGTGAAGCAAATCATCGGAACAACTATGAGACAACCTAAATTATCGCTCCAGCCCAAAGCAAACACACCATTAATAAGGTAAAAATATTATACAGTACAATGTAAACTCATACATTAAGCACAAAAATGCAGTTTTGCAAGACAAATTCACTAATGGCCTAAATATGTCTTTCTGACCTAAGATACACTGCCAGGAGACAATCAATCAACACAGCCTCAAGAAAATCAATATTAAATCTTTATACACCTCTATACACCCACGGTTCAAACAGCATAAAATAGCATTACATTTTTCTCTATATATAGTAACAGGTCAGAAAAATGTAAAAAATGAACAATTTCATAATATTACGCTCATAATAATTGTTTTTTTTTTACAGATTTTCAAGATTGGAAATTGCACATGAAGCAAGATCTATTCTGCTCAAAATAGGAAACAGACATTTAAAATATGGTGGCTATACTTATAGTAAGGAGAAGTTAACAGAGCCCAGAAGTCATTGGAGGTGTGTTGAACATTATTCATCCCATTGCAAAGGCAGAGCAGCTACTCTTGGTAACATAGTGGAAAGAACCACAGAGCATAACCACTCTTCCTCTGCAATGGGGATTGAAGTAAGGGAAAATATTCTCCATTTTGGCCAACTCCAATTGACCCCGTTGCTCAGTTATGAGGGAGGTAGCCTAAAAAATCCCCTTGCACATTCCGAATCATATGCCCAGGATTCCAAACTTAAGAAGAATGATTCAATTGTGAAAACAGGCAAGTAATCCCCAAAGAGTAACTCTTCAATTGTACTCTAATATTATTATTGCCCCTGAACTGTGGTGAATTGTTCCATCGTAATTAGTGTTTGGGGATGGTCAGAAGTGTAGATGATCAAATCATCAGCATATAATGCGATTTTACTGCATGAAGGGAGCTGGTGTAAGGGAATAATCAGGTCATCAGTTCCTAAAATGTGTGCCAGAGGTTCAATGTATAAATTGAAAAGGAGTGGAGACAGGGGACAGCCCTGTCTCATCCCTCTATGGATGTCAACATTCCTTGTCAAGGATCCATTTAGGAGGATTTTGGCCTTGGGGTACTCGTATAGTTTGATGAAAGCTGTGCTGAAACCTATAGTATCTAAAACAGCCCAAAGAAATGCCCAGCTGACATGATCAAATGCCTTGGCAGCGTCTATAGTGATCACCACCAGCGGAATTTATCAAGCGACTGCTAGTTCTATTGTGACAACTAATGACAGTGTCAGCTCTTGTATTTGCCTCTTTGGGACAAAACTTTCCTGGTCAGTATGTATCACCTGGGGTGCCACCTTGGCCAATTGCCCGGACAAGATACCCGTATGCATTTTATGATCTACTTTCAGCAGGGAAATTGGGCGGTATGAATCTGACTTCCTCGGGTCCTTGTCTGGTTTTGAAATCAAGGTAATTATAGCCTCTCTCCAAGAAATTGGGGTTAGCCCTTCCTCCCTATCAACTGAATTAAAATAGTTTAATTTTAGGCACTATCTTGTCAACTATAAGTTTATAAACCTCAACTGGTACAGAGTCAGGGCCCGCCACTTTTCCGTTGTTCATATGTTTAAGCTGTAATTGGGGTTTCGAGTTTATTTCTACTCTCTATCGTTAGAGCCGGAAGACCTACATTGCTTAGCCAGCGTTTCAATAACTCTTCGTCTGGTCTCTCTGAATCAGCACATAACTGAAAAAAGGGAAACTAATCTTTCCTGCATTTCTTCTTCATTGTTTGTAATATCCCCTCAGTATTTATTACCTATTCCCAAATATGATTTCTTGCCCTCTCAGCCCTCGACTTCCAAGCTAGAAGTGCTCCAGCTTTTTCACCATACTCAAAATGTGCATGGGCTCCAGGGCCCACCTTTCCCTACATTTGGTGTTTAGTTTGATCTTATAGTTCAGTCTGGTCCCAACCTGTTCCTCCGATTTCTTTATTTCAGCCCTTTCCACTTTATCCTTAAACTCGACCTCACTTTGTAGGACCCCCTGAAGAAAGGCTTTAAAAGTGTTCCAAATGGCTCCAATTGGGGCTGAATGGGCATTTATCTGAACAAAAGCTCTACAGTTCTTTCTTTCAGGTGGCGACCACATCTAGATCTAATAAGATGGATCTTTTCAACGTCCAGCTCGCATTGTTTCTCCTATTAACACCCTTCAGTAAAATACTAACCAGAGCATGATCAGAAATATGCCCTGGGAGTATACAGACTTCTTTTAATTTCCCTGCCCACTGCTTTCTGGGTATTTAGTAAACTTATCTAAGACAGAAGTGATGTGTTGGAATATGGAAGGCTGGGGAGGCAGAGTGTGTATAGAGATGAAATATCTGGAGATAGTTATCGCAGATAGAATTGATGACATTCCTTCCCGTAATTTGAATAGAGTGATGAAGGAGGTAAATAGGAAACTAGCTGGTGGAAGAATTTACCCCTGTCTATTTACGGGAGGGTTAACTTGATAAAAATGTCTGTTCTCCTGAAGATAACATACCTATTCAATGGTATACCGCTCAGTTTCCCGAAAGATTAAATTAATAAAATACAAGGGAAAAAAATAAATAGAGTTTTATCTGGGGTACGTCTTTCGTAGAAAAAACTATGGAGTGGTTGTATGTCAGTACAACGCATGGTTTTACCCCGCATGCCATTACAACGCGGGGATTACAACGCAAGTCGTTACAACGACTTGCTTTGAGGGGCGCTAGATAGTGGAATAGTTTTTCTATTCCAACTCCAGTCCCCGTGGATAGTAGGGAGGGTGTTGGATAGAAAATTAAACTATTCCCTATCCAACAGCGTCCTCCAGCGAAGCCATTGTAATGACTTTCGTTGTAATCCCCACGTTGTAATGGTAGTGCGGGGTAATAGTTGCATCGTAAAGGATGTTCCCACTAAGGAGTAGCCTTAAAAAGGGTAGGTTAGCTTTACCAACTCTTAGACTTTATTGCATGGCCTTCTAATTTAAAAACATATGTATGGTTGTAGGGGAGTCCACTAGCACTACATGGGGATCAATATCAGGAGAAATGACTAAAGGTATGGGCCCAGAAGCCTTTTTATATAAATTCGGAGCCCAATAAAAAAAATAAATGTAAGACTAAAGGTCTTTAAATCTCCATTAAGACTGTGGCTTGTAGTAAGGCGATCGTTAAAGATCGGTTATTGTTCCGAATTTTCTTCAATTTGGGAATCCCCAGGAACGCCAGAGTGCATGAAAGATGCTTTGAGTCTGCCCTTAAAGCTGGCAGGGATAACAAAATGGGGGGACCTGTTAACAGCTGAAGGAATAATTCCCTGGGAGGTACTAAACATCAATACAGGCAACAAGCTATCCAGGTTTAAGTACATACAGCTTACCTCATGGTTTTGACTATTGCAGAGGAGGTGGGGGGCCTCACTCAAGGACTCCAATCCAAGTACCAAAGAAGTGGCAACATGGTATGGACAGTTTCTGGAGGCAGAAGAAGAGAAACTCTGATACCTGGACAATTGTACTGCAGCAAGGCAACATACATTCTTGGTGGATAGATTCCCTGAACTTTTCATATGCTATAGTATCTCCTGCTAACCTTAAACGTCATTATTTCTTTGTCATTCACAGGTTGCATTGGACCCCGCAAAGTTTGGCCAAGTTTGTGCAACAACCGCTCCCCTGCTGTAAGAGATGCAATCTTTTAAGGCCTAAGAACATTCATGTTTTATTTACATGTCCAGTGAATAAAGAATTCTGGAAGAAGATCGAAGTCACCATAAGGGCTATCTTAGCAAAGAACATAGTTTTCGTCTGAAACATTGGTGCTTCTCAGGGTGGACAGTGCTTCTCAACAGGCTTTAAGTAGAAAGAAAAGGTGCTTACTATTCTATCCGTTGCTCTTGGCAAGACGAGAGATCTGTAAACGCTGGTTGAATCCCCTCCCTCCACACCCTACAGCTTGGTTAAATGCAGAAAAATGGACTTGCAGCATAGATATCAAATGCAACAGCCACATGTCAGAAGAGCTTTGGGGGAATTTTTTGAATTGGTTAGGATTGAGCACCAATATAATGCTTCTGGTTGGTCATATACATCAATATTTGGCCCACTGATTACATCAGACCATGGATTTGGTGGTGGCGGATTCTGCCTCCTCCTTTAGAATAAGACCATTGCAGTGAAGGCCACGAGTCTGAATCTGCATGGACCACATTTGGATCAAGAGTGTTTGCATACGGACCAGAGTGTAGTAGCCATGGGGAAATGAGGACTAAAAAACATAAATACATTTTTTTTTTAATTCCCCCTGAACTTACTGCTTCTTTTACTAACAAACCTTTTCAACTCTATGGTAATGTGAACACTCTGAAATGAATACTAACCTATAGTGCAATTCATAACACAGTAATGCTAAAGAATAGCAAAATTTGGATGATGGATGGCACTTTTTTATCAACTCCCCATCCATTCACCAACATTTATACTATTCACACTAACATTAACCCCTTCGACGCTCATGACGAGCTGGGCTCGTCATGAGGTAGCCTCCTGGCACACTCATGACGAGCCCAGCTCGTCATGAAACATGGGAATCCGCAAAATCCAGCGTACGGGCGGAAATCATGCCGCACGCATGCGGTTAACAACCCTACCGTCCCATAAGTTTGTGGTTTACTTCCTGACAAACAATCATCAACTTAGAATTCATTTGTTTTCAGTAATAAAATCTAAAACATTAAATAAAAGTTGTGGAAAAATAATAAAAGACTTTGCATTACAAATGATTAATACAATTATTAAAATATACCCTAACACACAAACTCAAAGATATTTCGTTCAATGTTCCCAGGCATATTGGCAAAGAATTCACAAAAAGTCCTTAGCTGAGGATCATATGTCAAATAGTAAACTGCAAAATGAACTAAAAAACTAACTGCATTGTGTTTTTACCTCCTGAGTGTGTTTTTGCCTTTTACAATTACGCAATTAGAGTATTTTTCGGAAAACAAAGAAGAATTAGTCCTACTTCTAAATTACTTTGAAGATACATGGTTTGGCAATTTAAGATAGACAGCTCACAGAAGGAAACCAAGATTTACTATTGAATGGTGCCATAGAGTGTTGGCATAATATTTTCAACAACTCAATAGGACAAAACTCACCGCAACCTCTATAATTGCCCACTGGGCATTGGACTTTGCTGCCCATAATGCGTAAGAAGGCTGAATGATGTCCACAAGCGATAGTTTGAATCCATTTAAAATCAAATTATATTTGCTTTTGATAGAAATAACAGAGGCCACTGGGGCTGCACAGTATCTAAACACTAGCACTTGTGATTTATTCTGGTAGCAACAAATGCGTAAAAATAAAAAACACTGGCAGCTAAGGTTAGGAACGCTCGCTAATATATGCCGATATGTGAATGAGGCAGAAGAAAGTTGGTCCGCAATAGCGCGCCATAACTCCCAGTGTAGGTCTGCCATAGCAAATGAATATTAAGATTGACATACTGCATGATGATGTGAATATAATGATGATGTTAATTTAATGGCTCACATTTGAATACAAAAGGTTCACGATAACGAACCGAGTCTGTTTTCTAGTCCCGAGAAACTTACAAACAACCTTGAATCTGTTTTCACTTTCTATGATGTGGAGGTGTGACACATAAAATGTACGAAAACTGTTGATTTACTATGCGCTCATACTCGTGAACAAAAAGGCTTCCTCCAAAACTCGTCGAGTGATGTGGCTTTAAAAGAAATAAAAACACGCTGAAAATGAAATATTTGTGGCCCTGGCATAGTTTTTTTGGAAACTGTACAAGCGATCAGTCTGGAGATATATATATACATTTTTATTCACTGATAAAGCCATAGATTTCACACATGTTATAGTTAGCTGGACATTTTACTCATACAAAACCATTGAAATTCCACCGTTATAGTTAGTTCAGCTAACTATAACTCGCGCACCCGCAATCCACTGCTGATGACGTCACATATTACATCACTCATGACATGGTCAGTGACATCACTGATGACATCACTGATGACATCTCAAATTACATCACTGATGACACCATCCTTGTGAAAGAGTGGCAGACCTCCTCTCACCCTAATATAACCTTTGATACACACATTGAAAAATAGAAACTATTTGTCCGCCCGCCATCCCATCCTAGAAAGGTACTGCCCGCCATAAGGGCGGCGATCCTGTGGCAGAATGCGGGTGCATCCTTTATTTTTAACATTGTGGCGGGCGAATAATTTGGCCTTTCACCTGAAATTACCTTAAAGTTCGTAATTTCGTGCTCAAATTTTTTTGTACCAGAATGTTGTACATTCTCTTCCGCATTTCCTTCTATTAATGTATCAATTTCTGCACTGTCTTCCTCAGGACCAAAGTAACTAAACTCAATTTCTTCACAAACGTTCATTACATCTGATACTGATCCACGCAAATGAGCACTGGTCAACTTCTTTAACATTAGTGCTGGACTTTTTGCATAATACAATGTTCTGACTAATTTCCTCATTTGAGTATGATGTACTGCTAACATCCTGAAATGGTAAAAAACACTTTGACATACTTTTCTAGAAAGACAAGCCAGAAAATGACCTTGCAATCCAGTATTTTCTCTCACTCTGCAAGGGTCTAGTACTTGCAACATCTTAATCTTTTGTTTAACACTTTTCTTAGTATACTCACGTAAGAAATTGCTTAAACAATCAATAGATTCCTTTTGTACACTACAAATACTACTGCAATTCCAAGTGCACACTGGTGCTTTAGGACGTCTCACTAAAACTTAATCAGGTAACACCTCTTCTGCATTTCTGGGAACAATTTTCTCTTTCTCAATAGGACAACCATTTCTAACCTCATAAGCTCGACCACTAGTGTCAACTGCACGCAACAAATCATTACTCTGAAAATAACTTTCTTCATTAAAAAAGTTCAGAACTTGAACTGTGTTTCCATTCACCCAAAAAAAAATCAGAAAAATTAGATCTGTTAATTAGTCTTCTCCACTTACTTTTCACCTTCATTAAATGCATTGGTTTATCTAGTGATCGAATTCTATTGATTATTAAAATAAATAATGTATTTTTTAATTCAAAAGCCTTATCAACAATACTTTCAATATGTTTCTTCTTCTTATAAAATGCAGATTTTCTTTTACATTTCTTCCTATCCTTTAATACGTTTAAGACAACTCTATTGTAAAACATTCTTTTTCTAATTTCCTGAAATTGATTGTTCTGCCTTTTACTATACAGCGTTTCTTTAGAACATGATTTCCCATCATTTATCTATTTTCTCTTCTTTTTCTTTTTAGTTCCAGATCCATTCTTTTTATTTTTCACTTTCTCCACACTATTCCCAGTGTTTGATAGTTTTTTTTAGAAAATCCTTTGTTGTCTTACCAGGAGTTTTTTTCTTTTTCACCACACATTGTTGTTCAGGTAAATCTTGTGGATGACTTCTCTTCAAATAATAAGCTGTTTCCTCTTTTCACTTTTTGAAGGCATGATGAATTTCTTTTAGTGTTGATAAATGGAATCTGTTATAAAAAATATATATAATGTTATGAAAATTAATCTATAAAATATACTATTCTATTAATAAACGAATACAATCTAGAATGATTAAGTATAAAAAAGAAGTATGTAAGTGATAAAATAAATGCAAACATACTGCATAGGAGTTTGAAGAACTACATCTGCAAGAACAGTACTTAAATGAATACATCAATAGAGCAGTACAAGGGGAGGCACAGAGTATTTGCTGCAACATCATAGATATTAACTGGGGAATTGAAGGTGTGAAAGACAAGTGTGCACATAAATAGAAGACTGCATGCATAGAGCATAGGGGTTTGAAGCAGTCCTTGTCCTAAGGCCTACTTCGCTGCATGAGTACTTGGATACTGAGTGAATGATTATAGTACTGTAAGGAGAGTGTCTGAGTGAATCCATAAGTGCTTCAGTTTTAGTGCACTGAACGATTAGTACATACTACTGAATGGGTCACTACAACACTGCAACAGCAGTGACAGAGTATTTTGTGAAACTGTAAGGATACAGACTGTGGAATTGAAGATGTAAAAGACAACTCTGCAGGTGGATAAAAGACTGCATGTATACTGCATAGGGGTTTGAAGTAGTCCATGTCCTAAGACTTACTTCACTGCATGAGTACTTGGGTACTGACTGAATGATTACAGTTTTACAAGCACATTGCCTGACTGAATTTATAAGTGGTTGAGTTGTAGCGCAGTTACTACATTAGCACATACTACTGAATGGATCACTACAATAGTGCAACAACAGTGACAGAGTGTTTGGTGCAAGAGTAAGGATAGACAGTGGAGAATTGAAGATGTGAAAGACAAGTATGCACGTGGACAGAAGACAGCATGCATACAGCAAACAGGTTTGAAGCAGTCCTTGTCCTAAGGCCTACTTCACTACATGAGTACTTCGGTACGGAGTGAATGATTACAGTACTGTAAGGAGAGTGTCTTAGTGAATCTATAACTGTTTGAGTTTTACCACACTGAATGATCAGTACATACCGCTGAATGGGTCACTACAACAGTGCAAGAGCAATGACAAAGTGTTTGCTAAAAGTGTAAGGATACAGAATGGGGAATTAAAGATGTGAAAGACAAGTGTGCAGGTGGATACAACACTGTATGCCTAGTGTATAGGGGTTTGAAGCAGTCCATGTCCTAAGGCCTACTTTACTGCATGAGTGCTTGGGTACTGACTGAATGATTACAGTTCTGCAAGGACAGCGCCTGACTTAATTTATAAGTGCTTGAGTTTTAGCGCAGTGAATAGATTAGCAGAAACTGCTGAATGGGTCACTACTATAGTGCAACAGCAGTGACAGAGTGTTTGGTGGAAGTTTAAGGATACAGACTGGGGAATTGAAGATATGAAAGACAAGTGTACAGGTGGATAGAAGACTGCATGCATAGTGTATAGGGGTTTGAAGCACTCCATGTCCTAAGGCCTACGTTACGGCATGAGTACTTGGGTACTGACTGAACGATTACAGTTTTGCAAAGACAGTGCCTGACTGAATTTATAAATGCTTCAGTTTTAGCATAGTGAGTGGATTAGTACATACTGCTGAATGGATCACTACAACAGTGCAACAGCAGTGACAGAGTGCTTGGTGGAAGTGTAAGGATACAGACTGGGGAATTGAAGGTATAAAAGACAAGTGTGTAGGTAGATACAATACTGCATGCATAGTATATAGAGGTTTGAAGCAGTCCACGCCCTAAGGCCTACTTTGCTGCATGAGTACTTGGGTACTGACTGAATGATTACAGATCTGCAAGGGGAGTGCCTGACTAAATGTATAACTGCTTCAGTACTGACGAAGTGAATGGATTAGTACAAACTGCTGAATGGGTCACTACAATAGTGCAACAGCTGTGACAGAGTGTTTGGTGGAAGTGTTAGGATACAGATGGGGTAATTGAAGATGAGAAAGACAAGTGTGCAGATGGATAGAAGACTGCATGCATAGTGCAGAGGGTTTGAAGCAGTCCTTGTCCTAAGGCCTACTTCACTACATGAGTAGTTGGGTACTGAGTGAATGATTACAGTACTGTAAGAAGACTGTCTGAACGAATGTATAAGTGTTTGAGTTTTAGCACTGTGAATGATCACTACATACCACTGAATGGGTCACTACAACAGTGCAAGGGCAATGACAGAGTGTTTGCCGAAAGTGTAAGGATACAGACTGGGGAACTGAAGATGTGAAAGACAAGTGTGGAGGTAGATAGGACACTGTATGCATAGCCTGTAGGGGATTGAAACTGTCCTTGTTATAAGGCCTACTTTATTGCATGAGTACTTGGGTACTGACTGAATGATTACAGTTATGCAAGGACAAGTTGAGTTTTAGCGCAGTGAATGCATTAGCACATACTGCTGAATGGGTCACTACAATAGTGCAACAGCAGTGACAGAGTGTTTGGTGGAAGTGTAAGGATACAGAGTGGAGAATTGAAGATGTGAAAGACAAATGTGCATGTGGATAGAACACTTCATGCATACAGCATATATGGGTTTGAAGCAGTCCTTCTCCTAAGCCCTACTTCGCTGTATGAATACTTGGGTACTGACTGAATGATTACAGTACTCCAAGCACAGTACCTGACTGATTTTATAAGTGCTTGAGTTTTAGCACAGAGAATGCATTAGCACATACTGCTGAATGCGCCACTACAATAGTGCAACAGCAGTGACAGAGTGTTTGGTGGAATAGTAAGAATACAGAGTGGAGAATTGAAGACGTGAAACTCAAGTGTGCACGTGGATAGAACATTGCATGCATACAGCATACAGGTTTGAAGCAGTCCTTCTCCTAAGCCCTACTTCGCTGTATGACTACTTGTGTACTGACTGAATGATTACAGTTCTGCAAGCAAAGTACCTGACTGTATTTATAAGTGCTTGAGTTTTAGCACAGTGAATGCATTAGCACATACTGCTGAATGAGACACTACAATAGTGCAACAGCAGTGATAGAGTGTTTGGTGGAAGTGTAAGGATAAAGAGTGGAGAATTGAAGATGTGAAAGACAAGTGTGCATGTGGATAGAACACTGCATGCATACAGCATACGGGTTTGAAGCATACCTTGTCCTAAGGCCTACTTCACTGGATGAGTACTTGGGTACTGACTTAATGATTAAAGTGCTGTAAGGAGAGTGTCTAAGAGAATATATAAGTGCTTCAGTTTTTGTTCAGTAAATAGATTAGTACATACCGCTGAATGAGTCACTACAGCAGTGCAACAGCAGTGACAGAGTGTTTGGTGGAAGTGTAATGATACAGAGTGGAGAATTTAAGATGTGAAAGACAAGTGTGCACGTGGATAGAACACTGCATACATACAGCATACAAGTTTGAAGCAGTTCTTTTCCTAAGCCCTACTTTGCTGTATGAGTACTTGGGTACTGACTGAATGATTACGGTTCGGCAAGCATAGTGCCTGACTGAATTTATAAGTTCTAGAGTTCTAGCACAGTGAATGCATTAGCACATACTGCTGAATGGGTCACTACAATAGTGCAACAGCAGTGACAGAGTGCTTGGTGGAAGTGTAAGGATACAGAGAGGAGAATTGAAGATGTGAAAGGCAAGTGTGCATGTGGATAGAACACTGCATGCATACAGCATATCGGTTTGAAGCAGTCCTCCTAAGCCCTACTTCGCTGTATGACTACTTTGGTACTGACTGAAAGATTTCAGTTCTGCAAGCACGGTACCTGACTGATTTTACAAGTGATTGGGTTCTAGTACAGAGAATGCATTAGCACATTCTGCTGAATGGGTCACTACAATGGTGCTACAGCAGTGACAGAGTGTTTGGTGCAAGTGTAAGGATACAGAGTGGAGAACTGAAGATGTGAAAGACAAGTGTGCACTTGGAGAGAACACTGCATGCATACAGCATACAGGTTTGAAGCAGTCCTTCTCCTAAGCCCTACTTCGCTGAATGACTACATGGGTACTGACTGAATTATTACAGTTCTGCAAGCACAGTGCCTGACTCTTGTGCATGCCCTAAAGACTACCTCACTGCAACAGTACAGGTACTTATATGTCTGCAACCACATCAACCAACCAAATCATTCTCTCTCAATTTTCCCCAATAGACACTGACTCACAGTGTGGCTCTAGTCAAATAACTGTATTTCCTATAAATGGAGTGCATAGATACTGACTGGGGAAATGTAGGCCTGAAATACAAGTGTGAATTTGGTTACACTACTATTTGCATACAACATAGGAGTTTCAAGCACTGCATGCCCTAACGACAGGCTCAATGCAACAGTACATGTACTTATATGTCTGCAAACACATCAAACAACCAAATCATTCTCTCTCAATTTTCCTAAATGGAAAGTGACTCACAGTGTGATTCTAGACAAATAACAACATTTCTCATAAACGTAGTGTATACACTGTGACTGGGGAAATGTAGACCTGAAACACAAGTGTGAATTTGGTTACACTACTACTTGCATATTGCAAAAATGCTTCTCTCAGAATGATTCCTAAATGCACACAGACCCACAATGTGATTCTAGACAAAAAATACTAAACCTTGCCTTTTATAAAAACACATTTACTAGTTTAGAAATGGTAAGATGACCAAACACATTCTATATACATGACTGCTGCATTTTACTATGCAATACTGACTCATTTTCAAAATACATAAGCAATTTGCTACTTTATTGGTGCCAATATTATATCGAAAAAGTGACGCAATAAAACAACAAAGAGGCGTAAAGAGCTTGTAAATCTGCCCCAGAGTGTACGCAGCAGTGTATTTATACTGACTTTGAAATTGTAGATTTGAAACACAAGTCTGATTCTAGACAAGAAACACTATTAATTACTCTTGAAGGGCAAATATGACTGCACACATTCCAGAAATATAAATACTGCATTTTAGTGTACAACCATGAGCCATTTTGCAAATACAAAAGCAATAACTGGTTTCTAATTCTATCAATACTTGAAGAAAGGATAGATTTTTAAGCAGTTATGTGTCTGCAAACACAAAACATACAAAAATGCCTCTCTCAGAATGATTCATAAATGCACATAGACTCACAGTGTGATTTTAGACAAAAAAATATTATAACTTGCATTTTACCAAAACACATTTACTAGTCTAGAAATGATAAAGTGACTGTACACATTCCATGTATATAACTAATACATTTCAGTGCACAACCCTGACTCATTTTGAAAATACATAAGCAATGTCCAGCATTATTTGCGCCAACATTGCGTCAAAAAAGTGACGCAATGGCAGCACAAAGCGGCGCAAGGAGCTTGTAAATCCGCCCCAGAGACTTTGCAGTAGTGTATGTATACTGACTGGTGAATTGTACATTTGAAACACAAGTCTAATTCTAAACAAGCAACACTATTAACTACTCTAAAACTGGAAAAGTGCTTGCACACATTCTACATTTTTTAGCACTGCACTTTACTGTACAAAGCTGACTCACCAAACACATGCTTTTATCACAATGGTTATCCAAATGCAGACAAACTCAAGATATCATTCTACACAACTCAACAACTCCTTGTACTTTAGCAAGATAAATACATTACTCCTATTAAAAACAAAATCCACCACATACATCCCCTTACAAGTTAACAACTCACCTTTCAAATTGAGTTGTAGATTAAGAAGAATGTCACTCACACACCAGATTTTCTTATACAGAATCTCTGTACTGCACTGTTCTTAGCAAAACCAAAAAATGGCACACTTTCCTTCTCAATCTACACATATATACATGTAAATAACAAATCAAATTGTTTCCCACATTAACTCAAAAGCAAACACACATTTTTGATGGTTGAACATTTGAACCCTTTCTAACTGACATAAAGTTCAACACACTGTAAAACACTCCTCCTCAACACTTTTAGACTCTGCTTAGCTACTTACTCATAAAAACCAATAAAGAGAAAGGCTCTTGTTAGAACCAACAGACATCTAAACACATAAGCTTGATAGATGTCAGAAAAATATGTTTTTGTAAATTGTTTTACTTGCTTGGATACGCGTTCCGGATGCCTTAGAAATCGGGCGTACCCAACGCGTGCACACCAGAGGTCGCGCTGAGCACCGCGCTCGGTACACGCACCCTAACTTTACAGTAAAAAAAAAAGCCCCAGGTAGGTGGTGATCACCGGGTCTGGGTGGCCGTCACAGACCCCCTAATTTAAAAATGTAGTGCCCCGGGGAGGTGGCAGTCCCGGGGCACACTTTCCCTCTCAATTTACACACATATTCATTTAAATAACAAATCACATTTCTTCCCACATTAATTCAAAACCAAACACACATTTCTATTGCTTGAACTTTTGAATCCTTACCAACTGACATAACTTTCAACCCTACCCCCATTCTGCCTTCTGCCTGTTACCATAGAAACACCTCATGAAACACTTAACTGAGTACACAGGTCAAAAGTTCAATATACATTGTTGCTAATCAAAACAGCAAGTGTGCTTGACTTTTCAACATATCAGCTTATCTTATGTAACGTACCTTTCAATCAGTTCTTGTTAACCAATAAGAATCATGCTTTTAAAAAACAGAAACATGCACCTTAGTTTTCAGTGTAGAATGTTGTCAAACAACCAATCATTTCTTTACCTTTTTCAAAACTGCATCTTATCCACCATTTTAGAAAAATCTTACTTTTCAAACTGCCATTTCATTTAAAGAGACCATCTGAGTGCATCCAGACCTCCTTTCAAGATGCTTAGAGTGTGGATTATGGGACACAGCTATATTTTCTGGAGTCAAAGGTATGTAGAACAGAAAGAAATTCACAAAGACCTAGGTTTACCAAATGTAGACATTAAATGGATTGGACAGAGAGGGTTAAAGTGGCACCAATTGATGCCCCAATGGTTAAATCCTTTCTACATCTCCAACACCCTGACCTCATAATTGTGCACTGTAGTGGCAATGACCTAGACACTTTGACTGGGGTAGGTCTGGAAATGCTTATGAAGGACACCTTTGGAGAACTGATGTCACTTTTCCCCAAAACTGCCTTTGTCTATTCTAACATCTGCCAAAGGCCGAAATGGAACTGGTCCAATCAATTTTGTACGCAGATTGAGAAAGCTAGGAAACATGTAAATAAATCTGTTTCTGCTTTTCTCCGAGACTATAGAATGGGGTCCATATACCACAGCAATCTGCGTATCAATATGCATGGCATCTATAGGAGAGATTGTGTAAATTTTACAGATGAGGGGAACAGAGGCTTCCTCTTGAACTTTAGACTCTGCATCGGTACTAAATTCTCGCGTGCACACCAGAGGTCACGCTGAGCGCCGTACATGGTACGCGTATGCTAATTTTACTGTACAAAAATATCGGGGCTTGGGGGGCCTTTCACCCCTCCTGTGGGAGCCGGCATTGCTTTTCTACAAGGGGAGCAGCTAACATGCTGCTCCCCATGTAGAAAAGCAATAGTCTTTGGTTTTTGAGAGAGAGAGCAGGTTTCCTGCTCTCTCTTCCAAAAACCAAAGCAGTTTGCTATGGTAGGGAGGGAGCCTACCATAGCAAACTACAGTGTCTTGGGGTGGGCACCCCAGGACACTGCAGGAGCCGGCCCTGGTGGGTAGTGTTCCCCAGGGCCATAACAAGGCTCCAGGAGGGGGTCCGACTGCCCCCCCTTTCAACATTTAAAATCCCCGGGGGGTGGTGGCACCCGGGGTTGGGGAGGCCATCCACACAGCCCCCCACACAGGTTTCTTAAGTTAAAAAACCAGAGGGGCCCCCCATTATTAGAAAAAAAAGACGCCCCGGGGGTGGCGGTCCCCGGAGCACCGTCTGGGCCCCTCATTATTATAAAAAAAAGAAGCCCCAGGGGTGGCGGTCCCCGGGGCTGGGGGGCCCCTCTGGGCAGATTGCTATGGTAAATGGACCCCATTCTATAGTCTCGGAGAAAAGCAGAAACAGATTTATTCACATGTTTCCTAGCTTTCTCAATCTGTGGACCTGTGTGCTCAGTTAGGTATTCTCTGAAGTGTTTCTATGGTAACTGGCAGAATGTGGAATGGGGGAAGGGTTGAAAGTTTTGTGACGTGGAAAGGGTTCAAAAGTTCAAGTAATAGAAAAGTGTGTTTCATTTTGATTTAATGTGGGAATAAATGTGATTTGTTATTTATTTTTATATGTGTTGATTGAGTGTGTAGATTGAAGGGAAATGTTTGCTGTTTGTCATAGGACTTAGGACTTGCTGACCCCCTAGAGTTGCTTAGGGGGTTTTATAATGATCTCCAACGTCAAAATCGCTCACAAGATGACTTACAGACTTTGCACTGTACGTCGTTCGTACGTGCATGGTACGCGCACGGTAAATATATCGTAACTTTTTTAGAATCCCCGGGGCACCCATCCCCCTGGGCTTTAAGTATATGTTTGCAGGGGGCTTATGGCCCCTGCAGCCCCGGGGACGGCCACCCCAGGGCATTAATATTTAAAAACAGGGGGTCCATGATGGACTCCCCATCCCCGGGGACCGCCAACCCCCGGCTCTTTATAATTGTTGGGAGGGGGGCCGCGTGGCCCCCCTCCTGGAGCCCCCGATGGCCGTGGGGACCGCCACCTCCCAGGGCCGGCTCCTACAGTGTCCCGGGGAGCCTACCCCCGGGACACTGCTGTTTGCTATGGTAGGGAGGAAGCATAGCATAGCATAGAAATGTCCCTTCGTCAACCATGGCATTTGAAGTCGATGAAGACTCACTGTGGTACTCTGCACAAGTTATAGATCCCTTCCCTAAAGGGGAACTTTCCCCCGAGTTTCAAAAGTGCTGCTTCATTTTTGACTGCTTCAATGCACCCAGTTCAATGTGTATGTTGCAGAACTTGCCCCAGAGAATCGCAATCTTCAGGTCCACCAGTATTGGCATGTAAAGGTATGTCAGTGGCCAGAGTTAGCAAATTGTGTACTGGCTGTTTTGGTGTTACCCGTCTCAAGTGCCAATCTTGAGGGGGCCTTTTCACAGATAAAAGTTTGCATGTGATGGAAAGATTGAGTGCACATGACCAAATACTCACTGAACAAGTATTATATGGTGTAACACTGTTTCTATTTTTTTAATTGCCCGGAAATGTGTAACCATCGGTGATTCACTATCCATGGAGTTACTCAATTGCCCAGACATTACACATGTACTCTTGGAATCAGGCAGGCAGACATTATGGAACAATGCGGGCACAACCTATACATACATCTAACCACACAGACACTAACCATTTACTTATGAAATGAACATGGCTGTAATGATGTAGTCTTTATAACACTTGCCAGTACCTATGCAGCCATTGAAATACTGAGGCACACGCATGCACTCATGCAAACACTCAGGCACCACTCATGCACTCATCTAATTACGTAGAGAGTACCATTGTACTGAACCTATCAAGAGCAGCAGTCATGTAGTCATCCAATCACTGAAACACTACTCATGGACTAATCCAATCTGCTAGGTGTTAAGCATGTTCTTAACCCCTTCCATGCTCATGACGAGCTCAGCTCGTCATGCAGTACACTGCTTGTGTGCTCATGACGAGCTGAGCTCGTCATGAACAATGGGATTCAAAGAGGGGCAGCACCAAGCGGGAATTGCCATAGCATTGATGTGGTTAAATAATCATGTATGCACTATCTATGCACTCTATAAATCACCGAAATACTATCTATGCACTTCTGCAATCATCCAGGCACTAGAGTTGCACTCATGTAATCATCCAACCACCATCTATGCATGTATTGAATTATTGAGCCTTTAGTCATGCACTTATCTAATCATTCAGGCACTGCTCATGCACTCATCCAAACATCCAGATACCAGTAATATACCCCTGCAAACACACAGTTAGTAACTATGCAGATATGGACCAACCCATGGAGTTCTCATATACTTAGGGAATCATCCAGGCACCACCTTTATCCTCAGTGAATCACCTAGGCACTACCTATTCACCAATTCAATCATCCAGGGCGTATTCATGTATTCAATCACAAACACATGTATTTACTAGGGTTAGGGAGGAATATGTAGTCTTTTAGAACCATCTGGTGAATTATATATGCAAGCTGTGACACACTCTTTGCATGTACTTGGAAGAATTAGTAAGCTATATGCTTTGATAGAGATTAATGTGCAGATTGTTATATGCACCATTTCCCAACATTTTAAAATCTGATACATTTAACTAGAACATTACTGAGATACTAAATACACAAGTGACACAGTGGTAGGAGGCTCTCAAATAGCTCTTATGTTGTGTTTTTGGAATTACAGTGTTGAGACACTGAATGTTCGTCTACACTTGAGGCTAAATTTACAAGAAAGTAATGCAGCACGCAGCTGCAAGCCATTTGGCTGTGTCGTGCAGCATTACTTTCAAAGCACAAGGATGCATCATATTTACAAAAATATGATGGATCCCTATGCTGGGGTACAACTGACTATCATACGCCAACGGAGGAACCCTTGCACCTTGCACATTGTTGCAAGGGTGCCTGTCTTCTGAGGATGATTATTTTTGTGCAGGAGGGGGCCTTCCTGTACAAAAACAATCATGAGAGGTATTTTCCTCTTTCTATGTGTGCTGCACAATGCAGCATGCATAGGAAGAGGGAAAAACAAGGAGAAATAAAAGTTTTTTTTGTCGTTGTGCCTCCCTACACCACCCCTGGGGAGGCGTAGGATTTTGACGCATTCCCAAGTATACGAATCGTTGTAAATCTGGGAATGCAGCAGAATCCCTGCTGCGTGGCAAAACTCATAGCAACATCCATGGCATGCTATTTTCACTTAAACTGATGTGTAAAAAAGTCCATATGTACTAGGCCATTAAAAGCCATGAAGAGTGCTGTACGTGGCCTTGTAAATATGGAGAACCACATTACTCTGCTGGTGTTTCAAAAAAAGTAACACATCGGTGGCACTTGGGTCTTGTAAATATGCCCCCTTAGCTTGATGTTCATTTTAAAATTTACTACAGAAGGGATAAACCATTCTTTCACCATGTATAAGCGAGAAGTAAGATGTGGTGTAGCTGTGTTATATGACAGGGTCCTAAAATGATAAAAGGTAACTAATAAATAACGTATTTTGTTTTGCTTTGGGTTTGATATATTGTAGTGAAAGCATGTAGTCATATATCTTGATTCATCTGTTGATTTAAAACTGCAAAATATCTACAATACAACACAAATTTAGAATGCCTATAAAAGCTCAGACGAAAAAGCAACAGAAGCAACTACAGTATCTGTGCAGAAATGAGTTACACATGGGGCAAAATGAAGAAAAGGTGGTGAAATAAAAAAGAGCTACTAGTAAGACAACAAAGTCATTTCCTAAAAATATATGTAAACATTTGCAAATATTACAAAATAAAGAAAATACAATTATGACTGAGAAACAATACAAGTTTACAAAGTGTAAATTGCAAGAACAGAAAAGATTATAACAAAGATGGATACACCTTCACCAGGAGACAGAAGCAGTTTAAAGAAATCAGCACCAGGATGTTTTGTAGTTGTTGCAGGGATTCTGCACATATACAGAACTTTGTGCAGGATTATGGGACCTCGGCGTATAGGGGCTAAGCCTTCTTACCGCCTTAGTGCCCACAAGCCCAAGACCAACTAGCTATAGTGTCTCACTAGCTCTCCTACTCACACACAGAGAAACCAATGATTAGACACACCAGAACACAACTCTCTTGGATCGCACAGGAATCACGGTAACAAGACACACCTTTTCACTCGTACTTGTCCACTACTATATCTGAAAGAGACACGAAAATTGTTTAAAATATTTATTTTAAGTAGCGTGCTCTAAAATGCAGTATACAAGCCACAACTAGCAGCAAAATACATATTATCAATACAGTTAGCATTGCAGAAAGGCCATATATCATAAAGGGAGATGTCATTTTATAAAGACAGTGGATAAAGGACTATGAGGCCTAACCACCCTCCCCATGGTAAGCAGAAGTATTACTATATATAATAGAAGGTCCCTGGGGTTTGTCAGCAGACCCCATAACTCAGGCCATAAATCATATTTCTACATCCCATGTGCGGGTTGCTCTTCTCCCTAGAAAGGTCCCGCTCCAAGTGAGTATTACTTAACTCTGCATCCCCATAATATCAAAGTACGAGTCTCAAGCAAAAACACCTGCATTAGTATGTTTTGTCAAAGTGCTAGGGCCTGACCAGAACAAAATAACAAGAGTCAGTGTTTATCGACCTAGCTCACAATGTTCGGACTAAACTCCAGGAACAGGCAGAGAACGAGAACAGCAGAAAGTTCTCATATGAAAAAGGCATAACAGAGTCTTTAAATAATAAAGACAAGTAGTGTTGGGCGCAATGAGCAGCATCATTGCTACCAGACTCCTACTAATTTAAAGATGTCGACAATGACTCTAGCGACCACGTGACACCCTCCAGATAGCCAGGTTGTCATGCTTAGACAAACAGGTTTCAAAGATAAGCAGAGCCAAATTGCATTATTTTCCATCCAAATAGAGCCCATCCAAAAGGGCCAAATTTCTAAAATAAAAATATATGTATGTGTAGTTTAATCAGAAAAATCCAAATGATTACTCACACCGTGGAATGCAAGGTGCTTCAAAGGGGCATCATTGTTGTTCATAAAAAAGAGACATGCCATCCAGTTCAGTAGAGCGAATGAACATTCATGGTCCTCGTAATCCAGTGCATCCAGCAGTAGAATAGGGCAACTTGCATGATATTCGATTAAACTCTCCTGCAAGAGGAGCTGTGCAGCCTCACAGGTATTCCAACATGCCAACACTCCAAGTGCAGCCGCATGCATCACATGGGCATCACCAGAACAGTCCTGGTCATGGGCCAGCAAGGGACCCACCAACAGATCATAATTCAGGTCCATGCCTGATGTTGTGGAGAGGTAGATATCCAAGGCCCAATAGAAAGAGCACCGTCGGCAGTGGAACACAGGTTGTACGCAAGTAAAGTAAGTAAAGCAAAAGGTAAGCCCTTAGCTCACACCCAGTGTTGCTAACAGCAAACATCCAAAAAGTTGCTGAATTCGGTCACGGGATTACCGCCATGGGCATGGTCTGTGTTAAACCACAGGATCAACATCCATTGCATAACAGGAGCAGAAGTACCAGCACCCCACATGCCAGCAAGAGGATAAGTGGGAAACCATCAAAGGCACTGGAAAAATAAAATGTATGAAGGCCGGTGTTACTCCAAAAATTGTCTGAAAAGATTAAACAAGGCTGTAAGTTACAAGTTTAAAAATATGTGCAAGGCCTTCAGTATCAGATGCATTAAAAATTTGATGAATTTGTTCCTCAAAATGTAGTGGGAGCTTCGTATTCCGCAGTGACTGAATCTCACTAGATGTTCTAGCCACCTTAAATTCTAAGGTCTCTCGAGCAGATATTAGAGCAATTTCTTGTTGAAACAATAATGCTTTGAGTCTGCTTAGTTTATTGAAGTCTGTTTTCAAAGTGGGAATGGAAGGCCACAGCGAGCTATCTACAATCCCATGCGGGGGAGAAAAAAGAACATTGCTGCAACAAGTAACTTTTTTGGAAACCGTTACTATATACGGAATGCCCACCTGCAATCCGCAGCAGTTGTCGTTATTTAATATAAGATAACTACCATTAGAAGCAATGTGAGTACGGGAATTACTGAGGGAACTGGTGTTCCTTTTATAAAACAGGCCAAATTGGGTGCCGATACGTTGAAATTGCCGTGAAGCTGAACTTGTGTACAGACTAACACATGTCCCAATGTAGAATCACAATCGTCCTCTGTCAGGAAAACCTCCTTATCTTCACGTAGACAGTGAAACGTAAACAGTAAAGGCAACATTTCTTGTGGAAAAGTACTACCCAGGGTTTCAATTCTTCAGATAGGATAATGTTTCATAGATACAGTAAATTAAACATGGGAAATGGGCAAAGATATAATCCTATGTATTACCCATACCAAGGATTCGGCCTCTGCTATTGAAAATGGTAGTTGTTCTAACTTCTCAATATGTAACAAGGTGTATGTACAATCTTTCTTTGACATAAGCTTCTGTTTATCGGTCAAATAAAAAGGTAAAAACAGGGCAGCTGTGTTCAAATAGTCCCAGGGCACTTTCTGAGCTTTCAATATTTGCAAAGTCCAGCCAAATTGCAGTAAAAAGCGCGACTGATTTTGACCATGATACAAAACAGATACACCATTCTACACAATGTCAATAAAAAATGAGACAATATAGTCCAAAGTGTAAATACGAGAAGACAAAGTATTAATGCTATTGTCTACCACATCCACAACTTTACGAAAGTTGCCCTGATCTAGTTGTTTCAAACTGAAAGCTGCCTCAATTTGGGACAGCTTCTAGATTTCATTATATGCTGTATATGCAAAACGTTTTGGATAAGGAGACCTGAGACCTAAAAGGAAATCTGCCTGATCAATGTCTCCATTTAAATGTGAGAGATGTTGTTTTACAGATGAGAATGATGACTGTCCCAACCACTGTTGACACAATTTACCCACAGAATATGTAGTAACTGTATGTGTTTGCAGAAAGCGAGGGTATTGTCTACTGAGCATGAAATCCCCTGTTGAACTTGAGAAACACAACTGGCAAGCATTAGTCCTGAGCAACCATATTACCCATCCCCGGGGTGCAATAATGGATGAATTGAGGGTACCATTGTGGTCCATACCGTGTAAGTACTCTAAAGAATAATTGCTATATCGCTGCCAGTTGTCATAAGCAGCTAATGACGGGAACAAGGCAGAATTAAAATTTGTATCTGTAGCCTAACCAAAACACACAGGGGCAGATTTATGAAGGCCTTGCTCCGCCGGTGCGTCACTTTTTCCCATGTTAAAAATGACGCACCGGCGGCGCAAGGCCTTCATAAATCTGCCCCAGTCTGATTCAGGAATAACAGCTTATTCTTTGTTCTCTATTTTTTCCCGGACCAGACCTCCAACTTTAGCAAGCCACCCCGTGACAAGTGCAAATCAACATTAGCAAAATGGTCTCAAGTCTTTTGTAGATCCTGTAACATAGCACAATGGTTATCTACATCAAACATTGCGACAGCCGCCAAAACGTCTATCGAGGTCTGGCACAAACATTTTTATGCCGAAGAGCATTTTGAATGGAGTCTGCCCACTCAGAGATCTTCTCGGTAAATTATTTAGTGCACGTTGAAGCCCATATAAATGAGTCAGCCAACTCCTGCCAGTACCTAAGACTCGAGCTGTCAAAGAATGCTTTAAGTCACGGTTAATTCGCTCAACTATAGAATTGCCCTCAGGCCTGTATGGAGCCGAAAATTGCAATAGAACCCCAGTGACCGCATCCTCTAAGCCTTAGAGATGAATGCAAGACCTTTGTCAAAATGGAAGGTACCACAAGCAAATGTTCTGATAATGACTGGCAAATCTTTAATGATATTTCGAGTATCAGCACTACGTTGCGGACAAAATCCAAAGGAATCTAGTGCACGAATTCACTGCAACCAGAAAGAATCGGACACTATAAGTGTAGGTACATCAGGATCAGCAAATACCATAGCCAATACTAAAGCTCGCTGCTCAGCCAACTGGGCTGTGCAGTCACAGAGAGACTTGTGTGGACCATGGAAGAATTAAACTCACCGTCAACCATAGAACCTTCCACAATATCATGTTTGGAACCAACTGCCAGTTGCGCAGATCCCTCGATATAAATTATACATTTATATTGGTCAAGAGGAAGCAAAAAATGTGAAGCAGGATGAACTTGTTCGTTGTCAAGACAACCATGCACTCTTACCTTGTATTGTCCGTAGTTGAGTTTTGCAGAGATGCTATAGACCACATTCCTAATCTCCTATCCTATAAATAGTCTTTTCTGTCGCACTTAAGTTACATAATAGGGATCAGGGAGGAGGGGCGGATGCTGGACGTTGGTGGGCTCTTGTTGTCGACCTGCAAGGCAACAATATAGGAATTACTTAAGTATGGATCGTAATGTGTAGAACAAGTGATTCTAACTTTCCTCTACTTCTGTCTACTAACTAGTTAGACTTTCTACCTGCTAACTTGAGCTGGTAAGAATAACGTCCTAGTATTTCATGTGAGGGTGGAGTTTTCAAACTGAAGATCCTTTGGGGCTGAGTAGTTGTAGTCAATGAAGATTATTTAAAATCTTCTTCTTCTGAAGAAAGAAATCAGATATACTTTATAATCTTGACAGAACTATACATATTTTGTTACTAAACGTTTTGTTTGTATCTTCCTATTCAACTTACTTTTTTATTTGCCCCTTGATGTGTGTTCCGTTACTAAAAGAAAGTAGAACATAAAAGGTAAATAAATGAAATTTCACAATACCATATTGCACTCTAATTATACATGAAGGTTTCTGTGCTACTTCTTTGTAGAGATTCTCTTTTGTCCTTCTTGGTAAGTTCTTTGCTTCTTTAAATAGTTTTGCACTACGCTTTTTCTATTGCGGAAAAAAATGTCCAAAAATTGTCTTGAGTAGTTCCCTAAAGACTCTCACAGAAAATTGCTGTCTTGCGATGGGCGCCAAATAAAAGAATAAGTATTTAACTTTCTTCTTGTCTTTTTTCTTACAGGTGCTGTAGCTGCAAGGAACTCAAGTTGCCTCGTGAAGCCGTGAAGATACTGTGGAAGAAAACCTGATGACCAAAGATCTGCCGCACCGATCCCGGGTAAGGCGTCCTTGAACACAGGTCCTTTCTTGGAGATGAGAGAAAGGCTAAGCACTTTCTAGAAGGTGGGTGTGGCATTAAATAATAGTGCCACACCCAAGATGGCTGCTAGGCTCATTCACGTTCAGTGTGACGCAGCGTACAATGGGGTGAATCCCCTTACCAGTGCAAACAGATGCAAAGCTGACTTCCTTTCAGTAACTCAAACTCAAGCCTGGTTTTGGCCTTGCAATCAAAATCAGAGCCGCTTTGTAACTGGGTGCGCATATTTCCTGCTAAAAACCTTGCAACAATGTCTAATGCTACGACTTGATATATTGACAACTTGCATCTTGCAGGGGAAACTCTGCACTTTGCAGATTAATCATGACAGTGAGGGTAATCATGACAGTACTCCCCTCTCAAAATCCCCCCTAAAACCATAGGAATGGGTCTTGATTTGTTTGGATATCGAGTATGAAAAGCTTTTACTAAACGTGGAGCATGTGTTAAATGAGCAAGAGGCTCCCAGGAGCGTTCATCTGGCCCATAACCTTTCCAAGCCACTAAATATTACAACTTTCCACAAACTCTCTTTGCATCTAGCACTGCCTTTCTGGGACTCCTTCTAAATCAATAGGAGGCGGGGTATTTTTGAGCGAGTCATAGGGTTGTAGGGTTTTAAAAGAGAAACGTGAAAGACAGGGTGAAAGCTGTATTTTGGTAGGAGTTTTAGTTTAAAACGTACTGGTTTGATAATTTTTTCCACAGGAAATGGCTCATTAAACTGAGGACATAGCTTTGTGTTACTTTTAATCTGTAAATGTTTTGTAGCTAACCATACCTTGTCTCCTGTGGCACATAATGGCTGAGCAGAGCGGTGTATATCTGCAGTAAGCTTTTGATTTTCCTTTGCTTTTGCTAAATGAAACTGAGCATTTTGCTGAATGGATGTTAAATTTGTTATATAATCACGTAAAGATGGAACAACTAAAGAAGACACAAATTGACCAGGAATATTTTTTGGATGGAATGCATAAGCACAAAAGAATATCTGACCATTCTTGATTGTAATTTACCAACATATAACGCAAGTACTGTTTTATTGTTTGATTGGTGCATTCCATTAAATCATCCGTTTGAGAGTGATAGCTTGAAGAAGTACGCACTTCCATGTTTAATGATTTACTTACATTTTTTTTAAAATGTGAAATGAATTGAGGGTCTATGTCTGATATGATGATAGATGGTATCCCATGTAAACAAATAATCTCTTTTAAAAATAAGTAAGCCCTTGCCGTGGCGGAAGGAAGGTTCTTTAATGGTAAGAAATGAGCCATGCATGTGAAATGGTCAATAACAGTTACATTTAAAGTGAAACCAGTTTTAGAAGGTGGAAGTTCTACTATAAAATCAAGAGAAACAGTATGGCATGGTTGAGGAGGTATTGGTAAGGGTTGTAAAAGACCACTAGGGACTCAATGCTCAGCTTTATTTTGAATAGATATGACAAAGGTATCAAAAAAGTTTCGGATATCATTAAACATGGAAGGCTACCCACATTTTCATTTAATTAATTGATACGTTTTTGTAATTCCGGGATGAGCAGACAAGGAGTGGCATGATGTAAGTGTATAACTTGGGTCTGCAAGGTTGCACATGGTACAAATAGTTGGTCATTCATGTACAATATGTCATCCTTCCACTAAAGAGATGGATATAAATCTTGCCATTCTGCTAATTTTTCTGTTTTTAACACGTTTTGTATATTTGATATCACATCTGTATTGGTAATGCTGGCCTGAGAGCAATGAGTGGGTAAAATAGTCTGTGAATCCTCTGGTTGTTTAGAAATGTCATCTTCTAAACCGATGCATGGTAAAGCATCCGCTTTATTATTCGCTTTTCCCTGGTCAAAAAGTGATGATAAAATTGTAATCATTAAAAAACAGTGTCCAACGAAGATGACGTGCTAAGAGCTTTAACAGTTCATAAAGACTGAAGATTAAGATGATCTGTATACATTGCAACTGGATGTCTTGTCAAGTAGTGAAGCCATTCTTCAAAAACAGCTCCTATAGCCAATAGCTCTCTGTCAGCAATAGAATAATGTTGTTCTGCCGGGGGATAGTTTTCTAGAATAATAAGCTATGGGATGCATTTGTCCAGTGTTGTTATGCATTTGTGACAAAATACCCCCTAAAGCGAACTGTGAACCATCTGCCTCAACTATGGATGGGCAAGAAGGCTTAGGGTGCCTCGATAAGGGCCTGAAGTAAACTGTCTTTTTGAGTCTTGACCATTAGGTCTAGAAAACTCCCTTTGGGGTATTCTTTCAGCATTCCCATCAGACACTCACACCATAAACTCCACTCAAACAACACCAGGTCAGTTCTTCAGTTACTAGGAATTAAAGCATTGAAAAGATATTTATTTATTAGGTTGGTTTCAAAAAGGTGTATACATCTGTTTCATTTATCAGTGAAAAACATAAAATAATATACATATTAAACATGCAATAAGTAAAAGTCATATACAAAGCATAATAAAAAGCAATATTCATTAAAAAACAATCATGTTACAATCAATATTTCATCACATAGTCCTATATGTGTATAACACAATAACACAATAAATTTCAAGGGACATTTTTATACAAGTAGGCCAAAAAGCGACGTGTTTCAGAGGATTACACAGGTCCAACCTCCTTCTACAGGCTTGCTATTAATCTGTTCCGACACTGTTATCGAAATGCAAATATATAAAAAAATATATTCGAGAAATGCGCCTGCGCGGGCGGCCGCACATGCGCATTGGTATCCACGATGGCGGCGCAAACGAGCAGAGGGAGCCCCGGGACGCCACGGACAAGGTAAGTGCCTTTTTATTTACTTTTATTTAAAAATGTACAAAAGTTAGCTATGTAGGGGAGGGGGACAGGCGGAGCGTAGTGGGGCTAAGCGAATTGCGTAGGTCGGCGTAGTTTCTTGCCCACTTTGCGTAGCTTCGCGTAGCCCCACTACGCATGCTACGTCCATGGTTAGAATCAATGACCCTACATTCATCCATACTTGCACACTTGAAAGACCATAGACATGACACATCTGTGTGATTATGAATGTTTAATGTACATTCAGTGGAGTGTTGCATCTGGAGCAGTAGAGGGCCATGCAAACACCACATTACAATGTTGGTCCGTGGAGGGCCAGCCAGAGTGCTTCAGGGAATGACAAGTCCAAAATAAGAGGAAGAGTACAGTCCCCAGTCTGATTGCTGTGTCATTGGCGATCAAACAGAATATGGCAGTCCATGTCCAGGTCCAAGGTGAGTGTCGCAGAGTGCATCAGGAGACAGTGGAAGTGGTGATGCAGAGGGCAGAATCAAGCAGAAACAGGTCCTATGGCGGAGATGGATGCTACAGTATTCTTCTTACCAGTTTCATCCACATCTTCGTCCTCTGCTGTTTCATGTGCCTCACGTGTGGGTAGTGGTCTTCTGTCTCCAGCACTGTGTGGCAGTGACACATCAGTGGACGGAAGTGGAATGTCTGCCGCACTGTGTGGCACTGACACTTCGGGGGGAGAGGTGGATGTAGTGGTAGCAGCAGCATGCATCAGCACCAGGCCTTGTCGGAGCAATGTCATGAGGATGGTCCTGACGTCATTGAGGAACCTAGCTACCTGTCACTGGTGTGCAGCCGTGGCAGCCACTCTTTCCGCCTGCGTCCACTCCATGGTCTCCATCGACCTCTGAATATATTCCAACACCCGTGTGACATTGTTAATGCCACTCTGACTGGACAGTTGGTCTATTCTCTGAGTCAGGGCTCCAGCGATGTCAGCCATGGTCCATTGAAGAACATGGAGCGGACTGTGGGTTTCTGTTAGGAACCGTGAGTGGTCCCTGATGGGATTTAGACACCCATGGCATATAGATTGGCTGCCATGCAGTCGAAGCCCACCTACATCTGTTCAGCCAGATTTTCCTGGCACCCCAACACACAGCATTGGTAGGCCATGTGTTCTTCATGGGGGTCCTGGGAGGTAGCCGTGGTGGTTGTTTGTGCCTGCTGCGTGGTCTCTGCAGGGTGTGGGGTCTCCTCCTGGCAGCTGGGCTGCCTGCTCCTGGAGGTGGGGTGCGGAGGCTCTCCACGAGCTGATGGAGGTTGTTGGAGATGCAGTTTAACAATGTGTTCACATGTATTTTGTCGCATTGTACATGTTTTCATACAGACTGCATGACTGTGTACATTGTGGCTGTTTGGGTTGAGCTGCCTATTTTATGGGGGACAGTGGACATTTTGTCAATATGACGGATGTGTCTTTGTACTTGTACATTATCAACTCACTTTTCCCTGCAATGCCAAATGTGATTGGCCAGTTTCTACTCACAAATGGCACCAGTTGTGTCCTGTGTTCTGTTGTGGACGTGTTGTGGTTTGTACCACATTGTTGTCAATGTTGATGTGCTCTGCATGTTATGTGTGTATGTGCTGCATTTCTGGGCAGTTGCCCCTGCAGCTCTGATTTTGATGTCCCTTTCATGCATTGTGCCTTTGCCTTCTGTGCTTCTACAGTGCTGAGATGTTGCATATTTGGGTACATTGATCTCTTGATGGGAGTTGGGGCTAGGGCATGGTTTGTCTGCAGATGTGCTCTACTTAATTGTACATCTGTGCCATGGTGCCCATCTCCCGCCGTCCCCCCAGTCCCTGGTCGTTACTCACCCTGGTGCAGTTGTGTCCGGTCATGTTGAGCAGTGTCTGGTCCCCCAACTCCTGCCACCATCTCCTCACTGATGACTGTGGACACCATTTCCTCCATATCGTCCAGCTCCTCCTGTGGTGCAGGACTTCCACCTCCAGTCTGCATTGCTGCCTTCTGGTTGTTGGGGAGTTTCAGCTCGGTTTTGCACTTGACATAATTCCAGCGCCTCTTGACCTCTTCCATTGTCCTCTTCAGCACTCCGACTGCATTCACCTTGTCCAGAATGGACTGCCACTGTCCATTTTTTGCTGCCAATGACACAGTGGAGGTGATGAACAGTTGTTGATGGTGTTCTACCACCTCCGTTATCAGGATCCTGTTTTCCTACGGACTAAACTGCTTCTTCCTATTCTTCTTCTCCTTGCCTTTCCCGGACCCCGAGGTCCCTGGCTGGTCCTCTGGGGGCTTGTGGGGTTCTGGTTGTCCTCCGTACTTGCTTCGGCAACATCCATTGTGCTTCGCTGTTGTTTGGCATTTGTTTGACTGTTTTTTTCTTCTTTTATGGTGATTTTTCCCACCTGACGTCTGTGAATTGCAGGCCTGTGGCTGGTTTTTGCTGATTTTTGTATCGCAATTGGCCTCATCGCAACTTTTTTTGAGTTCATATTTCGCATTTTTGCGGCATCGCCTTGAGTTTATTGCAAATATTTGACTCAACATTGTGTGCCTATTGCATGGTCGTGTTGTGAATACTTAGTTAATGCAGCACTATTTTCCCGCAATAGACTGCGATATGAAGAGTTGCATTAAGCTCAATTTGCGGTACTTATCACACGTTCTTGAGAATATCCACCATAATCTCTAATATAGGAGGTAAGTCCCTTTCATCATGGACGTCTCCGTTAAGTGGTGAGAGGGTATTATGGACAAGCACAAGCGATACTCAGGGGTCTCGTGAATAAGTACCAGAATAAAAGTTGGTGGCGCCAAGTTGCAGGGATTCTGCACATATACAGGACTATGTGCGGGATTATGGGACCTCAGTGTATAGGAGCTAAGCCTTCCTACCGTCTTAGTGCCCACAAAGCCAGGACAGGCTAGCTACAGTGTCTCACTAGCTCTCCTACTCACAAACAGAGAAACCAATGATAAGAACCCAACACTCCTGGATCTCTCAGGAATTGCAGCAACAATGAACACCTTTTCGCTCACACTCTCGTACTTATCCACAATAAGATCTGACAGACACACGACAATAGTTTAAAATATCTATTTTAACTAACATGCAGTATACGAGCCACAACCAGGGGCAAAATGCATAATATGAATACGGTTAGCATTGCAGCAAGGCCATATATGATAAAGGGAGATGTCATTAAATAAAGACAGAGGATAAAGGACTATGAGGCCTAACCACCCTCCCCTTGTTAAGCAGAAGTAATATTACATAATAGAAGATCTCTGGGCTTTGTCAGCAGACCCCATACCTCAGGCCATAGATCGCATTTCTACATCCCAGGTGCGGGTTGTGGTTCTCCCTGGAAAGCTCCCGCTCCAAGTGTATATTACCTAAACCTGCATCCCCATAATATCAAAGTTCGAGTCTCCAGCAAAGACAACTGCATTGTTATGTTTTGTCTAGGTGCTAGGGCCTGACCAGAACAGAATAACAAGAGACAGTTGGAGGCCCCACTGAGCCTCCAACTATCTTCCCATGACATCAGGATATCCTTTCCTGAAACCACATGAACAGTTGAAGTGCCGAAACCAACCCGAAATCGCGCAGACTCGGACCGCGACTGACTCCACCTCTGCCTGCCCCCAAGATGGCGTACATAATGGGACATCACGCAAAAAATCGCCTGACAACATCTTATGCTTCATAGGGGAACGGCGCCTCCGCCCGCCCGCCCCTGACGTCAGGACAGCCACTCCAGAAACTACCAGGACAGCCCGCAGTAAAAATTCCACCTCCACTAATACGCTGGAGACATCCACAAGTAGGTCCAAGGGATCCTCACCTCAACTACGAAACCGCCGCCTACCCTAAACATCTTGGAGATGCAAACTTTGAAAAAACGGAGTGCCGCAGACAACATCCCCACCCCACCAGACCACTAAATGGTAGTCCGCCAGGACAGTCCGAAGTGAAACACTTGCCTACAATCACACAGTGGGCAGATTCAGACGCAAGGGAACAGCTCCCCTGGAATCACTATCGTCCCCTTCCTCCTCAAAACAACTCCTTCCTCTTGACCTATAAAGACTGGAGCAAAGAGAACCACTGCCTGGATACACAGATCCTAGCTCCGAGCGAATCCCGAAAATCTCAGGTAAGCCCCCCCTGTCACAAGACCTACCTCCCACCCACAATTCTCTTTACTAGGTCTCCACTACCTTACCGGAACTCTTAACTCCTAAATCCACCCCTCTCTTTCCCGAACTCCCAGCAGCTCCCATCCTCTAACGCTCCCTCCCCTACTCCACCCCCAATCACGATATGTCCACCGAGCTGTCAGATTTACCCACCCACAGCGATAAGCGGACTCTTTACACCCCTCGCCCACCGCTCCCACCGCCTACACATAGCCCATAGTCCTTCCTGCCACCCATCGGGCTACTAGATTTCATCCAGCTCCACCTAGATCTCTCACTCGGGCACCACAGCCTTAATGCCTCCCACCATGACAACAGACTCCAACCCCCTTTCCTCCCCCCTCATAAAACGTCATGGACCAAACTCCTTCTCTATCACCCCCCCAACCTCACACATAATGCCAAAAAATCCCTCAAACACAAATTGATCAGACAATTCCCCGAATCCCTCTTTGCGGATGTCTATAACTGTCCCTCGAAAGGTCAAATAAAAATGGACCTCATCTCCCACACAGCCAGACCAGGCTATTTGATTTCCAACCTGAGAGAAAAATGCCAAATCACCAAAACTACTAAGAAGATCCATAGCTGCAAGCTCTCATTCTACTCCCCGAACCTCCTGCCCCCATACGGGATCACTTCAGTGACCATATACTCCAACGGCACAGTCTTGATCCAAGCCAACAACGCCAATCTGGAGGCCTTTGACCTCCTATTTCCCTCTCTACACATCAACTCTATCACGCTTGATGCCCACCAGCCCCCAACACTGAACACCCTCCCGACACCACACGGGAACACAGTCACCCCTGTGCAATCCTTAACCCTCTCCAATCCACCCGAAACAATAGAAATGGCCCCACCCCCACCACAGTCCATACTCCAGAATCACCCCTAATGTGGAACACCCCCCAAGTAGCTCCTGATGACCGCAAGACCAGCCTTAAGCCCCTCAATCCCCAATTCCCACTCCCACTCAACCCCCCTCAATTCCCCCCACTCCTCCACCCCAAACCACAACCCAATCTGACCCCACAACCAAATTAGACAGCCTAATTAACGCCAAAAACCATCACAACCATTTGCTTTCTCCCCCCTACTCAGGAAGGGTCACACCGCCGCCACACCCGTATCAAAAACCAAATCGACATTATAATACAAGGCCTGAATCTTATCCTCACCCACCTCTCGACACTCCATAACCCTCCCCCAAACACCCACCCCACCACCTTCTTCTATACCCCGACTCACCCCAGGACTACCAAATCATCACTCCCAACCAACACACACTCCCCTCTCTCGTCCCAGGCCTGGAGACCTAACAGAGCGGCGAAGGCCATGTCCTCGGAAGAGGCGCTCGAGCTGGCCGCTTCTTACGCAACCCCCACGACCCACTTCTCTTAATCCACCATCCAGGTAATCACCGGTTTCAGAAATGACCATCCCCTCCCAAAACCTCCGAGACCCCCAGCCTCCCGCATCACCATCCCCACCGTACCACTAGAAAAAGACTCTCCCCAGACCAACTGCCTGCTCATAAACTGCAGATCAGCCACAATACACCCCACAGAACTAGCAGAATTCTTCATCAACCACAACATAGACGTAGCCTTCATCACCGAGACCTGGCTAAACGACTCCTCCCCACCTATCCTAGACATGCTCGTCCCTCCAGGCTTCTCCATCATTAATAAAGATAGGAAGGACCAAAAAGGTGGAGAAGTGGCAATCATCCACAACAACAACTTATCAGTGGTCGAAACCGTTACCTTTAACTACAACTCATTCGAATGCCTTACTACCAACATTAAAACCACCAACAACAAGCTACTACAATGCCACTTACTATATCATCCCCCTGGTAACAACTCCATGTTCACTGAACAACTATCAGACCTGATCGCCCATTGCTCTCTCAAAGAGACCAACAGCCTCATTCTAGGCGATCTCAACCTCCACTGGAACAGTGAGAACAGTGCCACAATACAATCCCTAAATGAACTTCTACATTCCAACAACCTTACCCAACACTGCTCAAAAGAGACCCACAACAAAGGGGCAATCCTAGACGCCATCATCGCCCAACATGATGCAATTTATATAGACCACATCCTTCCGGTAGATTGGTCAGACCCTCACCTAATCCTATTCCACCCCACGCAACGGATCCTGTGCCAACCACCCACCGCTATCCCCCCTACATGGTCCAGGAACCTTTCCCAGATCAACACAGCCGAACTAGAAGAAAGAATAGCCTCTTCCCTGCCAATCTCCTTGGAAGGTCTCTCCACTTCTGAACTCACCTCACACTACAACACTACCACGTCCGCCATCCTAGAACAACTGGCTCCACGAAGACAGAAAATACCTAGGAACATCCCATCTAGAACCTGGTTTAACAAGGACCTCAACGAAGAAAGAAGACATCTCAGAGCCACTGAACGACAGTGGAGAAAGAACACCTCCTCCAGCCACTGCAAGGAACTCAGAGCAGTAAGAAGAAATTACAAGAAGCACATCAATAGCGAAAAAACAAAATTCTTCTGCAATGCGCTGGACAAAACTAAAAACAGACCAAGAGAACTCTTGGATATAATCAAAAAACAAACATCCAAGCCATCTACTATCCATCCCTAGCCCTCCAAAACCCTATGTGACAACTTTGCCACCTTCTTTAACGAAACAATCGCCAAAATCGAACTATCTCTCGACATCAACGCCCATCCGCATGGCAATAACGACCTAATAACCGAAACCACCTCTAGCGATGCTGCCACATCCGCTTGGTCCTCCTCTGACCACATCCACGAAACAGAGATCCTCAATCTAATCTCATCCTCCAAACCCTTATCACACAACCTCTATCCCATCTCCTCCCAAATGGCCAAAGACCTGAAGCTCACCCTTGCTCCACTCTGGTGCGAAATCATCAACAGCTCCTTAAAAACTGGCATCATCCCTGACTGCCTCAAAGTCGGCCAGGTTACACCTCTTCTGAAGAAACCAGGCCTAGACACTAACGACATGAACAACTTTAGACCAGTCTCCAGTCTGCCCTTCCTAGCCAAAATCCTAGAAAAATGTGTGCTACGTCAACTAAACAACCAGATCGATAACATCAATCTTCTAGACCATAACCAATCAGGCTTCAGAAAAGGCTATAGTACCGAAACCGCAATCCTGAACATAGTGGATGACATCCGCAACTCACTTGACTCAGACCACTGTTGCCTATTCATCCTCCTAGACCTGTCAGCGGCCTTTGACACGGTAGAGCACAAGCTGCTCATCAAGGCCCTCAAAGAACGAGTAGGTCCGGGTGATGTGGTCCTTCAATGGTTCTCCTCCTTCTTTCAGAATCGCTTCCAAAGAGTTAAAATCAAATCCTTCACATCCAACCCTCTCCCCGTGACCAGAGGTGTCCCCCAAGGATCTGTTCTCTCTCCGCAACTGTTCAACATATATATGGTACCCCTTACCACCATACTGAAAAAAGCCAACATCCCTTTCCATCTCTATGCAGACGACACACAGATCTACATTGAAATCTCCTCCTATAATGACATTGTAAGGCTCAACACTGGCTAGCGATGAACCACCTTAAACTCAATCAAGGAAAAACCGAGATCCTCCTCATCTCTAACAAGGAGGATAACCCGCGAATCATTGAATGGGTAAAAGCCATCGATGCCCTAACGGAAATCTCACCCTGACTAACTCGGTAAAATCACTGGGAATCACCCTCGACCACAAACTATCAATGACGAACCACATCAAGAACTCTGCTAAGAGCGCCTTCCTCAATCTGAAACTCCTCAACAAAATCAAACCGCACATTCCACAGAAAGATCTCAAACAAACTATGGGATCGCAACCCTATCCGGAACAGCTCTAACCCAGCTAGCACCACTCAAAACTACCCTCAATGCAGCTGCCAGAATGGTCTCCAGTGCAAAGAAATTTGACTACATATCCCCTGCACTCAGAGATCTAAAATGGCTACCAGTGGAAATGCGCGCTAGCTTCAGAACGGCCTGCCTTACACACAAAGCTTTACACACAGGGAAACCAGAATACTTAGCCTCTTAGCTCAAGAAAGCTGGTCAATCCAGAAGTCTCAGAAGCTCAAACTCCCTCCTACTTATCCCACTGAAAACACGGAAACAAAAAACTGCAGCCCGCTCTTTTGCGGGGAACGCTCCAAAAATTTGGAACTCCATCCCTGTGGACATCAGAAATACCCCTTCCTTTCCAGAATTCAAGACTCGACTAAAAATCCTCTACCTCAACCGTGCATTCCCGAACTCAAGCACATCCTGAAACTCTGACTACCTCTAAGTCACTACCTCAAAGTCGCCCCTCAGGCGCCAGACAATTGTAATCTTGATACTTGTATGACTCTATTTTGTTTAATTGTTTTATTCCTGTCTTTTCCTCTTCCACAGTAAAGCGCTCCGATACCCTCGGGTCTGGCCAGGGCTATAGAAAACTTCTAAAATAAAAAAAATTTCAAAAAGTGTTTATCGACCTTGCTCACAATGCTCAGACTAAACTCCAGAAACAGGCAGAGAATGAGCACAGCAGAGAGTTCTCATGTTAAAAGCATAAACAGAGCCTTGCGAAAATAAAGACAAGTAGTGTTGTGCGCAAAGTAGCATCATGGCTACCGGGCTCATGCTAACTTAAAGATGTCAACAATGACTCTAGTGACAACTTGACATAGTAGAGTGGTTGGAAATCTACTGAGAAATTTGAAGAGGTAAAGAAGAAGGAGAGATGCACTGAAACAGAAAGAATGAGTTGAGAGAGTAGTTGATGAGGCCTTTGCTTTGAAGAGGAAGCTTTTTGTTTTGATTCTAAATAGAATGAAGACTCTTGGCAAAATCGTGTTGTGAACCAGCGGCAAGTCTGAAAGATCCTGCTAGCGTGGTTACTTCAGTTGAATTCAACTGAAGTGTTTACTCAACTCAACTGAAGTAAACACTTCAGTTGAATTCAACTGAAGTAACCACGCTAGCAGGATCTTTCAGACTTGCCGCTGGTTGTTAAGACGGGCTATTAATTGACAAGCCCTTGAGGGAGGACTGAATTCTATTTTCTCCCGACCTAATCTATATTCTACACGAATAATCCACGAATAACCCAAGTTACATCCCCAAAATCTTGGAATTGTAATCACCTTTTAATATTTCAACTTTGGAAATTTTTGTAAGCCCACGCAATTAGAACGTGATAGCTTCAGTCTGGATTTTAAATAACTTTGACGCTCTATGAATTATTCCTGTCCTGATGATGACCGCAACTTCTAACAGCAGTTGAAACGCCGTCGACGTATCTGTGGTTTATAAACTTAAGCGGACACATGAGATTTGTATATGTTGTACCCCTCTTTTTGTAACATATTTATTGTCTGCCACACGTTTGGTTTCTTTTGTATGTTATGTATTGTTGGACAAACCAGCCCTTATTCTTTTGAGCGCACTATTTATAATAAATTTGTGATAACTTTTTAATCCTTTGTTGACAGTCTTTAATCTGTGTCTCCCTTCCTTTTACCCCTTTTTTCGTTCTCTTTGTTTTCTGACTTTTTGTCTATAAATTGAAATCTATTACTCCTGAAATTGTGATTTATTATTTGTCTCCTGAACTGTTGTTCGGAATACTGTCCAATCCCTCGTAGCAGCTATGGCTGCCAGAATGTCATTATCAATTTTAGTCATGGACCTTTAACTGGTGCTACTGAACACATGGCCACCGCAGAAGTGGCTGCCTCATCAGCCAAAGAATTACCAACAGCATGTGGTCCTACAAGCTGATGGCCAACAGTGTGGATAACACGTGTGAGCGGCAAGCCTTCCTTAAGAACTGCCACTCAAACTCAAAGTGTTTTATGCTTGATTGTGCTACCTTTAGAGCCCCGATAATCATTCTGAGAACAAACGATTAGATTGTCATTAAAGGACTATACACACTAGAAAGAATCGGACACTATAAGTGTAGGTACATCAGGATCAGCAAATACCATAGCCAATACTAAAGCTCGCTGCTCAGCCAACTGGGCTGTGCAGTCACAGAGAGACTTGTGTGGACCATAGAAGAATTAAACTCACCGTCAACCATAGAACCTTCCACAATATCATGTTTGGAACCAACTGCCAGTTGCGCAGATCCCTCGATATAAATTATACATTTATATTGGTCAAGAGGAAGCAAAAAATGTGAAGCAGGATGAACTTGTTCGTTGTCAAGACAACCATGCACTCTTACCTTGTATTGTCCGTAGTTGAGTTTTGCAGAGATGCTATAGACCACATTCCTAATCTCCTATCCTATAAATAGTCTTTTCTGTCGCACTTAAGTTACATAATAGGGATCAGGGAGGAGGGGCGGATGCTGGACGTTGGTGGGCTCTTGTTGTCGACCTGCAAGGCAACAATATAGGAATTACTTAAGTATGGATCGTAATGTGTAGAACAAGTGATTCTAACTTTCCTCTACTTCTGTCTACTAACTAGTTAGACTTTCTACCTGCTAACTTGAGCTGGTAAGAATAACGTCCTAGTATTTCATGTGAGGGTGGAGTTTTCAAACTGAAGATCCTTTGGGGCTGAGTAGTTGTAGTCAATGAAGATTATTCAAAATCTTCTTCTGAAGAAGAAAGAAATCAGATATACTTTATAATCTTGACAGAACTATAAATATTTCGTTACTAAACGTTTTGTTTGTATCTTCCTATTCAACTTACTTTTTTATTTGCCCCTTGATGTGTGTTCCGTTACTAAAAGAAAGTAGAACATAAAAGGTAAATAAATGAAATTTCACAATACCATATTGCACTCTAATTATACATGAAGGTTTCTGTGCTACTTCTTTGTAGAGATTCTCTTTTGTCCTTCTTGGTAAGTTCTTTGCTTCTTGAAATAGTTTTGCACTACGCTTTTTCTATTGCGGAAAAAAATGTCCAAAAATTGTCTTGAGTAGTTCCCTAAAGACTCTCACAGAAAATTGCTGTCTTGCGATGGGCGCCAAATAAAAGAATAAGTATTTAACTTTCTTCTTGTCTTTTTTCTTACAGGTGCTGTAGCTGCAAGGAACTCAAGTTGCCTCGTGAAGCCGTGAAGATACTGTGGAAGAAAACCTGATGACCAAAGATCTGCCGCACCGATCCCGGGTAAGGCGTCCTCGAACACAGGTCCTTTCTTGGAGATGAGAGAAAGGCTAAGCACTTTCTAGAAGGTGGGTGTGGCAATAAATAATAGTGCCACACCCAAGATTGCTGCCAGGCTCATTCACGTTCAGTGTGACGCAGCGTACAATGGGGTGAATCCCCTTACAAGTGCAAACAGATGCAAAGCTGACTTCCTTTCAGTAACTCAAACTCAAGCCTGGTTTTGGCCTTGCAATCAAAATCGGAGCCGCTTTGTAACTGGGTGCGCATATTTCCTGCTAAAAACCTTGCAACAATGTCTAATGCTACGACTTGATATATTGACAACTTGCATCTTGCAGGGGAAACTCTGCACTTTGCAGATTAATCATGACAGTGAGGGTAATCATGACAGTACTCCCCTCTCAAAATCCCCCCTAAAACCATAGGAATGGGTCTTGATTTGTTTGGATATCGAGTATGAAAAGCTTTTACTAAACGTGGAGCATGTGTTAAATGAGCAAGAGGCTCCCAGGAGCGTTCATCTGGCCCATAACCTTTCCAAGCCACTAAATATTACAACTTTCCACAAACTCTTTTTGCATCTAGCACTGCCTTTCCGGGACTCCTTCTAAATCAATAGGAGGCGGGGTATTTTTGAGCGAGTCATAGGGTTGTAGGGTTTTAAAAGAGAAACGTGAAAGACAGGGTGAAAGCTGTATTTTGGTAGGAGTTTTAATTTAAAACTTACTGGTTTGATAATTTTTTCCACAGGAAATGGCTCATTAAACTGAGGACATAACTTTGTGTTACTTTTAATCTGTAAATGTTTTGTAGCTAACCATACCTTGTCTCCTGTGGCACATAATGGCTGAGCAGAGCGGTGTATATCTGCAGTAAGCTTTTGATTTTCCTTTGCTTTTGGTAAATGAAACTGAGCATTTTGCTGAATGGATGTTAAATTTGTTATATAATCACGTAAAGATGGAACAACTAAAGAAGACACAAATTGACCAGGAATATTTTTTGGATGGAATGCATAAGCGCAAAAGAATATCTGACCATTCTTGATTGTAATTTACCAACATATAACGCAAGTACTGTTTTATTGTTTGATTGGTGCGTTCCATTAAATCATCCGTTTGAGAGTGATAGCTTGAAGAAGTACGCACTTCCATGTTTAATGATTTACTTAAATTTTTTTTTAAATGTGAAATGAATTGAGGGTCTATGTCTGATATGATGATAGATGGTATCCCATGTAAACAAATAATCTCTTTTAAAAATAAGTAAGCCCTTGCCGTGGCGGAAGGAAGTTTCTTTAATGGTAAGAAATGAGCCATGCATGTGAAATGGTCAATAACAGTTACATTTAAAGTGAAACCAGTTTTAGAAGGTGGAAGTTCTACTATAAAATCAAGAGAAACAGTATGGCATGGTTGAGGAGGTATTGGTAAGGGTTGTAAAAGACCACTAGGGACTCAATGCTCAGCTTTATTTTGAATAGATATGACAAAGGTATCAAAAAAGTTTCGGATATCATTAAACATGGAAGGCTACCCACATTTTCATTTAATTAATTGATACGTTTTTGTAATTCCGGGATGAGCAGACAAAGGAGTGGCATGATGTAAGTGTATAACTTGGGTCTGCAAGGTTGCACATGGTACAAATATTTGGTCATTCATGTACAATATGTCATCCTTCCACTAAAGAGATGGATATAAATCTTGCCATTCTGCTAATTTTTCTGTTTTTAACACGTTTTGTATATTTGATATCACATCTGTATTGGTAATGCTGGCCTGAGAGCAATGAGTGGGTAAAATAGTCTGTGAATCCTCTGGTTGTTTAGAAATGTCATCTTCTAAACCGATGCATGGTAAAGCATCCGCTTTATTATTCGCTTTTCCCTGGTCAAAAAGTGATGATAAAATTGTAATCATTAAAAAACAGTGTCCAACGAAGATGACGTGCTAAGAGCTTTAACAGTTCATAAAGACTGAAGATTAAGATGATCTGTATACATTGCAACTGGATGTCTTGTCAAGTAGTGAAGCCATTCTTCAAAAACAGCTCCTATAGCCAATAGCTCTCTGTCAGCAATAGAATAATGTTGTTCTGCCGGGGGATAGTTTTCTAGAATAATAAGCTATGGGATGCATTTGTCCAGTGTTGTTTTGCATTTGTGACAAAATACCCCCTAAAGCGAACTGTGAACCATCTGCCTCAACTATGGATGGGCAAGAAGGCTTAGGGTGCCTCGATAAGGGCCTGAAGTAAACTGTCTTTTTGAGTCTTGACCATTAGGTCTAGAAAAAACTCCCTTTGGGGTATTCTTTCAGCATTCCCATCAGACACTCACACCATAAACTCCACTCAAACAACACCAGGTCAGTTCTTCAGTTACTAGGAATTAAAGCATTGAAAAGATATTTATTTATTAGGTTGGTTTCAAAAAGGTGTATACATCTGTTTCATTTATCAGTGAAAAACATAAAATAATATACATATTAAACATGCAATAAGTAAAAGTCATATACAAAGCATAATAAAAAGCAATATTCATTAAAAAACAATCATGTTACAATCAATATTTCATCACATAGTCCTATATGTGTATAACACAATAACACAATAAATTTCAAGGGACATTTTTATACAAGTAGGCCAAAAAGCGGCGCGTTTCAGAGGATTACACAGGTCCAATCTCCTTCTACAGGCTTGCTATTAATCTGTTCCGACACTGTTATCGAAATGCAAATATATAAAAAAATATATTCGAGAAATGCGCCTGCGCGGGCGGCCGCACATGCGCATTGGTATCCACGATGGCGGCGCGAACGAGCAGAGGGAGCCCCGGTACGCCACGGACAAGGTAAGTGCCTTTTTATTTACTTTTATTTAAAAATTTATAAAAATTAGCTATGTAGGGGAGGGGGACAGGCGGAGCGTAGTGGGGCTAAGCGAAGTGCGTAGGTGGGCGTAGTTTCTTGCCCACTTTGCGTAGCTTCGCGTAGCCCCACTACGCATGCTACATCCATGGTTAGAATCAATGACCCTACATTCATCCATACTTGCACACTTGAAATACCATAGACATGACACATCTGTGTGATTATGAATGTTTAATGTACATTCAGTGGAGTGTTGCATCTGGAGCAGTAGAGGGCCATGCAAACCCCACATTACAATGTTGGTCCGTGGAGGGCCAGCCAGAGTGCTTCAGGGAATGACAAGTCCAAAAGAAGAGGAAGAGTACAGTCCCCAGTCTGATTGCTGTGTCATTGGCGATCAAACAGAATATGGCAGTCCATGTCCAGGTCCAAGGTGAGTGTCGCAGAGTGCATCAGGAGACAGTGGAAGTGGTGATGCAGAGGGCAGAATCAAGCAGAAACAGGCCCTATGGCGGAGATGGATGCTACAGTATTCTTCTTACCAGTTTCATCCGCATCTTCGTCCTCTGCTGTTTCATGTGCCTCACGTGTGGGTAGTGGTCTTCTGTCTCCAGCACTGTGTGGCAGTGACACATCAGTGGACGGAAGTGGAATGTCTGCCGCACTGTGTGGCACTGACACTTCGGGGGGAGAGGTGGATGTAGTGGTAGCAGCAGCATGCATCAGCACCAGGCCTTGTCGGAGCAATGTCATGAGGATGGTCCTGACGTCATTGAGGAACCTAGCTACCTGTCACTGGTGTGCAGCCGTGGCAGCCACTCTTTCCGCCTGCGTCCACTCCATGGTCTCCATTGACCTCTGAATATATTCCAACACCCGTGTGACATTGTTAATGCCACTCTGACTGGACTGGACTATTCTCTGAGTCAGGGCTCCAGCGATGTCAGCCATGGTCCATTGAAGAACATGGAGCGGACTGTGGGTTTCTGTTAGGAACCGTGAGTGGTCCCTGATGGGATTTAGACACCCATGGCATTTAGATTGGCTGCCATGCAGTCGAAGCCCACCTACATCTGTTCAGCCAGATTTTCCTGGCACCCCAACACACAGCATTGGAAGGCCATGTGTTCTTCATGGGGGTCCTGGGAGGTAGCCGTGGTGGTTGTTTGTGCCTGCTGCGTGGTCTCTGCAGGGTGTGGGGTCTCCTCCTGGCAGCTGGGCTGCCCTGCTCCTGGAGGTGGGGTGCGGAGGCTCTCCACGAGCTGATGGAGGTTGTTGGAGATGCAGTTTAACAATGTGTTCACATGTATTTTGTCGCATTGTACATGTTTTCATACAGACTGCATGACTGTGTACATTGTGGCTGTTTGGGGTGAGCTGCCTATTTTATGGGGGACAGTGGACATTTTGTCAATATGACGGATGTGTCTTTGTACTTGTACATTATCAACTCACTTTTCCCTGCAATGCCAAATGTGATTGGCCAGTTTCTACTCACAAATGGCACCAGTTGTGTCCTGTGTTCTGTTGTGGACGTGTTGTGGTTTGTACCACATTGTTGTCAATGTTGATGTGCTCTGCATGTTATGTGTGTATGTGCTGCATTTCTGGGCAGTTGCCCCTGCAGCTCTGATTTTGATGTCCCTTTCATGCATTGTGCCTTTGCCTTCTGTGCTTCTACAGTGCTGAGATGTTGCATATTTGGGTACATTGATCTCTTGATGAGAGTTGGGGCTAGGGCATGGTTTGTCTGCAGATGTGCTCTACTTAATTGTACATCTGTGCCATGGTGCCCATCTCCCGCCGTCCCCCCAGTCCCTGGTCGTTACTCACCCTGGTGCAGTTGTGTCCGGTCATGTTGAGCAGTGTCTGGTCCCCCAACTCCTGCCACCATCTCCTCACTGATGACTGTGGACACCATTTCCTCCATATCGTCCAGCTCCTCCTGTGGTGCAGGACTTCCACCTCCAGTCTGCATTGCTGCCTTCTGGTTGTTGGGGAGTTTCAGCTCGGTTTTGCACTTGACATAATTCGAGCGCCTCTTGACCTCTTCCATTGTCCTCTTCAGCACTCCGACTGCATTCACCTTGTCCAGAATGGACTGCCATTGTCCATTTTTTGCTGCCAATGACACAGTGGAGGTGATGAACAGTTGTTGATGGTGTTCTACCACCTCCGTTATCAGGATCCTGTTTTCCTACGGACTAAACTGCTTCTTCCTATTCTTCTTCTCCTTGCCTTTCCCGGACCCCGAGGTCCCTGGCTGGTCCTCTGGGGGCTTGTGGGGTTCTGGTTGTCCTCCGTACTTGCTTCGGCAACATCCATTGTGCTTCGCTGTTGTTTGGCATTTGTTTGACTGTTTTTTTCTTCTTTTATGGTGATTTTTCCCACCTGACGTCTGTGAATTGCAGGCCTGTGGCTGGTTTTTGCTGATTTTTGTATTGCAATTGGCCTCATCGCAACTTTTTTTGAGTTCATATTTCGCATTTTTGCGGCATCGCCTTGAGTTTATTGCAAATATTTGACTCAACATTGTGTGCCTATTGCATGGTCGTGTTGTGAATACTTAGTTAATGCAGCACTATTTTCCCGCAATAGACTGCGATATGAAGAGTTGCATTAAGCTCAATTTGCGGTACTTATCACACGTTCTTGAGAATATCCACCATAATCTCTAATATAGGAGGTAAGTCCCTTTCATCATGGACGTCTCCGTTAAGTGGTGAGAGGGTATTATGGACAAGCACAAGCGATACTCAGGGGTCTCGTGAATAAGTACCAGAATAAAAGTTGGTGGTGCCAAGTTGCAGGGATTCTGCACATATACAGGACTATGTGCGGGATTATGGGACCTCAGTGTATAGGAGCTAAGCCTTCCTACCGTCTTAGTGCCCACAAAGCCAGGACAGGCTAGCTACAGTGTCTCACTAGCTCTCCTACTCACAAACAGAGAAACCAATGATAAGAACCCAACACTCATGGATCTCTCAGGAATTGCAGCAACAATGAACACCTTTTCGCTCACACTCTCGTACTTATCCACAATAAGATCTGACAGACACACGAAAATAGTTTAAAATATCTATTTGAACTAACATGCAGTATACGAGCCACAACCAGGGGCAAAATGCATAATATGAATACGGTTAGCATTGCAGCAAGGCCATATATGATAAAGGGAGATGTCATTAAATAAAGACAGAGGATAAAGGAATATGAGGCCTAACCACCCTCCCCTTGTTAAGCAGAAGTAATATTACATAATAGAAGATCTCTGGGCTTTGTCAGCAGACCCCATACCTCAGGCCATAGATCGCATTTCTACATCCCAGGTGCGGGTTGTGGTTCTCCCTGGAAAGCTCCCGCTCCAAGTGTATATTACCTAAACCTGCATCCCCATAATATCAAAGTTCGAGTCTCCAGCAAAGACAACTGCATTGTTATGTTTTGTCTAGGTGCTAGGGCCTGACCAGAACAGAATAACAAGAGACAGTTGGAGGCCCCACGGAGCCTCCAATTATCTTCCCATGACATCAGGATATCCTTTCCTGAAACCACATGAAGAGTTGAAGTGCCGAAACCAACCCGAAATCGCGGAGACTCAGACCGCGACTGACTGCACCTCTGCCTGCCCCCAAGATGGCGTACATAATGGGACATCACGCAAAAAATCGCCTGACAACATCTTATGCTTCATAGGGGAACCGCGCCTCCGCCCGCCCGCCCGCCCCTGACGTCAGGACAGCCACTCCAGAAACTACCAGGACAGCCCGCAGTAAAAATTCCACCTCCACTAATACGCTGGAGACATCCACAAGTAGGTCCAAGGGATCCTCACCTCAACTACGAAACCGCCGCCTACCCTAAACATCTTGGAGATGCAAACTTTGAAAAAACGGAGTGCCGCAGACAACATCCCCACCCCACCAGACCACTAAATGGTAGTCCGCCAGGACAGTCCGAAGTGAAACACTTGCCTACAATCACACAGTGGGCAGATTCAGACGCAAGGGAACAGCTCCCCTGGAATCACTATCGTCCCCTTCCTCCTCAAAAAAACTCCTTCCTCTTGACCTATAAAGACTGGATCAAAGAGAACCACTGCCTGGATACACAGATCCTAGCTCCGAGCGAATCCCGAAAATCTCAGGTAAGCCCCCCCTGTCACAAGACCTACCTCCCACCCACAATTCTCTTTACTAGGTCTCCACTACCTTACCGGAACTCTTAACTCCTAAATCCACCCCTCTCTTTCCCGAACTCCCAGCAGCTGCCATCCTCTAACGCTCCCTCCCCTACCCCACCCCCAATCGCGATATGTCCACCAAGCTGTCAGATTTACCCACCCACAGCGATAAGCGGACTCTTTACACCCCTCGCCCACCGCTCCCACCGCCTACACATAGCCCATAGTCCTTCCTGCCACCCATCGGGCTACTAGATTTCATCCAGCTTCACCTAGATCTCTCACTTGGGCACCACAGCTTTAATGCCTCCCACCATGACAACAGACTCCAACCCCCTTTCCTCCCCCCTCATAAAACGTCATGGACCAAACTCCTTCTCTATCACCCCCCCAACCTCACACATAATGCCAAAAAATCCCTCAAACACAAATTGATCAGACAATTCCCCGAATCCCTCTTTGCGGATGTCTATCACTGTCCCTCGAAAGGTCAAATAAAAATGGACCTCATCTCCCACACAGCCAGACCAGGCTATTGGATTTCCAACCTGAGAGAAAAATGCCAAATCACCAAAACTACTAAGAAGATCCATAGCTGCAAGCTCTCATTCTACTCCCCGAACCTCCTGCCCCCATACGGGATCACTTCAGTGACCATATACTCCAACGGCACAGTCTTGATCCAAGCCAACAACGCCAATCCGGAGGACTTTGACCTCCTATTTCCCTCTCTACACATCAACTCTATCACGCTTGATGCCCACCAGCCCCCAACACTGAACACCCTCCCGACACCACACGGGAACACAGTAACCCCTGTGCAATCCTTAACCCTCTCCAATCCACCCGAAACAATAGAAATGGCCCCACCCCCCACCACAGTCCATACTCCAGAATCACCCCTAATGTGGAACACCCCCCAAGTAGCTCCTGATGACCGCAAGACCAGCCTTAAGCCCCTCATTCCCCAATTCCCACTCCCACTCAACCCCCCTCAATTCCCCCCACTCCTCCACCCCAAACCACAACCCAATCTGACCCCACAACCCAATCAGACAGCCTAATTAACGCCAAAAACCATCACAACCATTTGCTTTCTCCCCCCTACTCCGGAAGGGTCACACCGCCGCCACACCCGTATCAAAAACCAAATCGACATTATAATACAAGGCCTGAATCTTATCCTCACCCACCTCTCGACACTCCATAACCCTCCCCCAAACACCCACCCCACCACCTTCTTCTATACCCCGACTCACCCCAGGACTACCAAATCATCACTCCCAACCAACACACACTCCCCTCTCTCGTCCCAGGCCTGGAGACCTAACAGAGCGGCGAAAGGCATGTCCTCGGAAGAGGCGCTCGAGCTGGCCGCTTCTTACGCAACCCCCACGACCCACTTCTCTTAATCCACCATCCAGGTAATCACCGGTTTCAGAAATGACCATCCCCTCCCAAAACCTCCGAGACCCCCAGCCTCCCGCATCACCATCCCCACCGTACCACTAGAAAAAGACTCTCCCCAGACCAACTGCCTGCTCATAAACTGCAGATCAGCCACAATACACACCACAGAACTAGCAGAATTCTTCCTCAACCACAACATAGACGTAGCCTTCATCACCGAGACCTGGCTAAACGACTCCTCCCCACCTATCCTAGACATGCTCGTCCCTCCAGGCTTCTCCATCATTAATAAAGATAGGAAGGACCAAAAAGGTGGAGAAGTGGCAATCATCCACAACAACAACTTATCAGTGGTCGAAACCGTTACCTTTAACTACAACTCCTTCGAATGCCTTACTACCAACATTAAAACCACCAACAACAAGCTACTACAATGCCACTTACTATATCATCCCCCTGGTAACAACTCCATGTTCACTGAACAACTATCAGACCTGATCGCCCATTGCTCTCTCAAAGAGACCAACAGCCTCATTCTAGGCGATCTCAACCTCCACTGGAACAGTGAGAACAGTGCCACAATACAATCCCTAAATGAACTTCTACATTCCAACAACCTTACCCAACACTGCTCAAAAGAGACCCACAACAAAGGGGCAATCCTAGACGCCATCATCGCCCAACATGATGCAATTTATATAGACCACATCCTTCCGGTAGATTGGTCAGACCCTCACCTAATCCTATTCCACCCCACGCAACGGATCCTGTGCCAACCACCCATCGCTATCCCCCCTACATGGTCCAGGAACCTTTCCCAGATCAACACAGCCGAACTAGAAGAAAGAATAGCCTCTTCCCTGCCAATCTCCTTGGAAGGTCTCTCCACTTCTGAACTCACCTCACACTACAACACTACCACGTCCGCCATCCTAGAACAACTGGCTCCACGAAGACAGAAAATACCTAGGAACATCCCATCTAGAACCTGGTTTAACAAGGACCTCAACGAAGAAAGAAGACATCTCAGAGCCACTGAACGACAGTTGAGAAAGAACACCTCCTCCAGCCACTGTGAGGAACTCAGAGCAGTAAGAAGAAATTACAAGAAGCACATCAATAGCGAAAAAACAAACTTCTTCTGCAATGCGCTGCACAAAACTAAAAACAGACCAAGAGAACTCTTGGATATAATCAAAAAACAAACATCCAAGCCATCTACTATCCATCCCTAGCCTTCCACAACCCTATGTGACAACTTCGCCACCTTCTTTAACGAAACAATCGCCAAAATCGAACTATCTCTCGACATCAACGCCCATCCGCATGGCAATAACGACCTAATAACCGAAACCACCTCTAGCAATGCTGCCACATCCGCTTGGTCCTCCTCCGACCACATCCACGAAACAGAGATCCTCAATCTAATCTCATCCTCCAAACCCTCATCACACAACCTCTATCCCATCTCCTCCCAAATGGCCAAAGACCTGAAGCTCACCCTTGCTCCACTCTGGTGCGAAATCATCAACAGCTCCTTAAAAACTGGCATCATCCCTGACTGCCTCAAAGTCGGCCAGGTTACACCTCTTCTGAAGAAACCAGGCCTAGACACTAACGACATGAACAACTTTAGACCAGTCTCCAGTCTGCCCTTCCTAGCCAAAATCCTAGAAAAATGTGTGCTACGTCAACTAAACAACCAGATCGATAACATCAATCTTCTAGACCATAACCAATCAGGCTTCAGAAAAGGCTATAGTACCGAAACCGCAATCCTGAACATAGTGGATGACATCCGCAACTCACTTGACTCAGACCACTGTTGCCTATTCATCCTCCTAGACCTGTCAGCGGCCTTTGACACGGTAGAGCACAAGCTGCTCATCAAGGCCCTCAAAGAACGAGTAGGTCCGGGTGATGTGGTCCTTCAATTGTTCTCCTCCTTCTTTCAGAATCGCTTTCAAAGAGTTAAAATCAAATCCTTCACATCCAACCCTCTCCCCGTGACCAGAGGTGTCCCCCAAGGATCTGTTCTCTCTCCGCAACTGTTCAACATATATATGGTACCCCTTACCACCATACTGAAAAAAGCCAACATCCCTTTCCATCTCTATGCAGACGACACACAGATCTACATTGAAATCTCCTCCTGTAATGACATTGTAAGGCTCACCAACACTCTCAAAGAAGTCCAAGACTGGCTAGCGATGAACCACCTTAAACTCAATCAAGGAAAAACCGAGATCCTCCTCATCTCTAACAAGGAGGATAACCCGCGAATCATTGAATGGGTAAAAGCCATCGATGCCCTTAACGGAAATCTCACCCTGACTAACTCGGTAAAATCACTGGGAATCACCCTCGACCACAAACTATCAATGACGAACCACATCAAGAACTCTGCTAAGAGCGCCTTCCTCAATCTGAAACTCCTCAACAAAATCAAACCACACATTCCACAGAAAGATCTCAAACAAACTATGGGATCGCAACCCTATCCGGAACAGCTCTAACCCAGCTAGCACCACTCAAAACTACCCTCAATGCAGCTGCCAGAATGGTCTCCAGTGCAAAGAAATTCGACTACATATACCCTGCACTCAGAGATCTAAAATGGCTACCAGTGGAAATGCGCCCTAGCTTCAGAACGGCCTGCCTTACACACAAAGCTTTACACACAGGGAAACCAGAATACTTAGCCTCTTAGCTCAAGAAAGCTGGTCAATCCAGAAGTCTCAGAAGCTCAAACTCCCTCCTACTCATCCCACTGAAAACACGGAAGCAAAAAACTGCAGCCCGCTCTTTTGCGGGGAACGCTCCCAAAATTTGGAACTCCATCCCTGTGGACATCAGAAATACCCCTTCCTTTCCAGAATTCAAGACTCGACTAAAAATCCTCTACCTCAACCGTGCATTCCCGAACTCAAGCACATCCTGAAACTCTGACTACCTCTAAGTCACTACCTCAAAGTCGCCCCTCAGGCGCCAGACAATTGTAATCTTGATACTTGTATGACTCTATTTTGTTTAATTGTTTTATTCCTGTCTTTTCCTCTTCCACAGTAAAGCGCTCCGATACCCTCGGGTCTGGCCAGGGCTATAGAAAACTTATAAAATAAAAAAAAATTAAAAAAGTGTTTATCGACCTTGCTCACAATGCTCAGACTAAACTCCAGAAACAGGCAGAGAGTTCTCATGTTAAAAGCATAAACAGAGCCTTGCGAAAATAAAGACAAGTAGCATCATGGCTACCGGGCTCATGCTAACTTAAAGATGTCAACAATGACTCTAGTGACAACTTGACATAGTAGAGTGGTTGGAAATCTACTGAGAACTTTGAAGAGGTAAAGAAGAAGGAGAGATGCACTGAAACAGAAAGAATGAGTTGAGAGAGTAGTTGATGAGGCCTTTGCTTTGAAGAGGAAGCTTTTTGTTTTGATTCTAAATAGAATGAAGACTCTTGGCAAAATCGTGTTGTGAATGAGGAGACAAAACCAGAAGAAAAGAATAGTGAATAGAAGAACTTTTTGTAGAGTTTTTAGTGGAGAATGGAGACATACTTCTAGTACAGAGCCTTTCTTTAGTAAGAAAGCTATTTACAGGTTAACAGATTAGTTTGTGCTATTGATGAAAGAGGACGATGTTATGAAATGTGGAATGGCAGTCCTATAGCAAAAGAGGTGATGGCACCTAGAAATGTTGAAGTTATTGCAGAAGCGGTACAAGGAAGGCATAGTCAGGCCACTGTATAAAATTGGAATTGTAGTTGTGTTTGTAGCATTAGACAGCAATCCATTGTTATACTAAGAAAGTTCCTACATATATTTCCAAGACAAAGTTTAAAACACAAAATAAGTCCTTTACAAGGTTGGATCCTTGCAAACTGAGAAATAAAGAAATTTGAAGGGACACTTACTAGTTTGTTTATCAGAGAAAGTGTGCCTTAGCACTTTTCTTCATTTTAGGAAATTAGCTGAATACCACTCAGCAATACAACATTTATTTAGGAGGCTGTACTATGTGAAAACTCCTGTTTTATGTTTAGGAGAATTAATAGGGCACTTTGCATGGTACTGTGGCAGAGGTAGAAAAGTAATTAGTAATTACTTGATTTGTTGATTAATGAAAATGATTACAATCAGGAATAAAACACAATGGGTTAAGAACATTATTTTTTACCTATTGAAGTACTGGGTTTTTTAAGAACCCAGCGGTGCCAGGGAACACACCCAAAGACTTTGAGTTCTCCTGTCTCAGACTAAAGAAACGCAGAGGCTTCTTGGTGACTTCAAAGATCAAATTTATTGGCTGCGGCCAGTAACAGGTATCCTAGAAGTACAACACAGTGTATATTCTCAGGAGACTGCTCAACCATACAAAGCCAGCCATCCCTTTTTATACAAAATATTATGCTTTAGGCAAACATTCCTTATTTTACAGTTGACCATTCACATATTTCTACGACAAAGAAAAAGCAGATTCATGATGACAAGCCCATTTTCAGTTTGTTCAGCCCACAATCAATTACCCGGCAAGGCCCAACACTTTTCATCAGATATTGGACGGACCCCTAATAAAATCGGGCACCTCCTCATCGTAAAGCAGGCCATAAAGAAAGGAACAGAGACAGGTGTGAGTAAGATTAGGCATAGTTGTGTGCGATAAAGGGTTTATGGCATGCGGCACCTTGATCCTAATCTCGGTCGACCACTGGGAAAGGAACCGGCCGAACCGGTTTGGCTTCGGGCAGTGGAGTCAGCTTGCCCAGGTCACACAAAAGTCAGCTAAAGGTGTACGTGTCCCAAAAGACTCATTTCGGCCTTAGTCATCGGCCTATGTGAGGGCAACCACAAAATGGCTGCCATGCACAAAATGGAACCCGAGGGTTCAGGACGGAATCCCTGATTTCAGGGTGGTCTTGCCACTCGAATACGACGAAAATACTTGTATATAGTATACTCGTCATTCTCGGTCTGCTGATACAAAAATCGTCATGATACGGCGATGTTTATGACACGGGTCGAGAATTTCAGTACCACAGACCCTCCTTTTGCCCTTACATAGGCAATTAACCTACACTCAGGCTAATCTGAGTCCAGGTCTATATTCATAAAATCATTGAGATGTTGCTGTAGCATCATCCTATTACTTAGCTCATCTCTCGATACAGGTTTCCTTACACATGATGTAGCACAGAGGCCACATATTGCAGGAGCACACTGTACGCACAGACAGAACAGGAGAAGAATGGCTAAGGTCATCCCAACGACCATCAGAATCTTCCATCCCCATGCGGATTACAGTTCCCAGAACCACCCCATCAATGACCAATCTCCTTTATCCACATGAATAGATTCAGAGATCTTATGTAGTTTGGAAATGGCCTGGTACACTGTCGGAGCGTTATCTGGAATGAAAACACAGCAACTTGATTGGATCACTTTACATACCCCACCTCGGTCTGCAAGTATGACATCTAACGCAACTCTGTTCTGAAGAGTCATAAGACGATCCGATTGGAGCTCAGCAGTCAAGTTACTAAGGGCACCGGCAGTTTCAACTACGGTGGATTCAACCACCCTCGTTAATTGCCTTATGTTCCTGCTGTTAACCATGGGTCCCCAAAACGGCAGAAAACCCTTCAAGAAGTCTCCCAATTCTTGTCCTGCAGTGTCTTCTTTACTGAAGACACCTCTAACTACCCTTGTCTTGTGGTAATCTGCCACAGCTGTGTAGGTTGGAGGCAACAGGAACGAAACAAAACATGTGCCCGAGAAGTCAGGGGGCAACCATGTGTAGGCTCTATCATGACAGATGAAATAGGTACCCTTAGCTGCTAGGAATGAAGGGGAAGTCTGAGACGCAAAAACATATGTCTCAGTGCAGATACTCTTCCCTAACTGAGCTCCCGGATTCTTGCCATTACCTTGCAGACATAGGTGACCCTGATGGGGTACAATCCAAATCGGGGAGGATCTCTTTGCTCGCTGGATTTCACTCAGAGTAACTCCATATCCGGTCACATTCCATCCAATATACGCTAGTGTCTCATCTCTCGGGATAGTCTCATAGGAAGTAGCTTCTCTAATCATATCTACTATACCCTTAACTAGAGCACTATTCTTTGGATTATCTTTTACAGAACGTAGGGGGTGGACTTCATGAGCGTAGATGAACATCGTTCTGTATGCCCACACAGAACCATTATGGCTGAAAGGCAGGACCAGATAAGGGATACCTTTATCAGTAGTATGTAGCATAAGACCACACACCCAACAGTTAGTCGTGTTCACTACTAATTGGTGTTGGTGCAAAAGCTGAACGAAGGAGTTATTGATAAACTCTAATCTCCTAACGGACTCATGTTCAGGTAAAGGGTGAAAAGAATGTGAGGAAACAGTAGAAGGAGGCATGGGCTGTGCAGTGGGTGCAAATGTCACTCGAAAAGAGAATAAAACATATCCTATTAAAAACATCATTACACTAAACAACATGAAAATGCATAATATCAAAAAACGCTTTCTGGTCATCAGTATACATATTTTGGCTTTAAAGTTCATCTCTCTGGCAGGTCTCTCCATCTTGAAAAACTCCATCCTCTAACCTTGCTGCTCGCGGAGGTAGGGTGTTCCGTGCTAAGGAATGCGCCTGTCAGTCCAAGGGAAACGCCCAAGAACCAACCAGATCCGTCGACCTTGTGTCTTCGGCTTGCACTCCAAAGACTTGTCGCCCGCGACCCTACAGCTGAACCCGGATGGTAGTTCGAAAAACAAAAATAAAAAAGTTTCTCAGATGAGAGAGCTGCACTTTTAAAAATAGTAAAGAAAAATTCTATTTGTCCATAGTTCTCGGCCTCAGATTATAATGACTTTTTCCAGATAATGTCTGGTCTTGGAACAACAGTTCAGGCTCGGTAGTGTCCAATCGAATTGACGGTGGCACGGGTTCTTGCAAAAGATTGTCACTTTCACGTTCAGAATTTGTTCCTTTTACATGTGCATCACTGAAGGGCAGAAAACGATGCACAGTCTCAGTCTCAGAGTCAGCAATACCCTCCTGGATCCAACGGTCGTACGGCAGAGGCAAAGGGACCCTCTTACAATGTACGCCGTGGATCCAGTTCTTCTTCCCTTCAACTCGCACGGCTGATCTCGTTGACAAAAGGACTAGGTGGGGGCCGGTCCAACGGGGCTGATCATTCTTTGTCTGCTGGAAGTTTTTAACCAACACCCACGAACCGGGATCAATAGCGTGTCCTGGATCTTCAGAGTCCTGAGGCAGAGTATCGTGAACCTGTTGGTGTAAAACACGCAATTTAGCCGTCAAATCATACAAGTAATCAAGCAGTACGGGGTATTCAATCTCACTGAATTTTGTCGGCCTAGGCACTCCCCATATGTTGGCCGGGCGGCCAAACACAATTTTGTATGGACTAAGTCCCACTCGTGAGTGCACAGTCATTCTTGTCGATAAAAGTGCTAATGGCAACGCATCAGGCCATTTAAGACCAGAGCTCGCTTGTATTTTGGCCAGTTTCAGTTTTAACGTGCCATTGTAGCACTCTACTAGTCCAGCTGATTGGGGGTGATTTGCAGCGTGAAACTTCTGCCGGATTCCTAGCCCTTCACATACTCTCTTCATCACTTGACCCACAAATTCGCTCCCATTATCACTCCAGACCATTCTCGGCAACCCAAATCTGGGGAAGAATTCTTTGACCTGGGCTTTGGCTTAGGACATTGCAGTGTTATCTTTCAGGGGATATGCTTCTACCCATCTCGAAAAGGCACAAACAACAACGAGTACGTATTTTAAGTTGTTGCACCTCTCCATGTGGATGAAATCTAGCTGCAAAACCTAGAACGGGTACGTTGGAGGCGCAAAATGACCAGCTGAAGTTGGGGTTCCCCTACCAGGATTGTATTTCAAGCACACCATGCAATTCTTGACCACATTCTCTGCACACTTAGGAATTCTAGCATTTTGTCATACTGGAGCCAACAACTTACAAATCCCTTGCACGCTGATGTGAGCCATCCCATGGGCCATTGTAACCACTGCAAGCACATATGCATCGGGTAACAACCATCGCTGATATTCCGACAATTCAACCCAACAACCATTTGCATCCAATTTACCCGTACTCTCCCTCCACACACTCAACTCTTTCTCTGTAGCTTCAGCTTGAATAGACTTCACACTCTCTATCGTATCTTCACTCATTCCAATGTCACCAACCCATCTCGCAGGGCCTGCAACATACATTCGACTCATCACATCCCTTGCTGTTTCTTTCGCGACTTCATCAGCAAATGCATTGCCACGACCAACATCATCAGTAACCTTCTTATGTGCACTGCATTTCACAATCGCAACTTGCAACGGTAAAGTAAGTGACTAAAGAAGCTCATTTACCAACTGACCATGCTGTATCTTGCCTCCATGCGAAATCAAAAACCCACGTTCTTTCCCCAATCGTCCAAAACTATGAGCCACACCAAATGCATACTGGCTGTCAGCATATATGGTCACTTTCATTCCTTTTGATAACACACACGCTCTTGTAAGTGCAATCAACTCTGCTGCTTGAGCTGAATTATGTGGGATACGTGCAGCTTCAACAATCGTATGCAAAGTCGTAACAGCATATGCTGCAGTTGTATCACCATTCGGAAGCTTGAAGCATGAACCATCCACCCATAAGGTACCATCACACTCCACAAGAGGAGTGTCCTTAAGATCTATTCTCCCTTTCGTTTCTTCTTCTGTCCTAAGAAAGCAATCATGCTGTTCAGGAACATCTGTCTCTGCTACAATCGGCAACAACGTAGCTGGATTCAACGTGTTGCATCTCTTTATGTGTACATAACTCGCTAAAAGTGTCAACTCGTAACCTGACAATCGAGCACTAGTTAAGTGCTGTGTCTTGGTCCTGTTTAACAAAGTGTCCACTGCATGTGGAACCATTACAATCAACATATTATTCATCACTAAACCAGCAGACTGTCGAATAGAAACAGCTGCTGCCGCTGTGGCTCTCAAGCAACTCGGCAACGCTCTAGCTACCGGATCCAAAGTCGACGAAAAATACGTGTATGGACGTTGCTTGTCCCCAAAAGACTGTGTCAACACTGACAATGCACAACCTTCTTTCTCATGGACATACAGTGTAAAAGGCTTACTGTAGTCGGGGGTACCCAACACAGGAGCCGAACACAATGCATCACGTAATTCGGAAAAACTTTTCTGACAATCTTCAGACCACGGAAGGGGATTAGGCGTATCTTTACAGGTCAATGCCACCAAAGGTTTGGCCAGCAAGGAAAAATTCGGTATCCATTGTCTGCAATATGACGTGATACCCAAGAAAGCACGCACTTCTCTCTGTGTCATTGGCACACTCAATTTTGCAATTGCCTGAATTCTTTCTGGGGTCAGTTTCCTTCCCTCCTTCGACAAGAGATGACCTAAGTAGGTCACTTCTTGTCGACAATATTGTAACTTTGAAAGGGACACTTTGGGATGTAAATCAGACAAATGACACAACAATGACAACGTTGCTTCTTTACAAATTTCCTCAGTATCTGCAGCGTCTAGCAAATCGTCAACGTACTGAATAAGGGAAGCGCCATCAGGTAAAACAATCGTATCAAGCTGTGTTTTTAAAGCCTGACTATATATCGATGGACTTTCACAGTAGCCCTGAGGAGCGCGTTTGAATCGGAAGCTTCGGCCTCCTAAACTAAAGCCAAAAATATCTCTACTCTCCTCGGCAATCGGGATGCTGAAGAAAGCATTCTTCAAGTCAATCACCGAGAACCAAGTCACGGAAGCCGGAATCATAGTCAATAGGGCAGTGATGTCAGGAACAACCGGAAATTGTGGCACAACGATTTCATTCACCTCTCTAAGATCGATCACAAATCTGTAAACGGGTGGCTGAGAAGGGACAGTATGCTTCAAAACAGGCAGAACAGGACTATTGCAAACGTTGCCTCTTGTCTCTTCAATTACATCTTTTTCAATCAAATCATAAATGATCGCTAGCAACGCTCTTTCACCTTCACTAGAGATCTTGTATTGGGGAATACGTGGCATTTTAACATTCGTTTTAATGTCACAACATATGGCGGTATTTCCAACAGACCCACATCATTAGGACCAGTAGCCCAAATAGAATCAGGAAGTTTATCCTTCGACAAATACATCGTGGAGACCACTTTCTTACCCAATGTGAGTTGTGCTCCCGAAGGAGAACAATACAAGGTTGCGTACAATCTTTTTAACAGATCCAATCCTAACAAGTTCTCCCCACAACCCGTCGTCAGAATAAGGGGTGCTTCGAATTCACAAGGTCCAACAGAAAGAGACATAGGACTAGAAATCGGGTTCCTAACCGGGGCGCCAGAAAAACCTACTGAAACATTCATTTCGCCAGACAAAGGTGCGCCAGGGAGTTTAGAGTGCATAATAGAACTCTTTGTAGCACCAGTATCCAACAGAAAAGGTTCTGACACATCTGATGTAATCACCTCAACATAAGGTCCACTCTGATCTACTGGAACTGAAACAACTCCCTCTCTTTGTCTATGGCTGTCCTAGCAATCATCACCTTCCATATTCTCACCTTCTGCATAATAGTCATCAGCATAGTACTGAGTCGTCCTACCAGACGCGTTATTCTGTTGATCAAAACTATTCATTGAATTCTGTGGAGGAAAGGAACGTGCATTCTGGTGGAAACCTCCACGTCCTCTACCTCTAGATGCTTGTGGAACACCTCGACCTCTTGCGCTAGGAACACCATTCATACGCTGTAACAAAACAGGACAGCTACTTTTAAAATGACCTTCTTCTTTACAATATGCACACTGATTAGGGCCTACAGAAAAACGTGGTTGAGAAAACTCAAACCTTTGCGAGTTTCTCTGAAACTGCTGAGGTTGCTGATAATCACGCTGACCATGACGGGGCGGATAAGCTTGCTGTAAAAGAACCTTCGTCTTCAATTCTTTAGTTTTCTTGTCTGCTCTATCCTTCTCGTCCTTGTCTCTATTTTCATAATACTGCGCAGTAGCCAATATCTGTGCTGAAGAGGAAACGGCCCAAGAACTCTCTGAATCTTTCAATTTCTTACACAATTCAGGAAGCAAATTATGTACGAACTTGTCCACGAACAACCGTTGACCACCTTCTGTACTCATATCTGGACCATTGTGGTCGATAAACGTTTCCTCAAACCTAGTGAAGAAATCAGACACGGTTTCCTCTTTCTTCTGCTTACATGCAGACAATTAGTCCTAATTCACTCGCATAGCAGGCATTAAAGTCTTCATCTAAGTAACGATCTTGCCAGGAAGTTCTGCAACTAAAGGCTCAGGTTTAGCACCACCAACTTGTCGGCCATCTGCAGCAGCAATATTAACTCAGGTATCACCTAACTCCTGCGCATGATCCGTGTGACGAATCAAACCCCATAAAGGCTGTGGGACAACATTTCCAAACAACATGTCTATTTCAGCTAGATTCATGACACATGAGTCTGCAGTCTGTGATAATTCCTTATAATACCCTGCAGGATTTTTACGGGGGTCAGGCAAAGTCTGCTTAAGGGCCAAAACTTCAGCTCGCTTCCAAGGAACATGTACAAAAACACGCTGAAAGTGAGCTGGTACGGCCTCGATATTATGAGCGGCATCAGCCTGAACTGCTCCTTTCCAACCCGGAGGGACTTCTCTCATGGGATACTGTCTCGCTTTCCTCCTAACAGAGGAATCATGTTCAAACAATGACCGAGAAATACCCTCACTCCTAAACGACAACAATGTCGCAACTGCTTTTTCAACATCGGAACCCACAATCGTGCCTTTTGCAAACTCGAACCATACACGACACAGTTCAGGTGGATTGGGCTCCAAATCATTATCTTCCAAATCCGTACAAAGAAAAGCTCACATTTTCTCAAAAACGTATCTCTGCTTCGGTGCTACCCACTGATGGAAGACATCCATGACAGACTCTAGCTCATATCTCGTGGGGTCAGTAACCCATTTATGTGCCAAATAATCCAATGTTTCCCGCTCTCTAGAGTCGGGCAGTTGACTACGCAACTGTTTGCGCGTTGAAACAGGGGTCATACTTGCTGCCCCAAAGAGAGGAGATAGGAGACAAGCAACAGTGTCAGTCATTCTCTGTCGAACAGAAGGAGAAGTCGACGAAAGAACAGGGGGAAAAACAGAGTGAGGAAGGCAGACCCAGATGCAGACGCAGAGGCAGTATCAGGAGGAATATCAGAAGAGGTAGTTGATGCAGTAGGCAAAGTTGTAGGGAGTAAAGGCGGAGCAGGTAGCAAAGTCGGCGGCCCTTGAGGGGGCTGCGCCGTAGCAGTAAGAGCCAACTGAAAAGGAGCTGGCGGCTGTGGAAGAACCTGAGCCAATACAACCAGAGGTCGCCCAACTAAAGGTTGCGGAGGTGCAGTAGCACTCTGCGCATAGGGGGGTGGCGAACTCAATAAATGTGACATTAGAGGGTCTTTCTCAAGTTCTTTTGCTACATCTTCCTGGAGAGGTGACAAAACTGGGTAGCATTTATCAATCACCATTTTACGTTGCCTGTGCAACTGCTCACTTGCTTGTTCCTCTTCGTTATCTTAATACTGCATAGCAGCTTGCATTATCGAGATACCATTTTCTCTTTTATTCCTCTTTGCTAATTTAATTTCTTTCTGTTTGGCTTCCTTTCGCCATAGGCGGAAAGAGTCAAACATCGCCGGCCAGGCTTTCTTCTTAAAAAGTCTAGCCTCTAGATTATCTAAAATCTCTGTGTCAAAACTACCATATTGGGGCCACTTTAGAAAACCATCCTTCCTGGTGTATCGGATCCATACTTCATTATATGTGATGGGGCCTACGCCGTCCTTCACATAAAGCTCATAGGTTGGAGTTCCAATCGGAGGAACCGGACACGAGTTCTCCAATCGGCAGTCCCTAGAACAACCAAGACAAAACAAATTTCCAAGTCTGCTAAGACCAGGCATCTTCGCTCTCTAGTCTAGCTTCAAACTTCAAAGGATTATCGAATACGATAGTCTCGTGAATACACAAGTCCCTCGGCTTTGGTACTTGCAAGTTCTAAATCAAAGATCCCAAGGGGATACACAAAACTAAGAACCAGACTAAGGACTGGGAGACACTCCACTCATACTTAACTGAGGTATCGATGATGTCACCAGAAGCCTCGTCTATCGTCTCGCTCTACAAATCATCAAAAGGGTCCAAGACAGGGCGATAGTCAGGGCAGCAGTCCTTTGTAGCCGTTGGGAAGCGGGGAACCTCGCAGCAAAAACTTTCGGACCACGACGACATACAGGGGTCGATGAAGTGGTTGGCCTTCCTCCAGAATTTCACACAAAGCTCCTCACGAACCTCTGGCTTGGACCGGTACCGCTGAAATCACCCAACGTTGGGCGCCAACTGAAGTACTGGGTTTTTTAAGAACCCAGCGGTGCCAGGGAACACACCCAAAGACTTCGAGTTCTCCTGTCTCAGACTACAGAAACGCAGAGGCTTCTTGGTGACTTCAAAGATCAAATTTATTGGCTGCAGCCAGTAACAGGTATCCTAGAAGTACAACACGGTGTATATTCTCAGGAGACTGTTCAACCTTACAAAGCCAGCCATCCCTTTTTATACAAAATATTATGCTTTAGGCAAACATTCCTTATTTTACAGTTGACCATTCACATATTTCTACGACAAAGAAAAAGCAGATTCATGATGACAAGCCCATTTTCAGTTTGTTCAGCCCACAATCAATTACCCGGCAAGGCCCAACACTTTTCATCAGATATCGGACGGACCCCTAATAAAATCGGGCACCTCCTCATCGTAAAGCAGGCCATAAAGAAAGGAACAGAGACATGTGTGAGTAAGATTAGGCATAGTTGTGTGCGATGAAGGGTTTATGGCATGCGGCACCTTGATCCTAATCTCGGTCGACCACTGGGAAAGGAACCGGCCGAACCGGTTTGGCTTCGGGCAGTGGAGTCAGCTTGCCCAGGTCACACAAAAGTCAGCTAAAGGTGTACGTGTCCAAAAAGACTCATTTCGGCCTTAGTCATCGGCCTATGTGAGCGCAACCACAAAATGGCTATCATGCACAAAATGGAACCCGAGGGTTCAGGACGGAATCCCTGATTTCAGGGTGGTCTCGCCACTCGAATACGACGAAAATACTTGTATATAGTATACTCGTCATTCTCGGTCTGCTGATACCAAAATCGTCATGATACGGCGATGTTTATGACACGGGTCGAGAATTTCAGTACCACACTATAAAATATACAACTTTATACAAAAAAAATAGCAGCAATATTAGAAAGCAGCAATGGATAAGGTACGTTAGTACTATTGGAAAGAAGACAATTCCAAATACTATTATTAAAAATTAAATAAAATCATTTTCTTCTTGACAGGCCCACAAAATACATTTAAAACCTTTTGAGACTTCAAATTTTCATTTTAGCATTAAAGTCTTTAACGACACGTTCCTGTTTTAACATTCATTATCAATCTTGGTTGATAATAATGGCGTGTCGACAAGTTCTCACCCCAAGTTCGTTAAAAATAGGTCTCAACAGAGTCTTCCGCTCTTCTAGCTGTTTGGGACATGTAGTTACTCTATGTGTGTTAATGCTTCATCATAGAAGCCACAGAAAAGGTTTGTGCAGATGTGCAGTTTTGTTTCTTTGGTCCAGAACAAGACTGCAGGGCATTTGAAGAGTTGATAACAGGAGGAGTTGCGGAATAGGACATAGGTACTGCAGTGGATAGTTTTAAAGAAGAGATTACAAAATTTAAGACAGCATGTTCTGAAAAACCAGAGTATGTTTGTCTATGTTGTTGACGCACTCACTACAAGAATCAAATGCGGACTGTTGACTTCTTTTTACAAAAAGTGAAAAATAAAATAATGATAACTGGAAAAGGTTTGCACTGGACTTATTTGTAGAAGAACACTTTGCCTTATCCACACAAAAAGTTACATGTAAATACTGCTACAATAAAGTAGAGGATAATAAAATGCCTGCTAGAGTTGTGCATAACAAGTTATAACTGGTTCCCGTTCCAGAAGCACTTCAAGGTTTAAATATTCGTGAGTCCATTCTTATCCAAACTATTAACCCTTTTCAGGCAATAGTACGTGTGGAGCCAAAGACTGGCAAGTTACCCCCAGCAGAGATACAGAAAGGTCTAAAAGGTAGAGTAGTTTATTTACCGCTTGATAACCAGAAAAACATTGAAACTGCAGGGGTAGATAGAGATTTAGAGGAAGGACTTGTTATTCTTGTAAATGGTGTGCCTACCAAGAAAAAGAAGATATGGCAGGAGTTAGTAGACGTCACCAAAATTAAAAAAGGAACTTTATATCTGGTACAAAACAAGGATTACTATAGAAATGTGGAAAGCCTACAAGATATCATACATATAGCAGATCAGATATTTTCATCAACAGGACAGATTGAGAAGATGGTTCAGTCTAGAACAGAAGAAATTTATGAACATCACAGCATCCACCCTTTGCATTCTAAAGAGATTATTGGTGATACCATTGAGCTGTTTCAAATGAAGGAGGCAAAAGGAGCTCCATTAAGTGTGTGGAAAAAACGTTTAGAAGCTCAGTGTTTACCGCATCTTTTTCCGACTGGAGTAGGTAGCAGGTGCCATGAGCGGTCTGTGCAAATTCCTGCAGCTGAGAATAGATGTAGTAGATTTTATTCAGAACACCCTAGATTTTAACAGTGTATTCGATATATATTTTACCTATTATTTGAGAGTGACTTATCTGCCCGCTCATATGCTGTGAATCATATTCTATAAACAGGAGTTCATTTGCATAATATATCAGAAACAGAACTTTTGGAGAAAGTTCAAGGAAAAGATGAGCACTAGGAATGCAATTTAATAATCCTAATGGAATGTCAATGTGGGACTAATAAATAGTGGTATTGGCATCATGGTGAACTCAAGTACATGTTGAGGAACCTTGGAGCATCTACTTGGTTTCTGACGCTGAGTTGTGCTGAATATGCATGGGATGACCTGCTCGAATACTTGCGGGAGGCAAATCGAAATATAAAAGACATTCATCTGAAGATGCCAGGAGAACTTTGCTCGCTTGACTCTGCAAAATGTTTGCAGTTATTTTAATCACAGATTTCAGACAATGATGTCTTTCTTTTTGAACAAAACAAAACCTCCTCTTGGTGAAGTGATTGATTTTTTTGGGCGTAAAGAGTACCATGCCAGAGGTGCTCTCCTTATTCACATGTGGTTATGGGTAAAAGTTGCCCCAAAGTTTGAAACATACAGTGAAGAGTCTGTATTGTCTTTTATTGAGCCGTATGTAACTTGCTCCATCCCAAAGGAGAGTAGTGATAACATATCAAGACAGCAAGTTCTACGATTACAAAATAATACTTGCAGAAAATACAGTCAGCAAAAAAACAGAGCAAAAGGGATTTTTTATACAAGATGTTGTTTCAGACACCCATGATATTCTTGATAATGTTCTGCCTCCAGGGCAGCTGTGAACTCTATGTTCCCTTGTGGCAGTGCATTATTGAAGGAATGGCCAGCTGACTGTAGTAGCCTGTCAGATCTTTGAAGTGGAAGTGGAAGTGGCATTCCATCTGCAATTTGAAGGGGGACAAAGATCCCAATGTATGTGGGTACACTGAGTTATTGCACCTGCCTGTAAGGGGTGACTGGAGAGTGGGTCAATGAGACCTACTCTGGGGGGGCACTGACTGTGCACCCTTGAGGGACACACTGACTGTATTCACCTTTTTTGGCACCTAGTCAGTGCACCTCCTAGAGGTCTCTGTGTCTATGCACCAGTATTCATAATATGGCCTTGTTGCAAAGAGAATGTGTTCACGCACTGTACGTAGCAGGGCCCCAGATGCAATGTACAAACCCACTCTTATCTTTGTTCCTTCTCTATTCAGGACTCACGCTGTAGGGCTAATAGTATGAGGGGTGGGGTCAAAATGAGGTGATTAACCCGCAAATTAGTGTATCCTTCAACTCCTCACTGAGGCACTTATAAACGTCAGCACCCACCACCTTGCCAAGGAACACTGCTCCAGCCATTAACTGTGGGAACTGAATAATATATAGATGGAGATCTTAATTTCCTTGGCTTCCTACAGTGTTTGCCATTTTCCGAAGATTGTTGAAATTGAGCCAGAATCTGCTCATAATATGAAAGTACTGGTCTCTTAATAATAATCAACAGTCATGGCATATTTTGTTTGATAAGACAAAATGAGGGACATATTGTTTGCAAAATTTGAGAGCTCAACAAAAAATAACAAATGGTTTCTCATCTGGATCCATGTCTGAGTCCATGACCTGGCAAGCTCTCAACTATCAGTCTATGACACAGACCCACTAGCAATCCCAACCACATGAATCCCACTAGAGATATTGAGAACTCAAATACTCACATGGGAAATAAGGGGGAAACTGTGATGATGAAAAGAAAACATAAGAGTGTTTGGTGCAACGTTATTTGGTAATACATGGACTTGACTAGCATTTAATGAAATGACGTGCTGAAAGTGTCTCAGGTAGTATGTAAAGTGAGCTCTAGAGAAGGGTAGTAACATTTGAGACATTACTGGAATTGAAACCCAAACAGTATGTAAAGTTAGGTCTTATACCCAATAAGAACAAGTTCCTTAGCTAACCCAGGGCGGAGGAAGTAGTGATGAGACCAAACATCGACCATAATATCAGTGTTGATCTCAAAGACAGCAAGGAGTTGGAGATTCTCAAACAGCATCTAGCCAAGGATAAGACTAAACAAAGTACACCCATTTAAGATAGCGATACACATACTGAGGCAAAGACAAGCGAGAAGGGAAATACATGGAAAACAAGAGTGGGGGAACACAATTTCAAGTAGATTAAACCAAGCGAAAGCTAAGAGCCAACTATAAATTATTGGTAGGCAAAACATGTGCCGTTCTGTTCAGGAACCCTTGCTCCCCAGGCATCCACCACTAAACCACCAACAAGCTCCTAGCTCCAGACCCTGAGGGTATTGACAAACACTGTCTAGATCACCTCCCCAAGACAAAGAGAAGGACCCTTTGCCTGCCAAAGATGATGGTTCACCTGCAACACCGAAACCCCTGCTACACCTCCACATCCAACCTCTAGCCCCCTGAAAGAGTGCCAATGCATTCTGCTCAATGCCTGTTCCCTCTGTAAACACGTATAAGACACACAAATGATGGATGGAATGGAGAAAAAATCAAACATTCACCCCCAGTCAAGAGATCTGGGATACATTCATTGTTTCTTTGCTCACCATGCCACCCCAGTTTAAGCCCAGTCAAATGCATTCCCTTCTTGACCCTGCTCTTCATGGGAACAGTCTAGCCCGAACAGCCAAGCCAGGGCCTTGCTGGACCAGAAGCAAGCATCCTGGGATCAGTTTCAGAGTTTCAAAGATCCGGCCAATGAACACGGAGGAGGCTTTGCCATCATCCACAATAAGACCTTCCAGTGCACCACCATGAAGATGACATCACATCTATTATGAAAGACCTCAATTTCCATGTCTGAATTGTTGCAAACACTACCATTAGCAGAACACTTGCCTACAGACTCATGGGCTCCAGCCCCAGCTTCTGCAACGTCATCCATGAACTCATTGCAACTTTTCGCCTTACATCTTCCTTGCCGACCTCAACTTCCACCTTGATGACCACAATGACACCAATCAGCCAATCTCTTGGATAGCATGTTCAACATCAGACTCACTCAATTATTCACAAGCCCCACACACTGCACAGGACACAAATTGGACCCAATTGTCATGGCCAGTGACAGAATCAAATTTGGCCACACTACCAAAGTCACCTGGACTGACCACAGAATCACTCATTTCTGCATCCGAGGCTCACTAAAACCCATCCACATGGTCCAAACACACACCCATAGCAATTGGAGCTAAATCACCAGAGAACCAATGAACTTCCACCCTCAGCACCACCAGACCCCTCAACACCAGCAACCTGGAAAAAGCCATTCAAAATGTCTCTGATTGGATCTCCAGCTACTCAGACACCATTGCACCCATGAAAAAACCAGCACCAGGAAACTCTCAAGAATGCCAGTTGGTTCAGCAACTACCACCACACCTCAAGAAAATCAGAAAGGATGCCCTAATCAGCCGCATCAAACCCTGCACCAAACACTCAAAAGAACTCATCAGAATTGTCAGAGATTTCTCCTGCCCGTTGGCCACCGAGACCACAATTCACCCTTCCCGTACCCTCTGCGACTGTCCGTCAGACTTCTTCCACGATAAGATAGCAGACATCTACTGCAACATTGACTAGCAGCCTACCAACCTCACGCACCTCTTGATTTTTGCTGGTAACTCCCACAGACACTTAACAAAATGGACTCCACTCACCACGCCAATCTCCACAGCGATCATGGCTTCCATCTACTTCGGTACACTAACAGACCCCTGCCCCCACCCCACCTTCAACCTGGGACAGAAGAAAATTTGCAGCACCCTCAATCTCATTCATCTTCACAGCCACCTTCTTGGATGCCTGGAAACACACAGAGGTGAAACCCCTTCTGAACAAACCCTCCGTTGACCCCAGTGAGCTCATGAATTACCGCCCGATCTTGCTGCTCTGCTTCCCATCCAAAGTCCTGGAGAAAGCTATCAACCTCCAACTCATAGACCTCCTGGTAGAACACAACCTTCTTGATGCCACCCAGTCCAGCTTTCGCTCAAGCCGCAGCACTAATACCACTTTAAAACCCACAATCAATGACATCCAATCCATCCTTTGACCATGGCGAGAACATCTCCCACCACACTCTCATCATCAGACTCCTCCACATTGGCATCAGAGAAAAGGCCCTCAAATGGATCATTTCCTTCCTCACAGAACACACACAGAATATCCGCCTACCGCCTTTCACCTCCGAACCCAAGAGTATCATCTGCGGAGTCCCCGAGGATCCTCCCCCAGCCCCACCATTTTCAATGCATACATGACTCCACTGGATGACATTGTCTGCACCCACAGACTCAACATCATCTCATACACTGATGACACCCAACTAATCCAATCTCTCATGGAAGACACTGCCACAACCAGAATCAACTTCCAGGACGCCATCACCAACATCGCTGACTGGATGAGATCCAACTGCCTGAACCTGAACACGGACAAGACGGATGTGCCCATTGTCTGGAATAACACCTCCCATGGGATGACACATGGTGGTCCTCTGTGCTGGGACCCTCATCTACCCCTATCGGCCACTCCCACAGTCTCAGCATTATCCTGAACAGCAATCTCACCATGAAACGTCATGCCAATGCAGTAGCCTCTTCCTGCTTCCAACCCTCTGCATACTTCACAAGTTTTTCAGATGGATCCCCATCAACACCAGGAAATTAGTGACTCAATTCCTTGTCACCAGCCGACTGGACTATGGAAAGGCTCTCTATGCCAGAACGAACTCCCACTCCCGCCAGTTCAAGCTGATCCATCTTGCCTACAAGGCACACCACAATGCCACACCCTCCTACATCAACGGATGCCTGACTTTCCACAAGCCATGAGACAACTCCAATCTGCCTCTGTCGCCTGTTCACACCTGCCCCACATCCAGCAGAGGTTGCTCCTTCTCGTACCTCACTGCGAAGTCCTGGAACTACCTCCCTCTCCACCTCCAAACCTACCTCTCACTCACCAGCTTCAGGAAGGGACTCAAGACCTGGCTCTTCAACTAAGGCTCCTCTGTCCCTGTGCCTGGATACACCCAGGGTGATAAGCCATGATATGCAAATCTGGATCAATGGATTAAAAATGGTCCTTTCCAAACTGATGTATAGACATGAAAGTAGATTGCTGGACTGGGAATTTCACACCCACATGAAAGTTAGCAGTCTAGCCTTCCCCAAATGCAATTGCCAAGTCTTTCATTGTCTCCAGTCCCTTCATTGCCTTATTCAGACATTTCTATGCTTACTGCAGAGGGAGACACTGTGATTGACTATGAAGAGTCCTGACATCTTAACTTGATCAGATGTCTCCTTGCACCCTTCCCTTTTCATCTTCTGGATAAAAATTCTGACACCCATACATTTAAAAAAATCTGATTTATTTGTTTCACCACTGTAGATGTTAGTGGTGGCTGATTCATAACGGCAGTGGCAGAGTGGGGGGAGTTAAAAAAATAAAAATTAACTTACCTTTCCACAGTTGTCATCTTACACCATTGTCTCACCTTGCTTATCTTCCCGGAAGCACACAGGTTCCACTAAACCAATCAAGACACTGCTGTCATCATGACTGGACTGAGCACTGTGGTCCAGCGCTCACACGGGGACTGCAAGCCTGTGCATGATTATTTGCCTGGCTCAAGACGATCTGCCAAACCGTCATGCACACTTAAGTGCACAAAGCACTCCTCCCCCTGCTGGCTGTGATGACAGCCAAACCCCACCCCAAAAATGGCTTCAGCAAGGTAAAATTAAGGGATAAGAACAGCGAGTTATTATCATTTTATTTTTCCATTTTTCAATTCCCAAAAAGCAGTGGGGTGACGCCCCTCCACCACAGCAGAGGAGCAGCCACTGGTAGATGTCAATGTTTTTCATGCAGATTTAATTTCTTTCTTCCGATTAATGAGTACCTGCAACTGTTTTATTGCACGTATTTGATAAAAACGACCTTTTAATGGATTCATTTTCAACCTATGAAACAAGGCATGTCTTCCAGGAACATAGGCTTTTCTTTGTAACTGACTGAATTGTCTTAGAGAATGATTCACTAATAGAGGCAAAAATAATCCTTTCGGAAGCCTCACATTAGCCTGTCCTGTCTGACTGCCTCATGTAGCGTGAACAACAGGCAATGAAGAGTCTTTTCGAGTTAAGTACTTCCAGGAACAAGGCTGAGGTAATATATTTTTCAGTTAACTGCGGATCCGCTGAGATTTGGTTTTTGATTTCAAAAGGGCTTTTAAATACAGGATATTATTAATGGCAGACTACATGCAAGCAGGCGTTACTTTGAATGACCCCATATGCTGCAGTAATGCGAGCTTGTTTTCCCTAGCCAATATGGGCAACATACATGACCTGACTCACAACGAATGTTCTGAGGCGTACTCTTGCTGTACTCTTCCTCTTGAATTTCAGATGTAAGCCAGGAATAAGTCGAGTACTCCTGGAATTCAGGAGTAATTCTAGAGGAAATCCCACCTACTCATATCAGAATCGTGAACTGGGCAATACATTTGCAAGCATGTCATTTTGTAAAGTTAGACACCAAATTGATAACAGTTTGTTTGATAACTTTCCGAAAACATCAGAGGTGTACTAATAAGATAATAAAAACATACTTTTCACAGCTAAAACAACCACTGGCATCATAACATTGGCCAAAGAACTGACGCACATTGAGTGCGTGAGGTAAATAGGTTATCGGAGGAATTGTGGTGGGGGGACTTACCGGTGTTACCACTGGCACAGTGAGTCATTGTTGCATGTAGAAAGTAGGTGAGTTATATTGTCAGATATGATGGCATTCTCACAACTCGTGCTATGGCGTGGCCAAGTGGCAGAAGTCACCATGTCATAATTCAAGCCATTATGGTCACTTAGACCCGCCCCTCTGCTTAACCTTGAAACATACCTACAACGTGATGATCTTTTCAGATCACTGATCCACGCTTATTGTGACATGAATGAGGAACATATTAACAGCAATGGAAGCATTGTTTGGCAAAGCAAGATAATGCAGAGTTTTTCGTATGTGATGCGACCTCTCACCTCATTTTGCATGCTATGAATTTATGTAAGCCAATACTTATAAACTGAAAATATAATATACAAGTCCTAGACGACATAGTGCCAATTACTAATAAGCCACGACTGCCTGCAGTAGCCATACGTCACATAAATTCACTTTGAATCAATATATTTGTTAAGTTGCTTCGAAATTCCTATCATAGGAAGCAATTCTTTTGTTAATACAAAATGAATAACTGATTTGTAGAAGCACTTGGTCAAAAAATAAAGACACTAGAATGAAAAGGTACTCCAAAGCCTTTCAGTGGTAGAGCAATTCAAATGTATTTTTGTTGTTCTCATTGATTGACCTTCCTTTCCCATGATTATACTCCCCGAAAACGATTGAAACCGACCGTAATATTAATGGCTACACCTAGATAATCTCCACTATCCCACATTTCCGCCAAAAATGTGGTTTTGATTTTATGCTAATTTGTGAACACAGTTTTTTTAATTCTCGACCGCAGATGTTCATCATACAAGGCTTTTCCTTTTAAATGTGCAAATACAGCTGCACACGTTAAACAAATAAGGAAACGTGCAGTGTATTTATAAAACAAAAAAAACCTACAAATCTCAAACTGCAAAATTACTTTTAATGATGAAACTTACATGCTACAAAACGATGCATTCAGATCTGTTGTTGAACTTGTACTATTATGAGGGCAAAGAAGCAAATAATCAGGAGCCTCTAAAAAAATGAGACAATCTCCTGGTAATATTGTGCTGAGAGATCTGCATGATTCGCCAAAATCCCCCTTGCGACACTTTTGCGGCGCTGGTGCATCACTTTTTGTGATGCACGAGTGGCGTAAAAAATGTGCCATGTTGCGCCCAATTTACAAAATAACACATCTAGGTAGATGCGTCACTTTGTAAACCCCTGCCCTACATGATACCTACGTCATGTATAATGTATGCAGGGGGTGTATTCCACTGCATCTGAGCCTCGTAGAAGTGGTGCATTGAAATCTATAAGATTTCAGTGCGCCACTTCTAGGACGCCATTGCGTCAAATCCTTATGCCTCATAGCAGACGTAAGGGTGAAGCAGTGCTATATTCATAGCCCTCCCATTCATTGCTGGAGTTGCGTCACGCTTCCGACATAACTCCAGCAATGCGTCAGTTTTTCGCCGACAGATACATTAGTAATACTGACATATCTGTCATTCCTTGCGACATGATGCATCATACAGTAAATATGGTGCATCTATCATGTCGTTAGGAGGGCGCACTGAGAAGTGATGCTTTGCTGTTTTCACGCAGCAATGCGTCACAGCTCAAATAAGGCTTCTTGTGTCTTTCACATCAAAAGCCATTTGTGTTCACCGGCTTGTGTAGCTTTAAGGCATTGAACACTCTAAAATTTCAGAATGAGTGAGACTTGTAGGTTTGTTTCTCGTTGGGTATGCATTTTGAGAGAACATTACACGAAATGCAACAAATCGTAAGGATGCTAAGTCACAAGTGAATTAACACACGGAGGAAGGAGAAAGGCCTTGCATGTTTAAACATTGACCATGCTACATGTAAATAAACATAATATCCAGAGACTCATCACTATTATTATGTTGCAATTTGCATTTTAGATAAAGTACATATTTTACGAGGGTTTTTACAATATCAGCTCAGAATTCCTAAAGCCTATTTATAGAAATATAATCAGACAATGTCAAAATGCAATAGCAACATATTCAAGAGGTACACATGTACAGCTAACTGCTAGGTTTTCGAATTTCTGAAGGATGCCTACAAGGTTTTGAACAAGTATGCTTTGTCGGGTTCTTAACCGCTCATTTCCAAGGCCCCCCTCAAAGGCCAAACTGCCTCTTTTCCATATCTTTGTATTTCGAATGGTATTTAGCTTGCTATTTGGTTTATCGGTCAAGCAAAAAGGGGGAAGGCCTAGTGATGGCCCTATCAAACACAATTCACTTTATAAACGTACTATATGAAGAGTTACTGGCCCTTTTCAGCCCATTGAATCAATTATAGATATTGTGTTTTTCATATCCTAATCTAAGAAGGAAGTAGTTGTTTAACTTGCTCAATTTGCACATCCGATCAACCTGTAGATGAAGTATTTACCACGTTTCAATTTAAGACTGAAGTCTGTGTGGTAGTTCTAGCCAGCACAATGCCCTTTATAGGCCTACAATGTAACGAGCACAAGCCCCATTTTATGCACATGAAATACATTTTTAGATACAGTGTTTATTAAGTCTCTGCTCAAGAAAGAAGTTTGTGATTTGCTCATTGAAAACAAAACTCCTAACCAAACAAGCAAAAATTCTATCAAGTGCACTCGATGATCAACGTGTCGCCCAGCTCTCTCATGGTCCTTGGGTCTCCAAATTATATGCCCCGAAAACTCTTCCGTCCTATCTCGCATCTTCTACGAAAGTCCACATAAAACTCCAGCTAATGCGACTTTGTTTCGGCCTAATTCCACTGATGGCCTACAAGTTTGGCCAAGGATACAAGAAAGAAGTATCATCGCAATGTCGCTTCTGCAAGCTGGACAACGAAAACCTTATTCATATCCTGTGCATATGTCAAAAACTCCGAGCTCAAAGAAACTTTTGGCTGCGTCCAATTTGGCTGCTTCTTAACATCAGGACTTGCCAAGAAGCATTAGACGCTTGCATGAGGGGTGATTCCCCGAACCTGAACTGGACCCCGCTGCTTAGCTCTGCTTGAATGAGTTAAGGCCCCTAAGTATTGCCCCTGAGGTACTGGGAGAGAACTACTCCAGAAAGTTTGAAAATGTGGATTTTCAAGACTTGCAGAGTTTCAGTAGGACCTTTCAGGAAATATGTCCACTTTGAGAATACTTTGTGCTGTGAAGCTTCCAGGCTTGCTTGGCAGGATTTTCAGGTCCAAAAAGGTGACAATGTCCAAATGTAAAATATTTGGCCAGGATGACCTCCTTGATCCGCTCCATCACAGTCTGCACCTAGGTCCTGGTACAGCCTGAACAGTGACTTCTGAATGGTGCCTTACTTTAGCTTAGTGTTTTTTGACCTAAACCTTAAAAATTGATATTTTTTGGTTCATTATTGGATTTTACTATTTTGTGCCATTTTTCTGATCAAAAGTTTCTGTATGTTTAGCAAGTGGCTGTGGGATATTTATGGTGCTGCAATGACTAGTTAGTTGTTTTTGTACTGCTAAATGCTTTGCCCACCTTTTCTTAAGTCAAGACTGTCCGCTCTCTGACATCGTTCTTAGAGGCTGAGCCTGGGTTTATTTATTGATTTTGTGTGTTGGGCCTGCCAAGATTTTGGTCATTGTATTTGGAGTGGTTCACATCCTCCCCAACAAATAACAAATGTTCTTGCTAACAGTGCCATTGATGTTCATCAATAACGGTGGGGTGTCTTTAGAGAGAGCCTGAAATGCTGCCCCCAGCCCCCTTCTGCCCCGGGCAACGCTGCTGCAAGCCTGAAATGCTGCCCCCCGCCCCCTTCTGCCCCGGGCAACGCTGGGGTGGGCTGCTAGTGTACTTATAAAGTTGGTTTAATTGACAAATACTTTATTCTGCACTCTATGTTACATTTGTCACACTTTGACCATTTTGGCACACACACTTTTGGAATAAAAGATAAGGTTAAACACAGGTTGGTTCGTTTTATTTCATTAAGTATTTCTAGTATTTTTTCGGAGAAACTGATGACAGAGCTATTCACTGATGTTGTTGAAGTCTGAGGTTTTGATGGAGGTAGGAGTTTTAGTTAGTAGTCTTCTGTTTTTTAAGTGATCCAGGGTGTAGCAATGTCGCCTTTTCTGCACTGTACAACCATGTGGGGAGCGCATAGTCAACGCTCCACTCCCAGACGCACTGCACATTTCTGGATACCAGATCCAACCGTTAATCATCCTTTTTAACCTTGTTCGTGTTCATCCTAGTTTGACCATAATATTACCATACTTTCTTCCTCTTTTTTGACTGATGCACATATGAGACAAATTGTTTTTAGGAAACTTCACATATTAACATGTGCCCATCCAGGCCTCCTTGTAAATACGATACATTGGATCTGGTATCCAGAAATGTGCAGTGCGTCTGGGGTGGAGCGTTGACTATGCGCCCCCACATGGTTGTACTTAAGGATGGTGCATTCAGGGCAAGGCACTTCCCAGTTCTGCACGCAAATCGCCAAGGATTTTTTAAGACTCATGGACTAAACAATGATTTCATTGAATAAACGCGGTGTGCATACCACCTCTTTCAATGTTTCAGCCTTTTCTGCACCGACACTCCACATTTCTTATTTCTGGACCATATTGAGGGCTGTTACATAATAATAGGAGAGACTACATATAATGGCTAGTATACTCTCATGGTGAAATAAAACACACAAACTATTTGTGTAGGCTATGCAGGACTTGTTCAGGAACAGGCCTAGGTGGGATTAGAATCTTTATATCCTATCACAACTTGGGGAAGTGGTAGAAAAATGCTTTAAATGTATTTCATACTAATTTTTGTTATCTCATTTAATGTGAATTAGGATTTTAGTTAACATAAGTGGAAAAGTAACTTTGTAAAAATATACTTTAGGTTGCCTGAGTCAGAACTGGCTTATATATAGTTCTGCAACTGAACACAGCACCAGAGTTAACTACTCTGGCTAGGGAGAGAGTAGGCTGCCTCTGTGCCCACTTACCAGAGGTGATCCTTCTAGGATTATATATGAATAGTTGACAGAGCACACTTCAGACTACCTCCTTAATAATTTGAAGATGCCTATGATGCATTCTATCAATTTCCAAGACACTGCCACACAAACAGTGCTGGAACTTGCACTTTCGATTTGGCTAAGTCAAAGCCCCAGCCAGGCAGAACCTACCACTTCAATCAGGGGTGGGTGATTACACACACTGTATATCCTGTGCCTACCCTTGGGTAGCTTGGCACTGAGCAGTCAGGCTTACCACAGAGTCAATGTGTAAAGCATTGGCACAGCACTCACTCACGATAAATATACTGAGTATTACAAAAGAGACATCCAGACGGGATGTGTTTAAATAACTTTTGAATTCAACACACACAATAATCAACACAACATGAACATTATGTATTGTGGGGCATAGATCCCACTTTGAAATATTACTAGCAGTCCTAGACCTAATCGTGTTAAAATGGCATCATTGAAAAGCACACTTGGGACAGATCCTGTTGTTACTGCCCCCCCCCCCTTCCCCACCCCCCACAAGCTCCTTTATGCGAAGAAACACGTTGTCCACCCCAGGCCCACCTAAGCAGTTAACTGTAGTTTTCTTCTGGCAAGAAATTAATGTGCTACCCCAACATTTTTTAAAGGATGCTTTTTTCGAGTCCAGGAAGGTCTCAGCTTGGCAGTTTAGCCTTGACTGTTCCCTTGAGGAGATGAGTCAAGACTGATTTGCGTATGGCTGGGTCCAAACTGGGGTGGTATAGTGAGCAAAAGAACGATGACTATACCCTGGATCTCTTGTTTGGGGGGGAAAGTTTATTTCATCCTTTGTTGCCGCAGCACTTTTTGCCCTAAGTGCCCTTGCTCACTGTTGCACTGTATTCGAGCTAACCTGGCAAATGAGGGGTCTTACCCTGAAATCAGTCGCAGGATGCTTGTTTCTGGTCCAGGAAGGACCCGGCTTGGCAGATCGGGCCAGGCTGTTATTACAGGTGTATTTGTAAAGCACACGTTCACCCTTAGGCATCTTGATGCTGAATAACAGATGTTTATTTGTTACCCAACTCAATGGTACTCATGTTATCAATCTCAGATGGATGAAAGGCTGAGTGGACCCGCCGAGATTTGAACCTGTGATATTGAGGTCAAACACAGGCCCCTGCAGTGGAGGCATTAGTCCACTGTTATGTTATGTTATTTTAGCTTATATAGCGCACAGATGCCGCAGCCAAGAGGCGTCCCGGCGCTTTCCAGAGATGGTAGAACACAACACAACAGAAATAAACCAGAACAGGTGATGCTGAACTGAGGAGAATAAGAAGGTTTTTAGTGCCTTCCTAAAAGGGAGCAGATCTGGAATGGAACGGAGAGTAGCAGGTAGAGAATTCCAGAGAGCTGCCGCCATCACTGAAAAAGAGCGTCCACCCATTCTAGCTCTTTTAAAGCGGGGCACAATGGCGAGATTTGAGCCTAAGGATCGAAGGGCTCTGGAAGGGACATAATGTTGGATTGTCTGCGATAGGATAGGAGGGGAGGCAGACTTAAGAATTTTAATAGTTAAGCACAGAGCTTTAAACTTAATTCTTTGCCCAACAGGCAGCCAATGTAGGTCTTGAATAGTACGACGGGCAGAGACAAACTTCGGGAGGCCGACAAGCATCCTGGCCGCCGCGTTTTGCACCCTCTGAAGGCGGGCCAGTTCTGCCTGATTCACACCCAGAAGCAGAGAGCTGGCATAGTCCAATCTGGTAAGAACCAGTGCTTGGACTATGATCTGTCTGGTGTCCGCATCAAAAAACTTGAAGATGGGTCGGAGGCATTGTAGGGCACCAAAACATGTACCAGCTGCACGTTTAGTGTGGGAGGTGAAAGAGAGTTTGTCGTCAAGCCACACCCCGAGATTTCTAACTTCGGCAACAGGGGTGGGAACAGGGCCCAATTCAGATGGCCACCATTGATCTCCCCAGAGTCCTCCTTCCCTACCAAAAATAATGACCTCGGTCTTAGAGGCATTAAGTTGTAGTCGGTTGTTCGCCATCCAGCCTGCCACAGCTTTAAGGGCTGACTGAAAGGTAGGGGCATCCATATTGGAATCACCATTAAGTGCCACCGCCAACTGCGTGTCATCGGCGTATGACACCATGGTGAGACCAAAACTATGGGCTACCTCCGCCAGTGGCTGAACATACAGATTAAAAAGGGTAGGGCTGAGGGCCGATCCCTGCGGGACACCCTGATGAATGGAGCGAGAGGCCGAGACAAAAGGAGGTGTGGATACTTTGAAGGTTCGATCCGAAAAAAAGGATCGGAACCACTCAAGTGCTAACTCTCCAACTCCGGCCTCCATGAGACGGTGCAGGAGGATCTGATGGGAAACCGTATCAAAGGCGGCACTTAGATCCAATAGGATCAGTGCCGCCGTCTGACCCTGGTCCAACATCTTCCTAATATGTTCCACCACGACCAAGAGCGCAGTCTCGGTGCTGTGGCCCGCACGGAACCCATTCTGGGAATTATCCAGAATATTAGATTCCTGCAGATGAGAAGATAAAATCTGATTAGCATGAGATTCTGCTAATTTAGCTAGCCAGGGAAGAAGGGAAATAGGCCGGTAGTGTTCAGATTTGGTAGGGTCAAGGGCAGGCTTTTTAAGGATAGGGATGACAGTCGCCTGCTTCCATGCCCTGGGAACCGTACCGGTATTAAAGGACAAATCCATCAGACTGTGCATTGCAGAGTAGCAGCACTGGGCGAGTTCCCGGAATTGAGTGGGTCTCATAGGGTCATCCGGGGAGCCAGATTTGACTTTTGTTGTTAAGGCTTTAAACTCCTCCAGAGTGGGGCTGGGAATAATAAGCAGTGGTTTAGAAACCGTAGAAGCAATGATATTCTCCCTAATAGGGGCCTGAGAGAAAGACCTGTAAATGGCTTCTACCTTTTCCACGAAGAACGAGGCCAAATCCTCACAATGGGCCAACGAGGCTTCGAGAATAGTAGTATTGGTCTTTTTACTAGTAAGATCATTGCATACCTTAAATATGACCTTGGTGGGATTGGTGCTGTTCTTAATCTCCTGAGAGTAAAAGGCAGCCCTAGCTGAGCAAATGGCCCGATGGTAGACTCTGGTGCAGGCCCTATAAGCCGACTTAAGGTCAGCATCATATTTTTTGCGCCATGCACGTTCCGCTTTTTTGCAGGAAGATTTGAGCTGTTTAAGGGATTCATCATACCACGGACTAGAGGGACTTGATCTGGTCTTACTCCACCTGGCTGGTATGAGAGTATCCAGTGATTGGTTTAACCACTCGCAGAAATTGTCATAGCCAAGGGAAACTTCTATAGGGGGTTGAGGATGATGTTTCATCAGGAGCTGATGAAAGTGCTCAAGATCTAGGTTTCGCCAAGGGCGTTTGAGGATGTCAGGAGTATTATTTCTATGGGGAGGAGTAGGAGTGGTGATGTGAGTTTCGATCAGATAATGATCGGTCCAGGCCATGGGTCTAGGTTGGAAGACTGAGATGTTGGTGGTCAGATTCGTCAAAAAAGGATCTAACAAGTGTCCACCTATATGAGTCGGTGATTGTACCAGTTGGCTTAGTTGGAATGCTTCAAGATCCGCCAACAGGCAGTGGACCGAGTTGCTGAGTGGAGCTTCCATGTGCAAATTAAGGTTGCCAATAATCGCAAAATTCACAGTTTTCATAACTAAAGAGGCGACTGCTTCCGGAAGACTGAGCCGGAAGGCACCCTCAGGACCAGGAGGCCTGTAGGTTAATAATCCCGAGAAAGAAAAGTGGGGATTCACAGTAATATTAAAGTGTGCGCTCTCACACCCTGCTATGGTAGTAGGTTTCCAGGCGCATGGGTAATAGGATTTTACCGCAACTGCGATGCCTCCGCCTCTAGCGTTACGGTGGTGAGATTACATGGTGTAGCCCGCCGGAAGGGCTAAGTTGATAACCGCCATGGATTGATCATGTAGCCAGGTTTCGGTAAAGAAAAAGATATCCGGATCATCATCAGAGATCAACGAATATACTTCTTGATGGTGACATGTCAGAGATCTGACATTGAGATGAAAGATTTTCAGGGTGGTTTGGGTAGCTCCGCCTACAACAAAGTTAGGCTTGTGAACACCGGGCAGTCTAGATTGGAGACTGACAATAAGCTGCGGTTTAGGGAGTTGGAAAGAACAGGTGGGGCAGTAAAAAGGCCCACTAAGAGGATCCAGGGTGCCATGACGGCAATCTCTTACCTCGTGTCGCATTGAACGCAAGCGCTCAGCAGATAACATCCTGTGAGAGCCAGAGTCCCCTGCCCTAGCCCTGCCTTAGCGCTGACGGGCGCAGACGGGCAGGACTCTGGCGAGACTCAGGCGCGATGAGGGCGCTCCCGCTGCGCGTCACCGCTGCGCGACCGATAGAAGGCTGAAATAGGCTCTGCAGGCCGAAATCTCGCGATAATACGCGAGAGTGCCCCAGCCTGATCCAAGATGGCGCTCCGATTAGTCCCCGGTACCCCGTGATCCCGGACCCGCCAAAGGCGGTGGTGATGGTACCCAGGGGGGTTTTAAGGTTTAAGAAATGAGGCCAGGGGGGCGCTTCAATTAAGAACAAGGTAGAATAAACAGAAGTTAAAATTAAATACAAAACAGGGATTTAACATTTCTGTAAAGCAGGCAAAGAGCGCGACTAGCGCTAACGAGGTCGGTGTAGAGTGGTCACCTTCTCCAGCCACCAACACTGAGCCACCAAACCTGTTACCATTAGGAGGAGGGGCAAGGCTGAGTTTCATATAGCTGGGTCCAAACGGGGTGGCATAGTAAGCAACAGAACAATGGATTTAAACCAGATCTCTTGACTGGGGTGAATGTTTCATTCATTCAGCGTTCCATGCAACATTTTTTCCACAGCACTTTCAATCAGAGGCATTTGTAAGCTAGTACTGATAAAACCACCTTTACCACAGGAAGGGGTTTGTCATTGTGAATCCAATGATAGGAAATATGATGAGATTGCTACACTGCAAAACACTATTGCAGCTGAAAGTAATTCCAACCACTTCCCCATGTTAGCCTATGGAAAGAGCAAACCTCATAGATAGTGAAAACACACGGGGTATTCCTCATTACCTGGTCGGGGAACTCATGTATGTACCTGCCTGGCATTTCACTTGCCACTCACTTCACCACTTAAGGCATGCCCCTGGGGTCCTCTAGTGGTAGTGAAAAGGTCCTCTCAGCATGGCTAGTGATTTAGAAAGGCCAGCCTGAGTTGAAGTACAATGGCATGCTGGACCCATGTTTAGAAACACCATCGGTGCAAGTGCACACACAGACCTGCAATTGCAGGCTGGACACATGCTCAAGTACATAATTGGTGCAAGTGCGCACTAAACCCTGCAATGACAAACTGCACACATGCTTTAAAACACCAGGTAAGCACCACTTCTTAAGGTGTGTAGGAATGCGTTTGCACTTTCATGCTGCATTTATGGTAGGAAAGTGCTCAAAGCCCTAAGGCCACCACAAAAGAATCAGCAAAACCAAGGAGGAAAATGCTAAAATGTTTAGGGAAACACTAACCTGAAGAGTATCAGGTCTAACACCCATGTTCTAGTAACAGTAAGAGGTGAGCATAACTCATGTAATCCAGTGTAGTGCAATCACATGGAATTAAAAGAGAATTTTCTGATATGACGCTTGATTACACATGAAGAGTAATTCTGTGTTTAGTACTATTTTTTTAGCTGAAAAATTCCTCCTCGCATCCAAAATGTGTGCACAAATGCATTTTGTGCTAAGTAACAGAAATAAATACAAAAGAACACAAATAGCAGATGCAGGCCAGTGCTACTAAATTTGCCCTTGTGGTAGGATTTTCCCCCAACTTACTCCCAGCCTTTAGTGCTATTTGCTTACCACAAAATGCAAAGTCGCATCAGAAATGGATGTGAGGCTGCACGTTTGAGCTAAGAAATAGTGTTGAATGCAGTAGAAAATGAAGAGCAAGCATGAGCGGTCACTCATGTGCTAAATGTGCTCTCACTGTAAGATTCCCTCCCATAGTTATAGAAACAGGAGTAACTGAATGATTATCAGTAATTCCACGACAGAGTAATGCAAAATTAACTAAATCCCCTCCGATTACTGCTGCGTAATTGAAACTATGCCCCAGACTTGTCATATGTCCCCTGCAGCTGGGATGTAGAACGATTATCTGTGTATGCTAAGGTAGGGGGTCTGCTTAAAGCACCAGAGATCTGCTAATATATAATAACCTTACTTCTGAAGAAGGGGAGGAGTTTAGTTTACCCTGTCTAATATAATGATAGCTCATTTTATAACATATGGATTACTTACTATGGGTTAGATGTAGGTAATCAGAAAATACAGATTCTAAAATACCGAATTTTACCAATTCGGTATTTCAGAATCGGTATTTGGGATGTAGATAATAATTCAATAAAAAATACCAAATCGGTAAGATTCGGTATTTACCGAATCGGTAATTACAGATTCGGTATTTGCCATTCATTCCTATGGGCCTGGAGGCCCATAGGAATGAATGTCAATTACCGAATCAGTAATTACCGATACGGTAAATACCGAAAAAGTCAAGGGTGGCAGGGTGTCACTTTGACACCCTGTTGCACCCCTGATTAGTGCTTGTGTGCCATGTGGCACACATACATGACCTAAGGGCATGTATGTCTGTCACATGGCACAGGTGTAAATGCACATATTTGCATTTACATAGGAATTTGTTATTTACCACCAACTAATAGTTGGTGGTAAATAACTAATCCTTACAGCCCTGTAGCACTGTTTACATCCATGGTGTGGGAGCTTTACCTCCTCAGATTGTAGGTACCTCCTCCTGCTGTAGGCTTTTGAAGCTTGAATTTTAAAAGGTTTCTGCCCACTTTTGTGCTGCAGTTTGAATCCCTCGTCTCTGCATATGGCTCAACCAGTTACGATTTAGACGTATGGCAGCGCAGCAGTTACTCAGCATTTGTTACAGCATGGCATCCCCAATGCGAGGTCTCCAGTTGTTTTTGTGATCGAAGCAGACCCTACTTACCGCTTTTTACTCCGGGTTACGTTTCCCGCTTTGGATGTGAAGATAATACTTTTCATGCTTATACTGTAGCCAATGTTCCTGCCACTTAGTGCCCTTATGCAATTATTGAGGTTGCTGTTACTGCCTTAGAGCACCAGATTTGGTTTAATGGCACCCTTTCCCATCCTTTTGCTTTGTTCGCATGGGCCCTTTAAGTATTGACGGAGCCGCATGGCCTGTCTTGATGGGCTTTGCTCCATATCCACATTGGCACTGTGGTGGATGTATGTTTGTTGTACGCTCAGCTGGTCCAATTATACAGACGTTTTATTCAGTTAGTTGCACATGTCTTTTTGGCAGCTCCTCCTGGGGCTGCACTCTCTGTGCAAGCCCCACTAAGTGGTGTACTTGTTATTAGCAGATTATTGTTAACTTCATTATGGGCAAATTACCCCTTAATCATGAAGACTTTACGTTTTGGATTGCTCTAAACATTGAACAGCTTGATGCTGTTTTCACACTTACAGGTCCCGTGGAGAAACATAGGATCCTTACTATATTTTTCCCTACTGGTCTGGTCCCCTCCTTGGCCAACTGCAACACCTGGGTGATGGTGTTTGGTACAGTGTATACACTCTGTAATGGCACCCCCTTTTTGAGCTTTCTTCCGAGCATTCTCAAACATGTATAGAATGAACATGGGGCAGGTCCGGTCCTAGATTTAGGGATGAAGATTGTGGGCAATTTTCCTGTAGTGTACAAAACGATTCTTTCAAATGTTAAATGTGAAGCAGCATCCTTGATTATACGCCAATGATTTACTGCTGTGGCCGCCGCTGAACATGTGCCTGAGTTGCCTGTAATTATTTCAGATGTTTATACAACTTTGGAACATAGTAGTTTGGCATCCAGAATATATGCACAGTTCTTGGGCAAACCTCCTCCTGAAAAGGAACGTTGTCCTGTTTTTCATTAGAAATCTTGGGATAAATCTGGGACAATAACAGCAGAAGGGTAGGTCTCGTGGTGGATCACCACCATGGGAAAATTCTGAGCGATGATATGATTTGCTTTATCACACTAAAATTAAGACTCTGGAGAGTTTTCAGGTACCTGATATTCGTTCTCCTGGTTCCTTTCAGTAATCATATGATCAATAGTATGCCAGAGGTGGGTGACAGGATCACAGACAAGATGAGTCCGTACAGGCAAAGCGGGGACACACAATGTTCTTTTGACACAAAAGTTAAGAGAGAGGAACATCCTCTATACAGAGCTCTCTTCCAAAAGAAGAAGGTTGATGCAATGACAGCGAAATATGCCCCAGAAGGTAAGAAAGCTTCTCCTGGACAGGAGTTGGGTTGTGTCTCTCCTCGACTGCATGGCAGAAGTCACTGTGGTTGGCCAGACACTCTGCAAGTTTCTGAAGGTGAGAGCAACTTACACCTTTGTAACAGTTGAGACCGCAGACACCGCGTTGCTCCTCCAGATTGACTATATCATTTAGACCTTCAAATTGAAGATGATATTAAAAGCATCATTAATGCTATTTTTTTAGGAAGGTCTGACATCTTGTGACATTTGTACCACCTTTACTTGAGGTGAGGAAGTGATTCTCCCTTCTTTCTCACATCTCGTCCCAGATGAGACCAAATATGCCTATACTTCTGAGTGGTACTTGGCTCTGGCTCCTGCCTTATACCGTAACTAGTCTGGTTGGGACAAGGATTCCCCATTACATGTTATACCGGTACATTCCACTGAGCAGCCTCAAACTCAATATCCTATCAATAGCAACGCTAAAGCTTCTGTTAAGGACATCAGCGTGTAATTGAAACCTGTGTCTCTCCCATGAATAATCCTCTGTTTCTGATATTGAAACCTGATGGTTCCTATTGCAGAGTCTTAGATTACAGGCATTTGAATGCCAGAAACTGGTCCTGGGAAGCTTGATTCCGGTCCAGGGAAGACATGGCTTGGAAGTTCGGGCTGGACTGTTCCCATGAGGCACAGTGTCAGACTGATTTGCATATGGCCATGTCTGAACTGGGGTGGCGGAGTGAGCTAAAGAACGGTGATGGATTAAACCCAGATCAGTTGACTGGGGGTGAGTGTTTGTATCGTCAACGCTCCGTCCATCACCACCTTTGTTTTTTCTTTGTTCGCCCTAAGTTGGCAGGGTATGCTCAGACGTGAGTCCCTTGCTCACTTTGCCACTGGAGTCAAGCAAGCCCGGCTGAAGACGGCTGTAATGCCAGAAACCAGTCCTGGGAAGCTTGATTCCGGTCAAGGGAAGAAATGGCTTGGCAGTTCGTTGCATATGGCCATGTCTGAACTGGGGTGGCGGAGTGAGCTAAAGAACGGTGATGGGTTAAACCCAGATCAGTGGACTGGGGGTGAGTGTTTGTATTGTCAACGCTCCGTCCATCACCACCTTTGCTTTTTCTTCAGGCATTTGAATAGTCACACATGGACTATCGCAGTGCAGAATACACATAGTACAGCTCTGAATACCAACATCGTACATAAAAAAATTCAAGCCTATGCTAGATATTTTTAACAATTTTTCACTCACCACCTTGCTCCTGAGAGTTGTGACTGGTCTGAATTTTCTGCCCTGATTTCTCAGTGCCAATACGCATGTTTACCAAAGGGGTAGAAGAATAGCCCTGGTGTCTTTGTGGCGTGTATTGTATCCTTTTTACATGACTTTGTTCTATACCGATGACATATACCTTTCCGATGATTAACTAAATCCTCATTCGAAAAGAGTGGATCACATTATTGCACGATTCGCTGAACTTGGTTACAAATTCAGCTTTGCCAAATCACACATTGCTTTTCTTGCAGTACTATTTCCTGGTTATGAATTGACCAATAATGGTAGGAGTTTGGCCCTCTTTTTTTTAAAAAAATGTGCACAATTGCAACCCCCTTTTTCCCTGAAAAACTGCAATCTCTGCTTGTTTTTTAAATTTAAGCAGAACATATATTTCTGATCATGCACAGAAATTAAACCTCTTTATTCTTTGATACTTCCCACGTTTTCCACTTCTTCCTGGCTTCCAGAACATACTGTGGCATAACGTCTTCTGGTCTTACGTAATTTGCAGTTCGATCTGATAGCAATGCAGTTCCAACAGACCAGGTTTAATACCATGAATTTGGCCATCCGGATTTTGTTGGTGTAATTGGTTTCACTTATGTAACATTCAATGAGGGTAACACAGTACCCATTGCTTATCAATCGCATTTGTACATTCCTGCTGAAATGTGTGAAAGCTCTGACTGCGGTGCAAATGGCCATCCTTATAGAAAAACCAATTTGCTCAAGGTAAATGCATCTTTGTCTTTTCCCCTGTGCCCACTTCTTTAAACTTGTGTGCTCAGGCCTCGTAACCTCATTTGAAATCATTTTGGGAGTAATACCAGCTTTTAAATATTCCATTTTTTCCAGCCTATTCTGTGGGTTCCCACTTCTACTCATCTTGATTTTGGGCATTATAGTGCTGTTCCTGCTATTCCGCAATGGATTTTCTATTTGAGTCCCTTCCTGGGCAGTCATAACTGCAGCTGTACAGTGAACTCATGCAACAGCCCTGGGTGCTAAGGATGACGAGATTTGTTTAACCTTCCACTAAGCTTACTTAGGAACCAATATGGTGGGTGGCAGAAGGTCTGGTATCTTTTTCACTTTGAATTTGAATGAGGAGAAAGATTAGGTAATATGCAAAGCGTAATTCAGTGGGTGTCGGGAGGTCAAGTTTTTTTTATTTGGGTGCGGGGAGGGAACACACATAGGTGGAAGTGGGAGTGGTTGGCAAGGAGGCAACTTATTTTTTATATATACTTGGGCAGGTGAACAAGGAGTGGAAAGGATGAAGAAAGGGGGTTAGGGGTGAGGGCAGGCCACCAGGTCATTTATCCAGTTTGGGTGGGTTAAAGAGGAAATGTAGAGATTAGTTGGAGTGGTTAGTAGGCCAGCTTATTTTTTTTATTTTTAGGTGGGAGGCCATGTATTGTATGACTCATACATGCATTCCTTGCAGAGATGTTGTCAATTGTATGTCAGAAAATATCTCTGTTGCTCAATGTTAACATTGTAAATTTTACAGGTTGGGCTTGCTGGAGCTTCTATGGCCTTACAAGCATAATATCTTAGTCAAGTTGTCAAAGATTTTTCCCAATTAGTCGTATGAACCTTTTATAGCTGGCATGAAGCATTGAAAGGGAGAAAACATCAACAAAATAATGTTAACTTGTGATGCCCATTTTACTCCAGAATAAGGACCAGGAATTGCTTAATATGATTGCAGTGTTTTATTTCGATTATCCAATCAATCCAGGAAATATGCAAGCCAAATACAAATTTAATATAAACATAAGTACAACAGGCAAAGTGAAATACCTCAGTTGGTTGTGACAGCCATGATTATACAATAACAGCTAGAGGTAAACAGGTGATAACTAAAAAAGTCCTTTTTCTACTAAACATGAGTCAAATATAGGGGAAGATTTTCAAAGGTCCAGTAGATTTGCGCTGTGCCAGAAAACCATAGAATGCCCTGCATGCGTTAAAAGAAATAGCGATGCATCATATTTACACCGCAAGACGTTAGAAACTAGGGCATGTGCAAAAATAGTTTTGCGTCACAGTGCAAAACGTATGTGCGTCATGTATGTCCTAAAAAGAAAATCACAAAACGCCGCAAAAGGCTGCAACGTATTTTGGTGGAAGTCCAAACACACAAAATGGCAGAGATCTTTTCCCTACAACCCAATCCTATAACGCAGAAGTCACAAGAGTATCCAGTTACCAGTATCTTCTAGGAGGATCAGAATAAAAAATAATAAAATTAAATAAATACATTTACACCAGAGGAAGTAGAAATAATAATAGCTGAGGTCAGCAAACTGAACACCAGCTAGTTGTAAACACAACAATACCTAAAGCCAAAAAAATGCTTTATGGAATTCCATAGTAGGCAAAATAAATGCAGTGACACCTACCTCCAGGACGGTTGAAGAGTAAATGTGATGGCATGACATCAAACGGCGTACTAAAGAGAAGTTAGCATGTAAGTGCAGTGCTGCCCTGAAAACTGGGGGTGGACCTGAGAACAACATTGAGCTTACACCGATGGATGCACAAGTTGAGGATGTAATAGGACCTGACTTGGTTGGTGGGGTACAAAGTCCATACACTGGTGAGCTTGAGGAAAATGAAGTTCATGGTAAAGTATAACATTACACACATTTCTATGGATGACAGAAAGTACATAGTCCGTGCTGTCACAATGAAAATGTGTATTGATCACGGTAGTAATTCTGTATGTGTATCAGTGGTGCAACTAGACCACAACTTTGGGGGGGGCTAACACTCCCAGACAAGGCTGGCCTTAGCACTGGTTACACACGGTGCAACTGTCTTTTTTGGTGTCCCCTGCCCATTTCCTCCTTTTCCATGAACTCCCTCAGTACAACTCACCAACAATGCACCTCATCTCTCTATAGCACCTTTCTGACAAACATCTAATTTTTTATAGTGCTACTCATAGTTTACTCACACTCCGTTATGTGATCTGCATGGTACATGTTCTTTGTAGCAGGCACATTAACCCTTTGCGCTGTGTGGGTGGCAGGAGGGCCCATGTGAGTGCACACTGAGCGATGTGACAGTGTGAGAGTAGGGTAAGAGGAGTGACTGCAGGGTAAGAGGAGTGAGTGTGGGGTGAGTGAGGTGACCATATGAATTTGGGTGCAGATGTAAGTGCAAAGTGGGACGAATGAATGCATGGTTAGTGATGGGCTTGTTTGAGTGAGATTGCAGATTCTGCAGTGAGGGGGACAGGTTAATGAAGGGTCACACGAGTGTAGATGAGTAGTGTGCTCATGTGACTGCAGGGTGATGTACAGGGTGAACAGCACAAGTTATTGGGAGTGCAGAGTGATCGTTGGGAGTGCAGGGCGAGCGGATGGATGTTGTGAGTGCATGGTGATCAGTGTGAGTGCATTCTGATTGCTGTGAGTGCAGGGTGAGCATGAAAGTGAAGGGCGAGAATGAGGAGTGAGTTGTCTGAATGCAGGATGCATTCCCAGACACTTGAAGTAACTCAGCATGCTATTGACAGCGACAAAGGTTTTCAGGTATAATTTAAACTATTGCTATTATGCAGGGCTTTAAGTGGGATGAAAAAACTGGGGGTCTCCCAAAGGGGTGTGGTCAATATAATTAAGGGCGTGGCTAAAATCATGTATGTTAACAATCTGTGCTCATCATAATGTGCTGCCCAACTAGTATTTCGCTGCTTCTGTAATTGTCTCCACATAAGTAATAAGACACCAAGAACAAGCCAGAACTATTGGCTTTGTCAAAGGTTGTTAGTTGCATAAGATAAATATACTACATGCATAATTACAACTATGGGTTTGTTGTATATAATATTGGAAATGCATTTGTTCTTGCATAAGAGGTTGTTGCTCAATGGCTGGAGCTGCCGACTTTGGAGCTGAGGAAGTAGGTTTGAGCATCAGCTGAACGTCCTGTGTTTCTGGGCAAATCACTTAATCGTCCGTACCTACCAAAAAATAATGAAATATGTCCTTTCTGGTGGTCATGTAAAGCACTTTGAGTTTAGCAATACGGATCTACTAACACATAAAAGTTACATCAAAACAGTGAACTGCTGCAACGTTAAGATATTTTTTTCATTCTGAGTGTGAGGGTGAAAATGGTGAGCACCAGCAGGACCCGGCTCATTTAAAGCCCAGTTATTATGGCATTAATCAGGAATCGAAGGTGGAGGAAATAAATAATGTGCTGATCCTGCAATAAACTTCCAGTCTTATGATTAGGGTTGCCAGCTCATTATTTTGATGTTCCAGACGGTACAAAAATAAGCAGTCAGCTAAAGCAATATGTTCAGCACTTATATGTGCATACTTCGCACAGCAAATATAAATAGAAAACACTTTTAATTGTGTTCTAGGGCTTCAAGGATGATCTATGACTGATAATTAAAGGGAGCAAAGACAAATTAATACATACTTTTTTATTTATAAACCTATTTTGTGTCAAGACTAGGTCTTTGCAGGCTCTTTAAACCTTTAAACAACACATGGCAGGCATTTTTCTTTCGGTAAACCTACTTTAAATTTCTTTTCATGAAATGCATTCAAACACTATGGGAGTAAATGTAAAATACAAATGCAAGGAACAGGCAGAGTGGGGGCCCAAATGGTAGTGGAACCCTAAAATAAAAACTAAGCCTTGGTACCCAGTTTACATAGGTATGTATATATGTAAATGGTCTTTAAAGACCTGTGAAAAACTCGGGCGTGCCGGAGATAAGACTCTAGACACTGCCCAGCTCAACCCACAGCAGCTCGAGCTGCAGCAGCCCGGGTTGAGACACACAATGAGGCCGGGCATTTTAGTCCTCTCGGCATTACACACCTTATGTGTACGTACATGTGTGTTGGGGAACATTTTAAGAGGTTTGTGACCAAACATTTTCTGTTGGGTTAGAGTTACAAAAGTGATGAAAACCAGTTCTAAATGTATTTGTTCAGAAGTAACTTACCATTTCCAAACTTACGGCCTCATTTATGAGGCCCTACCAGCAATATTGCATCTCCGGAACATCACTTTTATGATGTTCTGGTGGCTCAATGTGCCACTGGCATATTTATCCGGCCACGTTATGTGGATTTTTATGGCCTTATAACTATATGCCTTGTTCACACAGAAAACTGTGTGAAAGGGGAATTCTGTGGGTGTTGTTGCGGCTGTTCCCAGCAACATCCATGGCTTTTTGACACTGCCCCAGATTGACGAGAAGTCCGAGGCACCTCCAAAAATTACACCTCCGCAGGCGAAGCACAGCAAGGAGAAATAACTTTATTTTACTCTTTCTGCAGCACACATAGAAAGAGGAAAAGGCTCTTGTGATTATTTTTGTGCAGGAAGGTTTCCCTTCCTGCATAAAAATAATAATCCCCACAATGCAGTCACCCTTGCACCATGGTGCAAAGGTGCCTGTGTTGGCGCACGGCAACCCATTGAGCGCCAGCACACGGTAAAAGGACAGGAATGCACCATATATAATAGATACAGTTCATTCCTTCCCTTTTCTTTTGCCGTAGGGCAGCACAGCAGCAAGGCCTGCTGCACAGCACTACGGCTTGCTGCTGGTGTAAGATAAGTCCTAAATCCTGAAAAGAAAACTGGGTCCTCAGCCCATGTTTATTGAAGACTTATAATGTCCCTTGTTTGCCAATGGTTAAGCCACTCTACGTTTCCAAGTTTTGCAGCAATTCCTGCCACATTCCATGTGACCAAGTCTATTTTACCCCTGTCCCCTATTATCAGGGATGAACTAGGCAAGGTAGTAGCCTACATAATGGGCTCTGAATTGGCTGATATTAAGGGTGTTGGTTCTGTAGATGTTAATGGTCAGTCACAAGCTTCCATATCAGTAAGGGCAGCAAATCTATTAAAAAGACATACCCCAGTGTGGTATTCGGGTACTCTAAGTGACGTGGCATGAAATGGCCTAGCCTTAGCCTAGCCCTCTGTTCAGGACCTGCAGTTGGGCCCTGTTTGTAAAAATACATCAGGGCTAGAGGGATGATCTGCCTGTTCCTGGAACAAAATCTTTCAAGATTTCTGAGGAGAAAATTGTTAATAAAAGGGTTGTTAAAATGTATCACTACACAATCCCTGACAAAAGATTTCCTTGAATTTCTCATGCTTCTGGACATAATTATGTTATTTGATAGCTGATGATTCCCCATTCCCCTGTCCATAGGCTTGTATGAAAGCTAATGCCGGCATTCATCCATTAACTGCGCTGTAGATTCCTGCTGATTTTCCCGCAGAAGGGGAACATTGGCCAAAACCAGAACTAAACGGGAGGCCGCTGATGGAAGGTGGAGCCATTGGTGTGAATTATAATTGTCCGTTTGTGCAGAAGGATGGTCTGTTACTGATGTGTGAGCTGCCCGTCTTGATTCCCCAGCCTTTTGAGGCTCCTGCTGACCTTAGGGTGTCCTCTCTCTTTTATCCTTAAATAATTACATTTGGGCCATTGATTGTATATGGGGTTGCTCCTGGACTGGTGCGGGTATGCTTTGGGGGATCGTCAAAGGTGATGGAACGATCGCATCCCTGCCCGCGCATGCATTGGGTTGTTGTTTGTCCATAACTGGGTGAGTAAGGGACACAGTCCGTATTAATGATGGTACCAATACATTTTGGGACTCAAGACCAGCTAATCTCTCTTAGATCTTAGTCAATTAAAGGAGATAAGGATCGAGATGGATGGTCAGTAATTTAGCAACTTCAGCCCGAAAAACGTCATCCAAAATTGATTGTCGAGTCATGGTGCTTGAAATTGGTGAAAGCAGCAATGTCCCAATGTCCGTTGTATCAGTCTTGGCATGTCTGGCCTTTGGCTTTGTCACTCTTGCAGTTTTCTGTTGTTTAGATTTAACGGTCTCGTAACCTCCACGTTGTTTTATAGGGGGGTCATTTGCTACGCTAATGGGAGGTAGGGATTCATTTACCCTTGAGTTAGACATGGATGGTAATGTATTAGTTAAAATGTGTTCCCGTTGGCCAGATGGAAGGTCGTCTGATAGATGTGATTGTGACCTAGGTCTAAGAGGAACATTCTCAATGGTACTTCCTGAAGATGACCTATTTACTAATAGAAGTGGTTCCATAGACTAGTGTCTCCCTGTCAATTCTATTTCATGAGAGAGAACGCTTGCTGCTCTAGTCAGGAACTCATCGAGAGTTCTTACAATCCCACCCCCTGCTTTCTCTGCAGCTACCTTCCGTCTCGGCATGGCCTATAAAAAAAACTACTACACATGTAATTCTTTAAAGTTAGGTGAAATGAGGGTACTTTAATCCAGATTTTAGTGGGGTAACCCAGCCTAGCCTCCTCTGGGCTCCGATGGGCATGGACGGGCACACCCTTTGCCTGGGCTTTGCCCGGGCACATCCGATGCGCATGTCCCGCACCGCGAGGCTCCTGACATGCTTTTGTGCACGGCAGCATGACCGGTGGCAGCCTAGGGGCTGCTGGAACTCTGAGTCCCCAGGAAGGTACGGTGCTCCCCACGGGAGTTCAGCAGCACAAAGGCAGGAAAAGATGTGTGTGGTAGCTACAGCGCCACGAGGCTCCTGACGTGCTTTTGTGCATGGCGGCGTGACAGGTGGCAGACCAGGTGCTTCTGGTGTGGTATATAAATAAATTATACCGGATCTAGGTTTGTCTGGACTTAGCAATAACAGATAGCTCAATAAAATAAGAGTCAAGATTCGAGGTAGTAGGAGTTTTGCAGGTTTAATACAGCATAAGGACAGGAACAGGACAACCTGCACAGGAATAGGATGGCAGCGCTGCCGGGGGCAGGATCGGAATCGGCGTAACATTAAATAACAAGACATGATCATATATACTAAAACAGTTGCATTACAATACATACGATAGGCGGAGCAGTGGGTGTGGTCAATAGGCGTGACGCGTAGCAGTCGCGAAAGATAAGGGTGAAAGTAGGTGTAACAGAGGCGTATACATAGACATGTGATGCAAACGTAACAGAATATGTCATGAATGGGGCGGAAACATGGAGGGGGCTACCTAAGGAGCCGGGACCTCTGACCTAATGGTGCGCGCAAACTGGCAATGACGTGTTACTAGGAGAAGCTGGGGGCTACGAACTCTGTGCTAGGAGCAGAGACTGAAGTCTGGAGAGTCAGGGCGACATGTACCTAAGCAGTATCTAGTATCTGATGTTTAGAGAACATGTTGATATGAACTAAGAGTCAGGAGGGGAGAGGCTAACGGACTCTAAGACTGGAGCATGCATTATTCTACATGTAGTGCGTGATGAAGAATATTAAATGACCATTAAATGCAGTATTTCTCTAACGTGGAGACGTAAAGGCTAGACAATGACGGAAACTATTGATGCAGTTCAGTAGCTTTAGGAATGCAGAGAAGGAGGACCGAACTGATAACTGGAATCATAACATACTCTTGGCAGACTCAGAGGCAGAGCCAGGCTGAGCCGGGCACTGCGAGGCAGGAAGTAAGTGAAGGGTCAGGGATACAGGTGGGGGCTGTATCGCTCCTCAGTGAGGCTTCAGGAGACAGGAGCTGAATCTGGTGTCCAGGCCCTTTTGAGGCCTAGAAACGGGGACTTTACAATGGAATAACGTGCACACTGAGAAACGTGGCAACGTAACTTTACATAGGCCTGATATTCGTAGTATTCACGAGAACTGGAAATTGGCATACTAGAGGTGGACACAACTGTAATTGCGTCTTTAATCGAACATGGGGAATACATATGCATATTTAATCATGCACAGATAACATATGATGGAGGACTCGTAGGGACACAGAACATGGCAAAATTTACTTTTCCACATTCCCTCCTTGTCACTACGTTTCCATCAGGAAACATCAATATTCATGATACCATCTATCATTTCATACAGTATCATTTGCTCGTCTCGAATTTTCTGGGAACGGGTTTTAGAACGGGGCTTGGGACTAGGAATACAAGAGGTAGCACAAATGCCGCAAATCGCAGGGCCACATTGTATACAGAGGCAGCAGCTAAATATGATCGCTACTGCAATACCTAGAAAGGACAAGACTTTCCATCCCCAAGCGGAAATTATATTCCAGAACCAACCGGACCATGTCCAGGTGCCTGGATCTTGGTGTAACAGATGGGCAATTTTATGGAGTCTGGTTATAGCTGAATAAACGGACGGCGCGTTATTAGGAATGAAAATGCAGCAACTAGATCCGATGACTCTACAGGCCCCGCCCCTATCGGCCAATATGACGTCAAGGACAAGACGATTCTGTAAAACGATAAATCTCATAGCAGATTGCTCTTCGGTTAAGTTACCTAGAGCAGAGGCAGTCTCATTGACTACAGCTTCAAGGGTTCTGGTTAATCTACGAATTAGCTTACTATTCTGGATAGGTCCTATAAAGAAAAAGAAACCTCTATTGAAATCTGTATACTGTTCTAGAGCAGTTTCAGTATAATCGACAATGGGGGACTCGATCTCCCTTTTATGCCTAATGTGTACTAGATGGGTGTTTCTATGGTAATCAGATGGGGCTAGGAAAACAGGTGGCAGTAGGAAGGCAATGTAACAGGTTCCCTCCCAATCGAGGGGCAGACGAACATATGCGGTCTGACCACAAATAAAATAAGAATGACGTGAAGCTTTGAAAATAGATCTCCCACTGTCACTATATTTGACAATAGTAGTACAATCGCTATGGCCTACATGTACGGAACCATTATTTCTAACACATAATTCACCTTTGACTGGTAGTACTGAAATAGCAGGTAAGTCAGGAGTGGAATCAGACTGAACATTCAGGACCATGAAATTCGAAGAATAATTACCTAGATTGTAAACTTCGTTTTCTAGATCTAACCCTGTTCTGTGGGGAAGACCTTGCTTGTCTGGGAAACATGTACTGTTAAGAAAAGACATATCTGTTGAGGATGACGTTAACGTGGACCATGCTCCACACGAACCATTATGTGAAAATGGATAAGGAAAGAGTGGCAGAACTCCCTTCGGTGTCTGGAAAGGGGGGAGTCGACCACACACCCAACAATTAGTGGCATTGCTGGTCTGGTGTGAATAATGTAACATGCGGATAAAAGAATTATTACGCATAGCGAGGCGGTAGGAGAGTTCATGAGGAGGCAGATCACTAAACGTGTGCTCTACTGTAGCATTGGAAGACTTATTTACATGAGAAACTGGAAAATACAGGTAAAATGCATAACTGGTGCAGGAAATCATAATGCTGAGAAATAATATGAAACATAGAAAAACGATACATCGGATTGAGCTTTGACTAACTCTCTCACTATGGGGGTCTATTTTATACATGTCAGAAACCGGTCTAACCGTTTCACCTAGGGGAGGACTTAGACAATCAAACTGGCTGACTTATTTTACTAGACCTTAACTTGAGTTTATACTCCTGTTGCGGAGTTTTCTCTAACAGGGAGGGTGCAGTATCATTGTCTTTTGCGGGACAGTCCTTAAGAATAGTACTTTGGCAGTCCTTTGAATCCTGGGAAATGTTCTTTGAGACTGGCTTCAATCCATAAAATGTTTTAATATGCGAAAGATGCACCCAGCCTTTGCGTCCCTCCAACTTCACGGCTGTACGGGTGGCCAGGAGGACCTGTCGGGGCTCCTTCCAGCGAGGCTCCAGCGGACTTGAGCGGTCGAAATTACGCACTAGGACCATGGATCCTGGAACGATTTCATGCGGTGCCACCTCGGTATTGTCTGGAAATGCGGCGGCAACCTGTGAACGACAAGAGTTGAGGGCAGACATCAAGGAAGCTAGGTAATCTGTCAGCATATTACTTGAAACATCGGTAATACTTCGGGGTCTAGGAGTACCCCACATGTTAGGGGGGCGGCCGAAAACGACCTCGTACGGGGACAGACCTGATCTGGAATGTGCGACCATGCGCATATAGAACAGGGCGACCGGCAGAGCTATGAGCCAGTCCACACCTTTCTCTTGACAAACTTTTGCAATTCGGATTTTCAGGGTCTGATTATGTCTCTCTACTAGACCGGCTGCTTCAGGATGGCGTACACAATGGAACTTCCACTGGTACCCTAACAAAAGGGACACATGCTTCATGAGTTCAGATGAGAATGGCTGGCCGTTGTCAGAATATACGACCCTAGGGAGTCCATAACGGGGGAAGAATTCACGAACCAACTGCTTGGCAGTGGTCGCGGCTGTGTAATCTGGGACTGGATATGCCTCCGTCCACCTGGACAAAGCGCATACAACTACAAGGACATACTTGAAACCTCGACATCGCTCCATCTGAATATAATCCATCTGGAGGACTTCAAAAGGGTGGTCAGGGGGCTGGAAACCACCTTGTTCCACCGGGACACTTTTACCTGGATTAAACTGGCAACATATCATACAGGTACGGACTTTCTGCTTGGCTGCAGCTCGTAAATGTTTGTTGAACCAAATATTCTGGATACTGTCTAACATAGCTTTTTCTCCTAAATGTGCTGGACTATGTGCGGTATTAATAATGACTTGAACCATAGAGTCGGGGAGAAACCATGTGGCTCTGCCCTTCGTTACCCATCCCTGATCTGTCTGGACCCCTCCTTGTTCGGACCATTTCTTGATTTCATCGGGAGTAGCATGTAACTGGATATCTATGACGTCTTGAGTAGGATCCTTAACTGTCATACATGTAGTCGGATCTGGAGTGTGTGTCTGTGTCGGGTTAACTGAAATGTCTGGAGTCTGAGCTGTAAGCTTGGCTGTGCGATCTGCTAGATCATTACCCTGGGAAATAGTGTCAGTAACTTTCGTATGTGCTTTGCACTTCATGATAGCAATGGATGTCGGTAAATGTATTGCATCTAACAGAGCTTGAATAAGGAGACCATGCTGAATCTTGGTTCCATGAGAAGTCATGAAACCTCTCTCCTGCCAGAGCACTCCGAAGTCGTGTACGACTCCAAATGCATAACGTGAATCTGTGTAAACATTAACTTTCAGGTTCTTGGCGTGAATGCAGGCTTGTGTCAGAGCAACTAGCTCCGCTGCTTGAGCAGACAGGGTGTCAATGCGGTGTGTTTCAATAACTTCAGTGTCAGTAGTCACTGCATACGCGGCGACTAGTTCTCCTGTACTTGTTCTCATACATGAACCATCCACATAAAGTGTCAGGTCGGGATCTGGTAATGGAATATCTGTCAGATCTTGTCTTGGCTTTGTCATGATGTTAACTACTTCCACACAGTCGTGTGTGGCAGAATTCGAAGTAACTGATGGTAACAATGTAGCAGGATTTAAAACGTTGCAGCGTCTGATTTCTATGTGTGGCTGGAACAGTGTCAATTCATAACCTGTTAAACGTGCAATTGTCAAGTGCTGAGTTTGTGTTCGGTTTAAAAGAACTTCCACCGAGTGTGGAACTTGTACTGTCAGGGAATGTCCTAATACTATGGAATCACTTTGTCTGATAGCTAGTGCTGTGGCTGCAACTGACTTGAGGCACGCAGGCAGAGCCTGGGCTACAGGATCTAATGTGCTCGAAAAATAAGCACAGGGCTTGTATTGTCCTGCTTGATCTTGTGTGAGAACTGATAATGCTGTACCTTCGCGTTCAGTGACGAAAAGTGTAAAAGGCTTACTGTAGTTCGGTGTTGCCAGAACCGGGGCTTGACATAGGGCTTTCTTTAACTCATTGAAACTAAGTGTATGTTCAGATGTCCAAGGGAGGACAGTCGATACGGCTGCCTCCTGTGTCGTTAACTGTATCAGTGGTTTGGCTAGAAATGCATACTGAGGAATCCATTGTCTGCAGTAAGAAGTAAGGCCGATAAAAGCACGTACCTCTTTCTGGGACTTGGGCTGAGGAAGACTCGCTATCAACTGGATACGGTCGGGTGTCAACTGCCTACCCCTCTTGGACAGTAAGTGTCCTAAGTAGACCACTTGCTGGACACAGAATTGAAGCTTCGAAGGGGACACCTTGTGTCCCATCTCGGCTAGGAAATACAAGACTGTAAGTGATGCTCGCTCGCAAGCACGTTCAGAACGGGCTGTGATCAGGAGATCATCGACATACTGGAGCAGGGCAGTGTCAGTTGGCATGTGAATGTTATCTAGTTGTCTCTTGAGTGCTTGACTGTAAATACTAGGACTTTCTGTGAAACCTTGAGGAGCGCGTGTGAACATATAGCTCCTTCCATTTAAACAAAATCCGAAAAGGAACTGGCTGTCTGGATGAATGGGGACACTGAAAAATGCGTTCTTGAGGTCTATGACAGTGAAAAATGAGGCTTCGGAATCAATGGCTGTCAACAGGGAAGAGATGTCTGGGACAACTGGATACTGGGGAATAATACATTTATTAAGTTCTCGGAGATCAATCACTAATCGATATACTGGAGGTGCATTTGGATCAGTACGTTTCATGACTGGAATGATCGGAGAATTGCATACATTGGAGTCAGTTTCTACAACTACTCCTTGAGCGATGAGCTCGTCAATAATTTTGGATAAGGCTGCTACAGCCTCAGGTGGCAATCTGTACTGTCTGATTCGTGGCAGGACTACACCTGGCTTGAGAGTCACACGATGGGGTGTGATTTGCATAAAGCCAACATCAGTTGGACCTTGCGCCCATAGATGCTGCGGAACATTAGACAATCTGGGATCAAAATCTCGTAATACATAGTGACCCTTGAAGTCACGTAGGAACAATCGTATTCCCTCTGGGGAACAGCATATAACTGCACCTAACTCTTTCAGTGTCTTAATGCCTAATAGATTTTCTGGACATGACTTAGTAAGTAACAGATCAGTAGTGCGGGACAATGGACCTACTTCTAGAGTAACTGGCTTTGAGATTTCATTTACAATAGGTTTTCCTGAAAATCCAAGGGAAACATTTCTAGAGCCTGAGAGCGGAGCCCCTGGAACTTCGGCGTGACTTATAGTGGTCCTACTTGCCCCTGTATCAATCAGAAACTTTCTGTCTTTCCCTAATACTTGACTATGAACATAGGGACCTTCTTGATCTACAGGTATCTCGATGAGAGGCAAGCCTACCTCCCTCTCTAGGCTGTTTCATGAATATGGCTGATACTCTGGGTACTCAGACTGTGCATACTGGTACATCTGCTGTGTAACATGCTGTGTTGCAGCGATAGGCTGCGGTGCTGTAACTGTCTGTGGTGCATTCTGTGACTGAGGAGTCTGTGAAACTTGTTCTTGTCTCGGCGGACGTGGTCTTTCTTTAGTCTTACCGGTAGCTATGTTGTGTTTCAGAACTGCACACTCGTTTATAAAATGACCTGGCTGTTTACAATAATTGCAGTTTCCTTTAACGGGAGCTGCAGGATGACTGGCTTGATTCGTACACCTCTTCTGACTGTCTTGAGGAACAGATTGTGCAACTAGTACTTTCATTTTCGTGTCTTTCATACGTTTCCTTTCGTGATCTTGCTCTTCTCTGACTCTATTCTGGTGATATTGAAGCATCTGTAACATCTGGGACGGGGTATTAGCTTGCCAGGTACTTTCGACTTTCAAAACTCGATTTTTAATTTGTGGACTTGAATTCTCGACTAGTTTAGTAACAAACAGATGAGGGTATGACTCACTACTTGTCTTGAGGCCACTGTTTATGGTAAAACATTTCTCAAATCTGGAATAAAAATCACTAATATCTTCGTCTTGTTTCTGTTTACAGGCTGAGATTGCATCCCAGTCTTCTTTTCTAGTTGTCAATAATCTAGGCAAAACTTGTATTAATAATTCTGGTAATTCTTTGCATTTATCTCCAAGACCGGTACCTGGTACTCGTGCCTTGTCTTCAGCTTCTAGGACTGCCCAATCGATCTTTTTCTCTCCCACCTCCCATTCTTTTTCCTTGAGTTTCTCATATACCCCTGCGGGCAACAGGACCTTTAACATTTTAATGATATCTGGATACGTGTATTCTCCCATACGGAGCATGTCTTTTAATTCTCGGTGGAACCCTGCTGGATCTTTATCATGACAGGGAATTAACTTTTTCATCTCTAAAAGTTCCATCTTTGTGATCGGGGTGTAAACAAACACTCGTTGCATTTCACCACCGTCTGTCTTAACTGGATGCACTTCTCGTAACGGATTCTGTCTGTCTATGTAAAAGGGTTTACTTTCTGGGGGTGAGACATGAACAAAATGTGGGTTCAAAAACGTTCTGTATTTGTGGCGCTGTTCTAGAATGACACTAATTAAATCGGTACCTAAACCTTTCCATCTATACTGGAGTAACTCGTTCAGGACATCGTGTAACGGACCTGGATCAGAATGTTGACCCTCATACAATGTAATGAGGTGCTGGATCATATACATACCCGCCAGTCGTTGCTCGGCTGGGGGCATTTTCAGAAACATTTGTGCCACTATTTCGTCTGGAAAAGTGGTAGAATCAGTAATCCATCGGACTGCTGATCGGACTAGTTCTTGTTCATGCATGGTACTTAACTCGCTATAACCGATTCGTGACTTCAGAATGTGATCGGTAGCTTGAAATACTTGTTCCAGAGAACCTTGTTCTGGTGCTGGATGGTGAAAAATTGACTTGTGTTCTAGGCGCAAATGGCGATCTGGAAATCTCGATTTTCCTACATACGCTATTCTGTCGGGATTCTCGTCCTCTACCTCTTCTGTAGAAGAGTCATTTTCTTTCTCGCTTACTTGTGCTGCTTTGCGTTGTTCGTGTACCCTTATTATTTCTTTACGAATTTTCTTGTACATACTCTCTATACTACTGATGGTTCTGTGCTTACCCTCGGCTATATTATCACTCCACCTTGTCAGGGTTCTCATTTCGACTTGATCTTTGGTCGGATAATCTTGTTCTCGTATTAGACAATTAATCAGAAACTTTAATAGCATGAGCTGGACTTCAGCTTTTCTTTGGCACATGACATCACTAATACTTTCTGGATCATTCCCTGTACGGATGAAACGATATATTCTGTCTAGATCTTCTTTCATATCTGATAGGGTGACTAGATACTCGGTCACCTTTCTCACGCGTAATGAATATAAAACCATATTATCCTCGCCTGGGACTGGATCATAGCCACATTCATTAAGGGCTTTTCTTATTTCTGCAACAGACTGATACCTGGGCGTACGCTGTGACGCTTGTGCATGTAATTCGGCTAACGTTAAACGCTTGTGTGGCGGCGGGGTTTGAGGAGGACCTCCCCCTGCGGCCCCTAAACTAGAGTCGTCTACTGATGCTCTTCGTCCTGGCAGAGTGGGAAATGGAAATGTAGGCTGGACTTGTATGGCGGGCTGGACCGGGGGTACCGTAACAGGTACTCCGGTGTCTGGAGGAGCGGGAAGTGCCTGATTTACAGGGACTGGCGGAGCAGGAACAGGATTTGCATATTCTGGGACTGTGTCGTCCAAATAGGACGAAATGAAAATATCAGCTGCGGTCGGTTTGTGACGTAGCTTGAGCGGAACTAATGGTGGCGGGAAATTACTGGATGCCTCCGGGGTCGCTTTTGGCAAGCCCTCGGCAAGAAGAGGATACATACCCTTAATAAGGGCATGCCTCTGTCTGTCTGACTGTTCGGTTTTAACTCGTTCACCAATCTCGATTAATTCCCTTTCTTGGGCTCGTTCTAAGGATTCTCTACTTAATTCGGACTTTCTGATTTCTTTTTCAGTTCTTTTATGAGATTCTTTGCGCCATAACTCGATGGCATCTTTCTGTGACTGTCTGGCTTTCTTTTTCCATAATGCTTCTTCTACTCTCATGATGCACTCGGCATCCCATGTACCCGATACGGGCCATCTATACTTTTCTTCTAACTGTTTGGTATACTCTACCCATAAATCTAGATACAATATGGCGCTTATGCCATGCTTCTGATACATAAAATGACCTGGACTGTCCCTAGGCGGGACAGGAACTGCTTCTTCTAGCTGACCCTTTCTAGTTTTTAACTGACGTAATCTTGAAAAGAGGGACATTGCAAACTTGAATCTGAACACAATACAATACACGAGGAACAATAACAATTGAGAAAACAATTCAGGCATACCACGACATGGAAAATACATTGAATAACATTATGGAGCAACAGTTCGGACAGAATACTACCTGGAACACTGAGAACAGAAACACATGAATTTCTCGAGAACGGAACAGACTAGAATTACTGGATGCGCTGCTGAAACAGCACGGAACATACCGGTCCCATAAAGGGACGCATCAAGACCCGTATCCACCTAGGTGAACACTTCGTTTCAGATCTGCGTACCCAGACCTATCGGACCAGAGACAATTTAGATTGACCCTGTCTAGATACTACCCCAGCAACGGTACTCACCGGGCAGCAAGAACGGAAGGCCTCGAACGGGACTGGACTGCTTCAACGCCGGACGAACGAACTTCGGACTTCTGTTACGGGTGGGCCTCCGGATACCTCGGACCTTGGACTCTCGGCTTGGGCTCTGGTCGGGACTCGCCGCGTTCCTCCACCGTCTCGTCTGGATGCTGGACCGCCTCCTCCGTCTCCTCCGTGGGCCTGAGGGATACTTGAAGCAGAAATATCTGCCGGTGCGCAGAAGAGTTCCGTCACGACTGCAGAGGGTCAGGGGGTCGGCGTGGCTTCACCGACGCGTGGGGAAAGGGCAAGTCCCTGTTCGGGCGCCATTATGTGGTATATAAATAAATAATACCGGATCTAGGTTTGTCTGGACTTAGCAATAACAGATAGCTCAATAAAATAAGAGTCAAGATTCGAGGTAGTAGGAGTTTTGCAGGTTTAATACAGCATAAGGACAGGAACAGGACAACCTGCACAGGAATAGGATGGCAGCGCTGCCGGGGGCAGGATCGGAATCGGCGTAACATTAAATAACAAGACATGATCATATATACTAAAACAGTTGCATTACAATACATACGATAGGCGGAGCAGTGGGTGTGGTCAATAGGCGTGACGCGTAGCAGTCGCGAAAGATAAGGGTGAAAGTAGGTGTAACAGAGGCGTATACATAGACATGTGATGCAAACGTAACAGAATATGTCATGAATGGGGCGGAAACATGGAGGGGGCTACCTAAGGAGCCGGGACCTCTGACCTAATGGTGCTCGCAAACTGGCAATGACGTGTTACTAGGAGAAGCTGGGGGCTACGAACTCTGTGCTAGGAGCAGAGACTGAAGTCTGGAGAGTCAGGGCGACATGTACCTAAGCAGTATCTAGTATCTGATGTTTAGAGAACATGTTGATATGAACTAGGAGTCAGGAGGGGAGAGGCTAACGGACTCTAAGACTGGAGCATGCATTATTCTACATGTAGTGCGTGATGAAGAATATTAAATGACCATTAAATGCAGTATTTCTCTAACGTGGAGACGTAAAGGCTAGACAATGACGGAAACTATTGATGCAGTTCAGTAGCTTTAGGAATGCAGAGAAGGAGGACCGAACTGATAACTGGAATCATAACATACTCTTGGCAGACTCAGAGGCAGAGCCAGGCTGAGCCGGGCACTGCGAGGCAGGAAGTAAGTGAAGGGTCAGGGATACAGGTGGGGGCTGTATCGCTCCTCAGTGAGGCTTCAGGAGACAGGAGCTGAATCTGGTGTCCAGGCCCTTTTGAGGCCTAGAAACGGGGACTTTACAATGGAATAACGTGCACACTGAGAAACGTGGCAACGTAACTTTACATAGGCCTGATATTCGTAGTATTCACGAGAACTGGAAATTGGCATACTAGAGGTGGACACAACTGTAATTGCGTCTTTAATCGAACATGGGGAATACATATGCATATTTAATCATGCACAGATAACATATGATGGAGGACTCGTAGGGACACAGAACATGGCAAAATTTACTTTTCCACACTGGGACTCCGAGTTCCCAGGAAGGTATGGTGCTCCCCACTGGAGTTCAACGGTAGAAAGGCAGGAAAAGCTGTGTGTGGTGGCTTAATGTTAAAATATGTGAAGGCCATGCCAGGAACAAATTGTCTCATGGGAGGAATACATGCATTTATTTCACCTCCACATTTTCTTTTTGCCAGGCACAGTAATTTTTTATTTACTATGTATAGTGACATGGATTTGATGGATATAAAATGTGGGTCTTACCTACATATGCATTGCCCCCTACACTCAGATTACTTTGTAATCTGGGTGAATTGGCTAAAATCAAACTTCCACACACCCAATACAATGGGAATGCTTGCTTAAATAGTGACAGACAATAACAGTCTCCATGGTTGCCACAGACAGTAGATATTTGTTTTGCTTCTGCTGGTAGATCTCCCAGTAAATGGCTCCAGCTCTTTTTGCGCCTGTTTTGTACCCACGCTATATTTTTGGCGCTAATCTTTTCTGCTCTACTTCGCATCAATTTGTGTGACTTTTCTAAATACTTGTGCATGCGGGGTTTTGGTGTTTTTGTGTGATTAACGCCCTGAAACACCCACTCTGCATACATTAAATCGACTTTGGCGCAGAATGGCGCTAAACCGTTTGTGCCTCATGCTAACTTTAAAAGTTGGCGGAAATAATTACTTGCGCCTATCTGAAAATGTGTGCGAGGTTATGCGCCACTTTGCATTATGCTAGTGCCAGCGCAAACTCTTTACAATTATGCCCAATAGAGTCATCTATTAAGGGTCTCTAATATGGGAGCATAGAAGAAGAAGGTGACAGCATGATCAGACTGCAGTATAAGTCCAAACGAAAAGTAAATAAGTGTTTTTTTTTAAACTTAACACTTGCATGAATAGGGAAAGCAGAGAGGTATACACCTCTCTAAGTTTAATGGGAATATATTCTAACTTAAACAATTAGAAGACCAATTGAAAATTAACAGGAGATTCAAAAATGTCTTATCTCCCTCACACCACCAGGAACCAATCAGTCCATCACTCAAGTGTGTCTGCAACATAGCTTTGAATTTCCAACACATTGAACTAAGGCTGCCGTTTTCAGCCTTGAACATCTTGCCATCCTGGTACACGATGATTAGGAAGCTTCTTTCGTTCATTGTTTCTCGAAGATCACTGCCAACTCTCTCCAAGGCCTCTCTTTTAGTCGTCTAATACAGACAATAAGCCTTTCCCTAGCTAATGAAATAATACATTTGCAAGAAAAGTGAAGCATGCTGGCAAGCAATCTACAGTTCACATGAGCCCTGTAGTCACGGTAACTAAAATGAACATTATGGGGCCGATTAGGATGGAGGATTTTCCGCCTCCTCCGGGCCGGCGGAAGCCACCTCTGGCCCGGAGGAGGCGGAAAATCCTCTGCGGAGTCACCAAAGACCCAACGCCGCATTACGATGGCTGGTGGGTCTCTGTCCGCCGCTTTTCCGCCGCGGTCGGATTACAACCGCGGCGGAAAAGCTCTCATTTGGCTGGCAGTGTCTATCAGACACCGCCAGCCAAATTAGGATGCAATTGTAAACATGCTTTTCCGTGGCGGTTTTTCCGCCGTGGAAAAGCATGTGTACTTTTGATTTTGGGGGCCAGTTGCGGGCCCCCAGGGTGTAGGCGGGTGGGGGTGCACATGGGGGTACCTATGGTACCCCCCAGTATTTACATGCACAAAGCGGCAGGCACCGCGCGGTGCCTGCCGCTTTGTGCATGTAAATGTTAAACATGCACTTTTAACATTGCGGCGGGTGCTGCTTGAAGCAGCACCCGCCGCAATGTTAAATATCCAGGATGTGACAGCCAGGGTGGCGGTCACATCCTAATTTGCACGGAGGGACCGCCGCAGCCCATGCGGACGGTCCCTCCACCTCTGGGATGGCGGACGGACGCAAGTCCGTCCGCCATCCTAATCGGCCCCTTAATGTGCACTTTGAATACATGGTTATAGACGCACATGTGTAACTTTAGAAGAACTGCAAACATGATAATAAAAACAATATTAATAATAATAATAATAACAATAATTTAGTGTTCAGTTAATTAAAACCACAACAATATTAGATACACAATTTAAAAAAAATCACGATCAATTACATTATTGTATTCCAAAAAACATCATAAGATATACACAATTGTTAAAATATTCTCTGCATGTCTCCTTAACCGCATCGTTGCGGCGCATTTTCCCCTGCTGCGCTGAGTTTTTTAAAAACCCATTATTCATGACGAGCTGGGCTCGTCATGAGCGTGCTGGGAGGCTACCTCATGACGAGCCCAGCTCGTCATGAGCGTCGAAGGGGTTAAGATACTTTTGCTTTCAGTTCTTGTTCATGAATGTGTGAAAATGTTATTAATTTGCAATTTATTTGGGAGTCGGTTGAGTCCAGTCCTCTTATAATAGCGGTTCTACACCAGTTTATTCCTCTGTCCAAGAATGCTCTCCGTAGAAAGGTCATTTGTGCTGGTTGCTATATCTTACAATGGCATACAAGATTAACCAAATCTTCCTTTGTATTGCAACAAAGTCGACATTTTTGGTTCTCCATATGCTTCCATTTCCAGGCGTCCACAAGAGTGGGGAACTTTCTAAACCGTAATGCCATTAATTGTCTTTCTACATTAATAGAAAAAGTGGAGTCCAAATAGGCCGCTTGTTTCAGTATTTTATAGCTATTGATGACTGTCCAAGAATGAGATCTTTTAGAAAATATGCCTTTATCAACCAGCAACGAATGGAACTTTGTGGTTTTGTTGAGTGCTAGCATGAAAGTTGGATAGGGCATATTTTTAGTACAGAGATCAGTAGTACAATTAACTTTTAGAGCTTCTTCCAAGAATGTATAGGCTGTCAAGCTTTTTTCCTGTTCCAATTCCAGCCATAAACATTTGTTGAATCAATTTCCCTCTATATTTTGGTTTATCTGATACCACACCTTTATGTACGTGTAGAGTCTTCCCAATGTTTCATTCAATAGCCCAAATTCTAGGTGCGTTTGCACTGGTGAGGCAGTCTTGGGGAGATGTGGAAACATTTTATAAATACTAGTTATTAGCCTGTTTAGAGTCTCTGAGTCCTTCCCATGCATAGCGGCACTGGCGTAAGATATTGTTGGCAGTTTTTTAGCAGAAATAGTCATCAGTAGCAGTCTTAATGAAGGTCCCTCCAGTTTCTTTGCAACTGCTTTAGGGCAAATGTTTGAGCCTCCGCTCGCTGCGTCATATATTTTTTCTTGTCTTGGAAGGATGACTTATCATCTACATTAAAATTCCCAAATACTTGTAGAACAATACTTTCTCTAATAAGTTGCCTTTTAACCTGATATTATGATTAGAGGCTATTCGGTTTGTAATGAGCATTGATTTAGTTTTAGATAAATTGAGTTCAAATGTATATTTACAGACAGAAATTCAGATGGTTCGTTTAATAGTCATGTCAAACCCACCTTAGTTAGGCTCAAAGAACAATATCATCTGTGTAAACAAGATGCAACAATTGTAGTTTGCCCAACTTCGGTGAATGTGAGGTAATACCCTTGAGCTTTCCAGATAGGTCTGAGATGAATAAATTAAATAGGTGCGGGCCAACACGCACCTATTTTTTAGAACCATGGTCGTATGCACCTTTCTGGGAATTCTAGCTCCTTTCCCAAGCTTCACTCAAACCCAGGTATCTGTATAAAACAGCAGTAGACCCCTATGTATTCTCTCCGGTATATTCCAGGATTTTAATTTAGTCCACATAAGTTTCCCGTCATGTCAAAAGCAGCTTTTAAATCTGTATAGCACAGATATAGGTCCTGTTACTTGTTTTTACATTTTGCAGCAAACAGTGAAATTGACAGGATATTTGTAATAGTTCCGATACCCTTTCTAAACCCTGTTTGATTTTTCGGAATTAAATTACATTCTCTTGACTAGTCAACCAGATCTTTAAGGATAAGTGAGGCAAAATACTTAGCTTCGACGTCCCGTAAGGCAATTAGCCCATAATTTATAGGGTACGATCTGTCTCCTCCTTTTTAAATAGGGGTTATGATAGATCCCTGTGAACTATCTGGAACTAGATTAATAATTTCTACATCAACGTAAAGTTTTTCTAAGTGCGAGCTCCAAAACTCCGAATCATATTTAAAAGTGGCTTGCGGAATGACATTCGGGCCAGGAGGTCCATCACTTTCATTTCCTCTGCTGTGTAGAATGACTGATTTTTTCTGTGGAATCGATTCATTCTTAGTTGTCTGTGTTACAGTCAGTGATTGGCAATCATCCGCGTCTTGAAGTTGTTTCTGTTTAATTTTTTTCCTGAGAAAATTAACCCATTCCTGCTCTTGTATATTCGATGTTAATACATTCTGAGGTCTAGAAAAGTTATTTATTGTCTGCCAGGATTTGTTTGAGTTTGAATGTCTTACGTTGTAAAGTAGTTTGGACCAGAAACTCTCTGCTTTCACTTTTTTAAATTCCCACATTCTCTTTTTAAATTGTTTTCCCAGTTGTTGAAATATTTCCCAGATTATCCCATCGGATTTTTCTAAGCGCAGATTCCTTTGTGCTCGTCTTAGTTCTTTCTTTAGCATTTGTAGATCACTTGGTAGATCTTTCGTTTGATTGTATCTTTTAACCCTGATTTCAGGTTCTTTCATTATTTTTGCTAATATGTTTAGAAAAAGCGACCAAGCTTGTATTCTGTTCATGGGTTCTGTTGTTTAACTTTTATTGTTAACAACAAATCTGTTTTGCTGTGTTTGTCCATTTCAGACGCTTTAGATTTATTGATTTATTTTTGCCCTCCGGTGTTTTAGTAAAATGAAATCTTTGCATGTTTTGATTAAATATTATGTGCTGCATTGAGTGATCACTCAAGGTGGTGTACTCTATGAAGAAGCTAGCTAATGATGGCATCAGAGGAAGTGTTACAAGTGTAAAATCTAACATCAATTTCTCCCTTGGGCCGTGATAAATTCTTTCCAGCGGGCGATCTTTGTCCGTTCTTCTGTTAAGCACATGCATACATTGGAATTCAAGATCTGTTGCTAGTTGCTGACCAATATGGTCTACACAACAAGTCCCTGCATCATTTTGCTGTTGTGGAACACACTAAAATGAATTATCTGCTGTTAAGATTTCATCATCATCCGGCGTACATATCAGATTGGAATTAAAATCTCCTGTCACTATTAGATTCCACGTGGGCTCATTAAAGCGTAATCTTGATATTGTTTTGGTTAGAAGGGCATATTTATCCTTTTTTATTTGAGCCTTCGGTTGTATGTAGTAATTAATTAATAACATTGTATTACCTTTACTTGAGTGTTGATCTGAGAATTTTAGAAAGTTGTATATTGGGATCCAGAGATTTCAGCTGTTCCATTGTTATTTTTATAGCTGTGGACACTTATACTATTAGACCGCCTATTGCACGACCATATTGCTTGCATTATTCCGCAGCTACTGTATAGTGGGTGAAACCTGCTTTCGGAATCTCTTCCTGCGACCAAGTCTCCTACAGGGCTATTATATCACAATCTGCCCACTCCTTAAGTGGAAGGCCCTCCTCAAGTAATCACCTGGCTTCAGCTAGGTTCCAAGATAGGATGTGTATAGCACTTGTTTCAGAGCTGGTAACCTTAAATCTATTATGTCAGACACTGATTTTGTTGCTTAGTATACTGGTTAGCCAGTTCCATTGATTTTGATTTCGTTCAGTCCCTCCTTGTACTTCTGTAACTAATCCCTCTGAAATCTGGCCTGTCCCACTCCTACCCTTTGCGTTATATAGAATTGAATAAACCTGTGAGGAAACTGCCTTTTGATTTGTTTTCCTTTAGTATGCTGCTTTTCAAATATTTTCGTCAAAATGGACGACGAGGTATGACCGTGCTACTTTTTGAATTCCCCAGGCTGAAAATTGATCCGAGTTACTGTGTATTAACTGTGCTATTTCTGACATCTGCCACATAGTTAATTTTCGTTCTTTTGTTGAATTATTATCTCCTGATAGAAATTGGACTGCTACAAGATCTGACGATTGTATGTGTTTTAGTTTCTGAACTTCTACCATACGTTTCATAATATTGCCTCTATTTATGATATCAAAATTGCCCTGCGTTTCATATTATGGGGTCCATATTACCTAGTGAGTTACCTGGGTACTAGATACTATTCCCCTTCTTATATCTTTGTCTTTGAGAATACAGATTTTTAGATAACCATAAAAGGGACATTGCTGCTTAGTTTGTATATGATTTTGAGATACTGCTGGAGTACATTGATCTGTCACTTTTTTTACTGGATGTTAGGGTAAAGAAGTTGTGTCTACTTTCTCAGCGTATGTAATTGCCCCACTAACAGATTTCCAATCATGAGTATAAGTAGGTTCCCTGTTTACCACTAGATCCGTTCTTAATTTTTGAGCACTTAACAGAGTTTCTGGCTTCATTGCAACATACTTTTTTGGAGTTTTTTAAGTTTCCCTCTTTGATGACCCTATCTTTTCCTTCTTCCTCCTTGTTTTCTTGTAACTTTTGCTGTGTTGGTGAGGACAGGTCGTGTTGTTCAGGCTTGTTTTGCTTGCCACATTGTCTAACTCTTCATATATTCTATTACTTTCTTCATGCTTTACAGTGGTGACTATAAGTTTACCCTTTGACTCAGTTTTCATTGGATCTTTAAATGATGCTGATGAGCAGTCCTCGATTTCCATTAAAATTGAATTATTAATGCAATTCCTGGGGGCTACCTCCTTTTCCTTATATGTGCCTTTGAGTCCTTCACTAGAGGTATTTGCATTATTTATAACACTATCCAGTGTTGTTCCAGGACGATCTTCTTGTTGCTCATCTGCGGTTGTTTTACGGAAGATGGGAAATCCTCTTTTACCTTGCTGCAGTTTAGGATCGTTCGTCTTGTTTCTTGCTTTCCTTTCCTTCTTCTTTTGCCTTCTTTAATTGAGGCCTCTTCTTTTCAGGTTTCTTTGTTGTCACCACTCTGATCAGTTCTTATAAGATCCACCGTCTCATCAGTGGGAAGTTGAGATTTTTTCTTTTGTTCTTGAGTTATATTTTTGGAGGCCTGTGCATGGTATTGACTTACAATTACCTCTGATTTTTTTGTATGGGCAGTCTGTAAATTCACAGCCGGCGAAACCAAGAGCCTATTCAAGCAAAGTATCTGTTCCAATATTGTCTGAAGAAATCCTAATTTGTCTATTATTGGTCCACATGTGCAGGTTGAGCCCCGTGGTGAGTAAATTGGTTGTACTCTTTTTATTAAATGTGTTAAGTCTTCAAATTTAGTATTTATTCCAGCTATATATGATGCGATGATATTCATAAGATTTATTTGTATGTCCAATTTATCCGACTGTATTATCAATGTAGCTGTCGACATTTGTAGTGTTTGGAGTACTAATGGAATTAATTCTGTTTGCCCATTTTTATTGCTTTTGAAATTACTTGCCCCTTTTACAGGTGAATCTCCAGATTTCTCCATTGGTTTTGAATGAAAGTTGGCTCTCAGATCAGATGTTTTGTCTTTTCCTCCCATGTGGTTTGGACTAAACATGTTTTTCCTCTTCAACCCTTCCTTTGGCCTCCACCTTTACCATGTGTGTGTCAGCCTCAGGTTTGCTCGCCCATGAAGCAACCAACTCCTCTTTTTTGATTCCTTCCGCCGTTATCTCCTGAGTACCTTCCACACGTTTACTCACCCTTGAGTCACCCAAGTCAGTTAGAGATAGACCTTAGTTTGACCAAAGGTGTATTAGATTGTCTATGTTTGATTGCAAGTCATTTAGGCTAACTTCTTGTCCATGCTCAATAGTTTGTAAGGAGCAGCTGTTGATGTATTCAGATCGTAGGGCTTCTGCGTTGTAGCCAAACTACATGGCATGCTTACCCACAGATTTTACTAGAGACAAGTAGAATTTCATGATGTTGATGTTCCGAGCTAATACTGATGTCGTATCGGGCAGCATCTACTGTTGCTGTTGTTATTATGGCCCTAGGTTACCCCGGCTAGACTGCTCTTGTCTTGAATCTCTCGCTTCACTATCTGTTTGTTCGGGTCTTGCATCTCAGTGCAGTTTAAATTTGAATGTAATATCCTTGGAGTAGGTTCTTGAACCAGCTCTTCACCCCTTTGGTGTATCCGTTGTACGAATTTTTGGGACTCCAGCGTGGTCATCAGACCTGATGTTTCTCCAGGTGTAGCACAGAGATATGAAGCAGGATCTTTTAAATAGTGAAATCTTGAATTTTGCATCGTTTTTCTATTCAAAATTGTTTTTTCAAACATAGACGTAATAGGCGAGATTAGTGGGCTCTTCACTATAGAATTTCACCATTTACTGTTGCTGGTTTGTCGCTTTTTTCCTTTTGGCGAGGCTTTTATGAGTAACTATTTTTCCTCCCAATGCCTTCCTCACCCTGCCTGATTGCCTAGCTAAAAGCTTAAATGATTTAATGATATATATTTGTTTTAAATTGAAGAGTAGTTATCCACTTTTGACCTCTAGTCTCTTCCAGCCTCCTTGAACCCCCTTCTTTTACTCACCAGATTCCTTTCCGCAAGGCGGTAGCTGTTTATTTCCTTCTGCTCAGCTTCCTGAGGCAGGGGAGCAGATAGCAGGGCACTCAGGAGAGCCTGCAAGCCGCCCCCAACCTAGTTGGGTCACTTCTGCAGACTCACAGGACATACACTCCGCTGCCGCCCCATAACGGTGGCTGCACTCTCTTACCCCTCGCTCCTGCTGTTAGTCCTGTTACTACTGTCATCAACCACCCCAGGAATTGCTCCGGACACGTGCAATTCCTCCCTTCCAGATAGAAGTGCACTGCAGGGGGGACAAACTGCTCTCTGCTCCTGCTCCAGCTTTGCCTTACTCTGCCCCCTCTGCTCTATCCCGGTGGAGGTATGGTGTGAGACAGCGGGCAGTAGGTGCAGGGCAGTAACGTACTGTCGGGGGCTGTCCAGGGGCTGAGCTGCTAAACTGCTCCCACTCCTACCCCCTACCTCTACTGCCGGTCACTGTCAGCACTTCACAGTCTCTCCTCTGGACTGTGCACCCTAAGTACAGTCCACACTCACAGGTCCCGCCACACACCACCTCTTTTTCTGACAAACCTGTGGAGGTTAGTGCTGGCACCGCAGGAGCTGCAGGAGCCGCTGATCAGGACACAGCAGGTCGGCACAGTGTTCTCGCGGCTGGGGAGGGAAGCAGGGCAGGCAGCTGCAGGCTGTCAGGTAGGCAGGCGGGCTGTCAGGAGCGAGCGAGCAAAAACTTTGGATGCAGCAGGGGCAGTGATTGCTAGTCCCGCTTAGCCCTGCTCAGCTCGGCTCAAGCTCTGGCTCCGTCTCCGACCGTGAGCTCGGTATACTCTGTGTACTCTGTGTGCAAACTCCCCCCCTTCCGCCAGGAACTGCTCTCGCTTGCAAACAAGAGAAAAGAATACATGTTTACATATGCAAATATTGATTGAAGTATCAGTGTAAAACGTGAATAAAGAATATATGATTCATGTTTAAAACTGAACATTAGTGCACATGTAGATATATCTGTAGTTTCTACAGTGAATGCAATTCAGTACTGCATTTAAATGTTTCACACACATTAATAAAGTGAAGGCACACAATGAATATAATGTCAGGTGCACATATTTAATTGCATCTTTTTGATGTGTAAGGATGGAGTCTAAATAACACTGCTACTGGCCTGGAGATGGTTTATTGCATTTAGTGCATTTGAATAGCAAGGTTGATGAGTATGACTGACATTACCCAGCACAATAAAAATTATTTGTTGTAACACATGACCAGGAGTGGATGCATGGAAAAATAGGTACATTCCATTACCAGTCGGTTGTGCATGTGTCCTTAATTGTTTTGCTTTTTACAATGAATTAGTCTCGCCCACACTTTCAAATAAATTGTGTGGTTTAAGTGATTTTAGAAGCACTCTTGTGTATCGTGATATTTTGCAACACAATATTGGCGCACACCTTTTTTTACACTCTGAATAGTACATGTTTCAATATAACAATTAGAGAAGGTAAATACGGGGATGGAATTTGTTAGTAGTAATGCATTACCAAGATACTTTTGAGGAAATCTTGCTGTCCCTTAAGCATGTGAACATACACACACAGAGTGCTTGACAAGCTCCCGAGATGTGCAAATGCAAACTTACCACATCTAAAATGTTCACCCACAAAACAGATTTACACTAGTCAACTCCTGATTTGGATATCAAATAAGGTGGTCCAGCATATTCCTATAAGCAAGGCAAATTACACCTGTTTTCTTTGTCGCTTCCAGCCATTTGTAATTTTATCGACGTCCTTAGTCATCTAATCGTCTATAAAATTAAAGGCCTGATTAAGACTTTGGCATAAGGGATACTCAAACAGAAATGTGATGGAGAGCCCATCTGCCCTATTTCAACTTTATTGTACATCATGGTATCTAGAATAAGATTGGCGGGATGTCAATCAAATGTGACAAAGTTCCTATCCACCAATCTTTGAATCAGGCCCTAAATTTGTAATCATCTTTCCTTCTTTGGGTAATTCACTGTTATAATAATCTTCTTACCTCTACTATGATTTGAAGGAAATACAGATATGTGGCCAATTACTTATATGTGTTCTTGGGATTAGGTGAAATCTAGGAAAATCTACTTCTTTGGGACATGGGGTGGATGAATAATTTAAATTAGTACTCTTACCTAAATCTTTCTTGCAAAAATGGTTGTATTCTTGTCAATGAGGATAGAATAGGTGTAATAATGTTATGTAAACCAGCATTCCTGTCCGTATATGTGTTTATTTTTCATTAAATATGGCTGTGTAGTGTTCCACAATCAGACATATTTTTTTAGCTTAAGAATTAATTTCTTCTAACTTTCAGTTATCCCCTGTCTTAGAAAATCCATCCTGCTGAGAAAACGGGGCTAGTGGGTTCTCTCCCACACATTCTTTGCAGCACTAGCACCAGGACATGGCCACAGTTTTTTGCAGAACAATGGACCATAAGGAGGGTATACATACAAACATTTCGATGCACAGAACACTAATTATTTGGAAATGGTTTAGTAAATCAGACTGAAAACACATTCACAGTTTTGAGACTATCACTTGTGTCAAACTTTGTTCGTATTGAAAATATCTTGACTTGTTTCACTTGCTCCATATCTTGCTGTGCTTGGGTGTACCTTGTTGCTCACTAAAGTTTCACAATTCCCAGTGATTGAAATAGATGTGCAATGCGCATGTTAATTTTAACCTTGATTTCAGCTTTTTATTGGGCACACTTCGGTCAATTAACCAGTGGTACTAAAATATAACTGTAGTATATAGCATACATGTAAAAGGTTATGAGGTGTGTGTTTGAGCAGTGGCTAAATCACAGGATTAAGATGGAATGTAGAACCTGGATCATAGAATGTTGAGGGCTGTTCAGGAGCAAGGTGACAGTTGCTTGAGGCAGTTGCACTTGGTCTCTGATGGGTGAGGTGCCCTCATTAAATACTCCTATACTTTAAACTCGAAAAGGTGTTGCTGCTTACTTCAATTTGGTGTGGCTACTCGTTACACTGGTGATAATAGATGGGATTTTATTTCTAAGTTTTGAAAGGAGTGAGGGGACCTCGATCACAGGTTGCAGACACAGTGAAGAAAAGTGTCTAAGAAGAAGTTGACACTTACTTCTGACTTAATAGGGGTTGGTGCAAAGCTGTGATGCAACTGAAAGGAGAGAGGCACCAGAGGGGCTCGTTGTGTTTTACATTTCAGCGTTATTGACCTCATACCTGGTGAGCTGTGCGTCCCATTTATTATGGTTGGCCAAGCAGAACAAAGGCCTTTACAGCAAGGTGCTGTGATGCAAGTAGTTTACTTTCTGGCAAGGGCAATTGCTGGTAGAAACAGCCCCAAATCTTTACAGCGTCGCCATAAGGATGACATTGTGTTTCAGCCTAACTTATGCTCATTCAAGCCCACGTTCCTGTAAAAAGCAAGCAGGTCTGCATGTGTTGCACCACTATTTTAGATGGTTGGGATCTAAGCAATTGAAATACAATGTACTGAGAGGTACATTTTATGCGCATTTTCTGCCACAGTGACAGGCACACCTTTTGGAGGAAATTGAGCTAGCGTGCCTGTGAGAAAAAGTCAATGTGATGAAGGGCGCATACCAGAAGAATATCTAGGTGATTTTCAGCTTTATAATCTGTGCTTGGTTTAGTGTGTCTTGTCTGTCCTGGTGTCTTGTCTGTCAGGTTAACAGCATTGACGTGTTGGCAGTGCAAGGACGCAGTGCAGGAGCAACATTGAGTTGTTATACGCAGTACAGCAGGAGAAGTGTTTATTAACACCTTGGTGGTCACTCTCAGAGGCCCATATTAAAGGTATTTTAAGGTGTGCAGAAAACAATTGTGGTGAACATATTGAACACTGACATTGATGTATTGAAACAGAAGAAGTTAAAGTGAAAATTGGTACGTTTAGTTGGTCACGGTGACAGGCACACCTCTGCATTATAGCCTGATTCTGTAAATTTCTGCTTACATAGTATTGCAGGACTGAAATAGCTTTTTCAAAATATAGATTGTTGATTTTGCTACGGTGTTAGATTTTGTACTGTATTTATAGTCAGTTATTGTGAAAAACAAGTATTGTTGCTCTACAAGTAGTATTCAATGCAGAATGTATTACAGCTTTATTCTTTTTAAGTAGCCCGGGTGAGCCAACTGTAAGATGGAGCAAATGGAAAAAAATATTTGGGCACTATGCCAAGGTGTGTGGAATGTACCGGAGTGCAGGAAGGATATGTTTGCAGCTAATTCATTGTCTTGGTGGAGAAGGTCAGGTAATACTGGCGAATTAGCCAGAATCAAGTGATTTGGAACAGGAAGAATTAAATTATTTGAGACATGTATTCTGAAACTTGATCGCCACTATTTGCCAAGAATGAGTACTGTTGGAACCGGAGGTCTCTGGTTGGCACACTTATGCACTTTTGACAAGCAGGGACCCTCAGCCCCACGTCAGGGCAAGGGAACTACTCCTTCGAATAACCCCTGCTCACCCTCTAGGTAGTGTGGCGCGAGCAGACAAGGCTAATCCTCAGGGCGATAGTAAGTTAAGCATTTATGATCACACACAGTAAACCCACTGACCCACCACAAATGGACACCAGTCGTGCAGTTGTATCAAAAATACGTATACTTTATATAAAAGATAGATTCAAGCAGGATTATCACAAGACCATGTAACGTTTAACGATTTGAGGCCACCAGATTATGATAGGCAAGATTTAGTCTTTGAATGTTCGTTGTTCAGCAAGGTACGATGACAGGGAAATAAGAATGTTGCGGACCCTGGATCCGATATGAACTCGTAACGGAGTTCACGTGTACCTTGCTTGTGGAAGTCCGAGGCATTTCAGGCGCGGCTGGTGAGGGCGGACTCCGGACGAGGCCAACAGTTCTCCAGAGGATCTCTCCGGCTCAGGGTCCCCTCGAGGTGCGAGGTGGAGGAGCAGGACTGTGAAGTGTTGCGGCGATCCGAGGTTGATGCAGCTCACGGGGCGAGGCGCTGTTCAGGCCTGCGGGACGTACTACTTCTTAGCACGCCGGGTCGTACTCATGGATCTGTGAGGGGCGTCACGTTCTACGGCAGACGGGTGCAACACCAGGCTTCCGGTACCACGGTACGGGGAGGCCTTTCCTGAGTTGCGGCATAGGTCTTGGTATGCAGGAGGTCAAAGCGAGACAGTCGGGTACGTTACGACGTACGGACCGTCCGAGGCTATGGGATGCGCTCCGTGCAGATTCCGGCGGGAGAAGATGAGAGGTGCACAACGCACTCCATTAGCGGCGAGGTGACAGGAGAGCAGGCGGCCTGGCACTGAAGCGGAGAGCGACTCAGGGATGAGCCGGCTCTCTACGGCGGGGCGACCAGGCTCCGAGCTGTCACGACCTGGGAGGGGGCGAAGGCCCCCGGGTCACAACTCCGGCGAGGGAATAAGAACTAAGGCCCAACAGCAGATGGGCACAAGCAGATAGAACCCAATGGTCCAGGGGTTCTGTTCAGGGGGCAAGCTCGTTCAAGTTTTTGGAGATCGTTTCAGGCACCAGTCTACAAAGTCCTTTCTGGTCCTTTCCTCTCCATTCTCAGCAAGGCACCACTGCAGGCCCGTCTTACAGGATTCAGACCGGTTTCCGTCCTTCAACTTCTCTTGGTCCTTCTAGTCAGGCAGAGGTTCGTCGTGGTCAAAACTGGATCTGATTTGTAAGGAGCGGAGCTCCCATATTTATACTGCGATTCTTTTGTCTTTGCAGGCCAGGGGGCCTGAGCCTAGTTCAACCCGGTTTTGGAGTACTCTGTTTACAGAAAGCTGCCGTCTTCTTTCAGAGTGCGGGCAGAGACATCTGACGCTCCGCAGGAGGTGGAGCCAGCATTGTGGTGGTGGAGCACAACCCTACTCAGAGTCAAGGACTACTCCGCCCACCCATCCTGGTGTAAGCACCCTATTCACCACCTGGGGGTTCCAACTGTCCCCGGGAATCTCCCAGCCCTGTCACTCACACAAACTCAGACAACAGATACACATCCTGGCAGAGGCGGGCTAAATAGTTAGGCGCGCAAAGGCTATCTTTCTAAAAGTAGCATTTGCAAACCCAGGATATTAAAATAAACCTTACTAAAGGAAGTATTTTATTATTCTGAGTTCAGGCATACTAAACTCGAGATGCTACCGTGTTCCCTGAGTCTGCCGGGACTATAGCGTGTAATAGTTCCGACAGCTCATCTTGGCCTAAGAGAACCGGTAGCCCTTCCATAGTGAAGAACGAAAAGGGCGGTAATTCACTATGAGGACATGCCACACTCCAGGCTTGTCCTACCTTACGCTTCAATGCACCCTGCCCGTAGGCCTACCATAGGGGCGACTGATATGGAGGTTAGGGAAGGTTCAGGGACTGGCAAGTGTGGGCACTTGCGCAGTCAGCGTGACAGTACGGGACTGTACGCAGGGTCGGCAATGGCGGACCCGAGTCATGTCTTACGAGGCCACTTCTGTGGGTGGCGCAACCAGCGCTGCAGGCCCACTAGCAGCATTTGTATCTACAAGCCCCGGCACTCCTCGTGCACTTTACTGGTGACTGACAGTAAACCAAATAAGCCAATCGTGGAAATCAATTACGCATACACTTTACATTGGGAGCACTTGCACTGCGGCACAGATTGGCCGTGGCGCAGTGCCCTGAGCATCGTACACCAGCAAAACATCTGAGGCACATCAGCAAAAAGTGGAAGGGAGACTCACGCCAAGGTGCCAGGTCTAACACGTGTCCCCTCCAGCTGAAATGTGGGGAGAACTACCCTTGCCCAGGGAGTTCCTCATCACTAAGGTGGAAAAACCTTGCCAGACCGTCAGCATTGGCGTGGTCTATGCCAGGGAGCTGTTCCACCGTAAAGTCCATACTCTGTAGAGAAATGGACCACCTCAACAGTTTCGGGTTCTCACCCCTCATTTGCATCATCCATCTGAGGGGCCTGTGGTCCATCTGAACTCGGAAGTGAGACCCAAACAAGTAGGGTCTTAGCTTCTTCAGGGCCCAGACCACAGCAAAAGCTTCTCGCTCAATCGCACTCCACTTCTGTTCCCGTGGAGGTAATCTCCGACTGATGAAGGCCACAGGGGGATCCCAGCCCTCCTCAGTTGTCTGTGAGAGGACAGCCCCAATCCTATGCTCTGAAGAGTCTGTCTGCACTAGGAACTCTTTGGAGAAATCAGGAGCCAGGAGCAAGGGTGCTGTGCACATGGCCGTCTTCAGGGTGTCGAATGCTACCTGACAGGCGTCAGTCCAGATCACTTTCCGGGGCTGCTTCTTCTAAGTCAGCTCGGTCAAGGGGGCAACGATGGTGCTGTATCCCTTGACGAACCTCCTGTAATACTCGGTGAGTCCGAGGAAGGCCCTCACCTCCGTTTGGGTCTTCGGGGCTTCCCAAGCCAGGATGGTTTGAATTTTGGGTTGAAGGGGCGCCACCTGGCCGCTCCCGACTTGGTGTCCCAAATACACCCCCGAACCCTGCCCGATCTGACACTTGCTTGCCTTGATCGTGAGGCCTGCCTTGCGCAGAGCCGCCAACACTTCTCACAGGTGTCGCAAGTGTTCTTCCCACGTACTGCTGAACACTGCGATGTCGTCCAGGTAGGCGGCACTGAACGTGTCCAGTCCAACCAACACCCGGTTGACCAACCTCTGGAAGGTGGCAGGGGCGTTTTTCATCCCGAAGGGCATAACCCAGAATTGGTAGTGCCCATCTGGGGTTGAAAACGCTGACCTCTCTTTGGCCCCGTCAGTTAAGGCAATCTGCCAGTACCCAGACGTTAAGTCAAACGTACTGAGGTACCAGGCAGCCCCCAACCGATCGATGAGCTAATCAGCTCTGGGGATGGGGTGCTCGTCAGTCTTCGTGACCGAATTGAGTCCTCGATAGTCCACACAGAACCATAGTTCGGGTGTGGCTCCCGGCGTCGCAGCCTTCGGGACCAAGACCACTGGGCTGGCCCAAGGACTGCTGGAGGACTCAATCACCCCAAGAGCAAACATCTTTGAGACTTCCTCTTTGATGCAGGCTTGTACCCTGTCAGTCACACGGTAAGCCTTGTGCTTCACCGGCAAGCTGTCTCCTGTGTCCACATCATGGACGCACCAATCTGTGACACCCGGAACCAGGGAGAACAAGTCAGAGAATTGCCCCAGCAGCTGGCGGCAATCACTCTGCTGCTCAGGGGTCAGGGAGGGTGAGAGGTTAACTCCATCCGCTGACCCGTCTCGCTCGGAGGCCACCAAGAGGTCCGGAAGAGGCTCGGTCTCCTCATCCATTCCATCATCGGTTGCCAACAGCATGCCCACTTCGGACCTCTCCAAGTGGGGCTTAAGGCGGTTAACATGTAGTACCCTCAAAGGGTTCCTGGGAGTTTGCAAGTTCACCAGGTAGGTGACAGGACTCTTGCGCTCCACAACCTCAAATGGACCCGTCCACTTATCCTGAAGTGCACAGGGCTCCACTGGGGCCAAGACCCACACCTTTTGTCCAGGTTGAAGCTCCACCAGAGTGGCATTCTGGTCGTACCACCGCTTCATCTCCTCCTGGCTGGCTTCCAGGTTTGCCTCAGCAAGTTTCCTGAATCGCCTGGTCTGGTTTCGGAAGGCCAGCATGTAGCTATATACATTCTGGGGAGGTTTCCTGGTAAGATTGCTCCCGGCCTTCCCGAACCAGACTCAGAGGTCCTCGGACCGGGTGACCGTACAGAAGCTCGAAGGGACTGAACCCGAGCGACTTCTGTGGCACCTCTCGGTACGCAAACAGTAGGCATGGCAAGAGGACATCCCACTTACGCCTCATTGGTCCTTCTAGGCCCATAATCATGCCTTTCAACGGTTCAGTTGAATCTTTCAACCAACCCGTTTCCTTGGGGATGGTAAGGGGTGGTGAACTTGTACGTTACACCACACTCTTGCCAAAGGGACTTCATATACTTCGATATGAAATTGGTACCTCTGTCAGACACCACCTCTAGAGGGAATCCTCCTCGAGAGAAAATTCCCATCAGTGCTCGTCCCACCACGGGGGCCATCACTGTCCTCAGAGGGATGGCTTCAGGGTACCAGGTGGCATGGTCCAAAAAGATCAGGATGAACCTGTTGCCCATGGCTGTCTTGGGGTCCAGAGGCCCCACAATGTCAATTCCCACTCGTTGGAATGGGGTACTGACGACGGGGAATGGTTGGAGGGGAGCCTTGTTCTTCCCTCCACACTTACCACTGGCTTGGCAAGTTGGGCATGTCCTACAGTGAGCATCTGAGCTCCTGTGCATCTGGGGCCAGTAAAAGTGGGTGACAAGCCTGTCATAGGTCTTGTCCATCCCCAGATGTCCTGCTAACGGCACATCGTGAGCCAAACCCAGTAGGAAGGCTCTGAACTTCTGGGGTACCACCAGCACACGGGCTGACCCAGGTTCTGCAGCCTTAGGTTCTGAATACAGGAGATCGTTCTCCCAGTAGACCAAGTGTTTCCCGGACTGAACACCATTGGCCTGGTCTGCAGCCTGCTGCCGCATCCCCGCGAGAGAAGGGCTCTCTGCTCCTTGCAGAATTCCTCCCTGGAGAGACCCCCTTCCTGCTGCCAATGGGTCAGCTCAGGCAGGTCCCCCAGTTCGGCGATCTGTTCCCCGGTAGGCTCCAGGGCATCCCCCTCGAGGTCAGCTTCCTCCTGGGCTGTGGGAACTTCGGGGGCCGGCTGTCCGCGCCCCCTGCGCCTTCTCTTTAAGGCCGGTTCCTGGGACTCTCCTTCAGGCACCAGGATTTTTTCAACACCCTTACTGGCTGCCATGGACCGTGTGGTCACGCACGGCCAGTCGGATAGACCCACCATCCGCAGATGAGTCGTTTTCTCCACCTTTTCCCAAGGGGAGCTCTCCAAATCGTTCCCTAGCAGACAATCTACAGGCATGGAGGTCCTCACAGCTACTTGCAGAGTACCGGAGACCCCCCCTCACTCAAAGGGAACCTGAGCCATCGGACATTGGCTCTCAGAATTCTCAGCGTTGACAACCCTACAGTAGGCGTGCGGTACTACCTGCTCCTGAGACACCAGGTGCTGCCTCACTGCAGTCACACTGGCTCCTGTATCTCGAAGAGCCTCCGCCTTCTTACCATTGATGGTCACTACCTGCGCATATTTTTTAGTGTTATTGGGCAGGTAGTTTTCGGGGACCATCTCACTGTCTCCTAGCGAGACTAGGGTCATCTGAACGGGATCTCCACCCATTTGGACGGCTACTTCCTCCACAAAGTTAACATTAGCCAGTTGCCGGGGTGGAGCACCATTGGGTGCGTGTTTTGCAAATAAGCGACATTTAGGGTCAGAGGCAACGTGACCCAGGTCGCCACACCTAAAACAGGTGATGGGCCCTCTTTGAACAGGTTTACCTGTCAGGGCCCCGGTTGATTTCGGGGGTGGAGGAGGCTGAGAACCTTTCCCTTGGTTCCCTTGGGGATTACTTTGGGGGCCTTTGTGGAACCCTTTCTGTTTTCCCCTGTCCCCCTCACTCTTCTGCTGGGGACCCTGCCCACCTTTGGCTGAGTCTCCCACTGGACCTTTGTGGACCCTGGTGATGAGCCAGCGGTCCGCTTCCTCTGCAAGCTTCCTCGGGTTGGACAGCTTGCTATCGATCAGGTCATGGTGTAACTCAGGAAAACAATTATCCGACAAGTGCTCCCATGCCATTAAATCAAGTAGCCCTTGAAAATCAGTTACTTTACTGCCCTTCACCCAACCATCCAGCGCTCTGCAGAAAAATGTCACATACTCCACATACGTACCCCCTTGAATCTTCACACACTTCCTAAACCGCTGTCGGTACATTTCAGGAGTTAACCCAAATCGATTCATCAGGGCATCTTTTATGTGCGGGTAGGAGTTGGACTCTTCAGAAGGAAGATCTAGCAGGGTATCCCGCCCCTCGGTCAGGAACCGTCCCCACAACCCCGCTCCCCAATCTTTCTCAGGGACCCGGTGGGAGGACATGGCTACCTCGTAGGCCCGGAACCACTGCCCTATGTCATCCCCCTTAAAATACTCCTTCACCACATCCTTTGGTACGTAGACCCTTAACTCTACCTGGGCTGGTGTTGTGCTGCCACCAGGAGCTGCCTCCAAGCTCTTTGCTTTCAGCTCCAATTCTTGTAGGCGTATCTCATGCTCCAGCTGGAGACGTTTCTCTTCCATTGCCATCTGTCCTTTTAATCTGGCCATCTCCACTTCATGCGCTCTGGTTGCGGCCCTGTCCGCCAGCTCTTCTGACGACAGGCCTCCCGGCACTTCGATAAGGCTATCGGGTGGATCCACTACCACCTGATTTTCTGGCTCTCTCGACTCCTTCCAAGCTGTTAGTGCCTTGATGCGCTGGGCTCTGGTTTTGCAGCCCGCTTGGGAGACTCGGAACTTCTCGCACCGGGCTTTCAACAGATCAAGCTTCAACTGCTCAAGCCCTTCCCAGTCGACTTCGTTGATTCCAGAGATAATAGAGAGTGCTCTCACGGGGAGTGAACCAGGCATGGTTTAGAGATTGGAGATCTCTTGGCAAGGACGTAATCTGTGGCTCGTTGTTTGGTCTGCTCTCACTACGTGGTGATCAGTAATTCACTGTATATAAATCATAAATGCAAATCCGAAATCCTCTCGCTGCTGCCAATGTTGGAACCGGAGGTCTCTGGTTGGCACAGGTATGCACTTGTGAAAAGCAGGGACCCTCAGACCCACGTCAGTGCAAGGGAACTACTCCTTCGAATAACCCCTGCTCACCCTCTAGGTAGTGTGGCACGAGCAGACAAGGCTAATCCTCAGGGCGATAGTAAGTTAAGCATTTATGATCACACACAGTAAACCCACTGACCCACCACAAATGGACACCAGGCGGGTAGTTGTATCAAAAATACGTATACTTTATATAAAAGATAGATTCAAGCAGGATTATCACAAGACCATGTAATGTTTAATGATTTGAGGCCACCAGAATATCATAGGCAAGATTTAGTCTTTGAATGTTCGTTGTTCAGCAAGGTACGATGACAGGGAAATAAGAACGTTGCGGACCCTGGATCCGATATGAACTCGGGACGGAGTTCACGTGTACCTTGCTTGTGGAAGTCCGAGGCGTTTCAGGCGCGGCTGGTGAGGGCGGACTCCGGCCGAGGCCGACGGTTCTCCAGAGGATCTCTCCGGCTCAGGGTCCCCTCGAGGTGCGAGGTGGAGGAGCAGGACTGTGGAGGGTTGCGGCGATCCGAGGTCGATGCAGCTCACTGGGTGAGGCGCCGTTCAGGCCTGCGGGACGTACTACTTCTTAGCACGCCGGGTCGTACTCATGGATCTGTGAGGGGCGTCACGTTGTACGGCAGACGGGTGCAACACCAGGCTTCCGGTACCATGGTACGGGGAGGCCTTTCTTGAGGTGCGACACGGGTCTTGGTATGCAGGAGGGCAAAGCGAGACAGTCGGGTACGTTAGGACGTACGGACCGTCCAAGGCTATGGGATGCGCTCCGTGCCGATTCCGGTGGGAGAAGATGAGAGGTGCACAACGTGCTCCTTTAGCGGCGAGGTGACAGGAGAGCAGGCGGCCCGGCACTGAAGCGGAGAGCGACTCAGAGATGAGCGGGCTCTCTACGGCGGGGCGACCAGGCTCCGAGCTGTCACGACCTGGGAGGGGGCGAAGGCACCCGGGTCACAACTCCGGCGAGGGAATAAGAACTAAGGCCCAACAGCAGACGGGCACAAGCAGATAGAACCCAATGGTCCTGGGGTTCCGTTCAGAGGGCAAGCTCTGGATCAAGCCCTTGGAGATCGTTTCAGGCACAAGTCTACAAAGTCCTTTCTGGTCCTTTCCTCTCCGTTCTCAGCAAGGCACCACTGCAGGCCAGTCTTACAGGATTCAGACCGGTTTCCGTCCTTCAACTTCTCTTGGTCCTTCTAGTCAGGCAGAGGTCCATCGTGGTTAAAACTGGATCTGATTTGTAAGGAGCGGAGCTCCTATATTTATACTGCTATTTATTCTTTTGTCTTTGCAGGCCAGGGGGCCTGAGTCTAGTTCAACCCGGTTTTGGAGTACTCTGTTTACAGGAAGCTGCCGTCTTCTTTCAGAGTGCGGGCAGAGACATCAGACGCTCCGCAGGAGGTGGAGCCAGCATTGTGGGGGTGGAGCACAACCCTACTCAGAGTCAAGGACTACTCCACCCACCCATCCTGGTTTAAGCACCCTATTCACCACCTGGGGGTTCCAACTGTCCCCGGGAATCTCCCAGCCCTGCACTCACACAAACCCAGACAACAGATACACATCCTGGCAGAGGCGGGCTAAATAGTTAGGCGCGCAAAGGCTATCTTTCTAAAAGTAGCATTTGCAAACCCAGGATATTAAAATAAACCTTACTAAAGGAAGTATTTTATTATTCTGAGTTCATGCATACTAAACTCGAGATGCTACCGCGTTCCCTGAGTCTGCCGGGACTATAGCGTGTAATAGTTCCAACAGCTCATCTTGGCCTAAGAGAACCGGTAGCCCTTCCATAGTGAAGAACGAAAAGGGCGGTAATTCACTATAAGGACATGCCACACTCCAGACTTGTCCTACCTTACGCTTCAATGCACCCTGCCCGTAGGCCTACCATAGGGGCGACTGATATGGAGGTTAGGGAAGGTTCAGGGACTGGCAAGTGTGGGCCCTTGCACAGTCAGCGTGACAGTACGGGACTGTACGCGGGGTCGGCAATGGCGGACCCGAGTCATGTGTTACGAGGCCGCTTCTGTGGGTGGCGCAACCAGAGCTGCAGGCCCACTAGCAGCATTTGTATCTACAAGCCCCGGCACTCCTCGTGCACTTTACTGGGGACTGACAGTAAACCAAATAAGCCAATCGTGGAAATCAATTACGCATACACTTTACATTGGGAGCACTTGCACTGCGGCACGGATTGGCCGTGGTGCAGTGCCATGACCATCAAACACCAGCAAAACATCTGAGGCACATCAGCAAAAAGTGGAAGGGAGACTCACGCCAAGGTGCCAGGTCTAAGTACCATTCTTGTAAGGTAAGATTAAGAGAACAGGGCAAATGTGAGTGAGAGGTTTGTGACAAGTCTCAGAAGGTTAGTTGGCACCTGCAAGTTTGGGGGGTCTATGGAAGAAAGAAGAAGGACCAATTGTGCTTAAGTGCAGAAGTGATACAATTAGGGAAGAGGTGTGGCTCAAAGATGAACAATCTTTGAGGAGGTTTATCTGGTCACAAAAAGGGTTGAGAACATGATGAAATGTGTATCAGAACTGAGAACAGAGAAGACCAAAGAGAGTGTGTATTCTGAGAAAGGGGAAGAAATTGCATGTGAAGTGAACAAGGATCCTGTAAAAGAAGATCAAACGAAATTTGGGGGTGGATGTTATAATTGTGAAATGAGTGGTCATAGGGCCCATGCAACGATTTGTTGAGCATGGAATGTTACATGTCATAACTGCAGTAAAAAATGTCATTACAGCAAGTGCTGTAAGTGTAAAACAAAGAAAGATAAGTGTAAAGAGATAAAAACAGTTACTCATGAGGTTGTTTTTCAAATTGAAGATTCACAGAGAGAACATCCTAGTGGTGCTGTAAAGATTGTTGGGGTTGAGGTGAACATGCCATTTGATTTGTGTTCTCACTTAACCATTATTTCAAACAAAACGTACACACAGTGGTTTGAAAATAAGAATACATGCAATGGATATATGTCCAGGTAGGTATGGAGGACAACCCATAAGTATGCATGGTTATTTTCATGCGTGTATTGAGTTGGAGGTCAGATGTTTACTTGGTAAAATGTATGTCTCTAAGAACGGAGATGATTTGATTGGATGGCATCATCAACGCCTATTAGGTGTTATCTCAATAGAAAAAATGACGAGCCCCAAGAGCTTATTCAAGAAGTGGAAATAAATTCAAAAGATTTGGTGTTAGAATGTTCTCATCTTTGTAGGAGTAGGCTAGGATGTTTGAAGGGTTAGAGACATCAGATAATATTAAAGAAAGGGGCTGTACCAGTGGTATCCAAAATTAGACCCTTGCAGTTCCAGATATGGTGGATCAAAAATTGCAAAAATTAATGGACCATGAGATAATAGAACTTTTCGAAGCTACAGAGGACTTTGCCCCCATAGTTGTGGCTAAAGAGAGTAATTGAGATATCAGACTTGCATTGATTTCAGAGCATTAAATAGGGAGGTCATTGATGACAATTTCCCCCTTCCAGATATTTATGAAATTGTGCCAACTTTGACAGCAGCAAAGTATTCTACTGTGCTTGACCTCATCTCAGCTTATCATCATATGGAATTGGTTGAAACAGCACAGCAGCTTACATAATTCATCACTCCCATGGGTGTTTCTAAATTTAGATGATTGCCATTTGGCTTGGTGTCACCGGCATGGGTCTTTGAGAGAGGGATCACATCAGTATTAAAAGCAGTGGAGGGAGTAAAATGTTACAATAGTACCAAGATGACATTTTGATTTATGGAAGTAGCATTTCTGAACACAATGTCAGGACACAACAAGCATTACAGAAGCTACTTGATGCTGGTTTGACATTAAAACAAGAGAAAATATAAATGTTGGTAATGGAAGTTAACTATTTAGGGCATTTAATTTCTGGAGAAGGGTTAGCACCTAAAAAAGAGTTGGTGGACATCATAGTAGGCCTAACATATCCATCTTCGAATGAAGAAATTGTATCTTTTCAGTGTATGGTTGAGTGCTATGGCAAATTCATAGAAATTTTGGCGGATATATCTTTACATTTAAGGAGTTGGTTGGTAAAGAATAAAGAGTTTGTGAGGTATTCAGAGTCACAACAGGTATTAGTAAATATTGAGAAAAAGTTGATAAATACACCCAAATTACAAGTATTTATTCCAGGGGATGAAACTTCGATTGTCACTGATCCAAGTTCAAAAGGTATTGGGGAGATTTTGAAACAAAAGAGAGAGGGTAAGGATTGTTTGATCATGTGGGCCTCAAGATATTTACGAGGAGCAGACCTGATTTCCTCTGTAATTGAAAATGAGGCTTAAGGCATTTTTGTGCTTTAAATACATTTTGGAATTTTGTGTGGGGAATGCCATTTAAAGTGTGCACAGACCATAAGCCACTTAAGGAAGTTTTTCTGAAGAAGGGGTTGAATTTTATATCATCTCGAATCAGAAGATGTGTGGTTGCATTGCAAGTTTTCAATTTGGAAATAGAGTAATGTAAGTTCTGCTAGTTTATCCAGGCTGGTAGTTGAACAACATCCTTTGTTTACTCTAGATGACTTTGAAGAACAGAACATTAGTGTTTGCGAAATAACTCTAGGGGATGTCTGGAAGAATGAGTTGGGCAAAGATGAAGAGTTGTGTGTGATCATGTACACAATTCAATCTGGTCAGGTCAAGGGTTTGACAAGACATTGGTTTCCATTAAATATGACTTGACTGCTGATAATCGATTGCTGTTAAGGGAAACAAGGTTGTTACCTCCCTTGAGTTTAAGGAAGTGTTGGACCTGCGATGGGCAAGCCCAGCACAAAGGGGGTAGCTTGGCTCAAGTGACAAGGCAAGTGAAGGCTGCAGTGTTAAGCCGGCTCTGACCCAATAATAACTCCTTCTACATCCACACCAAAAAGAAGGACACCACACCACTGCTGTAGAAAAATACGATTCCTTTATATAAAAGTTCTTTGTTGTAAATAGGGTTGACTGGGAAAGCACATATACATTTCTTTTGGTCATACAGTTCTGGTAATAAATAGTATTAATAAATAGAATAACTTCAGGGATGAGTATCAGAATAAATATCCGAATAAATATCCGAATAAATATCAGAATAAATATCAGAATAAATATTGGTTCATTTAAATAAACAACCACATGTTTCTTCTGGTATCGCTGCCACCAATTAAATACTTTAGAATCATTACATGTGCAATACGTTTCAAATGGGAAAGGTAACTCTTACAGTTTATGCTGTTGTCAATGACCGGGTATACGGCTTCTCTGAGCACAAAATAAGGTTTGGGACTCTTTAATAATCATTCGGGGCGTATGCGCGTATATCTAAAAGGCAAGGAAACACAGTAAATACATCATTTGCACTCGGCGGTCACCAGGATAGGATCTCTGCTTTGCCGGTGAAGTCTATGCGCGCCTACGGGCTTTAGCACCACTAGAGCACAGGCGGCACCAGTTCAAAGTCTTTAGACTGACGAACGGGCTGCCGGAGAGGTCACACAACCTTCGCGCACAGTCAAATGAATGCCGGTTCACAGTTCCTTCACAACGCTGCATTCACTATGAAGAAACGGGCCCACCTCACATCGGCTGCAATCAAAATACGATTCAGTCGGGCACAGCACTTCTCTCGTCATGACGGGGCTCTCAGGGGCTCCACGCACCTCCCTCCGACTTCCACATACAGGGTGGTTCCCGCCCACAGCTACAGCTCCCGGGTCACTGGGGAGTGGCCGAGACGCTAGTCCCGCCCAACGAAGGCCGGCCTTTCCCCGCCCCGGCGCACCACCTCACTTTCAATCTGCGCAGGCAGCGCTCTACGCTGGTGGGGCTCGGAGACGTCCGAGCTCCCCTCTAGAGGCACCTGTCGCGAAGGGGGCTCAGCTGACGATCGCGGTCGCGGCGAACTTGCTCTCGCCTCGCGACTCGATAAATCGATCACAGTTCACCACCGGGGGGGGGCGGGGAGGCACATGAATCTGGCCACAGTCTTTGGGGGCAATGAGGTACTCGCTGGGCAGGCGCTGTAGGCGCTAGATCACTTCTCACGTAGCTGACTGGAACGCCAGTCAGACACAACACCAGCAACCCTTTGCTGCTCTACTGCCTGCGCTACCAGCCACCTCAGGGGTCAACAGGGCAGGTGTCAATCTGGTGTCAAGTCTGGAATCTCTTAATCTCCTCTTCTCTAGTCTGAACTAAAATGGCCGCCGGGGACTGGGCCTTATATAGCCAGTGCCCTGGGGTACTGGCACGAGCCAGAAGGTTCTAGAACCTTCTCTGGCTGTGACAATGACAAGGCACTCTTGAGGGGTATTTAGGACACTCACAGCCACCGTACTGGGGTTCTAGAGCAGCATTTTGTGTACCTGAGGAAAATAAAGGAATTCCTGTCAGAAATGCGCGCCAAACAAAGGGCGCCAAAACCTCAAAAGGCCAGGGTTCATGAAGGCTCCAATGGGAGTCACTTCACATGAGGAAAAAGGGTGTCCACCATTTTAGGTTCACTTATACAGGTTGACAACCCCAGTTTGTAATGCCACAGGTTTGGGCCAGGCGCCTTGTAAATAGGTGCGACAAACCTTGTGAGCAACTGGGCGTCAAGGAACATCTAACCCCATGAGACAACACATAAAAAGTCCTGGTAGACAAATAAAAAGCGACACATTTTTGGAGGTACAGGGGAACAAAAGAAATCATAGTGGTGAGGGGACTCTCAGAAGCAGACGGGTCTAACACGCGTCCCCCCCAGCTGAAAGTGGGGAGAGCTACCCAACCCCTTGGGAGTCCTCAACACTAAGGCGGAAATACCTGGAGAGACCGTCTGCATTGGCGTGGTCAACTCCGGGCCGGTGTTCCACCCGAAAGTCCATTCCCTGTAGGGAGATAGACCACCTCAACAGTTTGGGATTTTCCCCCTTCATTTGCATGAGCCAACGAAGGGGTCGGTGGTCTGTCTGAACAAGGAAGTGTGAACCAAAAAATATGGTCGCAGCTTCTTCAGTGCCCAGACCACCGCAAAGGCTTCCCGCTCGATGGTACTCCACCTCTGTTCCCGGGGAAGCAGTCTTCATGACAGAAAGACCACAGGTTGATCCAGACCCTCTTCATTGAGTTGCGATAGCACCGCCCCAATGCCAATGTCGGATGCATCTGTCTGGACAATGAACTCTTTTGAAAAATCTGGAGCCTTCAGGACTGGAGCTTTACACAATGCTTGTTTCAGAGTGTCGAAGGCTCGCTGGCAAGCCTCCGTCCAAATGACTCTCCTGGGTTGCTTTTTGGCCGTGAGTTCTGTAAGGGGTGCCACGATAGTGCCATACCCCTTCACGAATCGTCTGTAGTAACCTGTGAGGCCCAGGAAGGCTCGGACCTCAGTCTGGGTCTTGGGGGGTTTCCAGGCCATGATTGCCTCAATCTTCGCCTGAAGGGGCTGCACCGTTCCCCGGCCCACCAAGTGTCCTAAGTACACTACCGACCCCTGTCTAATCTGACATTTGCTGGCCTTGATTGTCAAGCCAGCCCGTTCTAGGGCCTGGAGAACGGCTTGCAAGTGCTGCAAGTGATCCTCCCAGCTGCTACTGAAGACAGCTATGTCATCCAAGTAAGCAGCAGAGAATGACTCCATCCCGGTGAGGATTGTGTTCACCAGCCGCTGAAAAGTGGCAGGAGCGTTCTTGAGCCCAAAGGGCATGACGCAAAACTGGTAGTGTCCATCAGGTGTGGAGAAGGCTGACCTTTCCTTGGCTCCATTAGACATGGGAATCTGCCAGTACCCTGCAGTGAGGTCAATGGTACTGAGATATTGGGCAGCTCCCAACCGGTCAATCAATTCATCCGCCCGAGGGATCAGATGAGCATCCGTTTTGGTTACCGAATTTAGTCCTCGGTAGTCCACACAGAATCTCAATTCTGGTGTGGTGCCAGGTGGGGCAGCTTTAGGAACTAACACCACCGGGCTAGACCAAGGGCTACTTGAAGGTTCGATGACTCCTAGCTCCAGCATCTTAGCTACTTCACTTTGGATACTGGCCTTCACCTTGTCAGACAGCCGGTAAGACTTTGACTTCACAGGTGGGCTGTCCCCTGTGTCCACGTCATGGGTACACAGGTGGGTCTTACCCGGGACAAGGGAGAACAGAGGAGCGAATGACCCCAAGACCTGGCGACATTCCTCCTGCTGCTCAGTAGTCAGGGTTGGCGAGAGTTTCACTCCCTCCACTGACCCATCCTTTTCTTGAGACACAAAAAGGTCAGGGAGAGGCTCTGTGTCCTCTTCCTCCGATCCGTCAGTCACCATAACCAACATGACTTCAGGCCTCTCGTAGTGGGGCTTGAGGCGATTGGCATGTAACACCCGATGCGGATGCCGAGGGGTCTTTACGCCCACCAGATAGGTAGACTTGCCCTTCTTCTCCAATACCTCATAGGGGCCTGTCCAACGGTCCTGGAGGGCACTCAGCTCTCCAGGCTCCATCACCCACACCTTCTGGCCAGGCTCCAACTCCACTGGGTGAGCGTTGTGGTCATACCACGCTTTCATAACTGCCTGACTGGCTTCCAAGTTGTCAGAAGCTTGCTTCCACCCCTTAGCCATTTGGCTTCGGAAGGCCAGCATGTAGCTCACCACATCCTGGGGAACTTTCCGGGGAGACTTTTCCCAGGAGTACCTCACCAGGCTGAGAGGTCCACGTACAGGGTGCCCGTACAAAAGCTCGAAAGGGCTGAAGCCCACTCCCTTTTGCGGCACATCCCTGTAGGAAAAGAGCAAACAGGGTAGGAGGACGTCCCATTTCCTCCGCAGGCTTTCAGGTAAACTTCTGATCATACCCTTCAAGGTTTGGTTGAACCTTTCCACAAGACCATTGGTCTGTGGGTGATAAGGAGTGGTGAACCTGTAAGTCACTCCACACTCCTTCCACATGGCCCGCATATATGCTGACAGGAAGTTGGCCCCCCTGTCAGACACAACTTCCTTGGGGAATCCCACTCGGGTAAAGATCCCCATCAGGGCCTTGGCCACTACTGGTGCAGTAATGGTTCTCAGAGGAATTGCCTCTGGATACCTTGTAGCGTGATCAACCAGGACCAGGATAAACCTGTGACCGGATGATGTAGGTGGATCTAGGGGCCCAGCAATGTCGATGCCCACCCTTTCAAAGGGGGTGCCAACGATGGGAAGTGGTTCCAGGGGAGCCTTCAGCTTCGTCCCTGTTTTCCCACTGGCTTGGCATGACACGCACGACCGACAGTATGTGTCGGACGCCACCCTCATTCGAGGCCAATAAAAGTGGGGGACAAGCCGGGCAAAGGTCTTGTCCTGACCCAAGTGTCCTGCCAAGGGAATCTCATGAGCCAACTCTAATAGGAAGGCTCGGTAACACTGTGGGACTACCAGGGCCCGTGACAATCCGTGCACTGGCGCCCTGGGTTCACTGTAGAGGAGACCATCCTCTCAGTAAACACGATAGTTCCCAGACTCGTTACCTGCTGCCTGGGCTTCAGCCTGTTGCCTCAGACCCTCGAGGGTGGGACATTCCCTTTGTCCCCTGCTCAGTTCCTCCCTGGATGGTCCTCCTTCCACTCGACACTCAGCGGGGATAGGCAAGTCCTCCAACGGAACCATGTCCTCCTCCGCGGACTCCGGGTCCACCTCCACAGGTGGCCTATCCGTCTCACGGGGCATGGACCTCGAGGCAGGCTCCTCCTGTCCTCGAAATGTTCCCTCATTAGCAGCTGGGCGGGCCATTGTTCCAGGCTCCAACCCACGCGACTTCTCCTCCCGAGCAGCAGCAGACCATGTACTCACACAGGCCCAATCAGGTGTACCCAGCATCTCAGTATGAGTCCGGTATTCCACCTCCTTCCAAGCATTGTGCTCCATATCATTGCTCAGCAGACAATCGACTGGCACGGCGGGGCTTACGGCAACTCGAAGTGAACCTGCAACCCCTCCCCACTCAAAGGGAACCTCGGCCACAGGATAGTGGCCCATTCTGCCGTCAGCCATCGCGGCTGGATGAAGTACGCCTGGAATCACCTGCTCTGAGGACACCAGATGACTCCTTACCATAGTCATACTGGCTCCTGTATCTCTCAGAGCCTCCCCTCTATGGCCATTGATGGTGACCCATTGTCCATACTTTGTAGTATTTGAGGGCACCTGGATCTTTGGAACCACCTCCCGATCACCCAGGGACACTAAGGTGACACCCGCCCACTCCCCCCCCTTAACTAAGGGCATCTCCTCCCCGAGCGCTACACTAGCGACTCCCGGGGCCTTTCCTCCAGTGGGAGGGGGTGGTCTCTTTGGGCATTTCACGTCTCCCTTATAATGTCCAATGCCACCGCACTCATAGCAATGGATAACCCTTGGCTGCTGACTCTGGCCAGGATTAGGGTTCTTCTGCGGGTTAGCCTTAGAAGTGGAGAAGAAACTTTTCCCCTTACAGGTATTTTGGGGGCCTTTGGAGAACTCCTGCTTCTTGTTATCTCCCCCCTCTTTCTTCTGGGGAGCGCCCTGTCCGGACTTCTGAGAATCTCCTCCTGTCCCCTTCGTGGACACTCGGGTACTTGCCCAAATGTCCGCCTCCTCAGCAAGCTTACGGGGGCAAGTACGTTTGCTGTCTACCAGGTGTTGCCTCAGCTCGGGAAGACATTTCTCGAGTAGATGTTCCTTGAGTATCAGTTCGTACAACCCTCGATAGTCCTCCACCTCATTACCTTGGACCCACCCATCCAGGGCTTTCTTAGCAAAATCCAGGAAGTCAACCCAATTCTGTGAGCTCAGCTTGTGGCTGCCCCTAAACCTTTGCCGGTATTTCTCGGGGGTCAACCCAAACTTCCTGATGAGCGCCACCTTCATGGCGGGGTAATTAACCTGTTCCTCCCGGTCTAGGGCCAATAGGGCATCCCTACCTGTCGGAGGCATGTACCGGTATAATCCGCCACCCCAATGCTTCTCATGGATCCCATGGGCTCTTAAGGAGACCTCATAGGCTGCCAGCCACTTGGCTATGTCGTCTCCAGCGGTATAACTGGCGACTACGTCCTTGGGTAAATGGGGCCTGGGCTCCCTGGCAAATTCCTTTGACTCGACACCCTTCGGAGTGATGTTAGGGGCCTGGAATTCGAGTTCTCGTAGCTTGAACTCATGTTCCAACCTCCTCCCCTCCCTCCTTTCTTCCAACTCCATTTTTGCTATTTCCCACCTTAACAGTCTTTCCTCTCTCCTGTCAGCTAACTCGGTTTCTGACAACCCTCTCGATGACACACTGCTGCCCTCCCGTGAGGTTGCCTTGGGGCTGATTGACATCTCACCCACCCCCGGGGGACATTCCGCAGTCCTATCAATGACAGTACCTCTGTCCGATTCCTCCTCCTCCACCGTTCCCTCCGTGTGTGCTTCCACCCATGCTCGCAGACTAGTACGGAGCTCCTCTCTTTTGGCCCCTCGCCTGACAAACACTCCCCTCTCCTGACAGAAATCCTTGAGCTGTGCCACAGTATAGGTCTCCAGCTCTGACATTTCGAATTCCATCTTGTCAGTGAAAAGTGTGGACAACCACCCCGAAGTAGGTGACCAGGATAAGAACTTTGAGGGTCACTTCCACCCACCTCCAGGAAAGAATCTGGAAAAAGCAAAACGTTGAATTTGAGGGCCGCTAGGAGAAACTCCGGGTGTGTACCTGTGGTGCACACTGAATTATTATGGGGTACAAAACAAGCACGGCTCGCAATCCCACCCGCTGAGCACCAATTTTATGTTGGACCTGCGATGGGCAAGCCCAGCACAAAGGGGGTAGCTTGGCTCAAGTGACAAGGCAAGTGAAGGCTGTAGTGTTAAGCCGGCTCTGACCCAATAATAACTCCTTGTACATCCACACCAAAAAGAAGGACACCACACCACTGCTGTAGAAAAATACGATTCCTTTATATAAAAGTTCTTTGTTGTAAATAGGGTTGACTGGGAAAGCACATATACATTTCTTTTGAGCATACAGTTCTGGTAATAAATAGTATTAATAAATAGAATAACTTCAGGGATGAGTATCACAATAAATATCAGAATAAATATCAGAATAAATATCAGAATAAATATCAGAATAAATATTGGTTCATTTAAATAAACAACCACATGTTTCTTCTGGTATCGCTGCCACCAATTTACTTTAGAATCATTACATGTGCAATACGTTTCAAATGGGAAAGATAACTCTTACAGTTTATGCTGTTGTCAATGACCGGGCATACGGCTTCTCTGAGCACAAAATAAGGTTTGGGACTCTTTAATAATCATTCAGGGCGTATGCGTGTATATCTAAAAGGCAAGGAAACACAGTAAATACATCATTTGCACTCGGCGGTCACCAGGATAGGATCTCTGCTTTTGCCGGTGAAGTCTATGCGCGCCTACGGGCTTTAGCACCACTAGAGCACAGGCGGCACCAGTTCAAAGTCTTTAGACTGACGAACGGGCTGCCGGAGAGGTCACACAACCTTTGCGCACAGTCAAATGAATGCCGGTTCACAGTTCCTTCACAACGCTGCATTCACTATGAAGAAACAGGCCCACCTCACATCGGCTGCAATCAAAATACGATTCATCGGGCACAGCACTTCTCTCGTCAGCGACGGGGCTCTCAGGGGCTCCACGGACCTCCCTCCGACTTCCGCATACAGGGTGGTTCCCACCCACAGCTACAGCTCCCGGGTCACTGGGGAGTGGCCGAGACGCTAGTCCCGCCCAACAAAGGCCGGCCTTTCCCCGCCCCGGCGCACCACCTCACCTTCAATCTGCGCAGGCAGCGCTCTACGCTGGTGGGGGTCGGAGACGTCCGAGCTCCCCTCTAGAGGCATCTGTCGCGAAGGGGGCTCAGCTGACGATCGCGGTCGCGGCGAACTTGCTCTCGCCTCGCGACTCGATAAATCGATCACAGTTCACCACCGGGGGGGGGCGGGGAGGCACACGAATCTGGCCACAGTCTTTGGGGGCAATGAGGTACTCGCTGGGCAGGCGCTGTAGGCGCTAGATCACTTCTCACGTAGCTGACTGGAACGCCAGTCAGACACAACACCAGCAACCCTTTGCTGCTCTACTGCCTGCGCTACCAGCCACCTCAGGGGTCAACAGGGCAGGTGTCAATCTGGTGTCAAGTTTGGAATCTCTTAATCTCCTCTTCTCTAGTCTGAACTAAAATGGCCGCCGGGGACTGGGCCTTATATAGCCAGTGCCCTGGGGTACTGGCACGAGCCAGAAGGTTCTAGAACCTTCTCTGGCTGTGACAATGACAAGGCACTCTTGAGGGGTATTTAGGACACTCACAGCCACCGTACTGGGGTTCTAGAGCAGCCATTTTGTGTACCTGAGGAAAATAAAGGAATTCCTGTCAGAAATGCGCGCCAAACAAAGGGCGCCAAAACCTCAAAAGGCCAGGGTTCATGAAGGCTCCAATGGGATTCACTTCACATGAGGAAAAGGGTGTCCACCATTTTAGGTTCATTTATACAGGTTGACAACCCCAGTTTGTAATGCCACAGGTTTGGGCCAGGCGCCTTGTAAATAGGTGCCACAAACCTTGTGAGCAACTGGGCGTCAAGGAACATCTAACCCCATGAGACAACACATAAAAAGTCCTGGTAGACAAATAAAAAGCGACAAATTTTTGGAGGTACAGGGGAACAAAAGAAATCATAGTGGTGAGGGGACTCTAAGAAGCAGACGGGTCTAACACGCGTCCCCCCCAGCTGAAAGTGGGGAGAGCTACCCAACCCCTTGGGAGTCCTCAACACTAAGGCGGAAATACCTGGAGAGACCGTCTGCATTGGCGTGGTCAACTCCGGGCCGGTGTTCCACCCGAAAGTCCATTCCCTGTAGGGAGATAGACCACCTCAACAGTTTGGGATTTTCCCCCTTCATTTGCATGAGCCAACGAAGGGGTCGGTGGTCTGTCTGAACAAGGAAGTGTGAACCAAACAAATATGGTCGCAGCTTCTTCAGTGCCCAGACCACCGCAAAGGCTTCCCGCTCGATGGTACTCCACCTCTGTTCCCGGGGAAGCAGTCTTCGTGACAGAAAGACCACAGGTTGATCCAGACCCTCTTCATTGAGTTGCGATAGCACCGCCCCAATGCCAATGTCGGATGCATCTGTCTGGACAATGAACTCTTTTGAAAAATCTGGAGCCTTCAGGACTGGAGCTTTACACAATGCTTGTTTCAGAGTGTCGAAGGCTCGCTGGCAAGCCTCCGTCCAAATGACTCTCCTGGGTTGCTTTTTGGCCGTGAGTTCTGTTAGGGGTGCCACGATAGTGCCATACCCCTTCACGAATCGTCTGTAGTAACCTGTGAGGCCCAGGAAGGCTCGGACCTCAGTCTGGGTCTTGGGGGGTTTCCAGGCCATGATTGCCTCAATCTTCACCTGAAGGGGCTGCACCGTTCCCCGGCCCACCAAGTGTCCTAAGTACACTACCGACCCCTGTCCAATCTGACATTTGCTGGCCTTGATTGTCAAGCCAGCCCGTTCTAGGGCCTGGAGAACGGCTTGCAAGTGCTGCAAGTGATCCTCCCAGCTGCTACTGAAGACAGCTATGTCATCCAAGTAAGCAGCAGAGAATGACTCCATCCCGGTGAGGATTGTGTTCACCAGCCGCTGAAAAGTGGCAGGAGCGTTCTTGAGCCCAAAGGGCATGACGCAAAACTGGTAGTGTCCATCAGGTGTGGAGAAGGCTGACCTTTCCTTGGCTCCATTAGACATGGGAATCTGCCAGTACCCTGCAGTGAGGTCAATGGTACTGAGATATTGGGCAGCTCCCAACCGGTCAATCAATTCATCCGCCCGAGGGATCAGATGAGCATCCGTTTTGGTTACCGAATTTAGTCCTCGGTAGTCCACACAGAATCTCAATTCTGGTGTGGTGCCAGGTGGGGCAGCTTTAGGAACTAACACCACCGGGCTAGACCAAGGGCTACTTGAAGGTTCGATGACTCCTAGCTCCAGCATCTTAGCTACTTCACTTTGGATACTGGCCTTCACCTTGTCAGACAGCCGGTAAGACTTTGACTTCACAGGTGGGCTGTCCCCTGTGTCCACGTCATGGGTACACAGGTGGGTCTTACCCGGGACAAGGGAGAACAGAGGAGCGAATGACCCCAAGACCTGGCGACATTCCTCCTGCTGCTCAGTAGTCAGGGTTGGCGAGAGTTTCACTCCCTCCACTGACCCATCCTTTTCTTGAGACACAAAAAGGTCAGGGAGAGGCTCTGTGTCCTCTTCCTCCGATCCGTCAGTCACCATAACCAACATGACTTCAGGCCTCTCGTAGTGGGGCTTGAGGCGATTGGCATGTAACACCCGATGCGGATGCCGAGGGGTCTTTACGCCCACCAGATAGGTAGACTTGCCCTTCTTCTCCAATACCTCATAGGGGCCTGTCCAACGGTCCTGGAGGGCACTCAGCTCTCCAGGCTCCATCACCCACACCTTCTGGCCAGGCTCCAACTCCACTGGGTGAGCGTTGTGGTCATACCACGCTTTCATAACTGCCTGACTGGCTTCCAAGTTGTCAGAAGCTTGCTTCCACCCCTTAGCCATTTGGCTTCAGGAGGCCAGCATGTAGCTCACCACATCCTGGGGAACTTTCCGGGGAGACTTTTCCCAGGAGTACCTCACCAGGCTGAGAGGTCCACGTACAGGGTGCCCGTACAAAAGCTCGAAAGGGCTGAAGCCCACTCCCTTTTGCGGCACATCCCTGTAGGAAAAGAGCAAACAGGGTAGGAGGACGTCCCATTTCCTCCGCAGGCTTTCGGGTAGACTTCTGATCATACCCTTCAAGGTTTGGTTGAACCTTTCCACAAGACCATTGGTCTGTGGGTGATAAGGAGTGGTGAACCTGTAAGTCACTCCACACTCCTTCCACATGGCCCGCATATATGCTGACAGGAAGTTGGCCCCCATGTCAGACACAACTTCCTTGGGGAATCCCACTCGGGTAAAGATCCCCATCAGGGCCTTGGCCACTACTGGTGCAGTAATGGTTCTCAGAGGAATTGCCTCTGGATACCTTGTAGCGTGATCAACCAGGACCAGGATAAACCTGTGACCGGATGATGTAGGTGGATCTAGGGGCCCAGCAATGTCGATGCCCACCCTTTCAAAGGGGGTGCCAACGATGGGAAGTGGTTCCAGGGGAGCCTTCAGCTTCGTCCCTGTTTTCCCACTGGCTTGGCATGACACGCACGACCGACAGTATGTGTCGGACGCCACCCTCATTCGAGGCCAATAAAAGTGGGGGACAAGCCGGGCAAAGGTCTTGTCCTGACCCAAGTGTCCTGCCAAGGGAATCTCATGAGCCAACTCTAATAGGAAGGCTCGGTAACACTGTGGGACTACCAGGGCCCGTGACAATCCGTGCACTGGCGCCCTGGGTTCACTGTAGAGGAGACCATCCTCTCAGTAAACACGATAGTTCCCAGACTCGTTACCTGCTGCCTGGGCTTCAGCCTGTTGCCTCAGACCCTCGAGGGTGGGACATTCCCTTTGTCCCCTGCTCAGTTCCTCCCTGGATGGTCCTCCTTCCACTCGACACTCAGCGGGGATAGGCAAGTCCTCCAACGGAACCATGTCCTCCTCCGCGGACTCCGGGTCCACCTCCACAGGTGGCCTATCCGTCTCACGGGGCATGGACCTCGAGGCAGGCTCCTCCTGTCCTCGAAATGTTCCCTCATTAGCAGCTGGGCGGGCCATTGTTCCAGGCTCCAACCCACGCGACTTCTCCTCCCGAGCAGCAGCAGACCTGGTACTCACACAGGCCCAATCAGGTGTACCCAGCATCTCAGTATGAGTCCGGTATTCCACCTCCTTCCAAGCATTGTGCTCCATATCATTGCTCAGCAGACAATCGACTGGCACGGCGGGGCTTACGGCAACTCGAAGTGAACCTGCAACCCCTCCCCACTCAAAGGGAACCTCGGCCACAGGATAGTGGCCCATTCTGCCGTCAGCCATCGCGGCTGGATGAAGTACGCCTGGAATCACCTGCTCTGAGGACACCAGATGACTCCTTACCATAGTCATACTGGCTCCTGTATCTCTCAGAGCTTCCCCTCTATGGCCATTGATGGTGACCCATTGCCCATACTTTGTAGTATTTGAGGGCACCTGGATCTTTGGAACCACCTCCCGATCACCCAGGGACACTAAGGTGACACCCGCCCACTCCCCCCCCTTAACTAAGGGCATCTCCTCCCCGAGCGCTACACTAGCGACTCCCGGGGCCTTTCCTCCAGTGGGAGGGGGTGGTCTCTTTGGGCATTTCACGTCTCCCTTATAATGTCCAATGCCACTGCACTCATAGCAATGGATAACCCTTGGCTGCTGACTCTGGCCAGGATTAAGGTTCTTCTGCGGGTTAGCCTTAGAAGTGGAGAAGAAACTTTTCCCCTTACAGGTATTTTGGGGGCCTTTGGAGAACTCCTGCTTCTTGTTATCTCCCCCCTCTTTCTTCTGGGGAGCGCCCTGTCCGGACTTCTGAGAATCTCCTCCCGTCCCCTTCGTGGACACTCGGGTACTTGCCCAAATGTCCGCCTCCTCAGCAAGCTTACGGGGGCAAGTACGTTTGCTGTCTACCAGGTGTTGCCTCAGCTCGGGAAGACATTTCTCGAGTAGATGTTCCTTGAGTATCAGTTCGTACAACCCTCGATAGTCCTCCACCTCATTACCTTGGACCCACCCATCCAGGGCTTTCTTAGCAAAATCCAGGAAGTCAACCCAATTCTGTGAGCTCAGCTTGTGGCTGCCCCTAAACCTTTGCCGGTATTTCTCGGGGGTCAACCCAAACTTCCTGATGAGCGCCACCTTCATGGCGGGGTAATTAACCTGTTCCTCCCGGTCTAGGGCCAATAGGGCATCCCTACCTGTCGGAGGCATGTACCGGTATAATCCGCCACCCCAATGCTTCTCATGGATCCCATGGGCTCTTAAGGAGACCTCATAGGCTGCCAGCCACTTGGCTATGTCGTCTCCAGCGGTATAACTGGCGACTACGTCCTTGGGTAAATGGGGCCTGGGCTCCCTGGCAAATTCCTTTGACTCGACACCCTTCGGAGTGATGTTAGGGGCCTGGAATTCGAGTTCTCGTAGCTTGAACTCATGTTCCAACCTCCTCCCCTCCCTCCTTTCTTCCAACTCCATTTTTGCTATTTCCCACCTTAACAGTCTTTCCTCTCTCCTGTCAGCTAACTCGGTTTCTGACAACCCTCTCGATGACACACTGCTGCCCTCCCGTGAGGTTGCCTTGGGGCTGATTGACATCTCACCCACCCCCGGGGGACATTCCGCAGTCCTATCAATGACAGTACCTCTGTCCGATTCCTCCTCCTCCACCGTTCCCTCCGTGTGTGCTTCCACCCATGATCGCAGACTAGTACGGAGCTCCTCTCTTTTGGCCCCTCGCCTGACAAACACTCCCCTCTCCTGACAGAAATCCTTAAGCTGTGCCACAGTATAGGTCTCCAGCTCTGACATTTCGAATTCCATCTTGTCAGTGAAAAGTGTGGACAACCACCCCGAAGTAGGTGACCAGGATAAGAACTTTGAGGGTCACTTCCACCCACCTCCAGGAAAGAATTTGGAAAAAGCAAAACGTTGAATTTGAGGGCCGCTAGGAGAAAACTCCGGGTGTGTACCTGTGGTGCACACTGAATTATTATGGGGTACAAAACAAGCACGGCTCGCAATCCCACCCGCTGAGCACCAATTTTATGTTGGACCTGCGATGGGCAAGCCCAGCACAAAGGGGGTAGCTTGGCTCAAGTGACAAGGCAAGTGAAGGCTGTAGTGTTAAGCCGGCTCTGACCCAATAATAACTCCTTGTACATCCACACCAAAAAGAAGGACACCACACCACTGCTGTAGAAAAATATGATTCCTTTATATAAAAGTTCTTTGTTGTAAATAGGGTTGACTGGGAAAGCACATATACATTTCTTTTGAGCATACAGTTCTGGTAATAAATAGTATTAATAAATAGAATAACTTCAGGGATGAGTATCACAATAAATATCAGAATAAATATCAGAATAAATATCAGAATAAATATCAAAATAAATATCAGAATAAATATTGGTTCATTTAAATAAACAACCACATGTTTCTTCTGGTATCGCTGCCAATAAATTTACTTTAGAATCATTACATGTGCAATACGTTTCAAATGGGAAAGATAACTCTTACAGTTTATGCTGTTGTCAATGACCGGGCATACAGCTTCTCTGAGAACAAAATAAGGTTTGGGACTCTTTAATAATCATTCAGGGCGTATGCGTGTATATCTAAAAGGCAAGGAAACACAGTAAATACATCATTTGCACTCGGCGGTCAGCAGGATAGGATCTCTGCTTTTGCCGGTGAAGTCTATACGCGCCTATGGGCTTTAGCACCACTAGAGCACAGGCGGCACCAGTTCAAAGTCTTTAGACTGACGAACGGGCTGCCGGAGAGGTCACACAACCTTCGCGCACAGTCAAATGAATGCCGGTTCACAGTTCCTTCACAACGCTGCATTCACTATGAAGAAACAGGCCCACCTCACATCGGCTGCAATCAAAATACGATTCATCGGGCACAGCACTTCTCTCGTCAGCGACGGGGCTCTCAGGGGCTCCACGGACCTCCCTCCGACTTCCGCATACAGGGTGGTTCCCACACACAGCTACAGCTCCCGGGTCACTGGGGAGTGGCCGAGACGCTAGTCCCGCCCAACAAAGGCCGGCCTTTCCCCGCTCCGGCGCACCACCTCACCTTCAATCTGCGCAGGCAGCGCTCTACGCTGGTGGGGGTCGGAGATGTCCGAGCTCCCCTCTAGAGGCATCTGTCGCGAAGGAGGCTCAGCTGACGATCGCGGTCGCGGCGAACTTGCTCTCGCCTCGCGACTCGATAAATCGATCACAGTTCACCACCGGGTGGTGGAGGGGCGGGGAGGCACACGAATCTGGCCACAGTCTTTGGGGGCAATGAGGTACTCGCTGGGCAGGCGCTGTAGGCGCTAGATCACTTCTCACGTAGCTGACTGGAACGCCAGTCAGACACAACACCAGCAACCCTTTGCTGCTCTACTGCCTGCGCTACCAGCCACCTCAGGGGTCAACAGGGCAGGTGTCAATCTGGTGTCAAGTCTGGAATCTCTTAATCTCCTCTTCTCTAGTCCGAACTAAAATGGCCGCCGGGGACTGGGCCTTATATAGCCAGTGCCCTGGGGTACTGGCACGAACCAGAAGGTTCTAGAACCTTCTCTGGCTGTGACAATGACAAGGCACTCTTGAGGGGTATTTAGGACACTCACAGCCACCGTACTGGGGTTCTAGAGCAGCCATTTTGTGTACCTGAGGAAAATAAAGGAATTCCTGTCAGAAATGCGCGCCAAACAAAGGGCGCCAAAACCTCAAAAGGCCAGGGTTCATGAAGGCTCCAATGGGAGTCACTTCACATGAGGAAAAAGGGTGTCCACCATTTTAGGTTCATTTATACAGGTTGACAACCCCAGTTTGTAATGCCACAGGTTTGGGCCAGGCGCCTTGTAAATAGGTGCCACAAACCTTGTGAGCAACTGGGCGTCAAGGAACATCTAACCCCATGAGACAACACATAAAAAGTCCTGGTAGACAAATAAAAAGCGACACATTTTTGGAGGTACAGGGGAACAAAAGAAATCATAGTGGTGAGGGGACTCTCAGAAGCAGACGGGTCTAACAGGAAGAGTTTAATAGCTGAAGCACATCAAGGGGTAAACACCCTTTACAATGCAACTTTTACCACGCATTGCCTTTACGACGCAACTTTTACAACGCAAACTATTACAACGCATTGCACTGGGGGGCGCTCTAGGATAGGGAATAAGTTTAATGTACTATCCAACACCTTCCCTACTATCCACGGGGACTGGAGTTGGAATAGTAAATTAAACTATTCACTATCAAGCACCCAAAAGCACTATGCGTTGTAATGGTATGCGTTGTAAAACTTGCGATGTAAAGGCAGGTGTTGTAAATGTATGCGTTGTAACATCATACATCCACATCAGGGTCACTTAGGAATCATGAAAAACAAAGAGAGATTGAAGGCAAATTTCTGGGGGGCGGGGAGTAATTTGGGTATTAAATGTCAGGTGCAGGATTATATAGAATATAAGTCTAGTGACACGGTTTGACACATCGCTAGATGCCAATTGTGTGTCATAGATTTCCAGAGCATCCATTGCATGAGGTTGCCATTGACATTGTAGGTCCATTCATGGGGGAACATAACACACAATATTTGAAAGTGTTGATGGACCTATACTCAACATGGGTTGAAGTTAATTGTGCATACATGTTTACCACTAATTCTGTTATCAAGTGTTTAAGTGACATTTTTAGGAGAGAGACAGATGATGGACCTCAATTTGTGTCAAAGACAATGGAGGAAATGTTAAGTGCTTATGGTATTGTTCATCTGTGTAGGAGAGCATGATCTGCTTACAATGGTTACCCTAACTTTATGCTGGTGTTTCACTGTTTTTTTTTCTTTAGTCTGGGTGGGACCCTGCTATCCAGGACCCCCGCCTAGCTGCTTCCTCTCTAAAATGATTGCATGTACTTCAGGTACACTCCAGTTAGCTTACTGGGGTACCCTTGTGAGTCCCTAGTATATGGTACACCATGTACTAAGGGCATAGGTACCCAAGAGGCCTACCAGGGGCTGCAGCATGTATTATGCCACCCTTGGGTAGCCTTCCAAAATGACACCACAGGACTGCTACTGCAGCCTGGGTAAGGTGGTGCATGCACCCCTTACTAAGATATAGGTTACCTATATGTACCTTTAATCACCAACACATATAAGCCTATCAGTCACTCTTATGGCATGCCTTATCAATCTCGAAGGCAGAGTGCTTAGTTTTGTGTGAGAGGGTGCCCATGCATGAGCTGTACCCCTCTGCTGCTTTCGGAGCCTATTCTCTGAGGCTGTTCTGTGATGCACTTGGCAGGATTTAGGGCAGTCAGGCACCGACACTCATCGCTTCGCGGCGTTTCAGGCCGCCTTCCTGGGAGAGGGAATCTGGGTCTGCCGATCTACGGGCGCCATCTTTGTTGGGGGACTAGTTGTTTCCCTTGCACGACTCCCACGTGTACGGCCATTTAAGATGGATAGTCAATTAGCGCGCAGCGGGAGCTCGCCGGAGGTGCGCCAGAGGTAAGCCCGTTTGCGCCCGTTCGCGCACGGGATGGGCCGGGTGCCGGAAATGCTGCCTCTTCGTCTCGAGCTGCTCTTACTTATTCCCGTGATGAACTTTTAAGCCTGAACTCCGGCACTATTCCCAGTCGCCAGCCTTATACCATCAGTAGGCATCAAGAATCCTTGTCCTGTGGCTTGCTGAATGTGAGATCTCTCAGCAAGCATTTTGAAGAAATTGCGCTACTCATTGAGTTCCATGAGTTAGACGTACTCTTCATGACAGAGACTTGGACTAGAGCAAATAGCACGGTGGAATTGGGTTTAGCTTGCCCTCCTGGCTACAAAATCAGACACAATCCCCGGGTGGGGGCCAGAGGAGGAGGAGTTGGGCTGATTTTCAGGGAGACATTGGATTTTTCCCAGCTCGATATTAAGGCAATTCCAGGTTGTGAACTGCTGGGTTTCTCCCTAAATGGGGTTCTACATACTGGGCTGCTGTGCTATAGACCCCCGGCCAGCGTTCTGCCTGCTGTGTCTGAGCGTATTGATCTTATTCATGATCTATCTAACTCCCACACAAGGTTTATGGTGTTGGGGGATTTTAATCTGTGGCCGGATGGACTGACTGACTCAGCTGTTAAAGAGTTGGTCCAGGCCTGCCGCAACATCCTGCTGCAGCAGCTAGTACTCTCTCAGACCCATTTAAAGGGTCACGTCTTAGACTTGATCTTCGCAGACGTATGCCAAGTGACCATACGGAATATCCTACCCCAGTGTTGGACGGATCATGCGCTCGTCCATTTCTACCTCTCACTCTCTTCCGCCTCAGCGAAGAAAGGCAGTTTAGGGGCCACTAAGGTGGGTAGACAATGGTCTAAACTCCTTAAACAGTCAACTCTGCCTACTCTGCTTCCGGATGGCTTCACCTTGGGAGATGGTGTGGATGTGAGCTATGAGACCCTCAGCCAGCGAATTTTGGCCTCATTGGACTCATTGGCCCTGCTGCGAAAAACTAGAGTTAGGACCAAACACGCCATGCCGTGGTTCTCTGGGGAACTTCTTCAGCTTAAACTCCAGTGCAAACGGGCTGAGCGTGCCTGGAGAAAGCAGTACCTTGAATCAGATAGAGCTCTTTTTAAACAGGCACTGGCGATCTACAAAGCCCAGATTAGACGTGCCAAGGCCAGATTCTTAGAGGAATCGTTATTGTCAGCCGCGAACAAGTCTCAGGCCTTATTCAAGATCGTCAAAGATTTGGCGCGTCCTGCCTGCATTGCAAATGATATTCCTGCCTCTCAATCTTTATGTGACTCGTTGGCACAGGCCTTTGAGGACAAGATTGCTACCATCCTGAGCAATCTTGCTACACCACCAGGCTCTGACTCTCAGTCCCTGCCTAATCTCACTTCGACTTCTATCACGGAGAGAGATGCTAGGCTAGTCTGGCTGAACAGTTTTCCCCTGCCGTCCTTTGAGGATTTTTGTGCACTGGCTAACGGTGTCTCTTCGGGCTCGCCGTTTGATCCACTTCCACATAAATTTTGGAAACTGTCTTGTGAAGAGCTTTTTCCCCCACTTTTTTCCATCTGTTGTCAGTTCCTCAGGTCTGCACGGGTCCCGGATTGCTGGAAGCTGGCGGTGGTCTCTCCACTCCTGAAGAAGGAAACTTTGGATCCCACCTGCCCAGCAAATTATAGGCCTATTTCTTTACTTCCATTTCCAATTAAAATTCTGGAGAAATTGGCCACAAAACATCTTTCCAGCTTCTTAGAGACCAATGCTTGCTTGGACGTGGCTCAATTCGGTTTTAGACCAGCCCATGGGACGGAGTCAGCATTGGTGACGGTTTTGGATGATCTTCGGACGCGTGCCGACCAAGGTCGAGCAGCATGTTTAGTGCTGCTCGACATGTCGGCCGCGTTCGACACGGTCAGCCACACGATCTTGATCAGGAGACTGGAGGAAGTGGGGGTGTCTGGCTTGGCCCTTGACTGGTTGGTGTCTTACCTTGGTAATAGGCACCAAGTGGTGGCCCTGCCACCCTTTAAATCTAACATCAGAAGGGTTGGGCAGGGCGTGCCTCAGGGGTCGGCCATCAGTCCGATTTTATTCAATCTTTACCTCCGTCCCCTGATCAAGTTGATAAAATCTTTCGGCATAGCAGTCACCAATTACGCTGACGACACCCAACTTATCTTCTCGTTTGAGGGAAAGGAGGCTGTGTCACAAGAGATCCTTCACCGTTGCATGACTACTACGGCGGAATGGTTGAGCCACAACTCCTTGCAATTTAACAGCTCCAAAACCGAGGTGTTGCACTGCTCAATGGATCGCACCCCTAGGCCTCTTCCACAGGATTTCCGGCCTCCTTCTTTTCAGGGCACTAGTTTACCGGCTGAATCCGTTCGGAACTTGGGGGTGATGTTCGGCTCCAACCTGCAGCTGGACGTGTCCGTGAATAAAACGGTGGCCACCTGTATGGCACTGCTTCGTACGCTGCGGAAGATTCTACCCCTGCTCCCTGCGCAGGCTAGGCCAGAGGTAGTGCGGAGCATCATCTTAAGTAGGCTTGACTACTGTAACGCACTACTTCTGGGGGTGCCTACGACTTTGGTGGGAAAACTGCAGCGTGTACAGAACTTTGCTGCCAAACTGGCCCTTTCGCGCCGAGTTCTGACTCATCTGCTATGGCACTTAGAGATCTTCACTGGTTGCCAGTCCTTCAGCGGATTGATTTCAAAGCCCTCTGTTTGGTATTTAGGGCCCTTCATGGACAGGGTCCGTCTCCACTGCAGGACTTGTTCTCCTGGTACACCCCGTCCAGATCTCTCCGCTCGGCCTCAGCTTGCTTGGTAGTAGTTCCCAAGATTCTGAGGACCCGGATGGGAGGTCGGTCTTTCAGGTTTACCGCAGCAAGACTGTGTAACTCTCTACTGCTGTGCGTGAGAAGTATGGGTGATCTCCCTTCTTTCAAGAAAGCTCTAAAAACACACCTCTTTCCTAGAACAATGTAAGCTGGGCAGTAGCTGGAAACATCGTGTATGGATTACAAAAGTCTGAAGCGCCAGGATACCCGTTGGGTGACAGCCATTGCGCTATACAAGTATGCCAATACATACATACATACATACATACATGCAGCCAGACCATATACTCTTAAGTGCATTATAACCTTGCGGTAAATGCTAACTTTGGAATGGTTGCATGGAAACATGTCATGTTTGGTGTCAAACACCTTGGAATCCACCCCCACCCCTGCCAGTCCTGGCAGCGGGGTAGAATTCCACCCTTCTAGAGGGAGAGACTTTTACACACTGGTCTAACCAGTAATAGTTTAAAAGAGCCCAGGCATCACAAAATCGATGCTGCAGCCACATACACCAGTCTGGCCTCATGCTGCTGGACAGTACTCCGGCAGGGGAGGCCTGGACAATAGGTTTCCTGTCACAGGGAGGTGTAACCACCTCCCAGACAGGCGTTTGTGTATTGGGGCTGGGTGGGTGCACTCTGTGAGTGCTTTGAAGTCAGCACTGGGGCACATTTTGTGTCCCTGTGCATAGCCCAGTTCAAACCGGTTGCAGGGGCAACCAGTCTCATGTCTGGTGCGAAACTGGACAAAGGAAATGGGTCTAGCCACCCCTCTTTCCAGACCCTCCCATAGGTGGGTCCCCAGGGAATGTCCAACCCCTTTTCTCAGTATAAGAAAGGGACCCCTGGCAACAGAACTTTAGATTACACCTGGATGAAACTCTGAAACTGAATCCTGGAACTTCGACACTCTATTAATGACTAGAGGATGGAAGAATCTCCCTTGGGGTCCAGTAGTGATTCCCCTGCTCAGGCAGGCACCAACAAAGCATCTTGCCGGTCTGCATTTCTGAAGCTCCGGATGGACTCTGGAGTATCTGTGACATAGGAAGAAGATTTCCAGACTTTTCAGAGGCCAACACGAGTTCCAAGCAAAGCTGACACCCGCAGCCCTCACGAGTGATGTGGAACCGGAACCCCTGGACACCGTGCACATTTGCTAGTGCATTGTCTTCCCTAACTTTCCCGGAATAGTGGATTGGGTTACTTGTAGCACAATCCCTGAGCACCATCTTCACCAAAGATTGTGGGCCTACACTCCACAAATGTTCCATGAGCCCGCTTCTTGCTTTTCCGCTTAAGGCTCCTTCCCGATCCATGTTCTGTTGACTGGTGGGTAACTCTACTTTTCCTTGGACTTTTCTGGTGGCTCCAGATGTGCCCTGACTCCCTCCAAGTGGTGAGTCCCTTAGACCTTGCTGGTCTGCACCAAAGTCTATCTTTGCTTTCTGCATGGGTTGCTGTTGCCAAGGCTTGTTGGGTTCAATCCGGAAACGTACACCACAGCACTCGACATCCTTTGTGGGACAGCTCAAATCCAGAACCTGGTTGTCATCGACACCTCCTGGTCCTCGTGGCTGAAGAGTCAAGCTTCACCTTCTTCAGCTGAAATCACCCGACATCGGTGGGCATTCAACTATCGTGCCCCTAGTCACTTGCAAGTGACCCAGACTCTGTCCCCTCTGCTTTCAGGTTCTTCTAATCTTCTATCACACTGTACACTTTCCACTTTGCAGCAGATTGCCATTGAAAATCGACAAAACCCGTCACCAATAGACACCTATGCACAGGGCTTTCCTGGGTGATGTAGCTTGAGTACTCCGGTGCTCACTTGGGTGTTGGCTCTAGAACCTCCTTGTTCTAAAGCGGTTTGCTCCAAGTGTCCTTTATCTTTAAAATTCCAACCGCGACTTTCCACATGGAAGGTAATGGTGATTCACGGCTGTGTTTAGACACCCCCGTGGGTCCCCTGTTTTACTACCTTGGGTGGTTCCTAGTGGCCCCAGCAGTTCTACAGGCTCTGGGCCTTGTCTCTATGCCAGTGGTGGTTCTTATACCACTTTCTTAATATATGGTTTGGTACGATCCTAGGGCTCAATGTCTATTGTGCTAAGTTTACTGTGTGTTAATAAGTTTACTGAATGTACTTTTGCCTCTAGCCTCATAAAGAGACTAGAAGGATGTGTTTAGAATATATACATATATTTTATATATATATACCTGGTGTGGTTCTCCTTTCATTTGATCATTCACAAGATTATAGACTGGTAAAACAAGCTGCTTTACATTCCTCCAAGACTTAGCCTGAAGTCTGCTCTCCACAGCTACCACTAGGATAGCTCTCTATTAAGGTTGACTTTAACCTACCATCATTAAGGGTCGTTTGGAATGGTGCAAGGTGCCCACTAGAATAGTGGATATCATATGCCAGGCCAACTTCCCACAATCTGGAAAAGAATGGGGCTCTGGAGAGATTCAACAAGGTTTTTGAGGAAATATACAGTTATCTAGGGTGAATTTGTTAAATTGGAAGACTGAATTACAAAAATGCATCATGACAAATCATATGACATCACATTTTTCGACAGGAAAGGCTCCTTTTGATTTATTAAAAGCTAGAGCTCCTAATACAGTTGTGTTCCCGGGTCGGATGGCTTGTGACAAAGGGATAAAAAACAATACGTTAGGTGAGTAGAGAGATTGTGAGCTGAGAAAATGTGTAAAAAGGAATTCAGTTAAGGAAAATAGATTGATTCAGGATAAAGCACCTGTAGGACACATGCTTTTGTCAAAGTTCACAGAAACAACTTGTGTAGTCAAATGCTACAACAATGCTATAAAAACTGAAGATGGAAGGGTGGGGATCAAACGTTGTGTAGAGGTGTTAAAGAATAAAGAAGATGGTGAAGAAGAGGGAATAACGAATGGCACTGTAAGGACACAATAGAAGGGTTATGTGCAGGATGGGAGAGATATGTCTAAAACAGATGTGTATGTTTCTCTGAAAGTAGTACATATACTTGCAGACAGGTTACTTCATTTTTGTATATTTTGTACATTTTGTATGAAAGACATGATAGTATTTTCAGTCATGTTATTTTACATTTTTCATAGTTCAGTTATTCTTCATTGCTCAGTTATCTCATTTTAGGAAATTACTGTTTTGTAGTAGTCATGAATAAGTTTTTTGCGTAAGCAGTCTTTGTTTAAGACTGGGGGGCAGAAGAGTAGTATATAGTGTAAATGTAAAATGTTACAAAACGTGGTTTTGTGCAGTGATTAGCACAGGAATAACATGATATGTAGAACATGGAGCACCTTATTGTTGAAGACTGCTCAGGAGTCAGGTGACAGTTGCTTGCAGCAGTTGCCCCTGGTCTCTAATGGGTGAGGTGCCCTCATTAAAATCTCCTATACTTTATAGCCTTAACAAGTATTGGTGTTTATTTCAATTTGGTGTGGTGCTTGTTACAGTTACACTATGGAGAAGAACATCGACATGGAATAAAAATGTGTAAGACATCAATAATCATGCTTTAAAGAAACAGGGTAGGAAAGGTGAGTGAAATTAACATTATGATAATGTTCCTCTCATCGCCTGTCTTTCTTCTCGCTTTTCTTATTTGTTATCCTTTTGTTTTTTAAATAAAATTATAAAAAAGTTCCCTATTATTGAGATGAAAACCATGGGAGGTCTTAAATTCAGAATCGTAAAAACTCCCATATTTTTCCTGCGACCAACTTGGTGGTCTGCAACGTTGAATCAGATTGTGAAGATATTTTACTGTTGTCTGATCCCTGTGTGCATTTTTTCTGTGCCTTTTCCTCCTCTCTCTAGTATTTATAGTGAAGGGTGGACAGGCAGGCAATAATAAAGGCTTGTGAAACATGCAGTAATAATGGGGACTCTTGATTTACCTGAAATGATAGCAGCATTATTGTAGGACTTCCTACTCCCTGGGTGCTTATGTTTTTTATTCTGAAAAGGCTAGCTGTAAGCATTGGCGTGCGATGACCCTCAACACTGGAGGGGGCGTCGGGGGAACTGAGAGTCAAACCCAGTGAGGGGCAAAAACATAATAAATTTAAAAATTGCTTAACGTGTTTTGCAAATCCCAAGGCTGCTCTCATGATGCGGATGAGCAGCATGAGAGCAGCACCAGGATTGGCTAGAGTGGGATGCCTTGTCGCTTCAACAAGCACAGGAGGCCTGTGCCTACTCTCCACCCAGCTGCCTGAGACAGCTAAGTGGAGAGGTTTACACTGACCATGTCAGGCTGGTCGTTGCAAGATGACCATCCAAAGTGACTTGTACAGTGTAAACTGGTAGAGTAAGCACCACTCCCCTGCTGCCAGTCAGCAGCAATACCCCGCCTCAAACACTGATGGTCTGGGAGCAGTGAAATATAAAATATTAATGCAATTTATTACCATTTTATTTTTCACTTTTGCTGCACTGGAAACAGGGAGGAAACGCTCCTCCGCCCTAATGAGAGGGGGGCACCGCTGGCTGCAAGTTGGTCAGTAGCTATGGCTAATGAGCTCAATAGGTTTGGTGTCATGTTACAACCTCCAGAAGCTCTCTCTGAATCTCATCGCCTCTTGTTCAGAAGACTTGAATAACCTGTTTTCCTTTTAGAAATGAAATAAATATGAAAGAACAAACACACTTTCTCTGCCACTAAACCAATGTTTTTTGCTTAAGGACCCCTGTTGATCACAGTTGATCCACCGAGACGTCACATCATCCCAGGCCAGGCCAGGCCTGGGATGATGTGACGTCTCGGTGGATCAATGTATGATTGATACCACAATCTACATTAGGGCTGAGTTACCCCCCGCCAGCTGGTATGAGAAGATGTGGCTGGTCAAGGTTTCCAAAAGACAGATGTCCTGAATTGATGCGGTGACCGACAATATAACCCTGATGAATCTGCCATAAAACAAATAAGGAAACATGTTGGTTACAGGTAGTGGTATGCGACAGTAAGCTACCAGCCTTTTTATTTCACCAGCACACACCAGATTTAGTAATAAAGGTGTACAATTGGTGTGGCTGTTGATTTTAATCACTTTGTTTGGTTGGTCATATTTTAGCACCTTGCACTCTTTTGCTTTTGGACATTATTTTCTTTTTGAAAAGGAATGACAACCGATGATGAGAAAGGGGCATAGAATTGGTAACATCAGCCAAGTTCCCCGAGGGTTGTTCGCCCGTGAGGTGCCTTCCTTTTCACCACACATTTTTTTGTCTGATTGATTTACACTTATGTGTGGGTGGATGGATTGTCTGAGTAGGCAGACATCATTGGGTGTGTCGAGTTGAACTTCGCCCTGAACCTCCCTTTTTGTAAATTCACAAAAATAGTTGTGATGTAGATGGATAGGCATTAGAGGCACTACACCGCACTACGAATATGGAGGGGGTGATTTTGGATGTTAATAATATATCTCCGATCTATTAGATTCTTATGCTTAAGAGATTAATATTAAACCATCTCTCGGGGACTGGGATTTGTGTATTGAAGTAAGTGGTGCTAGCACCAGCTTACACAGTCTGCAATGGCAGACCTGTTGTCAAAGTTTGAGAGGTCCCTCATGGGTTGCATAATACATGTTGCAGCCCCTGGGAGTTCCCCTGGTGTACCTATGCCCATATAGTAGGGACTGACAGGGGTATACCAGTAGCTAATTGGGGAGGTACACAATTAGGGAGGAAGCACTGTGGCTGGGGTCCTGATTAGCAGGATCCCAGCCAGACTAATAAAAAAACACATACTGACACCAGCAAAAAGTGTGGGGTAACCATGAAAGCAGATCCTACTTTCCAACAGCTGTTGACTGTGTGGATGGATGAGAAAAATAGTTTCTGGCCACTAGAGTTGAAGGGAGGTGAAAGTAGGCAGAAATGCCTAGCAATGTGTATTTTGTGGATAAGATACTAACTAAAGACCGAGGAGCTTTAAACTGTGGGTAGCTGATTAGGCATTCAGAACATTACATTTTTAATAAAACAGTTGGTTACAGCAACACAGTTTATAAATAAACGAAGTTTTATTATTTTTGACTTTTGCACTTTAGGATTTATTGGACACATTAGCTGTCTTGCACGGGATTGGTCCTAACCATGTATAAAGCAAAACTATCATTACCTTACCTACATATAAGAGGAATTATTGCTTCCAATTTTTCAAATTATCTCCTATGAAAGAGTATTTCACTAATTGCCTTCAGTTTAACTTTTCATTTGATGAACTCCAGCATATCATAGAAATATGAGGACATGTGAGGGAATGTTTGCAGTATAATTGTTTCAGTCCAATTTGGATTAATGTTCAAATTAAGCAAGTTACCAATTACTAATGCGTTTTCTGGCATCTGTAATAAAATCCATTCATCATAAACAACATTATTCATGTTTGCAAAAAATAGCCCAAGGCTCCTCTTTGAATGACGAACAGATGTTTTAAAATGGGCAATGATATCCTGTTTAAATTGGAACTCGACTAAGAACAGGATCTTGACAGATAACTTGGAATAAAGTATTTAAATGTGATAAATACAAATTACTTTGTATTCTGCTTGGCAGGAGCCAATCACCAAATGTATTTCAGTACGGACATTCATTCCTAAGTAAGCATAAGATTAATATTTAAGAACAAAGGCATTTTGATTCCCATCGCACAGCTGTCATTTTACAAGTGTGCTTGCATACATAACTTACTGTTTTAATAATAGTCATTCAAGGCCTTTTTTTCAAACCTGGGTGATGACAGCATGTCTTGCACTTTATGGGGCTTACAACTGGGCAGTATGCTTAATAATATTGAAAAGCGTATCACTGAATCATTCAAGGAATGCCATTTGCTATTGTCAAAGAAATGTCTTGGTGACCTCTTTACAGTTACCCCTCCCGTCAACCATTTACCATCTATTGTCTCTACTGTCCCTGCTGAGCAAAGTGCCCCTACCTTGTTGATTATAATGGTGCTTGAGACTCCCTGCAACCATCCTGCTCTGCCAGCAGAGAATGTGGGAGCAAATGTCACAGTCAGTGTTTCTGCCCCCAACCATCCCAGTGAGTGACTATCTGAGAGCCCTTGTACGCCACCTTACAATATTTCTGATGCTTCACTACCACTCCGTTCAGGGATCAACCTGTCTGATGGGAGGCCAAACTTGTGTAACAAAGAGCATCTGATCAATAGACACCAGGTGTGTTTAAGTTTTTTCCGGCTGCTGCTCTGTTTATTGCTGTTTTGGCTAATGTCCCCCAGCTGAAGGACAGCCCCATCGAAGATTACTACCAACTTAGTAATAAGGTTGTCCACTGGCTCCATGGTCAGCTGGGCTTCAGACTGCACCTGTTGAACCACATCAATATGAATGGACATGTTGCATGGCTGGGTATGAGCTCCAAAACTATGCCTGGTGACTGCATACTTATTAATTTCCTGTTGAAATTGTTTATGGTGATAGATATTAATATCAAAACATTTTAAAAGTTGCAACAGTGACAATTTCCTGTGCAAACATAATGGGTAGAGAAGAGATGAACAATCATCAATAGCAATATATGCAGACCCTACAACGGAGGGTCACATCATATCTAACTGTATGGGGCTGACATGTGGGAGGGGCTGGAGTGAGAGGAGAGCAGATCCCAAAACAGTGAGATAGAGGGTGTAGGGAAGAAAGAGGAAGGAGAGAGAAGAGAGTGATGTGAGATCAGTGAAGGGAAAGTTGGGAATAGAGGGCAGATGAGCTGTGTGGGCAGGCAGCATCCATAGTTTGCGAGGTGGAGAGGAGAGGAACAGAAAGGGAGAGGGGAGGGGCAGAGAGGGAAGGGGGAAACTAGAAGTAACTGAGGGCTGGGCACGGTAAGTGCTCCTTCAGGAATTGGGCCCATATAAGGAGAACTAGGTCAGCTTTATCCATCAACTTGCAAATTATTCTTTCATAGGAGACTGTTTTATACATGGCAGCAAGCAATTTGTCGTGCGTTGGTAGCTGTGGGAAACACCAATGTCACAGGATGCATATCTTGGCCGGTGCAAGTTCAGTAATGAACAAGTGGTGGGCATGGTGTGCTAGCGGGGGAAGTTCACCTTGTCATGAAGGAGGATCAGTGGGCCTGGGAGGAGTGTGGACATGTACATGGAATTTCACAGCGTAGTTCTCCTCATGGTGCGAAAGAAGCAGAAGGCAAGGCATTCTAATAAGATATGGACTATGTCTTAGGGTTCGTGGTTGGACCGCCAGAGCACAGAGTGGGGGGAAAGTCCCTTGGAATGGAGCTGTGTTGAAGTCCAGTGCCAACTCTGAAGGATGTTAAAGAGGCTAAACTGCATCTGGGAGTACGGGACCACTGGGCTCAGGTTCTACAGGAGCTCCGCCCAGTCCTCCTCCTGAGACCCCACTTGCAGGAGGGTCTGCCAGGTGGCCCTGAAGCTCACTGTTTGCAGTCAGGAGTATAGATGATGAACCAGGAGAGAGTAGAGTTCAGACATCATGCCCTTGAACTGTCGCAGTTGTTGAGGTACGCAGGCACTGTGGAATGGGAATGTACCAGGGATGGGGACTGAGTTTGCTTGAAATACAGAAAAAACCTGAGTGTCTAATAGGAACTACAATGTGTTCTAACAAGTGAAAAAACCAATGCCCAACGCTAGGTTGCAGAGGAAGAATCCTTATAAACTATTAACAGAAAGTGCATATGCCAACACACATAGTCACCAGCAACTGTGGGTGTATCCCAAAGTTTAAAGATGGATTCCCATCACAGTCTTGTAAATGATCAATATTATCATTTGGTCATCCAATGGTAGGGGTGGTAAGTCTCTAGATCATTGAGACACAATCCAAACCCTCCATGAGGGATATCCTCGTAGACCATATGTTTGATCATAAAGTGGGAACTAGTGCAGTGCAAAAAGAAATAAGTGCAAGTAAAATGAATAGAGAAAGGCAGCGAGGTAAACTTTAATAGCTGCCAGTATCTTTCAGATTAAAACCAAGAACAGCGCAATTATAGCAGTTGAAACAAATAGCTGCTGGGGGGCCGACATGTTTCTGCCAAACGGGAATAAACTCCTAAGGCTTTCTTCAGGGCCTCTCTTCTAAATAAATCTTGCGACTGCAAAATGTAATGCATTTAAATTAACAAACACAATTTATGAGTGAAAAAGAGGTGAAATACCATAAAGGATATACACAACTATTCCTCCATGTCACTTGGTGTGTAATTCACCTATAGTAACAGGGGATAGGACCTCACCTCACCGGACCATGCTCAGGGTAGAGGAGGCCACACGCTCTCCGTCGTTGCCTCAGAACTGGATCTGAGTATGAGTTTGCTGGTCAAACAATGGTACACTTGTTGCACCATTGCTTGGCAAGCAACTCTGCTCCAAAAGCGGCAGACCAAATTTGTCCAGTAACAGTGCCAAGGTTTTGAACTAACAGTGGGAAAGTAGGTGAGCAAGGGTGTGGATCTCCACTACACACCATGATACTCAATTGAGCATGTGATCAGATGCGGATGGCATGATTGCTCCAATGGGGCTCTTTGTCATGCAGGTGTTACCCCATTGGGAGGAGCTTGTGAGCTAAGGCATGGGTTTTGTACATGTCCTGCAATTGGCATTTAGAGTTCTGTAACCAGAAGGTTCAGGAAGATTGAGGGAAAGGAGGCCCTGAGTGCCATCCATCAGCTAGATCTCAATTGTGACCCCAAAATGGGGAGGTCTCAGATCTGGGTATGTATGTATGCCAATTGTGCTGAGACTCCCTGTGTACCTATGGGCCAAAAGCTTCCTGAAGGACAGGCAAGGTCTCATTGACCCCCCCAATGAAAGCTTTGATAGCTCTATCTACTCTGCAGAGTATCGAGAGAGGCGATAGCAGGGGGAGCATACCCAACACATAGTTACACCGCAGGAGGGTCACTATCTTCACCACCTGAGTCCGGCCCCACAATGAGAGGTTCAGATGGGACAATTTTCGTAAATTCCAGCCACATGCGCTCAATGATGGGGACTGCCACCATGTGCTAAAGGCCCTGTTAGCAAGAATTCTGAGGTAAGACAGGCGGTTTTCCACTGAAATAGATATCCAGCATTGGCTAAGCACATGGTGACTCTCGATAGCTAGAGTGCCTCGCATTTCCCCAGTTGACTTTGCCGCAAAAGTATCAATTACTATCAGTACTGCAAAGTTGGAGGAGGATAGGCCTGAGAGAGTGAGCAGAATATTGTCCATGTACAGTGTGGGAAAGTAGGTATGGTTACCACCAGTTTTTGCCTAGTGCTATGCTGTTTCTGACAAGTCTGACTGGATCCTGCTAACCAGGACCCCAATCTCTGTGCTTTCTCCCCTAAATTGGTTATGGTAAATACATCCCAGATTGGATACTGGTGTTCCCTTATAAGTCCCATAGTATATGGTACTGAGGTAGCCAGGGCATCGGGACACCAGGGGTCCCCCATGGGCTGAAGCTTGTATCAAGTCATCCATGGGAGATCACTCAAACTGTAACTACAGGCCTGCCATTGCAGCCTGTGTAAGTTGGTGGCAGCACTACTTACGACTTATAGAGGTTTCCGTATATCTGATGTCACTACACTTAAAACCTATAAGTAAACCCTAGGACAGGCCTTTCAATCCTGATGGCAGGGCGCTCGATTCTAAGTGTTAGGGTACCCCTGAATGAGCAGGACACACCTACAGCCTTTTGGATCCATTCTCCTGGGTTGTAAGTGCATCAGCCAGTGGCCTTGCGTCATTACGCGATGAACATCTCAAAACTGGCTGTAACAAACCCTGTCATGTTTGGTATCAAACATGTTGGAATCATACCCCCACAGCTCCCAGACAGGGTTTAGTGCATTGGGGCCGGGTGGGAGTGCCACTAAGTCTGCTTGAGGGACACATTTGGCACCCTCCTTGCATAGTGCAGTTCAAACCAGGTCAGGGAGCCGTTCACTCCCACTCTGATCTGGGACTGGACAAAGGACATGGGAGTATCTTTCCCACTGTCCAACCCATCCCCTGCGAGGGAACGCTGAATCATCCCATCCCTTTCCTTAGGATAAAGGGCTTACCTGTAGGTGGGTCCCTAGATTCATCATGGGACATGATTTATTTAAAGACACTACTTCTTTGACTGTCTGGGCATGGTGGACTTCGCTGGACCTTGCTCTGGGCTCCGAGACTGCGATTGGGAAGACTACTGCTGTTCCTGGTCTCGTCATCCTACAAGTCTGCTGCAACGTCTGTGCCTGTGATCCAAATAGGAACCTTCCAAGGGCTGTGGACAGCCACGACACAAGAAGGAATCTCCCTTGAAGTGAAGGAGTCACTTTCCTGCAGCTGCAGGCACCACAATGAAGCTGACTGATCTGCTGATCCTGGGATCCAACAGACTCCTAATGTGAGCTAAAGAATGGCGATGGATTAAACCCAGATCAGATGACTGGGGGTGAGTGTTTGATTTGCTCAAACGCTCAGTCCATCATCCCCTTTTGTATCGCATCCAACAGACTCCGAAAGGCTAAGCAACACTGGTGGTGATTCTTCACATTCTGCGAGGCCTGTCCTGTCCTCTCACCAAGTTTGAGGCCAGTATCGCCTGTCACTGCCATAGGAACTGAACCCCTGTGCTCTGCATTGATTTGCTGTTGCAAAGGCTTTTTGGCTTCCTTCTTTCGAGATCGTTGGGCTCCAAGTAGCCCCAACATCAAGCATCTCCTGTGATCAAGATATTTATCCTCACTGCATCACTTGCACCATGGGCCTGCATCTTTGATGAGCTGCTTGAGGTCCTCTTGTGACCCCAGTGCCTCCAGCCTGTGGGTCCTGTTGAGGGTCTTCATTGATTTCAGTGATCTACTCTGAGTGCTCATGCCTGCTATGACTTCCCTGCTTGTGGTGAGTCACTTGGACCTTGCTGATCCACTCACTGGATCTTCATCACTTTCTAAATTGTTTGCTGTTGCCAAGGCTTGTTGGTGCTCCTGATGGACAACTACCCCTCAACTCTCGACATTCGACATGGGGTAGCTTGTGAACGGCTCCTGGTCTACCACAGCATTTCATGGTCTGCACAGCTGCAGCTCCAAAATCACGGTCAACTCTCCTGCAGCACCGGACATCTGTGGGCATTCATCCTCCATGCCTATTAGTCAGTCCTGAGTGGTACAGACTCTGTCCCTCGGCTTGCAGGTACTTCACAGGCTGTTTCGGGGAAATAGAGGGTCCTATAGTTGGAGGCAAATTGCATCTGTGATTTCTTGAGGTTTGGTAACCAGGACTCTCGTGTCAGTGGTGATGGCGGGTATCAACATACTTGCTTCCTACTGTCTTCGCTACCTAACTAAGAGCCTCTCTGCTTTTTACCCCTGTTCATAGTGCCTGTACCTCAATTTCTGAAGTGCTTACTTTGCCTTTGAAGTAAAGAGGGTGTTGATATCCATGTGCACCTTCTCCTGTCTGTGCTTAGCAGTGGCAGTGAGAATGTCTGTGTAGGTATGCACCTGACGGGCTATGTGCCTGCTGATTCTTTCATTGCCTATTGGAGAGGGCAGAATCTCTCATCAGCTGACCTCTGATAGTTGGCTTGTGTGCTGCTCACAGGATCAGGGCTGTGTCCACCAAGCCCTTATTGTGCTTGGAGCAGGAGAGGGCATGGGATTTGAGCTATTCCTTGCCTGCTGGGTGGCTGTAGTGGGACATGTTAATGGACTACGATTCCAGATCCGCTGTGCCAGTCCTAGTTCAGCCTGAAAATTGACTGGGGAGTGGCCCGATAGGGCATCCTCCAGGATGGAGGACTCACATACAAGGACGATCAGTGGATGGGTTACAAGGGAGGAGTCTAGCTGTGACTTAGTACCTTGGAACGAGGAAAGGTAGATAAACTCTTTGTCCGTTGGTTGTAGGAGTGGTTCAATGTTTAAATATCGATAACAAAAATATAGTTAACAAAAATATAGATGTAAAAATATCGATTACAAAAATATCGACTCCCTATACTTAAACGGGTAAGTACAACAATATCGACTCAAAAATATAGATGTAAAAAATATAGATGTAAAAAATATCGACTTTAAAAAATAATATAACTTAAATTAAATAATTAAATAATATTAATATTATTAACAAAATAAATTAAATTACATTTATATTTTAACAAATTATAACAAATAAAATTAATTTAATGAATATAAACACAATAAATGTGTACATATACTTATATTTTCTTAATTACATTTTATTATTATCTTTATTTAATTTATAAACATTAATAATTATATAAAAATAAAATAAACACATATATAAAACAATTTGAATAATATAAAATATTCAATATTTAATTAACACATTAAAGTATAAAAAATAATAATACATACATTTAATAACAAAATAAAATTATTAGTAGTGAAAACATTTGATAGTGAAGGTATAAAAATTACTATTCCCACTCCAGGGAGTGCAACAGTAGGGAAAGCGCTGGATAGCGTAGGGGTAAAAATTACTATTCCCACTCCAGAGGGTGCAACAGTAGGGAAAGCGTTGGATAGCGTAGGGGTAAAAATCACTATTCCCACTCCTAAGGGTGCAACAGTAGGGAACGCGTTGGATAGCGTAGGGGTAAAAATTACTATTCCCACTCCAGTGAGTGCAACAGTAGGGAAAGCGTTGGATAGCGTAGGGGTAAAAATTACTATTCCCACTCCAGAGAGTGCAAAAGTAGGGAAAGCGTTGGATAGCGTAGGGGTAAAAATTACTATTCCCACTCCCGAGGGTGCAGCAGTAGGGAAAACGTTGGATAGCGTAGGGGTAAAAATTACTCTTCCCACTCCAGAGAGTGCAACAGTAGGGAAAACATTGGATAGCGTAGGGGTAAAAATTACTATTCCCACTCCAGAGAGTGCAACAGTAGGGAAAGCGTTGGATAGCGTAGGGGTAAAAATTACTATTCCCACTCCAGAGGGTGCAACAGTAGGGAAAGCGTTGGATAGCGTAGGGGTAAAAATTACTATTCCCACTCCAAAGGGTGCAACAGTAGGGAAAGCTCTGGATAGCGTAGGGGTAAAAATTACTATTCCCACTCCAGACAGTGCAACAGTAGGGAAAGCGCTGGATAGCGTGGGGTAAACATTACGATTCCTACACCAGAGAGTGCAACAGTAGGGAAAGCGTTGGATAGTGTAGGGGTAAAAATTACTATTCCCACTCTAGAGAGTGCAACAGTAGGGAAAGCGTTGGATAGTGTAGGGGTCAAAATTACTATTCCCACTCCAGAGAGTGCAACAGTAGGGTAAGCGTTGGATAGCGTAGGGGTGAATATTACTATTCCCACTCTAGAGAGTGCAACAGTAGGGAATGCGTTGGCTAGCGTAGGGGTGAAAATTACTATTCCCACTCCAGAGAGTGCAACAGTAGGGAAAGCGTTGGATAGTGTAGGGGTAACAATTACTCTTCCCACTCCAGAGGGTGCAACAGTAGGGAAAGCGTTGGATAGCGTAGGGGTAAAAATTACTATTCCCACTCCAGAGGGTGCAACAGTAGGGAAAGCGCTGGATAGCGTAGGGGTAAAAATTACTATTCCCACTCCACACAGTGCAACAGTACGGAAAGCGTAGACTACTGCAATAGTCTGAATGCAGGAGTTAAAAAATCTACACTAAAAAACTGCAAAGTCTACAATATTCAGCAGCCAGATTAGTTCTAAAACTGCCCAGGAAATCCTCGGCTTCTGACGCCATACAAACTCTTCATTGGCTACCTTTGCACAAAAGAATACTCTTTAAAATTCTAACCATTGCCTTTCGGGCATTCCACTGCACAGGCCCTAAATACCTCACCAGGCGCTACCCCCACTACAACCCCCCAGGACTCTACGTTCCTCTAACGAAAACCAAATAAAGATAGCTAGGTTCAACCTCAAAACCAAAGGAGGCAAAACCTTGACTTATCTGTCCTCCAGAGCCTGGAACGCTATGCCAAAAATCCTCAGATCCCTAACTCTAGAATCCAAGTTCAGGAAGCAACTGAAAACCTGGATTTTTAATCTTCCAGATGACTATGTCATGGCCGCCATCTAATTCTGCTTACGTAAATGACTGCATACCCCCAGAAACAGCGCCGAGATGCTCCTTCCGGAGCGACCGTTGCGCTCTACAAATACAATCACAAATTCACAAATTCACAAATAGCGTAGGGGTAAAAATTACTATTCCCACTCCAGAGAGTGCAACAGTAGGGAAAGCGTTGGATAGCGTAGGGGTCAAAATTACTATTCCCACTCCAGAGAGTGCAACAGTAGGGAAAGCGTTGGATAGCCTAGGGGTGAAAATTACTATTCTCACTCCAGAGAGTGCAACAGTTGGGAAAGCGTTGGATAGCGTAGGGGTGAAAATTACTATTCCCACTCCAGAGGGTGCAACAGTAGGGAAAGCGCTGGATAGCGTAGGGGTAAAAATTACTATTCCCACTCCACACAGTGCAACAGTCCATGCATCTCCTAGAGAAGGGCTATGTACTCACCCTCAGAGTTGAGATATGGTAGTACTTTTTTGCACTTCACATAGTGCTTGAGGGCATTAACATTCCAGTAGATGATATGGAGGGAAGTATTGGGGGGCATCGCCAGCCGCTGGGTCCAGAGGTGGAGTGGATACCTGACCTAGCAAACGAAGAAAGAGAGAGGAAGGGGAAAGAGTGGGAAAAGGGAAAATAAAGAATGCCAACATCAACATTGGAATACACTGGGGACACTGCAGTATGTGGGCCGTTAACGGGTCCAGCAATGCATCCATATCCGGTGCACAACCAATAGAATTGTTAGACAGAAGTCCAACACGCATTTTTGTCTGTAGAATAGGCAGCGGAGACCAGGCAGAGTCACCAGAGTGGTCAAAACAATAGGAACCAAGACTTGCTTAGTTCCCATGGTCGAGCTGTACCAAAATGGAGTACGATGCAATCATAGTAATTTTGCTCCAAGAGCGTTTTTTCCATTTCCTTGGTGACTGGGATGTCCATTGCATAGCAGAAAATGTAAATCAGGATTCCCGCTATCAGTAGCAGGATTAGCGGAAGCCTTCCAAAAATGCTTCAGAATGCGAAGTGTATGAAAGCTGGAATCACTCCGATGAGTGTCTGAAAGGTGATAAACAGTCCAAATCCTCTGGACTTAAATGGGTGTACTATACCCTTCGTATCAAACATGTTAAATATACGTTGTACCATTTCTCCGAAATGGAAAGGGCAATTCATTTGTAACAGTGGCTGTATCTCAGCTGTGGACCTTGCAACCTGGAGATCAAAAGTATCTCAGGCTGAGGTTAAGGACACATCTTTCTGTAAAAGCATGGCTTTCATTCGGCTTAGAGGATCAACCATATAAGGGAAACATTCAACGAAGGCCATAATGGTGGCTCCTTGACTGTATGGGAGTACAACAAGTAACCCTCTAACTTAAAGTGACGAGATATGCGATGCCTGGAAGCATTTCACAACAACTTTGATCATTCAGCATTAAGTAACTCCCATTCGAGAGCAGCCTGAATACTGGATTAATCACAGCAGCTGGGGAACATTTCTAGTGACAGGATAAGTTAGCTACTGAACCATTACAGGCCCCGTGAAGCATAATGTCCTTCCAAATGAGTGATCCACTCAAAGAATTCTCACATTCTGTACTGCTGGGAAATCATCTAAATCTATACAGTAATTCCCAAGATTCATGGATTAATTGCCTACCCATTACTTCATATCTGGTGGTGTTCCAGGTATATCGAAACTTGAAAGTTTTTACTGATATTGTGATATGGCCATTAATTAACCATTCTGTGGAAGGTGATTCAGCCACGGTAAAAGGTAGTTGGTCGAATTTTTCAATTTGTTTAATTTTTCAATGGAACAGCTGTAATGTTCACATAGGACAGGTCTTTTTGTTCAAGATAAGATGACGTATGAGGTTTCAGCACCAAGTTCACATTTGATACTGCAGAGCATTCTGGGAGATAGTGTCCATTCACGATATAGTAAAAGACAGTTACTAAACCTATCCAACATAGTAGGAACAGTATCCCTGTTATTATCCAGAGTTGGAGCCATGGTGAAACTAAGTATATCTTTTTAAGAAAAATTTAAAAATCATGAAGTTGTTTTTTGCGGGAAACTGGAGCTGGCGGTGACTCAGGTTCACCTGGATCCAGAAAAAAAGTGTAAAAATCGATGAAGTTTCCTCTCCATAACCGGGATGGTATGGAAAGGAGTACTGCAATGCAGCACCTAGACTTTCTATGGCTTCCTTGTAACCCCTAGAGCTAAACGTGAGGCCACTGTCGGAATGTAATGTGCCAACTGCATAAGTCCCTAGGGAGACTCCCAAATCTATTATAACAGATTGAGAGTCAGCCGAGCATAGAGGCCGAACCCACAGGAATCTAGAGCATGAATCCACTGCCACCAAGATATACTTGTAAGCCCTGTCAGATTGTAGAGGGCAGCAGTGGTCCAAATAGACACAAGCAAGAGGTCTGTCTGATATTGGTAATGGTGTTTGTGGTTGGCGTGCTAGGGTCGAACCCTTCATCTGCTGAGAGATGTCACACTTAAGTACAAATGCTTTTGTATGTTTAGTTAGATCTGGCCATCAAAAGCGTTGTTTCAGGCATGAAACAGTTGCCATAACCCCTGTGTGTGCAGAGCACAGGCCCTTGTGTGCATCTAGAATTAAACTTACTCTATCCCCTACTCCTAGAATTTGAGCATACAGAATTTTGATTGCATCTTTCCGTCTATTGTCATGCTAGAATGAGTGATTGCAGCTATGGCAGCAGTTTGTACTGCCCTGTTTGTGTATCAAGTGAGCTCTCTGCAAGTCTTTTTTCAACTATGCCACTAGTTCCCAAAGCATGTTGTGCTTTATTGTGTAATCTTTTGAGTCTTTAAACCCATTTTGAACCCATTTGTGAAGGTAGTCATTATATGATTAGACACAGTAAAATGAATGGCACACTATAAGTGTGGGGAATTTGTGATCAGTTGTTATAGTGCCAGCAACAGGGATTTTAATTCTGCCAGCTGTGCTGTGCAATCTCCTAGAGACTGCGTCTTCGTACTGCTAGGATGGAACTTGCTGTTCTGCATACATCCTTTTACAATCGCACAGGCTGCGCTGCATTGCTGTTTACTTCCTATGGCAGGCTGAGCAGAACCGTAAGGTTAAATTATGTATTCATACTGATCTAGAGGCATAATTTAATTTGGGAGCGGATGTTCTTGTTTGTATTGCAGAAATGCTTGTTTTTTAATGTAGAATTAAATTTGTAGTCTATATCTATTGCAGTGAGAGAATTAGCCCATTGTATTCATCTTGAATGTAAAGCTTTAGCATTTGGAACGCTTGACTCTAAAGCCGATACTGGAGTTACGACAATTATTTGTTTCCCCTGAGCCAGTGCTCTCTCACTACAGCAGTTTGTACTGCTGTCAGAATGTTTTCTGTGAAAGCCAAATGCATTTCAGCATTTGTGTACAAGTGTGATTTGTTTTTGCAACTCTTCTGCCTTCATTGAAGGTTAGGTAAGTGTACCCTGATTAACCAGCAGTTACACGGATCACCAAATTTGTGGTATTTACATGTGTGTGTAAGTGTTTTGAAGCTATTGTATCAACTTGTAATGAACAAAGTATATCTGTGTGTTCCTGTGTCCACTGTCAAATTGAAAAATAAATTCAGATTGAATTGTAGAAAGCTTTAACTTTTTCTGCGTAATCCAAAATGTATGTTCTGCCAAAATGTAGGTATCCCAATATGGATTGTACATTTTTTCAGAGTTTTTGGAGGTTGGAGAAGTGTACACTTTTCTAAAAAGTTAGGTGCTAGGCTTTTCCCTTCACTTGAAAGCTCATTTCCCAAACATAGGTCATTGAGGTGGTCTATTATCGATTTTTTATGGTTGAATTAGAATCCCTCAGAGGCGAATCCCAAATGTATGTTGCTCCCCCTGGTCAAATGATCCTTCAAATCATCATTCATTAGATAAATATTATCCACGTAGGACAATGCCTCCTCATTCAAATTTTGAAGTAACTCAGTTACCGTAGCATAGAACAACCCGGGGGTATTCTTATACCCTTGGGGGAGTTGACAGAAGTGACTTTGTGAACTGAGCGCTGAGAATACTGTCAAATATCTGCTCTCAGGCTCTATATTTTGGAGGAAAAATACATTAAATATATCTTGTGTTGTTTTATATTTTGTCCGCACAATGTTATTCAGTAATGTGGCAATGTGTGCATTCTGTACTGCAAATGTCTTTGTGCATGTGTTCAGATGTCTGTAGTCTAAGACTAGACAATATGAATTATCAGGTTTCATTACTGGAAACAAAGTATTCATTGAAGAGGTGCAAGTTTCTATTACACCTTGGTATTCAAGTTGCTCTAATATCTCCCTGACCTGTTTCTTCACTTCTTGTTTAATAGGGAATTGTCTTTGTGGAGTTGGAGTAGTTTTTACTGGGATTGTATGGTGAGGTGACTCAGCATCCCACCCTACTTGGTTGTGATATAATTCTTGAGCAGGTTCTACTGCCCACTCCTGCACATATGTATATTTCAAGTATATTGGAACAAGGTCGGAAAAAGCCATTAAAATTGCTGTCTCTCCCTTTGAGCACTACATAACATTCTTAGGCAGCCAATCTTTCTCGTCCAGAAGGATCTCATAGCTAAAAGTCAGGTTCTCCCAAAAGAGACCTTTCATTTTCCTGCGTATGTCCCCTTCCATTTGGAGTGTTATCTTATGTAACTGATGGGGGACACTTACCCTTGTATCAGGTATTTCCACTGTTATGTGCTCATTCTACTCCGCAGACCCCAGAAATTCCATCAGGTTCTGGCACACTATTATTACTTCTGCTGCGCTGTCTAGCATCGTCAGTGCCCATTCCCGGTTCAGAAGTTGAATCCTCAGAATTCTGGGCATGTCTAACTTTAAGACCTGCTACCTTTTTAAAAAAAATTGAGGTTTTGATTTTTGTCTATTTTCTTTTTTGATATTATAGTCTGAAGTATGCTGCGTGTCTCTTGTCTTTGTTCTGACCGTCCTTCTCTTTCTAAGTTTTTTAATGTGCCCTGAACGTAACAAGAGGAAAGTGTATCACTATCCTGATACCTGTTGGGTTTTTTATTTTTATCATGATTCCTAAGGTTGTACCTCCTGTTGAGGAGACCCACTCCTGGATTGCGACCTATTCTCTCTTTTCTTTTGCATTTTATTATCCCATTCCTTCTTCGGAAGAATCAGGTGCTTGCTTGGTGTTATTCTTCTCAGGACCACCCATGAGTTGAGGTTTTGTTGCTCTATGTCTCTAGGGCCTAGGTCATAGTTTTGAATGGCCTAGGTCCCAGTTACCTAGCAGATACATTTACCAAATATCTGCCAGTTAGGTCCCTTTTATCAGGGACCAAATCTTGACTTCTTACTCCACGCTATAAAAATATTGCCTGTGTGGTAAAGCTTTCTCCCACCGAGCCCCTTCTTATTGGGACCAACTTCCCATTCACATGCGACAATGCCCAGATCATTTGATGTTCAGAAGGCTTCTAAAAACCTCATTGTTCTAATTTGCTCCTTTTCTGTGGCTGGCTGTACTAACACTATAGCATGTGGATACCCATGGCGGGGTGATTTGGGCACTTTATAAATTAATAAATATCAAATAGATCTCAAACTATTTGTACCTATTTCAGGATAGGTATCTTCGTTAATTTTAGGTAATTCACGCTCCTGTTGTAAAGGAATGAAATCCCTCACGTGTTGGCGTATTGCCACTGCTGCGTCTTTCCCTTTTATGTTTGCTAATATAATGGTTTAAACCTGGGCAACATTTCCTAACAATTTCATCCCTAAGTTCAGAGCAGGTTCTGCTCCATAATCATACTGTGTTTGTCTTAATACATCTGGTATTATGGCTTTAGAAGGGATACCGTGAGTTCTGGTATAGATGGCAGCAAAAACTGTACCCCAAGAGGTACACTCCTCATCTGGGGAGCTATCCCCATTTGCAAGCAATTTGTTAGCATTCTGTGTTTTTCTTGAGGACTTGTGAGTGGAAACACTGCCTCTAACTGTATGATTTTCTGAGCTATCCAGAATGGCATTTGCTCACGTCTAATGGGCATTTTACTCATACCTGCATGTAGGATTTGTGTAGTTATTTTAGTTGTAGATCCATGACTTTGCCCTGCAGGTGTGGCCCTTGTTGGCTGAAGTGTGAGTGTTTTCATAACGAACTGTGTCAGGTTTCTGTAAAGTTTTATGTTTTCTTCGTGTAGCGGACGTAGGTCTGCTACAGGCATTGTGTCAATGTCTGGGTACGGTGTATAAGCCACTAGGACCAGCCAAGTCGCTTCGCCTCTGCCAAGTGAACCTAGTGGGTGGGAGGGTGCCTTTAAACCTGTTCATGTGCTCCTAGTAGGTGAGCGGAACTACAATGTCCTCATATGAAAAGTATTCCTCTGGTGTATCATCCTCAGTGTAAGAATGTATGTGTGCGTGCATCTGCTTGTGGGAATTTAATCCATGAATAGAATATCTCAGTTGTACATGATTTGTGTGCTTCAATCACGAATGTTATTGTTTTACCCCTAGCTGTGACTCCGTAGTCTTCTAGTTTTAAAGTAAGGGCAGTTCTGACATTTTCTGAAATGTTAATTTTGCCTTTTTGTTCTCTTTCCTCTATTGGTGCAACAAGATCTTTGTCATCCATTGTTGAAGAAGTTTCAAGGAAACTGAGATAAGGTTTTATGCACAATTGGGAACTGTTTGTCCTTCAAACTTAAATAAACCTACAGCCAATACATAGGATCTGCCTACTCAGCTGGGGCGGATTTTTACCTCCCACTCCAGACGTCTCTGGAATAATGTGAGTAGGAGTCTCTGAGAAAACCACGACTAAACTACTCAGATTTGACAGTTTAAAAGGTACCAAACCAAAGGTGGCGGTGCCATGTAGCCCTCATCAACCCATATAGGATCTGTGCATTTAGAAAACATAGACTGTGGGATTGGTGTCTAGACTGACTCCAGACACCCCCACCGGGACTGTTCGCCTGTATACCAGCTAGCTTACAGTGTGACTATAAGTTCCTCTTACCGAGGTGAAAATAGATCTTGACAACTATCGAACATGACAACTCTGTCGAATCAGGGATCGTGGTAACAGTACAGTACTTTTGGCTCAGTCACTCAAGCTCACTTAGTCTCAGGGAAATACACAGAATACGCAGTGGGGACGTTTTCAATAAGCATTTATGGAACCGGTGTCATTCTAGGGTAAACTAGGTATGCTGAAACAACCATAAGACAGAAACAGATATAAATGATTGTAAGCACCAACAGAGTAAAAATATGGTAGATTCCTACCATAGTGCTAAAACAATAAATACAGTCTGGTATAAAAATACATGACCATAATAAAGGATACTCCTACAATGCAATCCTAATTAGATGCACCTAAGTACACCAATCATATATGTAGGTGTAGAGCCAAGAATCCCCCTAGGCTGGAGCCAACCCCATTTCCAGAAGTGAGAGCGCGTAGGATCCCATCTTGGTCTCAAGATGGACAACCTACAAGGGATGTCAGACCACTGCAGGCTGGAGTATCTGCATGCAGGAACCTCAGCGTCTCGGGTCAGTGTGTCAGTCTGGAAGTCTTTCTCCTCTGCCTACTTATTGGGGTACCCTATGAAACATCAGAGACCTTGTTGTGGAAGCTGCAGATTCAAGCACAGATCCATTTTGTCTCCACCACCAGATCAGTCATCTTCAAATCCTTGGCCTCCAGGCTGTGTCCCACAGCAGTCATTTCCTTGAGGATCAGGTTCATTTGGGTGTCCAGCGTGTCCGATGGGGTGGGTGTCGACTTGGCCATTGAGACCACCCCTTGTTTTGACCAATGTCCCTTAACTGAAGCCTGGCTCCATCGAAGATTGCTACCAATTTAGGAACAATGTCGGTAACTGGCTCCATGGTCGCTGGGCTCCAGCCTTCACCAGTTTAACCACATTAATATGGTTAGATTTGTGGTATGGCTGGATAAGAGCTCTAAACCTCTGCTGGGCGCTGCATAGTCAATAATTTCAATTGTATGCTCAGCACGAAGAACATTTTCAGGCCATTTACTCTGCAGTGTAATCCCTAAACAAGTATAACTCAGGTGCTCTTGTAGTACTTTTATAAACATCTTTGCTCTTACCCTGCCCAATCCCAAAGTGGTTTATTCAGAGAAACCTGTTTCAAATCCTTTTGACCCCTTGGCTACCATGGACACTATTGACTGACATACGTCTTTGTCTGCACAGCCGGAGCTACAGAAACTTCCACTTTCCAAGTCAAAGAATCATCTTAATAATGCTCCTTGTACGCTGGGCTGGGCATTCTTTCATGGCATATTGCTGTGTAGCGGGTCTCAGAGATGAACCTTCCTAGCTGGCTTTCCTATGGAGCTATGAAATTATTGCCTACAAGAGACGTGGGACACAAAAAATAGCCGTTTTCTTGATAGCTACAGTAGAGTTTGTGTACCTGCTCGACCTCCCAGTTGGGCAGAGCCATGAGTGGCCTCACATCCTTATTCTCACTTGCTCTTAAGTGTAAAATATTTTAACTAGATCTTGATTGCCCCAACTTGTTAGCCCTGTGTGAGAAAGTGCCCTCTTTCTGCAGGATTATCCTCACTTTTTGCTGAACTGCTGATGTGCTTTGACTGAGTGTGCCCTAGGCTCCTGCCAATCAGGTACCCAGGGCCTATGTTCTTTTCCTAAAACGGCATTGAAAGCAAATCCGAATTGGCATCTATGGCCACAGGTCAGCCCCTGGTAAATGGTATCAAGGGTACCCAGGGCACTGTGACCAGGGAAGACCTCTAAGGGCTGCAGCACTTATTGTGCAACCCTTAGAGGCCAAGTACCATTGCACTCGTCCACTGCCTTTGCAGGCTGCATGTTTCGGTGCAGAACAAAGTGAAGAGTCAACATGGCACTCATCCCTGTGTGCCATGCCTACAACCTGCTGCCCTGGCATAGATCAGTCCCTCCTCTAGCTGGGTGCACTCTACCAGTGGTGAGGGTACAGATGCATGAGCACTGCACTCGTATAGTCTCTAAGTCCATTCTTAGACATTGTAAGTGCATTGATGCCATTAAGAGTATATGGTGCTGGGAGAGTGTCATTACGAACTCCACAGCCCCATAATGGCTACACTGAAAACTGAGATGTTTGGTATCAAACTTTTCAGCAAATTAAACCCACACTGATGACAGTGTGGGATTTAATGAAAAATGCACACAGAGGTCATCTTAGAGATGCCCCCTGAAAAACAACCTACTACTAGTGTCCAGTCTGAGTGGCTGCTTTCAGCTGCCACCACCAGACATGCTTCTGAACCCCACTGTCGAGAGCCTGCTACTCTCGTGGGCCTGTAACATTGCACATTCTGGGACGAGGTGCCAAACCTTCTCCCCCAGGATGGACAGGGTCCCCGAAGGGGAATCTTCAAAGGCTTGCTGCAAAGTAACACATGATATTCTCCTAAAAAGCCAATTCAAAGTATATGTACTGTATTCTGAAAAGCATTGCATTATCAGTTACTCCACCGTAATCAAATCAAAGTGCACATACAATTGCAAATCGAACTATTTATGATGTGCATTACTACGGTAAAGTATTTGTTGCTTACCTGTGCCAGGCTTGCTTAGTGATAGCAAATAAAATAACTAAAAGAATATTTTTATACAAAACCAATTAGTCTGAAGTTCAGTCTTTGATTGTGTGTTATCATATGCTGATTGAGTGTGTACAACACATGCTTAACATTATCGTCTGATACAGCCTTACTGCTCGACCACACTACAACAAATAGGGAGTAAGGTGCTCTCTACTTTTACCTCTGCCCACCTTTGGAGTTCCACTGGACTCTGTGCACACTATACCTCACTTTTGTATTGTAAATACAGAGCCATCTTCCTACAGCCTGTGGTTGTCCTTCGCTAGCTCGAGTAAATTGGTTGTTGTTAACTTGTACTATGCAAATAAGCCCCTTCTTACTGCCAGCCATATTAGCATAATAAGATATTTGCTGAATAGCTGCTCTCCATCTGGCAATGTCTTTGCCGAGATTGAATCTACATCACTGTGTGAAGATGGGTTTCTACACTCCTCTTCACACACTTACTTTCTACATACTGTAAAGTATTTGGCAGTAGCAAAATATTTAAAAGTCAAAAGAAAACACAATAAAAAACCCACATCTACTTTAGGAAAATAGAGAAAAGTGTACTAAAATAACACTAACACAACAAAAATCCAATAAGTGGTACTGGAGATATGAATTATAAATGATTTAGGGCAAAACGCATTAAGAAATAATAACGCTTCAATCAGTAGTCCCTGCTCACAGTTGACAGGGACCCAAGTCAATTTCAGGAATAATGTTGCATTCACACACAAGGACAAACATTTTCAAACAGTAAAAAAACTATGTTAAGATGAATGCACATCAATTGTGCAGCAGGCTACAAAAACCATGAAATACACAAGGATGGTAGGGAGCAAGAGATTTCAAGTGGAATGCCAAGAGAGAGGGATAAAACATAGTCACTCCTGTGCACTGCATAGCAAGGTCTTACATCATGATTGGAAAAGTACCTAATCCAATCAAAACACATTGCAACGAAAACACTCCTAGGAGGGATACACACAGGAATAGTGGTGAAAGTCATTGACTCAAGAGCAAGAAAAGGCGATAGATGTTAAAGCATTCCTCCATGAAAGAAGGGCTGAACAAAATCTAACTTTGAGCATATGTAATGCTTTGGAAAAAAGGTCTTGTCGACTGACAGGTTAAGCTATTTGCAGAGGAGACCTAAAAGAGGGACACAGATACACGATCTAGATCTTGAAATCCTAGGGGTCTAATGTTTTCACCCTTATTCTAAATTTTCTTTATGACTTTATAAATGCACTTAGGGCCATATGTATCAAGCTAATTAGCATTCTCATGGGCCGAAATTCGCCGAATTTCGGCCTTTGCGAATGCTAATTTGCAAAATGGTATGTATGTAACATTTTTGCTGCAAAATAAGGAATCGCTAAATTTGCTATTCCTTATTTTGCAATTGCACTGAAGGAATCGCAAATTATGCGATTCCTTAAATGCAATGTATCAAAGAAAAAAGATTTCAAAAATGCCCATAAGGATTCGCAAATTACCACCAACTTCTAGTTGGTGGTAAGTTGCGAATTCTTTAAAAAAAGCTATTTGCAAAAAAACAAAGGTGCCATATGAAGCTCATACATGCCCTTAGGGCATGTATGTGCGACATATGTCCCCACATGTCATTTTCAGGGGTGCAGCAGGGTGTTCTTGAGACACCCCTGCACCCTTGAAAATATTACTAATTTGCGATTAGCTAATTGCTAATCGCAAATTTCCCCTTCATTCCTATGGGCCTCCTGGCCCATAGAAATGAATGGGTAATTTGCGATTAGCGATTTGCTAATCGCAAATTAGGAATGTTAAGGAATCGCTAAGAAAAAGCGATTTTTTACATACATACCGTTTTGCGAATTCTAAATAGCGATACCTTAAAAATCGCTATTTAGAATTCGCAAAACGGAACTATGATACATATGGCCCTTAAAGAAAGTTATTCAGTATGTGATTGGCTTGTTAAATGAATGTATTGTAAGAAGGAAAGCTATGGATGTCGATGCCAAAAGAGTTCAAGAACAATAAAATGGCCAAGCACCCTGATTTCGACGAATATTGGTTTACATGCAATTTAATGTTGATATGTGAGTAACACCATTTAGAACAATGTCTGTATCTGAATAAGTGAAATGTCTGCCATAATTTCTTGACTCACTGCCATTTGAGAGCTAACTGTGCTAACACTTTTCTATCATCAACTACAATTTTAACAGTTGGGGATGCTTCTAGCCTCTCAATTTTACAAAGGACGGTGAAATAAGTTTATCGCATTGAATAAAAACTAAGCCCGAACATTCATTTGCAGTCGTGATGAATTATAGGAAATTACAGTGCAAATTATAGAGCTTTATATGTTCATTAAGTACTTTATTCAGCAAAAGATTTTCTGAGGCAGAAAAGTCATGCAAATTATATCACCTGAGACACATTCCAACAGTGAGCTGCACAATAGAGCACTCTAAAAAAAGCTTTCCTTATACCTCAAAATAGGAAGCTATCCCGACTCTGCGTCATCACTTCACTTCATATAGGATTTTTAACAGACAGACAGCAAATAGATTTTTAGAGAAACAAAGATCATCTCTGGTTGTCTCTGAACAGAAGATTTTTTTGGATGTAATATGGACATGTGCACATGTGCACAAAAAGTGGCTAAATTGATCTACACCATTTTTCATGTGTGTGTAACTGGGAACGAGGAAACTGATTTTTGCACAAGGTAGACAGATTGCACTGTTTACATAACAAAATGGAAACATCATACAAATGTTACAACTTGTGAGGCACACTAGCTTTGTTCCATATTTCACAATGTAAGTAGAAAAAACAATGCATAATCAGTTTGCTTTTTTTTTAAAAAGAAAGTTCTGTTCATGAACTTTAGTTGTTAACATCTCTTTGTCATTATTAATCCCTTCATCAATCAGGATAAATCAGGATTCATGAGGCAATGGAAGATGGACGATTGATTCCACTAAGGAGAGCGCCTACCATAAACCCTCTCCCAATGATTCCTTTGTCCCTGGTGCGCTCCCTCCCCCCTTGAGCATCTAAAAAGTAAAGATTGAAAAGCAACCAATTATTGAAAGTTGGGAAACTGACTCAGTGATTAATCACACTTTTTGAAGAAAAAAAAGATAAATATTTAATATTGTGGGACACAGCAGATGACCGTTTTGGGTTCTGAGGTGAAGGGTGGGAGACAGATTATCTAAGTCCTTCCGGTAAGTAATGAGTCATTACATTTGAGGCTGTCTCCTTGGGTTCCGATATGGTGGAGTCTGTTGATCAGGATATGATGGGAAATGTTGAAGGCGGATGACAAGTGTAGGAGGATGAGTGCTGCCTTTTTGCCATGTTCAAGGGTGGTCCTAATGTATTTGTTGGCTGCGATAAGGGTTGTCTCAGTGCTGTGGTTGGCATTGAACCCAGATTCAGAGGGCTCCAGGAGGTTGTTGTGTTCCAGTTGTTCAGTGAATTGCTGGTTGATTGCTCTTTTGTGAACCTTCTCTGAGTTGCTGGTTGATTGCCTTTTTGGGCTGATGTCTGTTTGATTCAGCTGGGTCAGTAGATGGTTTCTTTAGGAAGGGTCACATTTCCACGTGTTTACAGTCCTCCGGAAGAACAGAGGCGTTCAGGACTTTCATGAGCTCGTTCGACAATCGTCCTCCTCCCGAGGTTGAAGATGTGGTGGGTGCTCCACAGGGAATTGAGCTCATAATGGCAATTGTAGCTTGAGCTGCGAGAGGTTCCAAATGGGTAAGCAGGTGTTCAGGGTTTGTGTTTGTAGGTATGAGCATGCTCATGCTGCCAGTGGCAGTGTTTGCGGTTTGAAGTTGTTAAGATGGATGTTGATTCATTTATAGAAAAATGAACTATCTGCCTTATTAATAGAATCGCTGTTTCTGAACTCCACATCTACCTCAACATGCAAGTATGTATTCACGCAGGCCCTGAGACCTAGACCTGTGATTACTGATTGATGGATCACAACTGGGAGGATGCATAGCTGGCTGGAAAATACTCGGACAGGAAACTCTTGATCAATTCCACGGATAGGCGCAGTGACTTTACAATGGTCAGAGGAGATTGCTCCAATAAATCACACATGGGTGGAAGGCGTACTTGTACTCCAAAAACACAATAAATTCAGATGCCACATGAGTTTGGAACTCAGTCAATCAATGCATGGCACACGTACTGATCGTGCGCTCCCACTAGCCACACGGTGTCCACGCAGGTCAAGACACATCTGTAGTAACCATTGACTATTTATTTATGACTCTTAAAGCAGCAAAGAACATTCCTGACCATATATGGTATGCCAGGAACCTTTATTACTTGTTGTAATATTGACTACATACTTGATGTAAATTGAGAGAGGTCCTTAGAACTATTACCTGTAACTGTTCTCCCAGCTGAACAATTTAATTAAGCAAACTTTTCCAGTTTAGCCAAATGCCTTAAGTTTTCTTTTTTTTAAGGAAACCCAATTCGAGCAGCAAATTTTTCATGGATGGCCGAGATCTTGTCATGGAATAAGAAGTCTGCCAAGGTGTCTCACAATTCTTGGGAGAGGACAATGTCATTCTCGGTGGCTGGGGGGCTGAAATACTTCTGCACGATGGTGAAGAGCGTCTTGCTGTGTTTTTAGTTGGCTTCAATGTGGTCTGCTAGAGAGTTCTTTGTTTCTTTTATGAGGCAGTGGTACTGGATGAGTTCTGTCTTGAAGGTAGTATGGTCTTCTATCCTTTTGCTGGTCTGCCACTTTCTTTATAGTTGTCAGCAGTTGTGCTTGGTGGACTTCAGCTCTGTGGTAAACCAGCTGGTTCTTCTAGCAGGTTCTTTGAATTAGGCTGGTTTGGCAGGGATGATTATGTCAGTGCATTCCATGATCCACTGGGAGAAGGTCATCATAGCCTATTCTGGGATGGATGTTGTGGCTGGGAGGTCGGAGCTAAGAGTATTGTTCCACCTGTCTTCTGATATCTTTTTTATGTTTCTGAGCGTGGAGCTGGGGAGGTGGTGCCAGTGTTGGTGGATCCTGTGATGGTGTAGTTGATGTTTTGGCGGTTGGTCTAGGTGAGCTGCGAAACTTGCGGTCAAGCATGTGTCCTGTGATGTGGGTGGGGTCTGTGACAAGTTGTTTGCAACTGATGTTGCTCACGCATTGTGTAATAAAAACTGCCTAGGTGTCACACAGTTCTTGGGAGGGGGCGATGTTGTTCCATGTGACTGTGGGGTTGTAGCACTCTTGCACACTGGTAAAGAGCTTCTTGCTGTGGTTTGTGCTGCTTCCATGCGGTCTGCTAGAGCGTTCTTATTTGTTTCTTACATGAGGCAGCAGTACTGCATGAGCTTTGTCTTGAAGGTGGTATGGTCTCCTGTCTTTTTGCTGATCTGCCTCTTCCTTTATAATTGTCAGCACTTGCGCTTGGTGGACTTCAGCTCCACAGTGAACCAGCAGGCTCTTCTAGTAGGTTCTTTAAATTTGGCTGGCTTGGCAGGCACAATTGTGTTGGCACATTCTTTGATCCACTGGGAGAAGTTCTTGGCAGCCTGTTCAGGTTCAGATGTTGTGTCTGGGAGGTGATAGTTGAGATTGTTGTTCCACTGGTCTTCGGATATCTTTTTCCAGGTTCTGAGGTTGGAGCTGAGCAGGTGGTGCCAGTGTTAGTGTATCCTGCTAAGGCAAAGTAGATGTTGTAGGGGTTGGTCCAGATGAGCTTTGAGACATGGGGTGGAGCATGTGCCCTGCAATGTGGGTGGGGTCGGTGACAAGATCTTTGAGGCTGATGCATTGTATAATCAAAACAACTTTTAAACGTGGGGCTTGTTCACAAACTTCCATTTTATAGTAGGTTTATTAGTACTACAACAATACTAAATACATTCTAAAAAATGTTATTCACATACCAAGATTGGGAGGTCTCTGCCTCAGTCTTGCCTGTGTGAAGAGATCTTTTGCCCAACTGCTAAGATCTGCTCACTTGTAAACATGCATTTTAGTAATAAATGTAGGAAGGACAGAGGAGAATGGCTGGAATATGAGGACCCACGGAGCTTTCACCTGCCGGAACTGCATCTTCACAAGCATCCGCCCCACCATGCTGCTGACCTGGAAAGAACCCAACCACCTCAGATGCATCCTTCTCAACACCCACTCTGCCGGAAAACATGCCGTTGAACTCTGGGACCTACTCGACTCAACCTCCCCAGACGTTGCCTTCCTGACGGAGACCTGGCTGAACCCCGCCTCGGCACCCGACATAGCCATAGCCGTCCCGGAAGGCTACAAGATCACCCGTAAGGACCGCACTAATAGAGCGGGAGGAGGAAACGCCATCGTCCACAGGAACACTCTCAGAGTTTCGACCAACACCGACAACACGTTCAGCACCGCCGAACACCTGCACTTCCAGATCCACACCGACCACAACACCACCCCCAGAGGAACCCTCATCTACAGACCACCCGGACCCCGACCACAGTTCAGCGACTCCGTCGCCGACTTCGTCAGCACACACGACCTCGCCTCCATGGACTACATCCTCCTCAGGGACCTAAACTTCCACCTCGAGGACAAGGACGACACCAACTCCACCACCCTGATCGACAACCTAGCCAACCTCGGACTCAGACAACTCGTCACAACACCCACCCACTCCGCTGGTCACACGCTTGACCCCATCTTCTCTGCAAGCCCCCACGTCTCCTTCAACCATACCACCGAACTCCATTGGACCGACCACCGCCGCATCCACTTTACCTTCAAGAAACCCTCCATTCACCACCGCACCCAACAGATGCCTCACCGCTGCTGGAGCAAAGTCACCAAAGACCAGCTAACCACCACCCTCGCCCAGAGCCCAACCTCCAACCATATCGACCCTGACACCGCCCCTGCTACCTCCGACAGTGGATCAACGACTGCGCCAACACCCTCGCCCCGATCAAGAAAACCTCCTACCATCATAACAACAAGAAAGCCAGCTAGTTAACTGAAGACCTCCGGGCCTCCAAGCAAACCTGCCAAAAGCTGGAGAAGATCTGGCTCCGTGAATGAACACCTGACAGCCACGCCGCCCACAAGAATGCCACCCGCAGACACCATCACCTCATCAGATCCGCCAAAAGGGCCTCCTTCAAAGACCGCCTAGACAACAACGCGCACAACAGCAATGAGCTCTTCAACATCGTGAAGGTACTCTCCAACCCCAGCTCCAACACCAACGACGTCCCACCCTCGCAAGACCTGTGCGACTCGCTGGCCACCTTCTTCCACCGCAAGATCACAGACATCCACAACAGTTTCAACGCCACGACCGCCCCGACAACCACTGAGACCTCCGCCCCCACGACCACCATCCGCACCAACCACCTGCTCTACTGGACCAACGTCAACGACGATGACACCATCAAGATCATGAACACCATCCACTCCGGATCTCCGTCAGATTCATGCCCACCCACATCTTCAAGAAAGCCAGCACATCCATCGCACCCCATCTCCGGAAAGTCATCAACATCTCCTTCGAGACAGCAACCTTCCCTGGGAGCTGGAAGCACGCCGAGATCAACGCCTTACTCACGAAACCCAAGGCGGATCCCACGGACCTCAAGAACTTCCGGCCCATCTCCCTGCTCCCATTCCCGGCAAAGGTAATTGAGAAGACCATCAACGAACAACTGACCCGCTACCTCGAGGAGAACAACATCCTGGACCCTTCCCAGTTCGGGTTCCGCAGCACCCACAGCACCAAGACTGCCCTCATCGCCGCCGCCGATGACATCAAGTACCTGCTGGACAACAGAGAAATGGCGGCCTTCATGCTCCTGGAACTGTCAGCCGCCTTTGACACGGTCTGTCACCACACACTACGAACACGCCTCCACAACGCTGGGATCCAAGAGAAGGCCCTGGACTGGACCACCTGCCTCATCTCCAGCAGAACACAGAGCGTCCACCTTCCCCCTTCCGCTCCGAAGCCACCGAGATCATATGCGGCGTACCCCAGGGCTCATCCCTCAGCCCAACCCTGTTTAACATCTATATGACACCGCTCACCCACGTCACCTGTCGGCACGACCTCAACATCCTCTCCTACGCCGATGACACCCAGCTGATACTCTCCCTCACCAAGGACCCCCACACCGCCAAAACCAACCTTCACAATGGAATGAAGGCCGTTGCTGAATGGATGAGGAACAGCCGACTGAAGCTGAACTCGGACAAGACGGAGGTCCTCATCCTCAGATCCAACCCTTCAGCCTGGGATGACTCCTGGTGGCCCACCGCACTGGGAACCGCTCCAACACCAACCGACCATGCACGCAACCTAGGGGTCATCCTCGACTCCACCCTCTCCATGACTAAACAGGTCAACGTCGTCTCCTCCTCCTGTTTCAACACACTCCACATGCTCCGTAGGACCTACAATTGGATCCCCACTGAAACGAGAAGAACAGACACCCAGGCCCTTGTCAGAAGCAAGTTAGACTATGGAAACGCCCTCTACGCAGGAGCCTCGGCCAAACTCCTGAGATGGCTCCAACGCATCTAGAACGCCTCTGCACGCCTGATCCTCGACATCCCTCACCGCAGCCACAACACACCCCACCTGAGAGACCTGCACTGGCTCCCAGTCAACAAGAGGATAACCTTCAAACTCCTCACCCACGCACACAAGGCACTCCACAACACCGGACCAACGTACCTGAACAGACGACTCAGCTTCTACACCCCCACCCGCCAGCTCCTGTCCGCCGACCTCGCCCTCCCCATCGACCTACGGCAGACCCAAGACCTGCTGACCTTCAGAAAACTCCTCAAGACCTGGCTTTTCGAGCAGTAGCAGCATTCCCCATCCCAGCGCCTTGAGACCCTCACGGGTGAGTAGTGTGCTTTACAAATGATATGATTGATTGATTGATTGAGTACTTACTAGTAAACAGGGGGGGTTAAAGGAGGCATGGAAAGAAGTTTAGATATTCCAGCACAAAATTGGAGTAACTCCCCCATCACAGATGGCGAACCAATGGAACCTATCATAGAAAACAATGGGAGAAGGGAGAAAAAATAACGCCCAAACAAAATAATATGAAATTGAATCAGAGGTCTTCAAATTTTAGGCCACTCCCCATTATCAGTGTCAGTGTCATTATCTGAAAGGGGCACACTTCCACATTAGAGTAACCAATCTTTCCAATTCGAAATGAGCACTGCTTTTGTAAAAAGCTGTAGGCTTCTTTTCAGGGATAATTGTTTCTCTTTGAAAACATCTGTGTTAGGTATTGAGACATAGGGATGACCTGGAGCCCAGAATAAAGAACCCTGGTGTGAGAAGGTGGCTCTATATATACTGGACAATAAGGCAGTACAGTGTGTATAGAGTCCACAAACCCCAAAGGTTTAACAGAGGTTGAAGTCAGAACTGGCCTTACTCTCCAAAGTGGTAGCTTGGTCGAGCAGTAAGGCAGTATCAGAGGACAGTGTAAAGCATTTGTTGCACACACTCAGTCAGCAAAAGGTTTCACACACTCAAGAACTGAACTCCAGGCCAATTGTTATTATATCCTTAGATATAGTTGTTTTATTTTTAGAACCAACAGTTGTAAAAATATACTTTTCGAGATACGAGTACTCTCAGGTAAATACTTTGCAGAGGAGCAATAAGTTTATACACACAATAATCACAGGTTAGCTAATAGCAATACAGTTCTGCAAGACACTCTAGCATTGAGCTCAATGGTTTTCATAGGAAAGTACAGTTGATTACTTTATGGATTACTTTGGTAGTTCCAGGACTAGATCTTGGATTCAGTCCTGGGTCTACGCTGAAACCAGATTAGCAAAAATGTTTTAGTTATAGTGATGATTTTTCCTGAATATAAAGCTGTTTTAAAAGTTCACACTTAGAAACTTTTCGAGGTGATTCTCACAATGTTATTCAATAGGAGGAAATTCAGGTTACAGGTAAAGTACGATCGCATTACTTTTGTGACCCAGCACTAGTCTCCTAGGGCCAGCACTGGGGGCTTAACTCAAAACAGGTAGGTAATTGCGTATGTCGTACGGTTTTTAAAGAATATTTGCAGTTTTCAAAAGTAGGCACTTAGAAGAAATTTCAGAGAAAAGCAGACAATGGGTTCCTATGGAGAAAATACAGGTTACTAGTAAACCCGCTAGGGATTACTTTTGCGGTTCAGTACTGGGCTGACAGGTACAGTACTGGCTTCTCCCCTGATCACAGGTGAGTACTTTCGGATTCGGACTTTGGCTGATTTTATAAGAATATTTTCAGTTTTCAAAACTTCACACTTAGAAAATGTTCGAGTAAAGATGGGTCAATGTTATCCAATGGCAGGTAAGTGAATTACCGGTTTCCAGGTGAGTACTTGGTTGATGAAGTCAATGTTCTGGGTATAGACTCAGGGGTCCCCCAGGGTCAGGTAGGTACAGTTAGTTCACCTTCAGCGGCACAGGGGCGGCCGGGTGCAGAGGTAGGTAGGCCCAATGATATCCAATGAGGGAAAGGGGGCCTTCGGTTGGTGGCTGCTGCCTCGCCGGCCACGGGGTTGTGGGAGCTGTACTCCTGGTCACTTGCTCAGGACAAGGAGGGAAGTAAGTAAGGACAGAGAGGTCGCAGCCAGTGGCGCTCGGGCGGCTGGGTGCAGGGTGCTTTTGAGCCATCAGGCGATCAATGTTATCCAATGAGGATCTTGCAAAATGGAGAAAGGCTGCAGGCTCGGGGACGGAGACTCTCCAGGAGCGACCAGCACTTCGAGGGGTAAGTTGGGATCCAAAGGGAGGCGCAGGGGGCTGGAGGGCGCCTGGTGCAGGGGTGCCTTTGGGTGTCGGAAAAGCTTACCCTCGGCTGGTCGCGGTTGGGGTGGCCCCTGGTTCTGAGTCTGCAGGCGTCGGCTGGTTCGTCAAGGAGGGTCTTTGGTCACTGGACTTCGGGTCCCAGTCACCGGGGGAATGTCCTCGTGGCCTTGGTTCGGGTTGGCCCGGCCCGGGCTTGGCTGGTGCAGAGTGGGCTGGTCCGGAGCTTCCTGGCTGGCACCAGGTGGGTTGTTGCAGCAGAGCCTCTGCTGGAGGGAGTCCCAATCATCGAGAGGGTCACGGCAGGCAGGTCCTCTGGGTGTCCTAAGGTCACTGTCCGTCGAGGTCGCCGGATTCAGGCAGGAGCAGGTTCAAGGATTAACAGGCCGGTAGGGCTGGGGCCAAGTCAGTTGGTGTTGTCTTCTTCTTCATCTTCTTGCTTCTTTTTTCTATTGGGATCTGAGGAAGGAAGGTTCAGGGAGCCCCTAAATACTGAATTTAGGGGTGTTACAGATAGGGGAAGGGCAGGGACCAATGGGTCCCTGTCCCGGGGTGAGTACACCCCCTGACCTGCTCCTCTCCTGTGGGAGGGGGGCAGGAGCCTAGCTGGGATTGGGTAGGGCTCCCCATCTACAAGATGGCCGGGGCCCGGGGTCGTGCTTCACCTCGCCTCTTCCACCTGAGGGGTGGAGTTGGCACAGGTTGGCACCCCCCTTCCTGATGTGGTTTTTCCCGACAGTCTTCCCGCCAAAGTGGGGGGTGGACTGGTGGGGGGCTGGTTGCTGGGTACAGCAAATGGTCTGGAGAAGCTCTCAGAGGCGGTATGCCTTTGAAGCTTCCCCCTGTTCATCCTGGGGGAGGAGACATAGCACCTCGCCCAGGATGTGCTTTGTTGCAGACCCAGGAGAGTGGGGGGCTCTCCACCCAGGGGTCCAGCAACATGTCTGCTGTGTGGCAGCCTCTGCAGCCACTCAGCCCAGACGTGGATTGTAGGTTCGGGTTTTGGAGGACGTCTCTAAGATGCCTTCTCATGCACGTTACATTTAATCCCGCTCTGGCAAAAGTGCGGGTTTAATGTGCTGAGAAGTTTGATACCAAACTTGTCAGTCTCCAGTCTAGCCATTATGGTGCTGTGGGGTTCATCATGACAACTTCCCAGCACCATATACTCTTAATAGCATAACTGCACTTACAGTGCCCAGGAATATCCCTGGGTACTGTAGGGGCACAGGGCTCATGCACCCGTGCCCTCACCTCTGGCATAGGGCACCCAGCTCGAGGGGTGACTGAGGTATGCCAGGGCAGTGGGTTCTGTGGGCTCTGGTTTTGGTTCTGTACTTAGGCACTCATCCTGCCAAGGCAGTGTGTGGGTGCCAGGGTACAGGGCCCCTGAGGATGGCACATTCAGTGCTGCAGTCCTCATGGGTCTTCTATGGTCACCATGCCCTGGGTACCTAGGGTACCATTTACTAGGGGCTGACAGGTGGCCAGAGATGCCAATTGGGTATTTCGTTTCTGTACAGTTTTAGGGAAGGAACACAGGCCCTGGGTACCTGATTGGCAGGGACCCAGGGCACACACTCAGTCAAAGCACATCAGCAGTTCAGAAAAAAGTGGGGGCATAACAAGGCAAGAAAGATGGCACTTTATCACATCTGTTCTTCGTTGTTTTGCAGCTCATCTTCTGCATCGAGTTCAAACAAGTGCTGTTCAGACCAGCTCAAGCTCTGTGCAGACACTCTGTGTACTCGCCTTAACTTTTGCACTCATAATTTCTCTTTGGATAAGGATTTAGCAGTTAGAAAAGGAACACTTATTTTTCCTTATGTTTTTGGCGAGTTGGGGTCAGATGTAAAACACATTTGTGTGGGGAAACATCCATTATGAAGCAGTTATTACAACCACCTACCTTTACAAATGTTACAATGCAACCGGCTTTACATCGCATGCAATTACAACACATGCCATTACAACGCATGCCATTACAACTCATTATAAGTTAAGTAATGCAGATTTTTTTAGTTTTAGGGTGGGTATGGGTTTTGGGTACATGGAAATAGTAATTTTTACCCCAAACTATCCAATACTTTCCCTATTGTTGCACTTACTGGAGAGGGAATAGTAATTTTCACCCCTTCACTATCCAACACTTACCCTACAGTTGCACTCACTGGAGTGGGAATAGTAATTTTTACCCCTACACTATCCAACATTTACCCTACTGCTTCCCTAAAAGTATTATGCATTGTAATGGTATGCGTTGTAATGGAATTCGTTGTCATGGCATATTTAAAAATGCATTGCAATGGCATGCATTGTAAAAACATGCAATGTAATGGTAGTTGTGATGTAAAGACTGCGTTGTAAACGCATGCATTGTAAATGCTTGCTTTGTAACATCATATATTCATTTTTGTGTTGGCTAGTGCTCCGAATCACAGTTTGCGACAACATAAAAGCTTTTTTTAGATGTACAAAGCCCACTCTGTGTTTCAGTAGCAGGTTACTGAATGACAAAATGGGCTTAGAAAGAAATAATGAATCACTATTTGGAAGAGGTACGTTTAGAATGTTTATTCTTAGTAACAATTTGTTATAGTATGTATAATTTTTTTGCAACTGAGAAATGGGTGGTAATCCATTCTCTTTCGGAGACAATCCCCTTTGTTAAGTCCCAAACAAACTTTTTCCAATTAGAAAAATATACATTGCAATTAAAACTTGATCACAGATCTGGTGTTTTACTGATCCCTCCAGCATGCCATCATCCCTTAGATGGCCACCAAGCTTAGTGAGTCACAATATGTGAAAGTTGCAATATACCTCAAGAATATTGATGAGGCAGGTCAGAATGCGGTAAACATTTTGGGAACTGACCATTTAGTACATGGGTCAGTTAAACACAATTTCACACAAAAATACTGGTTGCAGTTCGCGACCACATATTTGTACATCCATCTCATTGTTCCTCATGTAACAAGTAAGTCGCCTTCAGATGAGTTCAGAGAAGGGATAGGTGTCCATGTCTGGGCGTGACTGAGATCCCTGGAGGGGAGGCTGAAGGCAGAGCAGGTTTCTCATAGTGCCTTTCGCTGTTTGATAAGTGGTGTTTTGAGAATAATGCTCATCCAATACTGACCTCTCTACAAAGGGTACAGAGCAATTGTCGTCTATGTAATAATTGTAATGATCATTTTCTGGAAAGTGGGTGAACGAGGTAAACAACTGTTGATTCCGACCCCAACATAGGGTGTTTTTTTGTGTGTGTGGCCAGCAGCTCCACTGCAACATACGAAATCCAGAAACCAGGGTAAACCACACGCCCAGGCCAGCCTGCTTATGTGAATGGTTTGGTAGAAGGTGGATTAAGCATTTACGTTTCGTGAGAGGTACTCTTTACCAATGTTTTTTTTGTGTTTTGGGGGATGTGATCATTTCAATAAAATTACTCATTGACCCTCAAGAGGAAGGCGAGTTGAGCAGTATGATTCAGGGTTAGGTTTGCGGCAGGATTACAGAGAGCTATAACAGTGCAACAAGGGATGGCGGGAGAGTAGGAACACTACAGACATTTAGGAGGTAGGAAGGGAGACTGTTGGGCCAGTGGAATGCAATGCTGTAATCAGCAGTGACAGAGGAATGAAGGGTCCTGGAGTGAGAAGGCAGGAGGAATGTTCCACTCTTGTATCTCTTAAGCCCCAGTATTGTGCAATATGATAGAATACGTTTCCTCCCATTATACACCTTCCACATTCCCAGAAATCTAATACTCCTCTACAGTCCAGCTTGAGTGTGGGCTCGACGCAAAAGTATTTTTTTCAGGGAGGTTTGGTGTTCCGAGATTTGAAGGCCACTTAAATTACCATATTTAAATGATTGAAAAGGGTAAATGAATATAATTTATGGTTTGAACAAACTATATACAAATAGAATATATGTGTATTTCATTTTAAGATGTAAAACATTTTAACTTTTCCCTATACTTTACCAGAGATCTCCACTTGCATAAGAAAAGTTACAAGAAGATGCTCTACACTCATAAATTAGGATCCCCCACCTGGATTCAGGGGGTGTGTACATGCAGGTCTACAATTTTGAGTAATTTTGCGCCCGTAAATGATGAATATTCCAAATTTACTCTAAACACTAAGAGTACATTTACATCTTTAGAGTTAACTCACATGAAAGTTTACCTTGGTGAATACCGCAAGTGTCACATAATTTTATTTCTCATTTATTCTAATATAGACAGGGTAGCAAAGACACATTTTACACAGCAACCATTCTGGCTTTTTTCTCTGGTGCAAAAATGATTTCGCAATATAAATGAGGTAGAATTTTTTGCACTATTAAGTTAACAAAATGACTTTGCACTGACATTTTCACAGAGCAACAGTCATATAGCATGGCCCTAGTCATCAACACTAACTATAAGACTAGAATGACTGCTCTTTTGGCCTGTTTGGCTGAATCAATAGTGAGGAGGTTGCTTTCCTGTACATCTATCTCAGTGTCATATAGCTACTGTATATCTTTATAATGTGTTAAGTTAGCATGGGCTCATTAAATGTTTAAACGCCATTTTTCCTTTTGCTGCTTCTGCACACGACACTTAATTGTTGATTTAGCTTTCAACCTAGTAGTTCGTTGTGGTTTACATGAGAATAATATGTTATTACTCTGATATCAGCTTTGCTTAATAAACTATGTCTGTACAGAGAGTGCTGAAGCTTCAGGAATAACACGATACAGAATTGTTATGAGGTCTGATCTTCGCGCCTTCATAGACATAACATAAGTGCAGCTTCTGCCAACTTTGGGCTTTAGGCGGGTTTTATATTGCTTTGCTTGAGGCACACAAACACACTTGATGCTGTTCGCATGCAGAGAGAGCTGGTGTATGCTGATGTGATCTCTTCATTCTAGGATCTTGAGGTATGGGCCCGCCCTGCTAAAACCCAAAGAGACCTTCTTAGCTATTAATATAATATGTGAGTTAGGGAGGGTGAGAAATAAGTGTTGTTAACCCTTATTCTTTACAGCATGTTAACATGCTGTCACCATTTGCGTTCTATGGACTAGTAACTATGCTGATAACTTTGCTTCTGATAATATGTTTCCTTGTATTATCTAAGATACTGCGTCTGAGAAAACGGCATTAGTAAATAAATATTTCAAATGTGCACGTGTCCTCATTTACTCCACGTTCTGGTTTGAAATGATTGTATAACGAAAGAGTGCTCATGTGTTCCACGTAACCTGAGGTATTGTAAGTTCATGTTCTGGTTTGTCTAAACATTGGGAGTTTGTTATGACCAATGAGACACTGTAGCGAGCTCGGTAAGGGGTTTGTTGGGTACTGAGGTGAGTTTTGGGTCACCCTAATTCGCCGAGGTTCCAATCCTCTGTGCACAGTTCTGTGGGAGAACAGAAACCCTGCTACATGGCGCCCAACGTGGGTGGTCTTATATCATGGCACTTGAGTAGTATATCATTCAATCCTTAACCCCTTCACTGTCGTTTCCGGAAAACGGTGGTGTCGGAAAAACCTACCTATTTTTGAAATAGGTCTTTTCAAGCTTGAATCTATCTAAAACGGTTTCTTTGAATTACTACCCAGTTGTGCTACAAAGTTTCCTTTGTTTTTCAGTAGTTCCGGTGTGCTCATGGCGCAGGCTGTGGACATCCCGCAGCATAGTCGCATTGCGACGCGCAACCATTTACAGAATTACCAGGTCCCTGTGGATGGCTTAGCTGTGATCTTAGTGGTGTGTGCAGATCCGGCGTACCCTTTTGAACTATTTTATTCGTGGGTAACGTTTCCGGCAATGGACGCAAATTCTGGTGTGTTCCACACCTACACACCCTCACCTGTACCGGCTGAATATACACCGTACAGGGCACTGGAAATACCTATTGATCATTGGCAGCATCGCGTTTGGTTTGATGGCGCCCTACCCCACTCTTTATCCGCTGCGAGGTTGGGTCCTTTGTCCATTCCAGGCACAAATTGGCCTGCGTTGGGTGGATTCACCCCGCACCCGAATCACGGCGCTTGTCCCCTAGCGGATATTCGCAGACTACATGTTGTCTCGATTGCCGTAATTCGTGCATTAGTGCAATACATAGGTCGTCATCTCCCGGGTGGTCCCCCAGGGGGTCCGGCTGTTCAAACGGAACATGGCGGTTTAAAGCTCAATCCGGTTATGGTCAATTCGGTTTTTGGTAAGTGCCCCGATGATAAGGATGAATTCCCTTTCTGGCTTGCAGAGAAATTTGACCAGCTGGAGGCTGTGTTTCCGAATTCGACTCCTGCTGATAAACATAAAATGTTGACGATTACTTTGCCTAAGGATTTGACTCCTGAACTCATTGACTGTGAAAGTAGGGGAAAAACTTTTGCGGCTGTTTATGCGAGGTGTTTCGGCATCCCATCTATGTCCGTACTGCCTACGATCGTTAAACGTATTCAGGATGATCACGGACCGGAAGCAGCGGTTCAATTGGGTATGCACCTGTGTGGTTCTTTTGAGATTGTTAGCGATCTCATACTCTCCAATATAAAGGGAGATGCGGTGAACTTTCAGGTGTCGAATGCTTTAGCTGCTCTGCCCGATGCCGAAAAACCCCGACAGTTAGCTAAGATTGTTGTGGCCGCATATAAAACTATAGGTCGCACAAGTAAAGGTCTGAAGTATTTTGCTATCAAGGAGAAAAAACAACCACAAGGACAGTCTGCTGAGGCGGATGTCCAGCCCAAGTCCAAAAAACAGAATTGGCCTAAAAAACAGAAACAGGGGAAGCAACAACAGCAGACTCAGGATTCTTATCCTGCGCCACAAGTTTCTGCGCCGACAGAGAGAGTATATGACTTGCGCGATCGCGCGATGATTAAATCACCTGATCGATTTTAGGTTTCTGATCAACGCTCTCCTCGTTCCTTTCAGGACTCATCGGCCCCGAAGACCGGTGGAAGAGGGGGCGGAAGGGGACGTGGTGGCCAGCAAGGACGTGGCCAGCCCCACCAGACAGACGGCGCAGGGAAGCAGGAGGATTCTACGCCAAAGAGACCGCAGTTTGCGAAAAAGAAAGTCGCAGCCTTAACAGCGCATCGATATGCCACAGATAGTGAGTACGCGGCTTCGGAATCTGACGTGGGCTCTGACCTTGCTGGACAGCGCGGCGGAGATTACCATAGTGAGAGAGGCGCTGCGTCCACTACTAAGGGTGACAGCGACTGATGTCTACATTGTAATAGAAACAGCCGATACAAGACTTGCTCCCCCTGAAAGACTTTATGAAATTGTCCTGTTGATTGAAGGTGACATACAGCGTACCATCAAAGGGGTATTTTGGGAAAATCTTTCTTCTACGTATGATATTTTGCTTTCGGAGGCTGACTGGCCCCCACCTTTTGTGCTCGCGGCGCCGCGAGGGGAGGAGGTAATCCTCCCCAGTTTCGCGAACACTGTCTCGAAAGAGCATGCGCAGCATTTTGCAGAAGAGTGGGCTCGGGCTCTCGCACCGGCTCTGTACCGTAACCAAGGTGGTTGGGATAAATTGTCCCCGAGCCACGAAATTCCCTTGCGGTCTCAGCCGCAGCCTCAACCTCAATATCCCATCCGGCGTGAAGCCAAAGCTTCCGTCGCGGAAATCCTTGAACAATTGGAATATCAGGGAGTTATTGAAACGTGTGTGTCACAGATGAATAATCCTCTTTTTACTGTGAGCAAGCCTGACGGATCGTATCGTTTGGTATTGGATTACCGGCATTTAAACTCGCATTGCCGTAACTGTGCAGTACAGAATACTCACGGCTCTGCTCTGGTGGATAGTCTTGTGCGTAAGCGTTTTAAAACAACGCTTGACATTTCCAACGGTTTTTATGCCCACAGATTGGATAGCTTAAGCTCCCAATGGACCAGTTTTACGTGCGCTGGGGTCCAAAAACAATTCCGGCGTCTCCCAATGGGCTATAAGAATAGTCCTGGTATATTTCCTGCTCGCATAGTCTCTCTTTTGGAGTGAATCGACCCGTATGCTTGCTCGTATGTGGATGATATATATCTCACAGACGACGAAATTTGGGAGCATCTGTGTCGTGTAAATTCAATAATTTGTACCTTTGCAGACATGGGTTACAAATTTAATTTAGCAAAATCGCACATTGCTGAGTACACAGTGTTGTTCCTGGGCTATGAGCTCAACAATGAAGGTAGAGGTTTGGCTCCTCACTTCTTGGAGAAATGCGCCCAGTTGTGCGCTCCAGCAACACTGAAAAAATTACAGTCATTACTGGGCTTTTTAAATTTCGGGAGGACATACATTCCGGAATATGCCCAGCGTATCAAGCCTTTGTATGCTTTGATACAACCAACCTTTTCTAAATCATGCTGGCTGCCTGAGCACTCGGCCGTCTTGCAATCTTTGCAGGCTGATCTGCTCGCTTCTAAATTTTTACTGACTCGTGATAACCACACCAACCTGGTAATAAGAGTAATTCCTGGGACAGTGGGTTTCACGTACCTCACTTTTAATGAAGGAGACACAGTACCTATTGCTTACAAGTCACACTTGTACACTTCGGCTGAGATGCGATTTCCCACTGTGGAAAAGGTTTTAACAGCTGTGCAGATGGCGATTCTTAAGGAACGAGCTCTGTCACAGGGGAAACGCATATTGGTTGTAAGACCCTGTCCTCATTTGGAGGCAGTCACAAAAGCCAGTGTACCGAATTCAAAAGCTTTGCACCCTCGGTGGATTCAGTGGGCTGCGTCCTTGGCGTCCTCGGATGTCACGTTTATTTTTGACGCCTCGTTGCGGTCGCAAGAGTACTTGCAGTATGAATTTGTTCATCCTGCTCCTCTAGCTATGCGACCTTTGGAGGACTTCCATTGCATCATTTACACTGATGGTTCGGCGCAGGTTGCGCATGGCTCTAAACACGCCTACGTTTCCGCATGCACCATTGTGGTCGGTGCCATGGTGAACGATGAGTTCCAGTCCCATGCAGTTCACACGCAACCTCTAGGGGACTGCACCGCACAATTAGCAGAGCTTCGTGCTCTCTTACTAGCGTTGGAGTACGCTGATCCTAGTGTGACTACTCTTATTGTGAGTGATTCCTACTATTGTGTTCAGTCTTACAATGAAAACTTGTTCTTTTGGATTAAAAATGATTTTCGTGATTCCAAGGGTAGCACAATAAAACACAAGATGATCTGGGTTCGAGTGGCAGAGCTTAAGGCTAGGTTGCCGCTCGTTTTTGTGATTCATACTCTCGGCCACCAGCGTGTTGGAGTCCACGCTGTCGGTAACTCGCTTGGGGATGAAGCAGCGAAATCAGCGGTGTCTACATACTTAGTTGCAGCAGTTACTAGGTCCAAAAGTAAGATTGATAGTGACATCTTGGCGGCTGTTGCTGCCACTGAGAAGGGAGGTAAACATCCTAGGGGGTTCCCTTCGAAGTACACATACCACTTAAGTCCCGAAAAGGTTCCTTTTGTGAAAATTCCTGGAGTTGGAGAACGTTTAATTCCCAACGCGGATCGCAGGGCTGACTTGATTACAGCGGCACATGAAGGTGTGGCGTCTGCACATGCGGGCGTCTCGGCCACTGTAACTCAATTACAACAACGTTTCTGGTGGCGGGGACTGTACAAACAGACGCGTGATTATGTCCTTCTTTGTGACATTTGCCAGCAGATTAAACCTTTGACTGCTGCGCGTCCGCCACAGACACAGTTGTACATTACTAATAAACCACTAGGTTGTGTTTATTTGGATCACTGCAGTCCTTTTTCCTCTGATACTGCGTATAAGTACATCTTAGTAGCAGTTGATTCATGCACACGCTTTGTGTGGGTATGGCCCCATCGCAGCGCTGATTCACGGACTGTCATTTGAGATTTGCATGTCTTTGTAGGGATTTTTGCCTGTGGTACCTTCCATTCGGATCAGGGTCCGGCTTTCGCCTCTAAGGCGTATAATGATGCCATGACTTCGATGGGGGTCCAAGTCAAGTTTTCGTCTCCCTACAGACCTGAGGGTAATAGTGTAGTGGAGCGAATGAACCGTGATTTAAAGCAATCTTTGACAGCTCGAGTTATAGGCACTGGTAGAAACTGGCTGGCCCACCTCAATGGCGTGCAGCGTGCTCTTAATAATCTCCCTAGAAGGTCTCTGGGTGGGCGGACCCCATACAAAATGCTCTTTGGCATCAAGATGTACGTCCCTGACCTTGACGGTCTAGACTGCGTGGCTCGCGCCACAACCTTTGACGTAGATGAACATTGTAATGTTTTACAGGATCTACAAAAGACCAGAGACAGTCTTGCGAAGGAACATTTGCCCTCCACATCGGATGTTGCGTTGCAGATCCCGGTAGTCGGCTGGCTACCCCAAGTTGGAGAACTGGTTCGAGAGAAGATCGATAACAAGAAAGAATTTGGTCCTTCCTATCGAGCACCGGTTCCTGTCCTTGGTGTGAAGGGCACAAGAACAGTCATATTACCACCACTTCTTGGTCGTAAGGAAAACAGGTTTATCTCAATTGACAATGTCAAGATACACAGGGTGGCCGATTCTTCATAGCATGACACCGGCAGTTTCCTGTCCTTCCATTGTGAGAAATTCAGTTTTGGCCACTGCTTCTAATCCTGAAACTGAAGTGGCCATCAAATTGCCTGCAATTTCGAGTCCTTTATTAAGTACTTTGCCTGGTACTGACCATGATGAAATAGACTACACTTACCCCACTGACTTATCCATGCCTGACCTGCAAGCACGTTTGGCCACGGAATCCAGATTTTCATTTGACACTGTTCCCATTGCTTCGAAGCAACCCTCACGTTTTGCAGTTTATGCCAGCTTATTTAAAAAGCATTTTTTGATTCCCCCTTGGACATATATTTGGCTTGTGCTTTTTTCAATTTACCTTTTTATGTCAATTGGGTTTGTGTTTTATTTTTCCCGTTTGGTAAATGGACATTATGTCGAGGAAAGAACATGCATTCGACATCTCAATGGAACTTTGGCCCCCCTTTCCTCATCGCATTCTGCACACAGACTGAAAAGAGACTTGACGTTTGTTAACATCACTGCTTGGCCTGTCCTTGATGGGATAGTGTGGGATGCCGTTAGATTTCAAATTCATGGCCCTACGGAGGTTGTTAATGTCCCTAATGTGCTTAGAGTTAATATGGGGGATATGGTGAAACAAAACATACGTTCTGATGATTGGGATGTTCAGGCCGTAGAGTCTTTGTTTTTTGATTTGAAGTACTATGCTGCCTTTGATGCTGAAGATTTGTACTTAGAATCTGCTAATTATGGTGATTTGTTTTGCTTTCAACATTTTGGCAATCACTTCTTGCATAAAACAACATCCAGAAGGAATACTGTAAATTATACACAATGGGAGCATTGCCCAGCTCCTAAACAAGGCAGTTCTAGTACTTTTTTGAAAAAGTACACTTATTTTACTGACTTCAATCAGTCTAATCCCGAGTCCTTTTATTTCAAAATGACCCAGAAGCCTATGTCCAAGGTTAGACTTACCGATACCAAATTATTGTACTCAAAGTCCTTTCTTGATCAGCTGGCTGTTGGCGGCTATGAATTGTGGAAGGAAACTATTGACCTAAAATCGGTTTGGGGTTCTAAAAGCTGGCAGGTACAAGGCACTGAGGCTTTGCACCGTGCATGTCTCATCCCGAATCAAATGTTGTTTTTGAATTCCTCTATTTCACAGACAACGTGCTTTGGATTGGCTACTTCTAAAAAATTACATTTTCCAACCATCCCAGAGTTAGAAGAATATTCTGGCTGGAGTAATTATACTCAGTTTTCGATTAGGGTCTTACAGACCCTGTTGCTGAATGCATCCTTTAACATATCCAGTATGGACCCTAAAGGTTGGCTGGTGTGGCACAGAAGTGCTGATTTATGCCAGCACCGTTTTCTGGGTTTGTCTGATGGCTTTACACAAGTCAGACCTGATCCACGTTTTGAAACTGGACATTCTGTCACAACTTACTCTGTGGGAAAATTATGTCAAAATTGGCTGAAACATTCGAAATTGTCTGCAGTTAAATTACATCTTGCAAAGCTGAATGATGATGTAGATTTAAATGATTTCATAAGAGGCCCGGCTAGTGGTAGATCGAAAAGATGGATATATGCTATTTACAATGAGATCTGGAAGACCTCACAGATTGAGGCAGCAACTCGACTTAGAGCTATCGATCAAGCAAATCTAGAGAAAGTGCTTGCAGTAGTTGACAATAGTATTAACATGCTTTCATCCCGCATTTACACTTTAGATAATATTGTGTTTTCTGTATTGGATATTGTGCATGATGAAGTATCTGTGTTGTACCATCGTCAGAATCAATGACGCTCTATCATGCAATTTGCATGGACCCTTCAAACACTTAAATCTGGCAAGGTGCCATGGACCTACATGAATGTTTCTTCTCTCTTTGCCCTCTTTAATTTAACTGACAAGCAGCGCATTCTTTCCATGCGAGATGCATCATTTTCTATGTTACACATTGAGAAATTAGAGTCCTTGCCTTTTTCTGTGGCAGAGGCCTCCGCTGCAACATGGCTTATCCACGGTTTATTAACATTACCTTTTGCTTTGTATAAATTTACAAATTGTATGAGATATGTTGCCATAGGTCGCTATGAGCCTTTGGGTAGTGCGTTTCTCCATGAAGTGTGGTCCCTTCCTTTCACTTATAGATGTTTGAAGGACGGCCAGGAAGTTTATCTGAATGGGGAGGAATGCACAGAGACACCGGATCATTCATTAATGTGTAGGCACATACAATTACACGGTTCTTGCAACCAGGGCCGACCGAATTTAGCCTGTGTTTTAAAAGGGACTCCCGTTCCAGCGATCATCCCGACTTTTACCTTACTGGGGAACGGAAGTTATTTACTTTTGAATGATGAAGATTGTTGCGGGTTAATTAAAGGTGTAGCTTATGTGGTAACCGTAACTGAGCGTGTAGTTTGCTGCAGAAATGTCCTGTACCCACCCACACATGGAAATAGGGATGTTTCCATCTGGCCACGCATCCCAACCTTTAAAGCAGAGTTCAGCGGCATGAGCAGAATAAGGGCTCTATTGTCCCAGGAAGAAGTGGCCTTGAGTTCGGCTCGGGAGACTTTCGTACTTCACATAGCTAACACCCGGACTGAGGTTCTGGCCCTTTTAAATACTGATTTACCATTGCATTTTGGCGAAATGGTACATTCTATCTTTAACGCGTCCTCCACAACTGGGCTGGCGCATTTTTTTAAAACAGTTAGCAGCGGCCTTGTAACTTCATTCGAAAAAATATTTGGAGTGATCCCTGCTTTCTTCCATTCCATTTTTTCAAGTTTGTTTGGAGGATTCCCGGTTTTACTGGCACTGGCGATAGGCGTTCTAGTGGTCCTTTGCTTCCTTAAATATGGATGCCCCACATGTGGAAGGAGCCGCCCAGCCCCTTCTGGCGCTGTTTCGCAACCGGATGCTTGAATATTATGGCACGCCGCCGCTTGCGATTTTAAGCACGGCATATGGATTATCGTTTCGATTTTCCTACTTCACCTGTGTCCAGCCTGTGTTTCATTGCCTAAGCTGTGATTTTGACTGGGCCATTGATTTGTGTCTCTGCGGACCGGTTTCTCCTGACGTCAACTTTAATCAGCTGATGAGTCTCATCATTACTCACGAGTTGGTTTGTACTGGCGAAAGGATTATGGCCTTAGCAGCGATGCATGGACTAATGGGTCCTTGGAACATACTCGCAGCAGCGCAAGGTTTCTTGGCACTGAGCTTTCTTGAAAACCCACCGAGTTGTCCTCTGATGGTGATAGAGGCTCCGGTACTAGGAGAACATGTATGTTCTTTCCCGCTTTTAAATTGGATGGCGGACCTGTTTTCAGATGAAGACGGTGATTTCATGTTGGAGGCAGTTGCTGCATATTTTTCGTATTCAGTCTTGCCTTAACTTCCTTTATTGATTTATGTGGATGCCACCTTTTCAGTTCATTTTTTTTCACCTCCCAGTCCTATTGACTTGATTGCTGTTGACCACTACAATTGACATTTTTGAATTTTTGTTTTTGTAGTCTTTTCCATCACTTTATATGATTGTAACTTTGTTCATCGTTCTTGAACTCTGCTTTCATGAAGTTGCCCTTGTCTTATCTTATCTTATCCGTTCTCGGATCATGGGGGGGTGTCATATAGATACTGCATATCTTTATAATGTGTTAAGTTAGCATGGGCTCATTACATGTTTAAATGCCATTTTTCCTTTTGCTGCTTCTGCACACGACACTTAATTGTTTGTTTTTTTTGTTGTTTTTTTTTGGTTATAAACTTGTATTCATTGTCAGTACACACACACAGCTTTTCGCCTACAACCCTGGGGCCGGCAGCAATGTAGGGTAACTGAAGTACATGTTACAAAGAAAAATTGTAGGCCGTACAACCAGCACTCCGTCATCCCAAGGTTCTTGAGGGGCAAGACTTGTCTGGTACGACTTAGTGGATGTTCCGTGTGCGCCGTCGCCCCCCACCCTGACCCCACTGACCCCGGGAGGCGTGTTCTCATAGTGTACTATGCGATAGCGTTGTTTATGAGTGTGTCTGTCTGCCAACGAAATCCCGTTCCACAACCACCCTTGTAACTAACCCGCCCAACCCCCTCCCACCCCCCCAGTCTGCCCATGTGCCTACTACCAACACAAACCTATTGCCACTATGCCTCACCACCCCCGCCCAAGTCGCACCCCATTCGCTTCCCGCCCACTCAGCTGGCTTCCTAGCACCGCAGACCTCCCCATAGTACGTGTGGCCCAGTGTGGGTGTTCCCAAATGTCTAGTGTCCCGCTAGCCTCTTCCAAGACCCAGGAGTCCCGCCCCCTTCCCCTCCAAGGCCTCCATACACTATACTTCTAGTCTTCAGGGCCCTCCTCTCCTACTTGACGCTGCTCCGTCACCTCCTGATCCGGTGCCGCGGCTTCCTTATTGGCAACGTAAGTTAAATACAGGTCCCAAAAATGTTTAGGTCTACTGACAGGAGGTAGAAGTTCGCTATATAGTTGTGACTGGGTGCAGCCGTACAGCATGTCCCTAGCCCATCTGCCTTTGGTCGGGAGAGGGCCCCGCATCCGACTCTGTGCCACCGCTCGTCGAGCCATAATTAGCCCCATATCCGCCAGGCGACGTATCGCTGGGGGTAGAATCCTGGAATGACCCAACAACGCCAATGCAGGGTCTGCTGGGAGCTCCGTCTCGAGCATTTGACCCAATTCCAGAAACACGTCTGCCCAGAAGTTGTTAATGCCCGGGCAAGACCATGCTAGGTGCAGGAAGTCCGCCACCGGTGCATGGCAGCGTTCGCATTCCGACGACTGTCGGAGACCGTATCTGTGCAGGCGTTCAGGAGTGTAGTATACTCTTTGTAAAAATTTAAAATGTATGAGTCTATGTCGAGCATTAAGCGACACTCTTTTGGTATTGCAGCAGCAGTATTTCTACATTGAATCACTGATCTCCACCTGCAGGTCCCGCTGCCATGCCAATCGAGCTTTCGAGGGTGGCTGTGCCCCGTGTAGCTGCCCTGCCTTGTATAGCCGCGAAATCAGGTTGCTGGATGACTGTGTTTTTATAACGCATGTTAGCTCCGGCAGTTCAGGAGGTTCCACCATAGTCGAACATAGCAGGGCTTGCAGCGCCGCACGGACCCTATGGAAGTGGAAACGGTGCAGCGGCGTTATCGGCCTCCGGGGAGGTACTAGTGATTCCCAGGAAATCACCATCCCATCCTTAAATAAGTCACCCAGCGTAGATATTCCTAGTTGTTGTAGTGCGCGTGTGACTCCCTTTTCCCTCAGTGGCGCAAGCCAATCTGCCCAGTCTATCGGAACAAGAGGGGAGTACAGTACTGTGTGAACTTGTCGTTTGGCCAGGGAGTGCCAGGCGTGATTCGTCACCGTGATGGATTCCAAGGTACCCATCCGGCGCGTAGCCCGCTCAAACACAGTAGCCGGTGGAGGGAGGGGGTGAGTGAATAGGGTCTCCAAGATCACGTGCGGGATATTGCGATCTCCGTGTATCCAGGTATGTAAATGTGCCGCTTGGGCAACCCTATAGTACCTTTCTAAATCCGGGGCCCCTAAGCCGCCGTGTTCATACGGGAGTGTTAAAACTTGCCACTGTACCCTCGGTTGCTTTCCCCCCCATGCCAGGCGCGTGAGGGTCTGAGTCATTGTCTTGAAGAAGGCCTTCGTGAGGATCACCGGGATATTGTTAAAAAGGAACAAAAACCTCGGGAGGACTATCATTTTCATCAGTGCGATACGGCCCGCTAGGGACAACGGTAATTTGCACCATCTATCGACATCTTCAGTCAACCTAGTGTATGCGACTCCATAATTTTCTCTGACCAAAATATCCGGATCCGGATGTAGTTGGATACCTAAGTATCGAACCGGGTCGCTCGACCACTGTAGTGGATAATCCATCACAAATTCCCTAGTCACTGGAGTCAGCGGGAACGCCACCGATTTGTTCCAGTTCACTTTTAGTCCAGACAGTGCTCCAAACTGCACCACCTCCCTGAGTACTGGGGAGAGGTTAAGTTCCGGGTCCCTGACGTACAAAAGCGTGTCGTCCGCATATGTGGAGATGCATATCTTATATGTAGGGAAACTAATACCCTCATGGCTATGGTATTCTCGAAGTGCACACGCCAGAGACTCCGCCACAAGTGCGTAAAGCAATGGTGAGAGGGGACAGCCCTGTCTAGTGCCTCTACATATGGGAAACTTTTCGGTGACTTTGTTACCTAACAGCAGCCTGGCCGATGGTGTATAGTACAACGCCCCTATCATTTGTAGAAATGGTTCGCCCAGTCCCAGCTTTCTAAGCACTCTCGACATGAAGGGCCACTCCACCGAGTCGAACGCCTTCTCCATGTCCAGAAATACCGCCAACGCCTTATTCTCCGGCTTCACATGTTGCATAGTCCCCAGTACCGTGCGTATGTTGTACGTGAGGTTCCTAGAGGGGATAAAACCGGCCTGTTCTGGGGCTACTATTTCCGGGGCAAGTAGTGCAAGACGCGTCGCCAGCACCTTGGCATACAGTTTTATGTCGACGTTGATCAGTGATAGGGGTCTGTATGACCCACATTCAGTAGGGGGCTTCCCTGGTTTAAGGAGAGTAACAATGAGTGCCTCCCGCATGGACGGAGGCATGCTGCCTTCCGAGCATATATCGTCGAACAATGTGGAGAGGAAAGGCAGCAATTGATCTATAAAGGCCTTGTAGAAGCCTACAGTTAGCCCGTCTGCTCCTGGAGCGCTACCAGCTCTCATGCTATCCAGTGCCTCAACTATTTCCTCCTTCTGAATGGGCATCATGAGGAATTCCCTTTGCGAGTTTGACAGGTGCGGCATTTTAATATAGCTTAAGTAATCGTCTATCGCCCCCTCCATGTCCGACGACCTAGATTCGTAGAGGGTGGAATAGTACCTTCTGAATTCCCCGATAATCTGCTCTTCATCAGTGAGGACCTCCCCGGAACTCAACATTAGTTCACCCACCATAAGTGGACGCCTCTCGCTTCGGACTAATTTAGCCAGTAGAGAGCCGGGCCTCTCGCCCTCACCATAAGTACGGGCCGTGGTGTATTTACCCATGTGTTGGACCTCCCTGTCAGCCTCCGAGTTGTATTCTGTCACCAGCCTTTTAATCTGTTCTATAGAGTCCCCCCCGGGATCCGCCCGTTGTTTCTTCTCAAGCTCTGAAAGCTGTTGTTCCAGACAGTGAAGCCTCTGTCTAATGGATTTTAGGACACTGGAGTGTTTGGACATGGCAACCCCGCATATATATACCTTAAACGTCTCCCATAATGTTTGGAAGCTCTCAACTGAGCCCACATTAACGTAAAAAAAACAGTCAATTTCATTGGCGAGTTCCCCCCCGAAGACTTCGTCTAGCAGCGAATATGGAGGGAAGCGCCACGTAAAGGGTGGGATCCTGTGTGCCGGTGTCTCCAGAATCAGGAGGAGAGGAGAATGATCCGACAGCGTTCGTGGTAGTATCTGACAGTCCCTCACACTACTGGACAGCCGTTGCGATGCAAGCCAATAATCTATTCTGGTGTGCAGAGCATGATATGCAGAATAGTGAGTGTACCCTCCCTTGGCGTGGTGTCTACTGCGCCACACATCCACCAGATCCAAGCGCACCAGTTCAGAATGGAGCACCGTGGCCGCCGCCGATGGGCTCCTGGGGGGTCCCGCAGACCTATCCAGAGTCGGGTCGAGCACTAAATTGAAATCCCCACCCCAAAGCATACTGGAATAGTCTTGCGCTCTGCATTTCTGGGCTAAGTCTAAGTAAAAGTCCGGGGAATCGTAGTTAGGCCCGTACACATTCACAACCAGGAAGTCTAGCCCCCTGCCCGTGCATCTACAGATAACATATCGTCCCTCAGCATCGGTCTCCAGTGATGTCAGTGTGAGCTTGGAGCCAGGATTTACCCAGGTGAGTGTACCCCGTGAGTGTGTGGTGAAACCCGCTGCGACACTACATCCCGCTAAACCCTTGTGTGTCAGCATTTTGCTGATTAGTGGTAAATGAGTCTCTTGCAAGAGAGCGAGGTCAATGTGATGTCTACGTAAATAACTCAGTACCTTACGCAGTTTTCTGAAGTCATTTAGGCCTCTCACATTCCACGTTAGTACTCTTAGGTGGGGTGTTACCGAGCCCTTCAGCGATGTGGTGGCGTCAGCCGCAGCCCTGTCTGTCATCGTGTAGTATGAGGTCATCATGTAAAACTCGCAGGTGCCCAGAAGGGGCGGACTCGAGCAGGTAGTGTGGTGTGGCATTAACAGCAACGCACATGGCAGAACCCCCCCGAGAGGTCCATTTTAGCACATCCGCAGACAAACAAAATAACAACTGGTAGTCAACTATTGTCCCCAACAATCCACCCACCACCCACAGCAGACCCACCCCAATTCGGCCTTGCAGGTCCCCATCCCACCCGCCCCGCCCCTAAACCCAATCCAATCGCCCCCTTTGCATAATGCTCGTGGGCAAAGGTAGCAAGCCAACTCGGTCTCAGAAGTAACTTCCAACTCTGGTGCCCAGCCCCCCTCCCCCGTCTCGCACCACCAGCTATGCGTAATGCACCAACCTCTACATAAGTATTGACATTCTCCCCAGTGCCCTTGACTGGTCCCCGTCACCCCTGACATTCTATGGGCGGCTCTAACGCTCCACCCCTCAGCAACTTATCATTAACCTATAGTGCCTGCCCCTGACTGAGGCCAATGTCTACAACAGTCTATTTCTATATCGGAACCCCAGCCCATCTTATCTGTTTCATCACAGCCGTGGGAATCAGCTCCAGGACCATGTCACTCCAGCTCCCCGGGCAGCCAAGCGGACAGCATAAGTTCAGCGTGCGCCAATCCTCTCGCCTTCAACTCAGTCCTGTTCATCTAGTTGTTGTCGAGCAGGCTCCTCCTGTCCTTCGGCCTGCTCTTCCGGCTTTTCTCTGGCCCACTTTTTCATTGCTTTCTGCAATTCTGTTGGGTCCGTAAAGATATGTGAGCGACCTTGCCTGTTTACGCGTAGTTTGGCTGGGTACAACATCGCGTAGTCTAGGCCCATATCCCTGAGGCGTTTCTTGTGTGGAGCAAAATGCTTACGTGCCTCCTGCACCCGTGCCGTGAAGTCTGGGAATATGGAGATCACCGACCCCTCGTAGCGCAAGTCACCCTTGGCCCGCGCCAACCTGAGCGCCGTGTCTCTGTCTCTGTAGTTTAGTAACTTCGCTATAATCGGACGGGGAGGTAAACCAGGATTGGGCTGAGGGCCAAGCGAGCAATGAGCGTGTTCCACCACAAACATTGCCGAAAACACCTCGTCACCCAGCAGCTTGGTGAGCAGGCGCTCAATGAATAACTCCATTTTCCCTGTCTGAGTGGTCTCTGGCAAGCCGACAATGCGGAGGTTGCAGCGACTGGACCGCGCCTCCAAATCCTCCGTCTTATCTTGCAATGTCCTGATGAGTGTCTCCGCCCTACGCCTCGCCGTGTCCAGTTCCGTTTGGGCCTCCTCCAACTCCGTGATTCGCCGTTCGGCCATATCATGTCGTTCCGCGTGTTTGTCAAGGCGCTCCGCCATGCGGTCCATTCTGTAGGACATGGCGTCCATCTTGGTCCCCGGAGCTGCTATGTTTGTCTGAATGTTCTGCTCCATGGATCTGAGCATTGATTTTATGTCCGGGTTTTCATCCTGCGGGTCCCTTACAGCCATCTCTTCTTCTCGCTGTGGTAGAGGGCCCTGTACCGGCAGCCTCCTTTGCGAGAATGGAAGATTACTCTGGGTCCTGTCCCCCTTCCCCATGTTCGATATCTTCCTGCGGGGACTGCGTTCCTCTTTCGGCAGACCCCTGAATCCAAATATGTTGCGGATGCCCACTCAGACGGCCACCCGCTCGTGGGTCTTACCAGCTGCTCGACTCTAGAAGTCTGGGGGCCAGGAATTCGGCGCTATACACCCCTGCGTTTTCACAGTAGCAAGGGAGGAGTGCGTCCGTCCCACCCAGGACTCGGGGTGTTCCGCAGGAGAGTTACACTGTCGGCCTTGTGCTGCCTTGGCCACGTGAGCCGACCACGCTATGGTGCCTTCAATGTAGGTGGGATGCCTGTGGGACAGTAGAGCAGGGCTACGCAGGAGTTACCACCTCCTTCGCCACCGCGGCTCCTGCCGTGACTCTCTGGATAGGAGGCCCCCCTGATGGAACGTGCAGAGGGGGGGAAGGGGCAACCCCAGGTCCGGCAGCCGCCCGGTACGGGGCACTCCCTGTGTAATGTTTTGTCCACCGCCCTGGCGGTCTCAGGGTAACAGTGTCATCGGTCTCCCACTTTGCCCACTGGAATGGCTCACCGTAGGGCCCGCCTCCCGCAGCGGGAATATGGTGCCTCCTGCAGTTCGTCGCGGCCGCCGCCGCCCCTCTACGGATTTTCAGCCTCCCGGGGCTGGGAGACCGTCCACCGGGAGCAAGCCCGCTTGGCGCCGCCGCACCTCTCCTTACGCAGCGCGGGGCCGGTGTTACGGGAGGCCGCGGTTCTCAGGCCTTCCCGGCGCTCCGGAGCGTTAGCTCACTCTTACTGTTGCGAGCGTCGTAATCACCTCCAGGGCGGGTCCGCCAGATCCCTGTCGGTTCCGCAAGCCTCGGGGGGGTCTGGGGTATCAAAATCTTTAGATTGGTGCAGGATTTTTCAGGATATTACTGTGGCGCCGACGGAGCTCCGGGACTACGCGGCCATTTGCATCGGCTGCTAGCTCCGCCCCCCACGACACTTAATTGTTGATTTAGCTTTCAACCTAGTAGTTCGTTGTGGTTTACATGAGAATAATATGTTATTACTCTGATATCAGCTTTGCTTAATAAACTATGTCTGTACAGAGAGTGCTGAAGCTTCAGGAATAACACGATACAGAATTGTTATGAGGTCTGATCTTCGCGCCTTCATAGACATAACATAAGTGCAGCTTCTGCCAACTTTGGGCTTTAGGCGGGTTTTATATTGCTTTGCTTTAGGCACACAAACACACTTGATGCTGTTCGCATGCAGAGAGAGCTGGTGTATGCTGATGTGATCTCTTCATTCTAGGATCTTGAGGTATGGGCCCGCCCTGCTAAAACCCAAAGAGACCTTCTTAGCTATTAATATAATATGTGAGTTAGGGAGGGTGATAAATAAGTGTTGTTAACCCTTATTCATTACAGCATGTTAACATGCTGTCACCATTTGCTTTCTATGGACTAGTAACTATGCTGATAACTTTGCTTCTGATAATATGTTTCCTTGTAATATCTAAGATACTGCGTCTGAGAAAACGGCATTAGTAAATAAATATTTCAAATGTGCACATGTCCTCATTTACTCCACGTTCTGGTTTGAAATGATTGTATAACGAAAGAGTGCTCATGTGTTCCACGTAACCTGAGGTATTGTAAGTTCATGTTCTGGTTTGTCTAAACATTGGGAGTTTGTTATGACCAATGAGACACTCTAGCTAGCTCGGTAAGGGGTTTGTTGGGTACTGAGGTGAGTTTTGGGTCACCCTAATTCGCCGAGGTTCCAATCCTCTGTGCACAGTTCTGTGGGAGAACAGAAACCCTGCTACATCAGTTAACGGCCTGATGACAAGTTTGGTGTTCCTACCACCCAAACACTGTGGCTGCTAGAAGACGGCAGTGGTAGAAGTCTTCTGGACCCATATTACAAGTTGACCATAGGGCCTTTGGTGTGGCTGCGGTGGTGGGCAATAGTTTTCAATATCTATTGATGCCTGTGTGTATATTTATACTGCACATGTGTTGAATGTGCACATATAAAGAGAGAGAGGGACCTTGAGTTAAGGATACACCAGCAGGAATTTCAAGGAAAAATGGCACACTGAAGTATAAATAAACTATCTTGCCTGAAAACTAGTTTAATGGGCTGAATAACTTACCTTCTAGGCTGTGCTCAAACTGAGTCATAGATGAGCCAAGAAACACTGCACTAACTGTGTGGCAGATAAATTGAATACGCATATATTAACAAACAATTGTACAGTGAACACACTTGTGTTGAACAATAAAACAGCAAAAAAATGCATTCTCATTTTTTTTATGGGTATCATACTGCTAGAAAGTAGATGTTGTATAATCAAATCAAAATGATTCATTCATACATACATCAAGATAGTATAATAAACCGAAGCAACAACGAAGAAAAAAAATCAACATCTCTGATCACCAACTTCCACACATACCACATTCATACCGCAAACAACAGTTAACACATTATAAAAGCAAAACAAAACACAAAGAAATCTGGGAGGAGCATCCTGCTACAGTGTACAGAATGAAGCCTTAAAATATGACGTCCGATGTATGGGTGAAGGCCACCTCAGTATCTTTAGAAGGTGTCTGTGACAAACAAAGATTATGCTCGATATTGCTATTTCATAGAGAAGAGACTTGACAATGTAGGTATCCCGAGCAAATACACTTCTTTTTTTTTGTTTAAGAGATTTTTATTTGGATTTTTGAAGATACATTACACAAGCCATAAGAAATCAGACGATGAACTACATAAAATAATACATGAGGCATATAATACAAGAAAACTGTATGGTAAAAAGACGGGGGAAAAAAAGGATAAGAGAAAAGAAGAGAAAAAGAAGAAAGGAAGGAAGCAAAGAAAAGAAAAGGAAGGGAAAAGGAAAGAGAAAAGGAATCAAATCAAGTATGAAGGAAAGAGTTGCAAGAAAGAAAAAGAGAAAATCATCGGAAGGAAGGTTTGGAAGAAAGATAGGTAGTAAAGGGAAGCCAAAGATGATCGGATTTAATTTTTAAAGAAACAGAAGTAGAGGAAACAGTCGCAATCCTATGTTCATCACAAATAAAATTCCACCAGATAAGGAAAGACAGTTTAGAGTTATCCTTCCAAGATGATAAAATAACTTTAAAAGCTAAAGCAATGAAAAGATCAAGTAATCTTGCATTAGAAGGTACGACATCTAAATCAGGGGAGAAAGAACCTAAAAATACAATCAATAAAGATAATGAAGTGGTAAAATTAAACATTTGCATGCAAATATTCCAAACAGAGTTCCAAAAGGATAAAACAGATGAGCAATCGTGCAGTTGATGTTTAAGCGTGCCCGTTTCTTTAGAACATGACCAATAAAGAGGGGATGAGGTGGGTGAGAATTTACAGATACTAATGGGGGTGATAATAACTCTATGATAAATAAAAAATAAAGATTGAGTAATACGAGCAGCAGCAGAAACTTTAAACAATTTGGACCATAGTTTATCCCAAGTTACAATAGATAAGGAAACGGACAGGTCATCTTCCCAAGCAATCTCAATAGTTGACTTAGAATGAACAATAACATTAGATAACAACAACTTATATACAAGTGCAGCTTTAGGTCTCTAAGTTGAAAATAAGGGGTACAACGGAGAATTGGGAGTAAGGGAAAGTAATGTAGATGGTAAGAAAAATGTAGATAAATGAGATGGTATGGCATTAGTAATGATAGTATATTCACATAAACAAGAGTCAGGTAATAGATATTTGGTTTGTAAATCATGAAAAGGAATGATGGAATAGTTAGAGAGAAATTGGTGAACAAATAGGACATCCTTTTCTTTCCAATATTTGTAATAAAACTATTTGCCTTTGTATTTAAGAAATGTATTATACCACACAATGGAAGCTAAAAAGCACTTAAGAGGAGTAAAATCTTTAGAAAATGTGCTATAAATCAATGTTTGGGAGTATTTCAAAACAGGAACTTTGGCCAAAAGAGAACAGTTTGACATAAAAACAGCATGTTGAAAGGAAAAGTCTTTTAACAAAGAGCGTTCAAAAATAACCAACCGAGGCACAGGGGTTTCCAAAAAACTCAAAGGCTAGAGAGAAAGATTGTTTGATCCAAAAAGCAGAATGGTAAACTTTAAAGTTGGGGAATCGAACACCACCCTCATTCTTGTGGCGAATCAATTTACTGTGAGCAATACGAGGGTGTTTATTATTCCATAAGAATTTGGTGCAAATGGAGTTTAAACGAGAAAAATAAACATTAGGAATTTTTATAGGGAGCATGGAAATAGTATATAAAACATGTGGAGCAACCATCATTTTGATAGTGTCTAGCCTACCCCACCAGGAAAGATATAAGAAAGACCAAATTTGGAGGAGGGATTGAAGTCTTTGCATGAGGGCATTAAAGGTAAATTTGAGCGTGGCAGTTAGGGATGAGGAGAACCAAATACCAAGGAATTTGATTTTAGAAGGACACCAAGAGAAGTCAGTATTATTAAACATATATTGATAACAAACAGGATTCAAGGGTAGAACTTCAGTTTTGGATAAGTTAAGCTTATAAACAGAAATAGAAGAGTATAAACTAACCTCATCCAAAAAGTGGGGCAGAGAGTCAACCGGGTTAGCCATGTAGAGCAATATGTCATCTGCATAAGCAGAAATTTTACAACAGAGGGGAGCTTGCAACCTGAAATTAAAGAGTTAGCCCTTATGTGCTCTAAAAAAGATTCAAGGCAAAGGATAAATAATAAAGGGGAAAGAGGGCAACCTTACCTTGTACCTCTCGACAATGAGAAAAATCTTGAGAATTGGTTATTAACAAAAATACTGGCACGAGGGGAAGAATATAAGAGTTTAACAAATGAAATAAATGAGGGGCCAAAACCAAACCATTGGAGAGTTTCAAACATAAATTGCCCATTAATACGATCAAAAGCTTTCTCAGCGTCTAAAGACAGGGCTGCAAGAGGGGATTTGAAGTGTTTGCCATGGGAAATAATATTGGAGAACATACGAGCATTATCAGACGCTAATCTGCCTTTTACGAATCCAACTTGGTGAGTTTTAATCAATAGGGGGATAATAGAATCAAGGCGGGAAGCAAGTATTTTAGCGAAAATTTTGCAATCATAATTAATTAGTGATATGGGTCGATAATTTTTGCAGTGGGAATGATCTTTGTCAGGTTTGGGAAAAATGACTATCAATGCGTCCATAAAGGATCCAGAGGCTCGAGCATCATGAATAAATTAGTTAAAAAGTTGCAGTAATTTAGGAGCAAAAATTGAATGGAAAGTAGAGTAAAACTCGACAGGTATCCCATCAGGGCCTGGAGCTTTCAATTTTTTCAAAGAATTATTGGCTTGAAGCACCTCCTGGATAGAAATGTCATTTTCCGCTTGTTCAAATTCATCAGGAAGTGCTGGTTGCGAGGGGAGACCATTGAAAAAAGAGTTTAAGTTCTGGGGAGAGGAATGAGTATCATCAGTGTAAAGAGATTGATAATAATCATGAAAGACTTCGGCAATTTCTTCATCCTATGAAACCAATTTATGAGTGGAATCATTGAGAATAGGGCCAACAGATTTACGTTCTGATTTGATTTTTAAATAATTTGCTAACATTTTCCCCGCTTTATTTTGACCCCCATGATATTTAGACTTTATCTTAAGTAAAGTATTACATGCGTCAGTAGTGCCAATTTTATTGAGCTCAGTTTTTGCCGAAATTAGATCATGAAGAGCAACATTGGACTTAGAGGTAAAATATATATGCTCTAAATTTTTAATTGTCTGTAATTATTTTCCATATTTAGTTTTATTTAATTTCTTTTTTCTAGAGACATAGGAAATAGTAAAAGCTCGAAATGCAGCCTTAAAAGTGTCCCAAGTATTAGGAATAGAGGTATCAGACAGGTTATTAAAACTAAAAAAGTCATTATTAAAAAAAATAGCTTCCTGTATAAAATCCTTATCAGATAAAAGAAAGGTATTGAATTTCCAATGACTAAATGAGGTAGAGGATTGGGACAGGTCCCAAACAGTATAAACAGGTGCATGGTCCGAAATAAAAATAGAACCAATTTCAGATTTCTGAATAGAGGGGAGGAGAGACTTACTAACTAAAATATAGTAAATCCTACAGTGGGTATGGTGTACATTTGAAAAAAAAGTATATTCAAGGGAGTAAGAGTTATAGGTCTTCCAAACATCAAATAACGGACGAGAGGCAATGGCCGATTGAAAAGATTTATGTGATTTATCTGGTTGAAATTTACAAGAGGAGAGTCTATCAGAAAACGGATCTAACCATTGGTTAAAGTCACCAGCAACTACAATATTGGGACAATCAATTGAGGAGATAAGAATTTTAATATCATTCCAAAATTTGGGATCAGGGCGAACAGGGCTATAAATGTTTAACAAAACCAATGTCTTATTCTGAATGATAATCTTAGCCATTACCCAGCGTCCATCATCATCTTTTTGTGGTAATAATAGTTGAACAGATAAAGCTTTATGGAATAAAATAGCAACACCACCTTTTTTGTTAGCAGTAGGAGAAAAGACAACTTGGCCAACCCATTGCCTTTTCAATTTAGGAGATTCAACATCCGTACAATGAGTATCTTGGAGCAAAACAATTTGAGAATTAAGTTTAGATAAGTGAGACAATACCTTTTGACGCTTGATAGGGTGTCCAAGACCGTGAACGTTCCACGTTACAAAATTACACATGACGAAAGGCAGGGAGGGTGGGAAACAACAGGAGTTGAAACACTGCAAGCAGACAATTACAAAAAGGAACACAATAAACAGAAATCCAACATGCAGACACACTACCCAAAACATACACAGGAATACAGTACATTACTTTGAATACTATAATAGAGGAAAATAAGAGATGTGAAGACCAAAAAGAATAGCAAAGAGATCGTTCAGGAAGAAAACCCTAGAAAAGTACATAAGGAACAAGACAGATCCAGAAGAGGAAAAGGTATAGAAGGAAGAAAGACAGAGGAGAAGAGATAAGAATAAAAAGGAAGAAATAAATGGACAGAGCAAGGTATAAAAGCCAGATCTGAGAAGAGAGGGAAAACCGAAGCAGCGGGAGCGCAATAACGCCAAAGAAGAGACGGACTCCAGCAAGTGAGAAAAGGGAGATGAAAAACCAGAACCTCTGAAAGGAACAGAGACACTTGTTAAAGTATTACAAAGGAGACAAAAAGATTACAAAAAAAGAAAGAATCCCTGCAAGGAAAAAGACACATATCAAACGTTAGTGTCCATGCCAGATGAAGAGACATTCTGTAGGTATGAGTGGAGCTTTTGCGGATCATCAAAAGACCGAGTACGTCCGTTGTGTGCAATTTTACAAAAACATGGATGAAGAATGCCATACTGGATATTCAACTTTCTCATCTGTGGACGGAGATTCAAAAATTCTTTACGTCTGGCATTTGTTGCATTGGAGAGGTCCTGAGAGATAAAGATGTTATGTCCAGACTACATGAGACGACGTTTGAGCTCAGCAGCCTTCAACACAGACATTAGTTCAGTAAATTCAAGGAAGAGCATAATAATGCCACGGGGTTTAGAGGCATTGGAATTGAGACGTTCTAACCGGTGAGCTCTTTGAATGTTGAGAGGGTGTGATGTAGATTGAAGATCCAAAAGCTCAAGGAGAAATTTCAGTAGGAAAGATATCATGTCAGGCCCCTCAATATTTTCCGGAAGGTCGTATAGGCGTAGGTTATTCCGTCGGTTGCGGTTTTCAAGGTCCTCGGCATGAAGCTTCAGCTTGTGGATCTCTTGCTCCAATAGGGGAACCTTGGAGGAGACATCTTGAATATCACTAACACGTTGTTCCGAATGCAACACTTTACCCTCCATGACAGCCCATCTCTCCTCGATTTGTTTAAGTTTTTCATTGGTTGCCGACATGAAAGGTTGCAAACCACGCACTTCTTCCAGGATGGAATCCAAAACAGGATTCGGAGAGGAGATAATAGGAGATGGCGGGTCATTTTTATGCCTTTTTGACTTTGCACCAGTTGTAGAAGACTTTGAACTACTTGAGTCATGCGCCATGGTGAAGCACGAAACTGGTGTCTAGTGAGAGGAGAAGCTCCGCACCTACAAACGCTATTGGAATTGATGACCCAGGATACAGCAGAACAGAGAAATACCAATGTAGGCGTTTGAAAAGTTTCAATCTATATTAAGTCCAAAATAGCAGTCACAAATGATATGGCATGAGGAAGAGAGACCATTCCTTGAGATTAGAATTCAAGCGCAGACACAAGAAAAATAGTCTCCATAAAAAGAAAAAAGAAAAAGGGAGACACGGTATGCTGCTATAGAGAGAGGAAAGTCAGACATGGGAAATAGCATACAGCAGCCAGTAAGAAACAAGGCAGTCTCTGTAAAACATCCGCAGTGCATGGGAGATAGTATGCCTGCATAGAAAATGGCAGCCGTATTTCATGTGAGGAAGTGAAGAGAAGCACTATGCACTTATCATGTGACGAAAACCGGCAAAAACATCACGTTTTACACAACATGCAAAGCACAGTATAAATACCAAGTGGATACGCTAATGAAACATAATGCCGGTAAAAATGCGCAGAGCTGGAGACAAACGCGGGCTCGGCGGCACAAAATGGCGGCCGTCCGCGTTTTTAATGACGAGAAATTTACCGTCTGTGAATTTTGGAGAAACACACGTAAAAATTAGGGAACTGTGCGTCCCTCATGTGCAGGCCATCCTCCGACAGTAGAGAGTCATCAATAGGGCTCCACAGGGTGGCTGAAAAGGTCCTTAAACCAAAGCGGAGGTCCGCGGCAGAGCGGAGCTCACCTGGAAGCCGCCATCTCTCTTCGGCGTCCAAAGAGCAAATACACTTATAAATTACTTATTGCTTTGTTGCTACTGCAGGCATAACATATGCTGGTTCTATCTTGATGTCTCCACTCATTTCGGTAATGGCCCATACATGAGGTCTCACCTTCCTCAGGGCGCTAAAAACATAAAGGGTTCAGGGAGTCTTGGTGTCAACAGTGGAAGGATACTGTTGAGATGGGAATAGCTCAAAACCAAGGAATATTGGTACTGCAGAGTGAGGCTTAAGTAGTTGAGGCCGTCAACAATGCATCTGCAGGCATCGCACCTTATTACTTGAGGAGCTATTTATTGATACTTCAGTGAACGTGCACATATGCATGATACATGTACAAAAAACACTTACCTATTGTCGGAGTCTGGCCCATATATGACCAATCCACTCAACGGGTATATGCTACAAATTGGACTTACCTGTATTTCGCCGCAAACAGGGTCATTTTTTTTAGGCCGAAGATGCTGCTGTGAAGGGAGGACTGAGAGAAAGGAATCCACGTTAAACTCTGAACAGGAGAGGGGTGAGAATGCACCCCAAATCCTTCATTACAACTGACTCAAATGCAGCGGTCCCAACACCACTATCATCTCATTGGAAAACCAACTTGTAATATGGATGGCGGTGAAACTGCTCTGTACTACCCTATGGGAGCAGCTTATCCTTGACCATTACCCTGGGGTGTAGTGTAGCTCCTATTTTCCCAATAGGCTCTGCGCATTGGAATAGTACCTACAGCAGTAAAGGCCTAGACCAGACGTTAACTAGGTCTACTACTGTCGATACTAGACTTAATTTTTGGGTTTGCCAGCTAAGCTCAGAGTTCGCTAGAAACTTTCTCGAATGTTCAAGGAAGGAATTAACTCCCCTGATTAGACAAGAAGGGATTTAGTTTCTGACAACCATAGAACATGACAACTTTGCTCTCCCCTAATCAAGAGTCAATCTCAAGAGTCGTGTGAGCACAAGGCAATTATTTTACTCAGTCAGTACGTGCATTCTTAGTCTCATCAGAATGTAGAGAAAAGGAAGAGACGGGCGTGTTCAATAAAAGATGTTATTTATTGATCAGTCTCTTTTCTCGTACAAGAGAAATGGATCGATATTATTGCAATACTTATAGTTAAGTAAAGTGCATACATTAAAAGCAATAGTATAAAATAATACTGTAAAAACATTGATATGGTTTCTGAGCCATATGATGTTTTAAAATGATTAAAATATATTTACATACACATATACATTTGACTAAACGTACTCAACTGGTGTTTCTAAATACGCCTACCCCGTGTACCTGACCTAAGTCTAATGCGTGGGCGGGAATAGAAAGTTACAGTTTAAGTTAAGTTTGTTTTTGCCAAGTGAATAACTAAAGAATTCTCTAGGAGGGGTTATTCAGTTCTGTACCTGGAATTTAGGATGAATGAGGAATGGTATCTCTTTCTCTGCTCTCGATATTCCAGGCTGCCTGCGAGGGCTGCCCAGAAGCGCCGGTGCTGGGTCTCTCGGCTTGAGATAGCAGCGCGTCTCTCAGCGCGTCAGGAAGGCGGGGCTGCTGCCTGCGGGGTCTGCTTCTGCTCTCTGCTTTGGCAAGTATGGCTGCTCCGTCTTGTCACCACGCGTGTGTTTGCATAGGGCAAGGTCGGCAATATTTATACCTTAAAGGTGCCGGGATTGACGTAAGGATGGACATAGGTACGTCAATAAAGATGTCATACGACTTGCTCGTTAGCACATTCTTTACTAAAATTCTCTGTGAAATCAAAACAATGGCCGCACGGATTATCCAGGTTGTCATAGGTTTGATTTGTTATGAGAACGTCGTATGCCTTATCAGGGGCTGGAGGAATGTCGCTTGTCTAATTAGATCTCAAGCGTTATGACCTAATCAGATAACACGTTCCTGTGCCGTAGTGTGACTGCGTCAGATAACGGTATCTGCATCATGGGGGATTTCTTGCCTCATGGGCTGACTGTTAGTTAACTAGCTAGGTAGTTTAACCAGAATAGGGTCAGGAATAGGGGGATCGATTCAGAACCTATAGAAATACACGACAGGGGGTCTGCAGTGTGATGGTGGTGTTCAGCCGTAGTCTTTGCAATAGCAATCCTTCCATCCTGTGATACGCGGGTATGGAGGTTCACAGTCTGCCAAACTCGTAATAAGGCCTTAACTCTCTAAATATGGTTGGGGCAATTCACAAAAGGGCAATCTGCTTCCAGATACACACAGTAGAACAATAGATACATAACTCATGATTGAGTACTCACAACCTACAATTCACAGCTGATGTTAATTCAACCATTATCTCACTGAGTCATCTTGCCAGCTGAAGACAGGAGCCCGTTTTTCAAACCAGCGTCAATAAGAATGGTTTGGGTGGAGGTCACAAGACTGAATACAAAGTAAAGATCTTTTTTAATTTATGCATTGGTTTGTCTAATATGCATGAGCAGGGTTATGATACTAGACATATGGCAAATTCAAATTGTTTTATTTATCAATTTGTCTGCCTATCTGCAAAGGCAACTTCAAATAAGGAAGATATTTTGACAGCCGAAGGTATTTTGTTTTATTTTTATAGTTGTGGCTCACACTCCAGACATCATAACAATCTGGCCAAACATTATGGTACAAGTTAGGTAAAACTGTCTATATTAAATTGTTCTTTATTGGATGCTTTGTATGCACAGCAAAAAAAGAAGCACAGATACATTTCGTATTAACTTGAACATTAAACATGAATGTTATTGATGCCGGCATTTACGTGATCAGAAGAAGCCATACCTGGGAGGTTTTGTAGCATGTATATGAGGGGACAGAGGGGGTGTTCATATTTCCACTGGGGGCGGGGAAATCCTCTTGGGCACCAGGGAGGCAATTGAGTAGTTATTGCAAGGATAGTAAGGGGAGGGTGGAATAGGATGTCTCCACATCGATGGAATGGAAGGCCGTTATATTGCCTCAGTCCAGCAAGGAGCCCCTTATTGTCATACTCCTTAAGAGTGGGGATGATCCTTTGGGCCGTAGTTCATATCGGGCCGTAGCTATGGTGAGGGTGCGAAGCGGGGCCAGGCCAGCTTATATTTCTGTGGGGCCCCGTAAAAATTACAAGCGTTGCCAGTGTTTTTTCATTTTTTGCCTCATTATTATTGTCATTTGGGACAGCTCGTAGAATGCTGTGCATAGCAGATTGCACTCTGGGTTGACTAAAGTCTGGGCAGAGACGTGTCTACAAGGAGAGTAGAGGTTCGGTGCAGTCACACGTGTGACATTTCCCTCTGAAATCGGCAATAAGCTCATAAGAGAAGCATAGGAGGGCCCAGAGCTCTGGAGCGTGCCCTTCGTCTCCCTTGATTGTCTCTTACAGCGGTTCCAGGGTGTCTGTGCATGTGTGCTGCTCAGCTCAGGAAACTGCTTAAGTTCTTTCGCATCTAGTGTAGGAGCCAGTTGTGTTACTGCTTGCAATGCACCTGCTACGAGGCCAACATTTACAGCAGGCACCAACCGGCAGTACTAGAGCTGCCTCTCCATGTAGTATGTGCCATTACAGGATTGCCTTCAGCTGGCACAGACAGAGCTTCAGAGCTGCCGATCTTGGGGCCTGAGGTCCTTTGTTTCTACAGAAGCTGGCATCGTAATATAGGCTAGAAGATGCTCTCCATTCGCATGATACTGTTTGCTGACCCAGTGACCAGGAGAGCTATGAGTTCTCCAGCTGGACAAAGTACCAGTGACCCTCAGTACTGTACGAATGAGTGATCAAGGGTCATCTGCTGCACTGCAAGTAAGTTGTACACACATAACACGAGAAAGGCCCTTTTCTAATAAGAGAGGTGGGTGAGCCAGTAAATCACCAGAGAGCGCCTGCCAGAGCAGAGCAAGGGGTCTGGCTTGGCTCTATCAAGCCCGTGCCCAAGCAAAAGGCCATGAAAATATCGGCCATGTAAACTTTGTAGCAATGTAAAAATATGATAAAATCTCAAAAAATTCAAAAGCTTTTTCAAAAAGCATTTCACCATGAAATATCAGATTAGATCACTGCATTGAGAGACATTAGTACAACCGATGATTTTAAACATATCCAAATGACAATTGCATTAGTGAAAACTAAGCGTTAAGTCAGTTGCCTTTTGTGCCCTTTCTGTGACATAGGGCCATATGTATGAAGCTCACGATTTGCGAATCAGAACTAGCGATTTTTACCGAATCGCAGATTCCGATTCGCAAATCGCAATGTATGTAACAAATCACAAATAAATAGCGATTTGGTAAAAGTCGCTATTTATTTGCGAGATACCGAAAAGCGATTCCTTAACCGCATGCGTGCGGGCGGAATTCCGCTCGCACGCTGAGAATTTGTAAAGCACATGTTACATGACGAGCTGGGCTCGTCATGAGCGTGCGAGGAGGCTACCTCATGACGAGCCCAGCTCGTCATGAGCGTGGAAGGGGTTAAACCCCCAAAATTCGCAAATTAGCGATTCGGTAACGAAAAAAAACGCAATTTTGCGATTTTCGCTAAACAGCCAATCGGAAAGCTGGAGCTTTCTGATGACATCACTACCAGGAAGTGACTGACTACCCATGCTGCAACAGTGCTGCTGAGGTAGAGTCACAGAGAGGGAGAGGGAGATTTTGAAAACTGCTACAGTGAGACCATGGCTGAAAGCGGCAATATGGAAATGGCTGGAACACAGCAGCAGCAACAGCAGGAAGGAGAATGTCCCAGGAAGAGAAAATTGAAATTTTCTGAGGCAGAACTTGAGACCCTGATCCAGGAGATGGTGCCAAACCACGACCTGCTGTTTGGGAGGAGTTCCCTGAAGGTGCCAGAGACCAGGAAGAGAAGCATTTGGGCAGCCATACAGGCTAAAGTGAATGCGGTGGGAGTGACACACCGAAGTGAGGAGGTACTACGCAAGTGCTGGTACGTCCTTCGCCAGCACTCTAAAGAAAAGGTAGGTACCAGGCTGGAGCAGTCACAACTCACCGGTGGAGGGACCTCAACTGTGCCAGAATCCACACCTCTGGAGCAACTAGTGGAAGGTACTCTGGCACCAGAGAGCGTGACGGGCGTGGCTGACCTAGACAGCTCGGAGCCACAAACATCCAGACCAGGTAAGAAGCATGCCATCACACACCAAACCCCACCCCCCCAGACCCCCTGCTGCAACCTAGAGGGTAGGGGAACCACATTTCATGCTAGAGCAGGTACAAAGGCAGTAACAGCAAGGCATTATGGGAGAAGTAGTCACATGTAAATTAAAGTTGTGTAAACAATTACGCTAGCCAATTTTTGCATGTGCAGGACAAGAAAGGGGAATGAACAAGGAATGTGAACCCAAACTGTAGAATTTTTTATTTTCACATTTCAAATGTGTTAATAAAATTAATGTGTGCTGTTCTGTCCATGGCACCAGCAACTACACAGCCAACTGGCAGTGGGAGAGTGAGGAAACATCCAGACACTGGAGACGCAGGGCAGGAACCAGATTCTGATGGGGAGGATAGCCCTATCAATCCTCCAAAGAGACAGAGGCGGCACATAGTGAGGCCACTGCCACCAATGGAGGAAGAGGCAGGGGACAGCAACGACAATCTGCAGTCCGATGACACACGGCCACAGCTGTAGTCCAGGCCTCAAAACATCCAAGGTCTACAGGACACAGCCAGGTGTAGGAACCGCACGGCCAGCAGCTTTGGGGACCAGGCAGGTGAATCAGTGTTTGCAGGCTTGGAATTAAACATGCTCTAGGTGCAGCGCCTGCAGGCAAAACACATAAAGTCGGTACAGCGAGAGCTGAGGGCAGGGCTCAGGGGCATACAGGGAGAAGTGAGGGGTGCCATGCAAGCACTTTGTGGGGAGCTGCAAGCAGAACGTGCAGCAAGGCGCAGAGAGCATGAGCGCATGGACCGGTATACACGGGCAATCAATAGATTGGCCTCTGATTTCAACGTCCAGAACAGGCGCAGCATACTAATGCAGTGTGAATTCTCACATGCAGTTGTGTAGTCAACATCTGCTCTGGACGAGCTGTGGGCCCTCCGTACTGCAGGCCCTGGAGTACTCACTCCCAGTGAGGAAGACGCCCAGTCTGTGCGGAGTAACAGCACCCCACCACCCACAATGGAGAGGCGCCGTAGTGGCAGGAGCAATAGGCCTGCTACGCACAGTTAGAATGACTTTGCAGTCACATCGTTTTTTTTGTTGCACTGTGACTTTAACATGTGCTTGTTATTAGGAGTGTGTGTAGTTGCCATGGGGGATATGTGGCATTGTTTGTCATGCCATTAAAACACAGTTACATACATTAGAATTGTCATTGTGTCATTATTTCATACCTAGAAGTAGTTGCGCATGATCTCATCACGCCTCTGGCGGCCTGCTGCAGCACCAGCGACACTAGCTGCCATGCCTCCAGGTCCAGGCCCCTCCACGTCAGACGATTCAGATTCGCTCAACTCCACTGCTGTGCCTTTCCTGGTGGCGATATTGTGCAGCATGGCACATGCTAACACTATTTTGCAACATGTTTCTGGACTGTATTGGGGTGTTCCTCCGCTTTTATGAATGCATCGAAATCGGCTCTTCAGTATGCCAAAAGTCCGTTCAATGGTGCCTTTTGTGGAAATGTGTGCGCGATTGAATCGCCGCTCCCCAGCAGTAGCAGGATTGAGGTAGGGTGTCATGATAAAGTCCCGGACTGCATAGGCACTGTCACCTGTGGTTTGAAATGTAAAAGCTTAGTCACTGATTTGCACATAGGAGTCGGTAGAAATGTGCCCTATGTTTAAATGCATTTACCTAGTAAGTATCCCTCGCCAAATTCGCCTCTTCTGAGTATATCCTACTGTGACGAAAGATGAACGAGTCATGTGTGCTGCCTGGATACTTTGCTACTATGTCAGTGATGATGTTTTTAGCATCACACACCACCTGTATGTTAAGTGAATGGTAGCATTTCCGGTTCCTGAATATGTACTCATTGTTTGAGGGGGGTGATATTGCGACATGTGTCCCATCGATACATCCTATGACGTGGGGGAATTGTGCAATATTGTAAAAGTCCTGCTTGGTCTGGGCTAGTTCCTGTGGGGTGCTGGGGAAGTGTATGTGGTGTGCATCCTCTGTGCCATGGCATCGAGGAACGCATGAAAAAAGCGCGACAGGGTACTTTGTGACACCCCTCCTGCTGTGGCTATCACCCCCTGAAAACTACCTGAGGTCAGCAGGTGTAGTGATCACAGGACCTGGATGTGGGTGGGGATTGCTTGTGTCCTTCGTGTGGGGTGTTCAAGATAGGGTCTGAGTTCTTCAATTAAATCTAGTATACTGTCCTCCTCCAGTCTGTAGTGGGTGTAGATGTCATCGTCAGTGCGCAGGGAGATTGTGATGTGCGCACGGAATGTCCTCTCCTGGCGTCTCCTCCTCTGCGCAGCAGCTCTCAGTCTTCGACTCCTCGCAATGATGTACAGCCCAGCCATTGTGGAAAAGAGTCTGTTGCATAGTGGGCTTCCTTATATACTTTGCACCTGGTTACCACCTGCTCCCACTTGGTGGTAAATGCGATTTCTAAAATAGCGAATTTCGTGAAATCGCAATTAGCGAATTTTTCATACATTCCATTGCGATTCCTTATTTCCGATTTCTGATTTCGCGATTATCGCTAACTGGATGTTCGCACAATAAGGAATCGCTAAGGGAATCGCAGATTTCTGAGTCGCGCAATTTCGGGAATCGCTATTTTAGCGATTCCTTAAATTGCGATGTGGTTTTGGCTTCATACATTGGAAATTGCTAAATTTTATTCGCAAACACAATTTTTAGCGAATCGCAGCGTTTGCGAGGAAAAATTAGCTTCATACATATGGCCCTTAGATTCTTATTATAGGTGGAGCAACATCACAGACAATGAAATCAAATACGAGATTTTTGCACAAGAGGATGTGTATATCCTAAACTCACATACTTGAAGGTGTTCTGATATGGGACAATGAATAAAACCTGGGCACGGAGAAATAAAATATTTGCAATGGACACACAATTTGTCAAGCCGGGAAGCAGTGATTGGTCTCATGTTTTATAGTTTCCCATTGTGCAATTTAAATTAGCAACTAGATGGGAATCTCTTTCTCTCCTGTTTTACATCAAAGATGAATGGCCTGACTTACATTTTTATTAATTCCAGAAAGTGGCAGCGTTTCCCTTGTACCTTTAAAATATCAGATTTAAATCACTACAGTGAGAAGTACTTATTAAAACTGATCGTTTTTAAACTTTAACTTTAAAAAAATACCGACCCAACCAAGATGACAATCCCATTAGTGAACACTAAGAGGTTATTAAGTAATCATGTGCGCCTATATTATTATACTAAATTATGGGTCATTAAATTAAACACAAGAGGTTTTCGTACTATGCACATCCTCAACTTAAAAATTTGAAGGTGTTCTTATACATGATAATGAAGAAAAAGACGTCAAAGGGAACTAAAATATTTGCTTAGAATCACACAATTTGCTCAAACAAGTCGGGATAGGTCCCATGTTTCTTAGTTTCACACTGTGGAATTCCTCCGCTAGATAGGAAACTTTTCATCCTATCTGTCTGTTTTACACCAATGGTTAATGCTTTAATGTTAATTCCTAATTCTGGAGATCAAAAGAGTTTCCCTTTAAAATATCAAAATATATATCTGCACTGAGCAAACTGATCGTTTTTAAATTTCAGCTTATAAACATTTCTGTCCCTCTCAAGGAGGACAGTGTCATTCCTTAACAATAAGAGTAAGAGGCAAGTTAGTTATGAGCCCCCCCAGAGAGGCTCAGTTATGATAAGGAGCAGCTCCTTAAGGTGAGAATGGAGAGTACGGTTAATTGCTCACATATCTTGTCCTTTGAGAAGGAACACGATCACTGTCCCCGTTGTAAGTTTATATTTACCTCCTATGAGGCCCTTCCCGTAGAATCCAGCAAGGGAAAGTCATACTCCTTTGCACATCTCAATTGCCGCTCCATCCCTAGGCACGCAACTGCAATACACTTGCTTCTAGAAGAAAGATGCCCTGACGCTCTCTTCCTAACCGAAACTTGGACGAACGGGGCATCAGATCCCGATGTTGTTCGAGCTCTCCCACCGAATTATGTGATCACCCGACATGATCGGGTAGGTGGGCGGGGCGGGGAGATTGCTATTATTTATAAAAAATACATATAGTTGTAGAACATCTGGTTGCCTTCTGCGAGATTGTGAGAGCATTTCCTTTGCAATTAGGTTCTCCCCTACCTGCACTTTTTCAGGGATTCTTCTATATCGTCCTCCAGGAGCACATACTAGTTTTTGTACAGGTCTCCCTGACACCGCTATGAACCTTGCCAGCTTATCTCTCAATTTCTCTATTTTGGGCGATTTTAACATTCATCTTGATGAAGTTGATACTCCCCCTTCACAAGACTTTTTGGCAGCTTTAGAAGTGCTCCATCTAGAACAACTAGTTACTGGTACCACCCATAGAGCAGGCCATATACTTGACCATTTCTTTACCAACCTTGAAACCATCGTCTTGGAGGAGTCCCTGGTAGTCCCTTGGTCGGACCATTCCCTGCTCTCTTTCATCTGGACCCCCCTTGATCAGCCCCATCCTGTTCTTAAAACTAGGAAACTTAGCCGCATCTGGTCTGAACTGTCTGTGGAAAACTGGGTAGTGAATCTCAATACTGCCACCCCTGAACTATGCTCTGATCCTTCAACAGCTGGGTGGAGTCTTCATTGGACCTTACTCTCCCTAAAATTGACCTTTGTCATTGCACGGGGACTAATAAAAACGTTGGTATTCATCTGAATTAAGACTGCTCAAGCAAACTTGTAAACAGGCTGAAAGGAAATGGAGGAAGGATTTTTCTGAGATCAGTAAAGGCAATTATAGAGCTGCTATGCGGATTTATAAAAAGGCAATAAAATCGACACAATCCAGTTACTTTCAGGAGAAAATTGCCTCTACCTCCAATTCCCCTAGGGAAATTTTTTTAATTTTTAAATCACTATTTTCCCCCGCTTGTCCTTCCACAAAACCATTAAATATACAGAAACGTTGTGACGAGCTAGCTAAGTTCTTTGCCAATAAGGTAGCAAATATTTACTCACTCTTCTCACAACCAGAGCCCCCACTCCGACCCCCGGTATCCATTCCTTATGCGGAGCTGAAGGAATTAGATCTTCTTGATATAACAACTTTGCAACGACTCCTGGGAAATTTGAAATCCGGCTCCCCGGCGGAAGCCGCACCTCCCTCTATTCTTAAAATGCTACAGAAACGGTTTCTCCAGTTATTTTGGATGTCATTAATTCCTCTTTGGCTTCCGGGTTGGTCCGCTGTTATGGAAACAGGCAAAAGTAAAGGCACTGCTAAAAAAAACTAAACTGGACCCTGAAGAATGGACAAATTACCGTCCTATCTCGCTGTTACCGGGCATAGGTAAATTGGCTGAGAAGCATGTTAACACCATACTGGCTACGTTCTTGGAGAGCAATAATGCCCTGCATCCCACACAGACGGGCTTTAGAAGCAAGCAGGGTACGGAGACAGCTCTCATTAATGTAGTTGAAGAAGCAAGGAAAATTGTGGATTCCAGAAGCTGCGCTGTTATTATTTTATTAGACCTAAGCACAGCTTTCGACACGGTAAATCATTCCATCATGATTCAGAGACTGTGTGACATGGGAGTTTCAGGTATGGCCCTTAAGTGGCTATAATCTTTTCTGACGGATAGATCCTTCGCTGTCTTTGAAGATGAAGTCTCCTCTAATGAGATCCCACTACAGTATGGCGTACCAAAGGGATCCTCATTAAGTCCCACCATGTTTAACATCTACATGAGACCCCTGGCTGACGTGGTTCTACCGTGGGGGGTTCAGTTGGTCACCTACGCCGATGACACTCAGTTGGTGGTCTCTCTCTCTCATCAAAGCCCGGATAACCTTAATCTTACCTCTTGCCTTAGCAACGTTCTCGAGTGGATGAATTTATCCTTCCTTAAACTCAATGGTCCGAAAACCGAAATCATGATGCTAGGACATTCACCCCCTACCAACCTATATTCTTGGTGGCCTGGTTGTCTAGGTCCGCCCCCCCCCCCCCACCAAAAACTCAAATCAAGAGTGTGGGGGTTTGGCTTGACTCTAATCTCAGCTTTCAAGCACAATCCCATAAAGTTGCTGCCACCTGCTATGGCCTTATTAGACTACTGAGGAAGACTCTGGATCTCCTACCATTTGAAGCCAGACGCCTACTGGTTCAGGCACTTATACTATCACGGCTTGAATATGCCAATGCAGTCTATCTAGGTGCTCCTCTGGGAACTATTAAGATCCTCCAGACGGTTCAGAACAGTGCTGCCCGACTTCTTATGGATGTTCCCAAGCGCAGCTCTGCTAAACCAGCCCTACGTCAGCTGCATTGGCTGCCGGTGCAGGAAAGGATCTGGTTTAAGGTCATGTGCACGGTCCATAAATCCATCACTGACAATGGACCGGCACTGCTTCAGCCTATGCTTTGGCGCTATCAGATCACACGGTCCCTTAGGTCCAACTTAAAAAAATTTCCTGACAGTCCCTTGGACTAAACGTGTTCGCATGGGTGGCCGATGCTTTTCACTCCATGCTGCAAAATTCTGGAACCAGCTTGCTGACTCCCTTCGTCTGGAACCCAACCATCTCCGTTTCAGAAAGCTGTTGAAGTCCTTCCTGTTTCCTTGATCAGTGAGTAAGGGTAGCTGTCTACATGCGCTGGAATGCCTAAGGGTAGCCATGCGCAATACAAATGTGTATTCATTCATTCATGTGTGCCCTTCATTCTTATTATATGTGGAGCAATATTGTAGCCCATTTCATCAAACACAATAGGTTTTTGTACAGTACACATTCTGAACTCACCTATTTTAAGGTATTGTCATATGACTCAATAGCACTCTCGTTTATCGAGAGCACTAACAATAGAATGTCAGGATGATATTTTGCCAGATTCCTACAAAAAAGTTTTAATTTGTGTGAGGCCTGCTGGTGTCGTATCTCTTGGAGGGTCTTCCCCTTTGATCTTGCCCTGCTAGAACGAGGGCACTCCAACTGTTTCAATTTGAACTCCTCCATTACAAATGGGGTACATAGACCCATTTCTGGACTACGCGTGCACATTGTTGTACTAAAATTTGTTTAATGATTTGTATTTTTCATTTGGGGGAGAGAGCAGGGGGTGAGGCACTATGTGCCACAGAGGGCTTTATTTTAAAGTGAATATCTAGAGCTCTGTATCCTTACTCCTCTTCAGAAGAAAACTGTAATCCTGGAAATAGCAATTAGTCTATATCAAGGATTATGGATACTGTAAGCAATGCATATATGTTTTGTTGTGTACTATTTGGAAAAATAAACACAGCTTTGACAAAAAAAAAGTTAGATTCTCGTCTGCAGATCATACCTCTCTCTGTAAGTGGTCAGTGGCACAGTTTTTTGTAAAAGAATGGCTTTCATTCTGCTTAAAGTATCAATTTGTATAGAAGAGATGTTCAGTGAAGACCATAGTGGCGACTCCCTGTCTGTCTTGGCTTTCGGGAAACAATACTTGCATACAACAAGTGACCCTGGCTGACACAGTAATGAGAAAGCCTATTCCTGGCATCATTCCACAACAGCTGTGATCATTTAACATAATGTAGCTACCATTGGAAAGATGCCTAAAAATTGGATCGATCACCACAGTGGGCGAACCCTGCAGGTGGCAAGAAAGGTTATTGGAAGAACCCTCGCAGGCTCCGTGTAAATTATTACCTTGACATAACAATGTACCGCTTAGTGAGTTTTTACAATTTTTACCACTAAATAATACCTCCTTTCCCCCACTCCAACATTTGTGGGTGTATGGTAAATCCCAGGTCAACTTAATGTATTCTTTACCCAACCTTTCATACAGGCCTGCAGGTATGTGTTTTAAGCAATACTGAAACTGGAAAGTCGTCACTGGTATCGTGATGGTGCCATATATTATCCATTCAAGTGATTGTTTCTCCGAAACGGTCAATGGTAATCTCTCCAGTTTTTCTATGCTCAGCACCGTATAGTCTGCTCCCTTCTGTGCCAACGAGATTTGTTTATCTGTTAGGTTAAATACAGTAAACAATGACGTAGTGTTGATTAAATGCCAAGGCACATATCCAGAACAAAGGGTTTGTAACGGCCAGCCTAGCAGCATTATGGAACGTAATTGAGACTACAATTCACATTATAAATAGATGATTCTGATTTCGACTCCTTATCATGTTCCCTGAAAACTCCATCTCTTATTCTCTCAGGTTTCTATCTCAGTCCTGCTCATGCATTTACATAGTTCTATATTCACTCTTCACATTTTTATTTAGTTCACTTTGTATCTCAGTTTGACTCCTTACTCCATCCCTACCATTCATTTTCTTCTGTTGATCTATCTGCCTATCCTGTGCTCTTCTCTACCTCTCCCAGTTTCTTTCCCACTTGCACCTCTCCCTCCAGCTCCTGTTTCCCATTTCCTCTCATCCGCAAATCACAAATCCTTTCATCTCTCTACCCTCTGCTCTTCCCTGTAAATTCAATTCTATAATTTACCACTAATTATGACTTTGCAGCTTCATTCCTTGTTCGCTCAGTATCCTTTTTCAATGTCCCTTTCACCTCCATATTTTAACCTAGTTTATCTTCTTAGTTTTGTATCGCCTTGGGTTTCCACTGCCTTTATTTGTTGTAGTTTTGGAGCATTTTATTTTCAGTATTCCTAATTTCTACTGCTCTTATTGTTTCATGGGCATCATCCAGCTTTGTCTATTCTTCCCAATTTTCATCTTACCTGTTGCTGCAATTAGACTGAGTATTACAATGCATTTTCTGAACCTGTCTTGGTACGTTTTTGGATGCAGGTTTTTGAGCCTCCTCAGGACTAAATGTGCACGTTTTAAATGCCATGTATTCAATATACCTACATCCAAAATTGAATACATTTTTATTTTATGGATATTTTCAGTCACATCTCACAGTGCCACATACGCTGCCTTTTAAGTAATCATGTTCGCTCGGGCCTACACATTAGGAAAACCTTGCAGGCTGGTGAGCTCCCAGTGCACTCAAGAAGTGTTTTGTGAACCAAGTCTCTGGCTTAGCTATTCAAGATTTGTTATTACTCCCACGGGTGAGACAAGTGAACTTAGTCAATGCACCAGTGATAGAATGTTAAAGCCAGTGGTACCAGTGCTTTTGGGTTACCAACAGTCCCTAAACAGGGATTCAGGGACGTAGTGTCGATTTGAGAAGCCCATTTTTACTCTTTACAATATTTCATACAAAAACTGCACTAAGAAAAACTACACTTTAACTAAAAAGTAATAATTTCAATTGTATCATATTGTTGCTTATCACGTCTAAAATAACCACACAGAATAGTATTAAAACAGTACAAATGCATATTTGAAGCAGCGAGAATAAAATGAACATATCTAGAATTGGTAATATGTCTTCTAGTTACATAATACCCTAAAACCTACTTCAATGTGCTACACTAGGAGAGCATGGGGCTGTGTAACTTGTAGCTAGTAAGCATGGGCGTAAAATCCGTTCCGTTCACAGAATTTGCGGATTTTCTGCAATTTTGCGGTCCGCGAATCTCGCGAAATTGCAGAAAAATCGGCGAAATCGCATGGGGAAGGATTTTCAAAAACTGAAGTACATGAAGCATTTACAGGGTTACAGCAGGTGCCCAAGTTGAAGCTAATTTCTTTGTAACCATTTACAAAATGGTTACAAAGAAATTAACTTCAACTTGGGCACCTGCTGTAAACCTGTAAGTGCTTCCTGAGCGGCGCCTCCAGAGTTGTTGCCTACTTGCAACTATTCTCTGACCCTGCTCTGACCCTCGAAGCAGGGTCAGAGAATAGTTACAAGTATGACACAATGCTCCAGGCTGTCACAAAAATTAAACCACAACAGGAAGCACTTACGGATAAGGAAGCAGGTGCCGGACTTGAAGCTCAAATTCAGTAAAACATTAACCAGCCCCCGGTTGAGGCTGGGCCAGTGTGTTTTCTCCCCATAATCTACAGTTGTGAACCAGAGGGTGCTATGATGAACAAGAAGGTGCAGTTGTGAACCAGAGGGTGCTGTGATGATCCAGAGGGTGGCAGTGATGAACCAGAGGGTGGCAGTGATGAACAAGAGGATGACAGTGATGAACCAGAGGGTGGCAGTGGTGAACCAGAGGGTGGCATTGATGAACCAGAGGGTGGCAGTGATGAACCAGAGGGTGGCAGTGGTGAACTAGAGGGTGTCAGTGATGAACCGGAGGGTGAAAGTGATGAACTAGAGGGTGGCATTGGTGAACCAGAGGGTGGCAGTGGTGAACCAGAGGGTGACAGTGATGAACCAGAGGGTGGCAGTAATGAACCGGAGGGTGGCAGTGGTGAACCGGAGGGTGGCAGTGATGAACCAGTGGGTGGCAGTGATGAACCAGATGGTGGCAGGGGTGAACCAGAGGGTGGCAGTGGTAAACCAGAGGGTGCTATGATGAACCAGAGGGTGGCAGTGGTGAACCAGAGGGTGGCAGTGATGAACCAGAGGGTGGTACTGGTGAACCAGAAGGTGATGTGATGAACCAGGGGGTGGCAGTGATGAACCAGAGGGTGACAGTGATGATCCAGAGGGTGGCAGTGGCGAACCAGAGGGTGGCAGTGATGAACCAGAGGGTGACAGTGATGAACCAGAGGGTGGCAGTGGCGAACCAGAGGGTGACAGTGATGAACCAGAGGGTGGCAGTAATGAACCAGAGGGTGGCAGTGGTGAACCAGAGGGTGGCAGTGATGAACCAGAGGGTGGCAGTGATGAACCAGAGGGTGGCAGTGGTGAACCAGAGGGTGGCAGTGGTGAACCAGAGGGTGGCAGTGATGAACCAGAGGGTGGTACTGGTGAACCAGAAGGTGATGTGATGAACCAGGGGATGGCAGTGATGAACCAGAGGGTGACAGTGATGATCCAGAGGGTGGTAGTGGCGAACCAGAGGGTGGCAGTGATGAACCAGAGGGTGACAGTGATGAACCAGAGGGTGGCAGTGGCAAACCAAAGGGTGGCAGTGATGAACCAGAGGGTGGCAGTGATGATCCAGAGGGTGGCAGTGGCGAACCAGAGGGTGGCAGTGATAAACCAGTGAGTGGCAGTCATGAACCAGAGGGTGGCAGTGGTGAACCAGAGGGTGCTGTGATGAACCAGAGGGTGGCAGTGATGAACCACAGTGATGAACCAGAGGGTGACAGTGATGAACCAGAGGGTGGCAGTGGTGAACCAGAGGTTGGCAGTGATGAACCAGAGGGTGACAGTGATGAACCAGAGGGTGGCAGTGGCGAACCAGAGGGTGGCAGTGATAAACCAGTGAGTGGCAGTCATGAACCAGAGGGTGGCAGTGGTGAACCAGAGGGTGCTGTGATGAACCAGAGGGTGGCAATGATGAACCACAGTGATGAACCAGAGGGTGACAGTGATGAACCAGAGGGTGGCAGTGATGAACCAGAGGGTGGCAGTGGTGAACCAGAGGTTGGCAGTGATGAACCAGAGGGTGACAGTGATGAACCAGAGGGTGCTGTGATGAACCAGAGGGTGGCAGTGATGAACCACAGTGATGAACCGGAGGGTGGCAGTGATGAACCAGAGGGTGGCAGTGGTGAACCAGAGGGTGGCCATGATGAACCAGAGGGTGACAGTGATGAACCAGAGGGTGGCAGTGATGAACCAGAGGGTGGCAGTGGTGAACCAGAGGGTGCTGTGTTGAACCAGAGGGTGGCAGTGATGAACCAGAGGGTTACAGTGATGAACCAGAGTATGGCAGTGGTGAACCAGAGGGTGTTGTGATGAACCAGAGGGTGGCAGTGATGAACCGGAGGGTGACAGTGATGAACCAGACGGTGGCAGTGATAAACCAGAGGTTGGCAGTCATGAACCAGAGGGTGGCAGTGGTAAACCAGAGGGTGCTGTGATGAACCAGAGGGTGGCAGTGATGAACCAGAGGGTGACAGTGATGAACCAGAGGGTGGCAGTGGTGAACCAGAGGGTGGCAGTGATGAACCAGAGGGTGACAGTGATGAACCAGAGGGTGGCAGTGGTGAACCAGAGGGTGGTAGTGATGAACCAGAGGGTGACAGTGATGAACCTGAGGGTGGCATTGGTGAACCAGAGGGTGCTGTGATGAACCAGAGGGTGGCAGTAATGAACCAGAGGGTTCTGTGATGAACCAGAGGGTGGCAGTGGTGAACCATAGGGTTCTGTGATGAACCAGAGGGTGGCAGTGATGAACCAGTGGGTGACAGCGATGAACCAGAGGGTGACAGTGGTGAACCAGAGGGTGGCAGTGATGAACCAGATGGTGGCAGTGGTGAACCAGAGGGTGGCAGTGATGAACCAGAGGGTGGCGCTGCTAAACTGCCCTGGAGCCCTGTGGGTGTGAGCCCCCGTGCTGCTGAGCTGCCCAGGCGTTGTGAGCCCACGCGCTACTGAACTGCCCCGGGGCCCAGTGGGTGTGAGCCCCCGTGCTTCTGAACTGCCCCGGAGCCCTCTCAGTGTGAAAATCATTTGTGCTCAATTGCCTAGGAGCCCTCTGGGTGTGAGCACACATTGTGCTAAGTGCCCCCCTTCCCCCAGTACATACATACCCGTACCGCACAGCACCATAATGCTCTTGCACCATGAACTCTGGTGCCTGGATGCTCCTGATCCGTGTAGGTGGTACCATCGTCTGGTGCAGTCAAAATGTAAAGTCATAACTTGCTACACAGCATCAATAAACACGTGTCCCCCCTGGCACCGGTATGCGCATGTACCAGGCGTGGAGCACCCGCATGCCACTGCACCCTACTGCCCAGCGCCAGCATATGCCTGTACGGGGCAGTTTAGTTTGAGATGGGACATTGTCCAGCAGCAGCAGCTGCATGTGCCTGAACCCACTGAGCAGGATCAGAATGGCTTTGTACCAACACGTGCAGCAGAGCTATCTTGAACATCTGAAGGATTCTGGGGTCCTGTGCCAAACATATTTTTGCATCCATGAGTTTCCCGAGCGCCATCCCCGTGTATCTCCTGTGACCATGAGGCTGCTTTCTCCTCATCTGCTGCTCTGCTCGGTCTCTGACCTTTTAAAACAAGATGCATGTGAACTCGCATAGAAGCCCCGCCCGTTTGGCCCCGTCCACCACACACTAGCGGTATGAAACGTCTTCCCGCCCATCCCCACTATAATGGCCAGCTCACTCAAGGGACCTCGGCGCCTTTTGGCGCGCTGGCAAAGTTACAGGCACACGTGGTCACATATTTGTGCAAATGGCACAAAAATCCACAAGTTCGCGGGAAAATTCATGAACTCGCTGACTTTTTTTGCAATTTTGCACGAATTCGAAGAGCGTGAATTCGCAAATTTCGCCCATACTTGGTATCTAGACATCTAACGTGCACTCATACATACATGCAAGTAATCCCTCGAAAAGAAAGCACACATGAGCTGTTGCTTCTCTCCTCCCGGATTTGTCTCAGTGTCAGCTTTCAACATTAGAGCAAGATGCAGCAGCATCACGGCTATCTGGCAGTCAACATATTCTCTAGTGGTATGATAAGCAAGGGCAAAGATCTTCTCCTGACAAGTGGTTGATTGGAGAACCTTTTATACTGTATCTTATCTGAGATCTTATCTGAGATTAGAATTTCTGACATAACCGCTGGCACTCTATGTTTGGTCTCCCACACTCTCCCCTAGAGTGCAGAGCACTTCACATGCAGAAGCTTTTATTTTTTCTGCCCTGCATCACATGTACAAAGGAGAGAAGCAGCAGAGAAGGCAATATTACAAAAACACACTTACTGTGCGGGGGGGGAGTGCAATTCACTAAGGACCGCACCTTTCGCTGAAAGCTGTCACCAGTGGAAGGAGTCCATCTAGCTCTAACTCCTTTACCATATTGCAAGCCGTGCTTTCAGGCCTGTATTTCCAATGTCTTTGGTTACTTAGCATTGGGGTTCCTGAGAACAGGGGCCCCTCTGAAATGAATGGCCAGAAGGGAGAGAGGAGAGATGTTACATTCCCAGCATGAAGCCTGAATACTTTGCATAGTAGTTCTTTCAGTAAACAGTTGCCCAGTAGTTCTTTCAGTAAACAGTTGTTTGCTGATTATTTTCAATTAGAGTTCCATTCAGAGATTGCAAACCTGTACAAAAATAATCATCCATTGAATTGTGTTCTTAAATTTTACATTAAAAACGTTTGTCTACAATGCAGTAAACACAGATTAGTGTTTTGGTCAGCCCCTGCACATAATTGGATGGCTTTCTTATCTATCTCAGTTCTTGCCACTTTTTTGATGGTTTCCTTCTATTGCGTATGTAACACCCAAAGACTATTCCGCTGTCACTGTGTTTTCATTGGTGCAGTTTTTTCATCCAGTAGATAATGGAAAGACATTGCATTTCATAAGGAATTATTTTCACTCCCTCTCACTTTCTCTCCCAGCTCCCAATTCTTTCCCAACACCCATCCACACTCATTATTAAAACATGAGTCCATCAAATCCAAATATATTGAACAGGTAGTCTTGGTGCATCTGTTTCCAATTTCATTTTATTGCAGTTTTAGATAATATACGTACATCAGCCCAGCCAATGCGTTTCATCCAACAGAACTTCCTCAGGGCTGTAAAAACAATTTATAAAATGTATAGATAAATTAATAATTCAAAGACTAGATAGACATACATAGCTTTGTATATCAACTCATGGACAAATATATTATTAATGCCTTCTCTCTTATGAGACCCCCTGCCTATATACATTCTTTCATGAAAACACAGCCAACAGTTATTTGTGATGCAGTCTTGGTTGTTAGTTATAAAACAATAACAGTGGTCATGTCAATTTTAGTATTAAGAAGGACCATGAAGAAACTCAGCTGATCAAAGCAAAGCAGGTTTTCTCTCTCTCCTCCTAATTTGTTTTTGGACAATAGGAATATATTGTTCACACTATACCTCAGTGTCAAGGCTCACAATCAGTCTTACAATTTATCAGGATCAGATTTTCCCAAATTCTCCATTATTAGCTAATTTGTTCTGAAATATAGCTTCTTTATACAACACTACTCATAACTAGCTACTGTACATGACTATTATGCTCAGTGTTCATAAACCTTCCAAAACAATATATATATACAACTCAATTGGGTAGATTCCTCAAAGGAACAGGTATGTTTTTCCTTTATTCCAATTCTACTGGGTGCTAATTATCCACATAGCGTCCTTTTTTCCGCACAATAAAAGGTTAAATGGCTTCTTTGGTGAGCTGTAATTTAATGAGTTCCTCTATTGAAAAAAACGATCTACTCTATCAATAGTTTCTCAACACAGCAACAGTATTCTAGATACGGCAACGTTTATCAGTAAGTTAAAAATAATTATTTCACAGCATCACTGCCAACTATTTACAACTTTACTGGAAAAAACCCAATATAACCAAAATCTTGTTTAGCCATTGGCTATTGAATAATAATAATTCCCAATAGTTTTCAAATGCTAACATAGTAGTTTCACAATTCCAAAATTTAAATTGACCACATTAACCATAGGTAACATGTCCAAAGAATCCCTGTTAGATAAGATAACCCATCCATCAATCCAGGCTCACCTGTGTGTTTCCTGTCGGGTTCCAAATGCCGAGTCCATTATCTGTGTAGGACTATCCTGCTTGTGACCCTCAATATAACTTCCAAAACAGCCAATGGTTAGGCATTTCACAAAATTCAGTAGCTACTTTGTGTTGTCACCACAATCAATTCATAAACAGACCGAAATACCCAGTTACTGTTCCAAGTATCACATTGATGTGTTGGACACGTGTATGATTATGAAGGCACATTTAGCTATCATTTGCATACAATGACCTGCAAATAGATTACATACCACACATTTTGCTGTCCTGCTAGGAGTAGAGGTTTGGAGGAGAAAATTATGATGAATGAGGTTCTGCCGTGATTTAACATCCGTTATATTAATTTTTAATCTTTGCTATGATTGATTCTCACTCACTGTAAGCTCTGGTAAAATGGATATTATATCTAACTTAACATCCATTTTACCTTAGAGGCAAGTCCCACACCAATTTTGAAAAACAGAGGAAAATTCAATAAATTATTGGACATCAAAGCAACAAACATCAAATCAGTAGAACAGGAGTTAACATTTTTTTTTAAGTTTTAGTGAAAACTAGCACCAAAAAGATCAAAGCACCACCCGCAGAAGTCTAGTCGCTCAAGACTCTATCAAAGTCGAAAAACATGGCTGGCTGCAATGGTGCGCCATTCAGAAACAAGAAGTGGATTGGGCCTGATCAGTGCTTACCCTCCAACATATTAGAAATTCTGAGAAAAATGTTCTAAGAAGGTGAAGTTCAGATGGCGAGGTTGCTGGAAATGTCTGAGGAGGAAGCATCATCTTCAGGGATCCTTGGGTGGAAGCCGGGTGAAGATTTCTGTGTTCATCCTTACTCTCTATTTTGGAGGTCAGAAATCTCCAGCAGAATGAGTAAGAGGACTGTAGCTGAAGTCAGTTTCACAAGACTGGATACCCCTTTGGAGAAAGACTGTTGAACAAGATTTTCTGATTTAGACAAAAACGTACTCAAGTCAATATGGCTGTCAATTCTCAGAAAAGTTTTTGCCCAAAAGGTTTGCAAATCTTCAATTTTGGTATTTCCCAATCTGGGCCCCTTTAGCACGACGAGCAAGGGTCCAGGAGTAATGAAAAATCACTTGTGGGTTCAGGACTCACTCAGGCTGGGTCCAAGTGCAGGATCCAGATGTTAAGAGCCGTTTCTGTCCCTATGGCTTCGAACAGGAGGCCAGAAAACTTGCCCATGGAGTCCATCTGATAGTCATGGGTTAAGATGAAGATGCGGGGCTCAATAGTATGCTGGCCTCTCAGAATTCATGGCAGGCACCAAGCAGCAAAAGAGTCCTTTCATGTCTAGCAAAGCAGTCTTGCAGAGTGCACAGCAGGTAACAACAGCAAGCAGTCCTTCGGCAGATATGGGAGTGAACTGAAGAGTTGGTGTCTATGGTCTTATTTTTATACCCTGGTGCCCTTTTTCTGGAAGGTGGGAGAAGATTCTAGACAGTGGCTTTGAAGTAGAATTTTCTGACTTCCCTTCCCTGACTCCAAGCTGGCTGCAGTGACAATGTGGAGGTGATAGGTCCTTTTTGTGAATGCAAGTGGGGGCTATTCTTAACCCCTCCCCATCCTGCTAGCAGATAGCCCATCCAGTTACACCCAATCTTCTTATTGTGATACTGTCTGGGGAATTCTCAAAGTCTAACAATCAGTTACAACCAGTCATGTGACCCAAGATAGGCTGCAGGCACAAAAGGACAAGAGACAGTAAATTTCCAAATTTCTAAAAGGGCCATTTTCAAAATTGTAATTAAAAAACACTAAATAGCCACAAAATCCTACACTGTGTACTAAATTATTCCAGCTTATGTCTATGGGTCATATGGTCTCAAAGGTATACAAGATCTTGCCCCCTATACCTCAGAAAGCACACAGGAAATGCGAACGTGACTGGGAAATCGAACCCAACACCTCCAATATGACCTTCGACTGGGACGAAATCCACCTCACTCCATTCTACTACAAAATATCCCCGATACTATCACAGACCAAATTTATGCTGATAAACACGTCATATTGGACACCGGGGAAACTCTTCAAACTGAATCTTATAGATAGCCCTCTTTGTTGGAACTGCAAATCAGGAGTGGGTGACCTAGCAAACATGCTTTTTCACTGTCCATTATTGCAAAAGTACTGGGATGAGATATCTAACTACATCCAACGTATCTTTCACTATAGGCCTCCTAGGGAGTTCAGCTATGTTCTTCTGGGGGCAATTGATCCGAACATAACAAGGGATCACAACAGGCACCTCCTAGACCTCATGATTACTCTTGCATGCAAAGTAGTGCTCAGTAAATGGAAGAATGCTTCCGATGTCACTTTCAAAACCTGTCAGGAGTGGCTGGCGTCCCTGAGAGGTGCTGATAATGACGTCCTCCATTCATCTCCGTGGCAAAAACCTCACACCAAACTATGGAGCTTGCTTGACTCTTTAGAGCTTTGTTACGACCCGCCTTAAACTAAAACGCCTCACATTATACCTGTGTCAGCAAACTGCATATCTTCTCTCGTATTGTGAGCTCGCTGCTCCATCTTGTGCTCAGTATCAATTGCCAATCTACTGCTGCCTAGACCTCCCCCCCCCCTCGTTAACCTTACCCTTCCCCATCATCTGTGCTCCTTGGTTCCAATATGTTACGTTTGGATGGTAAATATTGCTATCGATTGTCATTCGCTCATCCAGGTGCCACCTCATGTACATCTTATGTATTACAGTATATTGGCATACGAGTAACTCAATTACAGTATTGTATGTATACACTTATGCAATATTTAATATTCTCTGTTCCCCATCTTTTGATGTACCTTCCTTACGCTTTATATTCACTTTGCGCTTTATTGTGATTATCATATCTTAATGGTTTTCATACTTTTGTATTCTTTAGTGTACTTTTGTATTTTTGTGCGTCCCATTTTTTGTATTGTCTTGATTCTCAAAAAAAAGATTTGAAATAAAAAAAACACTAAATAGAGTTTTTCATTACAATTCCAAAGTCATCAAACATGATATAGCTATCTTCCCCCAGTTTGAAATTACAGTTTATTAAATGTATTACATAATCACCAATGCTATCTTATGGGAGGGGTAGGCCTCACAGTAGGAAACACGTATTTAGCAGAGTTTTACTACCAGGACATATAAAGCTTGAAAGTACATGTTTAACCTTTCCATTACAATGCACATGGTCATACAGGCTACCAAGGTTTTACCTTATGGGTAACTGGTATGTAATAAAAGGGGAGTTTAGGGCTTGGCAATGGGATTTTATTAACAATAACCACAAGAGAGAATGGTAGGGTCATAGGGATATTTAGAGACCAGCCCTGGTTCCTATCCCCATTTACTATATTCCTAACAACAAATAGAAACGGGGGTCTAAAAATGGAAATCTAGCCAAGTAGTTTACACGCATCCAACCAATGAATGAGGTAGGAGTCACAACAAAAAAGAAAGATTAAAGGTGAGAAACAAACATGAGAGCTAAGACCAGTGAGTCAATAGTAGGATCCTCAAGCAACTATTAGGATTCCCATCAAAATTACCATTGTGATCAAAATTCTCATTTGGCAATCCACCCGTGAGGATGGTGTGTCTCTTGATCATAGAGACTGGCTGCCATCCATAGGGAAAGTTCTCTCAATTGGATCCAACCAAGATAGAGAACAAATGGTGCATTCCCCAGTTTCTCAGACCAATCCAATGCAGTGCAAACAACAAAAGAAGTGGTGATTTAAAATAAGGGGGTGAGGAAGAAAGACACAAATTTTAATCGTATGAACAACCTCACCCCCTAGTCTAAAAACAGAACGGTGCAAGGGGCAGTTTCAACAAATAACTTCAAAACTTAAGGCCAACATGTTTCAGCCAGTAGGGAAACCTTTACCCTTAGCTTGCTCTTAAACTTTGCTACTGCAATATTTAGTGTGTAACAATTATACACAAACTAAAAAATGTTTACTTTTGTCAGAGGTTGAAACCAATACAACCTATATAGATAAATCCTCAGTTCCAAGGGATGCAGGTAGCATCTATATAAAACACCAAAAAAATATTACTCAAAAATAATTTGCTCAAATCAAATGTTTGAGCGAACGCTTAATCAATTTGGGATATTGGCTGTCGTATTGTAACAATGGGTTACGTGCTCATTGTTACAATATGACAGCCAACATCCCTAATCCCTTAGGGATAATTTGCCCTGTGGGCAGTTTCTTCGTATTCCGAGAAACTGCTCCTCATATCTAACTTTTCATCATCATGCCAAGAGCTTAGCTGATCAACTAGTAACACGACACAATCCACGCAAATTGATTAAGCGTTCGCTCAAACAGGCGAAGAATAACCATCGAGAAGCCTTACTTGAACCTCCTGTGCCGAAACTCCCTTTGGATCGTCTAACCTTTGTTAGTACTTTCAGTACAAGGGCAAATTAGATACAGAAGCTGGTTTGCCGACATTGGCGGATTTTGAACTGCTGTAGCGAGAAAATAAATCCACCTTTGTTTCCTTTTGAAGAGATCTGGCAGCATATGTAATCGCCTCCTACATACACGTCCCAAACCGACATCCAAGAGACCTGTAGGCGCTTTGTGGGATCTACCAGCAGTAAGTGGGTGTTAGACCTGTCAGCCCTAGGGTGGTCTTTCCCTGTGATATTTTGCCCTTGCCTCATTTTTTCCACCTACTTTTTGTTGGCCCTTAGGTCTTCGGGCACCATTTTCATGGCTAATCCATGTTATGGTGCAGGTGCTCTCTACTTACAACATGGCTGCCACTGGCCCCTGCTACTGCAGCGTGGTCTTTTTAGTGTAGCACCGTAGTTGCCAGGAGCAGGCTGGAGCCCCATACAATGTTGCAATGCCAGCCACCCAGACCCTGTCCATAGTTAGAGTGGGGAAGCTCCTGCAACCTTCCAGAAGGAAGGCGGAACAGACTTTTCCCGCCTTAGAGAGTGGTCACCTGACCTGGGCATATATAAGCAAGGGAGGGAACTTTTTCTAGTCAGTTGGGGCATCACTGACCTGGGGAACCCACACAGGAGTTTTAGGCGGGAGGGCCTAGTGAGGAACCTATGCTACTGGGAGTGACAGGATCTAGGTGCTGCCTCTTAAGCTGGGTGAGGTGTCCAAAGCTAGCCCCCTGATCTGGCCCAGTGGTAGGGAACCCCAGGGTCCATCTGCAGTGACTGAGGAGAAACTCTTCAAGCCTTCAACTCATCACCCCCCCTCTTCCACTTCAAGAAACAAACAACTAAGGGCGCAGAACCATCCAAGCGCCAAGAAGACCGCTTTCCTGTGACCAGAGACTGCTGCGTGATCGACCAGGTACTGGCTTGGGCTGCCCTGCGCACCCCCTGCCTGCCGTGGGCCCACCTTGCCCCCTTGTCTCCTCTTGACTGAACTATTTTTGCCCCAATCCTGCCTGCAGTCCCTGCTAAACTGTGTGGGAGGCGCCTATCCTGCTCTCCCTGGTCAGCGCTGTACTTGAGGCTGCTTGCCCTGTCAGGGATCGTCGAAATTGCCTCCCTGCCCTGCCGGCGCCTAGCGCTGAGAAGAACCGCCAAGCGCTGTACCTGGCCGCCTGAGGAGACTCCCCCCTTGTCCTTGCGGCATAAACGCCGCCCATGCGACGCATTTGAGGCGTTTTCGGCCTGTATCTGGCCGCCTGCCCCCGCGCTGTGTTCAGCGCCGTCATTGTCCCCCTCAGCGGCCCCCGGTGCCAGGAGAGGGCCGCCGCATCCAGTTCCTCAGGCCGCACTGGGCCCGAAGCCTGCCTGTCCCCTGTCACATGAGCGGGAGCGCCGCCGCGTCATCGGCCGCGCCCCCGCCCAAGCCGCTCAGCCATTGGCTGCCCGGAACCAGCCCCTTCTCCCCAGGCCCGGCACCCGGAGAAGCACCAGCTTGCGGTGGAGGGGAGCGGAGGACCTGAGGAGCCCCCTCCACTGTGCCCCGCGAGCTGCGCCTGAACACCACAGTGAGCCTCGAGCCTCGAGTGCTCGACCTGCCTCGCCCCCGGCGCTGGTGCCTTAACGCAGTACCTTCACCGCGCTGGGGCAAGTGAGGCTCTGGGAGGGACAAAGCCCCTCTCCCTGCAGCAGCATCTCTGCAAGGGCCCCGGAGGGCCGAAGAAGAGAGGTAACCCCATGGGGAGGAGGGCGGTAGGCCGAGTGAGGCCCGAGGTCGCCCCTCACCCGGGGTTAACTGTGACTGGGCCCTGTTGGCCCCCTTCTGAAGGTGCCTCAAATATTTGGAGGCTGGAGGGTCAGACACTTTCCCCATTATATTGTTTTGCCTGCATATTTACAAGCCTGAATTATTCATAGTGCACCATATTTACAAGCCTGAATTATTCATAGCGCACCATATTTACACGCCTGAATTATTCATAGCGCACCATATTTACAAGCCTGTTAATGAGAGGGAGAGTTACTTCACTGTACTGAATTTTCTTGCAGAGGTGGACTTCCATAGTATTCTGATGATCTGATCTGGGTCGCAAACCGATCTGTATTCACAAGAAGAGAAGCTTGTGGAAGGTTACTACAGGCTGTGTTCTTTGAAGTTCTCTGTTATACTAAAAAGTACTTGCTGAAATGTTTTATTACTTTCTATGAAGCGCAAGTTAGAAAGCGTCTATGAGAGGTTTAATGTGTTACTTTAATGCAATGCTATAGTCGCTTCTTGTAGGATCCTCCAGGTTATTGGAAGTACCCCCTTTGCCTGCCGAGGAGTTTGATGCGACAGGCGGGGTTATTTAATGTTTCACTGCTTAGATGAGCTGGTTATTATTTTAATGAAAAGTCTACTGCATCTGTTTAATGAAATGCTCACCTGAAAAGCTAATGAAATTACCAATGCATTGCTCTAATTGAAAGTCTATATAAAAGATCTTGATTTTTCAAATACAACTACTGGTGTGGTCTCCATTATGGCGCCACTGTGTGTTTCATTGGATGTGTGTGTTAAGTGGCTGCTTTACACATAAGCCCCTGGCTGCCTTCCTGCTCGAGCCATGCTACCCCCCGGAGAACTGGCGGTACCAGTTCTTACATTGGTGGCGAGTGGTGGGATCCAGGACCTGTAGCTACCTAACACCCTCCAGTGGGACAGAGTGCGCTGCAATTAATTGGACACCTATCGTGCTACAAGCAAACCCAATTGCTCACCACTGTCTAGCCTGCAACAAAGTGTGTTGAACCAGTATTGTTGCCTACGTCCTAGAATTTTTCTTCCAGGTTATCTAGGTCCTCACCTGACAGAATGGAGTTCCAGCTGGCTGACCTTGATAGGTACACGGCAGTGCAGTTAAGGGAGTTTTGTCAGGGGATGGGGGTGCCTGTGGGGACGAGAGCTGTAAAAGTAGAGCTCCGTACCGCCTTAAGGGCATGGGTAAGGGCCCACCCAGAGGAAGAAGAGGATGGGGAACAGGTCACACACGGAGAGGTGGACACTCAGGAAGACCCAGGCCTACTCAACATTGACATATCAGACAATGTATTGCCAGGAAGACGTTCCGGGGCAGGGAGCAGTGTATCTAGGGAGAGTGTGTCACCGCAGGAGTACGAGGACAGGAGGGAGGAGAGGCGATTGAAGTGGGAGCTTGCCAAGTTAGAGTTAGAGAGAGAAAGAGAAGATAAGCACTTTGCTTTGGAGAGAGAAAAATTAGCATTGGAAGAAAGGAAGTGGGCGCACGAGCTGCAGCTCAAGGAAATGGAGCTGCAAGCATTGCAGTTGAGTGCGCCAGGGAGTCCTAATGGTGGCAGCGTACCAGGAGCTCATCAGGAGCCCAGATTCTGGTTACCTAAGGAGGTGATAGTGAGCTACACCAAGGGGGATGACATTGCCAGGCGGTTGGAGGCGTATGAAGTGGCCTTGACTGCCCATGGGGTGCCTGAGAAACACTGGGGAGGTGGTTTGTACCGGTATATACCTCCTGACGTCAGGGACTCCCTCCTGTATTTGGAGAAGGCAGACCAGTTTAGGTATCTCCCCATGAAGGAGGCGCTTATCAAACATTTTGGCCTCAACCCTGAAAGGTATCGCCAGAGGTTTTGTGGCAGCCATAAGCTGCCCACGCAGAATTGGGTGGATTTTTTTTAATATGCCCGAAAGGCTCTGGATGGTTGGGTGCGTGGCAGTGAGGTGTGTGATTTTGAGGGTCTGTATAACCTTTTTTTAAGAGAGCACCTCCTGGATAAGTGTTTTCCGGAGTTGCGCCAACGTTTGGTGGACCGCAAGCCTACTGATCCCCGTGAGCTTGCGGAGGAGGCAGATATTTTGGTCAGCACCCGGGTGTCACACAAGGGCCATGGGGGAGATGGCCCGAAAGGCAGACAGGGCGCCCCTCAGAAGAAAGAGGGTGGTGATAAAAGACCGGAGTTCTCACGAGGCCCAAAAACTAGACAGTTTGGGAAAGGAGTAGGTACCCCACCTCAGAACCGTTCCCCAAAACCCACTTACCCTGACAAGAGTCAGCAGCCAAAAGTGGTCCGATGTTATGAGTGCGGAGAGGTCGGACACTACAAGGGAGACCCCCAGTGTCGCAAACGACCCCCAGCCTCACTGGTGCCAAGAGTCCCGGGGTGGCTAGTGTAGCGCTTGGGTTGGAGCTGCCCCTAGATAGGGAAGGGGAGTAGACAGGCCTGACCCTGGTTTCACTCGGGGATAAAGAGATGGTCCCAGTGACGCCCTTACCATCGAATACTGCTAAGTACCAGCAGAGGGTGAAGGTCAATGGGGAGGAGGTGGACGCTCTGAGGGACACAGGAGCCAGCATGACCACTGTAGTGAGGCGGCTGGTGTCCCCTGAGCAGGTTGTTCCTTATGTGTACCATCCGGCCATGTTGGCTGACAGCAGAATGAGCTACTATCCCGTGGCTCAAGTTCCCTTTGATTGGGGAGGAGTGTCAGGCCCGTTGAGAGTTGCGATCAGCCCTGCCTTGCCTGTGGACTGTCTGCTCGGTAATGACCTCGAACATACCACCTGGAAGGAAGTGGAGTTTAAGGCCCACACTGAGATGCTGGGGTCACGCGGTCCACAGCTGCCCGGCAAGAAGCTCAACCCGGGTTGGAGCCTGAAACAAAGGCCCAACCCAATCCCGGTCCAGAGGAGGGTGTTGTGGAGGACACACCCCGTGTGACGGATGGGGAGCCCGCGAAGGTAACCCCGGAGTCCGTGGAGGTCGTTCCCGTGGGGGATTTGCCGACCCTTGCCGAGTGGCATGTGGAAGGAGGTCCTACCCGGGAGGATTTCTGTCGGGCGCAGAAGGAGTGCCCCACGCTTGAAGGCATGCGGCGACAGGCCGAAGCCCAAGCGGTGAACAAGGAGACCGGCAGCTATCATGTGTATTGGGAGGATGGCCTCCTGTACAGTGAGCCAAGGGTTCCGGTGCATGGATCTTCGAGGGCCTTAGTGGTCCCCCAGTGCTACCGGGCCTTCTTGATGGAACTGGCGCATGAGATACCCTTAGCCGGACACCTGGGCCAGGACAAGACCTTTGCTAGGCTAGTCCCACATTTTTATTGGCCCAGGATGAGAGTTGCCTCTGACACCTATTGCAAGACCTGCAAGACTTGCCAGGCCAGTGGCAAGATGGGGACCAAATTGAAGGCCCCGTTGGAACCACTCCCGGTGGTCGGGACCCCTTTCGAGCGGGTCGGTATAGACATCGTTGGGCCGTTGGACCCTCCGACCTCTGCGGGACATGGGTTCATTCTGGTGCTAGTGGACCACGCCACTCGGTACCCGGAGGCCATCCCTCTGAGGACCGTTACTGCACCTGTAGTGGCGCGGGCCCTGATGGGGATATTTACCCGAGTGGGATTCCCCAAGGTCGTGGTGTCGGACAGGGGCACAAATTTCATGTCGGCCTACATGCAGGCCATGTGGAAGGAGTGCGGAGTGACCTATCGGTTCTCCACTCCTTACCACCCCCAGACTAACGGGCTCGTAGAGCGCTTCAACAAGACCTTGAAGGGGATGATCCGGAGTCTGCCAGAAGACCTGAGGCGGAAATGGGACATCCTCCTCCCTTGCTTGCTGTTCTCGTACCGCGAGGTACCCCAGAAGGGAGTCGGGTTCAGCCCCTTCAAATTGCTCTATGGCCATCCCGTTAGGGGACCCCTCAGCCTGGTCAAGGAGGGTTGGGAGAAGACTTCGAAGAAGCTTCCCCGTGATGTTGTCAGCTACATGCTGGCATTCCGCAGTCAGATGGCCAAGCTGTGGAAGGAAGCCTCGGACAATCTGGAGGCTAGCCAAGCCGTCATGAAGGAGTGGTATGACCACAACGCTCGGACGGTGGAGTTGGACGCTGGACAGAAGGTGTGGGTCATGGAGCCTGGGGAGCTTAGTGCCCTCCAGGACCGGTGGACTGGTCCGTACGAGATTGTGGAGCGTAGAGGCCAGACTACCTACGTCGTGGACTTGAAGACCCCCGACAACCCCACCGGGTGCTCCACGTCACCGCCTGAAGCCTCATCATGAGCGATCGGAGCTTGCTCTCCTCATGGTGACGGATGGGAGTGAGGAGGAGGAAAGGGAGCCTCCTCCTGACCTTCTAGCGGCTCAGGAGAAGGATGGTTCAGTGGAGGGAGTTGTCCTCTCCCCATCCTTGACCCCAGAACAACAGAGGGACTGCCGCCAGGTTTTGGCGCAGCACGCCTCGTTGTTCTCCCTCACGCCTGGAATCACACATCTGTGTACCCATGATGTGGACACAGGGGACAGTCCGCCAGTGAAAACCAAGTCCTACCGGCTGTCGGATAAAGTAAAGAACAGCATCCAGGGTGAGGTGACCAAGATGCTGGAGTTGGGTGTGATCGAACCCTCCAGCAGCCCGTGGGCTAGTCCGGTTGTGCTGGTGCCGAAAGCGGCTCCACCGGGCACCACACCAGAACTTCGGTTCTGTGTGGACTATCGGGGGTTGAATTCTGTCACCAAGACAGATGCTCACCCGATACCCCGGGCAGACAAGCTGATTGACCGGCTGGGAGCAGCCAAGTACCTCAGCACCATCGACTTGACATCAGGGTACTGGCAGATTGCCATGGCCGATGGAGCGAAGGAGAAGACAGCGTTCTCCACCCCCGAGTGCCACTTCCAATTTCGAGTGATGCCCTTCGGGCTCAAGAATGCTCCGGCCACCTTCCAGCGGTTGGTGAACCAGGTATTATCTGTCCTGGAGTCCTTCTCAGCAGCTTACCTGGATGACATAGCTGTCTTCAGTAGCACCTGGGAGGACCATCTGCAACATCTCCAGGAGGTGATGCGGGCGTTACAGCATGCTGGCTTGACCATCACAGCTAGCAAGTGCCAGATTGGACAGGGCTCTGTCGTGTACCTGGAACACTTGGTGGGCGGAGGTAAGGTGCAACCCCTCCAGGCCAAGATTGAGACCATCATGGCCTGGGAGCCCCCCAAAACTCAGACTGAGGTCCGAGCTTTCCTCGGCCTCACTGGCTATTACCGCAGTTTCGTCAAGGGGTATGGTACCATCCTGGCCCCCTTGACCGAGTTGACGTCCAAAAAGTAGCCACGTCAGGTCCTCTGGACGGCTGCTTCCCGAGAGGCATTTGAAACACTGAAGCGCGCGATGTGCACCGCTCCGGTGCTGGCCACTCCGGACTTCGAAAAAGAATTCATCGTGCAGACAGATGCCTCAGAGCATGGCGTAGGCGCCGTGCTGTCGCAACTCAACGATGATGGCCAAGACCAACCTGTGGCCTTCATCTCCAGAAGACTCCTCCCGCGGGAACGGCGATGGAGTACCATCGAGCGAGAAGCCTTTGCTGTGGTCTGGGCTTTGAAGAAGTTGAGGCCATACCTTTTTGGCTCTCACTTCCTGGTTCAAACTGACCACAGACCCCTTCGCTGGCTCATGCAAATGAGAGGCGAAAACCCAAAGTTGCTAAGGTGGTCCATTTCCCTACAGGGGATGGACTTTAGGGTGGAACATCGGCCCGGAGCTGACCACGCCAATGCTGACGGTCTCTCCCGGTTTTTCCGCCTTAGTGACGAGAACTCCCTAGAGGTTGGGTAGCTCTCCCCACTTTCAGCTGGGGGGGACGCATGTTAGACCTGTCAGCCCTAGGGTGGTCTTTCCCTGTGATTTTTTGCCCTTGCCTCATTTTTTCCACCTACTTTTTGTTGGCCCTTAGGTCTTCTGGCACCTTTTTCATGGCTAATCCATGTTGGGGTGCAGGTGCTCTCTACTTACAACATGGCTGCCACTGGCCCCTGCTACTGCAGCATGGTCTTTTTAGTGTAGCACCCTAGTTGCCAGGAGCAGGCTGGAGCCCCATACAATGTTGCAATGCCAGCCACTCAGCCCCTGTCCATAGCAGAGTGGGGAAGCTCCTGGAACCTTCCAGAAGGAAGGCGGACCTAACTTTTCCCGCCTTAGAGAGTGGTCACCTGACCAGGGCATATATAAGCAAGGGAGGGAACTTTTTCTAGTCAGTTGGGGCATCACTGACCTGGGGAACCCACGCAGGAGTTTTAGGCGGGAGGGCCTAGTGAGGAACCTATGCTACTGGGAGTGACAGGATCTAGGTGCTGACTCTTAAGCTGGATGAGGTGTCCAAAGCTAGCCCCCTGATCTGACCCAGTGGTAGGGAACCCCAGGGTCCATCTGCAGTGACTGAGGAGAAACTCTTCAAGCCTTCAACTCATCACCCCCCCCCCCTCTTCCACTTCAAGAAACAAACAACTAAGGGCGCAGAACCATCCAAGCGCCAAGATTACCGCTTTCCTGTGACCAGAGACTGCTGGGTGATCGACCAGGTACTGGCTTGGGCTGCCCTGTGCACCCCCTGCCTGCCGTGGGCCCACCTTGCCCCCTTGTCTCCTCTTGACTGAACTATTTTTGCCCCCATCCTGCCTGCAGTCCCTGCTAAACTGTGTGGGAGGCGCCTATCCTGCTCCCCCTGGTCAGCGCTGTACTTGAGGCTGCCTGCCCTGTCAGGGATCGTCGAAATTGCCTCCCTGCCCTGCCGGCGCCTAGCGCTGAGCAGCGCCGCCAAGCGCTGTACCTGGCAGCCTGAGGAGACTCCCCCCTTGTCCTTGCGGCATAAACGCCGCCCACGCGACGCATCTGAGGCGTTTTCGGCCTGTACCTGGCCGCCTGCCCCGGCGCTGTGTTCAGCGCCGCCTTTGTCCCCCTCGGCGACCTCTGGTGCCAGGAGAGGGCCGCCGCATCCAGTTCCTCAGGCCGCACTGGGCCCGAAGCCTGCCTGTCCCGTGAGCGGGAGCGCCGCCGCGTCATCGGCCGCGCCCCCGCCCAAGCCACACACCCATTGGCTGCCCGGATCCAGCCCCTTTTCCCGAGGTCCGGCACCCGGAGAAGCACCAGCTCGCCGTGGAGGGGAGCAGAGGACCTGAGGAGCCCCCTCCGCTGTGCCCCGCGAGCCGCGCCTGAACACCACAGTGAGCCTCGAGCCCCGAGTGCTCGACCTGCCTCGCCCCTGGCGCTGGTGCCTTAACGCAGTACCTGCACCGCGCTGGGGCAAGTGAGGCTCTGGGAGGGACGAAGCCCCTCTCGCCTGCAGCAGCATCTCCGCAAGGGCCCCGGAGGGCCGAAGAAGAGAGGTAACCCCCTGGGGAGAAGGGCGGTAGGCCGAGTGAGGCCCGAGGTCGCCCCTCCCCCGGGGTTAACTGTGACTGGGCCCTGTTGGCCCCCTTCTGAATGTGCCTCGAATATTTGGAGGCTGGAGGGTCAGACACTTTTCCCATTATATCGTTTTGCCTGCATATTTACATGCCTGAATTATTCATAGCGCACCATATTTACAAGCCTGAATTATTCATAGCGCACCATATTTACAAGCCTGTTAATAAGAGGGAGAGTTACTTCACTGTACTGAATTTTCTTGCAGAGATGGACTTCCATAGTATTCTGATGATCTGATCTGGGTCGCAAACCGATCTGTATTCACAAGAAGAGAAGCTTGTGGAAGGTTACTACAGGCTGTGTTCTTTGAAGTTCTCTGTTATACTAAAAAGTACTTGCTGAAATATTTTATTACTTTCTATGAAGCGCAAGTTAGAAAGCGTCTATGAGAGGTTTAATTTGTTACTTCAATGCAATGCTATAGTCGCTTCTTGTAGGATCCTCCAGGTTATGAAAGTACCCCCTTTGCCTGCCAAGGAGTTTGATGCGACAGGCGGGGTTATTTAATGTTTCACTGCTTAGATGAGCTGGTTATTATTTTAATGAAAAGTCTACTGCAACTGTTTAATGAAATGCTCACCTGAAAAGCTAATGAAATTACAAATGCATTGCTCTAATTGAAAGCCTATATAAAAGATCTTGATTCTTCAAATACAACTACTGGTGTGGTCTCCATTATTGCGCCACTGTGGGTTTCATTGGATGTGTGTGTTAAGTGGCTGCTTTACACGTAAGCCCCTGGCTGCCTTCCTGCTCGAGCCATGCTACCCCCCGGAGAACTGGCGGTACCAGTTCTCACAGTGGGCATCACCCATGTGGAGCCTGTTTGATCTGTCCGCAGCCTAAGCACTCATCCACGATTGATATTGGCATTGATCGCCCTTGGGTACAGAACAACTTTACTAATTGCAATAGTGCCCACTTGATTTATCTTTTTACTTGTCCTTGTCAAATCACATATGTTGGGATGACCACTCGTAAAGTGCGAACCCGGATGCTTCAACATAAAAGTTAATTTAGATGCAAGAAGATTACAACAAGACTTACCAAGCATTTTGTTGAAAAAAAACCATGGAGAAGAGGGTTTCCAATGGACTGTATTGGAAAAACCATGCATACCTCCACACTAAGTACCCATTTGTAAGGGAGCGGAAATTGACTTTTAGACTTCAGAGCAACAGAGTAGGTCTGAATGATGACATACCGTGGACCACTCTGTAGATGATCTGTAGATATCATACACTGTAGAATTGAATGGGTGGCCTTATTGTAAGACTACCATAGAGGTAACCATTTATTGACACAGGCCCAGTTGAAGGGAACATTCAAGCTGACAATGTTTTGTCATACATGACTTTGAAATCTATTCATTATGAGGGATTAAAAGGCTCTACAGGGCCCTATAAACAGAAAAATGTTAGGACATTGGTCTAGTTGCCTTATGTGCCATGAATTTAGGTTGTGTAGTAAGTTTCACACAATATAGGCATGCTACTCTGACAATTATTCATCACATAATCCATTTAATAATACGGATTAGTGGGCTCACCAAAGGGATAAACATGGGAAGACACCAGTCCATGGGTCTTGAGAGTGAATCTGTACTTTAAGATCCACGCAATACAATTTCTCAGGGACTCTGTTTTGTATTAAATATGAATAGTCCCCGAAGTGCCCTACCTTGTAGCTAGAGACCTGCTCATGGGGGACTTATTTACGGCCTTATCTCCAAAATAAACGTATTCTTTGTGTAAGTGTATTCTTCTTTTGGTATTCACACACTACGAATTAAAAAATACTAATACGACTTTTACAGCTGTGGAGACTGCACTCCTGGGACTCCGCCCATAACAGATAGGCCTGTGCTATCCTTTTAGGTTTGGAGTTCTCTGTTCCGACTGTGGAGGCTTTGCAGTTATAAAATTACTATGTATATAATTAAAGTAATAGTACGTGAATAGCATATGCTGGAAAGTGGTTGATTGGTGGTGGTAAGTATACCCCTACCATCAGTAACAAGTCCACCAATACTGTGATGGGCCTTAAAAAGGATCTCTATAAATGAGTCACTTGGGGACGCTGCGAACGCTGAATTCTCCTGCTTACCGTTTTTTCTGCTGTCCTGCTGGCCCTGCTGGATTAGGCTGCCACCTGTGGGGGACTCTAGCAGCTCTCGCGGCCGCTGCCGCTTTCACCGCCAGTACCACCATCATCGCGCCCAGAGGGGGACCACATAGCCCAGAAGCCCTCAGTGGCGCTGTTCCAGCGCGTCACTGTTAGCGCCAAGACGCGCTTAAAAGTGAAGGAGGCCCCATGCAGCGTTGGACGCTGCGAACACTGAATTCTCCTGCTTACCGGTTTTTCTGCTGTCCTGCTGGCCCTGCTGGATTAGGCTGCCACCTGTGGGGGACTCTAGCAGCTCTCACGGCCACTGCTGCTTTCACCGCCAGTACCGCCATAATCGTGCCCAGAGGGGGACCACATAGCCCAGAAGCCCTCAGTGGCGCTGTTCCAGTGCGTCACTGTTTGGCGCCAGGACGCGCTTGAAAGCGAAGGAGGCCCCACGCAGCACGGGTCGCGTGCGGGCATGCCCGGGCCCGTCCGCGTCCATCAGCGGCAGGAAGAGGCAGGGCTGGGCCACCCCCCCAACATTTTCTTTCCGGACTCGTAGTAAGCTGAGCTATCAATCCTGACTTTGGACTTAATGGGGCATTGCTAGTGTTTTATTGTGCTGGTGAGAGAGTAATTGTTGAAAGACCAAGCTATGCTTTTTAATGGCTTATTCTTGCCAAATCATTATAGAACACTTTAGACAAGTTTTAATCCAACATTATGAGTAAAACCTCACGCAAAGGGGGGACAGAGGGCAGGAGTAGTGGGTACCCTAGACCCATTCCTCACACGGGCTGAATCCGTGTTAATACACAAGATTCAGCTCACAGACTGGAGGCTCTCTTCGGAACCACTAAACCCATCTTCAAAGCAAGCTCCTATGCCAGAGTCTAACGCTATTGTAGCTACGAGCCCCCAAACCTTACATAGGATTGCATCTAATCCACAGCAGGGCTCCCCCCAATCTCTACAAATGGTTAATTCACCTTGCCCAACTCTGCTTTCCTCTCCGCCAGCCACTCGCTTCAGGTATCTAAGGTCCTCACAAGCCCCTAAACTCAAAGAACAGTCCAAGAAAAGGAAAGCGCGTAGTGCCCCTAAAACCAGCCATCAGATCTCAAAGCAGGCACAGAACAGGAATGCTGAACATGAGCTGGGAGGGCCCACGGATATATTGACTGACTTTGATAGTACTACGGGGATTGAGAATGTTATGTTATGTTATGTTAAGTGGGTGTCTTATTGAGCGCACGGCTACTCAGGCAGAGTGTCCCGGCGCTAACAGACCTGTAGTGAGGCGACCAGAGAGGAAACTATAAACCATAGAGCCAGGTCTTTAGTTCCTTCCGAAAGGCCAGCAGATTATCCAACTTCCTGAGAGACAGAGGAAGTTTGTTCCAGAGTTTTGGGGCCAATAGTCTATAGGAGCGACCACCAATGCGAGCGCGTTTGATAGTTGGAATAATGGCCAGAGCTTGAGAGGCCGAACGAAGAGATCTAGAGGGATAGTAAAATTGCACTCTTTTCCTTAGATATACAGCGCCAATACCATGCAAGGATTTGAAAGCCATGGTCATGGCTTTAAAATGAATACGCTTCCGCACCGGCAGCCAGTGCAGCGAATCAAGGAGAGCTGAGGTGTGAGCCCTGCGACTAAGGCCAAAGATGACCCTCGCTGCTGAATTCTGAACTGTCTGAAGGCGTGCCAGAAGGTACTCCGGGAGACCCAAATATAAGATATTGGAATAATCAAGTCTGGATCCAATTAATGCCTGTACCGTAATTCTCCTGTGAGTTAGAGAAAGAAGCGGAAGAAATTTCCTCAGGGAGCGCAACATGGTAAAACACTGGCCAACTAAGCTGAGAATCTGGGGTTGAAACGTTAAACCAGTGTCGATCTTTACCCCTAGGTTGCGTGCTACTGAGGAAGATGATGCAGGAGGATGCATGTCATGCGGCCACCAGGATTTCAAGTGGATGTCAGGAGGACAGCCGAAAAAAAATAATCTCGGACTTGTCCGAATTATATTTTAACCAATTCTCATGAAACCAGAGGAAAATGGCCTCGAGACACCTCCTAATGGACGGGCCAACGAAATCAGCGTTCTTGTCCCAGGAGAAAAGGAGCTGCGTGTCGTCAGCGTACGACACAATACGCGCTCCGTGCGACTCAGCCAGTTCCGCCAGAGGAGATAAATAAACATTAAAAAGGGTAGGACTCGGGGGCGTGGCTTGGACGGCAGGAGGAATCGCCTGAACCGAGTGCTCCGCGGAAAAGGGAGAGCGAGCTCAATGCTTCAATCGCTTCCAGCGGCGCGAATCAGCCCAAAACCCAGGATCCGGTAACTGGACCCTAGCAGCACACTCCAATGCCCTGAATTCGGGCCATGATCACTTTTTAGAGACTTTGCGGGCCTTCGGTCGATCACGCATCTCTCGCCCGGACTCTGCCCAAAATGGCGGCGCCCTGTCACAACTACAGCGCCTGACCCTCGAGTGTACCGGAGGTGCTCTCGCTGGATCCTACGACCTCCCGCCGGCATTACGGGTCACTCAGCCCTGGATAATCTCCAGCCAGCGGTTGTATGTCGTCGGAAGGAAGTGAGTGAGTGACCGGCTGTGAATGTTTCTCCCAGCTCCACGCGCCTGACCCTAAAATGGCGGCGGCGCCATCAGCGATCCTCACGAGGAGAACACACACCGACCCACGGTGAGCTTCTGGGCCCCTCATGATCCCATCCACCAACATCCTCTGCCACAACAGTGCCTTAACCCCTTTCTAGAGCAGAGACAAACAGCCCTACCTGCCACATCTACCTATAGTTGCCTGTGCCTGTGCCTATATGATTAAGCCCATGTGGGGATCAACATCCGGCCTCATTGCCACAGGTCTACCACAAGTCTGCCTCAATACCACAGGGAAGCACTAACGCCCGAAGAGGAAATCCATACACATGAGTACAGGTGCAGCACACCTCATGTACTATATACTGTTCGGCTTCTGCGTCCTGCTCTTCCTGCTTTTCAGTGCACCAGTAATCAGGGCATACATCCATTGGTGCCTGGTCCTGCCCACTAAGGTGCCCACAGGGGCCTAAGTAATCCTCAGTAATCCTCAGTCATCTTCCTTTCGCGAGGCCACACAGTCTCAACAGCCAGTTGTGTATCCTTAAAGTGTCTATCGGATGACCGGTTCTCAGCAAACGCGATCACGTGATCTGAAGTATTAGTAGCTCCACTGCCGTCTCTTCCCACAAAGGTGCCCAGCCTCACCAGTCAGCGTGCCCCTCTACAGCGAGTAGGATCACACAGGCACACTTCGACAGCAACATTTACCGGGCAGCAATGGCGAATTCAGAGGGCAGGAATAACCCTAAAAAAGTGAAACCTGACTCTCTTTTGGACTCACCCATCAAAAGTAAGGCCGATATGGCAGCCAATATAGAAATGATTCTCAGGAAGCTGGCAGATCTACATGAACTTTCTAAATCCACCAAAACCAATACCGACTCGATGCAACTGGAGCTCACTGCGATCAGAGCTGATACAAAATGTAATTAATATTGGCCTGGGCGCGGCTGAACAACGAATAAGCGACGTGGAGGACATATCAAAACAATCAGTCTCCAAAATCAAAAGTTTAGAAAAGACCACGGAAGAGTTGAAACGCCACAATGCAGAGTTGGAGGACAGGAACAGAAGAGGAAACATCAAGATCTTTGGTGTTCCAGAGAATTCCGAAAAGGATGCGGATTCCTGCGTGGCATTCCTTGAATTATGGATTCCCATGATAACCAAATTGGTCTTCCCACACGGCCTTGAATTGGATAGGGCACACAGGATCCCCACCTTCGCTACCAAGAACTCCAATGGCCCCAGACCATTGATCTGCAAACCACTTAGATTTCAACACGTAGAGATGATCCTCCATTTCGCATTTCGCGAGAAGAAACCACTCCATCACATGGGAAGGCCATAGAATCATCTTCACACAAGACTATTCTAGAGATACGGTTTCCTGGAGCTCAGAGACAGGCTAAGATCCAAAAGCATTCCTTTTTCCTTTGCTGGACCAGCGAAATTCAGGATCATCTTCAACGGCCATCCGAGATACTTCACAGACCCCAAAATCCTTGCTGATCTTCTGGAAGACCGTCAGGAACAAGAAATGGACCTAGCGTTAGGCCTCTCGAACAAGAGGAAGACATGATCTCACATGATCTCACACGCAGTTAGGCTCATTCTCAAGTGTAAAGTGTCATTATCGTGCTTTAATTGTGGCCCCGCGCTACACTGTTCGCCTTCCTGCGTATTATAGCTAGTGCTCTCACTATTGAGTCATTGTTCCATTGCTAGTCATTACCTTGCGGCTACAGGTTTCCACAGGTATCCACATCTGCACTGTGAGTAGGCCTTGTGCCCCATGCATTATTATTTTTATGTGTTCTACCCACGCACGTTGCATGTTCATGTTATAGGCTACGTTGATTTCTCTACAACTTAGTTTTCTGCGGTGGGAATGGCTGTAGCCCTAAGTCAGATTTAATGCAAATAGGTCTGTGCCCAGATAGAAGGATGTAATTTTGTTGTAATAATATTGTTATTTACTGCTCAGAAATGCTCTTTATTGCTCTTAAGATAGGAAGCTTCTAGTTATCATCTATGTATCCCTAATTTCCGCCTTGCACGGGTCTGCCGTCGCACTCCCGATGTACGTTTTTGGGGGGGGGGGGAGGGACAGAGGGAGGGGGTTGGGAGAGGGGGGGGTAGGGAGGGGAGATAATGGAGCTGAAAGAGTCCAAAGAGCCTTAGATTCTTTTCTGTACGTTCTATGCTGTTTTGTTCTTAAGGTTACCTATGCCACAAATGTCAATTGTATTTCTTTGCAGTCCACTATGCATCCACACATTGGCCCACACGTTGTCCACACTGTGCAGCCGGGGGAATTACCCACTGCCTGCCTCAGATCACAGCGCACTATCTCAACGACGTTTCTCATCCCCAATGGCTAAGACAAACTCAATAGCCGATGACCTCACAATAGTCTCTCTCAATGTTAAGGGCCTAAACCATCCGGTAAAAAGGAGGAAAGTTCTTGAGTATATTACCAAGTCCAAGGGGGACATTATTTTACTGCAAGAATCCAAACTGTCCGAAGACGATCTACGCTTCCTCAATATCCATTGGGCGTCACACATCCTGTCTTCACCAGCATCCCACAAAAAAGGAGGGGTTATCACCATCTTAGCGAAAAAAGCGAACCTTACTCTAGTCTCACACTCCCACGACGAAGTAGGCCGACTTTCCATTACTAATCTTCTCAGGGAGGACGACCCCATTCATGTACTAAATATCTACGGCCCAAACGCAGACGACCCAGATTTCTGGGACTCGGTCTCCCACTCACTAGAACCTATCCCTACGGATGACCTGTTAATAGTGGGAGGTGACTTTAATCTCCCCCTGGACCCGATCCTCGACAGGCAATCCAAATGTGCCTTCCACCCCTCCCGCTCGCATGACGCCCTCCTTCGCCTATGTGACAGATACCACCTGAAAGACTCATGGCGCCTACAAAATTCAGACGGTAGGGATTACACGTTTTACTCTGCACCACACAACTCCTATTCACGTATCGACTTCATTTTAGTATCAAGCCCCTTCACTCACCTTATAGAGGAGACAGAGATAGCCCCCAAACTAGTCTCTGATCACGCATGTATCCGAACCAAACTGGCTGGTTCCAGATCGATTTTACCTCCAAGGAGATGGCGCTTCAATGACGAGACACTTACAGACCCCACAAACAAATTATTAATATCGGAGGCCATTGAGGAATATCTCTCTTTAAATGACACCCCCGACACTACACCTACCACCCTGTGGGATGCTCTGAAGGCCACAATCCGCGGGACCATCATCACTATTAGGGCAAGGGTAAACAAGGCGCTCAATAAAGAGCTAGAATCTCTAGAGCATCAAATTAGCACACTGGAAACCCAACACAAATCCAACCCGCTTGACTCTACCGTCTTTGATACGTTGACCAAGAAAAAATACGAATATAACACCATCACCAGCAAACGGGCGGGGGTATGGATTAACCGCTTCAAGGCCCTCAAACTGTGCGAGGGCAACAAAGCAGGGAAACTGTTGGCCTCCTACCTCAAACACAAACAGAAACTGACTACCATATCGTCCATTAAAGATTCAAGCAACGTCACACACACCAAAGAGTCTAACATCCTTGATACTTTTAAAAAATTCTACGAAGACCTTTACAAAAATGACAAATTACTAGACGAAACAGCCTGCGCTGATTACCTCACTTCACTCCACCTCCCGAAACGTTCTGAAACTGACAGATCCCATCTGGACTCCCCAATCTCTGGTTCAGAAATCAAAGCAGCGATTAACACCCTGAAGAACAATAAGGCCCCCGGCCCAGACGGCTTCACTGCACCCTTTTATAAGGCCTTGGCGGACCAAATTAGCCCCCCACTCCTTAAACTCTTTAACTCCACTGCAAACAATGGCGGTGTTTCTCCCTCAATGAGTGAAGCCACGATAATAGTACTGCCAAAAGAGGGGAAGGACCCACTACTCACTAAAAATTACCGTCCCATATCCTTGATAAATCTGGACTGCAAGATTTATGCTAAAATCTTGGCGACCAGACTAAACTCCATTCTCCACAAAGTAATTAGCCCCTCGCAGGTTGGCTTCCTAAGGAACAGGACGTCCAACGACAACACAAGACTACTATGCCATATCCTAGAAAAGGCAAAATCCTCTCCCGCGCCAATGGTAGCAATAACCTTGGACGCGGAAAAGGCATTTGACAAGGTCTCATGGTCCTTTCTGCGCCAGTGTATGTACGCTTTCAACCTTGGCGATACCTATACCAGGATGGTGATGGCCCTCTACTCTGCACCTTCGGCCAGGATTGCTATAAACGGCACCCTCTCGGAACCGTTCCGTCTCTACCAAGGTACAAGACAGGGCTGCCCTCTCTCACCAGCACTCTTTCTCCTAGCCCTTGAGCCCCTCATTACAGATATCAAAATTAACGGAGACATCGCGGGTATCTCCTTTGGGGACACGCGAGTCAAGTTAGCTGCATATGCAGACGATATCTTGATTGCGACCGAAAACCCTACTACCTCCATTGCTGCCCTAATGACCTCGATAGACAAATACTCCTCCCTCTCCGGCTACAAATTAAATAGGGATAAATCCCTGGAGGGTTGGCACACCGTTGGACGACAGCGCACAACACACAGACCGGGCCGGGACCGTGGGGAGGGCAGCAGAAATGGCTCACAAACGTCGGGTCGAGCGGAGAGAGCGGACCACACGCCCTCCCATGGCTTTGAGGGGGGTGGCGAGGAAGAATGACCCCGACCACGGACTCTGCGCACTAAGCAGTCGCCGACCGCCGTACTAACTTCTCTCTTTCAACGCTGCAAGTTGACGCTGGCATGGCTGCCCCGAAAGCCTTAAGGGAGGCCGCCTGCCTGGGGAGACGCTCTCCCCCCTACACGCAAGTACTCTGGTTTTGGGATGGGTAAAGCACTCTGCTCAGTTGGGGTGGCGGGCAGTTAAAGGTCCGTTAAGCAGGGGGGCAGGGAGGGGGGTTTGTTTTGAACTGTTTCTGTTGGGAATGTGCACAAAGGGTCGAGGGCATTGTTTCAGTACTTATAAGAATCGGAACACTTTATTGGGAACGAACAGTGACTTTATGCCCCCATGACGCAGCTAACACTCGGCTGCGCGACGACGCAGCCGCTGGACCGGCAACATTTTTGGGGCAATACATCATGTACCTCAACACCACTAGATGGCTCTCGATTCCATACATGCGGAGGGGGTGACTCCCTCTGATACACAATGCCCACCTTTGACCCTGGTTTCCTGGAATGTAAGGGGCTTGGGGGACAAGGTTAAGCGGGGCTTGGTATTGACTGCTATTAAGCGCTTGCGTCCTGCTGTGGCCCTGTTGCAAGAGACACACCTGGTGGGGGGAGCTACGAAGGCCTTAGATAGACGAGGCTACAAAATGTGGGCCCACTCTGCTTTCTCGTCCGGCTCCAGGGGGACCGGCATTCTAATACGGAAGAACTCGCGTTTCATGCCCCTAGCAATTAAGACTGATGATCAGGGCTGCTTCGCGGCCGTGCAGGGACAATGGGAAGGGAAACTCTTTAATTTGGTATCAGTGTATATTCCACCGGCTTTACACTCGGTCCACCTCCCAAGACTAGGGGACTTCCTTTTAACTCTCCCCGAGGGTGAGGCCATTCTAGGGGGGGATTTCAACGCGGTCATGGACCCACAACTAGATAAACACCCATCCCCCACCCAGACAGGGGGGGAAACATACTTTCGGCGATTTGCCGCGGCCATGGGCATGACAGACATCTGGAGACACTTACACCCGAGCACGAAACAATACACATTTCTCTCCGCAGTGCATGGGAGCTTGTCCCGTATTGATTATTTCCTGTCACTGGGGGAGGCCCTTAGTCATGTGGAGACCCTGGTAATTCACCCTCGTGGTGTTTCTGACCACTCGCCGCTCACACTGACGCTTTCCCTACAGATGAAAGCACGTAAGCGCATTTACCCCATGCACGCATCATATTTCAAAATTCCTCAGGTTCGCAAAGAACTCAAACGCGCCACGAAGCACTACTTTCTTGAGAATGCCCATTCGGTGCGCTCCCCGGCAACGCTCTGGGAGGCCTACAAAACGGTTCTGCGGGGCCACGCCATTAACACCGTAACTGGCCATAAGAAACGACAGTCTCAGGAACTAGCCGACCTAGAGATTACATTGAGGGAACGTACCACGGCACATGAGTCACATCCTTCCCCCGCTGCCTTGCACGCACTCGCTCTCCAACAACAGCTGTACAATGATCACCTACGGTTGGTAGTCAAGGGGCACATCACCGACACCCAGAACAGGATTTATGAGGTGGGGGATAAAGCAGGGAAAATGCTGGCGTGGCTCGATAAACGGGAGGGCAACTCCAGGGGGATCCAATGTCTAAAAGATGAACAGGGAGAGACGCACGCTGATCCGAGGCGGATAACAGAACTGCTTGCGTCACATTTTGAACAAGTATACACCCCGGCTCGCGAAATCACACCTGAGTGTGCCCAGACACTCTTGGCACCGATCGCAGTTCGAACCCTTTCACCGGAGGCATCGTGCGAGCTGGAGGCGGACATCACTGCCGATGAAATCCAGCTGGCCATTAAGGCGCTAAACCCGGGCAAGGCGTTGGGGCCAAATGGGATACCCATAGAATGGTATCAGTTGATGCCGGACACCCTCAGCAAGTATCTGTTGGGGATGTTCGAGGACTGTTTGGAGAGGGGTTCCCTCCCACCGGACCAACGTACGGCTACTATAATACCGATCCCCAAGCCGGGTAAGCCCCCGGAGGACTGCGCCTCCTATCGACCCATTTCCTTATTGAACGCGGAAGTGAAGATCTTGGCCAAGCTGCTGGCACTGAGAATCTTGCCCCATCTGTCCTCAATTATACACCCGGATCAGTCCGGATTTATGCCACACAGGAACACAGCGATGAATTTGCGGCGGCTGCATGGTATACTAGCCAGAGCCGACACCATCTCCACGCCGGCAGTAATCCTGGCACTTGACGCCAAAATGGCATTTGACCTGGTGGAGTGGGAGTACCTCTTCGAAACACTGACACATATGGGGTTCGGGCCCCGGTTTTTAGCATGGGTCAAACTGCTGTACACAGCCCCAGTGGCTCATGTGGTGGCGAATGGTCACATTTCCCGCACTTTCCAGCTGGGGCGGGGCACGCGACAGGGATGCCCTCTGTCACCCCTGTTGTTTGCCATCTCCTTGGAACCCCTGGCGACTCACATACGAGCCTCCCCCCTCCTCAAGGGAATACCGGGGACCGGGGGTTGGGAAGACCGTCTGTCCCTATATGCAGACGACATGTTGATGTATCTAACGGACCCTGAGGTGGGAATACCGGCCTTATTACGCATTTGTGACACGTACGGTAGGATCTCCGGCTACACGCTAAATTGGTCCAAGTCAGAGATTTACGTTTTACGGGGTCCGGCTCCGGATCTCGACGACGATTGCCCGCTGCGACTGGCGGGGTCATCTTTTAAATATCTAGGCATACACGTGATGGAGCGAGATAGAAAACAAAATTTTGTTTAAACTCGCAAAGTCACATTTCCATAACATGAATAAAATTATTAATGATTTGTGATATGTCATGCTAATACAATTTAGATTAAACTTTACACGTGGGGGGACTAACATGTGTGCTCATAAACGTGCATATTTGTTGCATCTTTTTGTTTGTGCAAAATAATAAAATAATTTATTGTTTTCGTTTTTGTCATTACTAACTGCTGCAAACTTAAAATAAGCATGTGCTTGTTTTGCTTTTCCTTGTCTGTGTGATGTCATTTCTACTATTCTAGGTGCTTATGGGTCTCATAGAAAAACGGAGACTGGTAAATATAAACGCTGCTTTATTTGTTTGCAATGGCTAGGTAACATTTTGATTAATCGGGTGGGTTAATTAATTAGTAAATCATGGGGTGGATACAGAATATACTTTATTTCTTACATTAATACTTTCTTGTGTTTGTTTTATACTAGAAAACATAAGTTGCCTGCTTTTGGGCCTAGCTAATTGAGCCGCACAAAAAGAGCTGATCCATAATTCTGCAGAAAGTCACGAGACGTCCATTCTGAATTAAAACGTTTATTGAAGCTGCATTCACAAAGCAAAAACTGATGAGCTGACATCATTCTGTCGGACATGGCCAAGGTCGAAAGTGAACTTTTTGTCAGTCCTTAACTTGGCATCCGCGGAAGTAGTGCTGAAAGACTATGGAAGCTGCGAGGATGACTTAATACAAAGTTGCAATCGCAGGAAGCCTCTGGCTTCACGTGGAAGAGACAATGGTCTTTGTAAGACATGATTTTGTGGAACTTTTTAAGAAACGGGTGACATGTCACTTGTCACTCTCAGCCAATGGGACGTCGTAGATTTCTGAAAACTTTCCTTTGCCAGTTTAGTTAGCGTAGAAAGGTATAAAAAGTCATGCCCTTAGGGTTGGGCTGGCTGCTGCTTTCTGACTTTCCGATGAGGGTGATGTGCTGCTGGACTTTGCGTGGAGCACGTAAGAATCCTCAAAGATCTTTACTTTAATTTCTGTCTATTTAGCTCAGTTAGGGAAATAGGTTTTAGAAATGCTAAACTTTATATAATTTCTTTAAATTTGATTCAATTGCTTAAATTGTATTTTTCTCATATTTCTTACCATTATGCTTGCTATATTGCAAATAAATTTCATTTATAAAACTTACAACATATATACCATAATTTAGAAAATAAAATCTTACTTTTGACAAACAAGCTGGTCTTGATTATTCAGAAGTGTAGGTTACCATTAGCTAGATCACGTCGCCTATGGTGGTCGTTTAAATGGTTAGGTTTTATTCTAATGACAATATTCTTTCTGCAAATGTATAAATATGTATATAGTGTGTAGATAATGTGTATATAGATTTATTCTGACCACCTGATTCAGTAGGCCCAAAAATATATCAGGTTCATGAATGGGTCCATATTTAGTATAGAATTTTGTTTATAGGTTATGAAGTTGGGTAGCGTAGTTTATGATATATTTTCTATAGCCCGCTGGATCAATTCTCTGGTAGCAGAAATTGATGGTTGCTAAGGGGTAACCAAGGTAACATGTTGGTTGCTAAGGGTTGCGTCATGGTATGCAAATAGGATCAATGTTTTAACACTTGTTAAGTTCGTTTTTCGTGCCTATCTGTAAGCTATACCGGTATAGATTGTGTGGCAAGAAATTAGTCACGCAAGCCATCTGTTCAGTTTGTAGTGATATCGCCGAGTATCACAAGAGGTATCGCCGTGTACCATAGTGTTGTCGCCGAGCAGCACAGTTTTAGGGCTAGGTCTGAATCTTGTATAGTGAGGATTTTCTAAGAAATCAAAGCAGCATGAGAATAGGGACAAAGCGCCTTCCATAAAACTCACTGTGATGAGAGTATTGGTTATATCCGAGCTTGAATGAAGGGTAAAATTTTAACGTCGGTGCATGATTATCTATAAACAGGTTAGAGTCCTGTACGGGTACATGTTTCATATCTATAAACAGGTGAGAGCCCTGTACGGATAACGTCGTTATTTTGCTAAAGGTGCATGAATTCTATAAACAGGTGAGAGTCCTGTACGGATTTCATGTGTGTTTGAATTTAGGGAATTTTCCGTGTAAAAGTGCGAGTTTGAATTGTATTTTATGTTCAAGTGGAACTCTTAGAACTTTCACTTCGCGGTGGGTTCAGAGCAAAGCGAGTTCATAATTATACGTGTTAGAAGGGTGGGGTAAGGTTACTCTACTGACAATTGAATATTATCCTTAGTGTGAATAGCGCAGTCTATTCCGAAGTGTGGATACTTGAATGTATGTAAACTATCCTAATTAGTGAAACGAACAGATGTTGTCTTTATAGTCATTGTTAAGAATTAATTTACACTGAAAAGTGTTCTTAAAATGGCGCTGTGAAAAGATTTTGTGAAGGAGGGGTAAGCGCCAAGAGTGAGAAGCGAGAAACCGCAGCTGCTGTGTACGTCACAGAGCCGCGCTGGGATTGGGTGACCTACGTCACAAGCTGTATTCTGATTGGCTCCTGAGTCTCTGACGGCCTGTGAGCTGATTGGTCATTGGGAAAATCTCCAAATTTATTGGTTGAGCAGGAAACTGACGTAGCTCAACTGCCATTGGCTTGTTGGTGTGTTTCGCGCACGGATTGGTTGTTTTGCGGAACATCCCGGAAATATTTTACGAACGATTTTGTGAATTAAAATTTACTTTTGAAAATGAGTTATCATTTTAAACATGTTGAGAAAAAGACAACATTATTTCAGAAATTTAAGAATTTATTTTCACCTGACAAGAAAATCGAAACGCGAGGTGGTAAACTACTTCATAAGTATAAAACACCTGCAGCGTACATGGAAGGTGAATACGGATATCATACTGTCTTATGGTTCGACAGTTGGAAACGATATACTAAAAACGATGGTGTGTTGGCTTGGCCTGATGATGGTTCATTTAATGTAAGAGTTTTAAGAAATTTACGAGAGAAAATGAATGCTCTTGTTCCAAAACCGAGACCAACTCAATTTGAAGCTTTAGTTGAGTGGGAAGACGAGATGTATCAGTTACAAAGAGAAGCTAGTGGAATTAAAAGACCTTCTAAAAATCCGTCATGGAAAAGAGAAACTCATGAAGATAGATTGCGAATGTGGAGACAGGGAAACATGAGTGATGGATTATATTTAATTCATGAAATGGTAATGGGTTCTCCTACAGGAAAATCTATGGAAAGTGAATCTGAGGATGCAATTATGGAAGAAATATATACAACTGCTAGAAATAAACAGCCTAATCAGCCTTTGAGACCTCCTAGATCATGGTCTACTCCGGTGGTTTCTACTGAAACTTCACCGAGTGCACCTCCAATTAGTGAAGCTCCTAAACTTTATCCAAATAATTGTGAAATCACTGAAACTCCTAGAAGACCAGAATTCGAGAATGCTCGAAATGAGGGCAGACATTTTTCAATGACTCCAAGAGCAAGGGAACCTCCAAAAGATTATGCAAGAGAGACAAGAAATGTTGAGGATGATGATTATAATGAATATTTAAGGTCTAAAGAAGAATTAATTAAAAGAATGACAAAAGGCATGGAAGCTGTCACAGTTCCAATAACAATAGGTCCTGTTCAGCCTGTATTTGATCAAAGAAATACAAACAAAACTGGATTAACTATTCCTTTAAATACAGAAATTCAAAAGCCTGCTGAAAAATTTTATTCAGACTTGACTGAGTTAAACACTTCTAGATCGAGAATGCCTGATTTAACCTTTAATGAGGATTTATCTCCAAAAACACCAATGGGTGCTATGTCAGATGTAGGGAGTCCTGAAGTCAGGGTAACCACACCAAAACTTGATGTGGCCAAATTAAAAGCGAATATAGAAGAATTAATAATTGGAACAATTGGCCCAGATAGTTTAAATTACTATCGGGATGATGAATTACTATTCATTTGCAAAAGTATTCAATGGAAAACGAAAAATAAATATGATCAATTAGAGGATCTAGCTGCAGAACTTGAAATCGATGTAAGTAAACAAAAGAATTTTGCAAAGCATTACAGATTAGATTTTTCAGAAAGTGACATTGAGAGTTTGAACTCAATGGGAAGAATAGTTCACATTAAAGATTTGATTGTCTATATCAAAAAGCTAGGAGAACTGAACAAATGGAGAGTGAAATGGACAAAAAGGAAGGAAGATGAAAGATTAGAAAGAATGTCAAAACAATTTCCAATGAGAGAAGTTGCAGGTGGAGGATATGTTCATGTCCCATGGTCGAGACAAGACATTCTGTTATTCACAAATGACTTTCCTAAATTAAGAGAGAAACCTGTTGAGTGGTACAGGCAAGTCGATAGATTTATCAAAGTGTCAAAAGTTCTGTGGATTGATTTGGATGGATTTTTTGACATTGTAGTTCCATCTGATCTTTGGACAGAATGCAAAATATCTATTAGTTGGCCAAAAGCAGAACCTGAGCGAATTAAAGAAACAGGTGCCCCGAATCCACTTGTAATGGATTTTTATGAGAAAGTAATTGTTTGGATGAAAAACAAAATTCCACCCAAAGAAGTTGATTGGGTTAAAATAGAAAGAACAGAACAGGAAACAAAAGAATCAGTTCATTCTTTTTATGAAAGATTACTGTTAATCTTTAAACAATACAGTGGTTATGAAAAATTAGATGAAAAAGACATGAGTCATTTTATCTATAGATTTGTTTATGGATTAAAACCTGAAATTGGAGAAATGATCAGAACTAGTATTGTCGGATGGCAAGCACTATCTATAGATGATATTCTGAGAAAAGCAAAATATTGTAGCGATGAATTAGAAGTAAAACAGAAGAAGCTGAAGGAGAAAGCCATGTGGGCTCAGGTAAAGGTGGCTGAGCAACAGATTGCCAGCATGGGAAATAAGAACACTAATTTTGTTCAAACTGGAAATACGAACCAGATACAAGGAAAGTTTAAAGGTAACAATTTCCCAAAGAAATTTAGCCCAAAGATAGAAGAGCTGAAACAAAGATTACCTTGTTTTAATTGTGGCGAAATTGGACATTGGAGGGACGAGTGTCCTTATCCTCCTAGAAACTCAAAGAATCCCTTATTGAATCCACAGATGCAGAATGGTGTTAACGTGCAACAACAGCTACAGATGCAACAGGGGTTAAATGAATTTAATATTCAGCGACAGTTACAACAACAGCAACAACAACAGGTGAATAATCGTCAAGACCAATTGCCACAACCACCTTTTCCGAATTGTGGGGGAGTTCAAAAATATAATCCAAACGTGGGATTTCAGGGATGTGAACAGGTAATAAAACCACAAAAACAGCAAAAGCAGCAAAGGGTTCAAATGCAAAATGCTTCACAACAATTTTTATTAACAGAAAGCCAAGACAGTGATTCTGATGATTATTGCTGACGGTGCCCGAGAGAGGAGGAAGAGTGTGTTGTTGGAGCCACTCTTGAGGTTGACCAGTCCGGTCCTTATGTAAACGGGAAAGTTAATGATGTAGACATCACTTTTCTAGTGGACACTGGTGCTACCCGTTCTACTGTTAGATCAGTGGAAATTGAAAACCTACCTCTCTCTGGGGATACCATCCAAGTTGTCGGAGTAAGTAATCAGCAAATTAAAACAGACTTAACTGATCCAGTACCAGTTGAAATTGGAAATTACAGAGACAAACACAGATTTGTGGTTTGTAATAGTAGTCCAGTAAATCTATTAGGTAGAGATATCCTATGTAAAATGAATTGCAGAATATATTGTTCTCCTGAAGGAGTTGAGTTACAAACAATGGAGGAAGATGGTTTGTACAGAATGACAATGATGATGATGGAAGCAGAAGAAACAAAATTGTTTCCTGCATTTGAAGAAAAGGATTTACCTGAAGAGCTAAAGGAAACAGTGAAATCTGAAATATGGGATTTTACTGGGAATGAGATGGGTCTGATGAAAAACGTAGATCCTGTTAAAATTGCATTGAAGCAGGGAATAGAATTTCCAAACACTCCACAGTATAAAATGAAGACAGAGACAATTGAGGGTATTACACCTGTAATTGAAAAATTAATGAAGCAAGGTATATTAAAGGAAATGAAGAGTAGCTCTTGTAATTCACCAATTATGGGAGTTAAAAAGGCTAACGGAACATTTAGGATTGTACAAGATTTGAGAAAGGTTAATCAAATTGTCATTCCATGTTGTCCTGTGGTTCCAAATCCAGCAGTAATTCTATTTCAGATTCCATATGATGCTGAATGGTACACAGTCATTGACCTTTGCAATGCATTCTTTACTGTTCCTTTACACCCAGACAGTTATGAAATCTTTGCTTTCAGATTCCAAGGTAAAACCCTTGGATGGACAAGAATCCCTCAGGGCTATACAGAAAGTCCTTCAATCTTTAACGAACTGTTAAAAAGATCATTAGAAGATTTAGACTTACCAGGTAGGTCTACGCTGGTGCAGTATATTGATGATTTGTTAATAGCTGCAAAGACAAGAGAAAATTGTGTAACAGACACAATAATTCTGTTAAATCGCCTTGCAGAAGAAGGACATAAAGTGTCCCCAGCAAAACTACAGTTTTGCAAACAAGAAGTGAAATATCTTGGTCACAGAATTGCAAAAGGAAAAAGACAAGTAACTATAGAGAGAATAAAAATGATTCAAGCAATGTTACCGCCAAGAACACAAAGACAGGTCAGAATGTTCCTGGGAATGGTAGGTTACTGTCGACAATGGATAAGTGGATTTTCAGTAATTGCGAAACCACTACAAAGACTGACCAAATCAGATGTAAAAGATCCAATTATTCTCAATGATGCTGAGATGGAATCTTTTGAGAACCTGAAAAAGAGCTTATGCCAAGCTCCTGCTTTGGGTATGCCAAATTATGAGAAAGATTTTGAACTGTATTGCAGTGAGAGAGAAGGATGTGCATTATCTGTGTTAATTCAGAGACATGGAAATTTAAAGAAACCTATTGCATACTTCTCTGCGGTTCTTGATCCAATTGCAAAAGCATTACCAGGTTGTTTGAAAGCAGTTGCAGCTACAAATATCAGCCTTGAACAAAGTGAAGGAATCATTATGGGATTTCCTGTAAAAGTTTTTGTGCCTCATTCAGTTGAAATATTACTGACAAGAGGTAAGACTCAACATTTAACAAGTAGCAGATTGACAAAGTATGAGAAGATCATACTAGGAGCAGATAATGTTTCGATTTCAAGATGTTTGAATCTGAATCCTTCTACATTACTGCCTGATTCTGAAATTGTTGATGACATTGAAACTGAACACGAATGTTTAGATGTCATGGAATTCTGCACTAAACCCAGAAAAGACATCAAAGACAGACCTTTGCCTGAATCGGATTTTGTCTACTTTGTAGATGGCTCATGCTTAAGATCCGAAGGTGGTGTCTTGAAAGCTTCATACTCAGTTTGTACAGTCGAAGATGTTGAAGAAGCATCATGTCTTGAAGGAGTTCGTTCAGCACAAGTGGCTGAATTGATTGCTTTAATTCGTGCATGTGAAATATCAAAAGATATAAGAGTTACCATCATTACTGATAGTCAGTATGGATACGGAGTTGTGCATGATTATGGACAACTCTGGTCACAGAGAGGATACATGACATCAACAGGATCACCAATTAAAAATGCAGTTTTCATTAGAAGATTAATTGAAGCAATACAATTGCCAAAAGAAATTGCTATAGTCAAGTGTGCAGCGCACACTAGAGGAACTGATTATATTTCCAAAGGAAATGCCTTCGCAGACGAAACAGCAAAGTACTGCGCAAGGAAAAATTATTCATATAATCGGAATAGAAGTACAGAAACTGATTCAAATTCATTAATGCTAACAACTGTTGTAGAAACATGGAATGAGATTAGAGATTTACAAAACGAAGCAGAAGATGAAGAAAAAGACCTATGGTTAAGATCAGATTGTAGACCACGTGATGAAGATGGAGTGTGGGTTTACAAAGATGGTAGAGTAGTTTTACCAAATTGTTTGATTTCTGACATGGCCAGATTATATCATGGTCCTGCACATTTAGGAAGAGATTCTATGGTCAGACTTTTTAGAGAAACATGGTTCAATACCAAGTTCAGAACCATTGCAGAATCTTTTTGTCAAAGGTGTTTGTCATGCCAACAAATGAATCCAAACAGAAAATCAGTGGTGGGGACAGGAATAATTGGTCGAGAGGGTGGTCCCTTTACCAGGTTACAAATAGATTTCATTGAAATGCCTTTACACAATTGTTTGAAATATGTACTTGTAATTGTATGCTTATTCTCAAGATGGGTAGAGGCTTTCCCTACACGACATTGTGATTCAATTACAGTAGCAAAACTAATGCTCAGAGAAATCATCCCAAGGTACGGTTTTCCAGTCACTATTGAAAGTGATGGAGGAAGCCATTTTGATAACAAACTGTTGAAATTAATTTGTGAAGCTATGAGCATTGAGCAGAAAATACACTGTGCATACAGACCAGAGGCATCAGGTGTAGTTGAACAAATAAATGGAACTATCAAAAACAGAATTGGAAAAATGTGTCTTGAGACAGGTGTTAAGTGGACTGATGCTCTTCCACTTGTTTTGATGTCATTAAGAAGTACACCAGATAAAAAGACAGGTTTGAGTCCTCATGAAATTTTAATGGGAAGAGTTATGAGGCAAGCTTTTGTACCTGTAGGTAAACTGTTGAGCATAAATGACAGTGCAATTTTGGATTACTGTAAAAGGTTATCTGATATGGTAACTTCTGTGTCTAATCAGGTGGGAACTGAAGCTCAATCAAATGACAAAGTTTTGACACATGATCTGAGACCTGGAGACTGGGTCAGAACGAAAGTACATCGGAGGAGGAATTGTCTATCTCCTAGATGGCAGAAACCTAGGCAGGTAATCTTGATCACTACTAATGCTGTAAAGTGCAGAGGATTGAAGCGTTGGATTCATCCAAGTCATACTATTCCAATACCAACTCCTGAGAATTCTGATGTTGAAAGTGATACCACAGATGACTCTGATTCTGAAGCAGAAGACAGAACAGAAGGTGAAGTGATTCCAGATTCTGAAGATCGACAAGAAAGTCGACATCTGGAAACTGTGCCAGTAAATGGAAATTTGACAAGAAAAGACTTAGAAATAATTGAAATAGATTCTGAAGGTGAAGAGAATCTGTTAAAAGGAAAGATAACTGAGGATTCGGTTGTCTATATTGAAGACAAAGAAGCTGAACCGAAGGAAGTTTCAGACCAGGAGAGTATCGAAAGGCAGAGAACAAGCTCTGAAGTAAGGAACAAAAATCCGAAATCTGGGAAGCTAGAGGTAATTGAGGAAGAGGAGGAGAACGAATTACCGAGTACCAGTGATGGAAGACAAAGTGAAGTTCCTGAAGGAGTGAAATTGCCGAATAGAGAAGTTCCTGAGTCAATTGAAATTTCAGACTACGAAACTGAAGAAAGTGACGTGGAAGGTGGAAGTGAAAACGGAAAGAAAAGGACTTGGAAGTCAGAATCAAATAATTCTGAACCAAAGAAGAAGTACGTGAGAAAAGCAGAATACTGGCCTGGTGGAAGATTGAGAGTAAGATTGATTAAAAGGCCAATAGAACAAGTTGAAGAAATCAGTAGTCAAAAGAGTCCAGGAAAAGAAATTGGAGTTGGAAGAAAGATTGAAGTAATATCGAGAAAAGGGAAGAGAATAATTAGACCAAACCAGAAATACAAGTCTCCTGAGTGGACTTACTTAGTAATTCCACCCGTTATTGACATATATGATAGTAGTGAAGAAGAAAACGAAATCCAAGAAATTAGTGACAATGATTAAAGTACAGAATTATTAATTTGGCAAAAGGCTGAAGAAATCTTGTTAGTTGACACAAGGTCGAAGAAAAACTGTTTAGTAGAAGAAAACTTATGTATGACAAAAGGTCGAAGAAATCTTGTTTAGGGTTATAAAAGAAAAATATATTTTAAAAGGGGGGTGTATATAAATTTTAAAATTTATTTTTATTTTTGAGGCTAAAACTAACCTAAAAATGCCTTACGTTAAAGAGAGCACTTCAAAATGTTCTGTTTTTAAGAGATGCTGTAAGATGACTCTGGTGTGTCTGCTCATTTTAGTTCTGCTCTGGTTGGTACTAGCTGTGATTATACCTTTAGAAATGAATAGAGAATTTCACAAAGTTAACATAACAAGCAAAGCTCTGGTTAGCCAAACTAAACATAGTACATCTGCAAAAGTAATCGATCATCAGCCTAACATTCATCAAGATAAATCAATAGGTGATTTTTCAAGCAATACATTCACAAAGCTTTTGAGTGAATATGTAAAGGTAATGGATGCAAAGGACTGTTACGTCTGTGTTAAGTTACCTGCTTCTGTTTCTGAGGGAGTAACATATAATATGCTTCCTCTCACTTATGCTGTTACATGTAGTGTATTAACTAGTTTATTTTATCAAACTGGTCGTTTGGAATATTACTATTCAAATTATGATGAGATTTTTGCTAATGTCAAGATTGATAATGTTTTAAATAAGCATAAGAAAGCTAAACAAATGAGAGAATATTTCCTTGTTACTAACGAACTCACTTATGAGTATGCTTACAAGAATAATCTAACATGTAAATTAAGTGCTGAAGGAAAGAAATTTTTGAATATGGTTGAGGAGAGAAGAGCAATTTATAAGAGAAATGAATTAGTCAAACAGACTAAGTCATCCTTCTGGCAAAAAGAGGATGAGAAATTAAATGGCAAAATGCTTGAAAATATTGCAATTCACATAGACAAGCCTGTTAGTGGAAAGCTTTGCATTAGAAGAGATAACACACTTTTTGATAATTATTTTGTAGGAGCAAGCAACTGTGAAGATACTTATCTGATAATGGGAGGTTGGGGATTTAAAGGTGGAAAAGATCCTATCTTTCCTGGAAATTATTTTGTTTGTGGTGACAAAGCCTACTACAACCTTCCAGACCATTGGTATGGAACTTGTTATGTGGGAATTGTTTTTCCTAAAGTGTTTCATGTTGACAGAGATTCAGAAGGATTATTTAAAATTCATAATTATGTAAATAGAGCTAAAAGAGAAACTTTTACTGAAGTTCTGGGAGATATTTTTCAAGCTGTAATACCTTTTGTTGGTATAACCTTAAATGCAGGGAGAATCAGAAAATTGTCCACTATAGTTGATAGATTATCAACTGACACTGCTGATGGATTTCAATTAGTGAATGTTGAAGTTATTGCAATTAGATCCATGGTAATTCAAGATCGTCTTGCTTTAGACATACTCCTAGCAAAAGAGGGAGGAGTCTGTGGCATTTTACATGTCCAACATTGCTGTACATATATACCTGATGAAAGTAAGAATATTGAAATGTATATTAAGAATATTACACAAATGCATTCAGAGATAATTCCTTTAGAAGAAGAAGATTTTACTGGGAAACTTTCAAAAAGGTTTCAAGCAATTAAAAACTGGTTTCATAATATCGGAAGTTCAATTCTTGGCAAGATTCTGGCACCTTTGATTGTAATAGTATTCATTTTTATTTTGACTAAAATAGGTTGTTTGTTACATAAAAGAAAGAAACATTTAAGAGAAAAGAAAAGAATCTATAAACTCAGAAAAGAAGAGGAAAGGGAGATCGAGTTACAGGAGTTACATAGAGAGCGTCATGTTAATTGCAAAGATTATGCTGAAACAGACTTTTAGGTTTACTAATACAATTGAATTTGAATCGATTTCTTATAAATTTAGTTTACCAAAATTTTGAGTGCTGGTGTGGTGATTTGTTAATCACCAGATGAGGGAGTTGATGGAGCGAGATAGAAAACAAAATTTTGTTTAAACTCGCAAAGTCACATTTCCATAACATGAATAAAATTATTAATGATTTGTGATATGTCATGCTAATACAATTTAGATTAAACTTTACACGTGGGGGGACTAACATGTGTGCTCATAAACGTGCATATTTGTTGCATCTTTTTGTTTGTGCAAAATAATAAAATAATTTATTGTTTTCGTTTTTGTCATTACTAACTGCTGCAAACTTAAAATAAGCATGTGCTTGTTTTGCTTTTCCTTGTCTGTGTGATGTCATTTCTACTATTCTAGGTGCTTATGGGTCTCATAGAAAAACGGAGACTGGTAAATATAAACGCTGCTTTATTTGTTTGCAATGGCTAGGTAACATTTTGATTAATCGGGTGGGTTAATTAATTAGTAAATCATGGGGTGGATACAGAATATACTTTATTTCTTACATTAATACTTTCTTGTGTTTGTTTTATACTAGAAAACATAAGTTGCCTGCTTTTGGGCCTAGCTAATTGAGCCGCACAAAAAGAGCTGATCCATAATTCTGCAGAAAGTCACGAGACGTCCATTCTGAATTAAAACGTTTATTGAAGCTGCATTCACAAAGCAAAAACTGATGAGCTGACATCATTCTGTCGGACATGGCCAAGGTCGAAAGTGAACTTTTTGTCAGTCCTTAACTTGGCATCCGCGGAAGTAGTGCTGAAAGACTATGGAAGCTGCGAGGATGACTTAATACAAAGTTGCAATCGCAGGAAGCCTCTGGCTTCACGTGGAAGAGACAATGGTCTTTGTAAGACATGATTTTGTGGAACTTTTTAAGAAACGGGTGACATGTCACTTGTCACTCTCAGCCAATGGGACGTCGTAGATTTCTGAAAACTTTCCTTTGCCAGTTTAGTTAGCGTAGAAAGGTATAAAAAGTCATGCCCTTAGGGTTGGGCTGGCTGCTGCTTTCTGACTTTCCGATGAGGGTGATGTGCTGCTGGACTTTGCGTGGAGCACGTAAGAATCCTCAAAGATCTTTACTTTAATTTCTGTCTATTTAGCTCAGTTAGGGAAATAGGTTTTAGAAATGCTAAACTTTATATAATTTCTTTAAATTTGATTCAATTGCTTAAATTGTATTTTTCTCATATTTCTTACCATTATGCTTGCTATATTGCAAATAAATTTCATTTATAAAACTTACAACATATATACCATAATTTAGAAAATAAAATCTTACTTTTGACAAACAAGCTGGTCTTGATTATTCAGAAGTGTAGGTTACCATTAGCTAGATCACGTCGCCTATGGTGGTCGTTTAAATGGTTAGGTTTTATTCTAATGACAATATTCTTTCTGCAAATGTATAAATATGTATATAGTGTGTAGATAATGTGTATATAGATTTATTCTGACCACCTGATTCAGTAGGCCCAAAAATATATCAGGTTCATGAATGGGTCCATATTTAGTATAGAATTTTGTTTATAGGTTATGAAGTTGGGTAGCGTAGTTTATGATATATTTTCTATAGCCCGCTGGATCACACGTCACTAGGGACCCGACTGAATTCATAGACAAGAACCTGAGGCCGCCTCTGGATAGACTCAAGCGGGATGTGGAGTTTTGGTCTGGCCTGCCGTTAACACTTCTCGGCAGGGCAGCACTCTATAAGATGATGGCGTTACCACGCTTCTTATACGTCCTTGACAATTCTCCCTATCATGTGCCACCAAAAATTCTTCCAGAAAGTAGCGGCTCTGGTCTCTAACCTACTTTGGGGCAACCTCCCGGCGCGAGTGGCGCAATCCAAGTTACACAGAGACTGGTATGGCGGGGGCATTGCGCTACCGGACTTAAGACTGTACTATTGGGCGGCACAACTGAAACCCATTAATCAATGGATACACGCCCCGCACGATGAGCCAGCATTTCGTTCGGACAGGGTGCAACTGGGAACTGCTAGTCTGTTAGGTCCACTATATGATCGCCGAAAAATGCACACTCTAATAGGCCCTACCAGGATAACGGTGCAGACATGGCATGCAGCTACGGCGGCACTAGGCTGGAGGGGGAGAATCACTAGGATGACTCCGCTGTGGGACTCTCGCATACTAGGTAACATGAGGAACACAAAGGGGTTCGCACAATGGGACACAATAGGCATTTCCGTAGTGGGTGACCTATGGGAGAGGAATGAGGTGATCCCTTTTACCCAATTAAAAGAACTATATGAACTCAACGACAGGGAACTGTACAGATACATTCAAATCCGCCACGCACTGCTTGCAGCCATTCCAACAGACACACACCTCCCATATTCTTCACCTTTGGAGGATCGCCTACTCACCGATCACATGCTCGAACGGGCGACTTCTCTAATTTACCGCAAGCTACTCAATAACAGCCCTGAACCCACATCACGCCTGAAAGAGAAATGGAAGGGGAGATTAACGATATGGATGAACATGAATGGAACGAGGCGCTTGGGTCCCCTAGGGAGGTGGGCATTTCGGCACGCATGCGGCTGGTGCAATTTAAGATCCTGCATAGGGTTTATTATACAAGGACAATGCTGCATCGCATACATAGGGCGCCCCATCCATACTGTCTCCGGGGATGTGGGGAGGAAGGCACTTTCTTCCATACCATATGGGACTGCCCCAAGATCCAGGAGTACTGGAAACAGGTGCTCTGCACGCTTTCGCAGGCACTAGATCACTCCGTATTACCTGACCCGAGGAGGTGTTTGTTAAATATATGGGAACCTACTGACTTGAACCGATACGAGCAACTCTGGGTCACAGCGGGGTTAATGGTGGCAAAACGCGACATAGCACAGCGCTGGGGGGCAGCAGAACTCCCAACCAAGTCCCAATGGTGCTTACACATGGATCGAGTAATGTTAACAGAGCGAGCAGTGTACATCAACCGAGCCTGTCCCGGGAAATGGAATAAGATATGGCTGAAGTGGAATGAATACAGGGGGGACATCTGCGAACCCCTGCGAGAAGAAGATCAGGACGAATCTGAGGATGAGGAGGGGGAGGAGGGTTGAACTTAGGCGGGATGGGGCAAGGGGGTGGTGGCCAGGGCCGCTGTGGTAGGCTTCTTCTTAGAGTTTAGGCAGATGGGCCAAAGGGGGTAGGAGCGGGTAGGGTGGGTAAAGACGTATGCGCACTGTGATGGGCTGTCAATTTCCCAAATTCCCAAGAGACACTGGAGACCTGTAATGCACTGAATAATGCTTAACCGCACTGTCATTCCTAACTGTTATTGTTATGAGTTTGTTGTTGTTTAAAAAAGGAAAACACAAAAGAAGCAAAACTACATCAAAACCTCATTTCATGCATTGAATAATTGCTCAACTGGCACTTTTAAACTTTTCAGTACTCTCCACCGTGAATTTGTTGTTAATGCGGTGTTGATATCCTTCTTGCTGGAAATTATTGTGTACAACGATCCTCTGATAGCGGCCGGCCCACAGGGTTGTAGGCATTCCGCTGTGTAATATGCAAAGTGCAATAAAGGTTTTGGAAAAAAAAAAAAAAAAAAAGGGATAAATCCGAAGTAAAACCCCTTAATTTCCACACTTCGAAAGAAGTGCTGGCCGATTCCGGCCTACTCTGGCAAACAGGAGTAATTAAATATTTGGGAATCGAATTCACGGATGAGATATTGAGTACCCTTAAACATAACGAAAACAAAACCCTGAACAAAATCAAAAATCTGTTGGACGGTTGGTCACCCCGTTTCATCACCTGGTGGGGCCGTATTGAAACCATAAAAATGATGATATCCCCCCTGGTTAACTACCTCGTCACGATGCTCCCACTCGTCCTCTCCAAAGAATTCCATGCTAAATTAGACAAAAACATCTCGGCATTTCTTTGGCAGGGCAAAAAAGCAAGAATTAGTTTAAAAAAACTTCGATTGGATAAGAAATTAGGAGGAGTTAATCTGGCAGATTTTAAAACATACCAAATAGCGTTTTTAGCAAAACAGGGGTCGCACTGGATATCCTCCCAGCCTGACTATAGCCCAGTGTGGCTCTCTGTAGAAAAATCAATACTGAAGGGTCTCAGCCCCTGCGCCCTACTCACTGCCAAACCCCTCCCAACCTAGGCCCGGTACTTATCTTCAAAAACACTAAAATGGCTCTTTTAAAAGTCAGTAAATATCTACCACAGAAATTCCGACAATCGCAGTGGGAGTCACTATGGCACAACACCGCCATTACATACAAAGGGAAACCTCTAAACTACCCCTCCTGGATAGACAAGGGTGTCATATTCCCCCACCAACTCGTCGGAAACGCGCTCCCTCTAACCTTTAAAGAAATTCAGGATAAGTTCCGACTCAATAATATTGAATTCTATAACTTCCTACACATTAAAGTAGCTCTAACAAAGGCTAACCTGAAGGCTGCCACTCCATCCCTCCTAGACTTAATCCCCTCCCTTAACAAGCAAGGACACCAAGTCTCTAGATTGTATAAATTAATGCGACCACAATCGTCCTCCCTAAATGCACCTATCCAACGCTACTGGGACTCATTCTCCTCCACACCTAACTCGGACGCAACCTGGGCCAGTACTTGGGAATCCACCACCCGCCACAAAATATGCCCCACACTGTCTCAAACCAAGTTCTGGCTTCTACATAAGGCATTCTGGACACCCACGAGATTGTTTCTTCATAAGATCAAGGACGATGACACGTGTTGGAATTGTTCAGGGGTGGGAGGCGATCTGGAGCACCTACTCTTCAAATGCCCTTGTGTGACCTCGTATTGGGACAAAATCTTTGGTTTTCTAAAGGAAGTCCTCCATATTACTCTACCAAGAGAATTCTCGACGCTTGTACTAGGTTTTGCCAAAGCCGTCACTCTCAATGAGGACGACAAAGCCCTACTGGACCTGCTGCTGACGGCTGGGGTTAAAATCATACTTAATAACTGGAAAAGCACGAACAAAGCCTCCTTTCCTCACTGGTTGAACTGGGTATCTTACTTGAGAGGTGCTGACAATATATCCTTGACCTCCACCCCATGGAGACCCCCAACAAGGAAAATCTGGTCCTCGCTAGATGATCACTTTGATGCATACAAACCTCCTTGAATCTTGTCTACTGGGCTCTAGAACGTTTCATCACATAAGGTTCAATCTGTTTGTTGGCCAGTCTATGTTTTGTACAATCTTCGCCACAGTTTGATGTTTCCATCTCCCTCATGTACTACAGGTTGGGTTTACGCTAATGTACAACTTATGAAGCTTCTGCTCTTGTGGGGTGGTGCCTATTTCCTTCCAGGTCAGGTTATACAAGACAACAGGTATCCTTGGAATGTATGTGGACATTTTATGTGGAATCTTATGTATCGTAATGGACTTATTGTTTTCTGGACCCAATTGCTTTATTGGTACCAACTTTCTGTATTCCTATTCATATGATTTTTTGTTTCAACGCTCTGTAATTATTCGTACTGAACCGACTATTCTTGTACTGATGAATCTCTTTGCAGCTCCTAATAAAAATCTTTTGAACATAAAAAAAAAGGGTAGGACTCAACACCGACCCCTGAGGAACTCCAGCGGCCAAAGGAGGAATAGCTGCTGAGAAAGGAGGGGCCCAGACCAGTTGTTGGCGGTCGGTCAGAAATGACTTGAGCCAGTTGAATACCGTCCCTCTTAATCCAATCTCATGGAGTCTAGCGAGAAGACGGCAGTGAGGGACGGTATCAAAAGCCGCTGACAGGTCCAAAAGGACCAACAACGCCTTGCCACCACTGTCCGTGATTTCCCTGATAGACTCAGTGATTTCCAGTAAGGCGGTCTGGGTGCTCAGATTTGCACGGAAACCGGACTGGGAAGGGGGAAAAATATCACGCGATTCCAGAAAGCGGGAAAGGATGGAATGCACATGCTTTTCAAAGCAGAGAGCAGCGAAATTGGCCGATAATTACAGTGATCAGAATGGTCCAAGTTGTTTTTTTTAAAAAGAGGGACAATATGAGCCTTTTTCCATGCAATAGGGACAATGCCCGTTTCAAAAGAGGCATTGAGGATTGGATTCACCAAAGGGTTGATGACACGGGCCATTTTGGCTAAAATTTTTGCCGGACAAGGGTCCGATGGTGAACCGGATTTAACTTTTTCTAACAAATCCAATGAATGCTGGAGAGATAGGGGTGGAAAAGTGACAAGCAAATGCATGTCAGAAAGGGAGCGTTGACTGTCGGGAATGGAGGGTGTTCCGAATGACATGGAAGGAGCTACATTCGAAAGAGTATTCAATGCAAAAGAGGCCTGAATGGCCAGGATTTTATTCGAGAAAAAAGTTGCCAGTTGCTCTACCCAAGATTCAGACGGAGCAGAGTTAAGGGTTGAGGCAGCAGGGGACGTAAACTCCTTAACAATTTTAAAAATGTATTTGCTAATATTACTAGCTGATTCAATTCTTCTGGCGAAGTGCGCTTTTTTCCCAGCTATAATAGCTTTGTGATAGTCCTTAATATGGGCTTTATAAGTAGCTTTAAGAGCCTCGTCATAATTGCGACGCCAGACTCTTTCAGCCTTCTTACAGCTCCTTCTGATCTCATGGAGTTCTGAAGTGAACCAGGGCGCAGAGGTACGACGACCAGATTTAGGCTGAAAAGGAATTGGAGCTAGCTCATCGAAACGCTGGAGAAGCCATAACTGAAAGGTGGCGAGATCATTATCCAGCTGGCCCATGAGTGGGCATGGATGCTCAATGAGAGAGTGCTCCAGTGAAGCGGCCGTAACCCGATGAAAGGGGCGAAAGACTGTAGACTGAGGATCAATACCACTGCTAATCACCCTGGAGCTGTTAAGAATAGAAAAGTTCAACAGATAGTGGTCCGACCAGGTCAGAGGTAGCGGAGGGGAAGACAGAATAGGAAGGGAGGAGTATATCTGGTCAAGAATATGACCTTTATTATGAGTGGCCGAAGCTATAAATGGGAACAAACCAAAGGTGTTAGTTACATCCTGGAGTTTCATGGAGTCTACTGCCTCCGTGTCGTCCATATGAATATTGAAATCTCCAAGAAGGACGCAGGGCTTATATTTCATGATCAGTGGAGACAAAGCCAAATGGAGATCTTCATGAAAAGAGCTCACATGACCAGGAGGCCTGTATACCAATAGGCCAGCGCACGACTGGTGAGGAGAGAAAGAAAGACAAAAGCCTAGTGATTCTACTCCCGCGATAGCCTCAGTCGCTACCACTGAACAAGCATATTGTCTGTCGACTACAATAGCCACACCACCTCCCCTACCCAGAGCCCGATCTTTCCTCACAATATAGTAGTTCAGAGGAAGGGCAGTGGAGATATCAGGGCAAGAAGCCTCGGACAGCCAAGTTTCTGTTAGAAAGAGGCAGGCCGGTTTATGTTCTGTAAGAAGATTAAAAAGATCAAGGGCATGTTTGCTCATGGATCGAGTATTAAGAAGCATACATGGGTATGGGCTACCCTCGGTATGCGGGAGGCCCGGGGGTTTTAAAACACAGCCAGTGGCTGAGCTATGGGGAGCGGTAGAAGCCGTCCACCCACAGTGTAGGCAATTTAAAACATCCATAAAGGACTCGCACAGAGGCATGGGGCAATTACAGCAAGTATTTCCCTTTAACCTGAACAAGGTAGCGGAGTCATAACAGGTTAAATATCCCCGGGTGGGGGTAGGAGGAGCATCACTGTCGGTCGACCCGGGCGCCTCCGGGACGTGGACGGGCGCAGACAGGCTTACCTCTGGCGCACCTCCGGCGCGCATGTGGCGCGCCCGCTGCACTCGTCCGCTGCACGTCCTAGGCGGCATGACGCACAAATAGGGTGGAGGCATGTCACCTGACGCTAAACACTAGCGTGACAACCTGCTTCCCCCAAGATGACGGCCGCGCAAGAATCAGCTACCAGAATCGAGCGTGGAGTCAGGTAACAAAGTATTGCTCACACACGCTGTCAAACCGTGTTCTGGCACGCGCTGTGGAATTAATGCCCAAGTCGGCAGAAGTAAAAGTAAAACACGAGCCCCCATAGTACTAACCAATCTGCAGCAGCACTTGGCCATAACTATTTCCGGGCTCAACCAGACTTTTTAAAACAGCTGGAAGAAAGATTATTAGTTTTGATTAATCCTGTTCTGGTGAAACTAGAAGTAATTGATCAAAGACTAAGTAAATTAGAACTGTATATATCTAAGGATCAACCTATAAATTCGGGGAATAGATTTGTCTTAGATCCAGTCATTAGAGAGTTAAGAATGCCACCTAGTTCACCGCGTTGCGGGACGGCATATCCCTTATCTATCCCAATGGTAACCCCTCTGAACCCTCCAATACCGTCTGAACCTAAAGGTAGAGATGGGCCTCAGGGCCCTGCAGGAAGATTACAGGGTCTCGGAAATGCTTCACTTGTGGGAGCATCCCTACATCTTCCACCCGAGGCAACCCCATACACCATTATTTTAGCAAATGTCCCGAAACTCCAATATCAAGAAGAGGAGCATTGGTTCTCACTTAAGAACAAGGCTCTCCACTTCTTGAATACTAAAACAGGGCTTGAGAACCATCTTTTCAGGGAATTTAAGATGGTGAGAAGGGTTGCTTGGGTTGGTCATTCTCAAAAAGGCATGGACGGAGATTATGTTGTGTTAAGTTTTAGGTCCCCGATTATGGTCCGGTGCATTTTGGACCAGGCAGCCTACTCTAGGCCTAGTAGTGAGGTTATCAGTGTTCTCCCGTTGGGATTTTTTTATCGATCTGACCTACAACAAAGGCCAACAAGAGACAGTCCAATATGGAATTGGCCAAGAGTTACTAACAGTGCTATCTCTGATGCAAACGATTGACTGTCCCCACAAATAGAACACAAAACATCTGGGGTGAGTTCACCCCAAGGCCGTGGTGAGGACAAAATTATTAGGACCAACCAGAGACATGAAGCCACCAGGTTACCGTCAACTGACTCACCCAAGTGTAATAATAATAACTGGGTAGTCTACACAGGGTGAGCTCTAAGGCCCGCATCAGGTTTAATGGTCTTAAATGCAACCCCTGGTGTTAGTGGGAATCAGCAACATAGTAATCCCAGTATTAGATGTGTAGAATCATCCTTGGTTTCATGGAACATCACAGGGCTAAAAAGTAAATTAATATCCTACAACTGGTCAACATTTATAGATACAAATAATGTTATACTATTCCGGGAAACATGGCTAGTTGAACCAGAGTATAGACAAGGCTATCTAAATGTTTTTAAACCAGCCTCTCCGAGTTCCAGGGGAAGACCGATGGGGGGTTTGACTACCTGGGTGAGACAGGGAGACAGTTATCAAGTCAAACAGTTGGACTCCGAGAGCAGTGATATTTTAATAATTAAAATTCAAAGTCCAAAGTCTAAGGATCTTTTGATCTTCAATATCAATGCAAGGGGTAAGCCTGGGGTAAAGCCTCTGATACCATTGCCTAGCTAGACTTGCAACTTGACCTTTATAATGGAAGGGGGAACATTATAGTAGCAGGAGATTTGAATTGCTGCTTTGAACCGCTGGATAGCAATGATATGGATCTCACTCTGGAGGAAGACCTCTCTTGGGACATTCCGCAACTGTCCATACCTCCAATTAAGAAGTGGTCAAAGGCTGCATTACAGCTTAAAGTTTTATGGCTGGAAAATGGTTTAAGGGCTGCGAATGGAAGAACAGAATCAGATAAGCATGGAGCTCCCACTTTTAATAATGGATTATGTAGTAGTCGCATGGACTACATCCTTATTAACAAAGAAAATTGGTTCTCTATTAAGAATATGGTTGTCCTGGAAGGAGTGGAAAGCGACCATAACCCGCTTGTATTGTCCTCCCAGTTGTTTGGAAGTCACTCCTCAGAAGTCTGCACAGAGGCAATTGACATTTTCCCTACTAACGATACTAGGAGAGTAAAATGGTCAAACTGCCTTCTTAATGGGGATCATTTAGTGGCAATGAGTGAGTTGGCCGTAGAGGCCGCAGCAGATCTTCAGAAATGTGTCACTCAGCAGGACATGGTGTCTAAAGTTATTCCCATTCATATTCATTTTTTTAATAATCTCAGGGCTTTTTTTATAACAAAGGTACAAAAACTGAAGAAGAGGCCTAAAACTAGGGTGGAAACATGGTATGGCAAATCTTGTAAGGATGCTTACAAAACCCTGGCTATTGCTATAAGAACTAAAGATAGGGACAGGATTAAAAATGCCAGGGTGGCGTACAAGAAAGCGCAACACGATGCAAAACGGGCTTGGGACGAACAGTACTGGTCAGAGTTGTATCATGCCAGTAGAGACAAGAACATGGGTACATTCTGGGATTTGGTAAAATGGGGGAAGGGGCATCCTAGGGACCAACCCCATAATTACGTCTCCCCAGAAATGTGGGTTTCGCACTTTTTGACTCACTTTGCCTGTCCGGCTTTTGATATTGAGCTGTGCCCTGACATCCCGAAAATCCCCATAGACATTACACCCTTACATTTCAGCAAAATGGAGGTAGAAAGTACACTTAATTCTGTCCCGAAAGGTAGAGCGCCCGGGCTGGACTGTGTACCAGCTGACTTGTTTATACATAATAGGGGAGTGTGGGCGATTTATATTCAGTTCCTTGACAATGCTATCGCAAACGTGTTATATCCTATGCTCCATGTTATTATATGTATTTCTCAGCTACATCTTACCTAGACACTTGCTTACAGCGGTCACTGTATTTATGTTGTCACTGCATCTGGTCATCTGTGGAATGTTATGTTTCAATGCTGGCAGTTAACTGACTTGGAGTTAGATGTGACCGGCAGATGATGAGCTATGTAGTCTGCTATCAAATAAACTACTCTTTATCAACCCCTCTTGTGGAGCAGTTTACTACAGAAATTTTGGCGACAAGGATAGGATTTATCTTGGTCTTGATGAACTACACATCCAAGTGGCCTGAAGTTAAGGCTGTCAGAGCGGCCAGTTCTTCTAGTGTTATCAAATTTCTCAAGAAGGTGTTTTTAAGAGAAGGGTTTCATCAGTTTCCTGTCTCTGATAATGGGACTCAATTTTTGAGTGATGATTTTCAACTTTTTCTTAAATGCAGTGGTGTCAAGCATCTCAAAAGCTCCTTATATTACCCACAGACTAATGGTCTTGTGGAAAGAATGAACAGGTTCGTAGATGAGTGTGTCAAGTGGGCTGTCAAAGGCAGGCATGATGGTTTAGCATCTCTTGAAAGTATGTTGTGGTTCTACAGAACCACACCTCATTCATCCACTAAGGTTTCTCCGTTCGAAGTTTTAAGGGGAAGAAAGGCTAATACCAGTTTTCGACCTGGATGGATGTGCAATTGGTTTGATTCTCTGGTTGATGTTGATTCAATTATGGAAACTGTTAAGACCAAACTTGATGTTACACAGGAGAAAGCAAAAAAATGGTTTGGTAGGAAAAAAGGTGTCAAAATGGTTTCTTTGTGTGTGGGTGATTTTGTTCGAATCAAGAGTCCTGTGTACACACAGAAAGGAAAGTGTAAATTTGGTGAATCTATCAAGGTTATCAGAATTGGTAATAATGCTGTTCAAATAGAGGGCGGCTGTTGGTGGAATCTTTCTTAAGTAGTTAAACTAGATTTTGCCCTTCCTCTAATGGTTATAGTTCAAGTGGAAAAGATAGTAACCAGTTTTCTAGTAACCAGTTTTCCTCTCTTGGACAGAGGAGGAAGAGCTCTAGAATTTCCATAATTCCCAGAAGATTTTGTGATTAAAATTGGTTCTTGTGAATTCTTTTGTATTTATAGTTTGATTTAATTGAAGGAAAGGATATGTTGCTCTTTGTTATGCAATGCGGTATGATATTCTATATTTCATGATAGATCTTTCTATTTTCCACACTATGTTATGCAATCTGTTTGATACTGGTTTTGTGAGTCTATTTTCCACACTATGTTATGCAATCTGTTTGATACTAGTTTTGTGAATTAAGTTTTATTTTTATTATTTTGAAGAAAGGGAGGTATGTTTTATTAAACACTCCATGTTATTATATGTATTTCTCAGCTACATCTTACCTAGACACTTGCTTACAGCTGTCACTGTATGTATGATGTCACTGTATCAGGTAATCTGTGGAATTATTTAGTGCCGCGTTCCAAGATGTGGAGTGTCTTTGCTGAACAAGGTATGCCACTGGATGTACTGGGCTTTTTAATTAAACTCAACAATGCAAATTTTGCCCAAGTCCGCTGGGGACAGCAAGGAAAAGTTACAGATAGGTTTCCTATTTCCAGAGGGTTACGACAAGGGTGTGTACTAGCACCAACACTCTTCTCGCTGTATATTAATATGGTGATTCAGTATTTTAAGAACCTCCTTACTGACGCTCCTAAACTGGATGACAAACTGATCCCTCTGATAATGTTTGCAGATGACACTTTGTTAATATCTAAAAGGCTAGAAGGCTAGAAGGCTATTGTGCATTTTGAAGTGTTCTGAAAGGACTTTGGTCTTACCATTAACGTGAGTAAGACTAAGTTTATTGTCATGCACAAGCAAAAGCTTGTAGGAGGGAGGGTGGCTATGAATGGTGTAATGCTAGAACAGACCCAAATCTTTTCCTATCTTGGCATAACCTTGAGTTCCAAATTAGATTGGAAACCTCACATTAACCAGCTGGCCATTAAACATGCACAACTAGCTGGTGCCCTAACAAAGGAACTTCGCCTCTCGGGCACAAAACTCATTGCCCCAGCGCTCAAAATCTATAGTACCAAAATCAGCGCGTCAGTCCTCTACGTGGCAGAATTATGGGGGTTTAGCAATTTAGCACCATTAACGAGCTCCCAAAACAAGTTTGTGAGGGGATTAGTTGGCCTTCCTCCATCCACGCCACAATTGCCCCTTCCTTACGATCTGGGATGCTAGCCAAGCACTAGAGGACGTGGCACGTTTTAGACCTGTGGCCAACTGGAGGAGACTGTGGGTTACACCTGAGCTCTCCCAGTACGCTCAGGCTTTCCTCGAAGTCCGAGATGCTGATACCGCCCACAGAATTCCATGGTTAAGAGAGGTTAGGGCAGTTTACACTGCCATGGGCCTGAGTTCACTGTGGGAGAATCCTATTGTCAATCCTTTTCCGCCTAGAAAGGTTTTTAGGAAGTTATATTGGTCGATGGTCTCCATGCGAAGTTTTAGAACTTGTACCAGTCCATCGTAAGCATGAGCGCAAAATCCGCTACGCTCGCGGATTTTGTGAATTTTCGGTAAATCCGCGATCCGCGAACTCTCGCGAATTTACCGAAAATTCGCAATCCGCGAGCTGCGGATTCCGAGGTCAAAAGTTCAAGCCTTCCTGGCCTGTTGTTGTAACTAATTTACGATGGCGCCGGCAAGCTGCCAGCGCCATCGTAAAATAGTTACTAAATTAGCTTCAACAGGAAGCACTAATATATAAAATCAAGCAGGCGCTCGTGCATCTGCTTTATTTTATCTATTCGAGCTTCCTGTTGAAGCTAATTTAGTAACTATTTTAGGATGGCGCTGGCAGCTTGCCGGCGCCATCGTAAAATAGTTAACAGGCCAGGCAGCTGTGCCCTCTTCCCAAATATACCATCGAAAATCGGCTGTTATGCTGGACAGAGGCCTTTGCATCCTTGACTTTCACGAGCGCAATCCTCGTGCTGTTCCTGTGGCCAGGAGCTTTTATAGCTCACTCAAGGGACCCCTGCGCCCTTCGGCACGATTGCATAGTAACACACACCTGGTCGCTGTAGACAACTCTCTGGCACTTTAGGCAGCTGTAGTGTAGTGAAAGCCCTATACATTTACCCAACGAGGTATGGCACAAAACGGTGGCGTCTTCTTGAATAAATATGAAGGGCACGATGGTCCTGGCACAAAAATTAAACCTCAACCGGAGGCACTTACAGATATCATTGAAGCATGTGCCCTAGTTGAAGCTTAAATTCAGTGACTCATTCATCGGCCCAAAAAACAATCGTGAGCGTTGTCAAGGCTGGGCAGCTGTGCCCTCTTCCCAAATATACCATCGCTAATCAGCTGTGATGCTGGACAGATGCCTTTGCATCCTTGACTTTCACGAGCGTAATCCTCGTGCTGTTCCTGTGGCCAGGAGCTTCTGTATCTTCATCCGATGCTCTGATCGGTCTCTGACCTTTTATACACACAAGAGGCATGTGCACTCGCATGGAAGCGCCGCCCCAAATCCGCAAATCCGTCAATCCGCAAATACGCGGATTTTGCGGATCCACGATCCGTGAATACGCAAATCCGTGAATCGTGGATCCGCAAAATCCGCCCATGCTTAGTCCATCGCTCACAAGAAACTTCCTGGAGCTAAAACAAGAAACTGCTTATGAAGGGTACTGGGATTTTATCACACTTCCCGGAAACAGGAAACGGTACCACCAATTTAGGGTGGGAACGCTTCCTGTTAACTCTTTCACCGGCAAAAGGCATGCCAAAACCAATACAAGTTGTCCATTTTGTCCATCCAGCCGGAAAGCATAGCACACATCTTGTTTATATGCCCAGAGTATAAATATCCTAGGCATACGTGGCTGAAGCCTGTTTGTCTGCTGAAGGGCATTACTACTGGTGTAAAGGCATTAAGGATTCTCCAAACAGACTGTTCAGAACCTACTGTAATTGTTGTCGCTAAATTTTTACATCGGATGTGGGTAATACGGGTGCGAAAGTTATGCCTGATCTAAAACTGCATTAATACCCTTATATATATTCTGTGTTCAATCTATTTTGCGGCGCTTATTGTATTTTGGCCCTGGACTTTTTATTACATTTTTGTAGTCTTTTCTATCTTGTTTTAGATAATTTATTGTATATTGTATGGATTATTTAGACAACCTAATCTTCTGTAGTGTTGTTCTGCCACTCATATGTGAATGGATTGTTTCTGTCTTTTTTTTTACATGTATAGTCTTTTATGATATGTATATCGAAATAAAATACTTCTTTGAATTTAATTGAGTCCCTTGCTCAACCCTTGGAAGCTGACACTGAGTGATAGGGCTTAACTTAGGAGACAGGCATGTAAAACATTTAAAAACACCAATACACTAGGAAACATTTGTATCTTTAAAATGACACAAAAATGACCAAAATCGAATATAGGGAACTGGAGATATGAATTTTCAAAGAATAAACACTTTATAGTGCTTAGGAACCAATAGTGCCACTCTGGGAAATATGTTTGGACTAGTATCAGGCTGACTGTGAGGGAGCCCTGCTTGGATACACTAAGCGATAGGCCACAGTCAGCTTTTTCTTCCAGGGGCCCTCGCTACTCTTCACCAGGCCGGATTTGGGACGGGTCATCAACTTGATTTTCAGAGAACTCCCAGCCAAATCCTGAAAGTCGGGCCACTGGAGCTCGTCAGCGGGACGAACCTGGATCCGGGCGGAGTTGGAGCTTTATTCCAAAAGTACCCAAAATATTCCCAAACTTCCAGACGTCCTTTCAGAAGCTCTTCTTGTATGTTCCAAGGGTCAAAAACACAAATCCACTTCCCACAATGCACTTTGTCAAACCCTTAAATTTCACTGTACACACTCCAGGAGGAAAGCTCTGGCTTGAGAAGAGTCAGTTAAGCTCTGTTAACCTGTAGTTTCAGGAAATCCACTCCTTATTCTTTCTTGAATTCATGCAAACTTCTCAGAGCAGTAGTAACAGATAGTGCAGCAGGTGCAGTCTTCACCAGGCAGGCCCTTGAGTGTAGATCAGGATTCCAGCAGGACAGTCCACCTTCTTCTTGGAGTTTCAAGCAGCAGAACTGAGAAGCTATGAACCTCTCACAGAATTATTTACAGCTTCTGGGCACCAAGAGAGGGACACCTTAACCAATAAAATGCAGGGTACCACCCAGGTGCAAGACCACTTCCTTCAAAGTGTGGCATCTTCTTGACCCAGAAATCACTATTCTTCCAAATTCCCTGATGGCTGAAATTTCAGTAAAAGAGTAAGAGCTAACTAAATTAACTCTCATTATGGAATTTCACAATGGTAACAGTTGATATGAGCGCTCAGCACAGTAAAGGTACAGGTAAAGTTTAGAATCAAAGTCAATGTGGTGCTCAAAAGGATGAAGAGGCTGGTTACCACAACCCCAAAGATAACCACAAGGGTACAGACTGTAAATTGTCCATCCGAGCACTCGTTCAGTATCAAAGAAAGTCTCTCATGGTTTTCACCAGTCCATTTAATATCCGATTTCTTCAGTTGTATCACAAATCATAAGTTCCAAACGAATTCCAAATCAAAAATCCAACAAATGAAACGATGCAGCCATCGTTTCATTTGTTGGATATTAAATGGACTGGTGAAAACCATGAGAGACTTTCTTTGATACTGAACGAGTGCTCGGATGGACAATTTACAAACTCTCATTATGGCTCATTACCATAGCTGTCATCCTCCTAACATTTGCAAAATTCCTTCCTTAAACCTGCTATCTGGCTGTAGCACGGGGGTGGGTAGGCCTGACATTCCCTCCCTGTCGTGTTTACCTTTAAAGCCTCCTATTGAGGGACCCTCGCCTTTGACCTGGCATTCCTGTCCTGCTGCAGAGCTCTCTCCAGCAGCTATCCGCTCCCCTAGATAGCCTCTTATTACCTAATCAAGGCAGCTGTGATAAGCCTGTTAGCTTTGAGCAATCAGGGAAGACAGCAGTATGGCTGGATTTTGGCTTGCAGATACAACAGTGTTATGACTTCTTTTCTGTACACTTTATAATAAATTCAACACAAGCAATCAGTTGGATTTATCAATACCATTCTGTTAATTCTTTGAATTAAATTTTGTATTCTTTCCTAGCAATAGTTATGCGTCCATAACATATTGCTATGTTAGTCTATTAGGACAAGTATCTACAACAGGGAAAATTGAATGTGCACTTCCTTCCTCACCAGGGTTTATGAAACATCTTTTATAAGGACCCTGCTCAGAATTACAGGACCCCCACAAATGGGACACTTAGGGTAGACCTGGGGGTTGTCTAACATGTAGAAATTATGTGAGTTAATACTTCACAATTCCCAGAGCACAAACGTCGACTTTGCAGAGTATTTCCTACACTGAAGAGAAACATGGGAAGATTTCCCTCACTAGGTTTTATGAAACATCTTTTATAGGGACGTTGCTTATTGTTACCTGACACCCCACCACAGGAACACCTACGGGGAAAAAGTGGGGATACCTGAAATGTAACAATAATATAGATTATCACTTTTATAGGGCCCCTCCTACCAAGTCAAGTTTGCAGTGAATTTACTTTTTAGAAGCAGTGCTGCTACTCAGGACTGCTTTTAAATTGACCTCAGGCTCTCAGCAGTGAACACATGCAGGCCCTATTATATACCAGAGACTTATAGGTAGTTTACATCCCCTGGCCCTATTATCTACAAAGGACTTATATGGTAGGTCATTCCAATTATAAGTGTACCCTAATGCACGTGTGTATGTGGAACGTATCACTGGCCCTGGGCCTGACTAGCAGGGCTCAGGGAAAAGCAGGATTCAGCTAACATAAGTACCAGTCAGCACTCATAAAAGTCGGCATGAATGGGCCAAAAGGGGTCTTCTTACTGGAAATAAATTGCTAAATTACCCAAACGTATAACTATGTGACTTAGGCTTATAATATTTAAAAATAAGGTTTCATTCAGTCAAAAAGGGTTATGTTATCAGGTTTGCATGCAGGTGTAACCGCTGCTTGAGTCAGGCTACTCATATAGGCCAGGAGCCATGTTTTTCGTTTCAGTTTTGTGGATGGCTCACTAGGTCTTCAGTCTACAGGAGACATTTAACATTCATGCCATTGGTGCATTTCCTGCACTATTTACTGGAGACTTTCTGGAACGCTAGTCAAAATGACCATGTTTCAGAGAACATACCCTAGGGACTGTCAGAAGACTTCAAAAACCAGCAATGCTAGTTAGCAAAAGAGTGGTGGTGACCATGCAAAAATAGGGATTCTGTCACAATGACTTCATGAAAAGTAATTTGATCAGCAGCACATCATAAGACATGAATGGAGGACAGTAATAGGTAACTCAGGTAGTGCTTAACTTAACAGCTTCACAGTGAGATACTCAACCTTAAAAATATCAGTTAATTGTGTTACAGTTTTTGAGAGTCATGGTCCTTGGGAAAAGCCTACATGCATGCACCTTTTGCAGTATGGATCATTCCAGGCCCTAGTCCCAGAGCCATTCTTATGGCTCAGCATGAACTTACATTGTCAAGTCAATAGTAAACGCTGGAACCATTCTTTTTGTCGGCCCTTCCTCTACTTTGTAATACTTGAAAATACAAGTAGTGTTAAAGCAAATTACATGCTCTGGGAACATTGTTCGCAGCTAATTCATCAACAATAATGCAGCGCACTACATCATGCAATGCAATCGTTTCGAAGGTACACACAAAAGTACTTCTGCAACGGTAATGTGCACACACTAATCTACTGTCTCCTCTGCTCGCTTCCGGTGCACACGCAATTACACACCACAACCCAAATGCATGCTAATGCTTCTTATAAAATATCCGCATGGAAATTACATCCATAGGGAAAACGCACAAAGCTGCTCGGTTTCTTGGTTAATGAGGCTTTTCAGATATGACTCGTATGTATCTTGGGAAGACCCTTATTTGTCTTCCCAGCAACAAAAGTAACTAGAAGGCAGTCAGATAAAGCTATTGGGTTTGCAGGTTCAATTAATTACCACGGTCTGATAAACAAGCTTCCCAAAACATCTCCTGAGCTTTGCATTCTCTGCTACTTTTTCACAAGTTAAAATGAGTAAAAGTTGTCCTGAAGTCAAGAATGGCGTTGTGATTAAGTACAGGGGAAACAGGCAAAAGAAAAATGTGTGGTTCTGTGTAACTAAAGATCAACTATTGTATTTTGCTGTGTATGGATTTAGTCTCTGCCTTTCTTGACTCATTTTGGCATGTTTCTATTAGGACCGAGAAAGAAAAATACACTCTTTTTATAGTGGAAGTTAAACATTTCTAGGAAAAAAACGATGACGCACCGTGTAGTTTTAATCATTGCGGTTTAACCTCCCCCGATTCTGGGGCCTCATTTATGAGGCCGTGCGCCACTTTTACGCCGCCGGTGCGTCACTTTTTGTGACGCACCAGCAGCGTAAATAATGTGCCTTGTTGCACCATATTTACAAAGTGACACATCTAGGTAGATGCGTCACTTTGTAAACCCTTGCGCTACATTATACCTGCGCCAGGTATAATGTATGCGGGGTGGGCGTTCCTCCGCAAAAAGCCTCGTAGAAGTGACGCAGTGAAATCTTTGAGATTTCACTGCGTCACTTCTAGGACGGCGTTGCATCAAAATCTTGCGCCTGCCTCACAGCAGGCGTTAGACTGGCGCAAGCCCATTCACATGGGCTTGCCCCATGTGAAAGGATACATTGCTGGAGTTGCGTCACTTTCGTGACACACTCCAGCAATGCGTCACTTTTGCGCTTACAGATACATCAGAAATACTGACGTATCTGTAACTCCTTGCAACATGATGCGTCATACTGTAAATATGACGCATCAGGTATGTCGCAAGGAGTGCGCACTGAGAAGTGACGCATCGCTGCTTTCACGCAGCAATGCGTCACTTTTCATAAATGAGGCCCCTAGTGTTGCTGGCCGGAATGAGGCATAACATGCAGTGTTTGTTTACCGCATTCTAAGAGCGTATTTTTATTCCCACTACACGAATTATAAAAAACACATTCAAAAACATTTTTCCCTGTGAGCATTTCAACTACTACTACCAGGTGAAATCTTCATAGGGACGACTGGAGGGCTCATGACTGGCCTGTCGTTGGATGCTATAACCCATCTGAAAAAGCCAACCCCATGAGAATTCGGAATTTTCAGCCATAATGCTGAAGCCCCCCCGCAAGTAGGTGTTTGTGTCAAGTAGGTGTTTGTGTCTTGTGAGAGGAAACTAAACAGGCAACACATTGCTGAAATCCTGGAAGTATGGTCATTCCTGTTTTGTAATTTATTTCTTAAGTAAAGAAACGTTTCCACATTCCCTTTCTAAATGTTCAACTTTTTTCCTTGGAGGCTGTTATTGATTTATGGTTTAGGGAAGCAGCAGAGTTTAAACCAGCAATAGAGAGCCAACCATTTTCGGTGGCTTGACCAAAGAGTAGTCTGAGATTAACTAAGGACATCCATTACGTTCTTCTCATCTGTGATATTCGAGAAGTATCTAGACTGTCGGTGCAATATTTGCAAACTCCAGCTTCACTCAAGGGAACTGCTTATCCCATAATTGTGAATACGGCTCTTGTTCCATGGACAATTACTGAACCCAAAACTGTGTATTTAACAGTTTTTCAGAAGGGTTTGCCAGTGTGTTTTTTGTTTTTTCCTTTAACCTACTACAAACGTGCTCTCAAGAAATGAATATCCCAAATATTGTTACTTTATACTGTTGGTGTAAGTCTGGGTAGTTGTTAAAGAATGTGGATAGCTCACAAAGTGATACTCTATTAGAGGACTTTTGTTCTTGTTGGTGTAAATCTCTAAGAGTTGTCAAAGGTTGAAACTTTGCCAGTTTCATATTTGAATGTTTGGCATTTGTGCCTTGCTGTTGGTGATATTGAAAGTGCACTAAAGAGTACTCTATATACATTTCTGCAGACCAGTGGGGTACTCTGTGATTAGTACAAGGGCGGCTACTGTTGGTGACATGGTTCCGAAAAAATGCTCTAAAGAGTACGCCGTATAGTTGGCTTCATACCTGTGAGTACTGGGTGATTAGTACGCAGGTGGCTTCTGTTAGTGATATGGGGGGCATATTATCGAGGACGGCATTAAAAATTATCGGCGGTTTAGCGGCAGAAAACGCAGCTAAAGCGGTTCTAACGGGCTTGATAATATGCCCTTGAGAATTCCATGTAATACAGTTGATTGCTCTAGCTGCAGATAGGACTTAAAGTAAGTCAGTGTATTCTAAGAAATACAAGATGAATCCTCTCGGTTTCTGCCCTGTAGAGGAGCTTGCTGAAGAGATAGGGCCCAAACAGTGGGTTTGTTGAATTTTGAGAAGAGTATCCTGCAGTAAGTTGAGGACATTTGGAAGAAAGGATTTAAAGAAGTTTATAGGGTCTGAACCTTCAGAAGCCTCCAGAAGTCCATAAATATGGGGGTTGTTGTGTTGATTCCTGTTTTCAGGATTTTCAACTTGTTTTTGGAGCATTGATACATGAGAGTGGAGAGCCTCCATCTTGACGTGAGATGAGGAGAGAAATTCAATGCTATGTTCCACTGTTGTCACTCTGTTCTCCAAACTTGACCAATTATCGGTTAGTATTTGTAACTTTGAGTTAGCCTCCACCACAAAGGGACGAGGAACTCTGATTTCCTCCAATAGTAAGTCCATAGAGACTGAAGAGGGTCGTTTGGTAGGAGAAGGAGAGTCTTTCTTTAAATGTTTGCCTGGCAGTTTGTTGGTGTTTGAGGCAGCTGTAATGAAGGATGACGCGGCACCCTTAGGTGAAACATTCGTTGAGTTATCCATTGCAAAGCAGTATATACTGAGTAAGAGCAGAGAATGAGGTTAAGCTTGATTTAAATGGTCCCAGTACCTAGATAGGAAGGAGCAAATGCAGCAAACACTGAATGAAGAAAACACAGTTGTTGAGAAACACAGTTGGTAAGTGTAAAGGACTCCACAGAATGGTCAAACATAGGAGTGCTAATGAAAAACATAAAGGTATGTAGTTGTGAACCTCCCTCGTCAATTATGAAAGATGTACAACAATGTACTATGTCAAATAAACTCAAGTAAATGCCACAGTGAGGTGAATGTCATCCTGCTGGTTGGTTATACAATGTGCGTCTATTCCCTGCACAAGTAAAACAGAGCAGGTGTAGAAAGGAGACAAAATAGAATCAGGAGAGATTGGTGACTCAAAGCTGTTCCAGCATTCACCCAGAAGTTGAGGAAAACATAAAGCCTTTAAATTCTGTATGAGGTACAGGCGCGCAAGGAAATAATGATGCAGAAAGAGCCTTAGACCCAATTAGGAGAAGCAGTGTCCATACGCTGAGGAACAAAGTTAACGGGAGTTGCTGAGGCACATATTTACTATCAAGGAGGCAGGAGTGAGGGAACTTTGGTTACAAGTGGAGGAAGCAATATTTGTTTGTGGGAAAACAAAATTAGTTGAAAATGCTGAGGCGCATAATTAGAATTAAGGAATTCCGTGACAGGAATCCGGTGAAGTGCAATTCAAAAGGCAGCCGCTTCAAAAACATGAATGAAGAAAAAAGCAGCTTACAGTGCAGTGTGGCAATTTCTGAGTGTCCCATAATGAGCAGCAACATTTAGGCTGTCTGTGCTCACATTCTGGAAAACCTGCAGGCTGCAGAGAACTCATCAGGTTTGCCGTCGTCTTCACCGTCCTGGGAGAGTCGGGGACTGGCAGCCATTTCCTTCAGTGCTAACCATGCCACTGTAAACCTTGCATTTAAAATCAGATTTTTCAAGAGAAATTAGGCAGCTGGAAGTTTACTTGTGAATGGTATAGCACAAATGAGAATAACTATTTCATTTTTCTAATTGGACTTCTAAAATGTTATTTATAACAATGTCAGAGTTTGCTACTTATTTCAATATTATCAATTCTACAACATATCCCCTGTCATACTCAACTATAACGTCCTCTAAGGGAGATTTTATAATTGCTTCTGTTGGTAAAATCCTGATTGAGTTACATCTAAAATGTTCTTGTTTCTACAAAAACATGAATTTGTTTCGACCCCATCTGTTCCGGTGGAGTCACGGCAGCTTTTTAGCAGTGTTCATGGAATTACTACTATTGTAATGAATGTTTGCCTTAATATTTGGTCCTGGCTACTTGTTAAATATTAGGTATAATATTTAGACCATTTTAGAGTCAAGTGTTCAAGTAAAACAATTAGATATTTTTGTTGTTTCATCCCTAAGGACAAGAAACTTCCATTGAAATAGTTTGGATTGTAGGTCTTCATTTTAACCTAAGTGAGCCCTCTACTGCACTGCTTCACCTCTGCCTACACTAGCTTGGCTAATTCTCTAAATGTAAACAAAACTTTGTCTTGTATGTCTCTGGCATTTCATTAGTTGTATCCAGTTTCCTGCTTCCCAGGGTGCAAACATTATTCTGCTTTTACTTTAAAATTGACTGATGGAAAGTAATGTCTGATTTGTGTTTAGCACACTAGAATGCAGAAAGAAAGGGAATTGTTATAGCCAGCTCCACACACAGTGAGGGATGTTTTGAAATTTATTGTACGATATTAATCATGCGAGTCAAATAGTGGGAAGTTTGACATTTGGAACAAATAGGATGAAATAAATTCATGGAGAAACATGTTGTGAAAAATGTTGAAAAATATAACTGTTAGATACAAGTTTGAGTGTGTGAAATGGATTATAACTTATATTGGTGTCATTTTAGACACTGCACAGCCCAGCAACGAATAATCAATGTGAGTGAGTTAACTAATGAAGTAGAGAGTGGTGTGTTGCATCACTAAAAATACCAATAAGGACAAGTCCCTTAAAACAAACCACTGTTCTACATACTTTCCAAGTTGGCTGGGTAATGTCCTATCTCTGGCACTGGCTTAACCCCACGCATACCCATTTCAATTACTGGGAGGTCCCTGCCTCTCCTGGCCACAGGAAAACCTCCTGAAATTGATCGTCTCCACTGGTCTTCTTTTGTTTGAAAGATATTAGTGTATGTAAGGAAATGCGGCCTCGTAGGCTGAGGTTCTTATTTAATGATTTCAAATTTACTTACCTCCACTCACACTCCTCAAATACGTGCTTCCAGATGTTTTCTGAGGGGTTAAGGCTCTGTAATTACCTTTCCCTTATCTTGCAGCTGGAATCTGCACGCAAGGCAGTTTCCTCCAAAGGCTACTATTGTCATCTGACAGCCCATGGTTTTATATGTTTTCCTGGATGAACCTGATGTGGGAAATACAGTTACACCCACTCCAGGTGGTTGGAGATTACCAAATCCAGTTTAAAGTGCTCCTTGGCCTTAGGCAGAGATAAATGACTTTTCTAAACAAAATCATTTTTGTGCCCTAAAATGTAGTGCCATTTTGATGCAAAGATGGGTTTTCCAGTTAGTCCTAACATCAATATACGGGCCCGTGGATGTGTGTGTATATATATATGAAGCAGACTGTTGTTCACAGAAAGACCTCATTAGCCTCTTTAACAGAAAAATAAAATTTTCTAAAGCCTATAACATGGCATGTCTCACTTTGAAATATTGTGGACCTTCCTCTTGTCAGCACCATTATATATAGGTGTAAGAAGTAGGTGTTCAGGGCTGGTGAGGAAGCTTTTGTAACTGTAAGAAAAAGGGTTTTTGACTGAGGGTGGTTAATACAACAACAACAACAATCCCTGTCAGGGTGAACCACAAACATCGCAAAATCAATCTAAGCTTGGCACAAAAGCGGTCAGGCTTAACTTGGAGGCAATGTCTAATCTATTTATGCAGCACACAAACAGTAATAAAGTAAAATGCCACACAAGAAAAATCCACACCAATTTAGAAAAGCAGAGTAAACAGTTATACAATATTTGACACCAAAATGAAAAACAATTCAATCAGTACATCCAGAAATATGCAAACACCACAAAAAGGCTCCATACCAGGTTACGCGCTCCTGGATGCCGCTCCTCCCCGCGCTCCTGACGTGAGCACGCACGTCGCGGCCGGCGCTACTTCGGAGGGACTACTTTTTTTTTACTGTAAATTTTTTAAATCACGTTTTTTTTTAATTTATATAGCCTATAACCATCTACACACCCTGACGATTCCAACGGTGTATCGGGTGTGTGGATTGGCGCTGTGGTTCCCGAGTTTACCCGTCTCAAAGGCTGAAAGTTCTTCCTTTATTATAGTAGTATAGATAAAACAAAAACAAAACTCCAATTGTCCAATAAGTAGAAGTTGAAGACCAATACAATGTCAAAAATTCAGCCTGACCGCAATGGAGTGTGAGGGGACCAGTTAGACCCATTGAACAAATGTACCTTGATCCAGGTTTTGTTGCTGGTGAAGAAGATGCAAGGTGCAGCTGTAGCGATGCATTGGTGTTGAGCCATGCAGTGGACGAGATCTGTTAATATTCTCCATACAACAAAGCGATGCATTGGTTCTAAGTGCGATGTGCCATTTCCAAATGTGATGCACTACTACTGCTCCTTCAGCAGAGGATCCATCGGTTGCAAGGGTGTTGTACTGGTTCTGAAGATGATACGCCAAGTCCGCTGAATGCAACAATGAGAATGCACCAGGCAAAGATGCGCCAGTTATGATTGCTGTAACAGTGAAGAATCACTGGTTCAGATGAGGATGCGTGGGTTGGCTTGAAGAAGAACCTTAGGCCTCACTACGAAGGGTCCAGACTGGGGTGGCACCTCTTAGCATGGCAGACTCGCAGATGGCAGAGTTCATGTGCAGATGCAGGTAAGACGGAAGTCTTTTATGTCCCTGAGAATTACAATTAGAAGGGACACCAACAAGCCCTTGGAGTCACTTCGCTTTGAAGAGATGCAGGTCAAGTCCTTCTCACCGAGGCAGGAAAGCGGCAGGCAGCACATCAAGGCAGGAGTCCAGCAAAGCAACAATCCAGCAGAGTGCCAGTCCTATCAGCAGCACAGCAGTTCTTCTCTCTGATAGAGTCCAGAAGTGTGCTGAAGTCATGGTGTCAGACGCCAACTACGTATACCCAGTTGTGCCTTTGAAGTAGGGGAAACTACTAAGAAGGCTTTGAAGCGCACATAGGTCCTCCATTCCGGCCCTGGCTCCAGACTCACTGCAGGGCAGCATGCAACCCTTTGTATGTGAACAGGACATAGCCTATTAAGGTGTAAGTGTGAGGCTGTGCTCAGCTCCTCTCTCCTATCTTCCAGGATGGCCCATCAAGTCAAACCTCTGGTCCCTTTGTGTGTAACTGACTAGAAGGAATACACAAAGCCTAGTTGTGATCCAACCCAAACTGCACAAAGACCAGCAGCAGTCACAAATGCCTAAATGAAGAAAATGGAAACTTTCAAAAAGTGGCATTTTCGGGACTGCAATTAGAAATCTGACTTAACTATAAGTTGGGGTTTTACATTCTGAGTCAAGAGACTCCAAATTTAAAAAGTCTATCTATTCACAATTGGGAATAAGACTTAAAATATGTACTAAGGTAATCCCATTGTTATCCTACGGGACAGATAGGCCTTTTAGTAGTAAATGACAAATTTGGGAGTTTTTCACTACCACTGCATGTAAAACTTAAAAGTGCATGTTCTGCCGTTTAAATACATTGCACCCTACCATGTGAGCTATACTTGGTCTACCCTAGGGGTGACTTATATGTATACAAAGCAAAGGTTTAGGCCTGGAAGAGATTTATCTTGTTAGGTCAAGGTGGCAGTGTAAACTGCACAGACAGGCTCAGCAATGGCAGGCCAGAGCCACTGTTAGAGGGCTACCTAAGTGGGTGACAGAATGAGTGCTGTAGACCCGCTAGTAGCATTTAATTTGAAGGCCCTGGTCACATATAGTACACTTTGCTAGGAACCTATGAGTAAATTAAATATGCCAATTGGAGATGAGCCAATATGACCATGTTTAGGCAAGAGAGCACAAGGTCGTTATCACTGGTTAGCACTGGTAAAGTGCATAGAGTCCTAAAGCTAGCAGAAACGGGGTCAGAAAAATGGAGGGAGGCAGGCAAAAAGTTGGGGTAGACCACCCTAAGGCTGTCATGTCAACACCTATTATGTGGGTGTTAGAAAGCTACACTGCACCCCACATGTTGGATATGACTTTTGGTTGAGGTTCTTCACAACTTTGCCAGGCCAGGCCTTTGTCAGACTGTCTAATTTGGTTTTTCCAATTATACACTACGGGGTTGATTATGACGGGGTTCGGAAAGGCTCCAAACGGGATTCAGATTTGGTGTATCCGATTTGGAACTTATGTTTCTGACCTAGTGGAATATATGTCCGAACGACCAATTACGATGGAAGCAAACTGTTTAGGCTGTCAGAATCGGATCCGATTGGCATTCGGACAGACCAGGTCGTTCGGAGCCAAATCGTACAGCTCTATGGACACTGTTTCTGACACGAGCAATTTAGATGGCCATTCCAAATCAGTTTGTCCGACATGAAACGGCTGTCAGAGTCTGACTTTGGGGTCCCATTGCAGGCCCCCCTTTCACGAATAGGCCTCTGGTCGGGGCCCGTGGTCGTACCAATGGGACCCTGCTTTACAACCATACACAGTGTGGCAGGAACCATGGGGTGGCCATCACAGGGTACAAGGTTTTCCACACCCACTCTTTTTTCAATGGGAGCTTGTGTTCTCGTGCGGAAAACAGGCTCCCATTGGAGACAATACGTTTCCGACCGAACGATGTTCGGAAGCATCGTAATCGGTCGGTCGGAAACGATTTTGAAACCGATTTTTTAGTTAGAGTTTACAAACATCATTGTAATCGGCCTCGAAGTTTTTAGAGTCAGAAAACAAACAGTGGTGGATTTTTATCTTCCCCTTGAGCCCATAGATATAAATATGGCAACACACAGATACTCTGATCCTGCTACATCCCTTGCACTTCTTGAGCTAAGGCTTGAGCTAATATGGTAGCTTGCAGATCATACATTGTCACACATGAAATGGTTAAAGATGATACCCTTCTACATCCCTCATGTATCTTGAGCTCAAGCCATCATGATAGGTAGCTAGCAGACTGCACTTTGTCAGACGTCAAATGAGTTGAGATTGTAAGGGTTTTCAAACAAGTTTTCTTAGTAAATTGTTTTGGACACAGACCAAATGTGAATATATTATAATGAGTTTTAGGTTACACGTTTGTAACATGTATGGTAACCCTTACGTAATTTCAATGCTGGACCCTTTATTCAGGAATGTGTCAATATCCTTTTGTAGTCTTCTATGTGCACAGTGTGATAAAATTATTAGCTCTCATGTAAAATGAGAGTTTTGTCAAGAAGCTGATATGTAGACAAGATGGTCAATTTGCTAATTGAAATACCATTTAGGGATAGTTTTCTGATGCATGGAAAGAGTTATGATTTGGTAAATGAAGACAATTCAGCATACTTCACCATGCACATGAAAGATTTCTGCATGTATTTGTCAGATATTTAAGAAAGAGATGAACAGAAATGCAGAAACGGATACATGAAATATAAGGAAAGCAGTGGAGAAACTCCTTCAAAGTTCAATTAATCAGTATCTAGGACATTGAAAGCCATTTTCAATTATGATCCTGGCTTTATATCTCTACCAGAATCCCTGCTGCAGGCAACCAGCTGTCTGACATTGACGCATTCACATTTCGAGACACAGTCCATCTGGATACCAGCCCCTCTCAAGCCCACCCTTCCCCAGTGCTTAATTTGTGCCTGTGCTTGCCAGTGCTTACACTGACACTTATTTCCTAGGGCCGGGTTTACATGTGAGAGCAGCTCACTAAGGTCACACTGTCTCCCGGCGAAGAGCTGATATCGCATGTACATCCATTCCTGCCTGGGTTCAGTGTTGCCTGATTGGAATTGGTGCGTAAGATATTTACTCTTGGAGGCACACGGACGGCACCCACCCACTATCAGAAACAGCGCGGGTGAAGTCTCTGCCTCAGCATAACAGAAATAATAGTACCTACCAATGACTGATTGAAAATGTATTTTAACCTCACCCCGTTCCTCCTTGACTGCGTTGAATCGTCAAGTGTTGCCTCCAGAGTTGGACCAATCCAGAGCAGTGTCCCCACATTTCACTCCCCAAGCCTATTGCGCAGCTGCAACATTTAGTCGACTAAACAAGCAAGCAGCGTGTAGCGCAGCAGCAGGCCTCTGTTTTACACCAAATTTCAGTAAGTAAGTAATTATTTCGTTTGCTTAACATGCACTAACTGTAAAGCTAATGTTTGGGTATTTTGAAAATAAAAGCATTTTCGGAAAGGGAGCAGGGCAGGGTTGGGGGTGGAGATGGACCTCTCTACTTCTCTGGGTTTTGGAATTGCCACAATCCCGTGTCCCAATTAAATAGCCATGAAGTATTTAGTGAAGCCCACAACGTGAAATAGCAGTGTCTGACTGGGATCGATAAAGAATTGCCCACTGACGAGCACAGAGCAGGCAAATTGTACATGGCGTTTTCGAATGCCAGTGCCTGCTGCTCGCGCCCTCTCTTGAGGTTAATTCGAAGAGTTGTGCACTCCTTTTGCTCATAATGTACACAGCACTCAGTCCTCTCTGTTTGCTTTCCCCTCTGTCACCCAGAGGCCCCTGGGGAAATGTGACGGCTTCCCTACAGTCAGCACCTCTGAAAAGCTAGAAGAGCTGGTAAAGAGTCAGCCAGGGCATTACAGCTCCCGTCATACAACTCAGTACTGAAAAAGGCATAAAGTGGAATCAAGAATATGCAAAATTTAGGGTTGGCCTGGAACAGAAAATATGCGCAGGCACCAAAGGATAAGTTTCCCCAATTAATGAATTAGTCAGCTAGAGAATAAACCAATGTTTGCAAATTGAGGCACCTTTGAATTTGTAAAGAATGCTGTATAAGTACTTTTAAGATATGGAAGTCCTTGTGAATTTGAGTTTGCTGTAGATAATGTTTGGTTCAATACCAGGGAAATCAACAGTAAATACCAGCCCAGTAGACCATAAAACACGCCCACAAACAGTCCCAAAAAATGGCCCTACTCTGACCTGTCAGAGCAGCCCATCACTACCTGATTGCCCTATAGGCCTGTCCGCGCCTGGCAGCCTTGGCATTCAGCATGCTGACATTCAGTAGCACCAACCACTCTCTTCTTAGTAAAACTTTGAGCCACGCCACTTATTCTTTTACAAATTAAATACTGCCCTTGCCAAATATGCAGCCTGTCAGACCATAGAAAATATTTGTGACATTCTCATGAAAACGGTGACTGCTGAAAGAGATGGTTTGAATGGTAAAGCAAGCAATCTTTGCATTTCAGGCTTTTATGTACATTAAAGGTGCGTTTTTCCTGTTGATAAAAAACATAATTCAGAGAGAAAAAGTAGAGATTTGTGTTCACGGTGTCCTCTAACATCTGGAATGCATTTCGATTAATTAATGATAAAAAGAAATGTTCTGTGTTGCGGCTCATTGGTGATAACACCATGTAGCTGAAAAACATGACCTGCATATCCGCAGAGGTTTGATGCATGCCCAACTTCTCCCTTGGATGTTTTAGCCTTCAAGTTAAGAATATTCATGCAAGAACGATGATAAACGAAAAAAAAAGCTTTCCCTTAAATGTGTATTTGTTCAAGCAGGGACATCGTCGAATTAAATGTGTGTGACAGTGTTCAGAGATGAGAGTATTATATTAAGACCCTATATAGACCCTTGTCGTCCCAATTCCACTAAAACGTGTTTTCTAAACCTGGAATGAAATCTTTCAGATGAACACAAGCGAGTTGTTTAAGTGATGGCTGTGGATCAAACTGACCCCGTTAGATTATTTTTTACAGCCCAATCTCCAATCATTGCAGCTTGTATGAAACTGAAAATATAAAATACGGAAGATAAATCCGCGTGCCTTATTAGCTGCGCCATTGTTTTTAGCATTTGCATGATATTATTAAACCAATATACCAGCTAAAAAAGTAATAGAGTCGGGAAAAGGCTTTATATACACGTTCATTAATTGCAAGTATAGGAGTATGTATGTATTAATGTCAAAGTTGAAGAATAATTTAGCATCTTGCTTAATGGGGCTTGGAAGATAGAATGGAAAACCGTTTAATTTTAGCTGTTTAAGAGGGAAAATGTGTTGGCTCGGAAAGGAAGTACAGGTGCTGTCAGAATTATAATTGAAATTATGAATAGCTCGAAAGCATAAAATCGCAAGTGAATCCGATGTATCCGATGTTTCACTGTATTCAGGATTCCACAAGACAGGCTGCTTGGCAGACAGAGTATGTTGTGGTAAAATCAGCGAAAGCCTGGTTTTGACAGATTTAAAACTGTCAAGGCTATACCGAGAGTAGGCTGTTATCGCAGGAGGCAGATAAGAAGATAAAATGAGTTCAAATTCGGTTTCACTTGGATTTTTCAAGTCTAATTACAGAGTCCTGAATCATTTGGTGCTATACCAATGTTCAGAGTGGGGTTGCTGCTATCAATGTTACATCACTGAAGTCATAGGGACTGTGAAAAATCCAAGTGTCACAGAAAAAACAAGTGTAGCACCTCCATTCAGCAAAACAGTGGTAAGTGTGGGGTAGGTAGCAGATGGCGTATTTTGGATCCCACTCTGTTGTGAATGTATTATTAAGGCATTGTGTGGGAGTGCACTGTCATTTACAGACCACACGTCGTTCATTAAAATGGCCCCTACATTTGCACAACCGTGTAGGTTCACAAATCACACTACGGAGAGCATAACGATAATGTATGGAAGTTGGGTTTCCATAAATATGTATCATGTGCCTATTAACAAGTAGTGTGTCTTCGTTTCTTTCTATCTTAATACAATGTTTGTTTCTATCACACTTAGAATTAAAACAAATGTGCTTCATGGGTGCTTTCATAACTGCTAATAGTGGGGCATATTACCAACAACTAGCGATAATTATCGCTGTGTTGGCTTAGCAGCAGTATTTTTATCGCCGAGCTGCGGCGATTTTTATCGCTTAGGAACCTTGCTATTATCAAGGTTTATCTCCTAAGCGATAAAAATCGCCCGAAATGCATGAATATCGCTGAAAAGTCAGCGATATTCATGCATTACCGAGCAAATGCTCTTAGCCATGTTATCCACCTCCCATTGGATAACATGGCTAAGACCTGCTCAGGGCAGGTGTTAGCTTTTGGAGATATTCGCGCTTAGCGCGAATATCTCCAAAAGTTGGTAATAGGAGATAGCGATGTTAGCGACTGTTTCCAGTCGCTAATATCTTGGCACGCCCACTTTGCATGTCATTAGTGATAAATTTCACTGACATGCAAAACGGGGCCCAAGATGGTCGCTATCTCCTAGTAGCTGTCGCTAACTGGTGGGAGATAATTTTAACTCCGCTTTCTTGGCTTTTAAAGCCAAAAAAGCGGAGATAAACCCCCTTGATAATATGCCCCAGAGTCTGAAATATGTGTACAGTTCATTTACAGTTATTTAATTTATGTTGTGAGTTGGGGAAATAAACTGACATACTACAGCCTTTCCTTTTACTTCCTGTACGCCAGTTTGATTATCACCTACATGACTTTTACAAATTTGCAGTCATAGAATTAAGCAGACCCAGCAGTTACTAGTTTCAGAATAGGACTCATTTTGTCATAAGACAGCCTGACATTTTACCTTTGTCTTTGAATGTACAGCAAATATGCCAAGATAAACACAAAATATAAGGCATCATTTACTTTCTGAGCTCGAGCAGGGTTATTTTTGGGAGTGCTGCAGGCCCTGTCTCCCCCCACCCCGCACTTGAATTTCTAGTGCCTATTTCTGAAACCTAAAATGGAAATAGGAGCAGGTGATGGGTGCATTTGTGCACACGTAAAATACAAGGTAACATTCGTTAAATCATATCAAGGCGTAACCTAAAATATACACAATTTCAGAAAATGCATGCTTCCATGGTCAAATTAGAAAATATAACCTCATCCCGAACAGTACATGGTGAGGTCCATAACTGAGATAACATTGGGCACTGAAGAATGCTGGTGATGAGATCAACATTAAGGTAAGAACATTGGAAGAGAATGGAGCCAGCTCCACATAGCAGAGCCAACATGACCCAAATTATGTCGAGCAGCCAAAAGAGAGACCCCCTTGTTTCCTCACACAGCTACAGAAAACAAAAACTAGACTGTGACTGTTCCCACCGGTGACCAGCTCTCAAGATACTTGTTGTTGGCTACATTAGGAGGGTGTGAATGGCAGGATTTAGGCCTAGCACAGACTGAACTGTCGCCTGTAGAGCACGTACCATGATGGTTTAACACATTGAGCCACAATGTCGTACAGAATAGAGAGGATATACAAAAACAAAATCACCCTGTTCTATTAATATGTTCTAAAATGAGGAAACATATCAGGAATTTCTGAGAAGAATCATAAGTGGGATGCAACACAGCCAACCACTGATCCCTCCCTCTCAATCAAGGAGTTGATGAACCGCATGCCCAGTTTATCCAACAGCTGAAAACATTGCAAGATGCCCAACCCAACAAGCTCCTTGCCGGCGCTAACAAATCTTACAACAGTGAATTCTTTATAACCACATGTCTAGTTTGCAGTTATTTTCTTCGGTCCTCTCACCAAAGTTTTTCCCGGTCATCATCTACTCATTTTAGCTAAAGGTGCATATACACGTCTTCCACCTGATACGCAGCCTGCATAGCCACACACCTGGGTACTTAATATAAGGAATTATGTGTACAGTCCCTGTTAGAAAGTCACCCTTTTCAACTGTTCACCCCCAATTTTTGTGTGCTGCTTGGTACTAATGGTAGCTGACTCTGACCGTGCCCTGAGTCTTGCTAGTCAGGCTCAGGGCCAGTGCTATGTTAAACACACAAACATGCATTGAGGTACACTTATATTTGGCATGACCTACCCTATAAGTCCCTAGTAGATCATAAGGTAAGGGGATGAAAACTACCTATACGTCTTTAGTATATAATAGGGCCTGACAGTTTAGAGGCCAGCAGCCTTTATTATGTACTTGTATACATACACTGCTGGGAGCCTGAGGACATTTTAAAAGCAGCCCTGAGTTCCAGCACTGCTTTTAAAGCGTACGTTCACTGCAAACTCAACTTTGGTGGCACAGGCACTATAAAAGTGATAATAAACATTATTGTTACATATCAGGTACCACCAAGGTCTCACCTTAGGTGTTCCAATGGTGGGGGCTCAGTTAGCTATAAGCAGTGTCCCTATAAAAATGGTTTATAAACCCTGGTGATGGAAGACTACCCTGTTAATGTTTCCCCAGTGTAGGAAATCCACTGCAAAGTTAACTTTGAGGCTGTGTGTGCTGTGAAGTATTAATCTAAATCATTATATATTAGGCTACCCTTAGTTCTCCCCTAGGTGTCCCAGGGGTAGGGGTGTCCTGTAATTATGAGCAGGGTCCTTATAAAATATGTTTTATAAACCCTGATGAGAATGGAATTGCACATTTAATTTTCTCCATTGTAGATACCTGGCCTCATAGACTAACATGAAAATATGTTATGGATGCATAACTATTGCTAGGAAATTATAGAAAATATAGTTCAAAGATTTAACAACATGCTATTGATAAATCCAATAGATTGCTCTTGTTGAACTTATTATAACTTGTACAGAAAAGAAGTTATAACACTAAGGCAAAATACAGCCTTCCTGCATAAGGTGATAAGTGGCTCTCCAGGGGAGAGGCTATCTGCTGGAGAGAATGCTCCGAAGCTGTACAGGAATGCCAGGTCAAAGGGGAGGGGCTGTAAAGCATGAGGCTTCAAAGGTGGACAGGACAGGCAGTGAATGCCAGGTCTACCTACCCATGTGCACAAACCAGATAGCAGGCTTAACAAATGAATTTGCAGATGTTAGGGGGAGGAGAGCTATGGAAATGAGCCACAGTGAGAGCTGGTTTAGTTAGTGCTTATTGCTCTGCTGAAATTTCAGCCTTCATGGATTTTTGAAGAATAGTGCTTTCTTGGACAATATGATGTCGCACATTGGAGGGAGTGGTCATGCGCTTGGGCAGCCCTCTGCATCTCATTGGTCAGGGGTGTCCTCCTCATGATGGGAAGAAGGTGAGAATAAATATGTGAGAGGTGCATAGCCTCTCAGTTCTGCTGCTCTGATGACTTTGCCTTATTTTAAGAAGGAGTAAGGTGTGGACTCCCTGCAGCTACGGGGTAACAGAGCTTAACTGATCCTTCTTTAGCAAGAGTCCCCCTCATGGATTGTGTCTAGTTGACTTTTAAGGGATTGACAATGTACATTATGGGAAGTGTAGTCCAGGCCTGCCAAGCACAGATCTAGGAGATTCCAGACCCTTGGAGTTGTGTTTTGTACCCCTGGAACTTACAAGGAAACATTCTTGAAGGGCCTCCATAAGTTTGGGAACTGACGCAGTACAAATGGCCATTGAGGCCCCCCTAGAGCAGGTGAACATGCGTCTCAAAAGTGCTGGGCGGACAGACAGTGCAGCTGAAAGAGAGGCCACATTGATGTCCCGGAGAAGGGATACACTTAACTGGCGCACTTACCGGGGGTGCGAAAGAGATTTATGCAATGGCGCAGGTAGACCCAGCGGTGTCACTAAAGTCCAACACTTGCCCTCTGGGCATTGGTCAGGGAACAGTCCGCATAGGGTGGCCTGCAAAGGCCTGGTCTGGGATACCGGGAGAGTGTGCCTTGTCTTGAGGATTGAAGTGGAACACACCTGAAGGGGCATGCAGGATACTAGAGTCAACATGACCTCCGCAAGAAGTAAGAAAGGTGGGAACATCAAGGACTTCTTTCTTAAGCACTCAGGCCACCCAAACAGTGAGTTCCAGGCACCCACAAGCAGGGTGACCTCCCCAATTGGAGAAGAGATGGATGCCCCTATTACACGTCAATACTTGGAAAAACATTTCTCAGGGTTGAGAGAGGACCTCCTTACAGTAAAACGAGTGTTGGCTAGGGACCTCGAAGCAGTACGCAAAGAAGTAACGGTAATCGCGATTGTGTAGACGCTATGGAGGTGCGGAGTCCACCAGAGATGAAGAGATTGAACAACTGCAACAAGAAGTCCAATATTTACATTTGCAAGCAAATGCAGAGGATTTGGAGATTCGCTCCAGGCATAATTATATTCACATACAAGGTGCCCCATGAGAGGTCGAAAATAGAGACATTGAGTCATACATTGAAGAATTGTTTGCATATATCTTGGAAAACACCTCCGCTTCGGATGTCCAGTTGGACAGGACGCACAGAGTTGGCCATTGGGGACCGAGCTCTGCGAGGACCATAGACATCCTGACCTGTGTACACAATAATACTCTAAAGGAAGGTATCCTGAAGAAAGCGAAAAACATGCCCACAATACGGTACAAGGATCAGCCTCTACCAGGACATTGCAGCATCCACACTCCAGAAGCGGAAGGAGTTCTGCCCAGTTACAAGCTTTTTGCATACGCAGAAGAGAGCATATTCTTGGGGACATCCTTTTCGGCTCATCTTTCGGTGGCAGGACCATCTGCACCAGATACGCTACTTGTTGGATGCCTGTTCGCTGCTTCAAATAGAGATGACAGGGGAGTACCCCCGAGAGGAGGCACCTACTAATCCTGGTGGCAGTGACCACTAGAGATGGATAGAGAGTCAACATGACCTCCGCAAGAAGTAAGAAAGGTGGGAACATCAAGAACGTCTTTCTTAAACACTCAGGCCACCCAAACAGTGAGTTCCAGGCACCCACAAGCAGGGTGACCTCCCCAATTGGAGAAGAGATGGATGCCCCTATTACACGTCAATACTTGGAAAAACATTTCTCAGGGTTGAGAGAGGACCTCCTTACAGTAAAACGAGTGCTGGCTAGGGACCTCGAAGCAGTACGCAAAGAAGTAACGGTAATCGCGATTGTGTAGACGCTATGGAGGTGCGGAGTCCACCAGAGATGAAGAGATTGAACAACTGCAACAAGAAGTCCAATATTTACATTTGCAAGCAAATGCAGAGGATTTGGAGATTCGCTCCAGGCATAATTATATTCACATACAAGGTGCCCCATGAGAGGTCGAAAATAGAGACATTGAGTCATACATTGCAGAATTGTTTGCATATATCTTGGAAAACACCTCCGCTTTGGATATCCAGTTGGACAGGACGCACAGAGTTGGCCATTGGGGACCGAGCTCTGCGAGGACCATAGACATCCTGACCTGTGTACACAATAATACTCTAAAGGAGGGTATCCTGAAGAAAGCGAAAAGCATGCCCACAATACGGTACAAGGATCAGCCTCTACCAGGACCTTGCAGCATCCACACTCCAGAAGCGGAAGGAGTTCTGCCCAGTTACAAGCTTTTTGCATACGCAGAAGAGAGCATATTCTTGGGGACATCCTTTTCGGCTCATCTTTCGGTGGCAGGACCATCTGCACCAGATACGCTACTTGTTGGATGCCTGTTTGCTGCTTCAAATAGAGATGACAGGGGAGTACCCCCGAGAGGAGGCACCTACTAATCCTGGTGGCACTGACCACTAGAGATGGAGAAGGGTCACTCTAGGCAAGATGGGATGCGACTCAGATCAAGAAGCTATAGCACTCGAGAGGAAGGACCTTCTGAACAAATTGGTGGAAGATACAACAGGCGAGCCTGCTTGAAGGAACGTGATGCACACCTAAAGCTGGGCGGTGGGGGGTGGAAAGACGACAAGAGGGTGAGAGAGAATGGCCACGTCCCCATACAGAGAAACTTCCGGCAGCGGAGAGACAGACTGTATTGTCACCTCTCTGTTCCAGGGACTTTGGTTCTTTGTTACTACTGTTAAGGGTTTGGGTTATTTTTATGGGTGCTTATGAAACAATTGCTTCGTACACAAGGATTCATCTGACAAGGGGCGGGCTTCTACTGAGCTGTCGAGCGGGGTAAGGGAGTTTGAGAGAGATCAGAGAAGAGAGAGAGAGATACTGACGTGCTGATGCCACCTACACCGCTGACCCTCCATGTCAAAGGCTCAAACAGTCCCGAAAAGAGGTGGGCAATACTGGCCTACCTAGAGTAGATTGAGCTGAGTTGTGCCTTCTCCAGAAGATGCAACGTTTAGGCAAAGATTGGTCCAAGATGAGGTCCCGAGCCTTCCCACTGCAATTCTTCTCCTTACTGCCACAAAAGAACATGGGTGGCAATACTGTTTGCTCGATCCTTTAAAGGAAAGATTGAATTGGCTTCTGGGGTACAGGATCCATTTTGGTCAACACACAATTGTGCTGGGATCCGTATATGTCCCCAATGAGGGGCAAGATGGTTTCCTACAGGAGGCCGTATTGGATGTTTTAATGGTTCCTGATAGGTGGGTGATCATGGGCAGGGACCTCAACTTAGTTTTCAGCAATGCAGTTGATTGTTCAACACAGAGTCAGGGAACAATCGGGGAGGTCAGTCAGGGAACAGTCGATACATTGCGGGAGCTGGTACATTGGCAACATACAGCATTACAAACACCCACACACTAGGGACTACACATACTACTCCCAGGCACATAAGATGTACGCAAGGTCGGACCACTTTTTGGGCAGAGGGGAGGTTCTGGAGGCAACCACAGAAGTTCAAATTGATCTTTGATCCTTGTTGTAGCTCCTGGTGCTTACGAGAAACCCCCTAGGCCCAGCCTGACAAGGTCGTACAGATAGAGAATGCAATCAAAGTGTACCTAGCAATTAACGATACACAGGAGACCCTTTATTTATTTATTTAATGAGTTTTATATAGCGCTGGCTAGACCCGTAGGTATCAGAGCTCTTTACATTCGGATACACAATATTACAGAAAATGATAACAATTTGTCACCAACGTCAATAACCTTGTCAATATGTCAATAACCTTGTCACCAACGGTTTGGGAGGCCATGAAGGCAGTAGTGAGGGGGAATTGATTGCATTATCCACAGTGGATAACAGGGAGCGGCGCAACAAACGCACTCAGTTACAGGAATAAGTGCGCAAGGTGGAGCGCATACATCATAGAACCGGGGCCCCTAGAATCTGGCGCCAGCTAGAAGCGGCCAGGAACGAATTAGCAGGACTAGGATTGGACTGGGCAGAGTATTCCATACTTCGCCTAAAATATGCATTTTATGCCGGAGCCAATAAGCCAGAGAGGATGCTACTGAACAAGCTCCGGGGCCAAAGGCAAGCGAACACGGTCGAAACCCTACTGGTGGACAATGCATTAGAGGTAACGAGTGATGAGGAGGTGCCCGGCCAGTTTCATTGACTTTTATAAAGCTCTATATTCTGCACTAAACCTCCCACTCCAAGAGATTGAGACATACTGCTGGAGAGCCTTCCCCATATCCTAGCTTGGAAGGATGGCAGCACTGAAAATAATGGTCCTTCTTCAGATTATCTATATATTCGCAACACTTCCATTGTGGCCCCCTCTCAGTACACTTGAGACTCTACAAAGGGCTTTTCAAGCTGTTGTGTGGGCAGGTCAGCACTCATGCATTAAGCGGGAGCTCCCCTGGCAAGCTCCTGAAAAAGGTGGGCTGGTGGTCCCATGTCTGCTTCGATATTTCCAGGCAGCACAGGTTAGATATCTGGTGGAATGGCCATTCCCAGATTCGGAGAAAAACTGGCTCTTCAAGGACAGTGCCCTGGCTGGAATATCTGTTTGGAAAGTCCCTTTCCTGAATAGAGCACACCGCCTCCCCCAGCCTGTAATCATCAACAGTACCTAAACCTTCTCTGGGTCTGGGACGGAGTGACAGTTAAAGGTGGCTTGACATCCTTTCCCTCACTGCTTACCCCTAGTGGTAGCGAATCCATGTTTTTCCCCAGGACTGAACTTAGTGACTTTTCAGCCATGGGAAAAACAAGGCTTTAGATCAATAGGACACCTCTTTGATCTAGAGGGTACCCTCTCCTTTATCAAAATGTGCCGAGACAATGACCTTCTCTGCTTGAAGGTAGGTGATGCACACCTAAAGCTGGGCGGTGGGGGATGGAAAGACGACAAGAGGGTGAGAGAGAATGGCCACGTCCCCATACAGAGACACTTCCGGTAGCGGAGAGACAGACTGTATTGTCACCTCTCTGTTCCAGGGACTATTGTTCTTTGTTACTACTGTTCAGTGTTTGGGTTATTTTTATGGGTGCTCATGGAACAATTGCTTGGTACACAAGGATTCATCTGACAAGGGGAGGGCTTCTACTGAGCTGGCGAGCGGGGGAAGGGAGTTTGAGAGAGATCAGAGAAGAGAGAGAGAGATACTGACGTGCTGATGCCACCTACACCACTGACCCTCCATTTCAAAGGCTCAAACAGTCCCGAAAAGAGGTGGGCAATACTGGCCTAGCTAGAGTACATTTGAGCTGAGTTGTGCCTTCTCCAGAAGATGCAACGTTTACGCAAAGATTGGCCCAAGATGAGGTCCCGAGCATTCCCACAGCAATTCCTGTCCTCACTGCCACATAAAAGAACATGGGTGGCAATACTGTTTGCTCGATCCTTTAAAGGAAAGATCAAATTGGCTTCTGGGGTACAGGATCCATTTTGGTGAACACACAATTGTGGTGGGATCCGTATATGACCCCAATGAGGGCAAGATGGTTTCCTACAGGAGGCCATATTGGATCTTTTAGTGGTTCCTGATAGGTGGGTGATCATGGGCAGGGACCTCAACTTAGTTTTCAGCAATGCAGTTGATTGTTCAACACAGAGTCAGGGAACAATCAGGGAGGTCAGTCAGGGAACAGTCTATACATTGCAGGAGCTGGTACATTGGCAACATACAGCATTACAAACACCCACACACTAGGGAATACACATACTACTCCCATGCACATAAGATGTACGCAAGGTCGGACCACTTTTTTGGCTATGGGGAGGTTCTGGAAGCAACCACGGAAGTTGAAATTGATCTTTGATCCTTGTTGTTGCTACTGGTGTTTACGAGAGACCCTCTAGGCCCAGTCTGACAAGGTCATACAGATAGAGAATGCAATCAAAGTGTACCTAGCAATTAACGATACACAGGAGACCCTTTATTTATTTTATTTATTTATTTAATGAGTTTTATATAGCGCTGGCTAGACCCGTAGGTATCAGAGCGCTTTACATTCGGATACACAATATTACATAAAATGATAACAATTTGTCACCAACGTCAATAACCTTGTCAATATGTCAATTACCTTGTCACCAACGGTTTGGGAGGCCATGAAGGCAGTAGTGAGGGGGGAATTGATTGCATTATCCACAGTGGATAACAGGGAGCGGCGCAACAAACGCACTCAGTTACAGCAATAGGTGCGCAAGGTGGAGCGCATACATCATAGAACCGGGGCCCCTAGAATCTGGCGCCAGCTAGAAGCAGCCAGGAACGAATTAGCAGGACTAGACTTGGACTGGGCAGAGTATTCCATTCTTCGCATAAAATATGCATTTTATGCCGGAGCCAATAAGCCAGAGAGGATGCTACTGAACAAGCTCCGGGGCCAAAAGCAAGCGAACACGGTCGAAACCCTACTGGTGGACAATGCATTAGAGGTAACGAGTGATGAGGAGGTGCCCTGCCAGTTTCATTGACTTTTATAAAGCTCTATATTCTGCACTAAACCTCCCACTCCAAGAGATTGAGACATACTGCTGGAGAGCCTTCCCCATATCCTAGCTTGGAAGGATGGCAGCACTGAAAATAATGGTCCTTCCTCAGATTATCTATATATTCGCAACACTTCCATTGTGGCCCCCTCTCAGTACACTTCAGACTCTACAAAGGGCTTTTCAAGCTGTTGTGTGGGCAGGTCAGCACTCATGCATTAAGCGGGAGCTCCCCTGGCAAGCTCCTGAAAAATGTGGGCTGGTGGTCCCATGTCTGCTTCGTTATTTCCAGGCAGCACAGGTTAGATATCTGGTGGAATGGCCATTCCCAGATTCGGAGAAAAACTGGCTCTTCAAGGACAGTGCCCTGGCTGGAATATCTGTTTGGAAAGTCCCTTTCCTGAATAGAGCACACCGCCTCCCCCAGCCTGTAATCATCAACAGTACCTAAACCTACTCTGGGTCTGGGACGCAGTGACAGTTAAAGGTGGCTTGACATCCTTTTCCTCACTGCTTACCCCTAGTGGTAGCGAATCCATGTTTTTCCCCAGGACTGAATTTAGCGACTTTTCAGCCATGGGAAAAACAAGGCTTTAGATCAATAGGACACCTCTTTGATCTAGAGGGTCCCCTCTCCTTTATCAAAATGCGCCGAGACAATGACCTTCCCAAGAGGGAGAGATTTCGGTATATCTAGATTAGACACTGGTTGATGGAGCTGGAGACACAAGAGTCGGCACAGTGCCGGTTAACTAGCTACGAGAAGTGGCTATTAGGCAAAGACATTTGATATCAGATCTCTGTACATTGCTTTTAGATAAGCCCCTCGAATCCAGATCAGTGGCACAATGACAATGGGAAAAAGAAATAGGACGGGAGCTGTCACATGGGGAGTAGCGGGACATTTTTTCCCGAGTGAGACACACAGCCCCTAATGTAGGTAGTACTGAAATGGCGATGAAGATAGACGCCTGTTCGTATTTGACCCCACGTCGCTTGCATAGAGCAAACCCAAAGCGTAGTGACAGATGCTGGAGATGCAATATTGCTCATGGGGACACTGGTACATATTTAATGGGAATGACCCTCCCTGACCCAATATTGGACAGATGTGCTCTCAGAGATAGATCACCACATAGATAGTCAGTTTCCCAGATTTCCGCCCTATTTTCTGTTGGGCCTCCTTAATCCACTGACCTTTCCCCTCACGTCAAGGAGAGGCAGGCATACAGCGCTGGTGCTGGGTATGGCTCATCAGATGATTTTAGCCTTGTAGGGCATGGACAGACTCCCGACAAAGCTGGGGGTCACTAACCCAAAATTACAATGACCCTACACTCCCAAGTTGACACCTTCTGGGAGGTTTGGCAGTCATTCATCTCCCTATTATCGCAAGAATTTACAGAGCTCACTTGCCCTAGGTGTCTCAAATATTACACTTAACTAATTCATAAATGTGCCCCCCGTGGAGTCCCTAAGGACCATTGACATTTTTGTGTTCCAACATCACAGAGAATCTTGAGCACCCAAGTGGGGAGATTTTGGTGAGGGAAGCTGTTGTGGGCAGGGGAGTTGTGCAGTTCCTTTTTAATTATATGTTCAAAACATGTGGCCAGTAGCCTGACACTAGCTGAATGTTGATGCTTCATCAGTGATTCTTTCGATTGTTTTCTTCACTTGCTGCTGCAACAAATAAACACCTTTAAAACTAAATACTGTACATGCAGACACTGCAGTGGCATGTCTGAGCCACATCTGAAAGGCTACTTGTGTGGGTGGACAATCAGTATTGCAGGCCCACTAGTAGCATTTGATTTACAGGTCCCGGCACACACAGAGCACTTTACTAGGGACTTACTGATAAAACAAATATGTCAATCATAGAGAACCAATCAGAATTACAATTACAAGAGGAGTATTTGCACTTTGGCATTGATCAGCAGTGGAAAAGTGCCCGGAGTACATAAACCAACAAAAATTAAATGCAGCACACAGTAAACAAATACAGGAGGTAGAGGCAAAATTTCAGTAAAAACCAAGCGAAGGATGCCGGATCTAACAGTACCAATTAAGTGTTTGTCATCAAACTGCCACTTTCCAGTCATCTGTATATCCAGCTGTGCTTGAACACGTATGACTCATGGGTAATCCCTGGATTTGTGATACAATTTCAGTGATTATCTTGTCCTCATCCTGGGCCTCATCTGCTCTGTCTGGGATGACTCCTGGTGGCCCACAGCTCTTGGAGCACCCCACACTCACAGATCACATCCAAAACCTCAGTATCATCCTGAGTCCTCGCTCTCAATAAACCACCAGATCAATGCCATCTCGTCCTCCTGTTTCCACATGTTCCACCTGCTCCGGAAGATCTTCAAGTGGATCCTCACTGAGACTAATAAACAGACACCCATGCACTTGTCAGCAGCAGACTTAACTACTGCAATGCACTCTTGGTCAGCACCATGTAAAAACAAAAAAATAAGAAAGCAAATCACCCAAGATGCCCCTGCCAGATTCACCCTGTACATCCCTCGCAACAGCCATATCACCAGCCATCTGAGAGACCTCCACTGGCTCCTGGTCAAGAAAAGGATCACATAGAAGCTCCTCCCTCATGCCTACAAAACCCTCCATAACGATGGAACCACATATCTCAACCACTGTCTCTCCTTCCACACCTCCACCAGACATCTTGGCTCAGCCCATAACGGCCTGTGCAAAATGCCATAGATCTGTAGGGTGACCGCTGGAGAAAGATCCTTCTCCTTCGTCAGTGCAAGGACCTGGAACTCCCTTCCTCTGCATCTCAGGCAATCGCCATCTCTGCCTCAATTCAGGAAGGACTTCAAGGCCTGGCTCCTTGACTGAACAGCAGACCCCTCACAGCACCTTGCGACTCTTACAGGTGAGTAGTCATGCCCTGCAAAACCCTGATGAATTGATTGACTTTCATATTAAAGAAATGCATGTTTTTCTGGTTCCTTACAAGGTATTCATGATGGGATCGGTGTGGGTCAATTTGGTCAGACGCATTTCCTCACCATTCCTAGGCATGTATATGTGGTGGTGAATATTGGGAAGCATGGCATCGAGGAAAGTGTGGAAGAAATGTGAAAGCACACTTTGCAACACCCCGCCTGCAACAGCTACCACATCCTGGTAACTACCATTGGCTAATATGTGTAACAAGCAAAACATCTGGACATGGGAAAATGTGGAATTGCTGCACAGAATACTGCTTTCTAGGTGTGGCTTTCAGAGGGCAATTAATGCCAAAATTACATAGCTACTTAGCCCTGCATTTGTCTTACATCTCTTCCTCTGATCAGAAACTTTCAGCCTGACACCTAATATCCTCTCTTGTCTCCACCTCCTCCTTTGCTGAGCAGCCAATATGCACATCCTACTTGTTATCACGTACAGGGAAGCCTTTATGGACAGACATGCTGCATTCTGGGCCAGCTTTTATAGTTTGTCCCCATTAACCATTGGTTTGAATTGTTGGTAAATTGCATGTAAAAATGGACTATTTGACACCACTCACACATCCCATTTGCAAGTCAGCATTAGTGATTCCCTAATACCGACTCACTATTTCTTTTCGCAAATCAGTTGCATCACTATTTTTGGGTTGCAAATAGCTTTCGTACAAAAACCTAAGACTCAGCACAACATTACCTACCCTTTTTTTACATCACAAATACTTAACAGCTACATGACATGAAGGTGCACTTAGCACGTTTCTTGTGTGATTTAAGGATTAGCGTGAGTGTTGCACTTGACATCATTATTGGAGTGTGCATTCACAGTAGGATTAGAGAATTTACTCACATTGTGTGTTTTTCCTTAACTGATAGAGATATTATTTGAAATCTAACTAATGTATTTACTATATCAATGAAATTTGACTTTCATAATGTGTGCTTTAATATCTTGAAGGACATTTATTGATTAGCAAACTAGTTAGAATCCATCCTCATATATGTAGGATGAGATAAAACTTTTATGTAATGTCTGAATTAATACTTCATATATTTGGTTCAAATGTAGTAATATATGTTCAGAATTTTACATATAATGCAAGTTTAATTCACTGAAAACTTATATTCATTTGTGTTTAAATGTGTATATGCATATTGAATGTGCAGCGTTGAGTTAGTATTATAACGTGTCCTGACTAGGCCTGTACTTCATCATACTGCATGAATACTGTTTTTTGGTTAAAGTGGCATTTCTTGCATGTATTCACATGCATTGTTAGCTTGAGAAAGATACATAACTGTGCTAGCAATAAAGAACATGTCTGAGCAGAAGACCTTGATAAAAGAACATGGGGAGCCAGAGCAGCAACTGAAAGGCCTATTCAAGAATATTATTAGATTTTTAGAACCATTCAGTTAGCTGGAACTCTACTTTTGTTATTTAGATGTATCCAAGCATAGACAACAGAACTTGCGAATCTTTTTTGAACGCCAGATAATTTTTTTGATCGTTTGTAATGCTCTGAGTGAATTGCTTGTTTGCCTTATATGGGTCCACCTAAATTTCTTTCTTAGGCTGGGACTACTTGTTGCTATTTTATAATTCTATAGCATGGTTTTAAGAGTTGTGTATCTTAACTTGATTTTGAATTTGTAATAAAACTTCTTAACCCTAGCAACAGATTCTTGGTGCTCATTGTGTAGCCAAATGGGTTGCACTGTAAATGTAATTACATTGATGTCAATGTTAACCCCATCATCTCTCAGTCTAAGAAAAATGTTAATTTGAGGATCAATGGTAAGCCAGTGGGCCCAGAAAGCGCTGTATCAAATCTGGTAGCATGTCGGCTGGTTCTCCAATGATGTAAGGGAGTGTTAGAGAGTCCAACCTAGAAACTGCCCAAGGGAGGTCCAGACCCCAAAAGAATGATTAATGAAGTTGCAGCAGTTCAAAAACAACTTATAGTAGTGTAGGAGTGTGAGTATACATCAGGTTACAGATGCCTAGATTATGGGATTGAGCATTGGCTGTGTGTTGTTCTAAAGAGAGTATTTTCTCCCACACAACAGTGCTGCAACTTTCTTCAGTTTTTTTCAGAAGGAACAATCTCTAAGCACTCAGAACTGGCGTTGGCACCACAAGGCAGGTCAGAAGTGCCAGCAGTGGAGTTCAAGGAAGCTGCAAGTGAAGTCTTTCTGTTCCTGAGGCTTCTTAATAGGAGGCAAGTGCTACAACAAGCCCTTGGAGAATTATCTTAAGCAGGATACCACAGCAAGGCAAATGTCAAGCCATTTCCACTGCCCACAGACATAAGCAGTAACTGCAGGCCATCTCAACAAAGAAACACACAGCAAAGTGGCAGCACTCCCCCTGGCAGTTCTTCAGCTCTTCTTCTTGGCAGGATCCTCTTAACCCAGAAGAAATCTAAAGTATTGGGTTCTAGGTCTAATACTAATGCGCCTTTCTCTGTTTGAAATCTCTTGCTCAGTAAAAGCAGTTCTGTTCTCCCTGGTCCAGCCACAATACAAGGGGGGAGACAGCATTGTGCAGGGCAGCCACAGCCTATTATGGTGCTAGTGACAACTCCTCCCACCACTCTACCCCAGGACTGCTCATCAGAATATGCAGGGTACACCTTAGCTCCCTTTGTGTGAGTGTCTGAGTGAATGCACATATAGCTCCTTTCATTCTAAAACCAGACATTGAATACACAGGCAGGCAGAGGCACAGGATGGTTAAACAAGAAAATGCCCACTTTCTAAAAAGGGCATTTTCAAACACACAATTTAAAGATGGTATTTACTAAAAGATGTGCTATTAAATTCTGAGCTCAGGGAGCCCAAACTCCAAATCCCTTGCTATTCCAAATTGAACAATACACTTGCAAATGGTTACAAGGCAGCTCCAATGATAGCCTATGAGAGACTTAGTCCTTGCAATAGGGAGAAAGGAAAATGTTAGCATTTCACTATCAGGGCATGTAAAATAAACCATACATGTCCTACCTTTCACATACACTGTACCATGCCCATGGGGGTACATTAGGCCTACCTTAGAGGCCTTATATATAAGAAACTTCAAGGTTAGGACCTGGCAGGTAGTAAAATTACACATGCAGATACCTCAGGGGCAGGTCTGAGATGCATTTGAAAGGCTACTTGTGTTCGTGCACAAGCAGTGTTGCCAGCCCACTAGTATCATGTGAATTACAGGTCCTGGGCACACACAGAGCACTTTACTACGGTGTTACCAGTAAAACAAATATGCCTAGGTAAGGTAAGTATACTTGTAAAGCGCACTGTTACTCCATCTCGGAGTGTCCTGGCGCTGTATACCGCTGGGGAACCCATCCTGGCTTTCCCTGTGAAACGGTCCCTCCTGGGCACCTCCAAGGTGAAGTCAGCCATACCCGGCGCTGATGGGGCCGTTGTGGAGATTAAGCAGGCTATTGCCCAGAGTTGCAGAGTGGGACCCATGGTTAGCGTAGGCACCTCGGCGAGAATTATCGAGTCCGCAACATTGACCCAAGACCCTGCCGCGTCGGGAATTGAACCCTGATCCCAGGCTGATCTCTGCTTCAGGGTCTGCCGCTTCTAACCAGTGAGCCACACTTCTCCACTATCATAGAGAACGAATAAGAATTTCAATTCACACATGGAGCACTTGCACTTTGGGACTGATCAGCGGTGGTAAAGTGCGCAGAGTACATAAACCAGCAAAAAGGAAATTCAGCACACAGTAAAGCAATACACGAGGTAGAGGCAAAATGTCAGGTAAAACCATGCCAAGGGTGCCAGGCTAACAGTACAAAATATGTATATCATCAAACTGCCCACTTTCCAGTCATCTGTGTATTAAGCTGTGCCTGAACATGTACGAGTCATGGGTACTTCCTTGATATTGTGATACAATGCCATTGATTATGTTTCCTCATCATGGGCCCCAAACCCTCTGTCTGGTATGACTCCTGGAAGCCCGCAGCTCTCAGAACCCCCCCCCACACCCACGGACCACACACAAAATCTCAGCATCATCCTGAAGTCCTCGTTCTCAATAAACTACCATTTCAACGCCTTCTCGTCCCCCTGCTGCCACACGTTCCACCTGCTCTGAAAAATCTTCAAGTGGATCCCCACCAAGACAAGGAAAACTGTAACCAGTGCACTTGTCAGCAACTACGGTAATGCACTCTACGCAGCCAACATGAAACAACTCCAAAACAAGCTGCAAATTATCCAAAACGCCCTTCCAGACTCATACTGAATGTCCTTCGCCACAGACACATCACTGACCACCTGAGATACCTCCACTGGCTCCTGGTCAACAAAAGGATCACCTACAAAGTCCTCAAGCATGTCAACAAAGCCCTCCACAATGTCAGACCTGCATACCTCAACCACTGCCTCTCCTTCCAAATCTCCACCAGACATCTCCGCTCAGCCCATCAGGCCCTAGCCCCATCCCATAGATTTGCAGCTCCCTTCCTCTGAATTTCAGGCATCACCATCTCTGCCTCAATTCAGGAAGGACTTCAAGACCGGGTTCTTTGACTGAGCAGCAGAACCCCCCACAGTGCCTTGAGACCCTTACGGATGAGTAGGCATGCCCTAATAAACCCTGATAGATTGATTGACTTGCATAATAAGGAAATGCCTGTTTTACTGGTTTCTAAAAAGGTATTCAAGATGGGATGGGGGATGTGTCAATTTGGTAATCCACATTTCCTCATCATTCTTGGGCATGTATAGGTGGTGGTGAATATTGGGAAGGATGGTATCGAGGGAAGGGTGGAAGAAATGTGAAAGTACACTCTGCAACATACCGCCTGCACTAGCTACCACATCCTGGTAACTTCCATTGGCTAATACGTGTAATGAACAAAACATCAGGACATGGGTGGGGATGGAATTGTTGTGCAGCGACTGCTTTCTAGGTTCACCCCAGTACAGAGATCTGGGCCTAACTCCATTCTTTTTTTTGCTTCTAATGTCATTCCAATTTGAACCCAGCTATATGCAAATCAGTCTTGACCCTGCTACCGATAGCAACAGTCCAGCCCAAACTGCCAGGCCAGGTCCTCCCTGGACTGGAAACAAACATGCTAGGACCAGATTCAGGGCTTCACCCCTCATCAGCATGGCTGGCTTGACTCCAGTGGCATGGAGAGCATGGGACCCACGTCTGGGCATACCCCTCCTTCTTGGGGTGACAAATGCGACATGAAATGTTGATGGATAGAATGCAGAATAATGTCATACATTGACCCCAGTACAGAGATCTTAGCCTAAATCTATTGCTTGTTTTCTCCCTATGCCATTCCAATTTGAACCCAGCCATATGCAAATCAGCCTTGACCCTGCTCCCGATAGGAACAGTCCAGCCTGAAGTGCCAGGCCAGGTGCTTCATGGACTGTAAACAAGCATCCTAGGACCGGTTTTGGGGTTTTGTCCTTCATCAGCCAGGCTAGCTTGACTCCAGTGGCATAGAGAGCACAAGACCCACATCTGGGCATAACCATCCCTCTCGGGGTGACAAATGCAAAAAGGACAATTAGTGGATCGAATACAGAACAATGTCATACATTCACCCCAGCACAGAGATCCTAGCCTAAATCCATCATGTTTTTGCTCCCAATGCCATTACAGTTTAAACCAGCTAAATGCAAATCAGTCTTGACCATTTCATTGTTCCCTGTAGCATGCACGCTTGCACGTGTGTTCACATTGTCTTTCCTCAGCACGCACTCACTCTCTCAAAGCGCACACATCCCAGCTTCACGTGAGACCATTTAACAGCCACTGGCTTTAACTCACGAGTGGCAAAAAACATAAATGTCTTTTTCCTGCAGTTGAAGGTCGGGCGAAGAGCAGAACACTGTGCAAGGACTTTTAACAGGTTTTGTTTTCCTTGCCACAGCTTTTGTACTTTGATGCACATCGCAGACCACTGAGCAGGCAGCTGCTACACATGCCGCTTGCTCTCTATTAGTGTCGAAGGTGTAGTCCTGCAAGGTATGCAGGAGCAGCTTCCGGCTATGACGCATGCATAAGGCATGTATTGGTGGCAGGGGCACTTATCCTCACAATATTTTAACTAATTTCAGGTTTATTGGCATTTTTACATGTCTGCTCGGCTGCTCATTAGGCCTGTTAGATGCAGATCCCCACTGTATTTTCGGGATCTGGGCTTGAAATCCACGCACTGGCAGCTCGCATTCCTGTGAATCCCAACAATGTTAAAAAAAACATGTAACGTCGTCATAGCTGCCAAGGTTTCAGATTGCAATGTGTGACATTTTCATAATTTTAGTTTAATTATGAGTGGCATTTCAATGACTATGAGTGATACTTTCTTTTGAGCAACATTAAGCAAGCAAGAGAAGGGAAATCTATATGAATATCAGAGACTACACCGATTTGAGCAACAGGAAACACTTACAATAATTTGTAACTGCTTCAGTGTACCAGACATTGAAGAGCACTTGTGTCCTCGTTACCTGGTCCTACTGTTAAACGAATGTGTAACCATGATATTAAACATTAAACAAGTATTTTATTAAAGCTGTGGGCACATAAGGGAGACACACACCCAGGTTGGGCAGGGGCTTTGATGTGTTGCCGGAGGGATTGACAGAAAAGCCAATTAGCAACAGATTGCCATAGCCAGGCTATAAAGGATTGGTTATGATAGGAATCAATTTGTTTTTCTGCCAGCCCACCCAGCAACACTACTGAAGGCTCCTGACTCCTCCCTGGCTATTAATGGTGCGCAGTTGCAGACTATCACACATTGGACTCCAAGGCCGCTCTGTTCGACGTGGGACCCAGCCCAAACAGAATACAAAGCCCCAACCACATTCTCATCAGCCTTCAGTATTGTTGCCAGGTGGGCGGCAGAAAAACAAATTGATCCCTACCATAGACAGCCTTAGCCCACTGGGCCCCCTGGATTCCCTTTGGGAATCAATTGAATCCAATAGGTCTCTCTAGTCTGGGGAAAGTGCTCTTTTAAAGTATAAAATCAACAAACAAATAATTAAAAAACCATAGGACTGAGGGGTGGGGCAGTGAAGGTACAGTAGTGGGTGGGATGGAACTGGGAGGGGAAAGAAAAGCAGCACAAAAGGGAGAGGAATACTGAGCAGCATACAAACGAATGAGAGCAACACAGAACGTTGGAGACGAAGAGAAGCACTCAGGTGAGAGAGAACAACATGAAGCTGCTCCTATGCTATAGATTTGTATGCACAAGCATCATCAGTGCACGTGGCAAAATGGTGATACTTCCGTCAAGAAAGGTGTTGTTTTATTTGCAAGGAAGCTTGATTGGCAGCTAAACACGTGACATCTCTTCTGTTGGAAACAGAGTTTTCAACGTTACCAATTCCTTGCATGTGTGCATGCCCAACCAGTTGAGTTTTGTTTTTGCTTTTTCTAGTTGTGAATTTACAAGGGGAAATCTAGAACTGCAATTCGAAGTAAGAAAAGAAAAATTAATTGGTGATGTGATGCCGCCCCAACAACATGGAACTTGTAATTTTAATTATGCACTCCAGCTGTGAAGACCAAGAGTTTTCTAAGCTGCAGTGCGTACTTGAAACTACAAGTCAACACAGTCAGCTGGCTCGACGCATATCCGCTGTAGGGCACTGGGCAAGGCTGAGGCAAACACAGTGACATAGATGAGTCATGAATGTGTCCTTGTGTAACGTAACTAGTGCTTATGGAAAGAGCTCCAGTACCTACGGGTCCAGTTTGCAGCATATAAGTCTGCAAAAAAATAAAAAAATGAAATCATTACCCCGAAGCGGTCACGACCAGCACGCCGCTACCTTGCCAGGCCTGCAGGCATTGCAGCTAGCAGCACAGATGAGCTTAACTCTACTGCCTAACCTAGTAAACAGTCAAAACCCAACAATCAGTACTGACCGCGCTGACTCGACAGCTGCACCTCAGGGCATTTATTACACAAGCCTCATGCTGCTGAGGCACTACAACAGGCGGATGTATGACATTACAACGCATGCTTTTACATCGCATGCCTTTACAACGCGGTTTTTACCAAGCATGCCTTTACAATGCATAGTGCTTTGGGGCACTGGATAGTGAATTGTTTAATTTACTATTCCAACTCCAGTCCCCGTGGATAGTAGGGAAGGTGTTGGATAGTACATTAAACCTATTCCCTATCCTAGAGCGCCCCCCAGCGCAATGCGTTGTAATGGTTTGCGTTGTAAAAGTTGCGTCGTAAAGGCACGGCGTGGTAAAAGTTGCGTTGTAAAGGATGTTTCCCCAACAGGCAGCAGCAGGCGTTGTAGTTATTTCAGAAAGCGTTGGGTGGCTCATTGCTTAAACTACACAGCTGAGTCCTGTCCAGAATCTCACTGTGTGTGTCTGACTTCAGAACTTTACTTCAGCTGTGTAACACAGCAGGGCAGGCTGAGTCGGAGTGATGCAGCCGATGTGACCGCACTCTAATATAAACTAAATGCATTTTATCAGAGTCATTGAAAATGATTAAACAATATATCCTACACTCACAGTCACTTACTTATTTGTGGCAGGCCTCCGGTCCTAGCCGCAAAGACTCATCCCGCCATGGCAAACAGCGTTGCCCGTGCTTGAATCTTTCAGGCTCTTAGCAGCAGCAGCTGCACAAAGGGGTAGTGAATGGTGTGCTGGCCAGCTCTGGGCTCCAGGGCAGGCACCACTATGTGTGAAATCAGGGTCCAGTCGCTGCTTGATCACTATGTTGATGCATTTAAAATTTGACCACTGCCATTGACTTCAGTATCTCATCTGCCTGTGCACCCTGACCTCCGCTCGTGCCGCAGGAGGTGACGTATTCCATTGGGTACTGCCTCTTCTGACATCAGCAGAATCAAGTGATCTGCTGTGCCGCAATTTGTTACGTTGTAGCACTATCAGGGATTTAGTCAGCCTACGTTGCATGACTTCGCATTTCAGTGCGGTGATGCGGCCCACCACACTGAAATGCATTAGTCTAACGCCTGATGCGCGGTACTTGGCAGGGCTGCGTAGTCTGTGTTCGTTGTTAAGCGCTGTTATGTACTTGGGCATGGTTTGCAATCTGGAAACCTTCTTGAAATAGAATTTGGATTATGCCTCTCGCCCAAACGCTAATTTCATCCTCCAAGAATTAAACCCAATGAGTTAACATTTGATGGCAGTGAGATATAACAAGAACTCGGCTGAATTGCGCATTGTGCAGCTGGACAATCTGGGTTCAATTTCAGCTTTCCAGCTTGACCAAAATGTGTGATCCTTGGCAATAATTTATTTCATAGAGCATCCTTGTACATTATCACATAAGAGAACACCTTAAAATACAAAGTGCACGATCTCCACTGTACAAAAAAACTCTGGTGTTTGATTTGTTATCCATCAAGTTGCTCCATCTATTAGGAAGGAGACGGTGAGGGCTCTGCAGGAGCTGAACAATGAGTGAGGGAAGGGGCGTAGATGGTGAACCTGACGTGATTCTGTACAGGATCCACAATGGGGACAGACGCAGCTTCAGCAGTAGGGGTCCTTGTCCAGCCTCCCTTGGTCCAGCAGCAAAGTGGTGGGCTATCAGCCTGCATTTTAGAGGTACACCAGTGCCTTGACCCTGGCTAAGAACGGACTGGAAGTGACCCAGACCACCCTTACCTCCCTTCTCTCCTCGCATAGACCCCCGGATGCACCAGATCCCATCCATAGGGAAGGAGCAGATTAAAGACATCAACACCACGTGTCACCTTTATCAACAAGATGACTGCCAGCTTGTGTGGCCCATAGGACGCAGTCAAATGTAAACCTAATGCATTGCATAGGCTAGTAGGACTGGAGTAGAGAAGGCCATACATATATATATATCTAGTGACTAAGAGAGGCCAATAAGGCTGGGGTTCAGTCAGTCACGTCATGTGTAACCCTTATGCACCAGGAAGGACAGTTCTCATGGTACAGTAAGCAAGGTGTACAAGTGGTGTTTTTTTAAGGCAAATAGGGTTGTATGATTAGCTAACTAATTACCACATTGCTGCAATTTGAGGCCCTCTGCGCTTGCGGTACCAGCAGCCGGGTCACAAGAACAGGTAAGTGCTTTTGGAAACCTCCAACCCTCAGCAAAGGAGATAGTACATGAAGTGTTGCTTTTAATGTACAGTACCGCCTGCCACATGTAACACCACTGGGGCCAGTCAAAACTGAGCAAGAGTGTGGCAAATAGTGTTTAGTAATGTAGGCTTTTACATGTACATGCAATAGTCAAGCCAATGATTTATGCGCAATAGTAAATCTGTCTGGCCCGTTATCCATTTCTGAACAGAAAGTTATCACCGCCCTTCCCACTCCCCTAACTCTGAGCTCTGAAGCGCTCGAAATCTTGGATTGTTGTTATTATGAAAGTACCAGCAATTTTAAGCATGTACGCCTGTCCAGCAGAGTACAGTGAGCATCCGGTTATATTGTGGTGTTAGGAAATATTGAGACATCTCACTGCACCCATTAAAGAAGAGAGACACAGGTAAAGGCTGCGGTTTGAATTTCATTCACTATACACACCTTGTAAGGGGTTGTGTGCTCAACATGTCCTTGCCATTGCAGCCACAATATTTATCTACATAACTGTACATAAATATTTGTTTTAAACTGTTCCTGTAAAACTGCACATCTTGCATTGTGCTCAGACTACAACTCATGCACCTTCTGACCTTAGCATCTTGAATGAAGGGAAGGATGCCAAAGATAGAGGCTGCTAAATAGGTTATACATGGGAAGAGGATCAATGTCAAGTTGTGTGCTATTCCCTTTTTCCCATCTTCTTGCACAACTCTGTGGTGCCATTTATATGTTGAGAATGAAATTGCGATTAATTTTTAAGATACACAACTAAGGGCAACTGTTCTCATACTATGAAAAGCCACATATCGATCGCGGCCTTGTCCTTTTTTTATGTTTTATTGCTTTTTGTATTAGCTTTCTATCTAAAATTCTAAATCATGCATTCCTCCCCCCAACCAGAATTAAATTATTGTGCCAATCAAACGCATATTTACTTCGGCATTTTGGGTGACTGAAGAACATGTTGTTGCGGTGCAGCGTTTTCACTGAGCTATAAACTCTCTTCACCACAACTACATCTTTTGTTCATGCATCAGAACCTGTTTGTGGATGGTCCTCCTTTCAAAAGACTTCACCCTCCAGTCCCTGACCTCTAATCTTGTGTTCTTACCTTTTATGTATTCCTCTCCATGCCTCTGTTTGTAAAATTGCTTTAAATATAAGCATTTGCTCTGAAAAGGGAGTATAATCCACAAATATCTGCATAATGTTTCTTTTCAACAGCTGTGCCTTGTGCTACTTCATTAGCAGTGCAATGTCCTTGTCTGTACTGAACTTGAAGAACCGTATAGCTCATTGGTATTACTTATAGCTTAGGCAATAAATATTCATATCTGAACCTTATGAGTCCTGTTAATCTTTTTGCTGATTCTGAATGGACCTTTTGTTCAAGTTTTAAATCACATACAATACAAAGAACGTTTATATGTTGTGCCCATTATGAATGCTGCTGATATTTTTGTCAATACTTACATTTTTAAGTGAAGCATCCTTACAGTGTTCATCTTATGGGGACATCTAATGCCATACGTATGCTTTTAATTCGGTTTCAAAGCCTCATCTTCTTCCACCATGTCACTGGCCATAATCCTATCTTTGCTACGTCTATGCCCTATGCTTCCTAAAACCTAAGGTTTATACAGTCTACCATACTATTCGCTAACCCACATTGCCATTCCTCTTCACTAACACTCGGCAATTCTTTGATCACTCACAACAATGCCTCCTTACACCCAGAACTAACAATCTCATCTAGCCACTGAGACACTCCACCAAACCAGTGAGTTTTCACGTCTAATGAACTCTGTCACTTTGGCTGTGTGGGCTCAATCTTTCATGAAATGTCCATACCAGTGACTATTTTCATTCTCGCAACCCCCACTCTATCTGTGCCATCAATAAATCTTGGTAAATTACAAGGATTCACTCACACTTACAGATGTGCATAGACACCTTTTCACATCAACAACTGCAAAGGTGGAGGAGTTGGTATCCTCCTGAGTTTGATTCTTTAAACCATCCCCACTCTCATACAAACCACCTTCCCATCTGCCTTTGAATATCATTCTATATTTTCTTTTCAAGCAAACATTATACATGTCCGTCATCATTCCCTTCCCGGCACAAGTCTATCAAATCATCCATTTTGTCAAGTTCAATATCACACTCAATAATCAACTGCAATACAGCTATTTTTCATAACTTATTGCTGACCACCTGCTTATTAACTCTCACTAATGTTTTCCTGGGAAAAATTCAATATCCCATACTGGTATCAATATGTGTGAAATACACCTGTTTTCACTCTTGTTGTAACAAATCTTTTGAGTGGTAATTGCCACTGATTTATATAGCTGAGCGTTGCGCTCACATTCAAGATCACTTCCGTGGAGCACACAGCCTTTGCAGCAGTGCACATAAATCTTTCACTGCTGCACACATAGAAAAAAAATGTAGAGGGAACATTGGTCTTGACCCTACTCCCTATGGGGAGCGTGGACTGCCAGGCCTGGTCCTCCCTGGACCGGAAACAAGCATCCTAGGACCGGTTTCAGGGATTTACCCCATATCAGCCCAGCTAGCATGACTCCAGTGGCATGGAAAGCACAGAACCACGTCTGGCCATACCTATCCCACTCGTGGTGACAAATGCAAAAAGAACAATTGATGGACTGAATGCAGAACAATGTCATACATTCACCGCAGTACAGAAATCTAAGCCTAAATCTATAGTTTTTTTGCTCCCCATGCCACTCCAGTTTTAACACAGCCATATGCAAATCAGTCTTGAACCTGCTCCCTATTGGAACAGTCCAGCCCGAACTGCCGGGCCATGTCTTTCCTGGACTGGAAACAAGCATCCTAGGACCGGTTTTGGGTTTTCACCCCTTATCAGCCAGGCTAGCTTGACTCCAGTGGCATGGAGACCACAGGACCCACGTCTGGGCATACCGGTCCCACTCGGGGTGACAAAAGCAAAGAGAACAATTGAAGGACAGAATGCAGAACAATATCATACATTCTCGCCAGTACAGAGATCTGGACCTAAATCCATAGTTTTTTTGATCCCCATGCTATTGCAGTTTGAACCCAGCCATACGCAAATCAGTCATGACCCTGCCTACCCTATGGGAACAGTCCAGTCCGAACTGCAAGTCTGGAATGGAAGCTAGCATCCTAGGACCTGTTTCAGGCTTTTATATTGCTGTTACTGAATGTACCTAAATGTATTTCATAGGTTGGGACTACCTGAAGCTATGTTCCGGTCCCGGGAAGGCATGGCTTGGCAGTTCAAGCTTGACTGTTCCCATGAGGCACAGGGTCAGACTGATATGCATATGGCCATGTCTGAACTGGGGTGGCAGAGTGGGCTAAAGAACGGTGATGAATTAATCCCAGATCTGTTGACTGGGTGTGAGTGTTTGATTGGTTCAGATGCTCCGTCCATCACCACCCCCTTTTGTATCACTTTGTGCGCCATAAGTTGGCAGGGTATGCTCAGACTTGAGTCCCTTGCTCACTTTGCCACTGGATTCATGCAAGCTGGGCTGAAGACGGCTGAAATGCCAGAAACCGGCCCTCGGAAGCTTGTTTCCGGTCCAGGGAAGGCATGGCTTGGCAGTTCGGGCTGGACTGTTCCCAAGAGGCACAGGGTCAGACTCTTTCGCATATGGCCATGTCTGAACTAGGGTGGCAGAGTGGGCTAAAGAACGGTGATGGGTTAAACCCAGATCTGTTGACTGGGTGTGAGTGTTTGATTGGTTCAGATGCTCCGTCCATCACCACCCCCTTTTGTACCACTTTGTTCGCCATAAGTTGGCAGGGTATGCTCAGACATTAGTCCCTTGCTCACTTTGCCACTGCATTCAAGCAAGCCGGGCTGAAGACAGCTGAAATGCCAGAAACCGGTCCTCGGAAGCTTGTTTCCGGTCCAGGGAAGGCATGGCTTGGCAGTTCGGGCTGGACTGTTCCCATGAGGCACAGGGTCAAACTGATTTGCATATGGCCATGTCTGAACTGGGGTGGCAGAGTGGGCTAAAGAACGGTGATGGATTAAACCCAGATCTGTTGACTGGGTGTGAGTGTTTGATTGGTTCAGATGCTCCGTCCATCACTACTCCCTTTTGTACCACTTTGTTCGCCATAAGTTGGCAGGGTATGCTCAGACGTGAGTCCCTTGCTCACTTTGCCACTGGGTTCAAGCAAGCCGGGCTGAAGACGGCTGAAATGCCAGAAACCGGTCCTCGGAAGCTTGTTTCCGGTCCAGGGAAGGCATGGCTTGGCAGTTCGGGATGGACTGTTCCCATGAGGCACAGGGTCAGACTGATTTGCACATGGCCATGTCTGAACTGGGGTGGCAGAGTGGGCTAAAGAACGGTGATGGATTAAACCCAGATCTGTTGACTGGGTGTGAGTGTTTGATTGGTTCAGATGCTCCGTCCATCACCACCCCCTTTTGTACCACTTTGTTCGCCATAAGTTGGCAGGGTATGCTCAGACGTGAGTCCCTTGCTCACTTTGCCACTGGATTCAAGCAAGCTGGGCTGAAGACAGCTGAAATGCCAGAAACCAGTCCTCGGAAGCTTGTTTCCGGTCGAGCGAAGGCATGGCTTGGCAGTTCGGGCTGGACTGTTCCCATGAGGCACAGGTTCAGACTGATATTCATATGGCCATGTCTGAACTGGGTTGGCAAAGTGGGCTAAAGAACGGTGATGGATTAAACCCAGATCTGTTGACTGGGTGTGAGTGTTTGATTGGTTCAGATGCTCCGTCCATCACCACCCACTTTTGTACCACTTTGATCGCCATAAGTTGGCAGGGTATGCTCAGACGTGAGTCTCTTGCTCACTTTGCCATTGGATTCAAGCAAGCCGGGCTGAAGACGGCTGAAATGCCAGAAACCGGTCCTTGGAAGCTTGTTTCCGGTCCAGGCAAGGCATGGCTCAGCAGTTCGGGCTGGACTGTTCCCATGAGGCACAGGGTCAGACTGATTTTCATATGGCCATGTCTGAACTGGGGTGGCAGAGTGGGCTAAAGAACGGTGATGGATTAAACCCAGATCTATTGACTGGGTGTGAGTGTTTGATTGGTTCAGATGCTCCGTCCATCACCACCCCCTTTTGTACCACTTTGTTCGTCATAAGTTGGCAGGGTATGCTCAGACGTGAGTCCCTTGCTCACTTTGCCACTGGATTCAAGCAAGCCGGGCTGAAGACGGCTGAAATGCCAGAAACCGGTCCTTGGAAGCTTGTTTCCGGTCGAGCGAAGGCATGGCTTGGCAGTTCGGGCTGGACTGTTCCCATGAGGCACAGGTTCAGACTGATATTCATATGGCCATGTCTGAACTGGGTTGGCAAAGTGGGCTAAAGAACGGTGATGGATTAAACCCAGATCTGTTGACTGGGTGTGAGTGTTTGATTGGTTCAGATGCTCCGTCCATCACCACCCACTTTTGTACCACTTTGATCGCCATAAGTTGGCAGGGTATGCTCAGACGTGAGTCTCTTGCTCACTTTGCCATTGGATTCAAGCAAGCCGGGCTGAAGACGGCTGAAATGCCAGAAACCGGTCCTTGGAAGCTTGTTTACGGTCCAGGCAAGGCATGGCTCAGCAGTTCGGGCTGGACTGTTCCCATGAGGCACAGGGTCAGACTGATTTTCATATGGCCATGTCTGAACTGGGGTGGCAGAGTGGGCTAAAGAACGGTGATGGATTAAACCCAGATCTATTGACTGGGTGTGAGTGTTTGATTGGTTCAGATGCTCCGTCCATCACCACCCCCTTTTGTACCACTTTGTTCGTCATAAGTTGGCAGGGTATGCTCAGACGTGAGTCCCTTGCTCACTTTGCCACTGGATTCAAGCAAGCCGGGCTGAAGACGGCTGAAATGCCAGAAATCGGTCCTCGGATGCTTGTTTACGGTCCAGGGAAGGCATGGATTGGCAGTTCGGGCTGGACTGTTCCAATGAGGCACAGGGTCAGACTGATTTGCATATTGCCATGTCTGAACTGGGGTGGCAGAGTGGGCTAAAGAACGGTGATGGATTAAACCCAGATCTCTTGACTGGGTGTGAGTGTTTGATTGGTTCAGATGCTCCGTCCATCACCAGCCTCTTTTGTACCATATTGTACTTCTACAGCATGATTTCAAGAATCATGCATCTCCACTTGATTTTGAATTTGTAATGAACCTTCTTAACTCTTGCTAACAATTGTTGGTGGGCCCAGAAAGCGCTGTATCACAGCCTTATCCCACTTATATTATTTCTACCCAGCAATTCTTAAAATGTAACCATCTTTCAATTTTGTCCAGCACTTTGACTGCAACATCTAGATACTTAATCAATCTGCAGATCAATTGACAAGTTGAATGCTGCGTCAGAGTGAGGAGGCACACCGATCCTGCTCTCTGAGGACCTGAGAGTAAACCCAGATGGCTGAGTGTTGAACTATACCCCCCGAGAAAAAGATAATCATGGACAGATGAGCATTCATCGATAAAGGAAAAAAAAACCTACCAGAGACAGAGACTCGGATTTGGACTTGGACTTGGATGCTTGGCTGATCGAGCGGTAGAGGTCAGTGAACTGGGACCAAGAACTGATCAGTGCGATGTACCGCAGCCTGGAGAGGTGAGCACGCCGATAGCATCACGAGCGGAGGAGCTGTCACAGCGAGCGGCGGTGTGTGGCTGTGTGCAGCGAGGCGAGGCGCATGGGAGCGTTTCCTCTGATTTCCTCTTTCCCCTTGGTACCTTGGTGCCTCGGTCACCCGGCTCTCTAGCTCTGTGTTGTGCTGGACGTTGCGGTGGAGGCCAGTGCTGCCCACTGTGCTACCGTTGCTGGCTGCTGCTGCTGTTAGCTTTACTCTGCGTGTGTGGAGGCCAGTGCTGCCCACTGTGCTACCGTTGCTGGCTGCTGCTGCTGCTAGCTTTACTCTGCGTGTAAAACTGAAAGATTTCATCGGAGCACCGCCAGCTGATTATTATTAAAGAGAAAGCCACGCTCCCAGTACACAATGCTTAGGGAGCCTAGGGAGCGTCAATAAATTACTTGGGGGGAAAAAAAGAAGAGGAGATCTATCGCAGAGGGAGGTTGTGGAGCAATGCACTGTTTCCCTCTTTTGGGGGAGAAAGGGAACCTGACTGTTTATAAGGGCACACTCCAAATCATCCAAATAGTCATTTCAAAAAGATCTTGGAGGGGGTGTAAGCACAAGGAGAAACCTCTCATTAAAATATTTAAAAATAAACAAAACAACCGAAACAACCAAAACAAGCATAGACTGCTACAAAAGTCACTACATTCTAACCTTAATCTCAAGGATCTTGTGGGAGCTTCTATGGCGGCAGCTGCACCACATGCTCAAACTCAAACTCAAACTCAAATACAAACAGTGCAGACAGCACAGAAAATGCCTGAAACAATCACGAGTAAATCCATAAGCAAGGCATTTTCAGAGGATGAAGCTAATGAGGTCGTGGTAAATGAACCCAATGACCCCAATGCGCCAAAAGAGGTGACCAAAGCAACAGTAAAAAACGTGGCGACAGTGGATCAGGAAAGCAGCTTAAAAAAATCGATTGGCCAACAATTAAAAAATAATGGCACCATTAGAAGACCAGAAACCAGAGGATTAAAAGCACAGGTACAGGAAGTTAAAGAGCCCAAAAATGGAGAGGAAGGTATAGAGGGCATGACTGCTTACAAGGCAAAATATAAAAACAACATGGAGAGAAGCAAAAATAAAATTCAAAGCAAAAATGCCCCGAAAAATGCTGAGAAGGAGAAGGAGAAGGGGAAGGAGAAGGAGAAGGAGAGAGATGGTGAAAGGGGAAAACAGAAGAAACAAGTGCAGCTAAATGAATGTGACGAAGGAGAGAAATCCGATGAACAAGCTGATGAGAATATTGAACTTTTGCTTAAAAAAGCTAAAAGAGTGCAAACTATTAAAAATTTGAAGGCTGCAGCAAAACTAACAGGTTTGTGCGATGAAACACAACCAAGGATATCTAACATATTTACGCCACTCTCAAAGGAAACCCTGAAGGAAGGAGACAAGGGAGATGACAGTAGCAGTACTTTCAACGATAATGGAAAGCTAAAGGACGCAATGAACAATAAGCGATCTAGTGATGGAATAAACCCAACTAGCACTAGTCCAGAAAAGGCGGAAATGGCTACAGATCTGATCGATCAAGAACAGGACTATGTGGACACTAATGGACAAATCAAAGCTGGGGGTAAAGAAACAGAAGTTGGGGGCGAAGATTCCTCAGAGGAATCCAACTCCGAAATCTATGAAACTGGGGTCTCGATCACTAGCGAAATTGAAAGTGAAATTGGAGGCACAAGTGCGGCTAGCGAGGAAGAAAACTCTCCAACCGCTAATCTAGAAGTAACTGATATAAAGATCAATAATAATAACGAACCGGGTCGAGATTCGGCATCTAAAAAAAAAGTGGAGAAGAAGAAATCCATATTTAGAAAATCACACAAACCACTAGATGTTGAAACATCGGATCAGGGGAGTAACCAGGACCAAACAAAGAAAAAACATAGACCCCCCCCGGAAAAGTCCGACTCCATTGAAAGGAGACATAGAACTTAAAATTCCTAAAAATGGGGCAGTTGAATGGAATAAAAGTAAAGGAAAGCAACAACACCATGATACCGATAAACTAGGAGGCTCTCCAGAACCATCATTGAGCGAGGTCCTGAAGACTATAAAGGATTTTCATTCGGATGTTAAATCCGATAGTCAAAGGAATCATGACGCGATTCAACAAATCCAAGGCGCTATCCAGAAGGTGGATAATACCTGTATGGAGATAGTGGAGAGGATGGCCTCGGTGGAGAGCCGCACCGAAAATCTAGAAGCAGATGTCATCAAACTCCAGGGTAAAGAAAAATCTCAATCTGCTATTATCGAAGACCTAATGATAAAGGTTGAGGACCTTGAAAATCGGGGAAGAAGAAACAACCTCCGCTTCTTGGGAATCGCAGAAGGGGCAGAGGGAAGCGATGCCAAGGGCTATATTGTAAATCTTTTGAAGTCTTCCATGCCCGAACTATCGAAATGGGAGTTGGAACGAGAAGTACATCGCGCTCACCGCTTCCCTCTGACACTCCCCAAAAGACCTATTAAAGAAAAACAGTACCCAAGAGCTATTCTGGTGTGCTTCGGAAACTTTCTTTTAAGAGAAGCAATTTACGACCTTGCTAGACCAACGAGCAGAAAAGAATTTCAAGGAAATAACTTCTTTGTCCGTCCAGACATTGCACATGCAACGGTTGAACGCCGATGGAGGCTGAGACAACTTTTTGCCCCTTTTGAGAAAATTGGAGCAACAGTTTTTCTGCAGAATCCAGCGCGCTTGAGAGTATTATACAAAGGAACGACAAAGAATTTCACAAGCGAGATCCAAGCTGAAGCTTACTTGCATGAACTCTCTGAACCAAGAAAATAGGAGGGGAAATACTAGAGCTAACCATCTGAAACGTTATATGGTTAAAAAAAACAAGAAAAGAAAAATTCTCAGGCGATCAAGCAGGCGGTGACACGTGGATCACTCGTTCGTCCATACCTGGGGCCACTTGGTCCTAGGATGCCTCAGGGACAGGTTGGGGGGTGGAGGTGCAAGAGGGGAGGGGGGTAGGGGGAGAGGGAAAGGGAGGGGGAAGGGTGGGTGAGAAGAAAACAGAAAATGGAAAAAGGAAGGAATGGTGCAGAATAGGTAAGGGTCAACGGAGGCCAGCAAGGAAAATGATTTCTGAAAGGATTTTTGATACAGGTTGCAACACTCAAAGTGATGACACACATTAATATATGTACAATGAATGTGGGGGGATTATTTGATTGGAGGAAAAGACAGAAATTAGCATACGTAGTAAAACATAACAGAATAGATCTTCTCTGTTTACAAGAGACCCACCTCCCTTGGTCTAAGAGAAATTTACTTTCTATAAATGGATTTGAATTATTAGCCTGTACAACACAAACATCAACAATCAGAGGGGTTGCCATTCTAGGAAGGAAAAGTTTAGAGAAAGCGAGGAAGGTGAAAGTAGATAGTAATGGAAGATGGGTGATTATTGAGATGGATTTGGGTTTAACTATCTGTACGGTGTATGGTTCTAATGAGGACGACCCTGAAATTTACGATTTCCTAGAAATAGAACTTGCAAATTGGCCCTCTCCTCTGGTTTTCACGGGAGATTTAAATATCTCATGTGAATGGGGGATGGGCACATCGTATCAGGGAAGAAAACCTAGAGTCTTTAAGGCGGTTCAATCTATGTTAGCTTCTCATGGGCTTCAGGATCTATGGAGAGTTAAAGAACCCCTAAATGTAGGTTATACTTACTTTTCTAATCCAGCCCAGAGATATTCAAGATTGGACTACTTTTTTGTCTCTGCTTTAGAATCTGAGAAGGTTAAGATATGTAGACTCCCAAGGGTCATTTCGGATCATAACCCTTTGCTCCTAAAATTCAATATGGGAGGGCTAGAACGGTCTAAAACAAACTGGACCTTTGAAAGAAGGCTGTTGGCAGATAGCAGATTCGTGGATCATTTGAATAAATGGGCTGGTGAATTTTTTGCGGGAAATAGATACAGCACATCGCGGAATGGGGTCTGGGAGGCTTTCAAAGCCGCTCTAAGAGGAGAAACAATCAGTTGTGCCACCAGGCTTAGAAAAAAAGATAGAAGCGAAGTAGAGAAATTAATGGTCAAATTAGCTGAGGCGGAAGAACAACATATAAAGGATATTGCTTCTGGCAGCAATACTGAGGCTAGCCAGGGAGTTCTGTTGGCAGTAAAAGCGGCACTGCAGAAGGAGGTTACACTGAAAGCAATAGGGGAGTACCAATCATCAAGGGCAAAGAGGTACGAAACGGGTGAGCAAGCTGGCAGAGCGCTTGCACTCCGGATCAGACAGGAAAAAACAAAGAATGCGATTGCATGTATAGAAGAGGAAGGGATAACATATACAGAGATAAAAGATATCCTATTGGTATTTAAAAAATACTATCAGAAATTATATGAGAAGGATCCTTTTTATAATGATCAGGAGGAGAGATGTATTGACAGCGGACCTTGTTTGGATGATATAACAAGAATAGCACTTGATAAGGATATTACGTTTGAGGAAGTTTTATCTGCCCTGCGAGAATTAGCCCCAGGGAAAGCATCTGGTCCTGATGGTCTCCCCTCGGAGGTTTATAAAGTAATTGAAAAAGAGATCGCTCCGCTTTTAGTAGATCTTTTTAACTGGATACTGTACTCTGGGGTGGTTCCCGATTCGTGGAAAGAAACTAACATTATAGTCTTTCATAAGAAAGGTAAACCAACAGAGAATCCGGGGTCATATCGACCTATATCCTTAATAAATGCCGATACCAAGCTATATTCAAGGATCTGGGCTAAGAGGTTGGGCAGGATCATAGGCGGTCTTGTCTCTCCATGGCAACATGGTTTTGTTCCCGGGCGTGGTACGACAGATCACACATGTAGAGCAATAACTTTGTTTGATGCCCAGGAAGCCGTGGGGGGAGGGATGGCCATGATCCTGCTCGACGCAGAAAAAGCTTTTGATCGGGTGGGGTGGAGCTTCCTCTGGAGTATTTTGGCCGGGAGGGGTTTTGGCCCAAATATCGTTAGGGCTATCAAAGCTATGTATATAGACCCAGAAGCGACAATTATGGTAATGGGAGAGAAATCAGATAAGTTTAAAATAAGTAGAGGGACAAGGCAGGGCTGTCCCTGCTCCCCCATACTATTCGCTCTGTATATTGATCCGCTCATTCAGAAGATTTTAGAGTGCCCTAGAATATCGCCAGTGATTTTTAATGGCTACGAAAACAAGATCTTAGCCTACGCTGATGACCTGGCGGTTATTACAACAGACCCGCAGCAGGCACTCCCAGAATTGGTACAGATGGCTAAAGTCTTCGGTCAAGGTTCTGGATATCTTCTGAATGAATCCAAAACCCAGATAATCTGCTCTAGGAACATACCAAGACCCGACATAAGGTATGTTGATTCTGCTATATATTTAGGGGTTAAGATAAATGCTACAGTGGGTAAGATAGTGGAAGAGAATTACCCCCCTCATAAAATCCATAGAGATAGAACTGAAAAGGATGGATGCTCTTCATCTTTCGCTGGTCGGGAGAGTAAATGTCTTAAAAATGGCGATGTTTCCAAGGGTGTTATATCTATTTAGAGCCATTCCCCTATATATTGAGGAGAAAATTCTGAAGCAATTAGAGTCTGTCTTTATCAGGTTCATATGGCAGTACGGTAAGGTTAGACGATCAACGACTTTTATGTCCCTTCCGTGGGAAAGGGGTGGGATGGCACTCCCGAACCTGAGATTGTATCACTGGACTTGTCTCCTAATCCAGATGTCAATCCTTTTTCAATGTGACACTGGTGCGACTATTATAGACAACCAGGGTCTCCCTCCTATCTTCAAACTACTGATGGGGGGGGAAGCAAATGGTCTACTGCTGACGGAACTGGAATATAGGTTCTATAGGAAGGCATGATTTAAGACCTTGCTAGGTGCATGGCAAGTATGGAAATTAATTTTAAAATTCTTTCATGTCCCAAAAATCAACCCTTCTCTTCTTTTGGAAAATTCAAGCCTTTTTCCTCAGTTAAGCAATGATGGGATCCTACAAGCCTGGAAGGGCTTAGGGGTTAAGACTATTGGAGACCTAATGGTAGGAGATAAGATAAGCGGGTTTGAGGACATGCAAAGGAGATATGGCCTCCCTTTAAATCAATGGCTTGTATATGGTCAAATCTCCGGTATCTTGCAGGCTTGTAGGCCAAAGCTTAAACCCCTTGAAGACTTTCCTGTGGTTGAGGGCATAGGAAGAAGGTGTAGGAAGATAAAAGATGTTTATAACATGCTGGTGTCCAGATTACAGGACGATGTAGGAAAAGTAGAAAGTGACTGGGCAACCAAATTGGGAAACCCGGATGTAGATTTGGACCTAGCATTATGCTTGAATAAAAAGATCTTTCGGGCGTCCAACTTACGAGCACAACATTTTAAAACAGTTTTTAATCTGTACCATACACCGGCTAAACTATTTGCATGGGGTGTTAGGAACGATGATTGCTGCCCGAGATGTAATAAGGGGCAAGCCGACTTACTACATATGTTTTTTACCTGTGAGCGACTGGCCCCAGCCCTGGATGGAATAACAAAATTCTGGGAGGGGCTGCTAGGTCATAAGATCGATATATCCCCAACACTGATGTTGTTTGGCTCAGATTCTAAGTTGATTTTAACAGAGGATGAGGCTGCTTTGGTTTTTATGTCGGTCGCTGTGCTCAGAATTATAATCTCGGCCGGATGGAAGGATGTTACAGCCCCGTCTTTTCAGATGTGGATGTCCAGATTCTTGGCTATTTACAATATTGAGTCTGGCCTCTATGAATTTAAAGGTATTAAAAAACGAGAAATGGGAAGACGATTATGGGCCCCGGTTAAAAAATGGCTGGACGATAGAATAAGAACTTGAAATGTACTGTATTGTAATATTTATTGACAGATCTTCTATATAATTTTTTTTTTTTTATCCCCACATGAATTATATTGTGCTTTTTTAACTGCTTCTATATGAGCGATCCTATAATTGTATCAGATGTCCGTATACCTTGCTTATGGCTATTTATGTATTTTCTTATTGCACCATGAACTCCAATAAAAATAAAATAAAAAAAAGACTACGTTATATTTACCAACACACATTTCTTTTATAAAAAAAAAATAAAAAAGACAATTTGAATCCTGCAAACATGCAATTCCTGTTGATTTGTTTGTACACATAGTCTAGAAAATCAGGGACAGAGACATTTTCTGGCTAGCTCAAGAAAATATGGGCATACCCATATATATTCTAGTGTCTCATTATATATTCACAGCCTCTACAGCATTTCCCCGTCAATGGACCTTATTCGTATTTGGCCATACTTTAATGGTTACAGTGGGACCAATAGAAACCTCACTCTCATGTACTCTGTTTTAAAACATTTTCCAGTTTCCAAACCCTCGAATTATGGGGTCCAGCTGACTTGTAGGGAGGTGATAGTATATCCCCACAAGTGAGCTGACTAACTCTGTAATGTTTTTTTATTTAGGGGGATGTTAGATATGGGGGTTTCTAGTTGGCAGAGGTAGTGACTTTTTACCAAATAGGGACCCTTGCTTCTAGTCAGGGTAAGGGGGATTCACACTTTAGATAACCCCTGTTCACCCCCTTGGTAGCTTGGCAAGAGCAGACAGGCTTATCCCAAAGACAAGTTGTCAAGTATTTGTACCAACACTCACAGTAACACAGTGAAAACTCCACAAATGGACACCCCACCAGTTCAGGAAAATAAAATATCGTTATCTAAACTAAACAAGACCAAAATGACAAAAATCCAACATACAAAAACTGAGTAGAATGTCTTTAGAAAGGTTTTTGCAAAAATAAACTTGTAGATGATGAAATGCAACACTTTACTCACAAAGTACCTGGGATGCGTAATGCAAAACAAACAAAAGGCCACAGAGAAGGTGTTGATTCTTCCTGCACTCCAGTTCTGATGCAACAAGATGGCGTCTTGATGCGTTGCGATGATCCGGTGCGATGCGAGAAAATAGCGTTTTTACTGAGATGCGACATTGTAGAGGTGATGTGTGAACGCCCGACCGCCGTGGATTTCTGAGGCGCGACAGGCCCTCCGACATGCTTCTCCGTTGATGTGACGACACCCTTGGTGACTGCGAAATGCTTCTCCGGTGTTGCGGCGATGATCAGCAGCAGCGCGTTTCACCAGCAATGCGACGGCCCTGTGACACGCTTCTCCATGATGCAACGGCACCCTCTGTGCGGTGGCACTCTTCTCCGGTGCTGCGACTGTGAACAGCGGCAGCGACAACACACTTCCTTGATGATGCGACACAGGCTGCTGCGGCAGCGGCACGCTTCTCTCTTGCTATGGAGTACTTCCATCTGTCCACAGCAAAAAGGCCTCATGCACAGTTACAGGCCCTCCTGGCAGACTGGAACTCCCAGCAAGGACATTCAGGGAAGCTGGGGGGTGAAGTCCAGTTGTGCCTGGGACTTCATAAACAGGAGGCAAGCTCTTCTCCAGCCCTTGGAGACTTTTCTTCAGATGGACACAACACACAGCAAAGACCTTCCTCAAGCAGGGGACACAGCAAATTCCCTTGGTACTCTCCTCAGTAGAAACAGCAATCTGCAGGCCCACCTCAGACACACAGCAAGGGCAGTACTTCTCCTCAGTCTCTTCAGCTGATCTTTTTATTCCTCTTGATCACAAAGTAGTCTAAATTTCAGGGGTTTCAGCTCTCATATTTATACCCTAAAGTCTTTGTTCTCTATGTGTGAGGGGTCCTGGACCCAGTCCACACCAGTTCTGGGTGCACTCTGATAGTGCACAACTTCTTCCTTTGTCAGTGTGGGCCAGTGTCATCACACGCACCACATGAGGTGGATACAGCATTGTGGAAGGCAGGTACAGCCCTATTCAGGTCCAGGTGAAACTCCTCCCACCACTCCAAATGCAGATAGGTATATTCAGCCTAGTGCTGACTCACCCAGACTCCTGGAGCCACCCAGCCCCTGTTACTCTCAAAACAGACAGTCAATCTACAACAGGCAGAGGCACACGGAATGGTTGAAGAAGAAAAATAGCCACTTTCTATGTTCAAACACAGAATTTAAAAACCATCAGTCAGTGTACTTAACTAGGGACTCACAGGTAAAACAAATAAGCGAATCGTGGATAATCGATCACAATAACAATTTACACAGGGAACTTATGCACTTTAGCACTGATCAGCAGTGGTGAAGTACCCAGGGTCCTATAGCCAACAACCACACCTCAGGAAAAACAAAGGAGGAAGAAGCTAAATGTTTGGGCATAACCCTGCAAAAAGGACAATTTCCAACAGGGAACATTACAGAAACCTGCTTTCCTGAGAGCTTAAATGCACTATAACTTGTTGCTCCATAACACATTTCCCTCAAGTCCTACTGAGTAAATATTCTCAGAAGATTAAATAATCAATTTTGTCACTAGCAATTGAGAAATCTCTAATAGGCAATGCACAGTTCTCTAGATAGATCCTCAATAAATAATTAACACAATACATAAATGAATACATAAATGTGGCAGTGAAGTGTTGAGGCGGTGAAGAGCTGTATTTGCAGTAATTTAAAATACACAGAAATGACATATCATTTGTGTGTAAGGAGCCATAATGAAAATATTGAGTCTGCAATGTTACCTACAACTATATTGTAATGGTATTTGGAGTTAAGAATAGTACATTTATACTCTTGGCTATATAGTGGTAGTTGATTGTGTGGACTCAATATTGCTGCAGGCTGATGTTGTTAGCATTGAAGGGAGATAATTTACACTCTCATGACTAAATTATGAAAGTTAACAAAAGTTTCATCTCCTTCAAAATATATGGTAAATGTGTGTGTCACATATCCCTTGGTAAAGAATTTCAAAATATTCAAATGCAAAATATATTCAGTGTTCTTCTGGGGGATCTTTTCAAAAGCGAACCTGGTACCACATCCTTTGATTGCTGGGGGCTCTGAGAGGCGGAATCTGCAGCCTCCTTGCTGGAATTGGCTCCGATTGCCGCAGCGCCTGCTGTCCCCCCGCCGCCGCACCTTTGCACCAGCTGACCGCGGCCGCAGTGTGGGGGTGGACTATAGCGCAGAAACTACAACTCCCAGCCTTCAACGCGGCCGGAAGCCGCATATTGGTAAATTGCGCCAGGAGGTGCTTAATAACGCTGTTATTCCCGGCGGAGCGGGGATCTTTCCTAAAGCGAACCTGGTGCCACATACTTTGATTGCTGGGGGCTCTGAGAGGCGGAATCTGCCGCCTCCTTGCTGGAATTGCCTCCGATTGCCGCAGCGCCTGCTCTCCCCCCGCCTCCGCACCTTTGCACCAGCTGACCGCGGCGGCAGTGTGGGGGGGGACTATAGCGCAGAAACTACAACTCGCAGCCTGCAACGCGGCCGGGAGCCGCATATTGGTAAATCGCGCCAGGAGGCGCTTAAATAACGCTCTTATTCCCAGCGGGGCGGGGATCTTTCCAAATGCGAACCTGGTGCCACATACTTTGATTGCTGGGGGCTCTGAGAGGCGGAATCTGCCGCCTCCTTGCTGGAATTGCCTCCGATTGCCGCAGCGCCTGCTCTCCCCCCGCCGCCGCACCTTTGCACCAGCTGACCGCGGCCGCAGTGTGGGGGGGGGACTATAGCTTGAACTACAACTCCCAGCCTGCAACGCGGCCGGAAGCCGCATATTGGTAAATCGCGCCAGGAGGCGCTTAAATAACGCTGTTATTCCCCGCTACGCGGGAACGTGCGGAAGCGGCCCGGGAGAAGCCCGGGCAAAGGGCAGGCCGTTTTGTGGCAGTTCGGTGGCTGGAGGAGGCTGGGCTGGGGCCATTCTCTTGCACCTGTTAAAGCCATCGCCCTCTTACATCCCTCGGAGAAAGAAAGATCGTCGTGCATTTATATTGTTCATTCATTGCACCCTGATGGAATGTGTACATTTTCACTAAATACAGGATCTATCTCTCTACCGGGATAATTTAAATAGACTATTTTATGCCGCTGCCAAATACAGTGATTGCCCCCCTTGTTGCACCTTTGAGTGAATTTACCAGCTGAGTGCTGCCGCTGTGGGGAGATTGCCTGGGCTTTTGGACTGCTACCATTGCATGCTGCTTGCGCTGGAGTAGATTAATCATAAAAACCATTACCAGCCCTGTTGTACAATTAGCTGATAATAACATCTGGCTGATCACTTCCCATGGTTGCTACCCCTGAAACAACCACGCTGGCAAACGTAGGGGGAAATAGTAGAGACACACTGGATAATTATTTTATAAAGGTTCCCTCTGATATGGAAAGGGAGTGCCTACTGGCTGAGCGCAGGGCTGAGCGACGTCGCTCTATCGAATGTATTAAAAGTAGACCTCCTCTCCTTCCACTATCTCAGATTAGCCCTTCTGGTACAGTTCTGGTCACAGAAAAGGAGGACTTGTTATCTACGCAGGGTATTCCCATACTTTTGAGAGATACACCTCCTACACCGGTTGCTCTTAACAGTATGGACAAAAATAACGTATCCATCTCTAGTAACTCTAATATGGGGATAGAAGTTATACTCGACACCCCTCGAGTAGTAGCTGAAACTACCAAAAAGAAGGTTGGGAAATCAGATGTGCCCAAAGTTCATGGTCCGCCGCCAAGTAAAAGGCGGAGGAGGGGTGGTGTTCCACAAAGAGGTAAGATCAGTCATTCTGACTTTGGCAAAGGCAGAATGGCTAGTGTAACACCTGCACCTACCATAAAGGCCAGTTTAGTACCCGACCCAACTCAAATGGTCCCCCAGGAAACATCACCAACTTTAAATACCCCTATACTGTTTGCACCTACATTTGGCCCAGCATCTCCCAGGAACTGCACGTCCAAGGATCAACCGCCTGCTGTCTCCCTCGATAGCATAGAACACCTACTTAGGGCAATTACATTACCCATACTAGAGAGGCTGAAGAGGGTAGAGCAACGGCTGGGGGACCTAGAAACGGCCATTACCAACAAAACTGGCATATCTAAAGATACTGTAAAGCCAGTCCCACCCCCCGCAGACGCAGTGCCGTCTTCTAACCACCAGGGGGTACATCTATCTAAATCAGCCCACCAACCTGTCCCACACGTTCTTAATGAAACCTTAAAGGGGGTGAAAACATCCACCACTGGAAACAAGCAGGAGGTAAGGGGGAGGGCATGCCCAGCTAGAGTAGAAAACCACAGGGGCCGCCAAGTTGAATTGCCTCCAGAAACGATCCCATATGTGGTCGTACTCTCGGGTGTCCCCACATTAGAGGATGGCAGGAGGGAAGGCTTCACTCAGTTAAAAAACAAAACCATGCACTGGCTCAGCCAGAACAGACCGCTCCCTTGTAACATCAATGGCGAGATTGTGCATGTGCGGCGACTCTCCTGGCTGGGGAGCCGAGAGAAAGATATTAAGGGCGATCTAATAGTTATAAACTTCAGAGATCCTGGTGCGGTCAGACATATTTTAAATTGGATGCCAGGAAACGTTGGTAAAACCATAATTCCCTGTGATCTGTCCTATTTTTACCCAAGATCTCTGGTGACTCCTTTAATGCGTCCAGGGGTTCCTTCTGGCCCTCTTATTAATCCACCTATGACATTTAATAATCAGTATATGTTCCATGTGCCCAATCCTATGACTGCTAAAAATACATCTGGCTGGGACACTGTACCTTACAGGGGACATAGTAATAGCTTTAGGGGGATGGACCACTTGCTTGGAATCAGGGGAATGGGCCACTTGTTGCCATTTACCCCGCTGGAAGTCACTAATAGATTCGAAGCCCTTTCAGGTTTTGACGACTGCGACTGACGGTCCGGGTCCCCTAATAACATGTCTCCGACTGGCGAGATCAAAGACGTAAAAGCAAACTTAAGCTCCCAAAAACAAATCTTGGTTCCTGTACAAACCATTAGCATACAGGAACCTTATAACGTCATAGATCCTCAGCCTCAATCACAAGTACTAGGGGAAGAATTAACATCATTTCCCCAGCTGGTTAATACCCTGGGGACTACTCCCAGTGCTCCATTGGATCTCGCTCCTGTAACAGCTATTGACCCAACACGGCTAATTAGCACTGAAACCCCCGGTAGCATAATTTCGTGGAATACAGCGGGTCTTGCCTCAAAAATCAACGACGCAGCCTGGCAATCAATAACCATGACTCACTCCATCATAGCTCTCCAGGAAACATGGGCCATCGAGCAATCCCATTTGTTAGGATATAAAACCTTTTTTCCCCCTACAGTTCCTAGCAAAATGGGTAGACATAAGGGAGGGCTGTCTATATATTTGTCGATCCATACCGGCCCTACTGTCCTTAAGAGCTTTTTGGACTGTGCATACTACCAAATACTAGTGGTAACATGGGGCTCTTTAAAACATCTAGCTATAGTCAATTTCTATAATAATATCCCCATAGTCCACTTGGAAACCATCATTACGAAATTGTCAGGTACCCTTAAGAACATCGAGGATAGCTGCGTGAGGGATATGGCAATTTTGTGGGTAGGGGATTTTAATTGTCCCTTATGTCCAATGAGCCTACAGGGTGTGTGTGGCTGGGAAGACGAAAACTTGGGGGTGTCTAGTCATTTTGCCCACACAAACCTAGGGGACATGCTTAATAATTTACTAGTGGATTACTCCATGGTATTTATTAATGAGGCTTGCTCCCAGCCCAAAACATTTACTCCCACCTTTAACGCAAGAGGGGCAAAATCAATTATTGATTTTACTTTATTTTCATCACAATATGCCCCACTGGTCACTAAATGGGAGACACTTACTAGCGGTATTAGTGATCATTACCCTATTTCAGTCACCTTTAAACTAAATCAGGAAGTACCATCCCATAATACTCACTGTAATTATGAACTTAATCCCACTCTTGGTAAGCAAAATGGATTTTGTATTAAATGGGAGAAGGTAATTCCAGCTAGTTTTCTAAAAAACCTAGTGATCAGTTCCCAAAAGGAAATTAATACGTGCCTGACCCTAGAAGAGGAAGAAGACCTTGTTTTGGATTCTTTCAATAACATTTGCTGCTCAATTAAAAAGCTCCTGACCAGAAACCCGCGTAATGTAGTCAAGAGAACCCCTGGGTGGTTTGACCCAAATTGCACTAGGGCATTGAGGGAACTTAAACAAGCATTACATGTTACCCCAATAGTTAGAGCACAGGTACAAATGGCAAGGCGTAACTATCGTGTCGCCCTGGCTAGAAGGAAGAAAGACATAAAGGCTGAAGCTTGGACAGCCCTTCACGCTGCCTCAGTACAAAAGGACACTGTTGCCTTTTGGAAGGCTGTAATGCTCCCTTCTACCAAGATGATCAGGGCCCACGTTTAGATAATGCTATCACGGCTCAGGAATGGGTGGCTCACTTCCAAGCCCTCTATGGTATGCCGGTTCCACCTGTGGCTTCACCCCAAACAGCAATAACCACTGAGGGAGCAGATCCTTTGTTTCCCCTAGATATTCAGTTTGAACTGGAGGAGATCTATAAAGCCTTAAGGGAAAGCTCAGCTTCCAAAGCAACAGGACCCGACTGTGTCCCTATTGACGTGTTTAAAACGCATCTGGATCTGTGGGCCCCTTTACTCACTAGAGTCCTGAACTGCATAATTAAAAGAGGTTTCATCTCGACATGGAAGGAGGCAATCCTGGTCCCGATTCATAAAAAGGGGGACAGGAATGATCCTGCCTGCTATCGGCCCATCTCTTTGTTGGATGGCTTTATGAAGATGGCAGGTAGGGTCATTCTTGCCCGCATTCAGGACTGGCTGGAGGGCCAGGAAGTGTTATCGCCTTTCCAAAATGGGTTTAGGGGAGGGCGTGGGGACAATCGAGCTAAATCTTTCCCTAATTGTCTCCAAATACATACATGCAAAGAAAACCAATCTATACGTGACATTTGTGGACCTCAGCTCCGCATTCGATTGCGTCCTGCATGATAATCTTTGGCAGACTCTAAGGGACATTGGTTTGGATAACCAAATAATTGCTTACATCAGAGAACTTTATGCGGGGGCAGGTGCACGCGTAAGATACGGCCAGCGGGGCGAATGTACTGAGCTTTTTAAGATCAATAGAGGGGTAAGGCAGGGTTGCATACTAGCCCCCCTGCTATTTAACCTCTATATCAACGGGGTGGGCTCTTGCCTAACACAACAATATTATGATTATCCCGTAATCAAAGGCAAACCCATCCCCATTCTATTGTACGCTGACGATGCGGCTATCCTTTCGCAGACAATGGTGGGCCTTCAGAAAGCCGTACAGACCTTCTCAAATTTCATGAAGTCCAGGGGACTACGTGTAAATGTAAGGGCCCTAGCATTTATTAGAGCAACTGGTGCTCTTATGAGATTCGCAAAAAAAATAGGGAATAGACCAGTCAGGGAGCTCCTCCAAATATTTAAAGCTAAATGTGTGGTCACTGGTACTTATGGGGCGGGTATTTGGGGCTGGCAGCAGGTGGAGGCAATACAGCGAATCGAGAACAGGTTCCTGCGATTCATAATAGCTACATCGAAGAGCACTGCTATATATGCCTTACATGCTGAAGTTGCCCTCCTTCACATTACGGATATTATACAATTAGCCCCTGTTTTACTTTGGCACAATGTCTGGACTAATACTGCTACAGAACTGAATAGAACCATTATAGAGGACTGCTTAAGCTGTGATGGGGCAAAAAACATTAAATGGTTTAGATATATCAAGAACTTTATTAGTGAGATTGGTCATCCTGAATATTTTACCGACCCGGCCTCACTTGAACAGCTCTCGCGATCCACGCTAAAAAAGACTCTTCTAGAACATTTGGAACTACAAAGATGGAAGCGTGAAAGGACTAAAAAATCTCTCATGAGTCACGATGAGGTGACATCTCAAAGGGGTACTCAGCTGTATCTTGTAATAGATCAACCCCTGCACCATCGCAGGCTCCTGACATACTTTCGCCTGGAAACTTTTTATAGATTTGTTTCATTTCCGAATTGTAACGATTGGGCGAGAGAAAAAAGACGCTGTCCCTGTGATGAAAAATCATATCAATCAAATATACATTGCACTCTTTTCTGTACTTTATATAGCCACCCTAGACGACAAATCTTAAAACCTCTCTTGTTAGTTTGGGGTTTAAGAAAAGCTAGAGATGCCTATAATAAACTAAGGTCCTTAGACGATTGCCTTACCATTAGTACAGTGAGCCTCTACTTGAATACAATCTTAAGAGTGAGAAAGACTATAATCATGGAATAGCAATAGCCAACTAATTATAACTAATTAACATGTATCTCACCTGATTGCATTCTTTTTTATCTATTTTTTACTTCTTTTTAATAATTAAAAAAAAACTGCTTTTAGTAATGTTAAATTATGAGCGAATAAGATGGAATTCTAATTTTGTTTTTATTTGCATACTTTTATGAATTGTAAATTCAATTCGAATAAAGTTTTTGAACTGAACAGTGTTCTTCTATTATTAACTTTGTCCATTCCCCTTTTGTTTAATCAATGGAAAAAACCAAAACAACAGTCATTGTCATGTTTATCTCCTTCCTAAAGCATTGTTCACTGTAGTTCAAATTTACTTATATGTTCCTGCCTAGCACATCTTACATTTTAATTTCAGTAATACAGTTGCAACTTGTGTTCACACTATTGTCATATGCTGATGGATGTTTATTGCTGTGTTACTTCACTGAGCAAGTACTGTTTATTACATCCACTGACCAAGGCTCTTACAAAACAGAACTAATGAAATTGCATTGTAATAAGTTTAACATGCCTCTGAAAAATATGTGATATCGCTCTGGGTCACTGTGAATGTCTGAAGGGCTGGTTATATAAACAGAAATGTGTCGGAGACAGTCATGTTAAGCAAGCAAGTATACACCGGTATTTAAATTTGCCAATGTTAACTCCACCTCTACATGTATTGATTCTGATTGTATCATATTGTTATATATGTGCATAGTTAAGATCCACAATGTTTTTATAATGATACAAAATGACTTTATAGAGTAGCATCATATGTATCTCATACACTGAAAGAGCTAATCAGATATATTGATAACTTTGTAGATTATGAGACATAGCTTCTCTATAGAGGGAATCATATTGCAGGTAGGGATTGCAGGTATATATTTGAAAGCAATTGCATTGCTTTTCAAAAATGTCTGGGGTTGGTAGATTTTCCCTACAGACAGTGTACACTCTGGCAATAAAAAATCAGAAAATACATATATTACTGCATACACATCCACGTCTCAAGTACACACATACTGAATTGTGCACAAAGGTGACAGAACAATTTAAAATATAAATTCATTTAACAAATATTTAATGGAAGAGATAATTGTAATCTCAGAAAAATAAATCTATGACTCACAGCTCATGAGCTGTATAGCGTTGTCAAGGCACCAATCAATTTACACGCTGGTCACACATTCATACTGCCAGCTGTGGCCCAATAAAATGGCCTTTCACTACCATGCACCTACAGTACTGGCACACTAATCACATCATCAATCACCCAGACATCAGCCGCTTACCAAATACACCACCTTCCAACTGCCAATACACCCACACACCACCAGTTAACCACCGGTCAACCACCAATCCACACCCTCTGGCAACCAAACGCAAGCCCACACACACCCCTAGCAAATGCCTGTCCACACACACTGCCCCCCGAACATCATTCCAGAAGCACTGCCAGCCAGTGATCATGTCACATACAACCAACTATCTCTCAGACATCACTATGAAGATCCGCACCTGTTTCGTTTCTGAACACACCCAGAAAGAGCAGATTACACATACACAGATCACATATAGAAAAATAAAACTTCCAGAACATTTATTTAAATGACAAAATACACACCAATTGGTATAAGGCTAAACATAACATCCATGATTCCATGGACTACCAGTGTAACCTAATACATCAAACTGCTGAGAACCATAACAATAGTCAATTGTGTTTCACCCTTGTGGTTGCTCCCAATACTTAAGTTGTGAATGGTACAGTTTGAAAAATGTGGGCACAAATTACCCAGGATTAGGAGTACACTCTGGGCAGTACATATGACTCTTGTTTGGACACACAAACAGTCTTTACATCTTCAACAAGAAAAGACTGTTTTGGGTGTTGGAGCACTCCATTTAGGGAAGTGGTGAGCTTTTAATTTATTCATATCCTCAACCATTCCAATTTTAGAAAATCTTGGTTTCTCTACTGCAACAAGCCTACCTATGACAGACTGCTGAAACTGTACAAAACACATATTTGACTCTGGAGAAAGACTTTTGAAAAAAAAATATTAAAGGATGCCAAAAGAAACAAATGAACAGCCAACTGTTTGTACCGGATGTATGACTTTTAAGCAGCATTGTAAGGCTTCAAGCTTTGATCAGCTCTCTAACCACACATCCCAGGTGCTTCTTGTAGTCTAGACTGCAAACTGGTTTGTGCAAGTCTGCTACCTGTCCCCAAACAGTCACAGGTGAAGTGCTTTAATCGTGAATATTAGTAAGCATTTGTACAGCTCTTCTGTCTAAAAAATTAGAAGCTAGTGTCTTATTATTATGCAAGACACAGTCCTGCCCCCTTTCAAGTTTCTAACGTTTACGCTTTTTAGAGTATTTTTTATGGTTAGAGTGGATTGTGCCAAAGGGGCCACTTTGAGCAATTCCCTAAATATTTGCACACCTCTGTAAAAATTGTTTAGGCATAAATGGTGATCTAAGTGAAAATTCTCACACACTTTTTCCACTAACCTCAAAAGTGGAAGGGCCTCCAGTGTGTTAATGGTAGAATTCCTACCAGTGTACACCCTGAAACTATACACTTATCAAGGCACTATAGCATAACATATGCAGCTTAACACCATAATGTGCTCTCTTGCTGAGGATGTTCTGTCTAAAATACCAAACAGCCCTTGTAAAGGAACAGAGACTCGTCCACAGATATATATTGACTTGGAACATAGATCTATGTAAAACAATCAGTTAAATGTTCAAGTGCCACAATCAGAGGAATTTTGTGGCAACCCTGCAGCATTTTCCCAAATATCTGCTGCAGAGCAAATACTGGTCTCCAGTCATGGTTGCTCGAAAAATAGCAGTTGCCATCAAGGGGCTAGTGGGCCAAGATTAAAACAATGATGGCTTACTTAGCAAACCCACCCAAAAAATTAAATCACAGAACTGGATATCTCATAGAGATTAGCAGCAGTCCAATGCTTCGATCTAAAGTGAGTCTTTACAGTGGTACTGTTGTCCCTCAATAGCTGTTCTGAATGCATATTGATCTGCTCAACAACATCGTCCAATAACACATTATCAAAAAAAATGTTGGAAGCTGCACTACCAGCATAGTAATGTCCTCCTCTAAAAGAGGCACTTCATCAGCACTAAGAGTGGATTCATCATCAGATTATTCCTATTGTACAAAATATTCAATGCCAGAGTCTTGCACTTGTCCTCTGCCTTAGATGCAGAGTCAGTCTCAGAGTTATGAACCTGTATTTATCCTCTTGTAGTGTGTCCAAGGGAAGGCAGGCTTATCTTAAGGCAATGTGTAAAGTTTAGAAGATTAGCTTATGTTTCTGTAAATGAAACAAGACAAAAACAACACAAATCAAAAAGTATAACCAGAGTTATGAAGTTCTAAAGAATAAATGAAAATATAGTGCCTAGAAATGCGAACTAGGGGCACCTGGTCGCGCTTGACCAGGGTAAATGCGAAGGGTCAGGCCAACCGTGATAGAGGGTGGGTGGGACACAGGGACCAGTCTTGGCCTGATGAAAAGTATAACCAGAGTTATGAAGTTCTAAAGTATAAATGAAAATATAGTGCTTAGAAGTGCCAACTGGGGGCATCTGGTCGTGCGTGGCCAGGGTAAATCCAAAGGTTCATGCCAACCGTGATGGAGGGTGAGTGGGACACAGGGACCAGTCATGGCCTAATGAAAAGTACCTGCATCATCAATGGCGTTGAAATGCAAAAAAGACCGGGTGACGCATCTTCGGTGTACCCCTGGATCGCAGGTGATGCGTTGGTGACAAACCACTAAAGCGAAGGCGATATGTTGGTGCTGAGCCATGCAAAGTTGATGATGCATCGGAAATAGGCCTGGGTGGTAAACTCTGCTCCATTTGTGGAGTTTGCAGAGTAGTGCAGCGTGGAGTTTTTCCTCTCTCACAGCTTACCAACATTATGTTGGTGAGCGTGAGTGAGCAAAATCAATGCCAGACCAACTCCCAGCAAGATTTCTTAATTCAGGCGGTCGCAGCATTTCACTACCACTTGTGTTTAGAAACAAAGCTGCTCCCTCTTGCGCTATGCGCGTTGGCGCTCATGTTGATTTTTCTGCTCGGGGACAATGCTGTTGCTGAAAATCAGCACAAGCAATGTGACATACCTCACTCTGTTGCTTACGGAACCCTGCGGAGCACGGTCAAGTTTTTTTGTCACTTTGAGGAGTTTCGAATGGGGGAACTCTGCAAAAACTGTAGACAATGTAAGAAGAAATAAGGCTATGCGTCAGCATCAAACCGCTAAATTGAAACCGATGCTTCTGTGTCAAACTGCAGAATCGAAGGTGATGTGTCAGCACTAAGCCATGCAAAGTCAGAGATGTATCAGACATTTGAGACAATGCACGTGCAGTTAGAGATGCAATGTTCACGGCCTGTGCAGCAGCGGAGACGCGCCAGCATTTAGGGAAATGTGCTGCTTCAATCTTAAGAATGTGATCAAATCTGTGGATTTTCAGAAGTTGCACCACTTCATACCCACTTCCAAGGGCCCAGGACTGGACTGGCACCACTTGGCGGGGTATGGCTTGTCACAAGCAAAGTCCAGGTGCTGTTGCAGGGTGATTGAAAGGATTGGATGTCCCTGAGACTTAGAACAGGATGCAAGCCAGCCATAGAGTCATTCTGGGTTCAAGTGAGATGGATTCAGTTCTTCCTCAGCAGGGCCGAGGATAGCAGGCAGCAGGGCAGCACAGCAGAAAAGCAGTTCTTCCAGAGCAGCAGTCCAGCAGAGTGGCAGTTCTTGTAGCAGCACACATCAGTCCTTCATCTTAGCAGAGTTTGTCACAGGCTCAGTAGTGTCTGATGTGGTGATGACAGAGACCCAGTACTTATACCAAGTTGTGCCTTTGAATTGGAGGTGACTTTAAAGAGGGTCTTTGAAGTTCAAAGAGGTCTTCCCTCCCAGCTCTGGCACAATACTCACTAGAGGGGGTATGCAGCTCCTTGTGTAGGGACAGAAAACAGACTGTTCAGGTGTGTCTGCTCCTCTCCCATTCTACCCAGGATGACCCATCAGGATATGAATGACCACTCAGTCACACCTAAGTTAATGTTGTGTGTGGCTGTCTAGATGGAATGCTCAAAGTTAAGCTGTCACCCACCCAAAACGTGTATTGGAGACAGGCTGGAGGCACATAGGGCATATTTGCCCATCATGAACTCTCCAGCAACCCTGACTCGAAAATACATGATCAGGCAGGGTCTGCAAAATAGGGCCGCAGTAAATGATTGACAGGTCACAGGTGGGGTGGCACATAGCTGGCAGACAAATGGGCGAACAGGAAAATCAGGTCCATCTCCCAGATAAGCCCAGCAACACCACAATGGTCCAGAGAGATTGGCCCCAAAAAGCACACATGGTTAGATGCGTTTGCATATTCTCAAAACACCATGACGCACTTGTCATGCAAGATATCTGGACACACTACCTACTGGCCCAAATAGTCTCCATGCAACGTCAAGGCGCACCTGCATTTGTTATCAGGGACCTTTTATTTATGACTCAATTGATAAGATCTGAATTCTTTTCCGAAACAAGGATCACCAGATGTATTTGTATTGCTCCCAAAACGGTATGAAAACTGTTCTGATTGATTGTACTTTGAGGCAGTCCGCAGACCAGTTTCTGTTAGCTGTACTCCCCGCACATAGAGCCCGATTAATAAAGGTAAACTGAGATGAAAGTCTAATTTTATGAAATTCAGTATTCACAAATGGCATTTACTACTCATAAATACCCTTTGTGAACATCAAAATTTGAACTTTACGACTTTCAGTATTCACAAAGGGCATTTACTAGTAGTAAATGCCTTTTGTGAATACCAAAACTGGTAAAGTTAGACTTTCATATCAATTTACCTTTGTGAATCGGGCCCAATAGAGTTTAAATAAACCAATTGTTCTTGTTTACCAAACACCTCATGTCTTTTGTTTTTTCAAGGTACCACATGTAGACAGATTCTCTTCTGTGCAGCAAGGAAGGTGAGTAGATGCCCCCATTGATTGAAAATTCTTCTGAATCCCAGGGCAGATGTCCATCTTGAAGCCACAGTCAGAGGAGAGGAGGCCACATTTGATCCTTAGTCCCCAGCATTTGGTGGATTGCAAACTAGGAAGAAGTGCAAAAAATTGAACCTGAGTGCCCTACCACTAACAGAAATCTGGCATGTAACCTATTTTATGTGCCCAAAGTGAGTAGTCACAAGGCAGCCTCGGAGGGGTTCCCACATTACACAGATGGTAAGCTTGTCCCTGGCTCTGATACAAGATTGAGGCTTCACCGCTTGGACCGATGGGCATGACACAGATTGTACACAGGATCCCTGGGTGTGACATAGGTCCAGCACTTCAATCGTATTTTTTATACTAAAGTATTTTCTCAGTGCTGCCAGGTTCTTAACACTGTTGGTACCTGAATGAATTGATAGGTGCTGTTTGCTTGGACCACTGGGCGTGACACAGATTGTAAGCATGACCCCTGTGTTTGATAGAGGGTGTAATTTAGACGTCAGTAAAAATGTGGATCATAGAGATTAGGGGTAGCTTACATTTGGCAATGATGGGTCCATGCTTGTTGAGTTGTTCCTATTTTCCACATAAATTGATGTCCAGGAGCCAATGTTGACAGATTAGTGGGCTCATTTAGTCCTGTGTACTGCGCAGAGCCACCCCTCATCCTCAAGTACCATGCACTAGGAGCGGCTTAAGGCATTTATTTTTTTCAGTCGTTTTTTTTCCCCCATTTATCTTTACTATGGTTGTTTCGTAGACGCATTCTTGATGTTGTGGTGCTGGTAAATTATTACAACCATCCTTTTGTCTTTGATGTTGTTCTTTGTCATTGACCTAATGTGCTTATGAAGGTGTTGCTATTTTTCACAATCGTTATTGCATATCTAAGAAGAGTTTGCTGTTTTGCTGCAAAATTCACATGATTTAACTGTGGCCTAACAACATCCATAACAGAAAACAACTGGACATCTTTTTTAGAACGTCACTTCAATCAACAGGTATCTGGATTTATTATTAGCAAGGACGACCAACCAGCACTGCAATTTCAAACTGTGATGACTGACGAGGCCTAGACAATTGAAATCGATGCCGTCAAGATCAGGGAACAAATATGTAAACGGATGAAAGAAGGAGCACCCGGGCCAAATGAGATTCCACTAGCTCTTTTTAAACTAGACCCAGAATACTGGTCAGAAACCCTAAGTCCTATCTTTAGCTCTGTTAGGCAGTCTGGGTGTTTGCCCGCATCAAGCAAGGGCTCTATCATCTTGTTGCAAGGATCCTGCTCATACACAGAACTGTGCACAGAGACCTAGGACGTCAGTGAATTGTGGTGTAGAAGAAACTCACCTCCGTACCTAGAAAAGCCCAATCAGCTAGCAACAGTGTCACATTAGCTCTTCGTCCTATAGCAAAGTAACCAATGATTAGACAACCTAGAACATGTGACTTAGGACCATCTCAGGAATTGTGGGAAGTGAGAACACTATTTTGTTATACTCTCATACCAGTCCACAACAGGAGTAAATAAGAGACACAGTAAGGTTAAAATATTTATTTTAACAACGTGATCTCATGTGCAGTATCTTAGCCAACATAAGCAGACATATGATTAAAAATAATATGGTCAGCATGGTTACAATTCCATACAAAAGGAGAAATCATATTACGATGATGATGAAAACAGGTCCTATAGCACCTAGTAGTAACACCCTCCCTATATAGGAACTGTGTATTATAAAACATAGAAGTTCTCTTAGGCTTGTTTTGGGGGACCTCATTACCTTTCCGCTCAGTAAGAGTAAATGACATCTGGATCAGCATGGACTCTCTTCATCCCTGGAAATGGAAATCTTCCAAGTGCCTGAAATCATGGCTAGTGTGTGATAATTAAAGATGCCAGAATCTTACTTGGCTCACAGCTGCCAAAATGTTGTGTCTAGAAAACGTTACCCGAACATGTCGAAAAACAACTAACATGTTTTGATAACCTTGACGGCTTTACCACTCACAGTGCAGACTAGTGGCACGATGTAAGTCTAGAGATGTTGAAAACAAACCTTTTCTCATGTGTAGACCTTCGTGAAGGCTAACGTACAAAAACAGCTATGCAATGTCGTGTGCAACAGCAGCAAAAAGTAAAATAACAACAGCCCTCACTGCTTGCAATGCGCACGCCCCTTCAATAGGAGGAAAATCCATTTCCAGCATGTCCTACGCAGACGGGGTTGTTTTAACTAGCCATACTCAAGTAGGCCTACAACGGTTATTTAACTCACTGCATGGGTACGTTGATGAAAACCATCTAGAAGTCAATATTGACAAAACAAAAACTTTGACAATAAATGGAAAAAAGTGGTCCCATGTCTTGTCGCTTGGAAAAACCGCAATCACGAACTGGGATGTGTATAAGTACCTAGTTGTCATGATCAACAAGGGAGACCAAGTCGTGAACCAACTTAAGGCCATCAAGAGGAAAGGAATGGCGATTGTGACAACGCTTAGGCACCTTAAAACAAAATTGACTGGACCAACAATTGCACCACTTCTCGGTGTTGTGTAAAAAAAAATTCCATCCCCAGTTACATACGGCAGCGAGGTACTGAGAGGCAAGGACGATTTGCTGCTGGATAGCACCTTGGCAAAGGCATATAGAGTAATGCTAAACCTCCCGCCATATACCTTGCCAGCACAGATTCGCCTTGAGCTTGGTCTAAAAAGCAACTCCTCGCAAGGCGAGGCTCGTACATCAAGTGCTGGCACAAAATTAAGAACTCTGCCAGGAATACACTGAACCACCAGCTCTGGCAGGAACTGTCCAGCACATCCACTACGCCGGCTAAAGCATACTTTGATTACTCATTGGTCATCAAGGGTCTAGCTGAACTATGGGAAATCCAAACAACGCACTTGCATTTTAAGCACTTCGTAAATAAGGTTATTAAGAAACTTTCTCTTACAGAAGATAAAGCCACCTTTGCACACAGGAGCCATCCATGGATGACACTGTGCAGTTACAAATCATTTGGGTCACAGGCATACTTTGAATTGGGGTACTCTAGGAAGTCTAAAGAAGCCTTTCTAAAACACAGGTTAGGGATCTTGCCATCCATACCTCATCTTCCACCATGGATGAGAAAGAACTATGGGAACTTCTGCCGGATATGCGGAGTTCTAAAAGAGGACATTGAACATATAATATGCTCCTGCATCAAACTAAAAGAAGAAAGGGCAGGCCTCCTAAACACTCATTTCAATGAACGTGGCATATGTACCCGGAGACAAGCAGTACTCGCATGCTTTAACCCAAGGGATCTGCAACTAAATGGGCAGCTTGTCAAGTTCCTGCTTCAAGTTGCATCTAAGCAAAGGCGGTACTGTAACCTGCATATAGTCTCCTGAGGCTCCGAGCAAAACGAACCATGGACTCTTTGCACTTTTATATTATTTATGCGTGTCTTGGTACATAAACATTTTAACAGAGTATCAATCGGAAAGGAATTTAACCAAAATGTTTTATCAGAATGTATTTTTTAATGGTTTTAATTTATCAAAAACAATACAATTGTTCTTACTTACTTACATGATTTAACTAACAATAGCACTTCCATTTAGGTTGTGACCCTTCATATGCATTTTTATTTGTGTTTGTGAAATGTTTTTTCTGTTGCATATGTAAATATCGTTGAACTCGTAGTAAAGTAGTTGTAGTCAGCAATATTCTGGTATTCATTTCCCCACGACCAAGAGTTGAATTTGAGATTTCCTAATCCAGAGAAGCTAGAGTATACCTGTCCCTTAAAAATTTCCCAACTTATCATGTAGTCGCTGCTAAAGCACATGCAAACTAGGTTCCCCACAAAGGTTCAAAAACTTAGCAAATATTATGAATGGCATGTACAAACTAAATCACGCACATTCCCCTGGGGTGGGGGTATGGATCTCATGTTTTGAGAAGAACACCATGGGGATAAATGTAGTTATAGGTGATATAAAAATTCTGCTAAGCAGTTTCATCAGAGAGCAGACAGGCAGAGTGTTCGCCCGAACCTGCATTCCAGCAGTCATGCTGAAAAGCACCGAGCACGACGGGCCACATTCAATTCATACAGGCACCAAATCTGGATGGCCATGAGAGAAATATTACCTGACTGCCCAGATGTAGGAGGATTGATGGCAGAATGCATTAAACCTGAGGAGACCATAGCTGATTTAGTAGACAGAATGAAGTAATGATGGTGACAAGAGAAAGGGCAACAATGGACCAATACAGGCCCCAGGTTGCATTCTTTCTATAATATCCTCAAAAAGGGGCTACCCACATAAATATAAAGTAGATTGGAAAGCCTAGTAGGGTTAAAGACCAAACCCTGATGGGAGATACATGTCCACACAATACATTATTACAGAATGAAAGAGGAGAAGGACAGGAAAAGACAGGAGCAATTCCAGAGAGACACCACCAAGCTGTCCAACACAAATAGAAAAGACCACAGTAGAGCAGGTTGTGTTGACCGCAAGCATTCAGATGGCACCAGTCTAGAAGGGAGCTGCACTGAAAAAAAAACCAAAGGGCTTCAACCCAGTTACAACGGAAGAGATCAGGGAGGTTGTCAGCAGCCAGACCTCAGAGAATGTTATTATTACCATAGAATAGGCCATATAGCTGACCAATGCCACATAAAAGCAAGTCCTCCCCAAACTCCCCATTCTCAAAACCAAGCCCAGGGCAACCTGAAAGCACCTTACACTCAGCCACAGGGAAATCAGACTGCCAATGCACCACATCAACAGTGATCAGGGGGTTGGTCAAATATGTGGCAACAGCTGCAACAGACAGGGAATGCAGCACATTAACCGCCACGGCCACAACCACGAAAGGGAGGGGTAACTGTCTGGGTAGGTATTGCCTATATGCAAACACAAAATGCGAATCAACAGTAAATTCAATCCCCTAAAGTGAAACACCTACTTCACACACACTTAAAAATTCATTAAAAAAATAAAGACAAGTGAGACAACATTAGGAAATCAAGCCTTTGCTTAAATTCAGGAAATTCATGGCTACTGTAGGATTTCTTAATCTGGAATCCTCACTAGAGTTCACCATTTAGGGTGCCTGCAGGAGTGTTGGCCCCAACTTGCTGCTGAGATCCCGGGGTGGGGCTGGCTATCCACAGCTGAGGGGGAGGGCATTCAGATGTGAGGACATGGCAGCTCCTATCCACGTCCTTAAAAAGCAGGCACCCAGACCCCCTCACCCAAGTCTAAATGGGAAGAGTTCTTATTACCAGATCGAAAGGAGCCCACTCTCAGGATCAAATTTCCTTTGCACCTGTTCCAACTGCAGTGCCCCCCAAAGTCAGAAGCCTCAAGCAATGGAGACTCCCTTCAAGTTCCAAAATGAAGCAGTCCACCTGTGTTGGGAGCCTGATTTCCCGTAATCTCGGGATAGTGAAGACTTGATAACCTCCACCACTCAAAACCCGAGAGGTGCCACACAGCGCCGACTTAGTCAGGAGGGGAGGTTTGCCTGAACAATCACCTGTAAAATCTTAGCAATATTCTAGCTCCTCCTGTCCCTCAAAGTTTTTCAAACATCCAGAAGCCCACTCAGCTGGTTATGTCCCTCCAGAACAAGGAAAGTAGCGTGTCACCAGTTAAATATTCCTGGCCTCAACCAGGGACAGCAGGCTCAAATATGCTGGAGAAGATGTAGCTCGAGGGAGAGGGGTGACGGGAAAAAGAGAGACAGCTTCAATCGAGATACACTCAAATATGTTAACTGCGGTATCCGGCATAGCGACCAGCTAACACACTACTCTCCGACCCCCTCCGGTACACAGCAATAAAGCCATCAAATCGCATGAAAGCCTGAGGCAACACCCAAAAGATTAGTAAAAAGAAGCCCAGAGCCAGCCCAAAAAGAACCATAGGGCGTAGTCAAGACATCTGGAGCCATTGGGGAGGGTACCATTGCATGCCCCGTGCCCGTAATGGAGGGGTATACACATGACCGCAGGACATGTTGTGATCGCCAACAACATCCAATTACGGCATGCCCCCCTCTTTATACATCGTCCCATGCACATATCAGTCAAATTGCATCTGTTTCAGTTTTATTATATGCAGATAGTGTAATCCTGCTTTCTAGAATCGCAAACAGGTTACCACAACATATTGATTGTTTTTCGTCATATATGGGGAAGAGAGATTTGTACGTTGATTTAAAAAAGCCCTTTAAAATGATTTGTGGGAAAGGTGCACCCAAGACCCATTTCCATCACAATAAAGGCACTTCCTTAGAGAGAGTGTCATCTTTCTCTTATTTTGGTTTAAAGTTTACTTCTTCCGATTCATGAAACAATCACAGCGGAATATGCTGCGTAAATATGATTGCGTCACTTTTTGTGACGCATCGGCGGCGTAAAACATGCCTCCTGTTGTGCACTATTTACAAAGTGACGCATCTAAGCAGATGCGTCACTTTGTAAACCCCTGCGCTACATTATACCTGCGTCAGGTATAATGTATGCAGAGGGGGTGTTCCCCCGCAAAAAGTCTCGTAATAGTGACGCAGTGAAATCTATGAGATTTCACTGCGTCACTTTTAGGACGCTATTGCATCAAAATCTTGCGCCTGCCTCACAGCAGGCATAAGACTGACGCAAGACCTTTCACATGGGGCTTTCCCCATGTGAAAGGACGCATTGCTGGAGTTGCGTCACTTTTGTGACACACCCCAGCAATGCGTGACTTTTGCGCTTACAGATACGTCAGAAATACTGACGTATCTGTAACTCCTTGCGACATGATGCGTCATACTGTAAATATGACGCATCAATCAGGTCGCAAGGAGTGCGCACTGAGAAGTGACGCATCGCTGCTTTCACGCAGCGATGCGTCATTTCTCATAAATGAGGCCCCATGCGCCTAATGAAGGATGTGTTTAGGTTTCCATCAAAACTTGGCAATAAAGCCATGCTATGTTAAGTTGTAAGCATTATTAGAGCGCACATACACCGAGCTGTTTCTTGACGCTAGAATATCAAAAGTATTCCACACTGCTCCCAGTTTCACTCATATGGTTTTTGAAATCCAGGGTTTTAAAAGCTGTCTAAGGGCCTGATTACGATCTTAGGAGACAGGGTTACTCATCACACCTGCCAAATTCCAATATGTCCGATGGAAGTCTTAAAACGGGGATAGGGTATCTGTCATATTTGTGACAGAGTATTCCATCTGCCAAGATTTTAATTAGGCCCTGAATCCGGAGTAGCAGGGCGTCGACCTAATTTCAAATGGCACGGAGTTCCAAATATGGGAAGCAAGTACAGAGAATCTGGAATCACTGAGGGGCATATTACCAAGCAATAGCGATAATTATCGCTATTGCTTGGTTAGAGACAAAAAGTTACCGCTGAGCTGCGGCGATTTTTATCGCAGATAAACCTTGGTATCACCAAGGTTTATCGCAAATGCGATAAATAACGGCCGCAATGCATGAATATCGCTGAAAAGTCAGCGATATTCATGCATTACCGAGCTAATGCTCTTAGCCATGTTATCCACCTCTCATTGGATAACATGGCTAAGAACTGCTCAGGGCAGGTGTTAGCTTTTGGAGATATTCGCGCTTAGTGCGAATATCTCCAAAAGTTGGTAATAGGAGATAGCGATGTTAGCGACTGTTTCCTGTCGCTAACATCTTGGCACACCCACTTTGCATGCCATTAGTGATAAATATCACTGACATGCAAAGTGGGGCCCAAGATGGTCGCTATCTCCTACTAGCTGTCGCTAACTGGTGTTAGCGACAGCTAGGTAATAGGGAGATAATTTTATCTCCGCTTTCTTGGCTTTTAAAGCCAAAAAAGCGGAGATAAACATCCTTGATAATATGCCCCTGAGTCTCTTCTTTTTAAAGAGGAAATGGTAAGAAGGTTGAGGAGAGTGGATCTCAAATTGCAGGTGGGTGTATATTTTTGGTTGCGGGCAGAGATGAAAGCTGGACTGCGGCCATACAGGTATTTAAAAATGATGCTGCCAGTCTTTAATGCAGTGCGCTGTTTCACTGGCAGTCATTGTAGTTTCCTTTTCAGGGGTGTGATGAGGCATATTCTAGGAAGATCAGCCTGGTTGCCAGATTGTGTGCCAGTTGTAACCTATGGCGCTTTTATGGTTTCTTTTTTAATATAAACCGAAAGGATTTTGACTTTGATTACATCTCTCCTCCCCTTTGAACTCTTCAGTGGCTCCCCAATAAACCAAAAGTAAAATTTAAAACTCTGAACAGCCCCACTCCCCGCTAACCAAGTGAGAAGCTAAAAATCTTTGGTGCCAAATGGGAATCAAGAAATGCAGAAAATCTCCTCTTTGAGTCTTCTACCTTCAAGAAAGACAGGTGTATGAAGCACTTTTTGTCTCGAAGTGAAACAATGGTCTAGAACTCTCTTCCACCCGCCTAATGCACAACTCCATGCCTTACTACTTTAAGAAATGAACCCAAAAGCCTCCTATTGAAAAGATACTTTTGAATAATGATTCTTCAAACCTTCATCAACCTTGCTTCAACATGACAGCATTAATGTAGTGATTACTGTTTCTATTGTTTATTATTCAACACTGATGAGAAGAAGGGTCCCACTAAATCGGAGGATACTTTATTCATACCAGAAGCAGGGACTCCCCGGCAGCAACTGCCGAAGTGAGAACTCTACACACGCAATGTTCCACGCAGGGAACGTTCATGTGCCCAGGTTCACATACTAGATCCCAACACACCTCCCCTCCTTCAATAAAAAAAACAAAGACAGAAAGACAGAAAAGAAGATGAAAGGAACAAGTGAGATAAATGGAAAGAAGAAGAAAACAAAGATTTGGAAACCATGAAGAAAAGACAGAAATGTAATGACAGCAAACATCAGCACAAAATATTATGAAAATGACAAAAATGATAAGCCAGGACGACACTCCTCCAATTACTGCATATTATAATCATGGAACTTGACAGGTAAACGTTTAGTCCTGGAAGACACTCTCATGGGAGGAGTACGACTTGGGAGAACAATGTCATCCCTCCCAGAAACATCAGTGGACAGAGAAGGAAAATGAGTGCCCATTCTTCTGTTGACCTCATCAATCATAGGTTTCAGGAACAATGGAAATGCAAGATTTATTCCACACCCTACCATCCATCAATACCACCACCCGTTCTTTCACCACAGACACTTTTTTAGGAGACAAAAAACGGGTGTTTTTAATCTCACCCAATCACCCACCTTAACATCCAGAGAATGACGCACACCAGATCTAATATCATACTTCAATTGCACAGCAGCTCTGACATCAGTCACATCAGACAATTTACTAGAATCAACCATTCTCCTAGACATCCATTCTTTGTCAAGTTTTGAACCCGCAACTCTACCCCGAAGCAAAGTAAACGGAGCAACACCAGTGCTAATATGGGGAGTAGTTCTCACTGCCCACAACATATCACAAAGTGCCTTGGGCCAATGCAATCCATTCACCAAAGCAAGTAGCACATGTTCCTTGACCACACGGTTGAACCGTTAAACCAAACCGTTACTGTGCGGGTGATAAAGGGAAGTACAAATATGCTTAATCCCCGCATCCTTAAAAAATCCCTGCATTTCAAACAAAGTTAACTGAGTGCCATTATCAGAAACCAGTTCATCCGGAAAACCCTCCCTGAGGAAAACATCAAGAAAGAAATCACTGATGGATGATGAGTTGGCATTGTCAACAAACCTCACTTCAGGCCATTTAGACATGTAATCAATAAGAACCAGAGCATACTTGGGAGAGCAACCAATGAGACCAAAAGGACCAGCAATATCAAAAGCCAGTTTGGACCAAGGTATATTCTTTACAACAATAGGTTCAACAGGAGAAGGTCTTGTCACTTGAGACTTGTCACTAGTGACACAAGTACAACAATCTCGAACAAAATGTTTCACATCCTTATCAAGTGCCGGCCACCAAAAATCATGTCTAACCCTACGCTTCATCGCACGGATGCCAGGATGGCCTTCGTGAGCCAAATCAAAAAATCTGCTCCTAATGGAAAAAGGAACCACAAGTAAACCACCCCAATGTAACAAACCACCCACAACCGACAATTCATCCTTGATTCTTTTAAAAGGAACCAAGTCAGATGGACAATCCTTGTCACACAGCCTCACACCAGATAAACAGTCAATGACCTTCAAAACAACAACATCTTCAGTTACACCATCCATCCACTCCCGCTCAGAAAGGGCACAACCAACAGCGTCATTTAAAGAACATACGGCACACACCATCTCCAAATCATCACGCACAGGAACATCATTCACAGAACAAAGGGGCAACCTAGATAGGCAATCCGCAACATGATTTTTAACACCAGGCACATACATAAGACGATAACGGAACTCTTGCAACCTAAACTGCCACAGAACAAAGGGGCAACCTAGATAGGCAATCCGCAACATGATTTTTAACACCAGGCACATACTCAAGACGATAACGGAACTCTTGCAACCTAAACTGCCACTTGGCAACCCGAGGTGTGGCCCTACCAGCCCCCTTTGTAGTGAACAAGTCAACTAAGGGTTTGTGGTCGGTCCTTAAAATGAATTCATTACCCCATAGAAAGTTTTTGAAATGCTGCACACCCCACCACAATCCCAAAGCCTCCTTTTCATTAGTAGAATAAGTCCCCTCTGCACCCCTCAAGGTTCTGGAAGCAAAAGCAATTGTTTCCTCACGACCATCACTTCTTTTTGAAGAAGAACAGCACCTAGACCCACATTGCTAGCATCAGTTGAAATAATGCATAAATAATTAATATTGAACAATTTGAGTGGATCAGCTTGTACAATTTTATTCTTAATTGATACAATGTTATTCTGACAGTCTTCATCCCATACAAATTTCACATTCTTTTTTAAGCAAATTGCACATGGAAGCAGTCTTGGAGGAAAAATTGCTGACAAATTTCGAATAATATTCTACTAAACCCAAATATGAACGTAGCTGATCCCTATTCGTAGGCGTGGGTGCATTTTGAATGGCATCGATAATCTTAAATTTGGGTTCGATACCTTTGTGAGAAATGTGGTGACCCAAGTATACAACTCCATCCTGCAAAAACTTGCACTTGTCAGCCCTCAAAGTTAACCCGCTTGCCTTAATAATGCTCAAAACATGTTTAACTCTCTCGTCATGCTCAAGTTCAGATTTCCCATGAATAAAAATGTCATCCTGAAAAAAACCGACTCCAGGAATATCCTTAAATAAGCTTTTCATTAATCGTTGGAAAACAGCCGAAGCTGAGGCAAGGCCGAAGGGCATACGAATGTAACGGTAAGCGCCTTCAGGAGTAACAAAGGAAGTCAAATGCCTAGACTCTTTGCTGAGTTCAATCTGATGGTACACAGAAGAAATATCAAGGGAAGTAAAGAATCTGGCACTGTCCAAAGTGGTCAACAATTCATTGATATTAGGGAGGGGTTGACGGTCGACCCAGATGTTAGCGTTGAGGTCACGCAAATCAACACACATCCTCAGACAATTGTCTGATTTTCGTGCCAAAACAATTGGTGTGAGCCACTCAGAACGCTCGATGGGCTCAATTACCCCGGCCGCACACAATCGTTCCAGTTCTTTTTTGAGTTCAGGACGAAGACTCAAAGGCACCTTGAGAACCTTATGCGCAACAGCCTTAGCATCATCCTTGAGAACAATCTGGTGTTGGAAACCTATGAGTTTACCAAGCTTCCCATCAAAAACTTCAGGAAACATATGTTCCCACTTGGCACCAGACAATTGGGTCACAATATGGAAAGAAGAAGCAGGAACAGATTTATAAAATTCGCTATGGGAAATCACCATATCAGGATGATTGGGATCCAGCACAATGTTTAAATTACCCTGATCATCCCAACCTAAAAGATTGGCTCCCTCCTTGACCACAAATAGAGTACCCGAAGCAAGATCAGAATGAAATTTGAGATTAGCAACAAATTTCCCCAAAACTTCAACCCGTTTCCCACCATACGCAAAGATTTTTATACAAGATTCCCCCAACTGCACACCACTTATCATGTCATAATCCGTAGCATTAATTAAGGTAAAAGGAGAACCAGAATCAGCTAAAAAGGTCAGACAGGTATCATTTACAGATATTTTGCAGGAAGGCGATTTCCTTTTGTGGACGCCCCCCATCCCCAAGAAATGCAGAGGAGGACAGCATAAGCAATTCATAGCACTCCTCATCAGAATCGTCAGTAATAGTTTTTACAGTTTGATCAGGAGTTCTCTTAGTGGAAGCAACTTTGCACATTCTAGGATAGTGGCCCTTCTTTCCACAATTGTAATAGGTCTGATTTAATGCAAAGCAAAATGTAGCATTTCCAAGATGAGTAGTACTACCACAACGGAAACATATTACATCCTTTGGTATAACCTTGGATTGAATTAGAAGTCACAACGGAAGAACGTGGAATCCCAGAAGAAGGAGGCTTAGTGACAGGCGGCAACTTGGAGGGTTTAGAAGTGGATTTCAAAAGTTTGACTTCGGTGGAGGTAGGACTGCTCATCTCTTTTACACAAAACTGAGAATGTTCGATAGATCTAGCAAGAGTTAGAGCAGTTTCTAAGTCAGGATCATCAGAGGAAAGTAACTTCTCTTGAATCTTCTTGTTGGAGGTCTTCTCAATTAATTGGTCTCGGATGATTTCATCTCTAAATTCCCTGTAGTTGCAATTAACTGCAAGAATTCTAATTGGGGCCACAAAATCATCGATCGACTCACCAGGAATTTGAGCTCGCTGAAGAAATTTGTGTCGTTCAAGAACAATGTTCCTTTTCGGACTGAAACGCTTGACCAAAGTTTTGATGATTGTGGCATAATCGTTTACCAATAAGGAATCACCGCTATCATCACCAGTCACTAAAGTGCTCACAGTTTCCATGGGAAGAGTTTTTAAGACACTCCTGCCTTCGGCCCCAAGGTTATAAATCAATAAAGCTTTCTTTTTTTTTTAAGTAAAAGTATCTCCATCAATTGCCTCCAAATACGCCTCAAACGTATCCTTCCAATCGTCCCACTTTACAGGAGGCGTGCCAGCAGTCTGTAAAAAGGGTGGAGGTGCTAAAACGTGATCCATAGTGGCACGTGGGTGAGTTGCTGCCCACACAAATACTAAAATGAGAAACAAACCCTGAAAAGAAATAGTGTAATCAAACAACAAGGAAATACATAATGTTGTGCACAATAATGAACGCTGTGCACATCAGCGGTGAAAAGCAATATGAAATGGAATTGATAAGCACACGAGGGAGCTATGCGCATCAGCGGAAGATTGATATGACAAATACTTTCGCCGGCTGATCGCGCTGAATTGAAAGCGTCAGCGTCAGCGAGTTTGCTATGGAATCAGCAACCTAAAATGGCTGCACATAATGTGAAAACATCGCTTGAAGGTCAGGCGGACGTGCGGGACAAAGGCCAGGCAACGCGGTGACGCGAGAGCAGAAACGGGTCAATTGCATATGAGGGATAATTCCAAAAAAACAATTCCTTCAAATGTTGACACAGAGCCAAAGTGAAAAGGATATCACCAGGAAAGAGAAAGAAGCAGGGATCACTCTTAAAAGGTGACAAATGAAGCGCAGAACTCCGTGATTCCAAGAAGTCAAATACGAGGAATGGCAGACTGGAGTACTTCAAAAAGATGATGGGGAGGCTGGATCTGGCATCATTCGTCGCCAGTGAAGAGAAGAAGGGCTCCACTCAAGGGTAAATCGGAGGATACATTATTCACACCAGAAGCAGGGACTCCCCGGCAGCAACAGCCGAAGTGAGAAATCTACACACACAATGTTCCACGCAGGGATCATTCATGTGCCCAGGATCACATACTAGATCCCAACAAACACTTACTCCCATTCTTTTGTAAAGCACGTTACTTGCCTTGGGGCATCACTCTGCAAAAGAAAAAAAAAGAATGCGAATTGTCATTTAATCTAAACCTGCACAATAGTAACGTCGCACATGATGGGGCATTTCAGGCGATACAACTATGTGGGAAGACTGTACAGGATATTAACCAATATAAAAGTGTGCAATGAGGCAGTAAACACTGTACTTGCCCTTATGAGGCTGAAGTGGACATTCGTATTGACAATTGCGCATATGAGCCTTTACTATTACATATTTTAGTTGTGCATGGCAACATGACGGTTATAGAATCTGCTGCTAAATATTTTAGGCTATGTCTGTTCAAGAAATGTTTTATTGCTGGGTGTATTAGGCTGCAAGTGCATACGACTCTGCAAGTGCATGTGACTTTGTTGCTTTACGTGAGTACGAGATGAATAAGCCTCTAGACCTATGTAGAAGTGGAGCAAATAGGTCTGCTCACTTAGCTCCCTTGGACGTTTTGCTGTCTGACTGCGCAGTTTTGAACTTTTACTGTGAGTATGTCCCTTCAACTGAGTCTCACTCAGGGTGCATTCTGTGAAAATGTTCTAGGACATTCTACCTTTAAAGATAACCCGCTGCTACACAGGTAGGGTTTGAGGCTCTGAGCTGGTTACAGGAAAACTATTGACCACACATGTATAAATGTGTGCTGGTTAAGTTGTGTGATACCATTGTCTAACTACTCCTGGTATCAGCACACAGGTTGCCTGTCTCAGAAGAGTCCATCCACAGATTGGTGCTGACATGCAGAACAAGTAATGTGAGTGGGCATTCAAAATGCACATCTGTAGCTATTACTGAAAAGGCTGTGTGCTCACTGCATTATACCCGAAGGGCGAAATCTGCGCTACAACAGAGTTTTACCACACTTAAGCCTAGAGATATTGGTACATACCAATGTTAGAGTAATCATGTATCCTGAGTGCAGGTCCAATGCCACTGTCATCATAACTGCATTCCTTGTAGCACTTGAAGCAGTGTGATTTTTCCCTGGTTTAGCTCAGAAGCAAATTCCAATCCTTTCTCCCTCCTACTGGACTATCAGGCAGATGCATCAAAGAAAATACCGGAAGCAAACGGGCAGATTCTCAGAATCTGGCCGTTTGCTTCCGGTATTTTTGCATTTGGGATGCATCATCCCAAATGCAGAAATCGCAATTTAAGGAATCTCTATATAGCGATTCCTTAAATTGCTCTTGCATTTAAGGAATCCCAAAATGAGATTCCTTAAATGCAATGCATGAAACCCAAAAAAATAGCCGAATTCGCTAATAGGGGGAGCAAATTACCATGAAGTTGAACTTCGTGGTAATTTGCTAAAACTTTGAAAAATGCACTTTAGTGCATTTTTCAAAGTTACATGTTGCGCACACACATGCCCTTGGGGCATGTGTGTGTGTAACATTTGTGCACAGGTCCATTTCAGGGGTGTAACAGGACACCCTGCACCCTTGAAATAGCGGAACATTAGCGATTCGGTAATAGCTAATCGCTAATAAGGAAAGGCCCATAGGAATGAATGGAAAGCCATTCCTTATTAGCGATTAGCTATTACCGAATCGCAAATAAGGAATCTGTAGGAATCGCTAATAACATTGCGATTCCTACATGCATCCCGTTTTGCGAGTCTTTAATAGCGATTCCTTAAAATTCGCTATTAAGGACTCGCAAAACATAACTTTGGTGCCTCTGCCAGTATGTTAATTACTCTTGTGGCCAGTAGGCAGATCAAGGGCCTCTCCATACAACAGAGCAATTTGCCAGATCTTGGTCTGATTCCTGGGAAAGAAAGGAGTGGGGAGCAAATCTGCATGTGCTTACTAACTCTTCTCATGGCACCAGGCCTGGGCAGTCCCACATAAATAAAGAGAAAAGCTAGACATTTGGAGCCCAACAGAGGAGAGGGCTGCCCTTTGCAGTTTTGGTGAGAAGAGATCAGGCAGCTGTGTCAGCTGAGGATGTGGCTGAAGCTCTCAAGCAAAATCTTTCTGTAGACCAATTCAAATTGTCATGTTTAAATGTCCCAGAGTGCTGTGCAAGAGGGTTGAGGAAGTGGTGGAGTGATAATGTGGCACAATAGATTTGGGAAGAGCTGCCTACCTTCAAGACCGTCCCACCAAATTTAAAAAGGCTGCACTTGTGAGATAAACTCTGTTGCTAACACACAGGTGCCATGCGAGAAAGACAAAGCCATGTTATATGGAGAGTTTGGAAGGGAGAGGTTTCTGCTGGCAGGCTATAAAGGGGCTGTTAATGAAACCCCCAGGTGAAGGCAGATATCATTAGTTTAGATGGATGACATGTTTAGCAGCTGGAGCCTTAAAATCAAGGGCTAGAGAAAAGTACTATTTAGAAGCCAGTAGACCTGGAAAAAATGCTCCTGAGGGCTAAGTCTGACGACTAGGAGCAAAATCCAATTTCTCCGTCCAAACTGGCCAAACAAGGCTGGACAATGCTGGACAAGGTCTAGGCAATGCCACCAGAGCTATTCAAAGGTGCTGAGCCCCCCTTCAATGCATCTGTGAAAGCGGTGAGTGAGCTTCCAGAGAGGTGGTGATTCGACATAATGCTGTGGGGGACACTGAGTCCGATGCTTGGATCACAGTTGCGGCCCTTCCAACGGGGAAAGGCGGGTGTTTGACAGGTTCACAGAGCCATGGAAGTGTGGCAGACACTGGTCAGCCAGGATAAGACCCAAAATCAGCAGAATCACAGGGTCCGGGTAGGGTCGCGCCTATCCCTATAATGGCGGCCATCCCCTTGCCAAAATCATTACTGAATAAAGTAAGTGCCCTCAACTAACCTACTAATTAATTCACTTTCCCAGGCTCCATGATCTGGCGCATTAAGTCTAAACCAGTGGGACTAGGGGTGGTTTAACCTCTTTGGAAACCGACTTTCTCTGCAGAAAGGCCGTAGGGCGTGCCCTAGCCTGCCTGACCCTAAGATGGCACCTGGTGGAGTATTAACTCAGGCCCAACAACCCCGGGCCCAAGGAGGCCGTACCCCGAGGGGTGAGTCTCCAGTTTCAGGTCAGCAGGAGAGATGAGTAGCGGTGGGCAATGGCCATGCCACACAGTGGGTATGAATACGACAACACCTGGAGTGGACATTTACGTGACCCTACACATTTCTCCCACCCTCTACCCCTATCCGATTCACCCATCATGACACTGAATCTGTGTATCTTGCCAGCGTCAGTGGAGACCTAGCATTCTGGCTGAGGCTCGGTGGAGCTACCTTGATAGCTATAGAGGAGATGGGCTGTGGCTTTCCCAGTCGACCGCCACCTACACAGCCAGACATTGGACAGACTTTCTTTCAGCTTTCCGTGGTATCACCCTACTCGTTACCCTTTTACATTTCCCCCATACCATTCTACATGCCATTAACCAACAGATGTAACTTGTAACGGATGTAACTTTTGTAACAATGTGTAACTTGTAACTGATGTAACTTTTACAAAATGTGTAACATCATGTAAAACACTCTGATACCTCCGGGTCTAGGCAGCGTGATATAAAGTACAACAAATGAATAAATAAACAATGCTGGGAAGAGAACCTGGTACTCTGGGGAAACCTGGTGGGAAACTGAGTGAACAGTTCCCCAGTGAAGGCTAAGCTCTCAGGGATTGATATATCCTCAATTTATTTTATTACTGTGGTGAAGGAGGATGCTTTGAGACGCCTCCCGAGACTGCCTACGGCCCAAGGGATCTCAATCCCATGGGACCCAATTTGCCGGAGAATTGCCCCAGGGGTCCCCATCCTCCGGGACTGAAGATAAGCACCCCTGATTCCTTGAGTTGGATGTGCAATCACTTTTAGATGAGCCTGAGTCTGGTGGAGTTGGGCACAAAACATACCAACCACCCCCGAAACTAACATTTAGAGGCCAGTAAACCTACACAAAATGCTCCTGAGGGCTAAGGCTCATCACCAGGAGCAAAATCCACTTTCCCCTTCCAAAGGTGTATGGGATATTTTGCCAACCTAGTTAGACCTAGGATTTTCTGGAGTCATGTATTTGACTTAGTGAAGTTATTGAGAATGATGATAAAGGGTTCTCTCTCAATGGTGATTATATGGTATTCTGAGGGCTGTGGGTCTTGGGCTGGAGGACCTTTGGTTTTGTCCAGAAGCATGAGTGCTAAGGCGTGCAACATCATGACACCCAGGGAAATCAAAGGTGAGATGAAAGAACTGTGGACTATGCTCGCTCAGGGTATGGGGGAGTTTTCATTTGGGATGGGGGCACAGGGTTATAGTAGGGGAGAAAAATGAGAACGCTCATGACTAGCCTTTACAATTTGGATATGCTGGATAGACGTTTGAAATGATGTAATTGCAGCAGAATATCTGGTTGTGATTATTTATAGAAGATTACAGGTGTACAGATTGCTGTATTTTTTATTATCAATGGTTAAGGAAGATTGCAAATGTAAAACATGTTACGTGCTATTTGCTAGCTTAGGTGTTATCCTATGTGGCTTTTTTGCCTAAAACAATGCACTCATTTTTTTTATTATTAATTTAAAACAATGCACTTTATCCTTCGTTGGATTAGGTACTTTATTGCGCACACTACACTTTAAGTTTCAGAAAATCCTGGGATGACAATTATTTTCATTACTAATCTAGGGAAATGGTTAAGGAACATCTCAAATTGAAAACATGTTATGTGTTGCATGATATATTTACCCTTGCTATCCTTGTTATTACCCTAGGTGGCTTTTTGTATGTCTAAACTAATGCACTGAGTCACTTTTTTTTAAATTTAATTAAGGTGAAACAATGCCCTTTATCCCTGGATGTATTAGGCAGTTTATTATGCATGCTGCACTTTAAGTCGCGGGGAAGACAATTTGATATTGGTTATGAGGGAAGGTGCAATAAGGTTTGCAATTATACTGTCAGGAAATATGGATTACGTTTTTACTATGTGCAGAGACAATATTTTTCCTATTGTTAGCTGCTTTATACTTTAAGTTGATCTGGCAGCTCTGCTGCTCTGATTTTAAATGCAGTTGGATAAGGATTCCATACAAATTGTCACCTTAAGCGTTAATGGCCTCAAGAATAAAAGCAAAGCTTGGGCTATAGATAAATGGGTGAGAAGTCACACTCCAGATAGTGTGCTTGTCCAGTAGAAGCATTATATTGATAAAAGGGAACCTACATACAAAATGTGCAGGCAATGCGCAGGCTATCAATACATGTCACCTGCAAACGCCGCCCATAGAGGTGTAGCATTTTGTGTTAATAAACATTTCCGTTTCCAATTTATTTTTCCCTGTCGGATACAGAAGGCAGATGGGTGTTAATTAGGGGGTTACTCAATGATACTAGATTCACTATAACAACAATTGATGGACCGATTTTGGATAATCCAGGACCTTTGTTAGAATTATACCATGCATTGCTGAGTATCCCTGGATTTGTCTTTTTAGGTAGTGATTTTAATCTCCTTCAAAAGCTGGAGCTAGATTCATCTTCTGACAGACGTAAGCAGAATAAGCCACTAATGGTGAGTGCATTGATGGAATGTATGCAGGGCTGTATCTGATAAATTTATGGTGGGAACAACATCCAATTAAGCAGGATTATTTCTGTTTTTGGCGAAATATAAATATACTGCCAGAGTCCTTCATGTCCTTTACTCTATAAATCTGAAATTAATAGTTGTACACACATCCAGAATTGTATTTAGGACTATGCTATTGTAAATATGAAATTGTCAAGGATCAAGGTATTATGAATATCTGGGTGATGTGTTTTTTTATTAAGGTCAATTTGGAGGCTGAAGAATGGTGTAAAGAGTTACATAGTAAAATGAATATTTTTTTCAGATTAATAATAACAGAGCAAGGGTTGAGTTTATTTAGGAGGCATTTAAAACAACCATACGTGAATATATAAATTCCAAGTGGATAGTGCAAAGGAAATCCGTAAGGGCCAGTGGCAGCTCGCAGAGGCAATGCTGCAGGGCGGTGGGGCGGGCCGGGGGAAGGGGTAGGCGATGGAGTTGGCGATGCAGGAAGCGCAAGGTAAATAGTTGTATTTATTTATTTACTTACTTTACTCCTTGTTATCGTACTTCCTACTCCCCTACCCCACACCCTGACCCTCCCCCAACGCACCCCACTGCCCACAGCACTACCTGTTTGAGCCGCAACTGCTAAGGGCGCATAGGGCAAGGTTAGAGTTGGATGTGAACTGGGCAAATGTGCAATATTTACGTATTAAAACTACTACTAACAAACTTTCACTTAGACAAGCAAGGAGAGTACACTGCTAACTCAGTATACCTCCAAAAAGTGTATGAGGAGAGTAAGATTGCAGGTTAATGTTTTGCATGACAGGAATGCAAACGTCAAGTGTAGAATAGAATTACATCTCTTATAGCTAAGGAATCAAAAGTTCATAAAATGGACTCTGCGCAAATACAGGGTATATATTTTAAACAATATATAGTGTGCATCAGGTTGTATATGTTTTAAGACTTAGGGGTTTCCTTAGCAAACTGCCTATTCCTAAATTGCAGACATGATAAGACAAGTATAAGTACTGTGAGTTAACATTTGTCTTAAATAAATCAAAGATGTAGTGAAATCATTGGCCAATGGAAAGGTTTGTGGAGACTATGGCTTGCTGGCTGACCTATAGAAAAAGTTTGCATTGATATTAAACCCTGAGCTTGCAAAATTAGCCAGTCATATTTTAGAAGAGGGTGAAATTCCTGCATCATTTCGTTCTGCAGTCGTAGCTTTTTCTTGAATAAAAACAAGGATCAGGAAAATTGCAATTCATAAAGAACTATGGGGCATATTACCAACAAGTAGCGATAATTATTGCTAAATAGGCTTAGCTTAGATTTTTTTATCGCTGCCTATCGCTGGATATGTTAGCAACGTTTTTCTCCATTGTGCTAAAATATCCAGCGATAGTGGCGAAATGTGTGAATATCGCTGAGAATACAGCGATATTCATGCAAAATGCTCTTAGCCATGTTATCCACCTCCTATTGGATAACATGGCTAAGAACTGGTCTGGGCAGATGTTAGTATTTGGAGATATTCGCGCTTAGCCTGCCTTGCTAATAGGCGATAGCGACGTTAGCAACTGCTTTCAGTCGCAAACTGGTTGGGTACGCCCACTTTGCATGTCATAAGCGATAAACATCGCTGACATGCAAAGCGGGCCCCAAACCGCTCGCTATCGCCTAAAAGCTGTTGCTAACATCAGTTAGCGACAGCTTGCTAATAGGGCGATAGAATTATCGCAGCTTAGCGGCAGAAAACGGCCGCTAAAGCGGCGATAATTGCCTATCGCCACGCTTGATAACATGCCCCTATAAGTTCTTTTTAATGTTGATTATAAGATTATAACAAACGTTTTAGCATATGGAATGAGTAGTTGTTCAGGCTTGCTTATACATCTGGATCAATGCAGCTTTGTGCCTGGGAGACAACTATTATTATAATACAGATTTTCTGCTTGAAGTGCTGGATTATTTTTTACGAATTTAATTTCCGGCTCAGGTTATTTTATTGGACACCAATTATACTTTCAATTTAGTGTGTTGGGAAGGCCTTTATACTATCCTCTGCAAGTTTAGGTTTCCCTCTACATTTTTTTTTTAAAATCGTGTTTATATAAAGGATCTTCTGCACAAATAACGATCAATTCTTGTAAAATTAGTACCTGCAAGGTTAGACGATGCACAAGACAGGGCTGTTCTGTCACCTATATTTGTTGCCCTTTTTATAGAGCCACGAGCTATAGTCATCTGAACCAATGTGAATATAGTACCAACATTGAAAGGGATGACTAATATTAAATTAGACGCTGATGATATAGCATTGTTTTTCAAAGCCGTTTTATAGAACCAAATGAGGGTGAATATCAATTATTGGGAGGTTATAAGATAAATACAATTAAACCTGAGATGTTATTATGTAATAGCATACTAGACACCTAGTAATTGAATTCCATCCATCAGTTAACTCGAGGCCTAAGAGGTATTTAAGGGTTTATATCTAGGAACAAGTTAATGATTTATAGTCTTTAAATATGGTTCCTTAATAAGTAAGATAATGGGGTTGTTTGCCAAATGGAATAATTTACCTCTATCAATATTGGGCCATGTTGCTTTGATTGGAATATCAGTTTTACCTTTGTGCAATTTTTTTGCTACTATTCCTTGTGCTGTAAAGATTATGGGCCAGATGTAGGAGCCCAAATACCGGTCGGTAACGGCCGAATTCGGCCGTTACCGACCGGTATTTGGTGATTGAGATGTAGGGGCATCATTTTACAGATTCGGTAAAATTACCGAATCAGTAAATTTATCAAATCTGTAAAATACCAAATCGGTATTTTTACCGAATTGGTAATTTCCAGATGTAGGTGGGACTCTTCTGAGTCCCAAAGACCTTTCAGAATCGGTATTTTACCACCCAATCCAATTGGGTGGTAAAATACCGAATCCAGGTGTGCATGCACATGTGTGCATGCACACCTATGCCATGTGACAGACAGACACGCCCTTAGGGCACGTCTGTGTGCCACATGGCACACATGCCTGTATTTGGGGTGCTAGAGGGTGTCAAAGTGACACCCCCTGCACCCTTGCTAAAATCGGTATTTACCGATTCTGTAAATACCGATTCGGTAAAGCCCATTGATTCCTATGGGCTTCAATGCCCATAGGAATCAATGGGCATTACCGAATCGGTATTTACAGAATCGGTAAATACCGAATCTTAACGATTCGGTATTTACCGAGTCTGTATTACCTACATCCCCCCCCTCTATTTTACCACTTCTTAAATACCGAATCGGTATGATTCGGTATTTAAGAAGTGGTAAAATAGAATTACCTACATCTGGCCCCATATTTTTTAAAGAGATGGAGGGTTTATTTTGGTTTTTATAGGCAAACAAAACACCTTCAGCCTGATTCATGAACGGGCCGTTTTGCGAGCCCCTAATAGCGATTCATAGCGAATCGCTATTGAGGACTCGCAAAACGGTATTCATGTAGGAATTGCTAAATAAATAGCGATTCCTACACATTCCTTATTTGCGAGTAGCAAATTGCTACTCGCAAATAAGGAATAACTCCCCATTCATTCCTATGGGCCAAAAGGCCCATAGGAATGAATGGGGTGTATCCCTTATTTGCGAGTAGCAATTTGCTACTCGCAAATAAGATAGCGATTTTAAGGGTGCCAGGGGTGTCCAAAGGACACCCTGTAGCACCCCTTAAATGCACATTTGAACAGGTGTTGCGCACACACATGTCCAAAGGACATGTGTGTGTGCAACATGCAACTTAGAAAAATGCTTTTAAAAGCATTTTTCTAAGTTTTTGCTATTTACCGAGAGGTCTGACCTCTCGGTAAATAGCGGCCCAAAATTGCAAAATCGCTATTTTTAAAAGTGTCATGAATAGCATTTAAGGAATCTCTAATAGAGATTCCTTAAATGCTAATCCTCGCATATTTGCTAATTCTTTATTAGCGATTTTTGCATTTGGGATTGTGAATCCCAAATGCCAAAATTGCACTCGCAAAAGGCAAGATTCTTAGAATCTTGCCCTTTGCGAGTGCAATTTAGCTTCATGAATCAGGCTGCTTGATTGGCAATCGCTGCATTATAAGTGAAAGAAAGAGGTCTGGCCCTTACTGACTTGAAAGAATATTAATTTGCGAAATAATATACATACTAATTATAGGTTTTTTAAGACCCCAGTCATTAATTTGTGTGCTACTTTTTTTCTAGAATTGTTCTTTCAGGAATATGGCATTGTTGATTTAACCTCATGAAAGTTCCTAAAATAGTGTGATATTTGATTCTACAGTGGAACATTAAGCTTTAGCAACACGTTTAGGAATTATGATACCTCATTAATGGAGTGACTTATTTCACAGATATATACATTGGGGTCTACTCCTCTTAGAAAAAAGGATTGCTTCCAGGTGGGAGAGAAATGGGTATTGTAAGATATGGGATTTTCTAGATGCCGAAAACTCGAAAAGCTGGAGGGATGTAGAGCCTAGCATCAGGTACTTTAAAGAAATGATGCAATGGTCCTTTATTAAGACACTTTTTACGGGATAGAGACAACAGAGGTATATTTGCATACCTTCGAGATAGTAGAGGACCCTATAGAATCTAGGACCTCGAGATCTATTAGTTAGGGGTTTCCTTTTTACAAAAAAACAAGGATGCCATGGTCTACGAGATGGTGCGTGATAAATGTCAGTCTAAAGAAAATCATCAGATTTCTGCTACAACTTGCGATAAGATCAATGCGTTTCATTTTACCCTACTAAATTTCTACAAATTGATTTAGGTGTTCAATTAAGGGAGGGAACTGGACCCATTTTAAATTGAGCTGCACAAGTTTAAGACAATTCTTGGCTGAGAATGATCAGTACGGTTCTCGCACATTAGAATTATACTGTTCTTGTACATTAGAATTAGATCACTCATAGATGTTCAGACGGTGGTCTTGGGATATTCATCTGATTTAAATATTGGACTCCTACAAAATTAAATATTATCATTCTAATAGCTAGGTCATTGATTCTTCAAAATTGGCAGTCTGAAGAAACTCCAAAATGTTAACATTGGTAGTCCAAACAATATCAAACCAGGAATCCGAAAAGAGATATGCACTAAGATCAGGATCTTATAGTACATTTTTAGAAACGTTTTAAGGCACTTTGGTTAGGATGCTTTTTTTGATAATTTGTGCAATGTAACACATTTTATCTAGTTTGTGTAGAGGGGACATTCTGGTCTTTTATGTAAGCAAGTTTAACATATTGCATTATTCATGGTATTTTACTAATCGATCTCCAAGAACCAATTTAAAAGATCGGAATGATGTAATTAGTCTTTTTTATCATGCGATTGCTGACTATGTAATTGGTGAACTCTCCCCATGAAAAAATCATTTTAAAACAAGGATGCATTTTCTTAATGCACAGCCCAACAAACTGGCTTTTACGCCTATTTGATTGCCCTAAGTGGCTTATTTGCTCTTTTAGGTATATTTTTTAAAAGTCTACAGTTATTGCAAAGTTCCTTGCAACTGACACACTGATAAAGACATTATTTTTTTTAAATGGAGAAAGAGACAATTACAATATTGAATTTTCCTTAATTATGATGCTTTTTGGGGCTGTTGTTTGACATCCAGATGCAATAACTAACCCAGTGTTTCAAATATCTTTATTACATACTGTTACTTTGTGTACGTTTGTTGATGAATAAGTCTGAAATAAAATTCCCTTTTGGAAAACACTGACCTTTTCCTGCACATTAGTCTCAATGTCTTTTAAAAACTGAGTATTGTTTCCAGAAAAAAAGTACTACCTATCTATGTGCTGTAGGGCACATGTTTATCTTGTTATTTATTACAGTTCAACTATCAGAACATTTTGTTATGAAGCAATCTCTATTACTATATGTTCTTGGAGTGTTCCACACTTTCAGCAGTTTCAGGAGTCATCTGCCTCTACAGCACTTAGCAATGACACTATTACAAGAATAACTCTTGGCAATTTAAAATTAAACAAGTGATTTGTAAAATATGAAGCTAACTAGATATTCTTAATTTAAATCCGGCAAATATAGTGCAAGTGTATGGCACATATGGGCGCATGCTTTTCCATGAACCCAAATGTTTTAGTTTTAGGGCCGCTCACACTATAGGTTTTGTGAATAGCCCTCCACAATAAAGTTTTCTGTCACTAGTAGGAATTAAATAGATGCATCACTGTCTCTGCTACGCATTTGCAGACCTTCAAACAAACAAGGCAAAAAGCTAAGGGGTATATTCACATGAACGTGTGCTAAAAATCCTTTACACATCGCAGCCTATCACAGGAAAATAACCCTGTGTCAACATGGAAGTCACAACAAGGCGGTAGCATGCGATAGTCTGTCGAAACCGCTGCCAATGTCTGCGATACAACCACCTCACGGCAATAAAAACACAAACCCCAACGCGAAAAAACGTGCGATGGGCCAAAGCGCGATGAGGAAATCAGCGATAAGCAGTGCCAGGCCTGCAATACACACATGGCAAGCAGGAAACATCTAAATAAAAGTAGGAAAAACACCCAAACACAAACTGACCAACACCCAAGCACCATGGAGGCAGCTAGAGCAGGCGCAGAGCCTGAGCACAACCCCGCAAGCACCCCGGACGACCAGCCTGGGACCTCGGGGACAGGGACGGGCAAGGAGAAGAAGAAGAGGAAGACGAAGGTCAGTCCACAGGAAAACAGGATCCTAGTCACGGAGGTGATGGAACACCATCAACAACTGTTTGTCACCTCCAAAGTGTCATTGGGAAAAACAATGGGATATGCGGAACATCGTGGCCAAGGTGAATGCCGTCGGAGAGCACAGGAGGTCAAAGGATGAGGCCAAGAGGCGATGGATTGACATCAAGCGAAAGACCAAGGTGAAACTCGCAGCCAACCAGAAAGTAGCAATGCAGACTGTAGGTGCGGGCCCAGTGCCACAGCTCGTGCTAGATGACATGGAGGAGCTGGTTTCGACAGTCATCAGTGTGGAGACTGTGGCCGGAGTCGGGGGACCAGCACTGCTGGACAGGACACAACACAACCATAACAAGGTGAGTGACCACCAGGTACTGGGAGGACGGTTGGAGAGGGCCACAATGACACACATGTACAAACAAGCAGTGCACACCCACAATGACTCAGGGTCATGGCCCTGATCCACACACTGTCACAATGTACAGTGCCATGCTGTCTGAATGTCAACATGTACCAGGGGCACCATCAACACCCTCTGCAGAGCAGTCCTAGCCACTCTTCACTGATGACGAGAATGGCAACACCAGCATCGACACCCAAACCCTCCAAAACATCATGGACATCATCTGCAACTTACCTCCAGGATCAGGGCAGCCCAGCTACATCGATGAGACCCCACCCACTACCCAAAGCACCCATCTGGAGGCACCCATAGCCCCGACACTCCCCCAAGACCCCCGGGAACAAACCAAGGCCTCCCAAAACCGTGTGCTTGAGGGCCAGAGGGAGTCAGCTGAGCAGGTGCGGATGGGGTTCGGTCTCTTGGCTGCCAAAATAAATACCATCCATTGTTTTCTAGGTCCCATCAGGGACCAGTTCCAGTCCCTCACAGACACCCACGGCCTGCTTCATGCTCCCCAAGGAGACCTGATTAAAATCGCTGGTGGGAAGAACACCTGTCCACTAAAACTAGCTCCAGCAAGACCAGCCTTGAGGTGGCACACATGCGGAGGCTCTTGGAGGACATGGCGCGGATGGAGGCGGAAAGAATAGCAGCCACTGCTACACATCAGCGAGATGTAGGTGGGTTCTACCATGCCTTGTAGATCGTCATCATGGCATTGCTGCCACAAGGCATGGTGCTGATGAATGCTGCTGCCCCCACACCGTCCACATCTCCGCTCCCTCGTGTGTCAGTGCCTCACAGTGCAGCAGGCGTATTCACGCCAACACCTGATGTGTCACTGCCACACAGTGCGGCCGAAAATCCACCTCTTCCCCTGATGTGTCAGTGGCACACTGTGCTGCAGCATGTACTGAAACACCCACAGGTGAGGTATAGCACACATACGGGAGCGAGGACATGGATGGGATTGTTGTCAGAAGGAGGCAATAGCATTCATTATCTCCACCAGGCCTGTTTCTTCTTGGTGTCGCACATGGCCTCATGACCTATCACTGACCCCGATACACTCTGCTGCACTCAACCTGGACTGCAACATGGACTGCCATACCCTGTTTGATGACCAATGACACAGCGACCAGACTGCAGACTGTTCCCTTCCTCTTCTGCATCACCTGTAATCCCCGGATGGACTCTGGCTGGCCCTCCACGGGCCCATATCATGTAGTGTGCTTGGCATGGCCCTGTATCGCTCCAGCTGTAATATTCCACTGGATGTGAAAAAAACAACCAGTAACACACTGCTGTGTCATGTCTCTCATCATCCCTGCATAAATGTGTGGATGGAAGTGGGGACAGTGATTTCCCTTATGTCAATGATGATCATCTAGTGTGATTCCTGTCACCGTGTGCTACATTGCCTATTGTGTCCTGGGTGCCTTGGACACTACAACTGGGATACATGTATTAGTCACTTCCTTGTCCGAAAATGGACTGAACCACGCCTTGACCCCCCGAGTCATTGTTGCAAGCCCTGCACTGGTCCAGCGTACACCAGGCCAGGCCACTCCACTGACACTCCGAGGGGGGGCCCACAGAGCTAACTGTTGTATGCGTACTCGCTGGTGGTGTGCAGGTCACTGGTCTAGTTGTCAGCATGTCACGGCCACTCCCTGAGGGCAAGTCTGCACACACACCACAGTCATCCGGCACAGGCGTTACAGGCCATGTGACCCCGCTAACATAAGGGGCCGACAATGTCACATTTTCCTCTGCCGGTGGTGACTGGATGACGGACGCTCTATGGTGCTCAATCATAAAGGGCCCATGATTTGCTGTGCACAGGGTTGGCGGCACCAGAAGGCTTCCCAGCGGACATGGGCCTACCACCACGTGGTGCTGACTGGTGTTGCACAGGGTTGGTGGCACACGTAATTGCTGAGTGGGTGTGCAACCTTTGATGATGATGTGTGCACTGATGTGGTCTCTGCCATTGATAACTCAGGACTCAGCGTCATATGTGGGACTTGCTGGGACAAAGGGGGACCCGCAGGCTTTGGACTATGCCATGGTGGCGTGACAGGGGCCGGAAGCTTTCATGGGCACGCAGTGTGCCTACTGATGGACAAGCCAGTGGCAGCAGTTAAGCAGTGGGGCCTGTGTGCGCAGGGGTGGCGGTTTCTCTCTCTCTCCTTTCTTTCTCTCTCTCTCTCACTATCTCTCCCTTTTCTCTATCTCTCTCTCTCTTCCTTCTCTCTCTCTCTTACTCTCTCTCCCTTCTCTCTCTCACGCTCTCTCCCTTCTCTCTCTTTCTCACCCTCTCTCCCCTCCCCTCTCTCTCTCTCTGCCTTCCCTGTTTCTCTCTCTCTCTCTCTCTCCATTCCCTCTCTCTCTCTCTCTTCATTTCCTTCCCTCTCTTTCTCTCTCTGGCTCAATTTCCTTCTGTGTTTCTCTTTGTCATGCTCCTTTGATGTGCGCATGACACACGTCCTGATTTTGTGCTTCCTCTTCCAGGTGTGTCGTAAGGATTGTCCCAGGCGGACCCAACGGGAGTATTACTCATTGCCGTTTTGTGTTGTGTTTCAATACGTTCTTTGGTTGTTACTTCACTGCTGTGTGACTGTTTCTCGTTCATCTGGCTACACATGTGTGTATTTATTTTGGCACAGTGCATCATCCTGCATTTGTTGTGGCTCTTGTGGCGTGCACTGTATTTGTATGTCCGGGTGGGTGAGGACCATAGTGGGGGCCTGGGGTGGTTGCGGGCGGGTGATGTGGCCCTCATGGGTATCCGCATTGCATGATCATTGTCACCATGGCATCTGTGGGTCTTCAGGTGTGGCTCTTGGCTGGGCTCCCTTTCATGCTGCAGGTAGTCGTCCTGCTTAACAGCAGTAGGCACGTGTTAATTCCCTGCTGCTACCGCGGCTTATCACATGTTTTTTTTTTGCTTTGCAGGTCTGGCAGTTCGTTGTGAAAGTGGTGTTGTGGTTTATTCATGTGTTTTTGCACAGGAATGCCTACTCTGCATCTCATTATGGTTAGTTGGTGGTGTCCACCGTGGAGATAAATTTTGGGGCATCTATCGCGGGAAAACAGGCTATGTCTGCAGTTTGCACCAGCTTGTGAATGGGGTGTTAATTCTATCTCCTCATCTGTTGTGTTATGGTGGAGATAAATACTGGCTATGTCTGCGGTTTGCACCAGCTTGTGAATGGGGTGTTAATTTTATCTCCACATCTGTTATGTTAGGGTGGGGATAAATCAGAGTTGAGTCCTTGTGAATATACCCCTAAGTATGCATGTGAATCCAGGCATGCATTTTAGGATCATGTCATCAATTAAGAGCAGTTTCTGTAATTTAGAGCACCGATGAACTAACACTGGGAACAATTCACAAACTGCTTTTTGAAATACATATATTAGTGCTACTGACATACTACAGAAAGCAATTCACAAACCTATGGCCTGAAATCTCCGCTTCTCCTATCCTTTCTGTGCGGAGGTATTTTCCACGTGTGCAGACATCTACACATGCAGGTATGCATTTTTGTACCAAATGTAGTGAGGGACAAAGAGGAGTTTCTTGAAAATGGAGAAGAGTTGCTACTTAATAGGAGGGGGTTATAATAAGGAGTAGGTTAGGTAGGGACATGCTAATACATTACACATGCCCGCTAACAAATTAGAGGACTGTAATTCAGAAACAACACTCCTAAAGTAACTACAGCCCTGAAGATGTCAAGACAAATGTAAATGCACTACATGCTGGTCTTGGACTCAGTCAAATACCATGTAAGTGCTATTGCAAAATGCTTCCATAGAAAGCAATAGAGGCTAGGAAATAAACTAGTAATATAAAGGAACTAATGTTGAATGAATTAAATAGGTTCAATGTTTAAAATGATACGCATATTTGTGAGTGGTAAACCACTTATGGGAGACAGGCTAGCTCAGCACACACCTATAATCAAGTGCAGTTTCAAGATACACAGTAATATGTCATAATCGATGATTGAGAAACATTTCCCAAATGAATCCAGTGAGTCTTTTAATTACTAGAAAGAAAATCCTTCCTTTATTTTTTTTTCTTATTATACTTCAGACTTCATTTGTTAAAATGACAATTCAAGATTCATAGCCGACGCGACTATAAAAATACATACAAAACATACATTAATATTTACATTTACACTTTATTTTAACACATACAAAACAAACATCAATATCTACATTTTAAAATGTGTGCAAACCACAAAAGGTTTGGACCAAATTAACAATCAAACCATTAAAAAATATATTTTTGCCATAAAAATAGAAATCACAACATGTGCAATTCATTCATAGGGAGACATCTCTTTGATAAATCGGAAACAGGGAGGTCATTATAACAATAGGAGTTAGGACAAAGCAATTACTGTAAATTGTGCATAACATGAATATACTAAATCATATGTTCATCTAAGAGAAAGAAAGATAAACCTGTATGCATCATTAGAATACATTATTATTATGTGTGAGTGAAAAAATCGTTTGTAATCTTCTTACCATATCACAGAAAACAACATTTCAAAATCTGTATCAATACAAGTAACGTTATCTAATATGGTTATTCCCTTATCCTTTAGGACGAGTTCTTCGTACATTGCTTTTTATCTATACAAAATTTTAATTGGTCTGGCATACCTGTTTGTGTTTTTTTAATTACACAATAACGATTCGCAACGTCAATTCTAATCATCCTGAATTGCCTCGGCAAAAAAGGTTTTCTGAAAGAAAATGTATTTGTATTTTTATAAAATTTATCACAGGTAGGAAATTGTTATAATTCATTACATAGTCATATAGTACCTGATAATTATTGACATACCTTAGTGAGAGGAAAAGGTGCACCACTACTGTAGGTTGTAGGTGTTAATGTGTAAGAGGGTATGGTCACTCAAAATCCGTAACTGAAATAAAGACCCCGAATCAGCGACACGTAAAAATATAAGCGTAAGCATGTTGGCAAGCTACTCTAATATACAGTAACTTTTTACGAATGTAAATACATTTGCTGAGGAGATATCTTGAGACAGGCCTATTCTAGTTTCATATCAGTTTAGAAATTGCCAACAAATCAGTAGATAAAAACAGTGAAAGCCTTAAACACGCACAGAATATTCTATAAACTCTCAGGTTTAGCTAATGTGGATATACACGAGAACGATATAATGAAAAGACAGAAAGGTCACATTGCTGTTATTGCATTGTCTCGTGAGACCATAACCTAATAAATAGGGCCATGCCGATCACATTTGTGTACTTGTCACTCACAAGAGCCCACGCACTACAGTTTAAGCAATGTTTCAAAATGCATTATAATGAAAAATTATGCTGCTCACATTCGCATTAGACTCAATCAAGAATGAACTTGCATGAAGCTCGTTCATAAGTGAGTCATCAAGACGCAGTCATATAGGGTTCGATCGTGAAGACCCAGAATTACAGTTCAAAGAAACTATTAGGACATTCTGTATTTGCGCAAACCAGACACCATATTAAACAACTCAGCAGTGGTCCACAGTCAGGACCAGAGACAATTTGTGAAACTACAAAAGTGCTTGTTAATAATAAGTGTTATTTGTCTTACTAGAATTTAAAAGCATATAACCACCCTCATTAAGTAATGGTCCGTCTTGGGAGAGAATATTCCCAACAGCCAGACAATTCATAAATATATCATGTGTTTAATTACCACTTTGAACCTGATAAACATGTGATAACAATTCATTAGGTTGTGGTCCGATCTGTTAGAAAGCCTTTCGCCAAACCTGGTGGTTACGGGTGTCCCCATGTAATAGAGGCACTCATCAATGGTGCTTGGGTCTGCTTTTGAAATTGAGCAAACTAAATTGCATGCTGACAGCGGCAAATCAAATTGAATATAGACATTATGCTTTTAAAATTGAATAATACAGATACATGATTACATTAATAAATGAAAATCAATAAATTCACATAGGTAATTCAGGAAACATCTTAGATCCCAATGCAGAGAATATAAAAGTTTTTTACATTAGACCAACAAAGTGAGATGAGACTATATGTTTGAACTTCTATCCTGATTGTCTACAGAAAATGATAAAATTCATTATTGATATTTAGACCGAACTTTACAGTATTCAAATGACAAATCCAGCGGGCTTCAACTTGCCTGAGATGGTTAGTCTTATCCCCACCTCTCTCATTGCTGATTACATTGTCTATGACCTGAAAGGTTACTCTTGTGTTGTGAGGGAGCATTGTGTGTACGTGAGCAGACACAGATACCAATCATCTTAATTTTTTATGGCACAAACATGTTCTTGTATTCATGCCTTCAAACTGCATATGCTACTGCCAACATGTGCTTTATTACAAGTGCACTTCAGCAAATGCACAGTATATGTTGTATTGCAATTGATGTAAGGTTTTATTTTGAATTCTTTCAAATTATTACATTGAAAACTAGATGTTTTGTTCTCACCTACGCTGCATACGCAACAATTACCGCAGGTAAAAAAGCCAGATGGTTTTTCTGGTAACAAAGTTTTTACCAGTGGTTTGGATTGTTTTACATAGCTTGGACATAGCATATTTTTTATGGTTCCGCCTTTTCTCTATAGCACCTTCGATTTTGGTGGAACCGTATCTGAAGGTAACGAATTTGTCATGAGAAGATGCCAATTTTTTCCGGAGAATATTAAAGACATGGCCACTATAGATAATATAATCAGTTATAAATGCCATATCCGTCTGGCAGGCACTCCTTCTATTCTGATTTCTTTTGGAGAGAGTCGATTTTCTGTCAGTTCTGATGATTTTTCTCTCAGATTTTTGTAGACAATCCTGATAATAGCCTCTTTGGTTGAAATTACTCTTGATTGTTTAACATGTTTTATGAAATTGTGTTCCTCACTACAAGTACTTCTGTCTCTTACCATCTCCCCAAAGGGGATGGCAAAAATAGTTGTTTTTAAATGGAAACTGGTGGCGTGGAGGACACTGTTGCATGCAGGTGACTTTCTGAAGATGTCACTTTGTATGACAGCTCCCTCCACATACAACCAAATGTCTAAAAACTTAATCTCATGTTTGGATCTTTTTATAGTGATTTTGCAATTGAACCTGTTGGTATTTAGGTAAGCATAGTATGCATCAAGCTCTTCAATGCTGCCCTTCAAAATCAGGAAGACATCATCAATGTATCTTCCAAAAAAACAGGATGTTGTCCATCAATTCACCTGCACCAATCATGCTCCAGGCTCATACAGCCCCATAAGAAGGTTCGAGTAGGATAGACCAAACCTGGAGCCCATAGCAGTGCTTTTTTTTGTAGAAACCACTCTTCATTATGCATAAAGGCATTTTGTGTTAAAATCAATTCAGACATATGTAGTTCCATAAGCGTGTGTTGTAATTGCTTGCCATTCTTTTTATACAAACAGAATTTCAGTGCTTTTAAGCCTCAATCTCTCTGAATACCGGGGTAAAGACCATCCACATCCATGGTGACAAAAGTAAAGATATCCTGTTTCCATTTGAATTTTTCTAATTTTCTGATTAGATCAATACTATCTCTTAGATGATAGGGTAGATTTAAAACAAAGTGCTGACGGAAAGTATCTACATATTCTGCAATTCTTTCTGTGGGGCCCCCATTGCTAGATACACTATAGATATCTCCTGGCACAAATACCAGACATCCCTGCATCGATGCTCTTCCAAAAATACATAAAGGGGGTCCATCCTGCCTGGGAGGCCAATTATATCTGGCAATGGGGGCCCCACAGAAAAAATTGCAGAAAATTGTAGATTCTTTCCTTCATATATATTTATGAATTGTCTGGCTGTCTGGCTGAGTGGAAGATTTTCTCCCAAGACAGACCATTACTTAATGAGGGTTGTTATATGCTTTTGAATTCTGATAAGACAAAGAACACTTATTATTAACATGCACTTTTGTGGTTTCACTTATTGTCTCTGGTCCTGACTCTGTACCACTGACAAATACAGTTGGCACTGGATGCTGTTAGTTGGATTTGTGAAGTCCGGACACAGAACTTGGGTTTGCATGTTCTCTGTGTAGGTTTTTCACATACTGTTTTTCACCTTCCCTTCTTATGGCGACTGCTGTGCGGTGAAGAGAGCGACCCATGACCCTGCTTCAGGCAGGTCGCTTCCCACACTGCAACAGCAGCACCTGTTGTGCCCGTGTTCCCTGTCACTGTTGCTGCCTCTGCCGCGAGTTCGGCCAGTGGTTGGCCGTAGGTCTGCTCTTGCCTGTACTGTATTGGTTATGTTGCTACTGCTTGTACAGTATTGCCCCTGTTTTACTGTTTAATTGTTTTGTTGTTTAATTTCTCTCATCCCTCTGTCTTATTATTAATTTGCTCCGTTTTTTTCCTTCTTGTTCCCTTTGCATTCTGTGCCCGTGCCCTCTTTTGCCTTCTGTTCCCTCGCCACTCCTTGCACCCATTTTCCTGCCACTGTGTTCCCTGCAGCCTGCCCCCCCTGCTTCGTACTGTATTTCCTCTGTTTCACAGCTCACTTGACTCTTTTGTTTCCTCCTTCCTGTTGTATTCTGTGCCCCCTCTTTCCTTCTGCTCCTTTGCCGTTCCTGCCCCCGTTTTGCCGCCGTTGCGTCCCCTGCGGCCCCGTTCCCCTGCTCGCCGATTAGTCCGCTCCCTCCTCCCAGCTGCTCCTCTCTACCACCTCCTCTTCTTATGGCGGCTGCTGTGTGGCCGCGGAGCGGACGCACCACAGGCGCATCAAAGGCATGCCTAAGGCAAGCCCGTCTGCCCCTGGACCGCGCACAGCGCCAGAACCCCTGGTCCCCGCAAATGCCACGCGGCCCGGCTCTGCTACAATGCCAGCACCCTCCACGCACTCAACACCGAATAATCACACACCTGCTTCCTTTATGCCCTGAAGTGCACCCAAGGACCCTTCTCCTGCCGGAACTGCAGCTTAACCAGCACCCGACCCGCCAACCTGCCCACCGGGAAAGAAGAACCCAACTATCTCAGATGCATTTTTCGCAACACCCGCTCTGCACGCAAACACGCCGTTGAACTCTGGGACCTACTTGACTGAACCTCCCCAAACGCCGCCTTCCTGACGGAGACCTGGCTGAACCCCTCCCTGGTACCTGACATCGCCATAACCATCCCGGAAGGCTACAAGATCACCCACAGGGACCGCACTAACAGAGTAGGAGGAGAAATCACCATCATCCACAGGAAGACTCTCAGAATCTCAACCAACACCGATGACAACCTCAGCAGCGCCAAACACTTGTACTTCCAGATCCACACCGACCCTAACACCACCCTCAGCAGAACCCTTATCTACAGACCCCCCGGACCTCAACCACAGTTCAATGACACCATCGCCGACTTCGTCAGCATACACGCTCTCGCCTCAATGGACTACATCCTCCTCGGGACCTGAACTTTCACCTTGAGAACAACAATGACAACAACTCCAACACCCTGATTGCCAACCTTGCCAACCTTGGACTCAGACAACTTGTCACAAAACCCACCCACTCTGCCGGCCACACGCTCTAGTCCATCTTCTCCGCAAGCTGCCTTGTCTCCTCCAACCACACCTTCTAACTCCACTGAACTGACCACCGCTGCATCCACTTCACCTTCTGGAAACCCACCACACACCACCTCACCCAACAGATCCCTTGTCGCTGCTGGAGCAAAGTCACCAAAGACCAACTAACCACCACCCTTGCCCGAAGCCCACCCGCCGACCACACTGACTCCGACATCACCGCCCGCAACCTCAGAAAGTGGATCGACGACTGCGCCAACACCCTTGCCCCTCTCAAAAAGCCCTCCAACAGCCACACCAGCAAGAAAGTCTACTGGTTCACTGAATAACTCCAGGCCTCCAAGCAAACCTGATGAAAGCTTGAGAAGAAATGGCACCGTGAACGAACACCGGACAGGTATGCAGCCCACAAGAACGCCACCCGCAGATACCATCACCTCATCAGATCCACCAAGAGGGCCTCCTTTAAAGACCGCCTAGACAACAACGCGCACAACAGCAAAGAGCTTTTCAACATCGTGAAGGAACTCTCCAACCCCAGCTCCAACACCAACAACATCCCACCTTTGCAAGACCTGTGCATTGCACTTGCCGCCTTCTTCCTTTGCAAGATCGCAGACATCCATGACATCTTTAACACCACGACCGCCCTGACAACCACTGAGACCCCTGCCACGGCCACCATCCGCACCGACCGCCTGTTCTCCTGGACCAACATAAATGACGATGACACCATCAAAATCATGAACACCATCCACTCCGGATGTCCATCACACCCATGCCCACCCCACATCTTCAACAAAGCCAGCACCACCATCACACCTCATCTTCGGGAAGCCATTAACATCTCCTTCGAGACTGCAACCTACCCGGAGATCTGGAAGCACGCCGAGATCAATGCCTTACTCAAGAAACCCAAGGCAGATGCCAAGGACCTTAAGAACTTTTGTCCCATCTCCCTGCTCCCGTTCCAAGTGAAGGTCATCGAGAAGATCGTCAACAAACAACTGACCCACTACCTCGAGGAGAACAGCATCCTGGACCCATCCAAGTCCGGGTTCCGCAGCAACCACAGCACCGAAACTGTACTCATCGCCGCCAACAATGACATCAGGGCCCTGCTAGACAATGGAGAAACCGCTGCCCTCATCCTCCTGGACCTGTCAGCAGCCTTCAACACGTTCTGATATCGCACACTATGCACACGCCTCCACGACGCCGGGATCCAAGAGAAGGCCCTGATCTGGACCACGTCCATCCTCTCCAGCAGAACACAGAGTGTCCCCCCCTTCAGCTCCGAAGCCACGAGATCATCTGCGGCGTACCCTAGCACTCATCCCTCAGCCCAACGCTGTTTAAAATCTACATGGCACCGCCCGCCCACGTCACCCGACTACACGACCTCAACATCATCTCTTACGCCGATAACACCCAGCTGATCCCCTCTCTCACCAAGGACCCCAAAGCTGCCAAAACCAACCTCCATGAAGGAATGAAAGCCGTCGCCGAGTGGAGGAAGAACAGCCGACTGAAGGTAAACTCGGACAAGATGGAAGTCCTCATCCTCTGATCCACCCCCTCGGCCTGGGACCACTCATGGTGGCCGACCGCACTAGGAACGCTCCAACACCCACCGACCATGCACGCAACCTAGGGGTCATCCTAAACCTCACCATCTCCATGACAAAGCAGGTCAACACCGTCTCTTCCTCCTGCTTCAACACCCTCTGCATGCTCCGTAAGATTTACAGATGGATCTCCACCAAAACAAGAAGAACGGTCACCCGGGTCCATGTGAGCAGCAGGTTGGACTACGGAAATGCCCTCTACACAAGAGCCTCAACCAAACTCCTGAAACGACTTCAACCCATCCAGAACGACTCTGCACGCCTGATCAATCAAGATCCCCCGGTGCAGCCACATCACACCCCACCTGAGAGACCTGCACTGGCTCCCCGTAAACATGAGGATAACCTTCAAGCTCCTCACCCACGCACACAAGGCACTGCACAACATCGGACCAGCCTACCTCAACAGACGACTCAGCTTCTTCACCCCCACCCACCAGCTTCGCTCCACTGACCTCGCCACAGTCCCCCGCATCTGAAGAGCGACCTCTTGCAGCAGATGGTTCTCCCACCCCGCCACCAAGACCTGGAACACCCTCCCCACCCACCTATGGCAAACCCAAGACCTGCTGACCTTCAGAAGACTCCTCCAGACCTGGCTTTTTGACCACTAGCAGCATTCCCTCCAGCACCACGAGACCCCCACGGGTAAGTAGTGTGATTTACAAATGCTTTGATTGATTGATTGATTGATTGATTGATAGATACCACAGACCAACTGTGTTTCTCCACGGTAGAACATTATTTTTAAACCTTGCAGGTGCCTTTATTCTAGGCATTATAGTGTACTTGAAATCATTTTTGTTGCAAGACTTTCCCATCTCAAAATGGCCGATTCGGTTTCGCACATCTTGATTGGACCTTTTTGACATCATCCTTTGTTGTATTGATAGCAAATATGAGTGGCACCGGATATTGATAAAGGGATCCCCAAAGGGGATTATGGACGGAGCGTTTGGGCAAATCAAACACTCACCCCCTGTCAACAGATCTGGGTTTAATCCAACATCATTCTTTAGCTCACTCCACCACCCCAGTTCAGACCCAACCATATGCAAATCAGTCTGACCCTGTGCCTCATGGGAACAGTCCAGCCCAAACTGCCAAGCCATGTCTTTCCTGGACCAGAAACAAGCATCCTGCAACCGGTTTCGGGTTCATAACTTTCATCAGCCAGGCTATCTTGAATCGAGTGGCAGAGTGAGCAAGGGACCCATGTTAGGGCATACCCTGCCAAATTAGGGCGAACAAAGCTATACCAAGGGGAATGATGGACGGAGCATTTGAGCAAATCAAACACTCACCCTCAGTCAATGGATCTGGGATTTATCTATCATCATTCTTTAGCTCACTCCACCACCCCAATTCAGACATGGCCGTATGCGAATCAGTCTGACCATGTGCCTCATGGGAACAGTCCAGCCCGAACTGCCAAGCCATGTCTTCCCTGGACCGGAAACAAGCATCCTGGGACCGGTTTTGGGTTCATAACCCTCATCAGCCAGGCCATCTTGAATCCAGTGGCAGAGTGAGCAAGGGATCCACGTCTGGGCATACCCTGCCAAATTAGGGCGAACAAAGCGATACCAAATGGGTTGATGGACGGAGCGTTTGAGCAAATCAAACACTCACCCCCAGTCAACTGATCTGGGTCTAATACATCATCATTCTTTAGCTCACTCCACCACCCCAGTTCAGACATGGCCATATGTGAATCAGTCTGACCCTGTGCCTCATGGGAACAGTCCAGCCCGAACTGCCAAGCCATATCTTCCCTGGACCGGAAACAAGCATCCTGGGACCGGTTTCGGGTTTATAACCCTCATCAGTCAGGCTATCTTGAATCCAGTGGCAGAGTGAGCAAGGGACCCACGTCTGGGCATACCCTGCCAACTTAGGGCAAATAAAGCGATACCAAACGGGATGATGGACGGAGCGTTTGTGCAAATCAAACACTCACCTCCAGTCAACTGATCTGGGTGTAATACATCACCATTCTTTAGCTCACTCGACCACCCCAGTTCAGACATGGCCATATGCAAATCAGTCTGATGCTGTGCCTTATGGGAACAGTCCAGACCAAACTGCCAAGCCATGTCTTCCCTGGACCGGAAACAAGCATTCTGCGACCGGTTTCAGGTTCATAACTTTCATCTGCCGGTATCTTGAATCCAGTGTCAGAGTGAGCAAGGGACCCATGTTTGGGCATACCATGCCAACTTAGGGCGAACAAAGCTATACTAAAGGGAATGATGGACGGAGTATTTGAGCAAATCAAACACTCACCCCCAGTCAACGGATCTAGGTTTAATCGATCATCATTCTTTAGCTCATCCCTCCACCCCAGTTCAGACATGGCCATATGCAAATCAGTCTGACTCTGTGCCTCATGGGAATAATCCAGCCCGAACTGCCAAGCCATATCTTCGCTGGACTGGAAACAATCATACAGGGACCGGTTTGGGGTTTATAACCCTCATTATTTACTGCAATGATGATCCACATACACGGTGCGTGAAAACAACCCAATGGTCTCCTTGTAAATTCACTGCATCAGGGCTCAGGTGGCATAAATCAGCCTTTTGATCACTGATTGAGATGGTAGATATATCATCGGAAGGTTAAGAGTCTCCCCTTTCTAATGATATTTCTGTCCAGTGGATCCCTGCTTCAGTATAATCATAGGAAAGCGATCCCCAGCAGGGAACCATACACATTGACACCAGGGATTTATGGGGCAGATTTTTTGGGAAGGGTTTGTGCTTCCACCACCTTCTTACAAGATCAATCTTTCTGACCCCCTGTAGCAGATGGGGGTATTTATCACGGATTAACACCCCATCGAGGCAGAACACCCACTAGACACCAAGGCGTATTAAATAAAATATATATATAATGGTGGGTCTGCCCATCATGGATATCATGCCCCCACCCCAAAAAAAATTATGCTGTCAGTCTTTCTGCACCACCTGGCTAAATAAAATATATATATAGTGGTGGGTCTGCCCATCATGGATAACATCATGCCACCACCCCAAAAAAAAGTATGCTGACCCCCAATCCATCCCAAGTGTGCAGAAAGCCCACTAAAAAAAATTCCACTCACAAACAATATATGCTGAAACTTTTTCTGGTGGTCATTACTCCAAATCTATTCCCAGGAGGGCAGTAAGCTCACTTGACACAAGGAATGAAAACACAAACACGGACTCCTGCATATATATGTATATATATATATATATATATATATATATTCTGTACTCCGTTGCCTCGCCTTGCTCCGGGATAACACCAGCCAGGGCATAAAAAAGCTCACGGACACGGACCAATGAAGTTTCCTTTACCATTTATTGCAGTGCAGGTAAGTCAATGACGTTTCGGCTCCACGAGCCTTGTTCACATGACTATATATATAATTATATATATTACCTACTGGCGGTCGCCAGTAGGTATATATAGTTAGGATTTTTTCTCTATGGGATTTTTGAAAATTCTATGTCGAATAACTTTGGCGTTTGAGGACGGAATTGGCTGAAATGTTCAGGAAAATGGAACATTTTGTTTCTGAGCAGCCCCTGAAAATTTGGGGGGGTTTCGTCAAGGGGGGGCCGAGAAAAAAGGGGGGTCCCAAAACACGTTTTTCCCATGCAATTTTCCATAGGGCGGTTGGCCTCTCTTTTAGCTCGAACGGCTGAATGGATGTCCACGAAACTTGGCAAAATTGTAGGGACTGGTAGCCCGATGTGCCTTTGCTAGGTCTCAATATATGTGTTCCAGTGGATTTTGAGAAATTAACGTTCAAAAAAATATATATATCTGTAAGCGCGCTCCGGGCAGCGCCCCGGTTCGCGTACTTGACGCGTAACGGAACTTCGTGAAGCGAAGCTGATTGGCTCTCCGGTGTCTGTCAACATTCTAAACAGTCCGGAGTGGCCGTCATCTTGTCTCTTGGTAGGATCGAGAGACAAGAGGAGGCCAAAACAAAGGGGTAAATGACCATAAGGGGGCATAGCAGATCCTCCCTGACCCCCTAGGTTTGATGTGGAGGCTTTAAAAGGGCCCCGCGGGGGAAAAGAAAAAAATAAAATTGTTTTTTTTGCGTGGGGAGCGCCCGGTACGCGCACCGGGAAGTGATCCGGGGAGCGTAATATAAGGAAAAAAGAATGATAGACTTTTTAAATATTGTATGTTTATTGATTGTTCGTTTTGTTGTTTTTTTTCCGTTTTTTTTTATTTAAGTAGCAATATGTAGGTACCAATGCAGAGTCAGAAAAGTATTATACACCGTCTCCTTTGTGGATATCTTGCATGTTGTTTCAGAAGTAATTGTGGAATATGGAATTCATACCATAGTGTGTCAGGAAAGCAGAAACAATATGGAGGCAGGAGATGATAAAGAGATGTTAAATACACATTGGAGATAATATAAAGTTGCACAGTATACTATAAGTCTGACTTTACTTTATAATCAATTTGGTACTAGTTTATGAATTAGATATAAAAATTATTAAAGCCTCGAACAATTTTTGATTATTAAATATACATTTATTTTTCTGATTCTTTTTCAAAATTTAATATAACGTCTAACATTTGACTGTCTGATATGTCTTCTTTTTGACTGAACATAACTTCCCACATTTGACCATCCTCATATTGAAGTAAGAAATCCACAGATTCTACACATTGTAGAAGTTCATGGTCTCGTGATTCATCCATGAATTCCAAGTCAATGGGTTCAATGATTTCCTCATTGTTCATCTCTAGGACAATTTCAAAGGAAACGTTCTGTTCTCCTTCCATTTTTGTGCTGAAATTTGCATAAAAAATAAATATATCAGTAGAGATAGGGCACTGTTGGGTTTAAGTTCAGACAGGTACTTTTCAGGCGTGAAGTAGTACTATTAAAAAGTGCCTGTGAAAAAGCCTAAGTAAATTCATAATTATACCACAGAAACCTAAATCAATCCATAATTATAATAAACAAGCCTTTCTCAATGTCTAACTCTTACAGAAGGATACTATATAACTATCTGAAAATGTTTTCAAATTTATAAAATAACATCTTACCGAAGCATGGGCGGATTTTGCGGATCCACGATTCACGGATTTGCGTATTCACGGATCGTGGATCCGCAAAATCCGCGGATTTTGCAGATCGGCGGATTTGGGGCGGGGCTTCCATGCCAGGACCATCGTGCCAGAATGAACCCTGCCCTTCATATTTATTCAAGAAGACGCCACCGTTTTGTGCCATACCTCTACTCAACTGGAGTACTTTCTACTGGATAATCAGTAAGTGCTACCTCGTTGGGTAAATGTATAGTGCTTTTACTACACTACAGCTACCTAAAGTCAAAAGCGGACTCCTGAGGCGGAAAGCCGGGAGTAGGAGCGACTATTTTTAAAACTGTTTGTGTCACTGATAACTTGTATTTTAGCAAACCTTGTCACAGATTACTTGTGTTCTAAATAACTTACTGGATTGAATTGTTGTGGTCGCAGCGGAGCCAGCGCTGACGCCATTTGCATTTTCCCCCTCGCGCCCTCCCTGACACGAGCGGAGGCCACGCCCCCTTCAGGACACGCCCCCTACAATCACCCGCGCATATAAGGCGCCGGGTCAGGGCACTTAGCAAAAATCAAAAGCGGACTCCTGAGGCGGAAAGCCGGGAGTAGGAGCGACTATTTTTAAAATTGTTTGTGTCACTGATAACTTGTATTTTAGCAAACCTTGTCACAGATTACTTGTGTTCTAAATAACTTACTGGATTGAATTGTTGTGGTCGCAGCGGAGCCAGCGCTGACGCCACTTGCATTTTCCCCCTCGCGCCCTCCCTGACACGAGCGGAGGCCACGCCCCCTTCAGGACACGCCCCCTACAATCACCCGCCCATATAAGGCGCCGGGTCAGGGCACTTAGCAAAAATCAAAAGCGGACTCCTGAGGCGGAAAGCCGGGAGTAGGAGCGACTATTTTTAAAACTGTTTGTGTCACTGATAACTTGTATTTTAGCAAACCTTGTCACAGATTACTTGTGTTCTAAATAACTTACTGGATTGAATTGTTGTGGTCGCAGCGGAGCCAGCGCTGACGCCACTTGCATTTTCCCCCTCGCGCCCTCCCTGACACGAGCGGAGGCCACGCCCCCTTCAGGACACGCCCCCTACAATCACCCGCGCATATAAGGCGCCGGGTCAGGGCACTTAGCAAAAATCAAAAGCGGACTCCTGAGGCGGAAAGCCGGGAGTAGGAGCGACTATTTTTAAAACTGTTTGTGTCACTGATAACTTGTATTTTAGCAAACCTTGTCACAGATTACTTGTGTTCTAAATAACTTACTGGATTGAATTGTTGTGGTCGCAGCGGAGCCAGCGCTGACGCCACTTGCATTTTCCCCCTCGCGCCCTCCCTGACACGAGCGGAGGCCACGCCCCCTTCAGGACACGCCCCCTACAATCACCCGCCCATATAAGGCGCCGGGTCAGGGCACTTAGCAAAAATCAAAAGCGGACTCCTGAGGCGGAAAGCCGGGAGTAGGAGCGACTATTTTTAAAACTGTTTGTGTCACTGATAACTTGTATTTTAGCAAACCTTGTCACAGATTACTTGTGTTCTAAATAACTTACTGGATTGAATTGTTGTGGTCGCAGCGGAGCCAGCGCTGACGCCACTTGCATTTTCCCCCTCGCGCCCTCCCTGACACGAGCGGAGGCCACGCCCCCTTCAGGACACGCCCCCTACAATCACCCGCGCATATAAGGCGCCGGGTCAGGGCACTTAGCAAAAATCAAAAGCGGACTCCTGAGGCGGAAAGCCGGGAGTAGGAGCGACTATTTTTAAAACTGTTTGTGTCACTGATAACTTGTATTTTAGCAAACCTTGTCACAGATTACTTGTGTTCTAAATAACTTACTGGATTGAATTGTTGTGGTCGCAGCGGAGCCAGCGCTGACGCCACTTGCATTTTCCCCCTCGCGCCCTCCCTGACACGAGCGGAGGCCACGCCCCCTTCAGGACACGCCCCCGTCCTACAATCCCAAAACAACATAAAATATGTGCAATCCTCGGTCGCGCAGCGGGCGAGCGCAGCGGGCGCGACGTTTGCGCGCCGAAGGAGCGCCAAAGGAGGGCCCGTCTGTGCCCGTCCGTGCCTCGGACGGGCCTAGGGCCAGCCACTCTGCTCGGCGACCCTTGGAGATGGCCATATCAGAGATACGCAGGTACTCACGCTACGACCTTTTGAGACTTGCTCTCCCCGCCAGTAGTGTGCCTTGTACACGTGCGGATTTGAACTGTGATATGTTCAAATGCCCCACCTGTGGTTTTCTCCCCCAACCCTCCCCCCCTCCCCGATCAGTCATTAACGCCTCTGTTACTAACATTCGGGCGGGACTGATTAACGCTAGATCTGCGGTAAGACATGCCGCTGAGATCTTTGAACTACTGATGGATGGCCAGCTGGAGGTACTGTTCCTTACGGAGACATGGATGACCAGCCCCTCCGCACCTAGCGTAGAACTTGCTGTCCCCAGAGGGTTTAAGATCGTTAGGGTGGATCGACCCCAGGGCAGAGGGGGTGGATTAGCAGCTGTTTTTAAAGAAGAGTGGAGCTTTGCTTCTGAGCCTCCGATTGCGGATGTAGGGGGTGAGGTTCTCCACTTTTCTATCAAAACCTCTCCCCATTTTACCTTAGGAGGTTCTTTGATTTATAGACCCCCGGGTCCGGCTACCCACTTTCTGGACTCCTTAGAAGAATATTTAGTCCCGCGGGCCCTAGGTTTTCCTAAGTTTTTATTGGTCGGCGACCTAAATATTCACATGGATGTTCCTGACTCCCCTGAAGCCCACAGGCTTGGTGAAATTTTTGAGCTTGCTCAGCTCAAGCAATGGGTGACTGCTCCGACGCATACGGGTGGCCACCTGCTTGATCTGGTATGCTCCAATTTCCCCATCCAGTCCGTGGCGGTTGAAAAAACAACCTGGTCTGACCATGATCTGGTCAGATTCAAGTGGGAGATTGCAGAGCTTAGACCCCCGCCATCTATCTGTCACTCCCAAAAAATCAATTTGCCTGCGTTTAGACAGGCTCTGGCTAAAACTCGCCCAAAATCTAAGACGCTTCTGGTCGATGCGGTCGGCGAATTTAATGAGTGGGTACAGCAGGCGGCTTCCGCCGCCACTAAGCAGACCACGTTGGCCAGATCCAGACGCTCCCCGTCCCAACCTTGGTTTTCCCCAGAATTGAGGGAACTGAAACTGGGGTGTAAAAAGCTTGAACGAGCGTGGAGATGTGCTTACAGCCCCGAGGCTAAATCCACTCTACGGCTTGCCCAAAAAGATTACTACGCAGCCATTAAGGTTGCTAAGGGGAACTACTATGCTGGGCGCATCGCCAAGGCAGATAACAATGGCAAAGAGATCTTTGCCATTGGTAAAAGCTTTGTGGCACCCGTCGCGGAGGCTGTTTCCCACCCGCCCTCGATGCAATGGTGCGAGGAGTTGTCCTCCTTTTTTATTACCAAAATAACGATGATCCAGCAAGACCTTTCAGCAGCTCTTCCTGCCGACTGCTCTGCAGCTGACCCTTGTCCCTCCCTATGCCCTAGTTCCGGACAGCAGTTTACGAACTTTGTGCGGATTGTAGAGGACGTTACTCTCCCTCTACTCCAGTCCTTGAAATCTGGCTCTCCAGCCGATCCGTGTCCGGCCCGGGTGCTTTCGGAAGTGGCAGAAATGGTCTGCTCTGAGATCACGCAGATAGTGAACCTCTCACTGGCTACGGGCGAGGTTCCTCTTATTTGGAAACAGGCTAAGCTTCTGCCGCTTCTGAAAAAACCAGGACTGGACTGGACGGCCCCAGGGAATTACCGACCCATCTCCCTCCTACCGGCACTCACGAAAATCTGTGAGAAGGTGGCATTTCAACAATTAGAGAGCTTTGTTGAAACTTCCAACGCCCTCCACCCTGCTCAATCGGGCTTTAGGGCTGCATACAGCACCGAGACGGCCCTGTTGGAGATGAGCGAGTCCATTCGGGACTGTTTAGACGGAGGTGGCAGAGCGGTCCTAATCCTATTGGACCTCTCTGCCGCGTTCGATACCGTCCCTCATGAGCTTCTCCTTGGCCGGCTGGCCGACATAGGCATTGGGGGGGTTGTGATAGACTGGCTGTCCTCCTTCCTTTCTGATAGGACTCAGCAGGTCTGGTTGCCTCCCCATGCCTCTGAGCCCAAACCTCTGCTTACAGGTGTCCCGCAGGGTTCCACTCTTAGCCCCTTACTGTTCAATGTCTACATCACCCCCCTGGTTTATCTAGCGGAACAGTTCGGGGCTAAGATCATAGGGTATGCAGATGATACCCAACTGCTGTTCACCTGGCCAGATGATAATCTGGACACATCTATAGTCCATCTATGTTTGTCCTCTGTATTTCGCTGGCTAACGAAGGCCCAGTTGAAGTGCAACGAGGACAAATCCGAAGTGCTTTTTTATGGTTCTTTTCCCCCCTCGTTCATGAGCACTCTTTGGCCTCCTGACATTCCCAGCCCGAAAGAGATGGGGAGACCTGCAAAAAATCTTGGCATTTGGTTCGCAGAGGACCTTAGATTCGAACACCACATAAAAAAACTTACTGGCACCTGTTTTGCCACTTTAAAAATGCTCCGCAAATTCTTTCCCCTGCTCCCAAGAGATGCCAGGGAATCTGTTGCTCGGGCACTCATACTGGCAAGGTTGGACTATGCAAATGCATTGTTCAGTGGCATTCCCTCTTATCTAGTAAAACGACTGCAAATTATCCAGAACGCGGCTGTCCGTCTATTATTCAACATCCCCAGATGGAAGAGCGTGCGCGCTGAGATGCGCACACTCCACTGGCTTCCTGTTGCACAGCGCATCTTGTTTAAATCTCTGGTACTGGCGTTTCGTGCTACCCACAATCAGGGTCCCCAGTATTTGAGAAAAAGATTTATCAGTTATGCCCCTGCACGCACCCTAAGATCCTCCACTTTGTTTAAATTGACCCTTCCCCGTTTTAAACGTGCCAGACTTGGCGGCCAGTCGATTTCTGTGGTTGTGGCTCGCGCCTGGTACGCTGTTCCTTTTCATCTGCGCTCCACACCTACAGTTGCTGCCTTCAAAAAACATCTGAAAACACATCTGTTTAATAGTGTAAACTAAGGTTCTTTCCTGTGCTCTGTTGTCTGCTTTTCTCTTTTTCCCGCGCCAGGATACTCTCCAGTAACGGAGCGCGCTATAAAATGGTTTATACTATACTTATACTAAAGTGCCAGAGAGTTGTCTACAGCGACCAGGTGTGTGTTACTATGCAATCGCGCCGAAGGGCGCAGGGGTCCCTTGAGGGAGCTATCATAGTGGGTAAATGGCGGGAAGACGGTGCACACCACGAGTGTGTGGGCGGGGCCAAACCGACGGGGCTTCCATGCGAGTGCACATGCCTCTTGTGTGTATAAAAGGTCTGAGACCGATCAGAGCAGCAGATGAAGATACAGAAGCTCCTGGCCACAGGAATATAAAGTAATATAAAGTCCACATTTGTAAAGCGCACAATCACCCGTAAGGGTCTCTAGGCGCTGGGGGGCCGTCGGGAAGAATAAGCGAGCTATTGCCCAGAGTCACATGGTGCTGGGCTGACCTGCCGCCGGAGCCAGGGATCGAACCGTGGTCCCCAGATTCCAGCGTCAGTCGCCCTGGCCGCGGCGCCACACCTCTTCCAGGAACAGCACGAGGATTGCGCTCGTGAAAGTCAAGGATGCAAAGGCCTCTGTCCAGCATCACAGCTGATTTTCGATGGTATATTTGGGAAGAAGGCACATCTGCCCAGCCTTGACAACGCTCACGATTGTTTTTTGGGCCGATGAATGAGTCACTGAATTTAAGCTTCAACTAGGGCACATGCTTAATTGATATCTGTAAGTGCTTCCGGTTGAGGTTTAATTTTTGTGCCAGGACCGTCGTGCCAGAATGAACCCTGCCCTTCATATTTATTCAAGAAGACACCACCGTTTTGTGCCTGTTGTAACTATTTTACGATGGCGCCGGCAAGCTGCCAGCGCCATCCTAAAATAGTTACTAAATTAGCTTCAACAGGAAGCTCTAATAGATAAAATATAGCAGGCGCTCGAGCACCTGCTTGATTTTATCTATTAGAGCTTCCTGTTGAAGCTAATTTAGTAACTATTTTAGGATGGCGCTGGCAGCTTGCCGGCGCCATCGTAAATTAGTTACAACAGGCCAGCAAGGCTTGAACTTTTGCCCCCGGAATCCGCCGCTCGCGGATTTGCGAATTCGCGGTAAATTCGCAGGAGTTCACGGATCGCGAATTTACCGAAAATTCGCAAAATCCGCGAGCGTAACGGATTTTGCGCTCATACTTAATCTTACCTTTTAAAAACAAGTTTAAGTTGTCAGTGAAAATGATCTTGCAATGTAGTTCAGGAAGTAGTAGTCAAAATGGCTGTGTTTCTCTCTCTTTCTTTATATATATTCAGGTACATAACCAATCAAATGTCAGGTAAAAAAAAGTAGAAAATGAAAGTAACATTTTAATTGGTTGTCAATTCCAACACTTCAGATGTGTTTTGTGAAGTAATTTACCTCAGGGTATTTAGAGAGGTCTACAGGCTAAATGGCTAAATGGAATTCCAACCAAATTTGTGAAAATGGTAGGGATTGGTATGTAGTATGAGGTAATCTATATTTGGTGAGAGTGTCTCCAGTGGTTTTTCTGTATATTACTTTTGATGGAGCGGGATAGAAAACAGAAATCTGTTTAAACCCGTGAAGTCACACTTCCATAAATAAATTAATAATGCTAACAATTTGTGCTGTGTGTTTAATAATTCAACCTAGTTTAAAGTTGCATTTTCACAGAACACGCGGGAAACTAACATGTGTGCTCATAAATGTGCATTATGTTGCATTCTTATGTATGTGGAAAATAATAAATTAATTTTGTCTATTGTCATGTCATAACTAATAGCAGCTGTTTTTAAAATAATGGCATGTGCTTATTTTGCTTCCCTTGTCTATGTGATGTCATTTCTACTATTCTAGGTGCACATAAGGCTTTATGGATTTATGAAGACTGGTAGATATAAAATGCTGCTTTATTTGTGCTTTACTGCTAGGTAATTTAGACTAATGGGTTAATTATTAGCAATGATGGGAGGCAACAGAACAAACTGTAATTCTTGCATTAATTATTCTTTGTGTTTGTTTATATAATAGTTTTACAAATGAAGCTTAGAGATGGCTGCAGAAAAATAGTACCCTTTTAAAAGTGGCGCAGGGAAGGTGGCGCAGAAAATTGACGCTCTTTGAAAAGAGGCCTAATGATGAAAATGGCTCAAGTGAAAATAATTCTGAAAGGATGGAAAAGGCCTCTGAGCTTTTATTCTGAAAGGTTTTGGATTGAACTGCTAAAAAGATGACTTTTTGGAGAAATTTGCTAACGTTTGCTAACGTGCCATGGGAGTTCAGAGCTGACAGGCTCAAGGTTAAAAGGAAGCTGTCGCTACAAAATGTAGCAGTCTAAGGAGAGCTGCCAAGACTTCTAAATGAACAATGGACTAGTGAATTTGCCCGGGCATGTAAGAAGGAGGTGTCACAGTTTACTGTGGTACGAGGTGGCTCAGCCAATGGAGAACTAGAAATCGTCTGCTGGAATGTGAAAAATAGTTAGCTCAGCTAAAATTTAGGGTATAAGAATAGGTTCAGAGAACACATAGTTGGCTTACGCTCGAGAAATTCTGGAGGACGATGTTATGCTGATGGACTTTACACGTGAGGACAGGAGTTTTTATTAATTACTTTATTACCAGGTGATGAGGGTAGAGACAGAGATATAGTTAGGATTTTGGAAAATGCTTAATTTTACTTATTCCTGCTAATGAATAATAATTCTTGATTTATGCTCTTTTTATTAATACTGAAAAATTCTTTCTTTATGACATTTTCTAATGCTTGTTTAATAAAATACCAAAACCTAAGTTTTTCTAGATGTGTTAAAATAAACTTTCTAAAATGACAAGCTGGTCTTGATTATTGTAGATAGTTTAAACAACTATATTTAGATCTTATCGCCTCATGATTCAAGCGCTCTATTGTTGTTATGGGCCTAGTGTTGTAGTGTAAGTTTTGTGGTAGTAAATAGTGTCATTTGTGAATTATTTTGGTGAGAGCGCTGGATCAATTTCTGGTAGCAGAGGATGGTTTTCACCACGTTGTTATTTAAAAAGGAAAGCATAGCGCACTGTATTAAAATTAAATTTTGTGAGGGAGGGGCTGTTTGCCGAGCGAGTAGGAACGAAGGGGAGAGCTGCCAGCTGCAGCGGCTGCTTGCGTCAGCCGCCGCGCTCCCATTCGTTAAGACGCCGTCGCGTCATCGCAAGGCCGCGCACCCATTGGATATTGACGCGCAGCGTCATAGCAGGGCCGCCCCTTGATTGGGCTAGAACGCCGTCGCGTCATAGGCAGACCCGTGCTGTGATTGGGCGAAATTTCGACGTGTAATACACGGAGCCGCGCTCTGATTGGGCGAAGCTCCGTGTGTTGGGCGAGGTCTAGAATTAATTTAAAAAAATGTCCCCGATATAGTTTTCCTTTCCTAAAATAGTGCCATTATAATTCCATAAAATTTTGCGAGGGAGGGGCGGTTCGCCGTGTAAGGAGCGAGGGGAGAGCAGCCGGCTGCAGCGAGCGAGGCTCCGTGACTAGCTGGTGACGCGTAGTAACACGGGAAGAGCCGCGCTCCCATTGAGCAGAGCTTCTGAAGCGTCATAGTAGGGCCGCGCTCTGAATGGCTGGGGCGTCCGGAGCATCACAGAAAAATGACACTGTGATTGGCTGGAACGGCCTGAGTTATTTACAAATTTAAATGTCCCCGAATTGGTTTCCTTACTAGTTGTGCGATTAATTAAAAGAGTGTTACAGCTGATATGAGCTGGGTGAGAGATTGCGCGCTGTATTGAGATTTTATTTAGCAGAGAAGGGGATGAGCGCGAGAGGAGAAGACTGCAGCAGCTGCAAGACACATCACAGCGGAAGAAACGCTGTGATTGGCTGATGTACCGCTGCATTGTAATTGGTTGAAGCAGCGTAAACAGTGCTGTAATTGGCTATAACTAGCTAGCAGCGCTGTGATTGGTTGAGGTGTTGTTTACTTTTTGCCGATAGTATTGAGGCTTTAATTTCCATAATATTAGTTCCCTGAACTTCGTTCGTGAATACATGTCCCTCGTTTAAATTAATAGCACTGAACATTAAAGGCTGTAATTGTTTAAATTTCTGAGGTTGTACTGATATTTTATCGCTCTGATTCATTAATAAGTCCGGAGCGTTATGACAAGGCTGCACTCCTGATTATAACACAGCTAATGTGGGCCAGAGACTGCACGCTGTATTAAAATACTTCCTAGAACAAAGTGCGAGGGGAGAGAGATTGCAGCAGCAACAGCATACATTAGCATCAGTTGCTGTGTTGTGATTGGCTGATGCGATGTGTTGTGATTGGCCGATGAGCTTTTGATGAGTGTTGAAGCCGAGTAGTTACTTTAAAGGGGAGATTAAAACGCTGTCATCGCGCTAGTGTGAGGTGATGTTTGTGGGGGCATTGAAAAGCTGTGGAGGCATTTAAAGGGCTGTGGATATTGGAATGAATGCTGGTGAGCGCTAAACAAAGTGCAGTAGTGGTGAGGTGGAGGAAGGCAGATTCACAAGCTGGAGATTGTAGGGAGTGGTTTGAAGTTTTACAGCAGTATCATTTATATAAAATAAAAGGAAAAACGAAAATTCTCAAAATTAATGTACAAATGTATAAAAATTATGCCCAGTCACATTTAAAGTGTTGAATAAAATTTTTATATTGCTGTTTTACAAATACATAATTTTTTCAGGTTTATTAAAATTAAGATACAGAAAATTAAGGCAAAATAGAGCAGGTTTTCTTTTCCCACAGGTATATGTTGCAGAAGGTGTGTAAGTGAAAAATAAGTACAATTAAAACACATGTGATTATATGTTGATATTTACTGTTATAAATAAAATTTTTGCGTTGCTACTGTTTTTTGCAAATTAATGTTTTTATTTACAGGTTAATTAAATTTAGTGATACAGGTAAATTAGGAGAAATATTAAATTGACCAAATTATAAAGTTTTCTACACCTGATAGTGTTAAATTAATTAATTAATTGATCAGCAAGCGCTGCAAGGCAAATTTAGAGAGTACATTTACCAAATTAATTAAAGAAAATGTCTTCCTTGTATAAGAAAATGAAAAAGGTTGTTGCCAAATGCGAGAATAAATTAAAGATTCCAAAATTAGCGAAAATAAATAATAAAGGTGTCAGAGTAGAAAATATAGGGCAGTATACAATTGATGTTGTAAATATGGATCAGAACAGAAATTCAAGAAGACCCCCAGAACAGATTAATGCAATGCCAAAAGTGTCAGATCAAACTGATAAAGTGCCAGCTCAGACTTCTACTAAAATGGATGCGACAGAAAAGCATGATGAGATGCTTGGTACATCTGGAATTAATATTCTTGATCATGTGAATTCAACAAATAATTTAAAGGAGTCCATGAAAATTATGGAAACAGAGATAGTCCCTGTGCTGGGAAAGGATGAAATTAGTTCCGCAGTTTTAAAGGTCCCATTAACTGAAAAGGTTTATTCTATTGTACTTGAGATTGAACTGGTAGGGATCAAAATCAGCAAGAAACAGAGATGACTTCAGTTCTGGTAAGTGAGAAGTCTGATACTGATCTAATTGAATTGACACAGCCTGATGAGTCAAAATTATGGTCAAAGAAAAAGGAGATTGAGATAAGTGAGCTGAATGAACAGCTACAAATACAGCGACAGGTAATGATTCAAGAGATTGAGATGGCTTCATTGCCATTGCAAATTTTTGTTAATGAACAGACAGAGAAAACAGATACAGGATTAATTAAAGAACAAGAAAACAGTCCAAAAAGAATAGATGCACTTCCAGAATGTTGGAATAAAAATAATGTTCTTTTGAGTGAAGACATCAAAGTAAAAGATACAATTAATCAACAGATTAAAACTTTGACTTCTACAAGTTCGTATTTCAGAAATGCAAATTTAATTAAAAGATTGATTGATGATATTCAATTGGCAGAAAGGTTTGCTGTCGTGATATGTGCAGCACACAAAATGAATGATGAACATGCTTTGAGTTCACTAATACTAACAGTAGTTGAAACATGGCAGGTAGTTAAAGACTTACAGGATGAAGCAACTCATGAGGAGAAAAACACATGGTTGAGAAACACATGGTTGAGAACAGATTTTAGACAGCGAGATGAGGATGAGATTTTGTCACACAAAGATGGTAGAGTAGTTTTACCAAATAGCATGATTACTGACATGGACAGAATGTACCATAGATTTGTGGAATTCCTTTACCAGAGGTGTCTGACTTACCAACAAGTGAACACAATTAAGAGAACAATTGTGAGATTGGGAACAGAATTACAGGAGAGTGATTCATTGAACAGATTACAAATGGATTTCTGTGAGATGTCACTGAATGATAAACTGTGCTACATTTTTGTGATTTACTGTTTGATTACTAAATGGGTTGAAACATTTCAGATGCGACATAATGATGAAATTACTGTTGCAAAGTTATCAGATGGCAGAAAACATATTGAAAACAGATTGCTCCAATGTACACATAGACTAGAAAATTCAGATGTTGAGGAGCATGAGGATGTTACTATAAAAGACAGAGATGCAAAAATGTGCCTAGCTGCAGGTACAAAGTGGACAGATATTCTTCCACTTGTTTTGATGTTTCTGAGAAACACTACTGATAAAAAGACAGATTTAAGTCCACGTGATATTATGATGGACAAGGTCATGAGACAGACATTTATACCAGAGAAAAGAATGATGACTATCAATGATAGCATCAATTTGGAGAACTGCAGGAATTTATCAGATGAAATGATTTCTGTGTCTGATGAAAATGAAACTGAATTGCAAACAAGAGAAAAAGAGCAAGTATTTGATCTGTTACCAGGTGAAAGGATCAGGAAAAAGGTTCGTCTAAAAAGAAATTATCTAGCGCCAAGGTGGCAGAAAAGGAGGCTAGTCAGTCTTGTCACAACAAATGCAGAGAAGTGCAAAAGACTGAAGAGGTGGATTGACACTGGCCATACTTTTCGTGTATCTACACCTGAAAATCCTGATGAGGATAGTGTCACAACTGCTGATTCAGATTCTGAAGAAGAGCCTGAAGAGAATCCAGATCTTGAAGATCGACAAGTTGGTCGACATCTGGAGAACATAAATAGAAAACAAGCCTTGATTGAAGAAGACTTGAAAGTTGTGACTGAAGACTCAGAAAATGATGGAAATCTGCCAGAAAAAGAAGCAGAAGAAGAATGTGATCAGATTATGATTCAAGACCAGGAGAGTATTGAAAAGCAGGAAAGTAGCTCTGAAAGCAGGAACAGGAATTCTGAAACTGGGAAGTTGAAGGTAATTGAAGAAGAAAATGAATTGCCAAGTATCAGCTACAAAGATGATGTTCCTAACGGAGTGAAGTTGCTGAGTAAAGAAGTACCTGAGTCCAGAATGAAAATTTCTGACACTGAAACTGATGAAAGTGATGAAGATTCTGAAATAAGAAAATTCAGAAAAGGAGCTTGGAGAACAGAATGTAATGTGACCAAGCAAAAGAAGAAATTACCAAGAAAAAGTGATGAATGGCCAGGAGAAAATGAAGGCCTAAAATTCAAATTGAGATACAGATCAAAGAAACAGATTAATGAGATATCAAGTGAAAAAGATGCTGTAAAGAAAAGTGAGGCAGGAAAGAAAATAGAAATGATATCTGTAATGGAGGTAAATGATGAGAATCAGAAAAAGATTGAAAACAAAAGTGACAATGATTGAAGTACATACCTGTTAAATTTTTAGGTTTTCTGTTTTTGGCATAAGGCTGAAGAAATCTTGTTAGGTGACACAAGGTCGAAGAAATTATGTTAGCTGAAAAATTAATTTGTGACATTAGGTCGAAGAAAAACTGTTAGAAGGTAAAAAAAAAAAAAAAAAAATTTGAAAAAGGGGGGTGTTAGAAATTTTTAGAAAATTTAGGTAAAATTTTTAAAATGTTTGTTTTATTTTTGTTTGCAAGCTTAATGAAAATATAATTCTGCTTTGGTTAATTTAGGTTATTGTTCTTTTAGAAATTAACAAGGAGAAGTTTTAGGTCAATATGACAAACAAGATACTGACATTTTATTAGTTATAGTTTTTACAACACTTTTATTGAAGTTCAGTTGCATGTTACACAAGAGAATGAAATAGAAATAGAGGGGTTTCTTAAAACTCAGTATGAGAATTGTAGATAAACTGATGAGATAAGTCTGTAGAAATACTAACACAGGTGAAATTGAATCATGTTCATTTTAGATAAAATTTTTGCTAAAATATTGGGTGGTGGTGTGGTGATTTGTTAATCACCAGATGAGGGAGTTGATGGAGCGGGATAGAAAACAGAAATCTGTTTAAACCCGTGAAGTCACACTTCCATAAATAAATTAATAATGCTAACAATTTGTGCTGTGTGTTTAATAATTCAACCTAGTTTAAAGTTGCATTTTCACAGAACACGCGGGAAACTAACATGTGTGCTCATAAATGTGCATTATGTTGCATTCTTATGTATGTGGAAAATAATAAATTAATTTTGTCTATTGTCATGTCATAACTAATAGCAGCTGTTTTTAAAATAATGGCATGTGCTTATTTTGCTTCCCTTGTCTATGTGATGTCATTTCTACTATTCTAGGTGCACATAAGGTTTTATGGATTTATGAAGACTGGTAGATATAAAATGCTGCTTTATTTGTGCTTTACTGCTAGGTAATTTAGACTAATGGGTTAATTATTAGCAATGATGGGAGGTGATCCAGCGGGCTATAGAAAATATATCATAAACTACGCTACCCAACTTCATAACCTATAAACAAAATTCTATACTAAATATGGACCCATTTATGAATCTGATATATTTTGGGCCTACTGAATCAGGTGGTCAGAATAAATCTATATACACATTATCTACACACTATATACATATTTATACATTTGCAGAAAGAATATTGTCATTAGAATAAAACCCAATCATTTAAACGACCACCATAGGCGACGTGATCTAGCTAAAGGTAACCTATACTTATGAATAACCAAGACCAGCTTGTTTGTCAAAAGTAAGATTTTATTTTCTAAATTATGGTATATAAGTTGTAAGTTTTATAAATGAATTTTATTAGCAATAAAGCAAGCATGATGGTAAGAAATAAGAAAAGTACAATTTAAGCAATTGAATCAGTTTAAAGAAATTATATAAAGTTTAGCATTTCTAAAACCTATTTCCCTAACTGAGCTAAATAGACAGAAATTAAAGTAAAGTTCTTTGAGGATTCTTACGTGCTCCACGCAAAGTCCAGCAGCACATCACCCTCATCGGAAAGTCAGAAAGCAGCAGCCAGCCCAACCCTAAGGGCATGACTTTTTATACCTTTCTACGCTAACTAAACTAGCAAAGGAAAATTTTCAGAAATACTCGACGTCCCATTGGCTGAGAGTGACAAGTGACATGTCACCCGATTCTTAAAAAGTTCCACAAAATCATGTCTTACAAAGACCATTGTTTCTTCCACGTGAAGCCAGAGGCTTCCTGCGATTGCAACTTTGTTTTAAGTCATCCTCGCAGCTTCCATAGTCTTACAGTGCAACTTCCGCGGATGCCAAGTTAAGGACTGACAAAAAGTTCACTTTCGACCTTGGCCATGTCCGACAGAATGATGTCAGCTCATCAGTTTTTTGCTTTGTGAATGCAGCTTCAATAAACGTTTTAATTCAGAATGGGCGTCTCGTGACTTTCTGCAGAATTATAGATCAGCTTTTATTTTGCGGCTCAAATAGCTAGGCCTCAAAAGCAGGCAACTTATGATTTCTAGTATAAAACAAACACAAGAAAAGTATTAATGTAAGAAATAAAGTATATTCTGTATCCACCCCATGGTTTACTAAATAATTAACCCACCCGATTAATCAAAATGTTACCTAGCCATTGCAAACAAATAAAGCAGCGTTTATATTTACCAGTCTCCGTTTTTCTATGAGACCCATATGCACCTAGAATAGTAGAAATGACATCACACAGACAAGAAAAAGCAAAACAAGCACATGCTTATTTTAAATATGCAGCAGTTAGTAATGACAAAAACGAAAACAATAAATTATTTTATTATTTTGCACGAACAAAAAGATGCAACATTTATGCACGTTTATGAGCACACATGTTAGTCCCCCCACGTGTAAAGTTTAATCTAGGTTGTATTAGCACGACATATCACAAATCATTAATAATTTTATTCATGTTATGGAAATGTGACTTTGCGAGTTTAAACAAAATTTTGTTTTCTATCTCGCTCCATCAACTCCCTCATCTGGTGATTAACAAATCACCACACCAGCACTCAAAATTTTGGTAAATTTTAATTTATAAGAAATCGATTCAAATTCATTGTATTAGTAAACCTAAAAGTCTGTTTCAGCATAATCCTTGCAATTAACATGACGCTCTCTATGTAACTCCTGCAACTCAATCTCCCTTTCCTCTTCTTTTCTGAGTTTATAAATTCTCTTCTTTTCTCTTAAATGCTTCTTTCTTTTATGCAACAGACAACCTACTTTAGTCAAAATAATAATGAATATAATTATAATCAAAGGTGCCAGAATCTTGCCAAGAATTGAACTTCCGATATTATGAAACCAGTTTTTAATTGCTTGAAACCTATTTGAAAGTTTCCCAGTAAAATCTTCTTCTTCTAAAGGAATTATTTCAGAATGCATTTGTGTAATATTCTTAATATACATTTCAATATTTTTACTTTCATCCGGTATATATGTACAGCAATGTTGGACATGTAAAATGCCACAGACTCCTCCCTCCTTTGCTAGGAGTATGTCTAAAGCAAGACGGTCTTGAATTACCATGGATCTAATTGCAATAACTTCAACATTCACTAATTGAAACCCATCAGCAGTGTCAGTTGATAATCTATCAACTATAGTGGACAATTTTCTGATTCTCCCTGCATTTAGGGTTATACCAACAAAAGGTATTACAGCTTGGAAAATATCTCCCAGAACTTCAGTAAAAGTTTCTCTTTTAGCTCTATTTACATAATTATGAATTTTAAATAATCCTTCTGAATCTCTGTCAACATGAAACACTTTAGGAAAAACAATTCCCACATAACAAGTTCCATACCAATGGTCTGGAAGGTTGTAGTAGGCTTTGTCACCACAAACAAAATAAATTCCAGGAAAGATAGGATCTTTTCCACCTTTAAATCCCCAACCTCCCAAAATCTGATAAGTATCTTCACAGTTGCTTGCACCTACAAAATAATTATCAAAAAGTGTGTTATCTCTTCTAATGCAAAGCTTTCCACTAACAGGTTTGTCTATGTGAATTGCAATATTTTCAAGCATTTTGCCATTTAGTTTCTCATCCTCTTTTTGCCAGAACGATGACTTAGCCTGCTTGACTAATTCATTTCTCTTATAAATTGCTCTTCTCTCCTCAACCATATTCAGAAATTTCTTCCCTTCAGCACTTAATTTACATGTTAGATTATTCTTGTAAGCATACTCATAAGTGAGTTCGTTAGTAACAAGGAAATATTCTCTCATTTGTTTAGCTTTCTTATGCTTATTTAAAGCGTTATCAATTTTAACATTAGCAAAAATCTCATCATAATTTGAATAGTAATATTCTAAACGACCAGTTTGATAAAATAAACTAGTTAATACACTACATGTAACAGCATAAGTGAGAGGAAGCATATTATATGTTACTCCCTCAGAAACAGAAGCGGGCAACTTAACGCATACATAACAATCCTTTGCATCCATTACCTTTACATATTCACTCAAAAGCTTTGTGAAAATATTGCTTGAAAAATCACCTATTGATTTATCTTGATGAATGTTAGGCTGATGATCAATTACTTTTGCAGATGCACTATGTTTAGTTTGGCTAACCAGAGCTTTGCTTGTTAAGTTAACTTTGTGTAATTCCCTATTCATTTCTAAAGGTATAATCACAGCTAGTATCAACCAGAGCAGAACTAAAATAAGCAGACACACCAGAGTCATCTTACAGCATCTTTTAAAAACAGAGCATTTTGAAGTGCTCTCCTTAATGTAAGGCATTTTTAGGTTAGTCCTTAATGTAAGGCATTTTTAGGTTAGTTTTAGCCTCAAAAATAAAAATAAATTTTAAAATTTATATACACCCCCCTTTTAAAATATATTTTTCTTTTATAACCCTAAACAAGATTTCTTCGACCTTATGTCATACATAAGTTTTTCTTCTACTAGACAGTTTTTCTTCGACCTTGTGTCAACTAACAGGATTTCTTCAGCCTTATGCCAATTTAATAATTTTGTACTTCAATCATTGTCACTAATTTCTTGGATTTCGTTTTCTTCTTCACTACTATCATATATGTCTATAACAGGTGGAATTACTAAGTAAGTCCACTCAGGAGACTTGTATTTCTGGTTTGGTCTAATTATTCTCTTCCCTTTTCTTGATATCACTTCTATTTTCCTTCCAACTCCAACCTCTTTTCCAGGACTCTTTTGACTACTGATTTCTTCAACTTGTTCTATTGGCTTTTTAATCAATCTCACTCTCAATCTTCCACCAGGCCAGTAGTCTGCTTTTCTCACGTACTTTTTCTTTGGTTCAGAATTATTCGATTCAGATTTCCAAGTCCTTTTCTTTCTGCTTTCACTTCCACCTTCCACGTCACTTTCCTCAGTTTCGTAGTCTGAAATTTCAATTGACTCAGGAACTTCTCTATACGGCAATTTCACTCCTTCAGGAACTTCACTTTGTCTTCCATCACTGGTACTCGGTAATTCGTTCTCCTCCTCTTCCTCAATTACCTCTAGCTTCCCAGATTTCGGATTTTTGTTCCTTACTTCAGAGCTTGTTCTCTGCCTTTCGATACTCTCCTGGTCTGAAACTTCTTTTGGTTCAGCTTCTCTGTCTTCAACATAGACAACCGAATCCTCAGTTATCTTTCCTTTTAGCAGATTCTCTTCACCTTCAGAATCTATTTCAATTATTTCTAAGTCTTTTCTTGTCAGATTTCCATTCACTGGCACAGTTTCCAGATGTCGACTTTCTTGTCGATCTTCAGAATCTGGAATTACTTCACCTTCTGTTCTGTCTTCTGCTTCAGAATCAGAGTCATCTGTGGTATCACTTTCAACATCAGAATTCTCAGGAGTTGGTATTGGAATAGTATGACTTGGATGAATCCAGCGCTTCAATCCTCTGCACTTTACAGCATTAGTAGTGATCAAGATTACCTGCCTAGGTTTCTGCCATCTAGGAGATAGACAATTCCTCCTCCGATGTACTTTCGTTCTGACCCAGTCTCCAGGTCTCAAATCATGTGTCAAAACTTTGTCATTTGATTGTGCTTCAGTTCCCACCTGATTAGACACAGAAGTTACCATATCAGATAACCTTTTACAGTAATCCAAAATTGCACTGTCATTTATGCTCAACAGTTTACCTACAGGTACAAAAGCTTGCCTCATAACTCTTCCCATCAAAATTTCATGAGGACTCAAACCTGTCTTTTTATCTGGTGTACTTCTTATTGACATCAAAACAAGTGGAAGAGCATCAGTCCACTTAACTCCTGTCTCTAGACACATTTTTCCAATTCTGTTTTTGATAGTTCCATTTATTTGTTCAACTACACCTGATGCCTCTGGTCTGTATGCACAGTGTATTTTCTGCTCAATACTCATAGCTTCGCAAATTAACTTCAACAGTTTATTATCAAAATGACTTCCTCCATCACTCTCAATAGTGACTGGAAAACCGTACCTTGGGATGATTTCTCTGAGCATTAGTTTTGCTACTGTAATTGAATCACAATGTCTTGTAGGAAAAGCCTCTACCCACCTTGAGAACAAGCATACAATTACAAGTACATATTTCAAACAGTTGTGTAAGGGCATTTCAATAAAATCTATTTGTAACCTAGTAAAGGGACCACCCTCTCGACCAATTATTCCTGTCCCCACCATTGATTTTCTGTTTGGATTCATTTGTTGGCATGACAAACACCTTTGACAAAAAGATTCTGCAATGGTTCTAAATTTGGTATTGAACCATGTTTCTTTAAACAGTCTGACCATAGAATCTCTTCCTAAATGTGCAGGACCATGATATAATCTGGCCATGTCAGAAATCATGCAATTTGGTAAAACTACTCTGCCATCTTTGTAAACCCACACTCCATCTTCATCACGTTGTCTACAATCTGATCTTAACCACTGGTCTTTTTCTTCATCATCTGCTTCGTTTTGTAAATCTCTAATCTCATTCCATGTTTCTACAATAGTTGTTAGCATTAATGAATTTGAATCAGTTTCTGTACTTCTATTCCGATTGTAAGAATAATTTTTCCTTGCGCAGTACTTTGCTGTTTCATCTGCGAAGGCATTTCCTTTGGAAATATAATCAGTCCCTCTAGTGTGTGCTGCACACTTGACTATGGCAATTTCTTTTGGCAATTGTATTGCTTCAATTAATCTTCTAATGAAAACTGCATTTTTAATTGGTGATCCTGTTGATGTCATGTATCCTCTCTGTGACCAGAGTTGTCCATAATCATGCACAACTCCGTACCCATACTGACTATCAGTAATGATGGTAACTCTTATATCCTTTGATATTTCACATGCACGAATTAAAGCAATCAATTCAGCTACTTGAGCTGAACGAACTCCTTCAAGACATGATGCTTCTTTAATGTTTTCGACTGTACAAACTGAGTATGAAGCTTTCAAGACACCACCTTCGGATCTTAAGCATGAGCCATCTACAAAGTAGACAAAATCCGATTCAGGCAAAGGTCTGTCTTTGATGTCTTTTCTTGGTTTTGTGCAGAATTCCATGACATCTAAACATTCATGTTCTGTCTCAATGTCATTAACGATTTCTGAATCAGGCAGTAATGTAGAAGGATTTAGATTCAAACATCTTGAAATCGAAACATTATCTGCTCCTAGTATGATTTTCTCATACTTTGTCAATCTGCTACTTGTTAAATGTTGAGTCTTACCTCTTGTCAGTAATATTTCAACTGAATGAGGCACAAAAACTTTCACAGGAAATCCCATAATGATTCCTTCACTTTGTTCAAGACTGATACTTGTAGCTGCAACTGCTTTCAAACAACCTGGTAATGCTTTTGCAATTGGATCAAGAACTGCAGAGAAATATGCAATAGGTTTCTTTAGGTTTCCATGTCTCTGAATTAACACAGATAATGCACATCCTTCTCTCTCACTGCAATACAGTTCAAAATCTTTCTCATAATTTGGCATACCCAAAGCAGGAGCTTGGCATAAGCTCTTTTTCAAGTTTTCAAAAGATTCCATCTCAACATCACTGAGAATAATTGGATCTTTTACATCTGATTTGGTCAGTCTTTGTAGTGGTTTCGCAATTACTGAAAATCCACTTATCCATTGTCGACAGTAACCTACCATTCCCAGGAACATTCTGACCTGTCTTTGTGTTCTTGGCGGTAACATTGCTTGAATCATTTTTATTCTCTCTATTGTTACTTGTCTTTTTCCCTTTGCAATTCTGTGACCAAGATATTTCACTTCCTGTTTGCAAAACTGTAGTTTTGCTGGGGACACTTTATGTCCTTCTTCTGCAAGGCGATTTAACAGAATTATTGTGTCTGTTACACAATTTTCTCTTGTCTTTGCAGCTATTAACAAATCATCAATATACTGCACCAACGTAGACCTACCTGGTAAGTCTAAATCTTCTAATGATCTTTTTAACAGTTCGTTAAAGATTGAAGGACTTTCTGTATAGCCCTGAGGGATTCTTGTCCATCCAAGGGTCTTACCTTGGAATCTGAAAGCAAAGATTTCATAACTGTCTGGGTGTAGAGGAACAGTAAAGAATGCATTGCAAAGGTCAATGACTGTGTACCATTCAGCATCATATGGAATCTGAAATAGAATTACTGCTGGATTTGGAACCACAGGACAACATGGAATAACAATTTGATTAACCTTTCTCAGATCTTGTACGATCCTAAATGTTCCGTTAGCCTTTTTAACTCCCATAATTGGTGAATTACAAGAGCTACTCTTCATTTCTTTCAATACACCTTGCTTGATTAATTTTTCAATTACAGGTGTAATACCTTCAATTGTCTCAGTTTTCATTTTATATTGTGGAGTGTTTGGAAATTCTATTCCCTGTTTCAATGCAATTTTTACAGGATCTACGTTTTTCATCAGACCCATCTCATTCCCAGTAAAATCCCATATTTCAGATTTCACTGTTTCTTTTAGCTCTTCAGGTAAATCTTTTTCTTCAAATGCAGGAAACAATTTTGTTTCTTCTGCTTCCATCATCATCATTGTCATTCTGTACAAACCATCTTCCTCCATTGTTTGTAATTCAACTCCTTCAGGAGAACAATATATTCTGCAATTCATTTTACATAGGATGTCCCTCCCTAATAGATTTACTGGACTACTATTACAAACCACAAATCTGTGTTTGTCTCTGTAATTTCCAATTTCAACTGGTACTGGATCAGTTAGGTCTGTTTTAATTTGCTGATTACTTACTCCGACAACTTGGATGGTATCCCCAGAGAGAGGTAGGTTTTCAATTTCCACTGATCTAACAGTAGAACGAGTAGCACCAGTGTCCACTAGAAAAGTGATGTCTACATCATTAACTTTCCCGTTTACATAAGGACCAGACTGGTCAACCTCAAGAGTGGCTCCAACAACACACTCTTCCTCCTCTCTCGGGCACCGTCAGCAATAATCATCAGAATCACTGTCTTGGCTTTCTGTTAATAAAAATTGTTGTGAAGCATTTTGCATTTGAACCCTTTGCTGCTTTTGCTGTTTTTGTGGTTTTATTACCTGTTCACATCCCTGAAATCCCACGTTTGGATTATATTTTTGAACTCCCCCACAATTCGGAAAAGGTGGTTGTGGCAACTGGTCCTGACGATTATTCACCTGTTGTTGTTGCTGTTGTTGTAATTGTCGCTGAATATTAAATTCATTTAACCCCTGTTGCATCTGTAGCTGTTGCTGCACGTTAACACCATTCTGCATCTGTGGATTCAATAAGGGATTCTTTAAGTTTCTAGGAGGATGAGGACACTCGTCCCTCCAATGTCCAATTTCGCCACAATTAAAACAAGGTAATCTTTGTTTCAGCTCTTCTATCTTTGGGCTAAATTTCTTTTGGAAATTATTACCTTTAAACTTTCCTTGTATCTGGTTCGTATTTCCAGTTTGAACAAAATTAGTGTTCTTATTTCCCATGCTGGCAATCTGTTGCTCAGCCACCTTTACCTGTGCCCACATGGCTTTCTCCTTCAGCTTCTTCTGTTTTACTTCTAATTCATCGCTACAATATTTTGCCTTTCTCAGAATATCATCAATAGATAGTGCTTGCCATCCGACAATGCTAGTTCTGATCATTTCTCCAATTTCAGGCTTTAGTCCATAAACAAATCTATAGATAAAATGACTCATGTCTTTCTCATCTAATTTTTCATAACCACTGTATTGTTTAAAGATTAACAGTAGTCTTTCATAAAAAGAATGAACTGATTCTTTTGTTTCCTGCTCTGTTCTTTCTATTTTAACCCAATCAACTTCTTTGGGTGGAATTTTGTTTTTCATCCAAACAATTACTTTCTCATAAAAATCCATTACAAGTGGATTTGGGGCACCTGTTTCTTTGATTCGCTCAGGTTCTGTTTTTGGCCAACTAATAGATATTTTACATTCTGTCCAAAGATCAGATGGAACAACAATGTCAAAAAATCCATCCAAATCAATCCACAGAACTTTTGACACTTTGATAAATCTATCGACTTGCCTGTACCACTCAACAGGTTTCTCTCTTAATTTCGGAAAGTCATTTGTGAATAACAGAATGTCTTGTCTCGACCATGGGACATGAACATATCCTCCACCTGCAACTTCTCTCATTGGAAATTGTTTTGACATTCTTTCTAATCTTTCATCTTCCTTCCTTTTAGTCCATTTCACTCTCCATTTGTTCAGTTCTCCTAGCTTTTTGATATAGACAATTAAATCTTTAATGTGAACTATTCTTCCCATTGAGTTCAAACTCTCAATGTCGCTTTCTGAGAAATCTAATCTGTAATGTTTTGCAAAATTCTTTTGTTTACTCACATCGATTTCAAGTTCTGCAGCTAGATCCTCTAATTGATCATATTTATTTTTCGTTTTCCACTGAATACTTTTGCAAATGAATAGTAGTTCATCATCCCGATAGTAATTTAAACTATCTGGGCCAATTGTTCCAATTATTAATTCTTCTATATTTGCTTTTAATTTGGCCACATCAAGCTTTGGTGTAGTTACCCTGACTTCAGGACTTCCTACATCTGACATAGCACCCATTGGTGTTTTTGGAGATAAATCCTCATTAAAGGTTAAATCAGGCATTCTCGATCTAGAAGTGTTTAATTCAGTCAAGTCTGAATAAAATTTTTCAGCAGGCTTTTGAATTTCTGTATTTAAAGGAATAGTTAATCCAGTTTTGTTTGTATTTCTTTGATCAAATACAGGTTGAACAGGACCTATTGTTACTGGAACTGTGACAGCTTCCATGCCTTTTGTCATTCTTTTGATTAATTCTTCTTTAGACCTTAAGTATTCATTATAATCGACCTCATCAACATTTCTTGTCTCTCTTGCATAATCTTTTGGAGGTTCCCTTGCTCTTGGAGTCATTGAAAAATGTCTACCCTCGTTTCGAGCATTCTCAAATTCTGGTCTTCTAGGAGTTTCAGTGATTTCACAATTATTTGGATAAAGTTTAGGAGCTTCGCTAATTGGAGGTGCACTCGGTGAAGTTTCAGTAGAAACCACCGGAGTAGACCATGATCTAGAAGGTCTCAAAGGCTGATTAGGCTGTTTATTTTTAGCAGTTGTATATATTTCTTCCATAATTGCATCCTCAGATTCACTTTCCATAGATTTTCCTGTAGGAGAACCCATTACCATTTCATGAATTAAATACAATCCTTCACTCATGTTTCCCTGTCTCCACATTCGTAATCTATCTTCATGAGTTTCTCTTTTCCATGATGGATTTTTAGAAGGTCTTTTAATTCCACTAGCTTCTCTTTGTAACTGATACATCTCATCTTCCCACTCAACTAAAGCTTCAAATTGAGTTGGTCTCGGTTTTGGAACAAGAGCATTCATTTTCTCTCGTAAGTTTCTTAAAACTCTTACATTAAATGAACCATCATCAGGCCAAGCCAAAACACCATCGTTTTTAGTATAACGTTTCCAACTGTCGAACCATAAGACAGTATGATATCCGTATTCACCTTCCATGTACGCTGCAGGTGTTTTATACTTATGAAGTAGTTTACCACCTCGCGTTTCGATTTTCTTGTCAGGTGAAAATAAATTCTTAAATTTCTGAAATAATGTTGTCTTTTTCTCAACATGTTTAAAATGATAACTCATTTTTAAAAGTTAAATTTAATTCACAAAATCGTTCGTAAAATATTTCCGGGATGTTCCGCAAAACAACCAATCCGTGCGCGAAACACACCAACAAGCCAATGGCAGTTGAGCTGCGTCACTTTTCAGCTCGACCAATAATTTTGGAGATTTTCCTAAGGACCAATCAGCTCACAGGCCGTCAGAGACTCAGGAGCCAATCAGAATACAGCTTGTGACGTAGGTCACCCAATCCCTGCGCGGCTCTGTGACGTACACAGCAGCTGCGGTTTCTCGTTTCTCACTCCTGGCGCTTACCCCTCCTTGACAAAATCTTTTCACAGCACCATTTTAAGAACACTTTTCAGTGTAAATTAATTCTTAACAATGACTTATAAAGACAACATCTGTTCGTTTCACTAATTAGGATAGTTTACATACATTCAAGTATCCACACTTCGGAATAGACGGCGCTATTCACACTAAGGATAATATTCAATTGTCAGTAGAGTAACCTTACCCCACCCTTCAAGCAAGTATAATTATGAACTCGCTTTGCTCTGAACCCACCGCGAAGTGAAAGTTCTAAGAGTTCCACTTGAACATAAAATACAATTCAAACTCGCACTTTTACACGGAAAATTCCCCTAATTTCAAACACACACGAAATCCGTACAGGACTCTCACCTGTTTATAGAAATCATGCACCGTTAGCAAAATAACGACGTTATCCGTACAGGGCTCTCACCTGTTTATAGATATGAAACATGTACCCGTACAGGACTCTAACCTGTTTATAGATAATCATGCACCGACGCTAATTTTACCCTTCACTCAAGCTTGGATATAACTAATACTCTCATCACAGTGAGTTTTATGGAAGGCGCTTTGTCCCTATTCTCATGCTGCTTTGATTTCTTAGAAAATCCTCACTATACAAGAATCAGACCTAGCCCTAAAACTGTGCTGCTCGGCGACAACACTATGGTACACGGCGATACCTCTTGTGATACTCGGCGATATCACTACAAACGAACAGATGGCTTGCGTGACTAATTTCTCGCCACACAATCTATACCGGTATAGCTTACAGATAGGCACGAAAAACGAACTTAACGAGTGTTAAAACATTGATCCTATTTTCATACCATGACGCAATCCTTAGCAACCAACATGTTACCTTGGTTACCGCTTAGCAACCATCAATTTCTGCTACCAGATAATTGATCCAGCGGGCTATAGAAAATATATCATAAACTACGCTACCCAACTTCATAACCTATAAACAAAATTCTATACTAAATATGGACCCATTTATGAATCTGATATATTTTGGGCCTACTGAATCAGGTGGTCAGAATAAATCTATATACACATTATCTACACACTATATACATATTTATACATTTGCAGAAAGAATATTGTCATTAGAATAAAACCCAATCATTTAAACGACCACCATAGGCGACGTGATCTAGCTAAAGGTAACCTATACTTATGAATAACCAAGACCAGCTTGTTTGTCAAAAGTAAGATTTTATTTTCTAAATTATGGTATATAAGTTGTAAGTTTTATAAATGAATTTTATTAGCAATAAAGCAAGCATGATGGTAAGAAATAAGAAAAGTACAATTTAAGCAATTGAATCAGTTTAAAGAAATTATATAAAGTTTAGCATTTCTAAAACCTATTTCCCTAACTGAGCTAAATAGACAGAAATTAAAGTAAAGTTCTTTGAGGATTCTTACGTGCTCCACGCAAAGTCCAGCAGCACATCACCCTCATCGGAAAGTCAGAAAGCAGCAGCCAGCCCAACCCTAAGGGCATGACTTTTTATACCTTTCTACGCTAACTAAACTAGCAAAGGAAAATTTTCAGAAATACTCGACGTCCCATTGGCTGAGAGTGACAAGTGACATGTCACCCGATTCTTAAAAAGTTCCACAAAATCATGTCTTACAAAGACCATTGTTTCTTCCACGTGAAGCCAGAGGCTTCCTGCGATTGCAACTTTGTTTTAAGTCATCCTCGCAGCTTCCATAGTCTTACAGTGCAACTTCCGCGGATGCCAAGTTAAGGACTGACAAAAAGTTCACTTTCGACCTTGGCCATGTCCGACAGAATGATGTCAGCTCATCAGTTTTTTGCTTTGTGAATGCAGCTTCAATAAACGTTTTAATTCAGAATGGGCGTCTCGTGACTTTCTGCAGAATTATAGATCAGCTTTTATTTTGCGGCTCAAATAGCTAGGCCTCAAAAGCAGGCAACTTATGATTTCTAGTATAAAACAAACACAAGAAAAGTATTAATGTAAGAAATAAAGTATATTCTGTATCCACCCCATGGTTTACTAAATAATTAACCCACCCGATTAATCAAAATGTTACCTAGCCATTGCAAACAAATAAAGCAGCGTTTATATTTACCAGTCTCCGTTTTTCTATGAGACCCATATGCACCTAGAATAGTAGAAATGACATCACACAGACAAGAAAAAGCAAAACAAGCACATGCTTATTTTAAATATGCAGCAGTTAGTAATGACAAAAACGAAAACAATAAATTATTTTATTATTTTGCACGAACAAAAAGATGCAACATTTATGCACGTTTATGAGCACACATGTTAGTCCCCCCACGTGTAAAGTTTAATCTAGGTTGTATTAGCACGACATATCACAAATCATTAATAATTTTATTCATGTTATGGAAATGTGACTTTGCGAGTTTAAACAAAATTTTGTTTTCTATCTCGCTCCATCAGAGGCAACAGAACAAACTGTAATTCTTGCATTAATTATTCTTTGTGTTTGTTTATATAATAGTTTTACAAATGAAGCTTAGAGATGGCTGCAGAAAAATAGTACCCTTTTAAAAGTGGCGCAGGGAAGGTGGCGCAGAAAATTGACGCTCTTTGAAAAGAGGCCTAATGATGAAAATGGCTCAAGTGAAAATAATTCTGAAAGGATGGAAAAGGCCTCTGAGCTTTTATTCTGAAAGGTTTTGGATTGAACTGCTAAAAAGATGACTTTTTGGAGAAATTTGCTAACGTTTGCTAACGTGCCACGGGAGTTCAGAGCTGACAGGCTCAAGGTTAAAAGGAAGCTGTCGCTACAAAATGTAGCAGTCTAAGGAGAGCTGCCAAGACTTCTAAATGAACAATGGACTAGTGAATTTGCCCGGGCATGTAAGAAGGAGGTGTCACAGTTTACTGTGGTACGAGGTGGCTCAGCCAATGGAGAACTAGAAATCGTCTGCTGGAATGTGAAAAATAGTTAGCTCAGCTAAAATTTAGGGTATAAGAATAGGTTCAGAGAACACATAGTTGGCTTACGCTCGAGAAATTCTGGAGGACGATGTTATGCTGATGGACTTTACACGTGAGGACAGGAGTTTTTATTAATTACTTTATTACCAGGTGATGAGGGTAGAGACAGAGATATAGTTAGGATTTTGGAAAATGCTTAATTTTACTTATTCCTGCTAATGAATAATAATTCTTGATTTATGCTCTTTTTATTAATACTGAAAAATTCTTTCTTTATGACATTTTCTAATGCTTGTTTAATAAAATACCAAAACCTAAGTTTTTCTAGATGTGTTAAAATAAACTTTCTAAAATGACAAGCTGGTCTTGATTATTGTAGATAGTTTAAACAACTATATTTAGATCTTATCGCCTCATGATTCAAGCGCTCTATTGTTGTTATGGGCCTAGTGTTGTAGTGTAAGTTTTGTGGTAGTAAATAGTGTCATTTGTGAATTATTTTGGTGAGAGCGCTGGATCACTTTCCCACCTTTTTTGAGCGAGCGCTTCCCGGTGCGCGCCCCGGTACGCGAACCGGCAGCGTTACGGGAGTCCTCCATTTTGTGTTTCGGTAGATTTGAGATACAAGATGGAGGGCAAATAATGTTGTGAATGGGTAGAAGGGGGCACGGTAGACGTATCCTGACCCCCTAGGTTTTCTGAGGGTGGCTGAGGAGGCCCATATGGGCGGAAAAAAAACCATTTTTTTTCAAATTTTTGCACGGTTAGCGTCCGGTGCGGGTACCGGGTAGCGCTCCGGTGAGCGTACTTTGGTGAAAATTAGTGAAAAAAGTTAGAGTAAAATAATAATTGTGAGTGATCAGATGTAGGGTAGCTCTGAAAAGAGCTTTTGGGTCCTGTGGCTGATTTAGGTACCTACAAGTAGGTACCAATACATAGTCTTAAATTCAGGATGAAAATTCTGTTCCCCTCATCTGAGAAGTGAACTCCATCTCCTCTGTAGATATCTTGCATGTAGTAACGCAAGTTATTGTTGTAGATGGAGCCCATTCCATGGTCTCTCTTGTAAGCTGAAACAGACTTTTTTACATGCTTCCTCGATTTCTCAATTTGTGGACAAAATTGGTTGGACCACCTCCATTTCTGTCTTTGGCATATATTTGAATATACCAAGGCAGTTTGAGGAAAAAGTGCCATCAATTGGTCAAAGGTGTCTTTTAAAAGCATTTCCAGACCTACCCCAGTCAAAGTGCCCAAGTCATTTCCTCCACAGTGCACAATTAACAGGTCAGGTTTTGGCAAATGCAAAAAGGTTTTCACCAATGGTATCAATTGGTGACATCTTAATTCTCTGTGGCCAATCCAGTTGATTTCCACATTTTGTAAATTGAGGTTGTGTAAATTTCTGTTATCAGCATACCTTTGAGCCCAGTTGATATAACTATGTCCAACAATCCAGACAGAAAACATGGTGAGAGGAGGTTCTGCTGCAGTCAGATGAAGTGTGGTAATTAAATGGCAGTTGGAACAGTAGGAGTATGTAATGAAAAAACTGTGGAGTTTCTGTGGTAATTAATCAGTAGCAGTGATTGGTGGATTTTGATTGCTGAAATCAGAAAGTTAGGGTGCATGGATGAGTTCTTTGAAAGATGTAATTTGAATGGTCAAGAAAAAATCGTTTTATGAAAGATTGCACTGGATACGCAGGTGTACTGAGAGCTCAGAGTTCAATTGAAACATTGTTGTGTGAACTTGCAAACATGAGAGGTCTTTCAGGAGGTGGTTGCTATGGAAAAAAGGCAGAAAGGGCAGAAGGGGGAAGGGTGTTGATTTGAAAAAAGTGAGGGAAGAGTTTTGATTGGGTGACATGAGAGATATGTGTGATGAATTACAGCATTTCTGTGCCATTGTTGGTTGCAGCCTCTGGAGTGCATACCTTTTGCTCTGCTGAAGACAAATTGGTGTGTGTCTGAGACTGTTTTGAAACTCACAAAATATTTGCTACGGTGAGAAAAGATTCATTTAATTTAGATAGAGAATAGTATGCTTTAGGGAGAAAATTATGAAGAAAGTTGTGTATTTAAAATGTTGCTTTGTTTCATAGGTTGCTTGGGGCATATTTACAAGGCCTTTGAGTCCCTTTGATATTATTTTTCCCATTTTAATTTAAGACATTTCCCCGTGGTGCAAGGTCCTTGTAAATACGCCCCCATGTGTGCTTGGCAAATTTAGATTTTGTTTCTTTGAGTTACATAGCCATGTTAAAAGTGATGCAAAAATGGTTTAAGGGCCTTCAAAATACGCTTTCATGTGTGTTAGGGCATTTTAAGTCACTTCCCCATGAATGTAGTTGAATAACTGCTTTACTTGATGTGTTTAAAAACGTTTATTGAAGTCATTTAATTTTCTTGATATGTACTTCTGGAGTTTCATAGGTTGCTTGGGGCATATTTACAAGGCCTTTGAGTCCCTTTGATATTATTGTTCCCATTTTAATTTAAGACATTATCCCGTGGTGCAAGGTCCTTGTAAATACGCCCCCATGTGTGCTTGGTAAATTTAGATTTTGTTTCTTTGAGTTACATAGCCATGTTAAAAGTGATGCAAAAATGGTTTAAGGGCCTTCAAAATACGCGTTCATGTGTGTTAGGGCATTTTAAGTCACTTCCCCATGAATGTAGTTGAATAACTGCTTTACTTGATGTGTTTAAAAACGTTTATTGAAGTCATTTAAGTTTCTTGATATGTACTGCTAGAGTTTCATAGGCTGCTTGGGGCATATTTAAAAGGTCTTTGAGTCCCTTTGATGTTATTTTCCCCATTTTAATTTAAGTTATTTCCCTGTGGTGTAAGGTCCTTGTAAATACGCCCCCATGTGTGCTTGGCTAATTTAAGTACTGATAGGATGTGCTTCTACATAGGACCTGTGTTGTGTTTTCAAATTATGACCAGAAAATCGTTTTATTTTTTTTTTAAACGCTTTTCACATTTATGAGAAGGTCATATTTTGTGTGCTTCTTTAAATAAATATTGAACTGAGAAATATTAAACTGAGGCTTCTGTAAGTGTCAAAGGAGGTGAGTAATGTACATTGCTCTGTTGGATACAGTCCTCATCCTCTGCGTACTCTTGGATATGCTAGACTAAATCTGCTCAATGAGATAACTAAGCTAGGGAAACACAGGTTATGTGATTCTGAAATGAGGAAAATAAATTCCATATTTTTCAATTACATCACCTGTGTTTCCTAACATTATGAATCACATTGTGCAGTTGAGGTTTAGGCCTGTCCAGGGACACAGAAGAGGTCTGGCCTTTGTTCAAGAGTGAAGTGGACATGACTCACTTCATTGGTAGGCCTGCACATGTATTATCTCCTCTGTACTCTTCAACAAGCCTAAATTTCATCTGCAAACCTGAGTAGGCCTCACCTCAAACAAACCTCTGGATAGGCCACACCTTATCATCATCCTGAATAAATCATTTAAAATGTTAGGGGCAGATTTATGATGGCCGTGCGCCTCTTTTGTGCCGCTGTTGCGTCACTTTTGTGATGCAGCAGTGATGCAAAAGATACACCATGTTGCAAGACAGGCCTCACTTCATCTCCAACAAGATACCGTCAGTTTAAACTGTAAACATTTAGGACTGTGTAGGGGGCATGGAAAAGCTGAATCTTCTGTAAATGTCAAAATTGTTGCATACAGTGCTCAACTTCTGCGTAGTCTTTGATATGTTAGTTTCCATCTGCACAATGAGATACGTAAGCAAAGGAAACACAGGTTATGTGATTCTGAAATGAGGAAAATAAATTCAACATTTTTCAATTACATCACCTGTGTTTCCTAACATTATGAATCACATTGTGCAGTTGAGGTTTAGATCTGTCCAGGGACACAGAAGAGGTCTGGCCTTTGTTCAAGAGTGAAGTGGACATGACTCACTTCATTGGTAGGCCTGCACATGTATTATCTCCTCTGTACTCTTCAACAAGCCTAAATTTCATCTGCAACCCTGAGTAGGCCTCATTTCAAACAAACCTCTGGATAGGCCACACCTTATCATCATCCTGAATAAATCATTTAAAATGTTAGGGGCAGATTTATGATGGCCGTGCGCCTCTTTTGTGCCGCTGTTGCGTCACTTTTGTGATGCAGCAGTGATGCAAAAGATACACCATGTTGCAAGACAGGCCTCACTTCATCTCCAACAAGATACCGTCAGTTTAAACTGTAAACATTTAGGACTGTGTAGGGGGCATGGAAAAGCTGAATCTTCTGTAAATGTCAAAATTGTTGCATACAGTGCTCAACTTCTGCGTAGTCTTTGATATGTTAGTTTCCATCTGCACAATGAGATACGTAAGCAAAGGAAACACAGGTTATGTGATTCTGAAATGAGGAAAATAAATTCAACATTTTTCAATTACATCACCTGTGTTTCCTAACATTATGAATCACATTGTGCAGTTGAGGTTTAGATCTGTCCAGGGACACAGAAGAGGTCTGGCCTTTGTTCAAGAGTGAAGTGGACATGACTCACTTCATTGGTAGGCCTGCACATGTATTATCTACTCTGTACTCTTCAACAAGCCTAAATTTCATCTGCAACCCTGAGTAGGCCTCACCTCAAACAAACCTCTGGATAGGCCACACCTTATCGTCATCCTGAATCAATCATTTAAAATGTTAGGGACAGATTTATGATAGCTGTGTGCCTCTTTTGCGCCGCTGTGCGTCACTTTTGCGGTGGTGCAAAAGATTTGCTATGTTGCGACATATTTACAACTTGATGCATCTAGGCAGATGTGTCATGCTGTAAAGTCCTGTGCCACATGAAACCTTCGTCAGATTTCATGTGAGCGTTTTGTTGTAGGGTGGCCAGTCATTTGCATGAAAGCCCTGTAAAACTAACACAGTAAAATTAAGAAGATTTCACTGAGTCACATTTATGGCATTGCTAAATCAAATCCTTACGCCTGTTTGAAACAGGCATAAGGAGTGATGCACCATGCAATGTGTGGCTTGCCCCTGTGCATTGCAGTAGACATGTCGCGCTTACGACGTGATTCGTGCAATGCGCCATTTTTGTGGAACAGATGCGTGACGCATCTGTGCTGTTTTTGCTCAATGGTGCTCTGCATTGTAAATGCGGCACATCATTGGTGGCAGAGCAGCGGCGCACGTTAACTGGTGCATCCCTGGGGATGTGCTAGTTAACATAAATCTGCCCCTTTACATTTAAGTATTATCAGGGGACACAGAATTGGTGAGGCTTATCCAAGGTTAAGAAGAGATGAGTCCTGTTCACTGAAAACTGGACATAGGCCTCACCTCCTCAGCATCGCTGGACATGGTTAAATAATATCTGCAAATGTTTTTATTATATTTTACCACAGATTCAACTGCAGATCATTTCAAAATTACAACATGCCATCTAAACAACGAAACCGAAAGGCTACAAAACGTCAAAGACAGCAGATTACTAAATGCTTGCAGCAGTCCTCTACAATGAAAACTCGTCAAGTCACCAAGAAAGCTCCGGGTAAGAGAACGAAATCATTCCTAAGAAACATTTGTAAAAAAAAAAGTATTACTACAGAACATGTTTTAGTCCAGAAAAAGAGAGCCAATTTAAACGGAAAGGAAAGGTCAATCAAAAATGTTACTGGTAGAGCAGGAGATAACTCTGTGCATGGTAGTAGAAGGAAAAATCAGTTTAGGGACATTCGTAGACGAATGTTCCGCAACAGGATAATTGGCAATTTGTTAAAAAATATTAAGAAAGCTGAACAGAAAGTGGTTTTTCATAAGAGAAAAAAAAAAGTTGAGAAAATTATTGATCAGGCATTCGAAATTAAGCGAAAGTTATTTATTTTGATAATCAATAGAATTAGGAAACTAAACAAGGCAATTTATGATTTCAAAACAAATAGTGGATGGAAGAGAACAGTTAATCGTAGTAATTTTTGTGAAGTTTTTTCAGGAGAATGGATGCATAGTTCAAGTTGTGAGGCATTTTTTAATGAGGAGAGTTATTTCCAGGATAATGATTTGGTGCATGCAGTTGACACCAATGGTCGAGCTTATGAGGTGAAAGATGGTTGTCCAATTGAAAAAGAAAAACTTGTGACAACAGAGGCAGAAGAGGTGTTAGGTAATGAGGTTTTAGGAAGACGTCCTAAGGGACCAGTGTATACCTGGAAGTGTAGTAGTATTTGAAGTGTGCGACAGGATTCCATCAATTTGCTTTGTGATTTTGTAGGGACTTTTAATAAGAAAACTTTAAAACAGAAAATGAAGTTGTTGCAAGAATTAGATCCTTGCAGAGTGAGAGAAGTGACAGGTTTGCATGGTCATTCACTGGCTTGTCTTTCCAGGAGAGTATGCCAGAGTGTTTTTCATCATTTCAGGATGCTAGCAGTGCATCATAATAAAGTGAGGAAATTAGTTAGAATGTTGTATTATGCTAAGAGTCCAGCAATTATGCTTAAACAATTATGCACTGCTCTTTTGCATGGTTCTGAAGTAGATGTGAAGAATATTTGTGAAGAAATTGAGTTTTGTTACTTTGCAAGTAAAGAGGAGAATGTTGAAATTGACCCAGAAGAAGAAGGTAATGTGGAAGATAGTGTACAGGTTTCCAGTACAGATAATTTTCAGAAAGAAATTGCCACGTTTCAGGTGAAATCAAGTGAGAGACCTAATTTCACTTGTGTGTGTTGTCGACGCACTTATTATAAGAATCAGACTAAGTTAGTGGATTTATATGCGAAAAGTGAAAGTGAAAATAATAGTGAATGGAAGGATTTTGCAACATACTTGATGGTAGAAAATTGTTTTGATTTGGGATCAGATCAACGTGTGTGTACTTATTGTTGTAACAAATTAAATCAAAACCGGATGCCTGCTAGAGCGGTTCATAATAATCTGGAATTGGTTGAGATTCCTTCTGAATTGAAGGATTTAAATACTTATGAATCTATTTTGATTCAAAGTATCCATCCCTTTCAGGCTATTGTACGAATGGAGCCAAAGACAGGGAAATTGCCTCCATCAGATTTACAGAGAGGATTAAAGGGAAGAGTTGTTTATTTGCCTCTAGATTTGAAGAAAAACATTAATACAATTGGAGTAGAGAAAGTCGAAGAGGAACCTCTGGTTATCTTAGTTAATGGGGTTACGACAAAGAGTAAGAAAATCTGGCAAGATTTAGTGGATGTTAGGAAAGTCAAAAAGGCAACATTGTATTTGAAGAAAAACAATAAGTACTACAAGAATGTATATGTTGCAGAAGAGGAAGTAAGTGAAGAAGAGGATAGCGATTTGTGTGCTGGTCAAATTGAGAAAGTAGAAGCCTCTAAAAATGAAGAAATATATGAACATTATAGTGTTCATCCTTTGCATTCCAAGGAAGTCATGGGGAATGCTATTGAGTTGTTTCAAATGAAACAAGCCAAAGGAAGTCCCATTAGTGTTTGGGAGGAAAGTTTGGAAGCTCGGTGTTTCCCACAGCTATTTCCAACAGGTCAATGAGGAAGATATGATGAGCGACCTGATCAAATTCCTGCTTCTGAATACCGGACTTTACGATTGTATGCAGAAGATCCTAGGTTTCGTCAATGCATTCCCTATTTGTTTCATCTACTGTTTGAAAGCGATCTGTCTGGACTGTCATATGCAGTGAACCACATCTTGAAAAGTGGTGTACAGATGCAAAATATCTCGGCAAGTGATTTTATGGATAAAGTCAATGTGCAAGACAGTATTTTGGATTCTCACCTGATTAATCTCATGGCGTGTCAGCGTGGTACTAATGAGTACTGGTACCGTCGTCATGGTGATTTAAAATGTATGCTGAGGAACTTAGGAACTCCCACTTGGTTCCTCAATCTCAGCTGTGCCGAGTATGGCTGGGAAGACTTACTTGAATTTCTACGAGAGGCAAATGGAAACATTGAAAATATCTAATTCAAGACACCCGGAGAACTGTGCTCCTTGGATCCAGTGAATGTATGCAGGTACTTCAATCATAGATTTGAAGCTATGATGTCTTTCATCATGAACAAGAAAAATCCACCTCTTGGAGAGGTGTTGGATTTCTTCTGGAGAAAGGAGTACCAAGCAAGAGGTGCTCCTCATATACATATGCTGCTGTGGATCAAAGATGCACCCAATTTTGGAACAGATCCGGATGACTTAGTGATGAGTTTCATAGAACAGTATTCTACATGTGCTTTTCCAAAGGCAAAGAAAGACAAAAGGCTAAGAGAACAAGTTTTACGCTTCCAAAGCCATCGTTGTGGAAAGTACTGTCGTCGTAAATTCAGAAATAAGGACAAGTTCTACACAAAATGTCGTTTCGCCTTTCCACGACCGGTGATTTTTAAAGGAAGAGTGAACAGTTTGATGTCTTCACTGCGACATAATGTGATGAAGAAATCACCCAAAAATACGTACAATTTGAAAAGGAACGAAGAGTCCAAGTACATCAACGACTACAACCCAGTGATTTTGTCCATGTGGAATGCTAACATGGATATACAGTTTGTGGCTGATAACTGTATGGCTGTGGCTCGGTATGTGACATCTTACATCACCAAAAAAGAAAAGACAGAATTGAAAGATATGTGGGAGGACATTTCCCATGAAAAGAGCCTCAGTAAGAAGTTGTACAGTTTCAGTCTGAAGATGTTGTCGCATCGAGAAATCGGAGCTTACGAATGTTCTGACCGGTTGTCTTCAGCAAGTCTCTATGCCAAATCCAGGAGTATCATTTGGGCGAGTCTTGGTCTTGCTGCAACGCGTAATCGAGTTCTGAAACCTGTACGGGAAATTGAGTATTTGGCGGAGAAGGAGCCAAACAGTACAGATATTTTGAAGACCAACATGTTGGATACATATTATCCAAATAGAAGCAGTCACCTCGAGAATGTTTGTCTGTATGAGGTTCTACAAAATTACATATTCAAGAGGAACATCAAAGAAGATATTGATAAAGGAGTGTATGCTGTAATTGGAAGTGAGGGATGTCTGGTCAAGCAAAGAAAATGCCACTTGGTAAACCATCGAAAATTGAGTGGCGAATCTCCTGAAAGAAAAGAGTTTTTCTATTTAGCACTTTTGCAACTTTTCAAGCCTTGGCGTGCAGAAGAGGAACTGCTTGGAGATTTCCTCTGTTATGAAGACTCTTTCAATGCCGCCAAGGAGACCATAGAATGTCCTGTTTTTCCCAAATATCTAGAAATGTTGAATGCGGAAATCGAGCAGGAAGCAACGATTGCAGCCGAGATTGCTAGAGACAGTTCTCAGGACAGTCAGAGTTCTGTTTCATTGAGTCAGGATCCACTAGGAGTACCAGTTATCGAAAATGAAGCTGCCACTGCCATGATTGAAGTGGAAAGAGCCATGGCACATGCTCAGGAGGATGCGGTTAACTTAGAAGACTTGGAAAGACAACTCAACGTTGAGCAGAGGAAAATATATGACGACGTTACCAACCAAATAGATCATGGATTAAGTCATGAGAAGAAAGAGTGCTCATGTACGTCGTTGAAGCCTGTCCGACTGTACGTGAGTGGAGAAGCGGGAACTCGAAAAAGTTTCCTCATTAAAGCAATTTCATGTTATTTGCAGAAAAGGACTGAGTCATCGCTGTCTTGTGTTGTCACCGCTCCAACTGGACTGGCAGCACATAACATTAAAGGTATTACTTTGCATCGTCTACTGATGCTGCCAGTGGAGCATGATAACAAATTACAATACCACAAGTTATCTGGAGATGCTTGTTGTGAAGTTTCAAGAGTCTTGAGGAAAATGAAACTTCTTATCATTGACGAAGTAAGCATGGTTTCCAATGTCATGCTTGCCTTTGTGCATTTGAGAATGCAAGAAGTTCTCAAAACAGAGTATGATGTGTTATTTGGTGGCAAACACAATATTGTTTTCGGTGATCTTCTGCAGCTGACACCAGTGAAAGGACAACCTGTGTTCAAAATGCTCACGCATGAAGATACCAGGAAGTGCCTAGGGAGCATTGGCAACGTCAATATATGGTTAAACTTCAATTATGCTGAACTGCGTGAAAATATGCGTCAAGCGAAGGATGAAGATTATAAGAATATTCTACAAGATGTTAGAATCGGAAAAGTGACCGAGCATGGGAAAGAAGCTTTACATGCACGATTACTATCAAATTTGTATCCAGAAGAAGACGTTGTGCCTGAGAATATTTTTCAGAAAATTACTGAGAAGAAATCTGAAATATGTTTGATGCCAACTCTTGCAGAATGTGCCATCTTCAACAACAAAATGTTGCATTTAGAAAACCAAGAGATTGTGAAACTGGAAGCTATTGACAGAGTAGAGCATATGGGAGCAACAATTATTTTGTCTGAGAATTTGAAATCAAAATTGGATTCATTAGAGAAGACTATATCTAAAACTGCAGGTTTTGAAAAGACTCTGAATGTGTGCTTAAATTGCCGTATCATTTTAAGAAGGAATTTACATGTTGAAAGAGGTCTGGTAAATGGATCAATGGGTAATGTTGTTGATTTTGAGAAATACAGAAATAGAGATGGAATTGAATTTTTAAAAATTAAATTTGATGGCATTGAGGAAGTACAGCTAATTGGTCGTTGCTCTGCTAGGTTTTTGCTTGTAAAAGACTTATATGTTCGCCGTAAGCAGTTTCCTGTTTGCTTGGCATATGCGGTGACAATCCATAAATCGCAAGGTTTAAGTGTAGATAGTGCATTGGTGAATATTGGCAGTTCTGTGTTCAAGGAGGGTATGGCATATGTGGCATTGTCACGAGTCAGAACTTTATCGGGATTGTACTTGATTGAGTGTGATGTCACAAACATTTGTGCGGATCTAGATTGTGTTAAGGAATACAATAGGTTAAGAAGAGAGTATGCGCCACATTTGCCTCAATATCCTTTGTTTGAGAAACGTGTGGTAGGCCGGAAACGAAGAAATGTGACCAATAGTAGAGAGGTTGTAGCAAAAAGACAAAAAGTCGATGAACCAGAAATTATAAGCAGAAAGAAAAAGGATTTTGTTGAAGATGTTGTTGGTTTTCAATTTGAAAACAGTTCTGGTGTCAACTGCTATTCTAATGTAGTGGTTAATGTTTTGTTTTCTCTAGAAAATTTAAAAGAAGAGATTGTGGTCTATTCGGATCAAAGATTTTGCAGTTTGTTGAATTCTGTGTTAGAGAAATGTAGCACTGATAGAACAAAAATAGAAAGTGTGTCTGAAATTCGAAATCTGTTAGACAAATGTTCAGGTCAAACGCAATTCTCTCAAAATATTCAGCAAGATTGTCAGGAGTTTTTAATGTATATGCTTGATGTATTGCAAGATGAAGGTGTAGATGTAGATCACCTGTTTGGCCTTTCTTATCAATGGCAGCATGACTGCGAGAACTGTAGGGTATCAAGTACTACTAGTGTAGAATCTATATACTTAACTTTGCCAGACAGTAAATCAGTGTCCTTTAATAAGCTAGTAAAAGCAGCCGATCACAACATGGAGTGTAGCCAATGTAAGTCTGAAATGTTGTCCACATTATTTATACGAACATATGGCCAGTATGTCATTTTAATGTTCCAACGATGTAGGCCTGATGGAACAAAATTGACAACTTTAATGAAAAATTTTGTGGCTTCGCAGTTGTCAATATCAGGAAGGACTTTTGTAACTGCAGCAATTATATATCATGACGGTCCTTCAACAACATCAGGACATTACACAGCTTATTTGAAGTCTAGAAACGGCTGGTCATTCTGCAATGATTCTGTTTTAACTTTTAAAAAAAAATTGCCTTTTGACCTTAAAAATTCTTACCTGGTGTTTTTACAACCAAAATTTTAGGGAAAGAATCTCTGGATTTGCTCTGAGGAATTTCAAGAGGTTCTAATGGCTCCTACACTATTTGGCCTTGAGGATTAGTGTAGTACAGAGTCAAAAGTTATTTTTCAGTTTGAAGTAGTTCCTGAAAAAAAAGAAGGTTTTCTTACAGAAAGTGGTGGGCACGGATTAGTTAAAGGACAACAGAGTATTTCCCAAAGCAAACGGTGTTCTTACCATAACACTTGACGTCATGGAAAAATAACTGTACTTTGAATGAGTTCAGAAAAACTGTTTCTTTTAATAAGCTAATTCAAGCAGCCAATCAAAACATGGAGTAGAGGTAATGTAAGTCTGCAATGCTGTCGACATATTTTGAACAAACTTTTGGTTATAATGTCATTTGAAAATTTCAACTATATAAACCTGATGAAAATAAGTTTTCAACTTTAATTTCAAATGTTGTGGCTACACAGTCATTGATTTTAGAAAAATGTTTCTAACTGCAGCTATTATATGACATGATGGTCCTTTGACAACATCCACCTATTACACATCTTATTAAAAATATTCTTACTTTCTGTTTTCAGAAGAAATAATTTAGGGTAGGTAACTGGCCTATAATGATTCTAGGGGTTGATATAATTTTATGTACTGTTTTAAATTGCTTTGTGATTAAAAGTGATGTAGAGAATTAAATAATTGTAGTAGTCATAGAGGTAGTGTAAGTCTGCTTCATAGTAAGCGGTATCAGTGTCATAGGAAATGTGGAACTTGAGTGAGCAAGAAGGGTGAGATATTACTAGTACAGGATTGTGAAAGTGATCTTGAACGTTTTCTTTCTGAAAGTTGCGGAAAAAGAAAATGACGGGATTTGCTTAGAAGAATTCCAAGAGTTATAAATGGCTCTTACACGATTTGGCCTTGTGGAAAAGTGTGGTAGAGAGCTAGAAGTCATTTATTGTATGTAACATATTTGTCAAAACGATGGAGCTTTTCTTTCAGAAAGTGGCGGGCTGAAAATAATAACAGCACAACAGAGTGTAAGCTGTTCACAGGATATCCTTTGACGTCATGGAAAGTAAGTTAATTTTAAGGAGTTCTGATTTTTGATTGGTTATGTTATATGGGTTTTTTAAACACAATCATTTTGATTGTGTTTTTTTTCCCCGCTGTTATATGATGAATACCTTCAAGTCACTGTTTTTAGTGAAATTTGATATATTCTGAGAACAGCAAAAATAAACCATTTAACATGTATAATTAATTCTGTACTTTTTGTATTTATGATATACATTTAGAACTGTGTAGGAGGCATGGAGAAGCTGAGGCTTCTGTAAGTGTCAAAGTTGTTGCATGCAGTGCTCACCTTCTGCGTAGTCTTTCATATGATAGACTACATCTGCACAATGAGATACCTAAGCAAAGGAAACACAGGTGATGTGATTGTGGAATGAGCAAAAAAAATTGCACGTTTTTCAATTACATTACCTGTGTTTCCTAACATTACGCATCACATTGTGTAGATGAGGTTTAGGCCTGTTCCAGGAGACAGAGGAGGTCTGACGTTTGTTCAAGAGTGCAGTGGACATGACTCACTTCGTTGGTAGGCCTGCACATGTATTATCTCCTCTGTACTCTTCAACAAGCCTAAATTTCATCTGCAACCCTGAGTAGGACTCACCTGAAACAAATCTGTGGATAGGCCACACCTTATCAGCATCTAGAAACAATCATTTAAAATGTTAAGGGCAGATTTATGATGGCCGTGCGCCTCTTTTGCGCCGCTGTTCCGTCACTTTTGTGACGCAGCAGCAGTGTAAAAGATGCACCATGTTGCAAGATAGGCCTCACTTCATCTCCAACAAGATACCGTCAGTTTAAAATGTATATAATTAGGACTGTGTAGGGGGCATGGAGAAGCTGAGGCTTCAGTAAGTGTCAAAGTTGTTGCATGCAGTGCTGAACTTCTGCGTACTCTTTCATATGCTGGACTACATCTGCACAATGAGATACCTAAGCAAAGGAAACACAAGTGATGTGATTGTGAAATGAGCAAAAGAAATTGCACGTTTTTCAATTACATCACCTGTGTTTCCTAACATTACGAATCACAATGTGCAGATCAGGTTTAGGCCTGTCCAGGGAGACAGAGGAGGTCTGGCCTTTGTTAAAGAGTGCAGTGGACATGACTCACTTCATTGGTAGGCCTGCACATGTATTATCTCCTCTGTACTCTTCAACAAGTCTAAATTTCATCTGTAACCCTGAGTAGGCCTCACCTCAAACAAACCCCTGGATAGGCCACACCTTATCGGCATCCTGAATCAATCATTTAAAATGTTAGGGGCAGATTTATGATGGCCGTGCGCCTCTTTTGTGCCGCTGTTGCATCACTTATGTGATGCAGCAGTGATGCAAAAGATGCACCATGTTGCAAGATAGGCCTCACTTCATCTGCAACAAGATACTGTTAGTTTAAAATTTATATATTTAGGACTGTGTAGGGGGCATGGAGAAGCAGAGGCTTCTGTAAGTGTCAAAGTTGTTGAAAAACTGTTTGTCCTTCAATCTTTTCCCTTGTCTTTTCTAATTTTTAAATACATGTTTTAATATTTTTCAAATTTTTGTTCTTTCTTTCACAGATTGAAAGTATAAAAATAACAAGTGACTAAGTTAACGACAATTATAAGGTAAATGTTTTGTACTCTTTTCATTACATTTCTATCACATTTAACTTCTATTAGTTCCACTGCTTCATTTCTTTAACCCTCAGTTTCCTGCCTTTGCTACTTCCCTCATTCCTTTCTCTATTACTTACTTACTCTACTCCTTCCACTCCTTTTCTCAGTCCCTCTGTTCTCATAGTTCCTCACTCCTGTTCACTCACTCCGTCTCTATTACTCTCACTGTCTCTGACTGATCACTCTTTCACTACTAGTTCATTATGCTTTCTCCCTGTAGTTCAAGCACACTAAGGGGCATATTATCAACACAGGCAATAAAATTATCGCTGCTTTTATCGGCAGAAAACTGCCGCGAAAGCGGCTTTAGCGGCAGATTTCTGCCGATAAAAGCAGTGATTATCGGCAGAAAACTGCTGCAAAAGCGGCTTTAGCGGCAGTTTTCTGCCGCAAAAGCGGCTTTAGCGGCAGATTTATGTTGATAATATGCCCCTATGTTATTTACATTTCTTTGCTGTTTCAATCATTCCTTTTCTGTTACTTCTTCTTTTCTGCTTTCTGTTTTTTCTCTCTGTTTTTCCACATGTTTTAATCTTATTTTGAACATTCACTCACATTCTCTGAGAAACTCTTGTTTATTATTCTTCTACTCCCCTTTTTTTCTTTCACTTCCTTATCTATTTTTTTTTTCACAATTATACCCTCTTCCATCTTTTCTTCGGTAAATAGATCTATTAAACAGTATCTCGGTGTTACTCCCTATAGCTGTCTTTCTTTTAACATTACTCTCTGTTTCCTTCCCTTATACTTACTCTTCTTTTTTTTTTGAATTTTTTTTTTGTTTCGCTTCCGGTTTGCGTACCGGCGAGCGAACCGGGAAGCGAACCAAAAGAAATAGAGGTTGCCAGAGTGCTAAACATTCTAGCAATTTTTTTATAAAGGGGAGGTAGTTCTGAAAATAACTTTTTTTAAATTATTTTTGTTGTTTTATATTTTTTTATTATTTTTCTGAACATTTTTTTACTTTTTTTGTATTTTTTGAACGGTTTTATATTTTTTTTGTTTTTTTGGGGGGGGGGACGAAAACGATTCATTGTAAAGGGCTCAACAGGAGCAACAAAAAAAAAAGAATTTATTCTCTGGGGCGTTTCGGACAATCATGATTATCAATTGCTAAGTTGATTAAATTAATGCTACTTTCTTTGTAGCAAATCAACTGACCGCAACGCACGCACACTTGTTTGATTGTCCCGAACCTCATCTGTATATTTGGGACCATGTCCCTCGCCTCTGGTCCCGTCACTTCCTCTACATTTGATCTTTGGGCCACAGGAGGGGGGTTGTCCTGCAGGTCACGTACCTGCGCAGCACTGTAGTTGATAGGGTGCCACCTCTCCATATGGCGATGCATCGTATAATTGCCATAACTGTATTTTTTATTTGTCCCTCTGGACAGATCTTTCTTGCATATAAGGCAAGTTACATACCGGGCATTCACTTTTTATTGGCCCCGGGGATATTTAAAAAATTGCCAAATGAAACTCTCTTTGACACGGGACGTCCTAGGCTCTTCTTGCAAAAACTGCCTCCTCTCTTGCTCCTCTTCCTCTTCTTCATCTTCTTCCTCCTCTTGATTGAGGATTACCTGAGGAGGTGGTCCTCTCTTCCTAGGAGGTGGTGGTGGGGGTGCACCAGCTGAAGCTACAACACTTGCCATTGCTAAGTGATGAAAAAAGGTCTTCCTCTCACAAAGATGAAAGTCAGAGTGAGGAAAAAAGGAGGGGTTTTCATCATTTGGGAAAAAAATTTGTTCTGAACCAATGAAAAGTGTTATTTTTAGGTCACATGACCTAGCCTTACATCATTAGGAAACCAAAAGTGAAATGAACCAATGAAAAGTGTTATTAACAAGTCACATGACCTGTTATGCTTACGTTACGCGCTCCGCGCCGTGTCCCGGATCGCTTCCGGGAAGCTGCGCTTCGCGCCTCGCTTCGCGTACCGGAGCACTTCCGGGTGCGCTAACGCGACGCGTCATATGACGCATTACGCGACAACGCGATACGTCGCGGTTACACGACGCGTCACCATGTTGTTTTCTAACGCGGCAGTTGCGCAAACGGAACGTTTACTGGTTCGCGGCAGCAAATTGAGCTAACGGGAAGCTACCCGGTTCGCGGACCGGGAGCGAAACAAAAAAAAATATTTAAAAAAAATACATTAAAAAATTGTATTAAAAACATATAAAATATATTTTTCGATTTAAAGAAGAAGAAGAATACATTTTAAAGCTTTTGATATTTTAAAAATTCACTGAAAAAACCATAGGTTATAGACCATATATAGTTAGGAATTAGCATTTACAAAACCTTGAAAATTCACTGAAAAAACCATAGGTTATAGACCATATATAGTTAGGAATTAGCATTTACAAAACCTTATTTTACTCACACAAAACCATTGAAATTCCATATATAGTTAGTTGCACTAACTATATATCGCGCACCCGCAATCCACTGCTGATGATGTCAGATATTACATCATTCATGACATGGTCAGTGACATCACTGATGTGTGGTTCCGCTGCTAACCTGAAAGGTTGGGGGTGATTTGTCAAGTGGGGGCCGAGAAAAAAGGGGGGTCCCAAAACGTGTTTTCCCCATGCAATTTTCTATTGGGACCTTTAGCCCGGGCTACAGCCCGATCGGCTGAATGGAAGTACACCAAATTTGGCAGAGAGATAGAGTTCGGTTCGCAGATTGTGCTTTTTGTTAAATGGTGTAAATCCGTTCAGTAGTTTCGGAGAAATTTACAAGTAAAATCATAGCGATATCTAGAGACGGAGTACTACACGCAGACGGAGATCCGTTAAATTACGAGCGCGAGCTGCATGCTGATTGGCTGTGAACTGTCTGTCAACACTCGAAACCAGGAAGTGTTGGCAGCCATCTTGTTCGTCGCTAGAACCGAGACACAAGAAAACAGTAAAACAAACTGAGAAATAAAGGAAAGGGGCAGGATAGAAACATTCTGACCCTCTAGGCTTGCTCAGGGGGTCGTGCTTGGATGTTTAGGCTTTATTTTTTTTAAGAAAAATCGCGGCATACGCATACAGAAATACGTACAATTACGAGCAGGAGCTGCTTGCTGATTGGCTGTCAATACTCCAAACCAGGACGTGTTGGCAGCCATCTTGTTTGTCGGGAGAGCAGAGTCACAAGAAAACAGTAAAACAAAGTTGAGAAATAAGGAAAAGGGCAGGGTAGAAACATTCTGACCCTATAAATAAAAATAAAAAATGGCGGGGTACTCGTGCAGTACTTGTACGCGGTGGAAAAGGTGAAAAAAAACTAGAAGTCCGTTTTATTCATTAGGTCCCGGGTGGAAAGTACTGGGGCAATTTTTTTGCATAATGGGGGCTTGTAAAATGACCTTCCAGCTCCGGGTACCTGCATTGTCTGGGGTTTTTAATTAATGTTGGGAGGGTGGGCTTGATAATACGTCCTTGTTAATTCCCATAGAAGCCTCTGTTCTGGTGTTGAAATGGGCTTCTATGGGAAATAACAAGGCCGTATTATCAAGCTCATTATCGCCGTTTTATCAGCAGCTTCCTGCCAATAAAACGGCGATAATTTTATCACCGGTCCTTGATAATATGCACCTAAGTTTACTGGTAAAAAAAAGAGCAATGGGTCACATTATCAACAAAAGGCGATACATTATCGTCATTCCTGTCAATAAAGCGGTGATAGTGGGCTTGATAATATGCCCTTGTAAATAACCATAGCAGCCCAGGTTAACATCAGAACCTGGGCTGCTATGGGAATTTACAAGGGCCTATTATCATGCCCATTATCGCCGCTTTATCGTCCGTTTCCTGTCATGAGAATAGTTAGAAGTGGTCACTTATTGGAGATCCGATTCAGCTGTGTGGCTTATTGTGCGATGTTAGCAGGCCTCGCTCACATGATTACGGTAACTGAGCGTGTGGTTTGCTATAAAAAAAAGTTGTGTTTACTCCTCTGTATGGGAATCTAGATGTTTCCATCTGGCTGTCGATTCCGACCTTGAAAGAAGAGTCAACCAAATGACCCGTATAAGAGTGCTATTGTCTCAAAAATAGTTCGCTCTTACATCTGCTAGAGAAACATTTGTCCTTCATGTTGCAAACACCCGCACAGAAGTGTATGCTTTATTAAATATAGACGTTCCCTGGAATTTTAGGGAGTTAATTTAGACTATCTTTAATGCGTCCTCGAGTAGGGGGTTAGCTTACTTTTTTAAAGTTATAAGCATTGGCCTTGTGACTTCTGTAGAAACTATATTTGGTGTCTTTCCAGCATCTTTGGTGAATTGTGCTTAATGCTCACATTAGTGGCCGGTGTGCTTGTATTAATTTGAAAACTTAAATATGGATGCACATCTTTGAGCAGACGACAATATTTCTTAGTTACCATGGAGCGCTGCCTCTTGCAACGTTCAGTGCAGCTTATGGATTATCATTTCGATTCTGCTTTTTCACATGCGTTCAGCCTGTCTTCCATTGCCTGAGGTGCGATTTCGACTGGGCCCTGGATTACGCGGATTGTGACCAGCTGATGAGCCCCTTAGTGGTTCATGACGTGTTCTTTTCTGGCGGCGGGATTATGGCCTTAGCAGCGACACATGGAATAATGGGACGTTGGAATGTTTTTGCAGCGGCGCTTGAGTTCTTGGCACGCAGTTAAATTGAAGATGACCCGAGTTTTCCTCCGATGGTGATAGAGTCTCCGGTCGTTGAGGAACATGTATGTTCATTCCCACTATTGAATTGGATGGCTGAAATGTTTTTAGATGAGAACAATGACTTCCTGTTGGAGGCTGTTGCTACATAATGTGCTTACACGTTGTTGGATTAAGACTCTTTGGTTTTTCCTCATATTCTTTATTATTTAGTTACTGCTTTCTATCAAAGAGCGAATAACTTTTGTTTGGAAATGTGAACTTGACTCTGCTTTTTAGGCTTGGACTCTGCATTCGTAATTTGCCCACGTTTATATTATGTACTTTGGTCAAGGAAATGTGTCGTGGGCTGAGCCTTGCACTCACACCGTGTTAAGTTAGCATGGGTTTATTAGAAGCTTAAACGTCATTTTTGTTTTCCTGCTCTGCTTAGCACACAACACGCACTTGCAATATGTTTAGAGAAGGGTAAGTATTTTGCTTCATATGACAATAATTTGATATACTACTACATTTGTAGACTGCCTCGCTACTTTAGTGTGTATAGTGAGAGCATGAAACATCAAGGTTATGTTGGATACTGTGTGTGTTATTCGGAATGATGTTCGCACGTTCGAGCCATAAGAGATAAGCAGCTGAGGCATCTCTTATACTTGCGCATTTAGTAATGAAGTGTGCAGGTAGGATTACACATAGTTTGAGAACATTCGTATGTTGACAGTTTGTGCAGAACTCAATGTGATCCACTACTGCTGAGTAACAGAGGTATGGGTCTGCCTATGTAGTCGTATGAGATCGTCTGTTGTTATAAACTAACCTGCTAAGAAGGGAGGGTGAAATCTAGGTATATTTTAAATCTGTTTCCCTTTTGCATTTTAGGATGCTTTCTCCCTTTGTATTTTATGGAGTAGTAACAATGCTGACAACTTTGCTTCTGATAATATATTTGCTTGTATTATGTAAGGTACAGGGTATGAGATTACGGTGTTAGAAATAAACATTTCAAAGTTGCAGGTGTGTTTATTAAGTGCTTGTTTTGGACTGGTGTAAGACTATAACGAAAGAGTGCTCTTGTTATCTACCTTACCTGAGGTAACCTAAGTTGCATATTGTGGGTTGACTAATAATTGATATTTTTGCTATAGGACGAAGAACCAATGAGTCACTGATTGCTAGTCTGTTAGGGGGTTTGGGTACTAAGGTGGGGTTTGGAACACCGTAATTCACTGTGGTCGTAAGTCTTTATGCACAGTTGTGTGTAGGAGCAGAATCACCGGAACAGTAGTTACAACAAAAAGGCTCGATAAAAGGCCTTGAGTTTCAATCAAAATATGAAATTGAAGAATAATTGATAAGTGCAGCCAAGAAAGGGAGCAAGTGTGCAAATTTCATAGTGCCTTGGGCCGGGGAAGTTGTTATAATAAAAAGCGTTGATAAAGGGCCTGTACTTTGAATTTGAATTAAAGAAGAATGATTGATAACCCCAGCCAAGAAAGGGGGCAAGTAGGTGTGTGTATGTGTGGATGATGTGTTGATTGAGCAGAAGATGAATAAGGTGAAAAATAAGAAAGGAAGCAGACATGCAAACTTCGTAAGGGAAGTGCCTGTTTAGTTTTCCTGTGCATATATATATATATTCATTGAAAAAACCATAGGTTATAGACCATATATAGTTAGGAATTAGCATTTACAAAACCTTGAAAATTCACTGAAAAAACCATAGGTTATAGACCATATATAGTTAGGAATTAGCATTTAAAAAACCTTATTTTACTCACACAAAACCAATGAAATTCCATATATAGTTAGTTGTACTAACTATATATCGCGCACCCGCAATCCACTGCTGATCATGTCACATATTACATCATTCATGACATGGTCAGTGACATCACTGATGACATCACTGATGACATCTCAAATGACATCACTGATGACATCACTGATGACATCTCAAATGACATCACTGATGACATCACTGATGACATCTCAAATGACATCACTGATGACATCACTGATGACATCTCATTTGACATTACTGATCACATCACTGATGACATCATTCATGTGATAATACGATGAACCTCTTCAGACTCTAATATAACCTTAGATACACTCAGTGTAAACACAGACTCGCAGATTGTCACTCATCCATGAAGTTACACACACACCTAGTCAGTCATGCAAACAATCAATCACACCTCCATTTCCTTAACTATACAGTTAAACACACCTTACTTATTCAAACATATACTAAACATATTTACTCACTTATACATTCCTGGATACAAGAGCACAATGATCCATACAGCCACTCACACATTCACTGGCTCTTATGCACAGTTATTTATATATGTCAACTCTCACATGTACTGTGTTTTACATATGTTCTTACTTTGACATGTAGCACTGAGATATCCATTCACTCACCAATACAGTCATGCACACAGTCAACCGCCCATACAGCTGTTTCCACATGCACTTTTGAACCCATACATTATGCACAGAGTCATACACCTTCCCAGCCACCCACACACACTCCCAGTTTCCCATACAAATGCTTGGGCAACCAATCAATAACCCATATAGTTACTCATATAGCTACTGATCAACACATGCAGCAGTTTACAGAACAACAGACATAATGATGCACAAATTAAGACAGTTTAGTCACTAACCCATGCACTCAATGAGACACATTTAACCACTCACTCATACAGTCAGTCAGTCATGCACCTACTAAATCCTTCATCCAGACACTTATACATCCACTCATTCTTCAATATGTAAGACATATTTTAACTTTACAGAAAAATACAGTCACTGGATGTTGTCATCAGTGATGTCATCAGTGATGTCATTTGAGATGTCATCAGTGATGTCATCAGTGATGTCATTTGAGATGTCATCAGTGATGTCATCAGTGATGTCACTGACCATGTCATGAATGATGTAATATGTGACATGATCAGCAGTGGATTGCGGGTGCGCGATATATAGTTAGTACAACTAACTATATATGGAATTTCATTGGTTTTGTGTGAGTAAAATAAGGTTTTTTAAATGCTAATTCCTAACTATATATGGTCTATAACCTATGGTTTTTTCAGTGAATTTTCAAGGTTTTGTAAATGCTAATTCCTAACTATATATGGTCTATAACCTATGGTTTTTTCAATGAATTTCATTGGTTTTTTAAAAGCTAATATCTATAGCTGTAAAATTTATTCTTCTTTAAATCCAAAAATATATTTTATATGTTTATTAATAATTTTTTTTTAATATTTTTTTTGTTTCGCTCCCGGTCCGCGAACCGGGAAGCTTCCCGTTAGCTCAATTTGATTCCGCGATCCGGTCCGCGAACCGGTAAGAAATCAACATAGTGACGGTATCGCGTTGCCGCGTAATGCGTCTTATGACGTACTGCGTTAGCGCACCCGGAAGTGCCCCGGGGCGCGGACCGAGGCGCGAAACGCAGCTCCCCGGAAGCGATCCGCGGCGCGAAAGCGCGACGTATCGCGTTGCCGCGAAATGCGTCTTGTGACGTATCGCGTTAGCGCACCCGGAAGTGTCCCGGGGCGCGGACCGGGGCGCGAAGCTTAGCGACCCGGAAGCTAACCGGGGCGCGTTCCGCAGCGCGTAACATGAGCGTGAGAGGTCATGTGACTTGTTAATAAAACTTTTCATTGGTTCATTTCACTTTTAGTTTCATAATTATGGAAGGCTAGGTCAGGTGACCTAAAAATAACACTTTTCATTGGTTGAGAAGTATTGTTTTTTCCAAATGATGAAAACCCCTCCTTCTTTCCTCACTCTGACTTTCATCATTGTGAGAGGAAGACCTATTTTGCTTGTTGGAAGACCTATTTTGCTTGTGTGAAAATGGCTTCATTGGTTGCTTCAGCTGGTGGACCCCCACCACCACCTCCACCTCCTCATGGGAAGAGAGGACCACCTCCCCAGGTGATTACCAACACTGAGGAGGAAGATGAAGAAATGGATGAGGAGGGAGAAGAACCACAATTCCTGAAAGAGTTGCCCCGGGTTTCCAGAAAGAAAGCCAGTTTCATCTGGCAGTTTTTTTCGATGCCTCGTGGACAAAAAAAAGTCAACGCGAGGTATGTCACCTGCCTCATATGCAAGGAACAATTGTCCAGAGGGACGGACAAAAAATACAGTTATGGTAATCACACCATGCATAGGCACATGACGAGGAAACATCCCCTAAATTACAGCCGGGCGGAATTAAGGGATATGCTGGACAATCCTAGACCAACTCCTGTGGCCAGACCAACAATACCGGTTTCTTTAACACCAGAGGAGGCACGGGAAACTGTGCCAAATATCCAAGAAAATTTTGGGCATATGATACATTTATGTATGCACTGTCGTGCATTATTAGCTTGTGGCAACATGAGCATCAATGCACTCAACCTTTCATATGAACACCATGATTGCCCTAACCGCCCCCAGTAATTTTTTTTTGCTCCTGTTGAGCCCTTTTCAACGCCTGTTTTTTGTTGTTTCCCCCCCCCCCCAAAAAAACCAAAAAAAATATAAAATCGTTCAAAAAATACAAAAAAAACAAAAAATAAAAAAAAATAAAAAAAAAATATAAAACAACAAAAATATTAAAAAAAAAGTTCTTTTCAGAACTACCTTCCCTTTCAAAAAAAATTGCTACAATGTTTAGCACTCTGACAAGCTCTATTTCTTTTGGTTCGCTCCCGGGTTAGCTTCCCGGTACGCGGACCGGGAGCTAACCAAATTTTTTTTTTTTTTTTTTAAAAGTGTAAGTATAAGGAAAGTAAACAGAGAGTGATGTTAAAAGAAAGACAGCTATAGGGAGTAAAGAAGAGATACTGTTTAATAGATCTATTTACCGAAGAAAAGACAGAAGAGGGTATAATTGTGAAAAACAAAATAGATAACGAAGTGAAAGAAAAACAAGCATTGGCATAGCCAATAGGTCTCGCCTTTGGGACCTTCTAAGTATTTAGTTATGCAGCATAATATCCTTGGTGCAGCAACATCAACTGTTGCATGGCTAAACACGTATAAGGTCCAAAGGCGAGACCTATTGTCTATGCCAATGCTTGTTTCTTAAGTAGTATTGCAATACGTCTGACTCTTCCATGTGAAAAGATCTTATCTTGTGCTCTAAAGATTGCTAAAGTCTCGACAGAGAACAGGCTAGGCTGTAAGTAGGGTAAATTGCGCTTGGTGATCTGTTTGAGGGAGCGTCTGCTTTGCCTGGTGTCTTTGGAGATCAATTTTGATTGGTATACTGGACAATGTTAGTTTTATTGGTCCAGTAGACAATTAAACTGCTGCATGACCACACTGTGTGATCCTGGGCACACTTTACAAATCCTACCTACCATCCAGCGGCTGAAGTGCAAATTGTAAAACCTGATAGCTGGGCACAATTACAGTGTCATTGCAGGCACACCCTGTGTGATCTTGGACATTTATCACATCTCAAAGTACTTTTAAATGCTTGAGCTTGGGATAAACCCTAGAAAAGTACTCTCATGCATTTGACCTACCCAGGTGTTTGCTGCTACGTGCTTGATAAGAAATAATGCAACACACAATTGCAACTTCTGTGCCCCTTCCAAATAAACACTAGAAATCAGAGTTGTAATTAGTCTCTAGAATGAGTAAGATGCCCTCCAGCCTCCACTTGAAAGCAGGGGTGTATAGTTTGAGGGGAGTGAGGGGGGGGGGGCGAGGGAGGCATGCAATACTTTAACGCAGGTAAAAGTGTCCAAAGTCACACCATCTGCCCACTAAAGAGCGGCTCGCAGTGGCCGGCTGGCCCGGCTGATTAGGGGAGCTGTTGGTGCCGAGCCTGGTGGGACAGGTCCCAGCTGTGCTCTGCCGGGCTGCAGGCAGCTCAGTTATTAGGCAGCTGGTGGCGTGGGGACCACTGCTATTCCGTCTGTAATGTGCCCGAGCCTCCCGGCAGGCGGGGGGATCACAAGAGCGACCGCTCCCACCCTCGGAGGCTAATTAATTGGCAGAACAAGAGCGCATTAAGGCGGATATAGGAGGGAGCCCTGTGCTGGCACCTTCTGAGTGTATGAGCTAAAGGCAGGTGGTTGTGTGTTTCAAATGCCTCTCAGACTACAAAACGCAGCGAATGCTACGTCCAAATCTGAAATTAGGAGTGCTCGTGTGCACGTGCCTAGGTATGTCTATCTAAGTGTGTGTGCTTCATAGTAATAGTCTATGTGTCACTGCATCTTAGACTGTGTGCCACTTTAAGCATGTAACAGTGTGAGGGTATGCACTACTGCGCTTGTGAGTCACGCTGTTTGCGAGTGGGTTTGTACCTGACAATTACTGACCTTGCAGTTGTGTGTGACTCACTCTGTGTCTGTGCCACTTTATGCGTGTGCATTTAACCTTGAGTGCCTGTGTATGTGGAGCGTGATGTACTGCGTGTGTGTGCGCGTGTGTGTACAGCGAGTTACTGTATGTGGCCTACTGTGAGTGTGCGTGTGTGAGCCACTGTGTTTGTGTGCGTGTCCCACGCTGTGCTGTGTATCTATCTATGTTTGTTAGTGTGTGTGTGCTGCTGTGTAGGTACCACTGTATGTGTAAGCGGGTGCTGGAGTGTATAGACAAACACACGTGAATCCTCAGTTTGTATGCAATGTACGTCACACGTAATTTACGGTCCTGTTCCGCTTTATTTTATTTTGATTGCAGTATAAAAAATGCTTGTTTATATTAGACTGGGGAATACAAACAGGAATCTAGTCTTCAAAGGGAGAGCTGCATGCCAATGTAGAACAAGCACCGGCCAGCTTATAACCCTACTCTGCGATGTTCTTGACTCCCATGCCATTGTTCACCATTTGAGTGAAGTCATGACCCCGCCTACCGAGCGGGGTAAGAAATGCTGTTCACAAGTGTGGTTGTAGCTGTCTGGGCACTTAAATATGTTGCAGCTGTCACGTTACTTAAAAACATTGTGAGAGCCTAAGTAAAACTAGAGTGAATTATCGCATGGCATTTTATGTACAGCCCTAATGCTGCTGCGGCAGAATGTCACCATGTCCTGGAAATACAATAACAGAGACCAGAGCGTCTGTAAATGTCCATGAATCGGGCACCACGCTGAGCCAGGGAAACACTCGAACAATAACAAGGAGAAACACGAGAGATGGCCTGCGGCCGTCAAAGTGAAAGTACGGCCGGCGGAGGAGAAATGCGACACGGCGGGCAGGGGAGGGGGCGGAGCGGGGAGAGCGGCATGAGGGTGTGAAGCAGCAGGGGCCTGAGACGAGGCCGCCTTGCCTTTGATGTGGTAATGCGAGGCAAGCGGCTGGTGGCATTGTGCACGCACTTTCACGTGCACTGGAAGAAATCGCCTGGGAATCGCCTGATCTCGGTAAGCTCTGTTTAAGCTGCAATAGATCGAGCTCCCGATCTCAATGCGCACATGCGCATTGAGATAGGTCGCTCGACCTAAAAAAGAGAGTATAACATTAACAAAGAAGAGTTTCTTGGAGAATGTGAGTGAATGTTCAAAATAAGATTAAAACATGGGGAATAACAGAGAGAAAAAATAGAAAACAGAAAACAAAAAGTAACAGAAAAAGATTAATTGAAACAGCAAAGAAATGTAAGTAACATAGAGCCATATCATCAACATAGGCAATAAAAGTTTTGCAGCTTTTATTGGCAGAAATGTGTCGCTAAAGCTGCTTTTGCGGCAGAAAACTGCCATTAAAACTACTTTTGCACCAGTTTTCTGCCAATAAAAACAGCAATAATTTTATTGGCTGTGTTCATAATATGCCCCTTAGTGTGCTTCAACTACACAGAGAAAGCATTATGAACAAATAGTGATACAGTGATCAGTCAAAGACACTAAGAGTAATAGAGACGGAGTGAGTGAACAAGAGTGAGGAACTATGAGAAGAGAGGGACTGAGAAAAAGAGTGGAAGGAGTTGAGTAAGTATGTAATAGAGAAAGGAATGAGGGAAGTAGCAAAGGCAGGAAACTGAGGATTAAAGAAATGAAGCAGTGGAACTAATAGTAGTTCGATGTGATAGAAATGTAACGAAAAGAGTACAAAATATTTACCTTATAATTGTCGTTAAATTACTCACTTTTTGTTTTTATACTTTCAATCTGTGAAAGAGAGAACAAACATTTGAAAAATATTAAAACATGTATTTAAAAATTACAAAAGACAAGGGCAAAGATTGAAGGACAAACAGTTTTTCAACAACTTTGACACTTACAGAAGCTTCTGCTTCTCCAGGCCCCCTACACAGTCCTAAAGATATACATTTTAAACTAACAGTATCTTGATGCAGATGAAGTGAGGCCTATCTTAAAACATGGTGCATATTTTGCATTGCTGTTGTTTCAGAAAAGTGTCGCAAGACACTAAAATTTTAAATAATTGCTTCAGGATGCCAATAAGATGTCTACTATCCAGAGTTTTGTTTCAGGTGAGGCCTACTCAGGGTTGCAGATGAAATTTCGAGTTGTTGAAGAGAATAGAGGACATAATACATGTGAAGGTCTACCAATGAAGTGAGTCATGTCCACTGCACTCTTCAACAAAGTCCAAACCTCCTATGTTTCCCTGGACAGACCTAAACTTGATCTGCACAATGTGATTCGTAATGATAGGAAACACAGGTGATCTAATTGAAATACATGCAATTTATTTTGCTCATTTCTCAATCACATCACTTGCGTTGCCTTTGCTTAGGTATCTCATTGTGCAGATGTAGTCTAGCATATGAAAGAATACGCAGAAGTGCAGCACTGCATGCAACAACTTTGACACTTACAGAAGCCTCACCTTCTCCATGCCTCCTACACAGTTCTACATATACATCATAAATGCAAACAGTACAGAATTAATTATACATGTTAAATGGTTTATTTTTGCTGTTCTCAGAATGTATCAAAATTCACTAAAAAAAGTGACTTGAAGGTATTCATCATGTAACAGCGGGGAAAAAAAACACAATCAAAATGATTGTGTTTAAAAAACCCATACAACATCAGAAATCAAAATTCAGAACTCCTTAAAGTTAACTTACTTTCCATGACGTCCAAGGATGTCCTATGAACAGCTTACACTCTTTTGTGCTGTTATTACTTTCAGCCCGCCACTTTCTGAAAGAAAATCTCCATCGTTTTTAAAAACACGTTACATGCAATAAATGACTTCTTGCTCTCTACCACAATTTTCCACAAGGCCAAATCTTGTCAGAGCCATTTATAACTCTTGGATTTCTTGTAAGCCAATCCCGTCATTTGGCATTTCCGCAACTTTCAGAATTAAAATGTTGAAGATCATTTTCACAATCCTGGAATAGTAATATCTTCCCCTTCTTGCTCAGTCATGTTCTACTTTTCCTATGACACTGATACAAGCAGACTTACACTACCTCTATGACTACTACAATTATTTAATTCTCTACATCACTTTTAATCACAAAGCAATGTAAAACAGTAGACAGCATTGCAGACTTACATTCCCTCTACTCCATGTTTTGATTGGCTGCTTCAATTAGTTTATAAAAAGATACAGTTTTTCTGAACTCATTCAAAGTGCACGTATTTCTCCATAATGTCCAGTCCTATGGTTAGAAGTTATGTCTCTGAACTACACTTATCCTCAAGGCCAAATTGTGTAGGAGCCATTAGAACTTCTTGAAATTCCACAGAGCACATCCCGAGATTATTTCCCTAAAATTTTGGTTTTAAAAACACCAGGTAAGAGTTTTTAAGGTCATACGGCAATTTTTTTTTGAAAATTAAAACAGAATCATTGCAGAATGACCAGCCATTTCTAGACTTTAAATAAGCTGTGTAATGTCCTGATGTTATTGAAGGGCCGTCATGATATATAATTGCTGCAGTTACAAAAGTCCTTCCTGATATTGACAACTGCGAAGCTACAAAATTTTTAATTAAAGTTGTCAATTTTGTTCCATCAGGCCTACATCGTTGGAACATTAAAATGACATACTGGCCATATGTTCGTATAAATAATGTGGACATCATTTCAGATTTACATTGGCTACACTCCATGTTGTGATCAGCTGCTTTTACTAGCTTATTAAAGGAGACTGATTTACTGTCTGGCAAAGTTAAATATATAAATCTTTCTGAGTCTACACTAGTAGTACTTGATACCATACAGTTCTCGCAGTCATGCTGCCATTGATAAGAAAGCCCAAACAGCTGATCTACATCTACACCTTCAGCATGTAATACATCAAGCATATACATTAAAAACTCCTGACAATCTTGCTGAATATTTTGAGAGAATTGTGTTTGGCCTGAACATCTGTCTAACAGATTTCGAATTTCAGACACACTTTCTATGTTTCTTCTATCAGTGGTACATTTCTCTAACACAGAATTTAACAAACTGCAAAATCTTTGATCAGAATTGACCACAATCTCTTCTTTTACATTTTTTAGAGAAAATAAAACATTAACCACTACATTAGCATAGCAGTTGACACCAGAACTGTTTTCAAACTGAAAACCAACAACATCTTCAACAGAATCCTTTTTGTTTCTGCTTGTAATTTTAGGTTCATTGACTTTTTGTCTTTTTGCTACAACCTCCCCAGTATTGTTCTCATTTCTTCGTTTCCGGCCTACCACACGTTTCTCAAACAAAGGATACTGAAGCAAATGTGGCGCATACTCTCTTCTTAACCTATTGTATTCCTTAACACAATCTAGATCCGCACAAATGTTTGTGACATCACACTCAATCAAGTACAATCCCGATAAAGTTCTAACTCGTGACAATGCCACATATGCCATACCCTCCTTGAACACAGAACTGCCAATATTCACCAATGCACTGTCTACACTTAAACCTTGCGATTTATGAATTGTCACCGCATATGCCAAGCAAACAGGAAACTGCTTACGGCGAACATATAAGTCTTTTACAAGCAAAAATCTAGCAGAACAACGAGCAATTAGCTGTACTTCCTCAATGCCATCAAATTTAATTTTTAAAAATTCAATTCCATCTCTATTTCTGTATTTCACAAAATCAACAACATTACCCATTGATCCATTTACCAGACCTCTTTCAACATGTAAATTCCTTCTTAAAATTATACGGCAGTTCAAGCACACATTCAGAGTCTTTTCAAAACCTGCAGTTTTAGATATACTCTTCTCTAATGAATCCAATTTTGTTTTCAGATTCTCAGACAAAATAATTGTTGATCCCATATGCTCTACTCTATCAATAGCTTCCAGTTTCACAATCTCTTGCTTTTCTAAATGCAACATTTTGTTGTTAAATTTGGCACATTCTGCAAGAGTTGGCATCAAACATATTCCAGATTTCTTCTCAGTAATTTTCTGAAAAATATTCTCAGGCACAACATCTTGTTCTGGATATAAATTTGACAGTAATCGTGCATGTAAAGCTTCTTTCCCATGCTCGGTCACTTTTCCAATTCTAACATCTTGTAGAATAGTCTTGTAAACTTCATCCTTCGCCTGACGCATATTTTCATGCAGTTCAGCATAATTGAAGTTTAACCATATATTGACGTTGCCAATGCTGCCTAGGCACTTCCTGGTATCTTCATGCGTGAGCATTTTGAACACAGGTTGCCCTTTCACTGGTGTCAGCTGCAGAAGATCTCCGAAAACAATGATGTGTTTGCCACCAAATAACACATCATACTCTGTTTTGAGAACTTCTTGCATCCTCAAATGCACAAAGGCAAGCATGACATTGGAAACCATGCTTACTTCGTCAATGATAAGAAGTTTCATTTTCCTCAAGATTCTTGAAACTTCAAAACAAGCATCTCCAGATAGCTTGTGATATTGTAATTTGTTGTCATGCTCCACTGGCAGCATCAGTAAACGATGTAAAGTAATCCATTTAATGTTATGTGCTGCCAGTCCAGTTGGAGCGGTGACAACACAAGACAGCGATGACTCTGTCCTTTCCTGCAAATAGCATGAAATTGCTTTAATGAGGAAACTTTTTCAAGTTCCCGCTTCTCCACTCACGTACAGTCGGACAGGCTTCAACGACGTACATGAGCACTCTTTCTTGTCATGACTTAATCCATGATCAATTTGCATGGTAACTTCGTCATATATTTTCCTCTGCTCAACGTTGAGTTGTCTTTCCAACTCTTCTAAGTTAACCGCATCCTCCTGAGCATGTGCCATGGCTCTTTCCACTTCATTCATAGCAGTGGCAGCTTCATTTTCAATAACAGGTCCTCCTAGTGGATCCTGACTCAATGAAGCAGAACTCTGACTGTCCTGAGAACTGTCTCTGGCAATCTCGGCTGCAATCGTTGCTTCCTGCTCAATTTCCGCATTCAACATTTCTAAATATTTGGGAAAAGCAGGACATTCTATGGTCTCCTTGGCGGCATTGAAAGAGTCTTCGTAACAGAGGAAATCTCCAAGCAGTTCCTCTTCTGCACGCCAAGGCTTGAAAAGTTGCAAAAGTGCTAAATAGAAAAACTCCTTTTTTTCAGGAGATTCACCACTCAATTTTCGATGGTTTACCAAGTGGCATTTTCTTTGCTTGACCAGACATCCCTCACTTCCTATTACAGCATACACTCCTTTCTCAGTATCTTCTTTGATGTTCCTCTTGAATATGTAATTTTGCAGAACCTCATACAGACAAACATTCTCGAGGTGACTGCTTCGATTTGGATAATATGTATCCAACATGTTTGTCTTCAAAATGTTGGTACTGTTTGGCTCCTTTTCCGCCAAATACTCAATTTCCCGCACAGGTTTGAGAACTCGATTACGCGTTGCTGCAAGACCAAGACTCGCCCAAACGATACTCCTGGACTTGGCATAGAGACTTGCTGAAGACAACCGGTCAGAACATTCGTACGCTCCGATTTCTCGATGCGACAACATCTTCAGACTGAAACTGTACAACTTCTTGCTGAGGCTCTTTTCATGGGAAATGTCCTCCCACATATCCTTCAATTCTGTCTTCTCTTTTTTGGTGATGTAAGACGTCACATACCGAGCCACAGCCATACAGTTATCAGCCACAAACTGTATATCCATGTTAGCATTCCACATGGACAAAATCACCGGGTTGTAGTCGTTGATGTACTTGGACTCTTCGTTCCTCTTCAAATTGTAAGTGTTTTTAGATGATTTCTTCATGACATTGTGTCGCAGCGAAGACATCAAACTGTTTACTCTTCCTTTAGAAATCACCGGTCGTGGAAAGCCGAAACGACATTTAGTGTAGAACTTGTCTTTGTTTCGGAATTTACGACGGCAGTACTTTCCACATCGATGGCTTTGGAAACGCAGAACTTTTTCTCTTAGGTTTTTCTTCTCCTTTGCGTTTGGAACAGCACACGTAGAATACTGTTGGATGAAACTCATCACTGAGTCTTCTGGATCCGTTCCAAATTTAGGTGCATCCTTGATCCACAGCAACATATGTATATGAGGAGCACCTCTTGCTTGGTACTCTTTTCTCCAGAAGAAATCCAACACCTCTCCAAGAGGTGGATTCTTCTTATTCATGATGAAAGACATCATAGCTTCAAATCTATGATTGAAGTACCTACATACATTGACTGGATCCAAAGAGCACAGTTCTCCGGGTGTCTTGAATTCGATGTTATCTACGTTAGCATTTGCCTCTCGTAGAAATTCAAGTAAGTCTTCCCAGCCATACTCGGCACAGCTCAGAGTGAGGAACCATGTGGGAGTACCTAAGTTCCTCAGCATACATTTTAAATCACCATGACGACGGTACCAGTACTCATTAGTACCACGCTGACACGCCATGAGATTAATCAGGTGAGAATCCAAAATACTATCTTGGACATTGACTTTATCCATAAAGTCACTTGCCGAGATGTTTTGCATGTGTATACCACTTTTCAAGATGTGGTTCACTGCATATGACAGTCCAGACAGATCGCTTTCAAACAGGAGATGAAACAAATAAGGAATGCATTGTCGAAACCTAGCATCTCCTGCAAACAATCGCAAAGTCCGGTATTCAGAAGCAGGAATTTGATGAGGTCGCTCATCATATCTTCCTCCCTGACCTGTTGGAAAAAGCTGTGGGAAACACCGAGCTTCCAAACTTTCCTCCCAAACACTAATGGGACTCCCTTTGGCTTGTTTCATTTGAAACAACTCAATAGCATTCCCCATGACTTCCTTGGAATGCAAAGGATGAACACTATAATGTTCATATATTTCTTCACTAGTAGAGGGTTCTACTTTCTCAATTTGACCAGCACACAAATCGCTATCCTCTTCCTCACTTACTTCCTCTTCTGCAACATATACATTCTTATAGTATTTATTATTTTTTTTCAAATACAATGTTGCCTTTTTAACTTTCCTAACATCTACTAAATCTTGCCATATTTTCTTATTCTTTGTCGGAACCCCATTAACTAAGATAACCAGAGGTTCCTCTTCCACTTTTTCTACTCCAATTGTGTTAATGTTTTTCTTCAAATCTAGAGGCAAATAAACAACTCTTCCCTTTAATCCTCTCTGTAAATCTGATGGAGGCAATTTCCCTGTCTTTGGCTCCATTCTTACAATAGCCTGAAAGGGATGGATACTTTGAATCAAAATAGAGTCATAAGTATTTAAATCCTTCAATTCAGAAGGAATCTCAACCAATTCCAGATTATTATGAACTGCTCTAGCAGGCATCTGGTTTTGATTTAATTTGCAAGAACAATAAGTACACACACGTTGATCCAATCCCAAATCAAAACAATTTTCTACCATCAAGTATGTTGCAAAATCCTTCCATTCACTATTATTTTCCCTTTCACTTTTTGCATATAAATCCACTAACTTAGTCTGATTCTTATAATAAGTGCGTCGACAACACACACAAGTGAAATTCGGCCTCTCACTTGATTTCACCTCAAACGTCGCAATTTCCCTCTGGAAATTATCTGTACTGGAAACCTGTACACTATCTTCCACAAGACCCTCTTCTTCTTGCTCAATTTCAACATTCTCCTCTTTACTTCCAAAGTAACAAAACTCAATTTCTTCACATATATTCTTCACATCTATTTCAGAACCATGCAAAAGAGCAGCGCATAATTGTTTAAGCATAATTGCTGGACTCTTAGCATAATACAACATTCTAACTAATTTCCTCACTTTGTTATGATGCACTGCTAGCATCCTGAAATGATGAAAAACACTCTGGCATACTCTCCTGGAAAGACAAGCCAGTGAATGTCCATGCAAACCTGTCACTTCTCTTACTCTGCAAGGATCTAATTCTTGCAACAACATCATTTTCTGCTTCAAACTTTTCTTATTAAATGACCGTACAAAATCACAAAGCAAATTGATGGAATCCTGTCGCACACTGCAAATACTACTACACTTCCAGGTGTACACAGGACCCTTAGCACGTCTTCCTAAAACCTCATTACCTAACACCTCTTCTGCCTCTGTTGTCACAAGTTTTTCTTTTTCAACTGGACAACCATCTTTCACTTCATAAGCACGACCACTGGTGTCAACTGCATGCACCAAATCATTATCCTGGAAATAACTCTCCTCATTAAAAAATGCCTCACAGCTTGAACTATGCATCCATTCTCCAGAAAAAACTTCACAAAAATTACTACGATTAACTATTCTCTTCCATCTACTATTTCTTTTGAAATCAAAAATTGCCTTGTTTAGCTTCCTAATTCTATTGATTATCAAAATAAATAACTTACGTTTAATTTCAAATGCCTGATCAATAACTTTCTCAACTTTTTTTTTTGTCTTATAAAAAACTAGTTTATGTTGACCTTTCTTAATATTTTTTAACAAATTGCCAATTATCCTGTTCCGGAACATTCGTTTACGAATCTCCCTAAACTGTTGTTTCCTTCTACTATCATGCACAGAGTTATCTCTTGCTCTAGCAGTAACATTTTTCATTGGCCTTTCTTTTCCATTTGATTTCCTTCTCGTTTTATGGACTGAAACATTTTCTGTAGTAATATTTTTTTTATTACACATATTTCTTATAAAGTGTTTTGTGCTCTTACCCGGTGCTTTCTTCGTGACTTGACAAATCTTTTTGTTAGAGGACTGCTGCGTATTATTTTTCACCTGCTGTCTTTGACGTTTTGCAGCCTTTCTCTGTCTTTCTATTGTAGGCATGGTGAAATCTTGAAATGATCTGCAGTTGAATCTGTGGAAAAATATAATAAATAATGTTATTAACCATTATTACCAAACAGTAAATCAGTAACAGTGATAAAAAACTTAACACACTACTTGACATTTTAATTAGAAGATTTTTTAGTCGTTGGCAAATTTACAATACAGAAATACCAGAAAAGAAATGACATTTATATTTATGTTACCTATGCTATTTTATATGTGAATCTGATCTAATTTTATGAGCATATTTTAATATTTTATTGAAGACACTACACATAACCTGCTTTTGAAGGTGTCTTTATTTTTAAATTAAACGGTTTACCTTTTTACTTTTTATTAATTATAAATTTTAAAAATAAATGTTTATATTTCCAAAGGCTCAAGCAGGTCAGCTTCCCATCCTATATCATATAATTCGGACAAATCTGCATCCTCATCACGCTCTTCTTCATCCTCAGGATTTAAATCATCCAATGGATCAACATCCACTGATGTTTCAATTACAAGTTCAATGATGAGGTCAAAATCAACTGATTGCAGATTGTCGCTCATGTTGAGGTTGTCTTTATCTTTAAAGAAAGATAACAACAATGAGATGTTGCAGAGTAAGAGACAAATCTCACAGATTATAATAGTAAAATTGTTTAACAAGAGTAACATTTTGCAGCTATTATTTAGCCATGTCCAGCGATGCTGAGCAGGTGAAGCCTATGTCTAATTTTTCACTGAACAGGACTCATCTGTTCTTAACCTTGGATAAGCCTCACCGACTCTGTGTCCCCTGCACATACTTAAATGTAAAGGGGCAGATTTATGTTAAATGGCACATCCCCAGGCATGCACCAGTTAACGTGAACCACTGCTCTGCCACCCATGGTGTGCCGCATTTACAATCAGATAGGAGAAACCTGTGTCAAAACCCTGCGCCTGCTTGAAGCAGGCATAGGTCTTGACGCAACATTGTGGAGATGGTGCACCCCTGAGCCTTGCTGGAGCTGCATCGCACTTGCGATACAAATCCAGCAATGCGCCACCTTAACGGCACAGATGCGTCAAGCATCTGTGCCGTTTTTGCCCCATGCTGCGCCGCATTGTAAATGCAGCACACCATGGGTGGCGGAACAGCGGCGCAAGATGACTGGCACATCCCTGGTGATGCACCAGTCATCATAAATCTATCCCTAAGCTTCTTATCTTGTTAGAGATGAACTGCCATATGTATCATCAAAATATTTTGCATTTCCTAAATAGCGAATTTTAAGGAATAAATAGCGATTCTTTACCATTCCTAATTTGCGATGAGCAAATTGCTAATTGCAAGTTACCCATTCATTTCCATGGGCTAGGAGGCTCATAGGAATGAAGGTTTAATTTGCGATTAGCAATTTGCTCATCACAAATTAGGAATTTTTCCAAGGGTGCAGGGGTGTCTCAAGAACACCCTGCTGCACCCCTGAAAAAGAAATTTGGGGGCATATGGCACACATACATGCCCTAAGGGCATGTGTTGGCGTCATATGGGACCTTTTGTTTTTTTAAAAAAAAGCTTTTTGAAAAGAATTCACAAATTACCACCAATTTACCACAATAGTTTCCAAATCCTTAATGTCATTTTTTACATATTTTTTGTTTGATACATTGCATTTAAGTAGTCACAAAATTTGCAAATCCTTCAGTGCAATTGCAAAATAAGGAATAGCACATTTTGCTACTCCTTATTTTGCATCAAACTTGTTTGATACATACCATTTGTCTAATTAACATTCGCAAAGGCCAAAATTCGTAGAATTTTGATCTTTGTGAATGCTAATTAGCTTGATACATATGGCCCCAAGTGAGGCCTGTCTTACGACATGGTGCATCTTTTGCATCACTGCTGCATCGGTTTCATGTGGTACGTTTTTTTTACACCATGACATATCTGCCTAAATGCATCAATTTGTAATGTTGTCGCCTCATAGCAAATCTTTTGCACCACCGCTGCATCATAAAAGTGACGCACAGTGGCACAAAAGAGGCATACACCTATCATAAATCTGTCCCTAGCATTTTAAATGATTAATCCAGGATGACGATAAAGTGTGGCCTATCCAGAGGTTTGTTTAAGGTGAGGCCTACTCAGGATTGCAGATTAAAGTTACGCTTGATGAAGAATACAGAGGAGATAATACATGTAAAGGCCTACCAATGAAGTAAGTAATGTGCACTTTATTGCGCCAGTCATCATAAATGTATCCCTAAGCTTCTTATCTTGTTACAGATCAACCACCATATCTACCATCAAACTATTTTGCATTTCCTAAATAGCAAATTTTAAGGAATAAATAGCAATTCTTTACCATTCATAATTTGCAATGAGCAAATTGCTAATTGCAAATTAGCACCGCCGTTGCATCATAAAAGTGACGCACAGTGGCACAAAAGAGGCATACACCTATCATAAATCTGTCCCTACCATTTTAAATGATTAATCCAGGATGACAATAAGGTGTGGCCTATCCAAAAGTTTGTTTAAGTTGAGGCCTACTCAGGATTGCAGATTAAAGTTGCGCTTGATGAAGAATACAGAGGAGATAATACATGTAAAGGCCTACCAATGAAGTAAGTAATGTCCACTTTATTGCGCCAGTCATCATAAATGTATCCCTAAGCTTCTTATCTTGTTACAGATGAACCACCATATGTACCATCAAACTATTTTGCATTTCCTAAATAGCAAATTTTAAGGAATAAATAGCAATTCTTTACTATTCCTAATTTGCAATGAGCAAATTGCTAATTGCAAATTACCCATTCATTTCCATGGGCTAGGAGGCTCATAGGAATGAAGGTTGCAATATGCGATTAGCAATTAGCTCATCACAAAATAGGAATTTTTTCAAGCGTGCAGGGGTATCTCAAGAACACCCTGCTGCACCCCTGAAAAAGAAATTTGGGGGCATATGGCACACCTACATGCCCTAAGGGCATGTATGGGCGTCATATGGGACCTTTTGTTTTTTGGAAAAAAATGCTTTTTGAAAAGAATTCGCAAATTACCACAAACTAGAAGTTGGTGGTAGTTTCCAAATCCTTAATATCATTTTTTACATATTTTTTGTTTGATACATTGCATTTAAGGAATCGCACATTTTGAATTAAGGACATTTTAAGTCATTTCCACATGTGCAGTGTTTTCAAATTATGATTTGAAAATCGTTTTTGGGAAAAGTAATGGTTTGCAAATTTATGACAAGGACATAATGGTGTATGCTTCTCTATAAGGCATTTCAGTGTCTCTGATGTCATTTTTCCCATATTACATTATAAGACCTTTCCCCATGGAGCACATTCCTTGTAAATATGCTCCCACCTGTGCATGGCGAATTTAGATTTTGACTGTTTGAGTCACATAGCCATGTTAAAAGTGACCCAAAACAATTGCAAATGTTTTAAAAAAACACATTCATGTGTCTTAAGGACATTTTAAGTCATTTCCCCATGGACAATGTTTTCTAAGTGGCGCAAAAGAGGCATACACCTATCATAAATCTGTCCCTAGCATTTTAAATGATTAAATCAAGATAACAATAAGATGTGGCCTATCCAGAGGTTTGTTTAAAGTGAGGCCTACTCAGGATTGCAGATTAAAGTTACGCTTGATGAAGAATACAGAGGAGATAATACATGTAAAGCTCTACCAATGAAGTAAGTGATTTCTACTTCATTGCGCCAGTCATCATAAATGTATGCCTAAGCTTCTTATCTTGTTAGACATCAACCGCCATATGTATCATATAACTATATTGCATTTCCAAAAAAGCGAATTTTAAGGAATAAATAGCGATTCTTTACCATTCCAAATTTGCGATGAGAAAATTGCTAATTGCAAATTACCCATTCATTTCCATGGGCTAGGAGGCTCATATAAATGAAGGTGCAATTTGCGATTAACAATGTGCTCATCACAAATTAGGAATTTTTCCAAAGCTGCAGGGGTGTCTCAATAACACCCTGCTGCACCCCTGAAAAAGAAATTTGGGGGCATATGGCGCACATAAATTTTAACAACATTCCTTTACCTCAAAAACGATTTTCAAATCATAATTTCAAAACACTACACATGGGAAAATGACTTAAAATGTCCTTAAGACACATAAAAGCGTTTTTTGATTGCCTTTCCTGCATGGTTGGGTCACTTTTAACATGGCTATGTAACACAAACATTCAAAATCTAAATTTTCCATGCACATGTGGGAGCATATTTACAAGCAATTTGCGCCACAGAGAAAGGTCTTACACTAAAATGAGAAAAATAACATCAGGGACAGTCAATTGCCTTATAAAGAAGCATACACCATTATGTCCTTGTCATGAATTTAAAAACAATTCCTTTACCCCAAAAACGATTTTCAAATCATAATTTCAAAACACTGCACATGGGAAAATGACTTAAAATGTCATTAAGACACATGAAAGCGTTTTTTGATTGCCTTTCCAGCATGGTTGGGTCACTTTTAACATGGCTATGTAACACAAACATTTAAAATTTAAATTTACCATGCACAGGTGGGAGCATATTTACAAGCAATTTGCGCCACAGAGAAAAGTCTTACATTAAAATGGGAAAAATAACATCAGGGACAGTCAATTGCCTTATAAAGAAGCATAAACCATTATGTCCTTGTCATAAATTTAAAAACAATTCCTTTACCTCAAAAACGATTTTCAATTCATAATTTCAAAACACTGCACATGGGAAAATTACTTAAAATGTCCTTAAGACACATAAAAGCGTTTTTTGATTGCCTTTCCTGCATGGTTGGGTCATTTTTAACATGGCTATGTAACACAAACATTCAAAATCTAAATTTTCCATGCACAGGTGGGAGCATATTTACAAGCAATTTGCGCCACATAATTCATAATTTTCTCCTTAAAGCACACTATTCTCTATCTAAATTAAAGAAATATTTTCTCACCTTAGCAAATACTTTGAGTTTGAAAACAGTCTCAGAAACACACCAATTTGTCTTCAGCAGAGCAAAAGGTATGCACTCCAGAGTCTGCAGCTATCAAAAGCACAGAAATGCTGTAATTCTTCACACATATTTCTCATGTCACCCAATCAAAACTCTTCCCTCACTTTTTTTCAAATGAAAACCCTTCCCCCCTCTGCCCTTTCTGTCTTTTCTGCATGGCAACCACCTCTTGGAAGACTTCTGGTGTTTGCAAGTTCACACAACTTTGTTGCAATTGAACTCTGAACTCTCAGTGCACCTGCATATCCAGTGCATTCTTTCATTTAATGATTTTTTATTGACCATTCAAAATACATCTTTCAAATAACACATCCGTGCACCCTAACTTTCTGTTTTCAGCAATCAAAATCCACCAATCACTGTTACTGCTTCATGAACACAGAAACTCCACAGTTTTTTTCATTTTAAACTCTCATTTTTTCAACTGCCATTTCATTGCCACACTTCATCTGACTGCAGGAGAACCTTCTCTCACCATGTTTTCTGTCTGGATTGTTGGACATAGTTATATTCACTGGGCTCAAAGGTACGTTGAAAACAGGAAATTACCTAACCTCAATTTACAAGATGTGGAAATTAAGTGGTTTGGCCACAGAGGATTAAAATGTCACCAATTGATACCATTGGTGAAAACCTTTATGCATTTGCCCAAACCTGACCTGTTAATTGTGCACTGTGGAGGTAATGACTTGGGCACTTTGACTGGTGTAGGTCTGGAAATGCTTTTAAAGGACACCTTTGAGCAATTAATGGCACTTTTTCCTCAGACTGCCTTGGTATATTCAAATATATGCCAAAGACAGAAATGGAGGTGGTCAAACCAATTTTGTCCACAAATTGAGAAGTCGAGGAAGCATGTAAACAAATCTGTTTCAGCTTACATGAGAGACCATGGAATGGGCTCCCTGTACAACAATAACTTGCGTTACTACATGCAAGATTTCTACAGAGGAGATGGAGTTCACTTCTCAGATGAGGGCAACAGAGTTTTCACTCTGAATTTAAGAATGTGCATTGGTACCTACTTATAAGTACCTAAATGTACCATAAACCCAAAAGCTCTTCTCAGAGCTACCCTACATCTGATCACTCACAATTATTATTTTACTCTAACATTTTTCACTAATTTCCAACAAAATACGCTCCCTGGGGCGCTACCCGGTACGCGAACCGGGAGCTAACCTCGCGAAATTTTTAAAAAAAAATGTTTTTTTTCCGCACATATAAGCCTCCTCAGCCACCCTCACAAAACCTAGGGTGTCAAGATAAGTCTACCGTGCCCCCTTCTACCCATTCTGAACATTATTTGCCCTCCATCTTGTATCTTAATTCGACCGAAACACAAAATGGTGGACTCCCGTTACGCTTAAGGTTCGCGAACCGGGGCGCTCAACGGTTCGCGTACCGGGTCGCTCCCTGGGAAGCGCACCATCAAAAAAGGTGGGAAAGTAGTTCACAGAAAAGCCACTGGAGACAATTTCACCAAATATAGATTAGCTCATACTACATACCAATCCCTACCATTTTCACAAATTTGATTGGAATTCCATTTAGTCATTTAGCCTGTAGACCTCTCTAAATACCCTGAGGTAAATTACTTCACAAAACACATCTGAAGTGTTGGAATTGACAACCAATGAAAATGTTACTTTCATTTTCTATTCTTTTTACCTGACATTTCATTGGTTATATACCTGAATATATATAAAGGAAGACAAGAAAACACAGCCATTTTGACTACTACTTCTTGCTGTACATTTCAATAGTATTTTCACTAATTCCTTCAACTTCTTTCTAAAGGTAAGTTTTTATTTTTAAAACTGAAGTATATTGTGCACTATAAGTTAATATGGTAAATTTTTTCTGATAGATATATACTATCCCTCTGTAGTAGTTATAGATTTAGAGAGACTTCTCTGTTATAGTTATGGATGGAGTTAGGCTTCTCTTGTATAATTATGAATTTACTTACGTTAAATCACATACACATTTTTATATTCCTACTTCCACTCTGATACTATACACTGCCCAAAGATAAATTCACTGATAAAAAATGCCTATCTAAAATTATTCCCAACATTGCCCTATCTCTACTAATATATATTTTTTTAATTCAAATTTCAGGCAAAATGGAAGGCGAAAACCAAGTTTCTTTTGAAATGGACCTGCAAGAGAGCAGCCAAGAATTGATTGATACAATTGATCAAATTGACATTGAATTTTTCGATGAAACTTGGGACAATGAACTACTGCAATGTGTACAAGCAGTAGATAACCTCCTTGCAAATGAGGACATTTTACACCCTCAGAGACTACAATGTATATTCCATGATAATTATGAAATTTCTGACAATGAAATGTTAGAAAGTTTAATAAATTATGAAACCCAATCACATTAAAAAAAATGCTTAAAAAATAAAGAAAATAAAAAATAATCAACAAAAACAACAATCAATTAACATACAGCATTTGAAAAGTCTATCATTCATTTTTCATTGCAGTACGCTGCCCAGAACGCTTCCCGGTTCGCGGACCGGGCGCTCCCCACGGAAAAAAAAAAAAAAATGTTTTGTTTTTTTTGCCCCGCGGGGCCCTTTTAAAACCTCCACATTAAACCTAGGGGGTCAGGGAGGATCTAGTATGCCCCCTTATGGTCATTTTCGCCTTTGTTTTGGCCTCCTCTTGTCTCTCAATCCTACCGAGAGACAAGATGGCGGCCGCTCCGGACTGTTTAGAATGTTGACAGACACCGGAGAGCCAATCAGCTTAGCTACGCGAAGTTCCGGTGCGCTTAAGGTCCGCGGACCGGAGCGCTGCCCGGAGCGCGCTTACAGATATATATCTTTTTTTAAACGTTAATTTCTCAAAATCCACTGGAGCACATATATTGAGACCTAGAAAAGGCACATCGGGCTACCAGTCCCTACAATTTTGCCAAGTTTCATGGAAATCCATTCAGCCGTTCGGGCTAAAAGTGAGGCCAACCGCCCTAAGGAAAACTCAATGTTAAAAACACGTTTTGGGACCCCCCTTTTTTCTCGGCCCCCCCTTGACGAAACCCCCCCAAATTTCCAAGGGCTGCTCAGAAACAAAATGTTCCATTTTCCAGAAAATTTCAGCCAATTCCGTCCACAAACGCCAAAGTTATTAGACATAGAATTTTCAAAAATCCCATAGGGAAAAAATCCTAACTATATATACCTACTGGCGACTGCAAAAAAACGATGGATTTGGGCCCAGATCTTTTGACTGGGGGAGTGTGTGACATTGATCCACATTCAGTCCATCACTTGTTCTTTTTTGCAATTGCCGCCCTAAGTGCGCTGGGGATGCCCAGACGTGGGTCCCAGGCACTCCACACCACTTGGAGTCAAGCTAGCCGGGCTGAAGAGAGGTGTTACCTCGAAACCGGTCCGGTCCTCGGATGCTTGATTCCGGTCTGGGAAAGATATGGCTGTTGTAGTTCGGACTGGACTGTTCCCATGGGGCAACAGGGTCAGAGCTGATTTGCATAAAGCCATTATCTGACCCAGGGTGGTGTGGAGTGCAAAAAAACGATGGATTTGGGCCCAGATCTTTTGACTGGGGGAGTGTGTGACATTGATCCACATTCAGTCCATCACTTGTTCTTTTTTGCAATTGCCGCCCTAAGTGCGCTGGGGATGCCCAGACGTGGGTCCCAGGCACTCCACACCACTTGGAGTCAAGCTAGCCGGGCTGAAGAGAGGTGTTACCTCGAAACCGGTCCGGTCCTCGGATGCTTGATTCCGGTCTGGGAAAGATATGGCTGTTGTAGTTCGGACTGGACTGTTCCCATGGGGCAACAGGGTCAGAGCTGATTTGCATAAAGCCATTATCTGACCCAGGGTGGTGTGGAGTGCAAAAAAACGATGGATTTGGGCCCAGATCTTTTGACTGGGGGAGTGTGTGACATTGATCCACATTCAGTCCATCACTTGTTCTTTTTTGCAATTGCCGCCCTAAGTGCGCTGGGGATGCCCAGACGTGGGTCCCAGGCACTCCACACCACTTGGAGTCAAGCTAGCCGGGCTGAAGAGAGGTGTTACCTCGAAACCGGTCCGGTCCTCGGATGCTTGATTCCGGTCTGGGAAAGATATGGCTGTTGTAGTTCGGACTGGACTGTTCCCATGGGGCAACAGGGTCAGAGCTGATTTGCATAAAGCCATTATCTGACCCAGGGTGGTGTGGAGTGCAAAAAAACGATGGATTTGGGCCCAGATCTTTTGACTGGGGGAGTGTGTGACATTGATCCACATTCAGTCCATCACTTGTTCTTTTTTGCAATTGCCGCCCTAAGTGCGCTGGGGATGCCCAGACGTGGGTCCCAGGCACTCCACACCACTTGGAGTCAAGCTAGCCGGGCTGAAGAGAGGTGTTACCTCGAAACCGGTCCGGTCCTCGGATGCTTGATTCCGGTCTGGGAAAGATATGGCTGTTGTAGTTCGGACTGGACTGTTCCCATGGGGCAACAGGGTCAGAGCTGATTTGCATAAAGCCATTATCTGACCCAGGGTGGTGTGGAGTGCAAAAAAACGATGGATTTGGGCCCAGATCTTTTGACTGGGGGAGTGTGTGACATTGATCCACATTCAGTCCATCACTTGTTCTTTTTTGCAATTGCCGCCCTAAGTGCGCTGGGGATGCCCAGACGTGGGTCCCAGGCACTCCACACCACTTGGAGTCAAGCTAGCCGGGCTGAAGAGAGGTGTTACCTCGAAACCGGTCCGGTCCTCGGATGCTTGATTCCGGTCTGGGAAAGATATGGCTGTTGTAGTTCGGACTGGACTGTTCCCATGGGGCAACAGGGTCAGAGCTGATTTGCATAAAGCCATTATCTGACCCAGGGTGGTGTGGAGTGCAAAAAAACGATGGATTTGGGCCCAGATCTTTTGACTGGGGGAGTGTGTGACATTGATCCACATTCAGTCCATCACTTGTTCTTTTTTGCAATTGCCGCCCTAAGTGCGCTGGGGATGCCCAGACGTGGGTCCCAGGCACTCCACACCACTTGGAGTCAAGCTAGCCGGGCTGAAGAGAGGTGTTACCTCGAAACCGGTCCGGTCCTCGGATGCTTGATTCCGGTCTGGGAAAGATATGGCTGTTGTAGTTCGGACTGGACTGTTCCCATGGGGCAACAGGGTCAGAGCTGATTTGCATAAAGCCATTATCTGACCCAGGGTGGTGTGGAGTGCAAAAAAACAATGGATTTTGGCCCAGATCTTTTGACTGGGGGAGTGTGTGACATTGATCCACATTCAGTCCATCACTTGTTCTTTTTTGCACATTAAAAATATATAGCACTCCGACAAAGTAGTAAGATTATAAAACTTTAATAATTTATAAATATATACAAGAAAACAAAAATAGTAATAACATATAAACATTTTTAGGGAAAAACAACGAAGTAGCGGTCGGCTGTGCGAATAGTCCCAACGCAGCACAACGTCCAGATTTCCGGCGTGGGGCGTCGCGGGGGGTGGGTCATCAGTAGCAAACTGTTGTGCGAATAGTTCCAAGGCAGCAGAACGCGCCGAAATCTAGATGACACGAAAGTGATGTCTAGTAAGTTGCCACCCAGCAAATAATGGCATGGGGCGTCGCGGGGGGTGGGTCATCAGTAGCAAACTGTTGCGCGAATAGTTCCAAGGCAGCAGAACGATGGCACCAAGGTGATGTCCAGTAAGTTGCCGCACTGGTTTTGGTATCCTACAATGCTGCTCCGAATAACGGCGTGGAGCGCCCCGGGGGAGGCGGCGTGAACGGGCCTCTCCAGGTGGAGTGTCATCTGTTGTAGTGGGGCGCCCCTTTACCGTTTCAGTTGCCATTCCGTCCGTTTTTGGTCCACTGTGTCAAAAGCCGCAATTCAGCTGAGTTGCGCCCACTCTTGCGGTGCAGCGATAGGCGGCTGTCACAGGACTCTCAAAATGGCGGCAGGCTGTTTCCTTTTTGGGCCTGGTCCACTGAAATGGCCCTGGGACACCTTGGAAATCGGACGCTTGTCTGCTAGGTCTTGGACCCCATTCTCGAAAGCGTCCCCTCCGCCTTGAGAATTCATCAAAAGTTTTGGGGGCTCCGACTCCTGCAGGCTTCTGGTGGGGAGCGGCTGCCATGATTGCTCGCGGAATGACCACGACTGAGCTACGAGATGGTGGTGCTTTCATGCTGACGCCAGCTTCAGTCTGAAACATCCAGAAACAAGGTGGGGCTTTCATCGTTTGGGAAAAAAAAAAAGTTTTCATCCTATGAAAAGTGTTGTTTTTAGGTCACATGATCAAGCCTTCCATCATTAGGAAACCAAAAGTAAAATGAACCAATGAAAAGTTTTATAAACAAGTCACATGACCTGTTATGCGGCATAGGGTGTAAAATGCGGAGAAAATACGTTGGCACGTGAGGCGGCGTCAGTAGCGGACCGATGTGCGAATAGGCCGAAGGCAACACAACGCGCCAAGATCCGGATGGCACCGAGGTGGTGTCCAGCAAGTTGCAGCACTGGTGTGGCCATCCTACAATGCTGAAAGTCGGCGTGGGGCGCCCCGTTGGCCTGTGAGTTTGCGTCAGTAGCGGACCGATGTGCGAATAGGCCGAAGGCAGCACAACGCGCCAAGATCCGGATGGCACCGAGGTGGTGTCTAGTAAGTTGCCGCACTGGTGTGGCTATCTAACAATGCTGAAAGTCGGCATGGGGCGCCCCGTTGGCCTGTGAGTTTGCGTCAGTAGCGGACCGATGTGCGAATAGGCCGAAGGCAGCACAACGCGCCAAGATCCGGATGGCACCGAGGTGGTGTCTAGTAAGTTGCCGCACTGGTGTGGCCATCCAACAATGCTGAAAGTCGGCGTGGGGCGCCCCGTTGGCCTGTGAGTTTGCGTCAGTAGCGGACCGATGTGCGAATAGGCCGAAGGCAGCACAACGCGCCAAGATCCGGATGGCACCGAGGTGGTGTCTAGTAAGTTGCCGCACTGGTGTGGCCATCCTACAATGCTGAAAGTCGGCGTGGGGCGCCCCGTTGGCCTGTGAGATGGCGTCAGTAGCGGACCGATGTGCGAATAGGCCGAAGGCAGCTCAACGCACCAAGATCCGGATGGCACCGAGGTGGTGTCTAGTAAGTTGCCGCACTGGTGTGGCCATCCAACAATGCTGGAAGTCGGCGTGGGGCGCCCCGTTGGCCTGTGAGTTTGCGTCAGTAGCGGACCGATGTGCGAATAGGCCAAAGGCAGCACAACGCGCCAAGATCCGGATGGCACCGAGGTGGTGTCTAGTAAGTTGCCGCACTGGTGTGGCCATCCTACAATGCTGAAAGTCGGCGTGGGGCGCCCCGTTGGCCTGTGAGATGGCGTCAGTAGCGGACCGATGTGCGAATGGGGCCAAAGGCAGCGCAACAATATTTTCTGATTTGAAGACACCACAAGGCGCTGAGATGCCAAGATCCGGATGGCACCGAGGTGGTGTCTAGAAAGTTGTGGCACTGGTGTGGTCATCGTACAATGGTAAAAGTCGGCGTGGGGCGCCCTGTTGGCCTGTGAGATGGTGTCAGTAGCGGACTGATGTGTGAATGGGGCCAAAGGCAGCGCAACAATATTTTCTACTATATTTTCGGAGTAGAAGACACCACAAGGCGCTGAGATGCCAAGATCCGGATGGCACCGAGGTGATGTCTAAGTTGCGGACCGATGTGCGAATGGGGCCAAAGGTAGCGTAACAAGATTTTCTGTATGGAAGATACCACTAGGCGTTGAGATGCCAAGATTCGGATGGCACCGAGGTGATGTCTAGCAAGTTGTGCCACTGGTGTGGCCATCGTACAATGGTAAAAGTCGGCGTGGGGCGCCCTATTGGCCTGTGAGATGGTGTCAGTAGCGGACTGATGTGCGAATGGGGCCAAAGGCAGTGCAACAATATTTTCTGACTGACACCACAAGGCGCTGAGATGCCAAGATCCGGATGGCATCGAGGTGATGTCTAAGTTGCGGACTGATGTGCCAATGGGGCCAAAGGCAGCGTAACAATATTTTCTGTATGGAAGATACCACTAGGCGTTGAGATGCCAAGATTCGGATGGCACCGAGGTGATGTCTAGCAAGTTGGTGTGGTCATCCTACAATGCTGAAACTCGGCGTGGGTCACCCCATTAGCCTGTGAGATGGCGTCAGTAGCGGACCGATGTGCGAATAGGCCGAAGGCAGCACAACGCGCCAAGATCCGGATGTCACCGTGGTGGTTTCATAGTTGAGAGGCACTTCATCTGCAGTGGGGCGCCGAGATCCGGATGGCACCGAGGTGATGTCTAGCAAGTTGCTGTACTGGTGTGGTCATCCTACAATGCTGAAATGTAGTGGGGCGCCCATTTACCGTTTCAGTTGCCATTCAGCTGAGTTTCGGCTGCTCTTGATGCTACAGCGACAGGCGGCTGCAAGAGGACTCTCAAAATGGCGGCCTGTTCTTTGGATTTGGGCCTGGTCCACTAAAATTGTCCTGGGACACCTTAGAACTCGGACGCTCGATTTTTTTTTCCTTTCCTGTACATGCAAAAAAAGGTAAATGCCCGGTATGTTACACGCTTCATCTGCCACGATGAACTCTCCAGAGGAACCGAAAAAAAATATAGTTGTGGTAACTATACCATGCATCGTCATATGGAGAGGTGGCACCAATTAATTATAGTGCTGCATAAAAGAGAGATTTGGAGGAGAACCCCTGACCTGCTAGTACATTCATCAAAGAAGTGGCACTGAGAGCTTCAGAGGCAAGGGAAACGGTCCCAAATATTTAGAAGAACTTTGGAAAGATTAAAATGACATGTTTAGATTGTGGTAAATTAATTTCATGTGGGCAGATGAGTGTTACTCTAATAAATACAGCATATGAACATCATCCTAGTCGATGGTTGGTAGAGACATTTTGACTATATCCTGGACCTGCCCGTCCTCGCCCAAAATGGCGCCGGAATGAATGGGACTCGTAACTCCTTGTTGTGTACTGGTTGCAGAACCTTGAAATCACGAGATACGTATGCAGTTTTGAAGCACATGGCGGGCGGGGACGAGAATTGATTGAATATTTCGACATCCCTATTGATATTAAGTTCTGATGTGTTATTGATTACTGTACTGTTGAAAATTCGAATTAACGTCACCCATGGTACTTGCCCGCAAATGTATATCTAGATAATTTTATTGTAACTGGCCCTGTCGTATTTTAATTATAAAATGTACGTCCACCGATTCCGTAACTGTTAGACACCTTAGTTTTTGCAACCTAATGGCCCGCCCGTTACGTTCCTCTACAGTGTAAATGTCTATTCATCATATACGATTACAGTTTGCTCCGTGGCAGGCCCACGTGGTTATAGGCTCGTATTTGTATAATGAAATTTTCACAATAAAGGTTTTTAAAAGAAAACATGGTAGTAGTGTATACATTGGTAAAGTTTTTAATAATAGTCACTGTTTTAGAATCATTAAAAGGCAAGTGAAATAAAGCAGACCAATTACATGAAGGGTAAAAGGTATAATACGAAGGAACGCAGTAAAGATAAATGGTCAAGGGCTGTTGTGTTTTCTATTCCTGCAACATAAAGTGATCGATAAGAATCTCATATTCAGGCGTATCGGCGACTAAGACAGCAGGTCGACCCTCTTTTGCTCAACGGCTCCGTCATGGGACGAAGAAACGCTCTTTTTCTCGAAAAAAGAATATATTTTACTTGCAGGACAGTTGTAAAATTTCCGGGAAAGTACATTAGCCTGGAACATTATAACATCTATTTAAGAGAAAATAATGTTCGGAAGTAATTAAAAGCGTAATTTTTAGGTCATATGACCAAGCCTTTCATCATTAGAATAAGAAAAGTAAAATGAACCAATGAAAAGTTTTATTAACAAGTCACATGACTTGTTATGCTTACGTTACGCGCTGCGCGCCCCGGATGACTTCCGGATGCGCTAACGCGCGCGTCATATGACGCATTACGCGACAACGCAGGTCCAGAATATAGTCAAAATGTCTCCACCAACCAGCGGTCGGAACACAACCCCTTTCAGCAGGCTAAATAGTTCTGTTAAATGACAACAGAAGGGACAGGCAACAAGAACCATCAGTCAAAGAGGGGAGGGCTAGTTCTTCTCTACCGGGTTACATTGGGGCGCTACCGGAACTGATCGAATTGGTAGTCTACAGTGTTTCTGGATGTTTCAGACCGAAGCTGGGGTTAGCATGAGAGCAGCACCATTTCGTAGCTCCGTTGTGGCCATTCCGCAACCAATCATGGCAGCCGCTCTTTATCGTTATTTTGGGCGGGGTGGGTGGCGGAGCCGAGCTGTTTTGCAGCCATCATTGTGTGGAGTTCAGTTCATCTCACTAGTTTTGTATTTGTCATGAGGGGTTGTTCCTAATGTTTCTATTTTAGCGAGGTCAAAAAGAGATCCCATTAGTGGCCTACTGATTTTGCTCGATTCTTTTTCTTTTTTTTTACACGATTTTTCGTTATCTGCAAAGACTAAACAGAGTATTGCGACTCTGTGTTTGTTTGTAAATAGAGAATGAACCAAAGAGAACTAATTCTAAAACAGTAAATACTTGGATAACAATCAATCAAATGGAGAGAGAAGCAGGCACGACGGATTACAACGGGGGCAAAGGCCTGCGTTAACTACCTTTCACTATCTGCAAAGAGAGAGTACTCCTAATAGAAATGAGGGGGAGGGGGCACCATTCAAAGCAGATCAGTGTGCATAAACACGAAAATGTTTTCACTTACCACGTACTTGACATTCGACAGCTTATGATATTTGGTATTAAAAAACCATTGAAATTCACTGAAAAAACCATAGGTTATAGACCACATATAGTTAGGAATTAGCATTTACAAAACCTTGAAAATTCACTGAAAAAACCATAGGTTATAGACCATATATAGTTAGGAATTAGCATTTGAAAAACCTTATTTTACTCACACAAAACCATTGAAATTCCATATATAGTTAGTTGCACTAACTATATATCGCGCACCCGCAATCCACTGCTGATCATGTCACATATTACATCATTCATGACATGGTCAGTGACATCACTGATGACATCACTGATGACATCTCAAATGACATCACTGATGACATCACTGATGACATCTCATTTGACATCAATGACCACATCACTGATGATATCATTCATGTGACAATACAATGCATCTCCTCACATTTTAATATAACCTCTGTTTCACCCAGTGTTAAATACAGAGTATAATTTTTGAAACCATTGACACACCAATACTAGTTACTACATATGTACTCACTGATTCCTACGTCTACACACACATTCACTCATTCACCCATACAATTATTCATACATACAATCACTCATCTTTACAACACTATCATATGCACTCATACACCTATACAGACACTCACACTCTGCCACTCATCCATGGAGTTACTCACACACCTAGTCAGTCCTGTAAAGAATCAATCACACTTCCATTTTCTTGTCTATACAATTAAACATAGAGCACCTTACATTTTCAAACATATAGTAACACATACTTACTTTCTTATACAATCATTGATACAAGTACACATTGATCTGCACAGAGTCACACACCTCCCAGCCAGCCACACACACACTCAGTCTCCCATACAAATACTTGGACAATCAATCAATAACCCATATAGTTAATCATATAGCTACTGATCAACACATGCAGTAGTTTACAGAACAACAGACATAATGATGCACAAATTAAGACAGTTTAGTCACTAACCCATGCACTCAGTGAGACACATTTAATCACTCACTCATACATTCAGTCATGCACCTACTAAATCCTTCGTCCAGACAGTTATACATCTACTCATTCTTCAATATCTAAAACATATTTAAACTTTACAGAAACACACAGTCACTGGATGATGTCATCAGTGATGTCATCAGTGATGTCATTTGAGATGTCATCAGTGATGTCATCAGTGATGTCACTGACCATGTCATGAATGATGTAATATGTGACATGATCAGCAGTGGATTGCAGGTGCGCGATATATAGTTAGTGCAACTAACTATATATGGAATTTCAATGGTTTTGTGTGAGTAAAATAAGGTTTTTCAAATGCTAATTCCTAACTATATATGGTCTATAACCTATGGTTTTTTCAGTGAATTTTCAAGGTTTTGTAAATGCTAATTCCTAACTATATATGGTCTATAACCTATGGTTTTTTCAGTGAATATATATATATATATATATATATATATATATATATATATATATATATATACAATTACCACTCCGGTGCTAGTACCACCCAAAGGAGAAAACACGAACACGCAAATTTCTTTAATCACTGCTGGCTACAGTGACTTTTTATTCTGCCAGGTGCGAAATATCTTCGTCAGGATGACGCGTTTCGGCTAACGAGTAGCCTTGCTCACATATATATATATATGTTTCACATACGTTATAGTTAGGAATTAGCATTTAAAAAACCTTAGAAATTCACTGAAAAAACCATAGGTTTCACGCATGTTATAGTTAGGAATTAGCATTTAAAAAACCTTGCAAATTCACTGAAAACAACAGAGGTTTCACACATGTTATAGTTAGCTGGACATTTCACTCATACAAAACCATTGAAATTTCCCCGCTGTAGTTAGTTCAGCTAACTATAACTCGCGCGCCCGCAATGCACTGCTGATGACGTCACATATTACATCATTCATGACATGGTCAGTGACATCACTGATGACATCACTGATGACATCTCAAATGATATCACTGATGACAAGAGAGTTATAGAAAGAGGCAACAGAGGTGCAGGAAAAGGCAAGAGAAGTACAGAAAGAAGCAACAGAGGTGAAAAAGAGGCAAGAGAGGTACAGGAAGAGAGAAGAGTGGTGCAGAAAAAGGAAAGAGGTATGCAGAAAGAAGCAAAAGGGGTACAGAAAGATGGAACAGAGGCAGAGAAAGAAGCAAGAGCAGTGATGAAACAGACAAGAGAGTTGCAGAAGCAGGCACACGTAGTGGAGAAAGAGGCAAGAGCATTGTAGAAAGAAGCAACAGAAATGCAGAAAGAGGAAATATAAGTGCATAAAGAAACAATAGAGGTGCAGGAAGAGGCAAGAACCGTTTCATAAGAGGAGAGAGAAGTGCATAAAGAAGCAAAAGAGGTACAGAAAGAGGTGAGAGGGGCGCAGTGGGAGGCAAGAGTAGTGCAGGAAGAACAAATAGATGTGCAGAAATAGGCAAGAGAGGTGCAGAAATATGCAAAAGAGTTGCAGAAAGAGGGAATAGGTATGCAGACAGAGGCAAGAGAGGTGCAGAAAAAAGGAATATGGGTACAGAAAGGGGCAAGAAGGATGTAGAAATCTACAACAGGGATGCAGAAAAAAGCAAGAGCAGTGCAGAAAGAACCAAAAGATGTGCAGAAAAAGAGAAGAAGGGTACAGAAAGAGTCAGGAAAGGTACAGAAAGAAGCAAAAGAGGTGCTGAAAGAAGCAAGAAACCTACCCAAAAAGGCAAGAGAGGGGCAGAGAGAGGCAGGAGAGGTGCACAAAGAGGCAAAAGGGGTATAGAAAGAGACAAGGGGGTGCAGAAAGAAGCAAGAAAACTACAGAAAGAAGCAACAGAGGTGCTGAAATAGGCAATGGGGTGCAGAACGAGGCAACAGAAGTACAGAAAGAAGCAACAGAGGTGCAAAAAAGAAACAAGATTGGTGCAGAAACAGGCAAGAAATGTGCAGAAAGAGGGAACAGCGGTGCAGAAAGACGTAAGAGGGATCTATAAATTTATAAGAGAGGTGCAGAAAGAAGCAAGAGCAGTGTAGAAAAAAGCAAGAGAAGTGCAGAAAGAAGCAAGTGAGGTGGAGAAATAGGGAAGAGGGGAGCAGAACGAGGCATGAAAGATGCAGGAATTTGTGGAGAAGTGTGGCTCACTGGTTAGAGGAGGCAGACCCTGAAGCAGAGGTCAGACCCGGGACCAGGGTTCAATTCCCGACGCGGCAGGGTCTTGAGCCCAAATATCCACGGACTCGATAATTCTCATTTCGGTGCCTACTCAAGTCACGGTTCACACTCTGCAGCTCTGGGCATTAGCTTGCTTAATCTCCACTACGGCCCTCCCGCGGCGGGATGCCTGGCTTTCACCTTCGGGATGCCTAGTTCGGGTATCTCACAGGGAAAAGCCAGGACGGGTTCCCAAGGCAAGCGCTGAGATGCCTACGGGTAATCGAGCGCTATATAAGAACGCATAATAATAATAATAATAATTTGCAAAAGCAGTGCAGAAAGAAGCAAGAGCAGTGCAGAATGAACCAACAGAGGTGGAAAAAGAAGCAAGAAGGGTGTGAAAGAGGTGAGAGAGTTGCACAAAGAAGCAAGAGGGGTAAAGAAAGAGGCAGGAGGGGTACAGAAAGAAGGAAGAGAAGTGGTGAAAGAAGCAACAGAGGTGCTGAAAGAGGCACAAAGGGTCTAGAAAGAGGCAAGAGAAGTACAGAAAGAAACAACAGAGGTATAAAAGGAGGCAATAGAGGTACAGAACAAGGCAGCAAATGTGCAGAAAGAGTGTACAGTGGTGCAGAAAGAGGCAATAGAGGTTCAGAAAGAAAACACCTGCAAAAGCGGCAGGATTGAAAAAGATCCATGGCAACCTTTTCCGCTCGGAACCTACTGTCTGGGCCCCCTACCAGGCCATTCTGTTTAATGCCATATTAAAAGGCATGGCAATCCTCACCACATGGGCTGGGGCCGAAATATTACCAATTTATAAAAAGGGTTCTCCGTTCTTGCCTGTCAACTATCGCCCAATTAGCCTTATAGATGTTGGTTAGAAAATATTTGCCAGAGTTCTACTGGGGCATCTTCAAGCCTGGTTGCAGGAACATAATATTCTTACCCCCTACAAGCTGGGTTTAGAGCCAGAACATCAACGATTGATCAAATATTTAGGCTCCAGCTGACATATTTGAAATCTGTCTTCATTGAGGGTAGCAGCCTCTATCTTATCATTGTAGATTTAAAACCTTTCTTCGACCTGGTACCTGGGCCATTCTAACAGACATGGGAGTACCAGAATACATGTGCCAGCAGCTTAAACGCCTACATGAGGGTAATTTTGCCCGAATTAGATATGGCAAAAACGACAAACTCACTGCCCCTTTGCCCGTAGAAAGGGGGATTCGCCAGGGTTGCGTGCTCGCACCAACACTCTTCTCCGTTTTTATTAATGGCCCAATAGACTCATTGATTGCAGGGAAGAACATTGATGCCCCTAGGCTGGTGGCCTGGAGATTAAGCCCGCAACAAATAAAGTATATGGCCTTTAATGTAGGAAATTCCACCCTCCCTAATCCTTGCTTGGATGGTAGATGCCCAGAGAGGGTGACCATCTTGGAGTATTTAGGACTGACACTGTCAGAAAGAATTGATTGGGGTGCCCAAATTAACAAAGCAGCGCTGAAATTAACCCAAATAATGGGGGGCATTTTAAAATGATATAGGAGCTGCAGCCCCAGTAGTGGAAATCTATAAAGTCCAGGCTAGGAGCGCTGCTTTTTATGAAGCAGAGTTTTGGGGACACTGTGCATCGGGCTTGCTAGTCTGTGCTGAGAATTATTTTATCAGAAACCTCAAGGGCCTTCCAAGTAGTACCCCCCTAACACCACTCTGCCTGGTCTTGGGGTTGGACCCATGGCAGTGTAGTGTAGTTCCTATATTCCCAATAGGCTCTGCGCATTGGAATAATATATCCTATAGATTAGACATAGGACTGAGGCCGACTAGGTCTCTATCGAATATACTAAACGTAATAGTGAGTGCCAGCTAGCTCAGAGGTCACTAGAAACGTTCTCAAATTCACCAGAAGGGATTCGTTTCTGTCAACCGCATAAACATGACAACTTTGTTTCCCAAGAATAAGAAATATATTTCTAGAGTCACTGAAACAAAAGATAAGTATTTCACTCAATCAATCGTGCATGCTTCATTTCAACAGAGTTTGCAGAGAAATAGAGAGACAGGTGTTATCAATAAAAAGGTTTATTGAACAGTCTTCTTTCTCATGCCAGAGAAGTGAACTGCTACAATCGTTAAGCAGACTGCAAAGTATAATGCGTACAGTGAGAATAGTATTATAAAAAAATACTGTAAAAGCATTGTATGGTTTCTAAGCCATATAAAAATGCATACATAAATAACATTGATAAAAAATACTCAACTGGTGCTTCTAAATACGCCTACCCCAATGTACCTAACCTAAGTCTAGCACGCGGGAAGAAGTAAGTATTGTGTAGCATAGGTTTAGTTGTTTTTGCCAAGAATCTACAAAAGGTTTCTCTAGGTTCTAATCAGCTCCATGCCTTGGTTTAGAATGAAGGAGGGCTGGTATCTCTGTCTCGGGACTCGATTTCCAAACACCCCGCAAGGGGAGCTTGGAAACACTGGAGCTGGATTCTTGGTGAGAGAAGGGCAACCTCTTGATCAGTGCGTCAGATGGGGGATCGGCTTCCTTCGGCACTTGCTGTAGCAAGCTGCGTTGACAAGTAGACAGTCGAACTGCTCTGAACCACCGTAGTTTGCCATTGCAAGTGAAGGTATATTTATACCTTTAAGGTGTTTAGGAACGCCATAGATTGACATAAAGTCGGGCATATTAACGTCAGGAAAGAACCCCTAGGGAATAGTTGTTCTTTGCAAATTACATGAGTTCTTGGACAAATCAATCTTCAAGCAAGGGGAAGTTCCCTAACTGCTTAAGCCGATTTTCCAAGAAATCGTTGTGACGTTTGGTACGGGTGGAAGTAGCCATGCCTTTATTTGGTCTGCATGGGCTATGTCTAAATAAGGGATTGACTTCTATGCCTATATAATGGCAATGTGAATTGTACCTATAGAGGGGCATGAATCGGGAAAATTCACTCGGAGCTCTCAACGCCACACAATAGCAGAAGAGGTTGCTCTCAGATCTCTTCTCTATTGCCGCTGTCTTTAGAGCACCCCGGAGCTAGCAGCATATAGGGATGGATTGACTGATGTGATGGGCCTGCGAGGTTCAGGGCAGATTCCATGGCTGGTTTACATTAGGAGTATTTGTGAGGGTTTGGGTAGGGGTAATTTATGGAGAAATGCAGGAGAAACCTCCAAAACAACCTCTAGAAGGACCCTGATAGACAGCTATACAGAGTATAAGCTCAGGGAGCTTGAAAGGAGGTCCACCATCGGCCGCCTGACAGCAGAATTCCTGACAGCAAAAAACAGATACAGCCTAAATCTGGTGCAGGAAGATATCTAGCCACTCCTCGCCCAAAAACTTTATGTACAATTTAGACATGGAGTACTCCCATTGCGCTCTTTTACTAATAGATGGGAGTGCGCTACTAACGGGGGTGTCCGGCTTGTAATATCACTGAAGAAACGTAACTCCAAGTGCTATTTTTCTGTAAGGGTTACTGGAGGGCTAGGTCAAGCTGGTTACTCCAACTTTGTAAGAACATGGGGTCTAGACACTGTGGCGAAGTATACATGATACTGAAATCTGACACAGAAATGCACATTGTCTTCTCCATTTCACGGTTTCTATTTATCATGTGGTGCACCCATAGGGCCATCCTAAAAAAGATAGCTCATTAGAATGCCACTGTACACATTCTCTGCATTATCTCCACAATGTACCTCCCTGGACACAATTTGAGCTAATGAGGGAGTTGTGGAAAAGTAAATTTTGCCATGTTCTGTGTCCCTACGTGTCCTCCATCTTATGTTATGTGTGCATGATTAAATATGCATATGTATCCCCATGTTTGATTAAAGACGCAATTACAGTTGTGTCCATCATTAGTATGCCAGTTTCCAGTTCTCGTGAATACTACGAATATTAGGCCTATGTAAAGTTGCGTTGCCACGTTTCTCAGTGTGCACGTTATTTCATTGTAAAGTCCTCGTTTCTAGGCCTCAAAAGGGCCCGGACACCAGATTCAGCTCCTGTCTTCTGAGTCCTCGCTGAGGAGCGATACAGCCCCCACCTGTATCCTCGACCCTTCACTTACTTCCTGCCTCACAGTGCCCGGTTCAGCCTGGCTCTGCCTCTGAGTCTGCCAAGAGTATGTTATGATTCTAGTTATCAGTCCAGCCCCTCCTTCTCTGCATTCCTAAGCTACTGAATCGCATCAATAGTTTCCGTCATTGTCTAGCCTTTACGTCTCCATGTAAGAGAAATACTGCATTTAATGGTCATTTAATATTCTTCATCACGCACTACATATAGAATAATGCATGCTCCAGTCTTAGAGTCCGTTAGCCTTTACCCCGATAACTTTTGGATTCTATCAACATGTTCTCTAAACATCAGATACTAGATACTGTTTAGGTACATGTCGCCCTGACTCTCCAGACTTCAGTCTCTACTCCTAGCACAGAGTTCATAGCCCCCAGCTTCTCCTAGTAACACGTCATTGTCAGTTTACGCGCACCATTAGGTTAGAGGTCCCGGCTCCTTAGGTAGCCCCCTCCATGTTTCCGCCCCATTTATGACATATTCTGTTACGTTTACATCACATGTCTATGTATACGCCCCTGTTACACCCATTTTCACCCTTATCTTTCGCGACTGCTATTGACCACACCCACTGCTCCGCCTACTGTAATTCATTGTAATGTAACTGTTTTAGTATATATATTTGTGCACTGTTATTAAATGTTGCGCCGATTCTGATCCTGCCCCCGGCAGCGCTGCCATCCTGTTCCCGTGCAGGTTGTCCTGTTCCTGTCCTTTATGCTGTATTAAAACCTGCAAACTCATACTACCTCGAATCTTGACTCTTATTTATTGAGCTATCTGTTATTGCTATGTCCAGTAAAACCTAGATCCGGTATTATTTATTTATATACCCCATAATGGCGCCCGAATAGGGACTTGCCCTTTCCCCACGCGCCGGTGAAGCCACGCCGGCCCCCTGACCCTCTGCAGCCGTGACGGAACCATACCGTGCACGTGCAGATATTTCTGCTTCAAGTATCCCTCAGGCCCACGGAGGAGACGGAGGTGGCGGTCCAGCATCCAGACGAGGCGGTGGAGGAACGCGGCGAGTCCCGACCAGAGCCCAAGCCGAGAGTCCAAGGTCCGAGGTATCCGGAGGCCCACCCGTAACAGAAGTCCGAAGTTCGTCCGTCCGGCGTCGAAGCAGTCCAGTCCAGTCCGAGGCCTTCCGTTCTTGCTGCCCGGTGAGTACCATTGCTGGGGTAGTATCTAGACAGGGTCAATCTAATTGACTCTGGTCCGTGGGTTGGTGGTACACAGACCCAAAACGAAGTGTCCACTTCGGTGGATGCGGGTCCTGACGTGTCTCTTTATGAGACCGGTAAGTTTCGTACTGTTTCAGCAGTGCATCTAGTTTCTGTTCTAGTCAGTTCTGTTCTCGAGAAAATTCATGTATTCTGTTTTTAGTATTCCAGGTAGTATTCTGTTCGAACTGTTATTTTAAAATGTTCTTCATGTATTTTTAATGTCGTGGTATGAAAGTGGTGTAGTTATCGTGTTCGTTGTGTATTGTATTGTGTCTAGATTACAGTTCAGTCATGCCTTTATTTTCTAAATTACGTCAGTTAAAAACCAGAAAAGGTCTGCTAGAAGCAGCAGTTCCTGTCCCGCCTAGGGACAGTCCAGGTCATTTTATGTATCAGAAGCATGGCATAAGTGCCATATTATATCTAGATTTATGGGTAGAGTATACCAAAGAGTTAGAGGAAAAGTATAGATGGCCCGTATCAGGTACGTGGGATGCCGAGTGCATCATGAGAGTAGAAGAAGCATTATGGAAAAAGAAAGCCAGACAGTCACAGAAGGATGCCATCGAGTTATGGCGCAAAGAATCTCATAAAAGAACCGAAAAAGAAATCAGAAAGTCAGAACTAAGTAGAGAATCCTTAGAACGAGCCCAAGAAAGGGAACTAATCGAGATAGGTGAACGAGTTAAAACAGAACAGTCAGACAGACAGAGGCATGCCCTTATTAAGGGTATGTATCCTCTTCTTGCCGAGGGCTTGCCAAAAGCGACCCCGGAGGCATCCAGTAATTTTCCGCCACCACTAGTTCCGACTAAGCTACGTCACAAACCGACCGCAGCTGATATTTTCATCTCGTCCTATTTGGACGACACAGTCCCGGAATATGCAAATCCTGTTCTGCCAGTCCCTGTGAATCAGGCAATTCCTGCTCCTCCAGACACCGGGGCACCTCTTGCAGTACCTGCTACGGTACCCCCGGTCCAGCCTACGTTTCAATTTCCCGCCGCGCCAGTACGAAGAGTATCAGTCGGCGATTCCAGTTTAGGGGCCGCAGGAGGAGGTCCTCCTGGTACCCCGCCGCCACACCAACGTAGAACGTTGGCCGATTTACATGAATGTGCGTTACAGCGTACGCCCAAATTTAAGTCCGTTGCAGAAATCCAACGAGCTCTTACTGAATGCCGCTATGATCCAGTTGCAGGTGATGATAGTACAGTAATATATTCCATCCGTGTAAGACGGGTGACCGGGTATTTGGACACCCTACCAGATATGAAAGGAGATCTAGACAGAATATATCGTTTCATCCGTACAGGGGAGGATCCAGAAAGTATTGGCGAAGCCATGTCTCAAAGGAAAGCTGAGATCCAGCTCATGATATTAAAGTTTCTGATTAATTGTCTAATAAGAGAACAAGATTCCCCGACTAAAGATCCGGCCGAAATGAAAATTCTGACATGGTGGAGTGATAATATAGCCGAGGGTAAACACAAGACTATCAGTAGTATAGAGAGTATGTACAAGAAAATTCGTAAGGAAATACTAAAGTTACACGAACAACGTAAAGCAGCACAAGTAAGCGAGAAAGAAAATGACTCTACTGAAGAGGTAGAGGACGAGAATCCCACTAGAATAGCGTATGTAGGAAAATCTAGATTTCCAGATCGCCATTTGCGCCTAGAACACAAGTCAGTTTTACATCATCCAGCACCAGAACAAGGTTCTCTAGAACAAGTATTTCAAGCTACCGATCATATTCTGAAATCACGAATCGGTTATAGTGAGTTAAGTACTATGCATGAACAAGAACTAGTCCGATCAGCAGTCCGATGGATTACTGATTCTACCACTTTTCCAGATGAAATAGTGGCACAAATGTTTCTGAAATTGCCCCTAGCCGAGCAGCGACTGGTGGGTATGTATATGATCCAGCACCTCATCACATTGTATGAGGGTCAACATTCTGATTCAGGTCCGTTACACGATGTCCTGAACGAGTTACTCCAGTATAGATGGAAAGGTCTAGGTACCGATTTAATTAGTGTCATCCTAGAACAGCGCCACAAATATAGAACGTTTTTGAACCCGCATTTCGTTCATGTCTCACCCCCAGAAAGTAAACCGTTTTACATAGACAGACAGAATCCGTTACGAGAAGTACACCCAGTCAGGACAACAGATGGTGAAATGCAACGAGTGTTTGTTTACACTCCGATTACAAAGATGGAACTCTTAGAGATGAAGAAATTAATTCCCTGTCATGACAAAGATCCAGCAGGGTTCCACCGAGAATTAAAAGACATGCTCCGTATGGGAGAATACACGTATGCAGATATTATTAAAATGTTAAAAGTCCTGTTGCCTGCGGGCATATATGAAAAACTCAAGGAAAAAGAATGGGAGGTGGGAGAGAAAAAGATCGATTGGGCAGTCCTAGAAGCTGAAGATAAGATACGAGTACCAGGTACCGGTCTAGGAGAAAAATGTAAAGAATTACCTGAACTGTTAATACAAGTTTTGCCCAGATTATTAGCAACTAAAAAGGAAGACTGGGATGCAATCTCAGCCTGTAAACAGAAACAAGACGAAGACACTAGTGATTTTTATTCTAGATTCGAGAAATGCTTTAGTATCAACAGTGGCCTCAAGACAAGTAGCGAGTCATACCCTCATCTTTTTGTTACTAAATTAGTCGAGAATTCAAGTCCACAAGTTAAAAATCGAGTTTTGAAAGTCGAAAGTACCTGGCAAGCTAATACCCCGTCCCAGATGTTACAGATGCTTCAATATCACCAGAATAGAATCAGAGAAGAGCAAGAACACGAGAGAAAACGTATGAAAGACACGAAAATGAAAGTGCTAGTTGCACAATCTGTTCCTCAAGACAGTCAGAAGAGGGGTCCGAATCAAGCCAGTCATCCTGCAGTTCCCGTTAAAGGGACCTGCAATTATTGTAAACAGCCAGGTCATTTTATAAACGAGTGTGCAGTTCTGAAACACAACATAGCTACTGGTAAGACTAAAGAAAGACCACGTCCGCCTAGACAAGAACAAATTGCACAGACTTCTCAGCCACAGAATGCACAACAGACAGCTACAGCACCGCAGCCTATTGCTGCGACACAGCATGTTACACAGCAGATGTACCAGTATGCGCAGTCTGAGTATCCAGAGTATCAGCCATATTCATGAAACAGCCTAGAGAGGGAGGTAGGCTTGCCTCTCATCGAGATACCTGTAGATCAAGAGGGTCCCTATGTTCATAGTCAAGTATTAGGGAAAGACAGAAAGTTTTTGATTGATACAGGGGCAAGTAGGACCACCATCAGTCACGCCGAAGTTCCAGGGGCTCCGCTCTCAGGCTCTAGAAATGTTTCCCTTGGATTTTCAGGAAAGCCTATTGTAAATGAGATATCTAAGCCAGTTACTCTAGAAGTAGGTCCATTGTCCCGTACTACTGATCTGTTACTTACGAAGTCATGCCCAGAAAATTTATTAGGCATTAAAACACTGAAAGAATTAGGTGCAGTTATTTGCTGTTCCCCCGAGGGAATACGATTGTTCCTACGTGACTTCAAGGGTCACTATGTATTACGAGATTTTGATCCGAGATTGTCCAATGTTCCGCAGCATCTATGGGCACAAGGTCCAACTGATGTTGGTTATATGCAAATCACACCCCATCGTGTGACTCTCAAGCCAGGTGTAGTGTTACCACGAATCAGACAGTACAGATTGCCACCTGAGGCTGTAGCAGCCTTATCCAAAATTATTGACGAGCTCATGGCTCATGGAGTAGTTGTAGAAACTGACTCCAATGTATGTAATTCTCCGATCATTCCAGTCATGAAACGTACTGATCCAAATGCACCCCCAGTATATCGATTAGTGATTGACCTTCGGGAACTCAACAAATGTATTATTCCCCAGTACCCAGTTGTCCCAGATATCTCTTCCCTATTGACAGCCATTGATTCTGAAGCCACATTTTTTTCAGTCATAGACCTCAAGAACGCATTTTTTAGTGTCCCCATTCATCCAGACAGCCAGTTCCTTTTCGGTTTTTGTTTAAATGGAAGAAGCTATATGTTCACACAAGCTCCTCAAGGTTTCACAGAAAGTCCTAGTATTTACAGTCAAGCACTCAAGAGACAACTAGACAACATTCACATGCCAACTGACACTGCCCTGCTCCAGTATGTCGATGATCTACTGATCACAGCCCGTTCTGAACGTGCTTGCGAGCGAGCATCCCTTACAGTCTTGTATTTCCTTGCCGAGATGGGGCACAAGGTGTCCCCTTCTAAGCTTCAATTCTGTGTCCAGCAAGTGATCTACTTAGGCCACTTACTGTCCAAGAGGGGTAGGCAGTTGACACCCGACCGTATCCAGTTAATAGCGAGTCTTCCTCAGCCCAAGACCCAGAAGGAGGTACGTGCTTTTATCGGCCTCACTTCTTACTGCAGACAATGGATTCCTCAGTATGCATTTCTAGCTAAGCCACTGATACAGTTAACGACACAGGAGGCAGCCGTATCGACTGTTCTCCCTTGGACATCTGAACATACATTTAGTTTTAATGAATTAAAGAAAGCTCTATGCCAAGCTCCAGTTCTAGCTACACCGAACTACAGTAAGCCTTTTACACTTTTTGTCACTGAACGTGATGGTACAGCATTATCTGTTCTTACACAAGATCAAGCCGGACAGTACAAGCCCTGTGCTTATTTTTCGAGCACATTAGATCCTGTAGCCCAGGCGCTGCCTGCGTGCCTCAAGTCAGTTGCAGCCACAGCACTAGCTATCAGACAAAGTGATTCCATAGTATTAGGACATTCCTTGACAGTACAAGTTCCACACTCCGTGGAAGTTCTTTTAAACCGAACACAGACTCAGCACTTGACAATTGCACGTTTAACAGGTTATGAATTGACACTGTTCCAGCCACACATAGAAATCAGACGCTGCAACGTTTTAAATCCTGCCACACTGTTACCGTCAGTTAATTCAAATTCTGCCACACACGACTGTGTGGAAGTAGTTAACATTATGACTAAGCCAAGACAAGATCTGACAGATATTCCATTACCAGATCCCGACCTGACACTTTATGTGGATGGTTCATGTATGAGAACAAGTACAGGAGAACTAGTAGCCGCGTATGCAGTGACTACTGACACTGAAGTTATTGAAACACATCGTATTGACACCCTGTCTGCTCAAGCAGCAGAGCTAGTTGCTCTGACACAAGCCTGCATACACGCCAAGAACCTGAAAGTTAATGTTTACACAGATTCACGTTATGCATTTGGAGTCGTACACGACTTTGGAGTGCTCTGGCAGGAGAGAGGTTTCATGACTTCTCATGGAACCAAGATTCAGCATGGTCTCCTAATTCAAGCTCTGTTAGATGCCATACACTTACCGACATCCATTGCTATCTTGAAATGCAAAGCACATACGAAAGTTACTGACACTATTTCTCAAGGTAATGATCTAGCAGATCGCACAGCCAAGCTTACAGCACAGACACCAGACGTTCCAGTAAATAAGACACCGACATACACTCCAGATCTGACTACCTGTATGACAGTTAAGGACCCTACTCAAGATGTCATAGATATCCAGTTACATGCTACTCCCGAGGAAATCAAGAAATGGTCCGAACAAGGAGGGGTCCAGACAGATCAGGGATGGGTGACGAAGGGTAAAGCCACATGGTTTCTCCCCGACTCTATGGTTCAAGTCATTATCAATACCGCACATAGTCCAGCACATTTAGGAGAAAAAGCTATGTTAGATAGTATCCAGAACATTTGGTTCAACAAGCATTTACGAGCTGCAGCCAAGCAGAAAGTCCGTACCTGTATGATATGTTGTCAGTTTAATCCAGGTAAAAGTGTTCCGGTGGAACAAGGTGGATTCCAGCCTCCTGACCACCCTTTTGAAGTCCTCCAGATGGATTATATTCAGATGGAGCGATGTCGAGGTTTCAAGTATGTCCTCGTAGTTGTATGCGCTTTGTCCAGGTGGACAGAAGCATATCCAGTACCAGATTACACAGCCGCGACCACTGCCAAGCAGTTGGTTCGTGAATTCTTCCCCCGCTACGGACTCCCTAGAGTCGTATATTCTGACAACGGCCAGCCATTCTCATCTGAGCTCATGAAACATATTTCCCTTTTGTTAGGGTACCAGTGGAAGTTCCATTGTGTACGCCATCCAGAAGCAGCCGGTCTCGTAGAGAGACATAATCAGACCCTGAAAATCCGAATTGCAAAAGTATGTAAAGAGAAAGGTGTAGACTGGCTAGTAGCTCTGCCAGTTGCCTTGTTTTATATGCGCATGGTCGCACATTCCAGATCAGGTCTGTCCCCTTATGAGGTCGTATTCGGCCGCCCCCCTAACATGTGGGGTACACCTAGACCCCGAAGTATTACCGATGTTTCAAGTAATATGCTGACAGATTACCTAGCTTCCTTGATGTCTGCCCTCAACTCTTGTCGTTCACAGGTTGCTGCCGCATTTCCAGACAATACCGAGGTGGCACCGCATGAAATCGTTCCCGGATCCATGGTTCTTGTCCGGAATTTTGATCGTTCAAGTCCGCTGGAGCCTCGCTGGAAGGAACCCCGACAGGTCCTCCTGGCCACCCGTACTGCCGTCAAGTTGGAAGGCAGGAAGGGCTGGGTCCACCTGTCACATGTGAAAAGATTTTTTGGACTGAAACCTGTTTCAAAGAACATTTCCGAGGATTCTAAAAACTGCCAAAGTACTATTCTTAAGGACTGTCCCGCAAAAGACATTGCTACGAACCCCTCCCTGTTAGAGAAAACTCCGCAACAGGAGTATAAGCTCAAACTAAGGTCTAGTAAAATAAGTCAGCCAGTTTGATTGTCTAAGTCCTCCCCTAGGTGAAACGGTTAGACCGGTTTCTGACATGTATATAATAGACCCCCACAGAGAGAGAGTTAGTGAGAACTCTAGAAGTTGCACTATTATTTTATGTTTTCTGCTATATTTTAGCATTATGATTTCCTGCACCAGTTATGCATTTTATTTGTGTATTTCAGTTTCTCATGTAAATAAGTCTGCTAATGTTACAGTAGAGCACACGTTTAGTGATCTGCCTCCTCATGAACTTTCTTATCGTCTTGCTATGCGTAATAACTCTTTTGTCCGCATGTTACATTATTCACACCAGACCAGCAATGCCACAAATTTTTGGGTGTGTGGTCGACTCCCCCCTTTCCAGACACCGAAGGGAGTTCTGTCACTCTTTCCTTATCCATTTTCACATAATGGTTCGTGTGGAGCATGGTCCACCTTAACGTCATCCTCAACAGATATGTCTTTTCTGAACAGTACATGTTTCCCAGACAAGCAAGGTCTTCCCCACAGAACAGGGTTAGATCTAGAGAATGAAGTTTATAATCTAGGTAATTATTCTTCGAATTTTATGGTCCTGAATGTTCAGTCTGATTCTACTCCAGACTTACCTGCTATGTCAGTATTACCAGTCAAAGGTGAATTATGTGTCCGAAATAATGGTTCCGTACATGTAGGCCATAGTGATTGTACTACTATTGTCAAGTATAGTGACAGTAGGAAATCTATTTTCAAAGCTTCACGTCATTCTTATTTTGTTTGTGGTCAGACCGCATATGTTCGTCTGCCCCTTGATTGGGATGGTACATGTTACATTGCCTTCCTACTGCCACCAGTTTTCCTAGCCCCACCTGACTATCATAGGAATTCCCACCTAGTACATACTAGACACAAGAGAAATCTCCCGATTGTCGATTATACTGAAACTGCTCTAGAACAATACATAGATATCAATAAAGGTGTCTTCCCCTACTTAGGTACTGTTGTGAATAGTAAACTGATACGTAGATTAACCAGAACACTTGAAGCAGTAGTGATTGAGACTACCTCTGCTCTAGGTAACTTAACCGAAGAACAATCCTTTATGAGAATTGTCGTGCTCCAGAATCGTCTCATCCTTGACGTCATACTGGCCGATAGGGGCGGGGCATGTAGAGTCATCGGATCTAGTTGCTGCATTTTCATTCCTAATAACGCACCGTCTGTTTATTCAGCTATTACCAGACTCCATAAAATTGCCCATATGTTACACCAAGATCCAGGCACCTGGACGTGGTCCGGTTGGTTCTGGAATACAATTTCCGCCTGGGGATGGAAAGTATTGTCATTTCTAGGTATTGCAGTAGCGATCATATTCAGTTGCTGCCTCTGTTTACAATGTGGCCCTGCGATTTGCGGCATTTGTGCTACATCTTGTATTCCTAGTCCCAAGTCCCGTCCTAAATCCCGTTCCAAGAAAATTCGAGACGAGCAAATGATACTGTATGAAATGATAGATGGTATCATGAATATTGATGTTTCCTGATGGAAACGTAGTGACAAGGAGGGAATGTGGAAAAGTAAATTTTGCCATGTTCTGTGTCCCTACGTGTCCTCCATCTTATGTTATGTGTGCATGATTAAATATGCATATGTATCCCCATGTTTGATTAAAGACGCAATTACAGTTGTGTCCATCATTAGTATGCCAGTTTCCAGTTCTCGTGAATACTACGAATATTAGGCCTATGTAAAGTTGCGTTGCCACGTTTCTCAGTGTGCACGTTATTTCATTGTAAAGTCCTCGTTTCTAGGCCTCAAAAGGGCCCGGACACCAGATTCAGCTCCTGTCTTCTGAGTCCTCGCTGAGGAGCGATACAGCCCCCACCTGTATCCTCGACCCTTCACTTACTTCCTGCCTCACAGTGCCCGGTTCAGCCTGGCTCTGCCTCTGAGTCTGCCAAGAGTATGTTATGATTCTAGTTATCAGTCCAGCCCCTCCTTCTCTGCATTCCTAAGCTACTGAATCGCATCAATAGTTTCCGTCATTGTCTAGCCTTTACGTCTCCATGTAAGAGAAATACTGCATTTAATGGTCATTTAATATTCTTCATCACGCACTACATATAGAATAATGCATGCTCCAGTCTTAGAGTCCGTTAGCCTTTACCCCGATAACTTTTGGATTCTATCAACATGTTCTCTAAACATCAGATACTAGATACTGTTTAGGTACATGTCGCCCTGACTCTCCAGACTTCAGTCTCTACTCCTAGCACAGAGTTCATAGCCCCCAGCTTCTCCTAGTAACACGTCATTGTCAGTTTACGCGCACCATTAGGTTAGAGGTCCCGGCTCCTTAGGTAGCCCCCTCCATGTTTCCGCCCCATTTATGACATATTCTGTTACGTTTACATCACATGTCTATGTATACGCCCCTGTTACACCCATTTTCACCCTTATCTTTCGCGACTGCTATTGACCACACCCACTGCTCCGCCTACTGTAATTCATTGTAATGTAACTGTTTTAGTATATATATTTGTGCACTGTTATTAAATGTTGCGCCGATTCTGATCCTGCCCCCGGCAGCGCTGCCATCCTGTTCCCGTGCAGGTTGTCCTGTTCCTGTCCTTTATGCTGTATTAAAACCTGCAAACTCCTACTACCTCGAATCTTGACTCTTATTTATTGAGCTATCTGTTATTGCTATGTCCAGTAAAACCTAGATCCGGTATTATTTATTTATATACCACAGAGTGGCCACACAATAAATTGGATACTAATTATTTTTATGTCAAATTGTAACTGTGAAAATGTTATTAACTTAATGTATTATATTGAGTGATTGTAATGATGCTTTTATGGCTTTGTGTGCCGAAATAAAGTTTTTATGAAGTGAAGAACCGTTATTCAATCAAAGAGCTGAGTCTGACTCTTTATTAATCTTGTGTGTTTGTGTCTGTATGTTGATAGATGTATGAATATGGCCTAGGGTGCCTGAGTATATGTATGAGTGACTGTCTGAGTGAGTTAGTTTTGCAATCGGTGTGTGCTTGGGAGTCTCAGTATATGTATGAGTGTGTCTGGGGATTCTGAGTGTATATTTGACTGAGTGTCTCAGCATGTAAGTGAATGTATAAATCTGTGCCTGGGTGTGGCAGTATATGTATGTGTGATCTAGAGAGTGAATGAGTGTATGTATATTAGAGTGTGTGAGTGACTTAGTGAATGTGTTAGTGTGTGCATTGGTGTGTCAGTGTATGTATGAGTGAGTCACTAAGTGTCTGAGTCAATGTATGACTGAGTATATTAGGGAATGCATCTGAGTGTGCTTTGGTTTTACAGTGTATGCATCAGAGTGTCCCTGGGTGTCTGAGTGTAAGTATCAGAGAATATTTGAGTGTGTGTGAATACATAAGTGTGTACTTGGGTTTGTCAGTATATGCAGGTGCAGGTGTGTCCTGTGGTGTCAGATTGTGTGTATCCGTAAGTGGCTGGGTGTGTCACTGAAAGTATCAGTGTGTGTGTGCGTATGCCAGTATATGTGTGAATGTGTTCTGGGTTGTCTGAGTGTATGTATGAGTGAATTGGTGAGTGAGTCTGTGAATGTATCGGTGTGTTCTGTGGTGTTGCAGTGTATGTATGAGTGTGTCTGCGGATGGTTTCCTGTAGGCGTCGGTGAGTGTATGAGTGTGTCAGTGAATGAATCAGTCTATTTGTTTGAGTGTGTCAGTATATGTATGAGAGTCTCTTGGGGTGTCTGAGTATATTCATTACTGATTGTGCCAGCATGTCAGTGGATATATCAGTATATGTTGAGGTGTGACAATGTATTTATGAGTGTTCCCTGGGTTATCTAAGTATATATATGACTCTCTGAGTCAATAAATGCATGAGTTTGTTTGGGTATATTAGTCTATGTATGAGTGACTCCTAGGGAGCCTGAGTATATGTACCAGTGAGTGTCTGAGTGAGCCAGTGAATGTGTTGGTGTATTTGCTTGCCTCTTACAGTATATGCATGAGTGTGTTCCAGTGTGTCAGACTATATATATGAATGAGCATCCGAGTATGTCAGTGAATGTATTAGTGCCACTATATCTATTAATCTTTTCCAGGATGTTTCAGTGTATGTATCAGTGAGTGTTTTAGTGAGATACTGAATGCATCACTGCATGTGCTTGAATGTGGTACTATATGTATGAGCGTGCCATGCATGTCTGAGTGTGTGTATCAGTGAGTGTGTAAATGACTATCAGTGTGTGTAGGCATGCCAGTATATGTATACGTGTGTAACATGGTATATGAGTATATGCCTGGGTGTTTCAGTGTATGCAACTTTGTCTGCTTGAATGTGTGAGCGTATACATTAATGTATACCTGGGTGCATTACTCTATGCATTAGATGTGCTTGGGTGTCTTAGTGTACAAATTAGTTTGTACCTCGGTATGTGAGTTTATGCACACGTGTGTTACTGGGTATCCAAGTGTATGCATCTTAAAGTATGGATGTGTCAGTATATCCATAAGTGTGAGGATGGGTATACTAATCTCTACCATCTGTGTGTGCATGGATGTATCAGCATCTATATCAGTGCCTGCTTGAGTGTGTCACTATATGCAGGAATGTCTGCAGTTCTGTCTCATTGGATGTATTATAAAGGGTAAAGATGTTACTACTCACCTACATAATTGCAATACATGGTTCCATTGATCTGTAGTAAAATAGAGAAAACATAAATATAAGTTATTGTTACATGTTATAAATTTGGAAAGCAAAGTTTAGGTTTCTACAATAGAGATGTTCATGTTAAAAATAAAATATTACACAGGTGCATCATTGTAAAGCAATTATACATTTCATTTAAGCATTTAATTGTCCTTATTCTGCTGTTCTCAACTTTCATACTTGTACACTATAAACAATGTAGTGTATGATTGATTCATCCTTGAATGGCAGGTAAAAAACACAATCATTTAGATTGTAGACTAAACTCCCAGAACTGCACAGTATGGCACTATAAATTAGATCCGCTATGCATTGCACTCACTACAAATAATAATTTATGTTAGCTACAGCTGCTGAAGTAATTTAAAGAAACATATCAGAACAAAGTAAATATCATGATATTGCAAGTAGTCCATTACTCAGAAGAGAAGCAAAGCCCATTGGAATTTTGAGACCATTTTGAAGATATCTCCCCTAATAGGCCGAATGACGACTTAAACACTTTTGATCAATGAAGAACATACACTCTATGCCAGTTTATAAACAGTAATCCTCCTTAGAACTTTGGTTGAAGAAAGAAGTGTTATGAATTTGGAAGTTCGAAGGACAGTTTTTGTTTCAATGTGAGCTTGCTTTCATAACATTCTGTCAAACCGCTTACACCTCATAAGTACACAGTGAAATGTCCAGAGTTATACAAAGTCCTTCATGAAAGATGATAGACCCTGCAGTGTATGTTCATTTGTCCTGCTTTAAAGATTGTAATTACAGTTTCTATTTTAGAGCTATCTGTTTTGCATCATTGTAGCATTACTGTGATGCATTTCCTATTTCTCCCACGTTTGTGTAGCTGTAATGTAGACAAACAATCTGATCAACAATTTGGCAGGTGAGATTTTAGGTTGCCATTTTGATCAATCTGTCAAAAAGCACAGCTTTGAAATCTGGTAATGCAATGTAGACAAATCATTCAGAAGTGGTGATCGGTAGATGTAAAAGTGCAATCTTCACACTCATGGTTCCTTTTTTTATAACTTAGTCCAAATAAGTCATCAATATCTACTTCTTGTTAAACAAGTCCAAGGTTGACTGTAATAAATTCCTATGCATTTTGTTGAGTGTTGGGAGTGAATAATACATATCAACGATATATGTCTTCTAGATCTTGAATGCTTGCAGCAGAATTTACTACAGTCCTATCACTATGAAAGTATTCCAGCAAATGACACAGTTGAGAGCAGAATGTGTTGTAAGCTTTATGAACCACATTAGCATAGATTTTGACACCATTCAACATCCCTATTTTGCTACTGGAAACCTACAATATCTCCCTCATTGTTCAGTGTCTCCTTGTTATCACATTCTTCCTTGTAATTTTTTTGCTTCTTTTGAAGAACATCCAACAATTCTTTTGTTAACGTGCGCTTAGGACAGAATATCTACTTTACATAAATAGGATACTGACCTTAGGCTTCTTAACCGATTGTACTCTCTGACACAACTTGGATTGGCACTAACTTTGTTTTAATAAAAATCATCCCAATAAAACTGGACAATTTTCTATATCGGGGAAAGGCTATTTATTAGATTCCTTCTACTGTCATTATATGTATCAGTGTCTGCCTGGAGGTGGGCATTCTACTTTATACTTTAGAGTGTGTTTGGGTGTTTGATGATACGCATTAATGCATATTTTCCTACGGTTTTCCCAAGGGACATAAAGGGAGTTTAAGGCTTGGCAAGGGATTGTAATTGAAAGAGGTTGGCTACTGGCACACAGTTTTCTCTCTTTGGTTTATGCAGATATTTTTAAAGAAGTTTTGTGTAATTATTCTTACTTAAGCATGCCGTTTGGTGTCATAGGGCTGCTTGTCCCTAGGTTCTATGTAATTTTGCACTGGTGGTTAGTGATATAATATCACGACCTGACCAAACGCACAGCTGCTAATTTATTGACTGCTCTTCGTTATTAAACAAAAACACTGAAATTCTTAGACTAGCTTCAGATTTTTCTTTTTATTGTGGTTTCTGAAATATTTATCTCATTTTTAAATATCTCACATTTTAAATTTTGTTACTCTTTTGTTATTCTCTCATAACAATTTTCACTGTTCTATATTAACCAAATCATTATTATATTAATTTGCAATTTATACAAATCAATCAATTATGCACGGCGATTGATGTTGAGTTGGGCCCGATGCATTTCGGGACCGTTGTCCCTTCTTCAGGGGCCACTGTAAAAAATCACGAGAAAAACATAATAACATTTATGTTAAGTACATCAACAAATAGTCAATCAAAATACTGTTTAATATCCCCACTCAAATTTTGAATGCACCACCATATTTTTTAGTACATCTTTGTTAAACAATAAAACATGGAAAACCTCATTAGGCTATAGAGTCTTATGGATAATGATGTTGCACCATACGTGTGTGCGCTGAGTTATAAGCGTGTTTCCTGTGGGTTACTCTTATGTGGCTAAGACTTATAATATAGTGGAATTCGAACTGCCCCATGATTTTAGAGCGTCAAGTAAGATACGCCTGCTACTCGATTCTACACTGGACTCTACATATGTAATCATGTACATTGAAGTTAGAAAGGAATTGCTTATCTATACTACTATTATAAAGAGAGAACACAAACCTTTGAGCCAGGTAAACTACAAAGGTAATGCACCAATCACTACACCCAATACACCATTTGAAAGGGGAGATGTGGCAGAAGGACATAGGCTATAGATATGTACACCATATACATTAAAAAAGCAAAAACGCCAAAAGTGGTAAAGTAGTCCCTTGGGGGCGTGGTCGTGGCCGTGGGCGTCTCAAACAACAAATGTGGGCATTTACAGGGCCGTGCCAAGTGCAAATAACAAACATAGGCCAAGCGACTTCACAACACACTTACATATGCAAACATTAGAGCGGAAATGCGCTTTCAGTGAATTTAGAACGCACAATATGCAGACATAGAGCGGAAATGCGCTTTCAATGAATTTCTAACAAACATTTGCAAATCCCAAAACATACAGCGGAAATGCGCTTTCAATGAATTTAAATTCACACATACAGCGCGGTAACACCAATATCAAAAAACAGCAGAGGTGCGCGCTATAAGAAATATACACACATTTGTTGCAGTTACCCAGACAACATTGATGCCTTCGCATTAAAAACCGGGCGGGCCTTCCATCGATGAGGAGTGTCAAATGACGTCACACAGGGCGCAGGATTAATCGCATACTACACCAATCACAACGCACTAAAAAAAACACACACACACGACTTCGGCTTACCAAAAAAAAAGTCTTTAACCATTGGCCATTGACCAACGACGTCACAGGGGGGTAAACACGAACAAAAAAAGTCGACATTTCTTAACGGAGAAACGCAATCGACTACGCATTCACAAGACTTTCCTCACATCTTGCGGACAAGATAAAACGCTTACATACGAATAACGAAAATAACACAACTGCCCATAATCAATCGAGCACTGCCAGGACTTCACCACACAATTGACAAAACGAAAGGGAAAATTCTTTGAAGGGATACAAAAACGAACACACGGAAAGAGCCTTCGAAAGAAAAAAAACAATAAACAGGTGACACAACACTTTCCTCACATCTTGCGGACAACATAAAACGCGGAAAACAATACATACGAATTAAAAAAATAAAACAAGTGGGCCAAATCAGTTGAACAGGGCCAGGACGCTTGATTCCGGTCTGGGAAAGACATGGCTTGGTAGTTCGGACTGGACTGTTCCCATGAGGCACAGGGTCAGAGCTGATTTGCATATAGCCAGTGTCTAACCCAGGGTGGTGTGGAGTGCAAAAAACGATGGAATTAGGCCCAGATCCTTGTACTGGGGTGAATGTATGACATTGTTCTACATTCTGTCCATCAACTGTGTTTTTTGCAATTTTCACCCCGAGTGGGCTGGGTATGCTCAGACGTGAGTCCCAGGCTCTCCACACCACTTGAGTCAAGCTATCCAGGCTGATGAAGGCTGATAGCCAGAAACCGGTCCTTGGATGCTTGATTCCTGTCTGGGAAAGACATGGCTTGGTAGTTCGGACTGGACTGTTCCCATGAGGCACAGGGTCAGAGCTGATTTGCATATAGCCAGTGTCTAACCCAGAGTGGTGTGGAGTGCAAAAAAACGATGGATTTAGGCCCAGATCCTTGTACTGGGGTAAATGTATGACATTGTTCTACATTCTGTCCATCAACTGTGTTTTTTGCAATTTTCACCCCAAGTGGGCTGGGTATGCTCAGACGTGAGTCCCAGGCTCTCCACACCACTGGAGTCAAGCTTTCCAGGCTGATGAAGGCTGATAGCCAGAAACCGGTCCTTGGATGCTTAATTCCGGTCTGGGAAAGACATAGCTTGGTAGTTCGGACTGGACTGTTCCCATGAGGCACAGGGTCAGAGCTGATTTGCATATAGCCAGTGTCTAACCCAAGGTGGTGTGGAGTGCAAAAAAAACAATGAATTTAGGCCCAGATCCTTGTACTGGTGTGAATGTATGACATTGTTCTACATTCTGTCCATCAACTGTGTTTTTTGCAATTTTCACCCCGAGTGGGCTGGTTATGCTCAGACGTGAGTCCGAGGCTCTCCAAACCACTGGAGTCAAGCTATCCAGGCTGATGAAGGCTGATAGCCAGAAACCGGTCGTTGGATGCTTGATTCCGGTCTGGGAAAGACATGGCTTGGTAGTTCGGACTGGACTGTTCCCATGAGGCTCAGGGTCAAAACTGATTTGCATATAGCCAGTGTCTAACCCAGGGTGGTGTGGAGTGCAAAAAACCGATGGATTTAGGGGAGAGGGGTTGGCCTAACGGCTAAGGCGCTCGACCTCGGACCTGGGGATCTGGGTTCGAGTCTCGGTAACGACGCCAAAACCCCCCTGTGATTCTGGGCAAATCACTTAATCTCCCCGTGCCTAAAATGAAAGTGTGTCCTCATGTAACGTAACTGGTGCTATGTAAAGCGCTCTGATAACTGATTCGGTTCGGTTCTAGTTCGCGCTATATAAAACTCTGCAAAAAAAAAAAAACTGATTTGCATATAGCCAGTGTCTAAACCAGGGTGGTGTGGAGTGCAAAAAAATGTGGATTTAGGCCCGGATCCTTGTACTGGGGTGAATGTATGACATTGTTCTGCATTCTGTCCATCAACTGTGTTTTTTGCAATTTTCACCCCGAGTGGGCTGGGTATGCTCAGACGTGAGTCCCAGGCTCTCCACACCACTGGAGTCAAGCTATCCAGGCTGATGAAGGCTGATAGCCATAAACCAGTACTTGGATGCTTGATTCCGGTCTGGGAAAGACATGGCTTGGTAGTTCGGACTGTACTGTTCCCATGAGGCACAGGGTCAGAGCTGATTTGCATATAGCCAGTGTCTAACCCAGGGTGGTGTGGAGTGCAAAAAAAGGATGGATTTAGGCCCAGATCCTTGTACTGGGGTGAATGTATGACATTTTTCTACATTCTGTCCATCAACGGTGTTTTTTGCAATTGTCACCCCGAGTGGGCTGGGTATGCTCAGACGTGAGTCCCAGGCTCTCCACACCACTTGAGTCAAGCTATCCAGGCTGATGAAGGCTGATAGCCAGAAACTGGTCCTTGGATGCTTGATTCCGGTCTGGGAAAGACATGGCTTGGTAGTTCGGACTGGACTGTTCCCATGAGGCACAGGGTCAGAGCTGATTTGCATATAGCCAGTGTCTAACCCAGAGTGGTGTGGAGTGCAAAAAAACGATGGATTTAGGCCTAGATCCTTGTACTGGTGTGAATGTATGACATTGTTCTACTTTCTGTCCATCAACTGTGTTTTTTGCAATTTTCACCCCAAGTGTGCTGGGTATGCTCAGACGGGAGTCCGAGGCTCTCCAAACCACTGGAGTCAAGCTATCCAGGCTGATGAAGGCTGATAGCCAGAAACCGGTCCTTGGATGCTTGATTCCGGTCTGGGAAAGACATGGCTTGGTAGTTCGGACTGGACTGTTCCCATGAGGCACAGGGTCAGAGCTGATTTGCATATAGCCAATGTCTAACCCAGGGTGGTGTGGAGTGCAAAAAATGATGGATTCAGGCCCAGATCCTTGTACTGGGGTGAATGTATGACATTGTTCTACATTCTGTCCATCAACTGTGTTTTTTGCAATTTTCACCCCAAGTGGGCTGGGTATGCTCAGACGTGAGTCCCAGGCTCTCCACACCACTGGAGTCAAGCTTTGCAGGCTGATGAAGGCTGATAGCCAGAAACAGGTCCTTGGATGCTTGATTCCGGTCTGGGAAAGACATGGCTTGGTAGTTCGGACTGGACTATTCCCATGAGGCACAGGGTCAGAGCTGATTTGCATATAGCCAGTGTCTAACCCAGGGTGGTGTGGAGTGCAAAAAATGATGGATTTAGGCCCAGATCCTTGTACTGGTGTGAATGTATGACATTGTTCTTCATTCTGTCCATCAACTGTGTTTTTTGCAATTTTCACCCCGAGTGGGCTGGTTATGCCCAGACGTGAGTCCGAGCCTCTCCAAACCACTGGAGTCAAGCTATCCAGGCTGATGAAGGCTGATAGCCAGAAACCGATCGTTGGATGCTTGATTCCGGTCTGGGAAAGACATGGCTTGGTAGTTCGGACTGAACTGTTCCCATGAGGCACAGGGTCAGAGCTGATTTGCATATAGCCAGTGTCTAACCCAGGGTGGTGTGGAGTGCAAAAAAACGATGGATTTAGGCCCAGATCCTTGTACTGGGGTGAATGTATGACATTGTTCTACATTCTGACCATCAACTGTGTTTTTTGCAATTTTCACCCAGAGTGGGCTGGGTATGCTCAGACGTGAGTCCCAGGCTCTCCACACCACTGGAGTCAAGCTATCCAGGCTGATGAAGGCTGATAGCCAGAAACCGGTCCTTGGATGCTTGATTCCGGTCTGGGAAAGATATGGCTTGGTAGTTCGGACTGGACTGTTCCCATGAGGCACAGGGTCAGAGCTGATTTGCATATAGCCAGTGTCTAACCCAGGGTGGTGTGGAGTGCAAAAAACAATGGATTTAGGCCCAGATCCTTGTACTGGGGTAAATGTATGACATTGTTCTACATTCTGTCCATCAACTGTGTTTTTTGCAATTTTCACCCCAAGTGGGCTGGGTATGCTCAGACGTGAGTCCCAGGCTCTCCACACCACTGGAGTCAAGCTATCCAGGCTGATGAAGGCTGATAGCCAGAAACCGGTCGTTGGATGCTTGATTCCGGTCTGGGAAAGACATGGCTTGGTAGTTCGGACTGGACTGTTCCCATGAGGCTCAGGGTCAAAACTGATTTGCATATAGCCAGTGTCTAACCCAGGGTGGTGTGGAGTGCAAAAAAATGATGGATTTAGGGGAGAGGGGTTGGCCTAACGGCTAAGGCGCTCGACTTTGGACCTGGGGATCTGGGTTCGAGTCTCGGTAACGACGCCAAAACCCCCCTGTGATTCTGGGCAAATCACTTAATCTCCCCGTGCCTAAAATGAAAGTGTGTCCTCATGTAACGTAACTGGTGCTATGTAAAGCCTCTGATAACTGATTCGGTTCGGTTCTAGTTCGCGCTATATAAAACTCTGCAAAAAAAAAAAAACTGATTTGCATATAGCCACTGTCTAAACCAGGGTGGTGTGGAGTGCAAAAAAATGATGGATTTAGGCCCGGATCCTTGTACTGGGGTGAATGTATGACATTGTTCTACATTCTGTCCATCAACTGTGTTTTTTGCAATTTTCACCCCGAGTGGGCTGGGTATGCTCAGACGTGAGTCCCAGGCTCTCCACACCACTGGAGTCAAGCTATCCAGGCTGATGAAGGCTGATAGCCATAAACCAGTCCTTGGATGCTTGATTCCGGTCTGGGAAAGACATGGCTTGGTAGTTCGGACTGTACTGTTCCCATGAGGCACAGGGTCAGAGCTGATTTGCATATAGCCAGTGTCTAACCCAGGGTGGTGTGGAGTGAAAAAAAACGATGGATTTAGGCCCAGATCCTTGTACTGGGGTGAATGTATGACATTTTTCTACATTCTGTCCATCAATGGTGTTTTTTGCAATTGTCACCCCGAGTGGGCTGGGTATGCTCAGACGTGAGTCCCAGGCTCTCCACACCACTTGAGTCAAGCTATCCAGGCTGATGAAGGCTGATAGCCAGAAACCGGTCCTTGGATGCTTGATTCCGGTCTGGGAAAGACATGGCTTGGTAGTTCGGACTGGACTGTTCCCATGAGGCACAGGGTCAGAGCTGATTTGCATATAGCCAGTGTCTAACCCAGAGTGGTGTGGAGTGCAAAAAAACGATGGATTTAGGCCCAGATCCTTGTACTGGTGTGAATGTATGACATTGTTCTACATTCTGTCCATCAACTGTTTTTTTTGCAATTTTCACCCCAAGTGTGCTGGGTATGCTCAGACGTGAGTCCGAGGCTCTCCAAACCACTGGAGTCAAGCTATCCAGGCTGATGAAGGCTGATAGCCAGAAACCGGTCCTTGGATGCTTGATTCCGGTCTGGGAAAGACATGGCTTGGTAGTTCGGACTGGACTGTTCCCATGAGGCACAGGGTCAGAGCTGATTTGCATATAGCCAGTGTCTAACCCAGGGTGGTGTGGAGTGCAAAAAATGATGGATTTAGGCCCAGATCCTTGTACTTGGGTGAATGTATGACATTGTTCTACATTCTGTCCATCAACTGTGTTTTTTGCAATTTTCACCCCAAGTGGGCTGGGTATGCTCAGACGTGAGTCCCAGGCTCTCCACACCACTGGAGTCAAGCTTTCCAGGCTGATGAAGGCTGATAGCCAGAAACCGGTCCTTGGATGCTTGATTCCGGTCTGGGAAAGACATGGCTTGGTAGTTCGGACTGGACTGTTCCCATGAGGCTCAGGGTCAAAACTGATTTGCATATAGCCAGTGTCTAACCCAGGGTGGTGTGGAGTGCAAAAAAATGATGGATTTAGGGGAGAGGGGTTGGCCTAACGGCTAAGGCGCTCGACTTTGGACCTGGGGATCTGGGTTCGATTCTCGGTAACGACGCCAAAACCCCCCTGTGATTCTGGGCAAATCACTTAATCTCCCCGTGCCTAAAATGAAAGTGTGTCCTCATGTAACGTAACTGGTGCTATGTAAAGCCTCTGATAACTGATTCGGTTCGGTTCTAGTTCGCGCTATATAAAACTCTGCAAAAAAAAAACTGATTTGCATATAGCCAGTGTCTAAACCAGGGTGGTGTGGAGTGCAAAAAAATGATGGATTTAGGCCCGGATCCTTGTACTGGGGTGAATGTATGACATTGTTCTACATTCTGTCCATCAACTGTGTTTTTTGCAATTTTCACCCCGAGTGGGCTGGGTATGCTCAGACGTGAGTCCCAGGCTCTCCACACCACTGGAGTCAAGCTATCCAGGCTGATGAAGGCTGATAGCCATAAACCAGTCCTTGGATGCTTGATTCCGGTCTGGGAAAGACATGGCTTGGTAGTTCGGACTGTACTGTTCCCATGAGGCACAGGGTCAGAGCTGATTTGCATATAGCCAGTGTCTAACCCAGGGTGGTGTGGAGTGAAAAAAAACGATGGATTTAGGCCCAGATCCTTGTACTGGGGTGAATGTATGACATTTTTCTACATTCTGTCCATCAACGGTGTTTTTTGCAATTGTCACCCCGAGTGGGCTGGGTATGCTCAGACGTGAGTCCCAGGCTCTCCACACCACTTGAGTCAAGCTATCCAGGCTGATGAAGGCTGATAGCCAGAAACCGGTCCTTGGATGCTTGATTCCGGTCTGGGAAAGACATGGCTTGGTAGTTCGGACTGGACTGTTCCCATGAGGCACAGGGTCAGAGCTGATTTGCATATAGCCAGTGTCTAACCCAGAGTGGTGTGGAGTGCAAAAAAACGATGGATTTAGGCCCAGATCCTTGTACTGGTGTGAATGTATGACATTGTTCTACATTCTGTCCATCAACTGTGTTTTTTGCAATTTTCACCCCAAGTGTGCTGGGTATGCTCAGACGTGAGTCCGAGGCTCTCCAAACCACTGGAGTCAAGCTATCCAGGCTGATGAAGGCTGATAGCCAGAAACCGGTCCTTGGATGCTTGATTCCGGTCTGGGAAAGACATGGCTTGGTAGTTCGGACTGGACTGTTCCCATGAGGCACAGGGTCAGAGCTGATTTGCATATAGCCAGTGTCTAACCCAGGGTGGTGAGGAGTGCAAAAAACGATGGATTTAGGCCCAGATCCTTGTACTGGGGTGAATGTATGACATTGTTCTACATTCTGTCCATCAACTGTGTTTTTTGCAATTTTCACCCCAAGTGGGCTGGGTATGCTCAGACGTGAGTCCCAGGCTCTCCACACCACTGGAGTCAAGCTTTCCAGGCTGATGAAGGCTGATAGCCAGAAACCGGTCCTTGGATGCTTGATTCCGGTCTGGGAAAGACATGGCTTGGTAGTTCGGACTGGACTGTTCCCATGAGGTACAGGGTCAGAGCTGATTTGCATATAGCCAGTGTCTAACCCAGGGTGGTGTGGAGTGCAAAAAACGATGGATTTAGGCCCAGATCCTTGTACTGGTGTGAATGTATGACATTGTTCTTCAGTCTGTCCATCAACTGTGTTTTTTGCAATTTTCACCCCGAGTGGGCTGGTTATGCTCAGACGTGAGTCCGAGCCTCTCCAAACCACTGGAGTCAAGCTATCCAGGCTGATGAAGGCTGATAGCCAGAAACCGATCGTTGGATGCTTGATTCCGGTCTGGGAAAGACATGGCTTGGTAGTTCGGACTGAACTGTTCCCATGAGGCACAGGGTCAGAGCTGATTTGCATATAGCCAGTGTCTAACCCAGGGTGGTGTGGAGTGCAAAAAAACGATGGATTTAGGCCCAGATCCTTGTACTGGGGTGAATGTATGACATTGTTCTACATTCTGACCATCAACTGTGTTTTTTGCAATTTTCACCCAGAGGGGGCTGGGTATGCTCAGACGTGAGTCCCAGGCTCTCCACACCACTGGAGTCAAGCTATCCAGGCTGATGAAGGCTGATAGCCATAAACCAGTCCTTGGATGCTTGATTCCGGTCTGGGAAAGACATGGCTTGGTAGTTCGGACTGGACTGTTCCCATGAGGCACAGTGTCAGAGCTGATTTGCATATAGCCAGTGTCTAACCCAGGGTGGTGTGGAGTGCAAAAAAACGATGGATTTAGGCCCAGATCCTTATACTGGGGTGAATGTATGACATTGTTCTACATTCTGTCCATCAACTGTGTTTTTTGCAATTTTCACCCTGAGTGGGCTGGGTATGCTCAGACGTGAGTCCCAGGCTCTCCACACCACTTGAGTCAAGCTATCCAGGCTGATGAAGGCTGATAGCCAGAAACCGGTCCTTGGATGCTTGATTCCGGTCTGGGAAAGACATGGCTTGGTAGTTCGGACTGGACTGTTCCCATGAGGCACAGGGTCAGAGCTGATTTGCATATAGCCAGTGTCTAACCCAGAGTGGTGTGGAGTGCAAAAAAATGATGGATTTAGGCCCAGATCCTTGTACTGGTGTGAATGTATGACATTGTTCTACATTCTGTCCATCAACTGTGTTTTTTGCAATTTTCACCCCGAGTGTGCTGGGTATGCTCAGACGTGAGTCCGAGGCTCTTCAAACCACTGGAGTCAAGCTATCCAGGCTGATGAAGGCTGATAGCCAGAAACCGGTCCTTGGATGCTTGATTCCGGTCTGGGAAAGATATGGCTTGGTAGTTCGGACTGGACTGTTCCCATGAGGCACAGGGTCAGAGCTGATTTGCATATAGCCAGTGTCTAACCCAGGGTGGTGTGGAGTGCAAAAAACGATGGATTTAGGCCCAGATCCTTGTACTGGGGTAAATGTATGACATTGTTCTACATTCTGTCCATCAACTGTGTTTTTTGCAATTTTCACCGCAAGTGGGCTGGGTATGCTCAGACGTGAGTCCCAGGCTCTCCACACCACTGGAGTCAAGCTTTCCAGGCTGATGAAGGCTGATAGCCAGAAACCGGTCCTTGGATGCTTGATTCCGGTCTGGGAAAGACATGGCTTGGTAGTTCGGACTGGACTGTTCCCATGAGGTACAGGGTCAGAGCTGATTTGCATATAGCCAGTGTCTAACCCAGGGTGGTGTGGAGTGCAAAAAACGATGGATTTAGGCCCAGATCCTTGTACTGGTGTGAATGTATGACATTGTTCTTCATTCTGTCCATCAACTGTGTTTTTTGCAATTTTCACCCCGAGTGGGCTGGTTATGCTCAGACGTGAGTCCGAGCCTCTCCAAACCACTGGAGTCAAGCTATCCAGGCTGATGAAGGCTGATAGCCAGAAACCGATCGTTGGATGCTTGATTCCGGTCTGGGAAAGACATGGCTTGGTAGTTCGGACTGAACTGTTCCCATGAGGCACAGGGTCAGAGCTGATTTGCATATAGCCAGTGTCTAACCCAGGGTGGTGTGGAGTGCAAAAAAACGATGGATTTAGGCCCAGATCCTTGTACTGGGGTGAATGTATGACATTGTTCTACATTCTGACCATCAACTGTGTTTTTTGCAATTTTCACCCAGAGTGGGCTGGGTATGCTCAGACGTGAGTCCCAGGCTCTCCACACCACTGGAGTCAAGCTATCCAGGCTGATGAAGGCTGATAGCCATAAACCAGTCCTTGGATGCTTGATTCCGGTCTGGGAAAGACATGGCTTGGTAGTTCGGACTGGACTGTTCCCATGAGGCACAGTGTCAGAGCTGATTTGCATATAGCCAGTGTCTAACCCAGGGTGGTGTGGAGTGCAAAAAAACGATGGATTTAGGCCCAGATCCTTGTACTGGGGTGAATGTATGACATTGTTCTACATTCTGTCCATCAACTGTGTTTTTTGCAATTTTCACCCCGAGTGGGCTGGGTATGCTCAGACGTGAGTCCCAGGCTCTCCACACCACTTGAGTCAAGCTATCCAGGCTGATGAAGGCTGATAGCCAGAAACCGGTCCTTGGATGCTTGATTCCGGTCTGGGAAAGAAATGGCTTGGTAGTTCGGACTGGACTGTTCCCATGAGGCACAGGGTCAGAGCTGATTTGCATATAGCCAGTGTCTAACCCAGAGTGGTGTGGAGTGCAAAAAAATGATGGATTTAGGCCCAGATCCTTGTACTGGTGTGAATGTATGACATTGTTCTACATTCTGTCCATCAACTGTGTTTTTTGCAATTTTCACCCCGAGTGTGCTGGGTATGCTCAGACGTGAGTCCGAGGCTCTTCAAACCACTGGAGTCAAGCTATCCAGGCTGATGAAGGCTGATAGCCAGAAACCGGTCCTTGGATGCTTGATTCCGGTCTGGGAAAGATATGGCTTGGTAGTTCGGACTGGACTGTTCCCATGAGGCACAGGGTCAGAGCTGATTTGCATATAGCCAGTGTCTAACCCAGGGTGGTGTGGAGTGCAAAAAACGATGGATTTAGGCCCAGATCCTTGTACTGGGGTAAATGTATGACATTGTTCTACATTCTGTCCATCAACTGTGTTTTTTGCAATTTTCACCCCAAGTGGGCTGGGTATGCTCAGACGTGAGTCCCAGGCTCTCCACACCACTGGAGTCAAGCTTTCCAGGCTGATGAAGGCTGATAGCCTGAAACCGGTCCTTGGATGCTTAATTCCGGTCTGGGAAAGACATGGCTTGGTAGTTCGGACTGGACTGTTCCCATGAGGCACAGGGTCAGAGCTGATTTGCATATAGCTAGTGTCTAACCCAGGGTGGTGTGGAGTGCAAAAAATCCATGAATTTAGGCCCAGATCCTTGTACTGGTGTGAATGTATGACATTGTTCTACATTCTGTCCATCAACTGTGTTTTTTGCAATTTTCACCCCGAGTGGGCTGGTTATGCTCAGACGTGAGTCCGAGGCTCTCCAAACCACTGGAGTCAAGCTATCCAGGCTGATGAAGGCTGATAGCCAGAAACTGGTCGTTGGATGCTTGATTCCGGTCTGGGAAAGACATGGCTTGGTAGTTCGGACTGGACTGTTCCCATGAGGCTCAGGGTCAAAACTGATTTGCATATAGCCAGTGTCTAACCCAGGGTGGTGTGGAGTGCAAAAAAACGATGGATTTAGGGGAGAGGGGTTGGCCTAACGGCTAAGGCGCTCGACCTCGGACCTGGGGATCTGGGTTCGAGTCTCGGTAACGACGCCAAAACCCCCCTGTGATTCTGGGCAAATCACTTAATCTCCCCGTGCCTAAAATGAAAGTGTGTCCTCATGTAACGTAACTGGTGCTATGTAAAGCGCTCTGATAACTGATTCGGTTCGGTTCTAGTTCGCGCTATATAAAACTCTGCAAAAAAAAAAAAAATGATTTGCATATAGCCAGTGTCTAAACCAGGGTGGTGTGGAGTGCAACAAAATGATGGATTTAGGCCCAGATCCTTGTACTGGGGTGAATGTATGACATTGTTCTACATTCTGTCCATCAACTGTGTTTTTTGCAATTTTCACCCCGAGTGGGCTGGGTATGCTCAGACGTGAGTCCCAGGCTCTGCACACCACTTGAGTCAAGCTATCCAGGCTGATGAAGGCTGATAGCCAGAAACCGGTCCTTGGATGCTTGATTCCGGTCTGGGAAAGACATGGCTTGGTAGTTCGGACTGGACTGTTCCCATGAGGCACAGGGTCAGAGCTGATTTGCATATAGCCAGTGTCTAACCCAGGGTGGTGTGGAGTGCAAAAAAACGATGGATTTAGGCCCAGATCCTTGTACTGGTGTGAATGTATGACATTGTTCTTCATTCTGTCCATCAACTGTGTTTTTTGCAATTTTCACCCCGAGTGAGCTGGTTATGCTCAGACGTGAGTCCGAGCCTCTCCAAACCACTGGAGTCAAGCTATCCAGGCTGATGAAGGCTGATAGCCAGAAACCGATCGTTGGATGCTTGATTCCGGTCTGGGAAAGACATGGCTTGGTAGTTCGGACTGAACTGTTCCCATGAGGCACAGGGTCAGAGCTGATTTGCATATAGCCAGTGTCTAACCCAGGGTGGTGTGGAGTGCAAAAAAATGATGGATTTAGGCCCAGATCCTTGTACTGGGGTGAATGTATGACATTGTTCTACATTCTGACCATCAACTGTGTTTTTTGCAATTTTCACCCAGAGTGGGCTGGGTATGCTCAGACGTGAGTCCCAGACTCTCCACACCACTGGAGTCAAGCTATCCAGGCTGATGAAGGCTGATAGCCAGAAACCGGCCCTAGGATGCTTGATTCCGGTCTGGGAAAGACATGGCTTGGTAGTTCGGACTGGACTGTTCCCATGAGGCACAGGGTCAGAGCTGATTTGCATATAGCCAGTGTCTAACCCAGGGTGGTGTGGAGTGCAAAAAACGATGGATTTAGGCCCAGATCCTTGTACTGGGGTAAATGTATGACATTGTTCTACATTCTGTCCATCAACTGTGTTTTTTGCAATTTTCACCCCAAGTGGGCTGGGTATGCTCAGACGTGAGTCCCAGGCTCTCCACACCACTGGAGTCAAGCTTTCCAGGCTGATGAAGGCTGATAGCCTGAAACCGGTCCTTGGATGCTTAATTCCGGTCTGGGAAAGACATGGCTTGGTAGTTCGGACTGGACTGTTCCCATGAGGCACAGGGTCAGAGCTGATTTGCATATAGCTAGTGTCTAACCCAGGGTGGTGTGGAGTGCAAAAAATCCATGAATTTAGGCCCAGATCCTTGTACTGGTGTGAATGTATGACATTGTTCTACATTCTGTCCATCAACTGTGTTTTTTGCAATTTTCACCCCGAGTGGGCTGGTTATGCTCAGACGTGAGTCCGAGGCTCTCCAAACCACTGGAGTCAAGCTATCCAGGCTGATGAAGGCTGATAGCCAGAAACTGGTCGTTGAATGCTTGATTCCGGTCTGGGAAAGACATGGCTTGGTAGTTCGGACTGGACTGTTCCCATGAGGCTCAGGGTCAAAACTGATTTGCATATAGCCAGTGTCTAACCCAGGGTGGTGTGGAGTGCAAAAAAACGATGGATTTAGGGGAGAGGGGTTGGCCTAACGGCTAAGGCGCTCGACCTCGGACCTGGGGATCTGGGTTCGAGTCTCGGTAACGACGCCAAAACCCCCCTGTGATTCTGGGCAAATCACTTAATCTCCCCGTGCCTAAAATGAAAGTGTGTCCTCATGTAACGTAACTGGTGCTATGTAAAGCGCTCTGATAACTGATTCGGTTCGGTTCTAGTTCGCGCTATATAAAACTCTGCAAAAAAAAAAAAAATGATTTGCATATAGCCAGTGTCTAAACCAGGGTGGTGTGGAGTGCAACAAAATGATGGATTTAGGCCCAGATCCTTGTACTGGGGTGAATGTATGACATTGTTCTACATTCTGTCCATCAACTGTGTTTTTTGCAATTTTCACCCCGAGTGGGCTGGGTATGCTCAGACGTGAGTCCCAGGCTCTGCACACCACTTGAGTCAAGCTATCCAGGCTGATGAAGGCTGATAGCCAGAAACCGGTCCTTGGATGCTTGATTCCGGTCTGGGAAAGACATGGCTTGGTAGTTCGGACTGGACTGTTCCCATGAGGCACAGGGTCAGAGCTGATTTGCATATAGCCAGTGTCTAACCCAGGGTGGTGTGGAGTGCAAAAAAACGATGGATTTAGGCCCAGATCCTTGTACTGGTGTGAATGTATGACATTGTTCTTCATTCTGTCCATCAACTGTGTTTTTTGCAATTTTCACCCCGAGTGAGCTGGTTATGCTCAGACGTGAGTCCGAGCCTCTCCAAACCACTGGAGTCAAGCTATCCAGGCTGATGAAGGCTGATAGCCAGAAACCGATCGTTGGATGCTTGATTCCGGTCTGGGAAAGACATGGCTTGGTAGTTCGGACTGAACTGTTCCCATGAGGCACAGGGTCAGAGCTGATTTGCATATAGCCAGTGTCTAACCCAGGGTGGTGTGGAGTGCAAAAAAATGATGGATTTAGGCCCAGATCCTTGTACTGGGGTGAATGTATGACATTGTTCTACATTCTGACCATCAACTGTGTTTTTTGCAATTTTCACCCAGAGTGGGCTGGGTATGCTCAGACGTGAGTCCCAGACTCTCCACACCACTGGAGTCAAGCTATCCAGGCTGATGAAGGCTGATAGCCAGAAACCGGCCCTAGGATGCTTGATTCCGGTCTGGGAAAGACATGGCTTGGTAGTTCGGACTGGACTGTTCCCATGAGGCACAGGGTCAGAGCTGATTTGCATATAGCCAGTGTCTAACCCAGGGTGGTGTGGAGTGCAAAAAACGATGGATTTAGGCCCAGATCCTTGTACTGGGGTAAATGTATGACATTGTTCTACATTCTGTCCATCAACTGTGTTTTTTGCAATTTTCACCCCAAGTGGGCTGGGTATGCTCAGACGTGAGTCCCAGGCTCTCCACACCACTGGAGTCAAGCTTTCCAGGCTGATGAAGGCTGATAGCCTGAAACCGGTCCTTGGATGCTTAATTCCGGTCTGGGAAAGACATGGCTTGGTAGTTCGGACTGGACTGTTCCCATGAGGCACAGGGTCAGAGCTGATTTGCATATAGCTAGTGTCTAACCCAGGGTGGTGTGGAGTGCAAAAAATCCATGAATTTAGGCCCAGATCCTTGTACTGGTGTGAATGTATGACATTGTTCTACATTCTGTCCATCAACTGTGTTTTTTGCAATTTTCACCCCGAGTGGGCTGGTTATGCTCAGACGTGAGTCCGAGGCTCTCCAAACCACTGGAGTCAAGCTATCCAGGCTGATGAAGGCTGATAGCCAGAAACTGGTCGTTGGATGCTCGATTCCGGTCTGGGAAAGACATGGCTTGGTAGTTCGGACTGGACTGTTCCCATGAGGCTCAGGGTCAAAACTGATTTGCATATAGCCAGTGTCTAACCCAGGGTGGTGTGGAGTGCAAAAAAACGATGGATTTAGGGGAGAGGGGTTGGCCTAACGGCTAAGGCGCTCGACCTCGGACCTGGGGATCTGGGTTCGAGTCTCGGTAACGACGCCAAAACCCCCCTGTGATTCTGGGCAAATCACTTAATCTCCCCGTGCCTAAAATGAAAGTGTGTCCTCATGTAACGTAACTGGTGCTATGTAAAGCGCTCTGATAACTGATTCGGTTCGGTTCTAGTTCGCGCTATATAAAACTCTGCAAAAAAAAAAAAAATGATTTGCATATAGCCAGTGTCTAAACCAGGGTGGTGTGGAGTGCAACAAAATGATGGATTTAGGCCCAGATCCTTGTACTGGGGTGAATGTATGACATTGTTCTACATTCTGTCCATCAACTGTGTTTTTGTTGCAATTTTCACCCCGAGTGGGCTGGGTATGCTCAGACGTGAGTCCCAGGCTCTGCACACCACTTGAGTCAAGCTATCCAGGCTGATGAAGGCTGATAGCCAGAAACCGGTCCTTGGATGCTTGATTCCGGTCTGGGAAAGACATGGCTTGGTAGTTTGGACTGGACTGTTCCCATGAGGCACAGTGTCAGAGCTGATTTGCATATAGCCAGTGTCTAACCCAGGGTGGTGTGGAGTGCAAAAAAACGATGGATTTAGGCCCAGATCCTTGTACTGGGGTGAATGTATGACATTTTTCTACATTCTGTCCATCAACGGTGTTTTTTGCAATTGTCACCCCGAGTGGGCTGGGTATGCTCAGACGTGAGTCCCAGGCTCTGCACACCACTTGAGTCAAGCTATCCAGGCTGATGAAGGCTGATAGCCAAAAACCGGTCCTTGGATGCTTAATTCCGGTCTGGGAAAGACATGGCTTGGTAGTTCGGACTGGACTGTTCCCATGAGGCACAGGGTCAGAGCTGATTTGCATATAGCCAGTGTCTAACCCAGAGTGGTGTGGAGTGCAAAAAAACGATGGATTTAGGCCCAGATCCTTGTACCTGTGTGAATGTATGACATTGTTCTACATTCTGTCCATCAACTGTGTTTTTTGCAATTTTCACCCCAAGTGTGCTGGGTATGCTCAGACGTGAGTCCGAGGCTCTCCAAACCACTGGAGTCAAGCTATCCAGGCTGATGAAGGCTGATAGCCAGAAACCGGTCCTTGGATGCTTGATTCCGGTCTGGGAAAGACATGGCTTGGTAGTTCGGACTGGACTGTTCCCATGAGGCACAGGGTCAGAGCTGATTTGCATATAGCCAGTGTCTAACCCAGGGTGGTGTGGAGTGCAAAAAACGATGGATTTAGGCCCAGATCCTTTTACTGGGGTGAATGTATGACATTGTTCTACATTCTGTCCATCAACTGTGTTTTTTGCAATTTTCACCCCAAGTGGGCTGGGTATGCTCAGACGTGAGTCCCAGGCTCTCCACACCACTGGAGTCAAGCTTTCCAGGCTGATGAAGGCTGATAGCCAGAAACCGGTCCTTGGATGCTTGATTCCGGTCTGGGAAAGACATGGCTTGGTAGTTCGGACTGGACTGTTCCCATGAGGCACAGGGTCAGAGCTGATTTGCATATAGCCAGTGTCTAACCCAGGGTGGTGTGGAGTGCAAAAAAACGATGGATTTAGGACCAGATCCTTGTACTGGGGTGAATGTATGACATTGTTCTACATTCTGTCCATCAACTGTGTTTTTTGCAATTTTCACCCCGAGTGGGCTGGTTATGCCCAGACGTGAGTCCGAGCCTCTCCAAACCACTGGAGTCAAGCTATCCAGGCTGATGAAGGCTGATAGCCAGAAACCGGTCCTTGGATGCTTGATTCCGGTCTGGGAAAGACATGGCTTGGTAGTTCGGACTGGACTGTTCCCATGAGGCACAGGGTCAGAGCTGATTTGCATATAGCCAGTGTCTAACCCAGGGTGGTGTGGAGTGCAAAAAAACGATGGATTTAGGACCAGATCCTTGTACTGGTGTGAATGTATGACATTGTTCTTCATTCTGTCCATCAACTGTGTTTTTTGCAATTTTCACCCCGAGTGGGCTGGTTATGCTCAGACGTGAGTCCGAGCCTCTCCAAACCACTGGAGTCAAGCTATCCAGGCTGATGAAGGCTGATAGCCAGAAACCGATCGTTGGATGCTTGATTCCGGTCTGGGAAAGACATGGCTTGGTAGTTCGGACTGAACTGTTCCCATGAGGCACAGGGTCAGAGCTGATTTGCATATAGCCAGTGTCTAACCCAGGGTGGTGTGGAGTGCAAATAAATGATGGATTTAGGCCCAGATCCTTGTACTGGGGTGAATGTATGACATTGTTCTACATTCTGACCATCAACTGTGTTTTTTGCAATTTTCACCCAGAGTGGGCTCGGTATGCTCAGACGTGAGTCCCAGGCTCTCCACACCACTGGAGTCAAGCTATCCAGGCTGATGAAGGCTGATAGCCATAAACCAGTCCTTGGATGCTTGATTCCGGTCTGGGAAAGACATGGCTTGGTAGTTCGGACTGGACTGTTCCCATGAGGCACAGTGTCAGAGCTGATTTGCATATAGCCAGTGTCTAACCCAGGGTGGTGTGGAGTGCAAAAAAACGATGGATTTAGGCCCAGATCCTTGTACTGGGGTGAATGTATGACATTTTTCTACATTCTGTCCATCAACGGTGTTTTTTGCGATTGTCACCCCGAGTGGGCTGGGTATGCTCAGACGTGAGTCCCAGACTCTCCACACCACTGGAGTCAAGCTATCCAGGCTGATGAAGGCTGATAGCCAGAAACCGGCCCTAGGATGCTTGATTCCGGTCTGGGAAAGACATGGCTTGGTAGTTTGGACTGGACTGTTCCCATGAGGCACAGGGTCAAAGCTGATTTGCATATAGCCAGTGTCTAACCCAGGGTGGTGTGGAGTGCAAAAAAACGATGGATTTTGGCCCAGATCCTTGTACTGGGGTGAATGTATGACATTGTTCTACATTCTGTCCATCAACTGTGTTTTTTGCAATTTTCACCCCGAGTGGGCTGGGTATGCTCAGATGTGAGTCCGAGGCTCTCCAAACCACTGGAGTCAAGCTTTCCAGGCTGATGAAGGCTGATAGCCAGAAACCGGTCCTTGGATGCTTGATTCCGGTCTGGGAAAGACATGGCTTGGTAGTTCGGACTGGACTGTTCCCATGATGCACAGGGTCAGAGCTGATTTGCATATAGCCAGTGTCTAACCCAGGGTGGTGTGGAGTGCAAAAAACGATGGATTTAGGCCCAGATCCTTGTACTGGGGTGAATGTATGACATTGTTCTACATTCTGTCCATCAACTGTGTTTTTTGCAATTTTCACCCCGAGTGGGCTGGTTATGCCCAGACGTGAGTCCGAGCCTCTCCAAACCACTGGAGTCAAGCTATCCAGGCTGATGAAGGCTGATAGCCAGAAACCGATCGTTGGATGCTTGATTCCGGTCTGGGAAAGACATGGCTTGGTAGTTCGGACTGAACTGTTCCCATGAGGCACAGGGTCAGAGCTGATTTGCATATAGCCAGTGTCTAACCCAGGGTGGTGTGGAGTGCAAAAAAACGATGGATTTAGGCCCAGATCCTTGTACTGGGGTGAATGTATGACATTGTTCTACATTCTGACCATCAACTGTGTTTTTTGCAATTTTCACCCAGAGTGGGCTGGGTATGCTCAGACGTGAGTCCCAGGCTCTCCACACCACTGGAGTCAAGCTATCCAGGCTGATGAAGGCTGATAGCCAGAAACCGGTCCTTGGATGCTTGATTCCGGTCTGGGAAAGATATGGCTTGGTAGTTCGGACTGGACTGTTCCCATGAGGCACAGGGTCAGAGCTGATTTGCATATAGCCAGTGTCTAACCCAGGGTGGTGTGGAGTGCAAAAAACGATGGATTTAGGCCCAGATCCTTGTACTGGGGTAAATGTATGACATTGTTCTACATTCTGTCCATCAACTGTGTTTTTTGCAATTTTCACCCCAAGTGGGCTGGGTATGCTCAGACGTGAGTCCCAGGCTCTCCACACCACTGGAGTCAAGCTATCCAGGCTGATGAAGGCTGATAGCCAGAAACCGGTCGTTGGATGCTTGATTCCGGTCTGGGAAAGACATGGCTTGGTAGTTCGGACTGGACTGTTCCCATGAGGCTCAGGGTCAAAACTGATTTGCATATAGCCAGTGTCTTACCCAGGGTGGTGTGGAGTGCAAAAAAATTATGGATTTAGGGGAGAGGGGTTGGCCTAACGGCTAAGGCGCTCGACTTTGGACCTGGGGATCTGGGTTCGAGTCTCGGTAACGACGCCAAAACCCCCCTGTGATTCTGGGCAAATCACTTAATCTCCCCGTGCCTAAAATGAAAGTGTGTCCTCATGTAACGTAACTGGTGCTATGTAAAGCCTCTGATAACTGATTCGGTTCGGTTCTAGTTCGCGCTATATAAAACTCTGCAAAAAAAAAAAAAACTGATTTGCATATAGCCACTGTCTAAACCAGGGTGGTGTGGAGTGCAAAAAAATGATGGATTTAGGCCCGGATCCTTGTACTGGGGTGAATGTATGATATTGTTCTACATTCTGTCCATCAACTGTGTTTTTTGCAATTTTCACCCCGAGTGGGCTGGGTATGCTCAGACGTGAGTCCCAGGCTCTCCACACCACTGGAGTCAAGCTATCCAGGCTGATGAAGGCTGATAGCCATAAACCAGTCCTTGGATGCTTGATTCCGGTCTGGGAAAGACATGGCTTGGTAGTTCGGACTGTACTGTTCCCATGAGGCACAGGGTCAGAGCTGATTTGCATATAGCCAGTGTCTAACCCAGGGTGGTGTGGAGTGAAAAAAACTGATGGATTTAGGCCCAGATCCTTGTACTGGGGTGAATGTATGACATTTTTCTACATTCTGTCCATCAACGGTGTTTTTTGCAATTGTCACCCCGAGTGGGCTGGGTATGCTCAGACGTGAGTCCCAGGCTCTCCACACCACTTGAGTCAAGCTATCCAGGCTGATGAAGGCTGATAGCCAGAAACCGGTCCTTGGATGCTTGATTCCGGTCTGGGAAAGACATGGCTTGGTAGTTCGGACTGGACTGTTCCCATGAGGCACAGGGTCAGAGCTGATTTGCATATAGCCAGTGTCTAACCCAGAGTGGTGTGGAGTGCAAAAAAACGATGGATTTAGGCCCAGATCCTTGTACTGGTGTGAATGTATGACATTGTTCTACATTCTGTCCATCAACTGTGTTTTTTGCAATTTTCACCCCAAGTGTGCTGGGTATGCTCAGACGTGAGTCCGAGGCTCTCCAAACCACTGGAGTCAAGCTATCCAGGCTGATGAAGGCTGATAGCCAGAAACCGGTCCTTGGATGCTTGATTCCGGTCTGGGAAAGACATGGCTTGGTAGTTCGGACTGGACTGTTCCCATGAGGCACAGGGTCAGAGCTGATTTGCATATAGCCAGTGTCTAACCCAGGGTGGTGTGGAGTGCAAAAAAACGATGGATTTAGGCCCAGATCCTTGTACTGGGGTGAATGTATGACATTGTTCTACATTCTGACCATCAACTGTGTTTTTTGCAATTTTCACCCAGAGTGGGCTGGGTATGCTCAGACGTGAGTCCCAGGCTCTCCACACCACTGGAGTCAAGCTATCCAGGCTGATGAAGGCTGATAGCCATAAACCAGTCCTTGGATGCTTGATTCCGGTCTGGGAAAGACATGGCTTGGTAGTTCGGACTGGACTGTTCCCATGAGGCACAGTGTCAGAGCTGATTTGCATATAGCCAGTGTCTAACCCAGGGTGGTGTGGAGTGCAAAAAAACGATGGATTTAGGCCCAGATCCTTGTACTGGGGTGAATGTATGACATTGTTCTACATTCTGTCCATCAACTGTGTTTTTTGCAATTTTCACCCCGAGTGGGCTGGGTATGCTCAGACGTGAGTCCCAGGCTCTCCACACCACTTGAGTCAAGCTATCCAGGCTGATGAAGGCTGATAGCCAGAAACCGGTCCTTGGATGCTTGATTCCGGTCTGGGAAAGACATGGCTTGGTAGTTCGGACTGGACTGTTCCCATGAGGCACAGGGTCAGAGCTGATTTGCATATAGCCAGTGTCTAACCCAGAGTGGTGTGGAGTGCAAACAAATGATGGATTTAGGCCCAGATCCTTGTACTGGTGTGAATGTATGACATTGTTCTACATTCTGTCCATCAACTGTGTTTCTTGCAATTTTCACCCCGAGTGTGCTGGGTATGCTCAGACGTGAGTCCGAGGCTCTTCAAACCACTGGAGTCAAGCTATCCAGGCTGATGAAGGCTGATAGCCAGAAACCGGTCCTTGGATGCTTGATTCCGGTCTGGGAAAGATATGGCTTGGTAGTTCGGACTGGACTGTTCCCATGAGGCACAGGGTCAGAGCTGATTTGCATATAGCCAGTGTCTAACCCAGGGTGGTGTGGAGTGCAAAAAACGATGGATTTAGGCCCAGATCCTTGTACTGGGGTAAATGTATGACATTGTTCTACATTCTGTCCATCAACTGTGTTTTTTGCAATTTTCACCCCAAGTGGGCTGGGTATGCTCAGACGTGAGTCCCAGGCTCTCCACACCACTGGAGTCAAGCTTTCCAGGCTGATGAAGGCTGATAGCCAGAAACCGGTCCTTGGATGCTTAATTCCGGTCTGGGAAAGACATGGCTTGGTAGTTCGGACTGGACTGTTCCCATGAGGCACAGGGTCAGAGCTGATGTGCATATAGCTAGTGTCTAACCCAGGGTGGTGTGGAGTGCAAAAAAATCCATGAATTTAGGCCCAGATCCTTGTACTGGTGTGAATGTATGACATTGTTCTACATTCTGTCCATCAACTGTGTTTTTTGCAATTTTCACCCCGAGTGGGCTGGTTATGCTCAGACGTGAGTCCGAGGCTCTCCAAACCACTGGAGTCAAGCTATCCAGGCTGATGAAGGCTGATAGCCAGAAACTGGTCGTTGGATGCTTGATTCCGGTCTGGGAAAGACATGGCTTGGTAGTTCGGACTGGACTGTTCCCATGAGGCTCAGGGTCAAAACTGATTTGCATATAGCCAGTGTCTAACCCAGGGTGGTGTGGAGTGCAAAAAACGATGGATTTAGGGGAGAGGGGTTGGCCTAACGGCTAAGGCGCTCGACCTCGGACCTGGGGATCTGGGTTCGAGTCTCGGTAACGACGCCAAAACCCCCCTGTGATTCTGGGCAAATCACTTAATCTCCCCGTGCCTAAAATGAAAGTGTGTCCTCATGTAACGTAACTGGTGCTATGTAAAGCGCTCTGATAACTGATTCGGTTCGGTTCTAGTTCGCGCTATATAAAACTCTGCAAAAAAAAACAACTGATTTGCATATAGCCAGTGTCTAAACCAGGGTGGTGTGGAGTGCAAAAAAATGATGGATTTAGGCCCAGATCCTTGTACTGGGGTGAATGTATGACATTGTTCTACATTCTGTCCATCAACTGTGTTTTTTGCAATTTTCACCCCGAGTGGGCTGGGTATGCTCAGACGTGAGTCCCAGGCTCTGCACACCACTTGAGTCAAGCTATCCAGGCTGATGAAGGCTGATAGCCAGAAACCGGTCCTTGGATGCTCTTGATTCCGGTCTGGGAAAGACATGGCTTGGTAGTTTGGACTGGACTGTTCCCATGAGGCACAGTGTCAGAGCTGATTTGCATATAGCCAGTGTCTAACCCAGGGTGGTGTGGAGTGCAAAAAAACGATGGATTTAGGCCCAGATCCTTGTACTGGGGTGAATGTATGACATTTTTCTACATTCTGTCCATCAACGGTGTTTTTTGCAATTGTCACCCCGAGTGGGCTGGGTATGCTCAGACGTGAGTCCCAGGCTCTGCACACCACTTGAGTCAAGCTATCCAGGCTGATGAAGGCTGATAGCCAGAAACCGGTCCTTGGATGCTTGATTCCGGTCTGGGAAAGACATGGCTTGGTAGTTCGGACTGGACTGTTCCCATGAGGCACAGGGTCAGAGCTGATTTGCATATAGCCAGTGTCTAACCCAGAGTGGTGTGGAGTGCAAAAAAACGATGGATTTAGGCCCAGATCCTTGTACCTGTGTGAATGTATGACATTGTTCTACATTCTGTCCATCAACTGTGTTTTTTGCAATTTTCACCCCAAGTGTGCTGGGTATGCTCAGACGTGAGTCCGAGGCTCTCCAAACCACTGGAGTCAAGCTATCCAGGCTGATGAAGGCTGATAGCCAGAAACCGGTCCTTGGATGCTTGATTCCGGTCTGGGAAAGACATGGCTTGGTAGTTCGGACTGGACTGTTCCCATGAGGCACAGGGTCAGAGCTGATTTGCATATAGCCAGTGTCTAACCCAGGGTGGTGTGGAGTGCAAAAAACGATGGATTTAGGCCCAGATCCTTTTACTGGGGTGAATGTATGACATTGTTCTACATTCTGTCCATCAACTGTGTTTTTTGCAATTTTCACCCCAAGTGGGCTGGGTATGCTCAGACGTGAGTCCCAGGCTCTCCACACCACTGGAGTCAAGCTTTCCAGGCTGATGAAGGCTGATAGCCAGAAACCGGTCCTTGGATGCTTGATTCCGGTCTGGGAAAGACATGGCTTGGTAGTTCGGACTGGACTGTTCCCATGAGGCACAGGGTCAGAGCTGATTTGCATATAGCCAGTGTCTAACCCAGGGTGGTGTGGAGTGCAAAAAAACGATGGATTTAGGCCCAGATCCTTGTACTGGTGTGAATGTATGACATTGTTCTTCATTCTGTCCATCAACTGTGTTTTTTGCAATTTTCACCCCGAGTGGGCTGGTTATGCTCAGACGTGAGTCCGAGCCTCTCCAAACCACTGGAGTCAAGCTATCCAGGCTGATGAAGGCTGATAGCCAGAAACCGGTCCTTGGATGCTCTTGATTCCGGTCTGGGAAAGACATGGCTTGGTAGTTTGGACTGGACTGTTCCCATGAGGCACAGTGTCAGAGCTGATTTGCATATAGCCAGTGTCTAACCCAGGGTGGTGTGGAGTGCAAAAAAACGATGGATTTAGGCCCAGATCCTTGTACTGGGGTGAATGTATGACATTTTTCTACATTCTGTCCATCAACGGTGTTTTTTGCAATTGTCACCCCGAGTGGGCTGGGTATGCTCAGACGTGAGTCCCAGGCTCTGCACACCACTTGAGTCAAGCTATCCAGGCTGATGAAGGCTGATAGCCAGAAACCGGTCCTTGGATGCTTGATTCCGGTCTGGGAAAGACATGGCTTGGTAGTTCGGACTGGACTGTTCCCATGAGGCACAGGGTCAGAGCTGATTTGCATATAGCCAGTGTCTAACCCAGAGTGGTGTGGAGTGCAAAAAAACGATGGATTTAGGCCCAGATCCTTGTACCTGTGTGAATGTATGACATTGTTCTACATTCTGTCCATCAACTGTGTTTTTTGCAATTTTCACCCCAAGTGTGCTGGGTATGCTCAGACGTGAGTCCGAGGCTCTCCAAACCACTGGAGTCAAGCTATCCAGGCTGATGAAGGCTGATAGCCAGAAACCGGTCCTTGGATGCTTGATTCCGGTCTGGGAAAGACATGGCTTGGTAGTTCGGACTGGACTGTTCCCATGAGGCACAGGGTCAGAGCTGATTTGCATATAGCCAGTGTCTAACCCAGGGTGGTGTGGAGTGCAAAAAACGATGGATTTAGGCCCAGATCCTTTTACTGGGGTGAATGTATGACATTGTTCTACATTCTGTCCATCAACTGTGTTTTTTGCAATTTTCACCCCAAGTGGGCTGGGTATGCTCAGACGTGAGTCCCAGGCTCTCCACACCACTGGAGTCAAGCTTTCCAGGCTGATGAAGGCTGATAGCCAGAAACCGGTCCTTGGATGCTTGATTCCGGTCTGGGAAAGACATGGCTTGGTAGTTCGGACTGGACTGTTCCCATGAGGCACAGGGTCAGAGCTGATTTGCATATAGCCAGTGTCTAACCCAGGGTGGTGTGGAGTGCAAAAAAACGATGGATTTAGGCCCAGATCCTTGTACTGGTGTGAATGTATGACATTGTTCTTCATTCTGTCCATCAACTGTGTTTTTTGCAATTTTCACCCCGAGTGAGCTGGTTATGCTCAGACGTGAGTCCGAGCCTCTCCAAACCACTGGAGTCAAGCTATCCAGGCTGATGAAGGCTGATAGCCAGAAACCGATCGTTGGATGCTTGATTCCGGTCTGGGAAAGACATGGCTTGGTAGTTCGGACTGAACTGTTCCCATGAGGCACAGGGTCAGAGCTGATTTGCATATAGCCAGTGTCTAACCCAGGGTGGTGTGGAGTGCAAAAAAATGATGGATTTAGGCCCAGATCCTTGTACTGGGGTGAATGTATGACATTGTTCTACATTCTGACCATCAACTGTGTTTTTTGCAATTTTCACCCAGAGTGGGCTGGGTATGCTCAGACGTGAGTCCCAGACTCTCCACACCACTGGAGTCAAGCTATCCAGGCTGATGAAGGCTGATAGCCAGAAACCGGCCCTAGGATGCTTGATTCCGGTCTGGGAAAGACATGGCTTGGTAGTTTGGACTGGACTGTTCCCATGAGGCACAGGGTCAAAGCTGATTTGCATATAGCCAGTGTCTAACCCAGGGTGGTGTGGAGTGCAAAAAAACGATGGATTTTGGCCCAGATCCTTGTACTGGGGTGAATGTATGACATTGTTCTACATTCTGTCCATCAACTGTGTTTTTTGCAATTTTCACCCCGAGTGGGCTGGGTATGCTCAGATGTGAGTCCGAGGCTCTCCAAACCACTGGAGTCAAGCTTTCCAGGCTGATGAAGGCTGATAGCCAGAAACCGGTCCTTGGATGCTTGATTCCGGTCTGGGAAAGACATGGCTTGGTAGTTCGGACTGGACTGTTCCCATGATGCACAGGGTCAGAGCTGATTTGCATATAGCCAGTGTCTAACCCAGGGTGGTGTGGAGTGCAAAAAACGATGGATTTAGGCCCAGATCCTTGTACTGGGGTGAATGTATGACATTGTTCTACATTCTGTCGATCAACTGTGTTTTTTGCAATTTTCACCCCAAGTGGGCTGGGTATGCTCAGACGTGAGTCCCAGGCTCTACACACCACTGGAGTCAAGCTTTCCAGGCTGATGAAGGCTGATAGCCAGAAACCGGTCCTTGGATGCTTGATTCCGGTCTGGGAAAGACATGGCTTGGTAGTTCGGACTGGACTGTTCCCATGAGGCACAGGGTCAGAGCTGATTTGCATATAGCCAGTGTCTAACCCAGGGTGGTGTGGAGTGCAAAAAAAACGATGGATTTAGGCCCAGATCCTTGTACTGGTGTGAATGTATGACATTGTTCTTCATTCTGTCCATCAACTGTGTTTTTTGCAATTTTCACCCCGAGTGGGCTGGTTATGCTCAGACGTGAGTCCGAGCCTCTCCAAACCACTGGAGTCAAGCTATCCAGGCTGATGAAGGCTGATAGCCAGAAACCGATCGTTGAATGCTTGATTCCGGTCTGGAAAAAGACATGGCTTGGTAGTTCGGACTGAACTGTTCCCATGAAGCACAGGGTCAGAGCTGATTTGCATATAGCCAGTGTCTAACCCAGGGTGGTGTGGAGTGCAAAAAAACGATGGATTTAGGCCCAGATCCTTGTACTGGGGTGAATGTATGACATTGTTCTACATTCTGACCATCAACTGTGTTTTTTTGCAATTTTCACCCCGAGTGGGCTGGGTATGCTCAGACGTGAGTCCCAGGCTCTCCACACCACTGGAGTCAAGCTATCCAGGCTGATGAAGGCTGATAGCCATAAACCAGTCCTTGGATGCTTGATTCCGGTCTGGGAAAGACATGGCTTGGTAGTTCGGACTGGACTGTTCCCAAGAGGCACAGTGTCAGAGCTGATTTGCATATAGCCAGTGTCTAACCCAGGGTGGTGTGGAGTGCAAACAAACGATGGATTTAGGCCCAGATCCTTGTACTGGGGTGAATGTATGACATTTTTCTACATTCTGTCCATCAACGGTGTTTTTTGCGATTGTCACCCCGAGAGGGCTGGGTATGCTCAGACGTGAGTCCCAGGCTCTCCACACCACTGGAGTCAAGCTATCCAGGCTGATGAAGGCTGATAGCCAGAAACCGGCCCTAGGATGCTTGATTCCGGTCTGGGAAAGACATGGCTTGGTAGTTTGGACTGGACTGTTCCCATGAGGCACAGGGTCAAATCTGATTTGCATATAGCATGTGTCTAACCCAGGATGGTGTGGAGTGCAAAAAAACGATGGATTTAGGCCCAGATCCTTGTACTGGGGTGAATGTATGACATTGTTCTACATTCTGTCCATCAACTGTGTTTTTTGCAATTTTCACCCCGAGTGGGCTGGGTATGCTCAGATGTGAGTCCGAGGCTCTCCAAACCACTGGAGTCAAGCTATCCGGGCTGATGAAGGCTGATAGTCAGAAACCGGTCCTTGGATGCTTGATTCCGGTCTGGGAAAGCTATGGCTTGGTAGTTCGGACTGGACTGTTCCCATGAGGCACAGGGTCAGAGCTGATTTGCATATAGCCAGTGTCTAAACCAGGGTGGTGTGGAGTGCAAAAAAATGATGGATTTAGGCCCAGATCCTTGTACTGGGGTGAATGTATGACATTGTTCTACATTCTGTCCATCAATTGTGTTTTTTGCAATTTTCACCCCGAGTGGGCTGGGTATGCTCAGACGTGAGTCCCAGGCTCTCCACACCACTGGAGTCAAGCTATCCAGGCTGATGAAGGCTGATAGCCATAAACCAGTCCTTGGATGCTTGATTCCGGTCTGGGAAAGACATGGCTTGGTAGTTCGGACTGTACTGTTCCCATGAGGCACAGGGTCAGAGCTGATTTGCATATAGCCAGTGTCTAACCCAGGGTGGTGTGGAGTGCAAAAAAACGATGGATGTAGGCCCAGATCCTTGTACTGGGGTGAATGTATGACATGTTTCTACATTCTGTCCATCAACGGTGTTTTTTGCAATTGTCACCCCGAGTGGGCTGGGTATGCTCAGACGTGAGTCCCAGGCTCTCCACACCACTTGATTCAAGCTATCCAGGCTGATGAAGGCTGATAGCCAGAAACCGGTCCTTGGATGCTTGATTCTGGTCTGGGAAAGACATGGCTTGGTAGTTCGGACTGGACTGTTCCCATGAGGCACAGGGTCAGAGCTGATTTGCATATAGCCAGTGTCTAACCCAGAGTGGTGTGGAGTGCAAAAAAACGATGGATTTAGGCCCAGATCCTTGTACTGGTGTGAATGTATGACATTGTTCTACATTCTGTCCATCAACTGTGTTTTTTGCAATTTTCACCCCAAGTGGGCTGGGTATGCTCAGACGTGAGTCCCAGGCTCTCCACACCACTGGAGTCAAGCTTTCCAGGCTGATGAAGGCTGATAGCCAGAAACCGGTCCTTGGATGCTTGATTCCGGTCTGGGAAAGACATGGCTTGGTAGTTCGGACTGGACTGTTCCCATGAGGCACAGGGTCAGAGCTGATTTGCATATAGCCAGTGTCTAACCCAGGGTGGTGTGGAGTGCAAAAAAACGATGGATTTAGGCCCAGATCCTTGTACTGGTGTGAATGTATGACATTGTTCTTCATTCTGTCCATCAACTGTGTTTTTTGCAATTTTCACCCCGAGTGGGCTGGTTATGCTCAGACGTGAGTCCGAGCCTCTCCAAACCACTGGAGTCAAGCTATCCAGGCTGATGAAGGCTGATAGCCAGAAACCAATCGTTGGATGCTTGATTCCGGTCTGGGAAAGACATGGCTTGGTAGTTTGGACTGAACTGTTCCCATGAGGCACAGGGTCAGAGCTGATTTGCATATAGCCAGTGTCTAACCCAGGGTGGTGTGGAGTGCAAAAAAACGATGGATTTAGGCCCAGATCCTTGTACTGGGGTGAATGTATGACATTGTTCTACATTCTGACCATCAACTGTGTTTTTTGCGATTTTCACCCAGAGTGGGCTGGGTATGCTCAGACGTGAGTCCCAGGCTCTCCACACCACTGGAGTCAAGCTATCCAGGCTGATGAAGGCTGATAGCCATAAACCAGTCCTTGGATGCTTGATTCCGGTCTGGGAAAGACATGGCTTGGTAGTTCGGACTGGACTGTTCCCATGAGGCACAGTGTCAGAGCTGATTTGCATATAGCCAGTGTCTAACCCAGGGTGGTGTGGAGTGCAAAAAAACGATGGATTTAGGCCCAGATCCTTGTACTGGGGTGAATGTATGACATTTTTCTACATTCTGTCCATCAACGGTGTTTTTGCGATTGTCACCCCGAGTGGGCTGGGTATGCTCAGACGTGAGTCCCAGGCTCTCCACACCACTGGAGTCAAGCTATCCAGGCTGATGAAGGCTGATAGCCAGAAACCGGCCCTAGGATGCTTGATTCCGGTCTGGGAAAGACATGGCTTGGTAGTTTGGACTGGACTGTTCCCATGAGGCACAGGGTCAGAGCTGATTTGCATATAGCCAGTGTCTAACCCAGAGTGGTGTGGAGTGCAAAAAAACGATGGATTTAGGCCCAGATCCTTGTACTGGTGTGAATGTATGACATTGTTCTACATTCTGTCCATCAACTGTGTTTTTTGCAATTTTCACCCCAAGTGTGCTGGGTATGCTCAGACGTGAGTCCGAGGCTCTCCAAACCACTGGAGTCAAGCTATCCAGGCTGATGAAGGCTGATAGCCATAAACCAGTCCTTGGATGCTTGATTCCGGTCTGGGAAAGACATGGCTTGGTAGTTCGGACTGTGCTGTACCCATGAGGCACAGGGTCAGAGCTGATTTGCATATAGCCAGTGTCTAACCCAGGGTGGTGTGGAGTGCAAAAAAACTATGGATGTAGGCCCAGATCCTTGTACTGGGGTGAATGTATGACATTTTTCTACATTCTGTCCATCAACGGTGTTTTTTGCAATTGTCACCCCGAGTGGGCTGGGTATGCTCAGACGTGAGTCCCAGGCTCTCCACACCACTTGAGTCAAGCTATCCAGGCTGATGAAGGCTGATAGCCAGAAACCGGTCCTTGGATGCTTGATTCCGGTCTGGGAAAGACATGGCTTGGTAGTTCGGACTGGACTGTTCCCATGAGGCACTGGGTCAGAGCTGATTTGCATATAGCCAGTGTCTAACCCAGAGTGGTGTGGAGTGCAAAAAAACGATGGATTTAGGCCCAGATCCTTGTACTGGTGTGAATGTATGACATTGTTCTACATTCTGTCCATCAACTGTGTTTTTTGCAATTTTCACCCCAAGTGTGCTGGGTATGCTCAGACGTGAGTCCGAGGCTCTCCAAACCACTGGAGTCAAGCTATCCAGGCTGATGAAGGCTGATAGCCAGAAACCGGTCCTTGGATGCTTGATTCCGGTCTGGGAAAGACATGGCTTGGTAGTTCGGACTGGACTGTTCCCATGAGGCACAGGGTCAGAGCTGATTTGCATATAGCCAGTGTCTAACCCAGGGTGGTGTGGAGTGCAAAAAACGATGGATTTAGGCCCAGATCCTTGTACTGGGGTGAATGTATGACATTGTTCTACATTCTGTCCATCAACTGTGTTTTTTGCAATTTTCACCCCAAGTGGGCAGGGTATGCTCAGACGTGAGTCCCAGGCTCTCCACACCACTGGAGTCAAGCTTTCCAGGCTGATGAAGGCTGATAGCCAGAAACCGGTCCTTGGATGCTTGATTCCGGTCTGGGAAAGACATGGCTTGGTAGTTCGGACTGGACTGTTCCCATGAGGCACAGGGTCAGAGCTGATTTGCATATAGCCAGTGTCTAACCCAGGGTGGTGTGGAGTGCAAAAAAACGATGGATTTAGGACCAGATCCTTGTACTGGTGTGAATGTATGACATTGTTCTTCATTCTGTCCATCAACTGTGTTTTTTGCAATTTTCACCCCGAGTGGGCTGGTTATGCTCGGACGTGAGTCCGAGCCTCTCCAAACCACTGGAGTCAAGCTATCCAGGCTGATGAAGGCTGATAGCCAGAAACCGATCGTTGGATGCTTGATTCCGGTCTGGGAAAGACATGGCTTGGTAGTTCGGACTGAACTGTTCCCATGAGGCACAGGGTCAGAGCTGATTTGCATATAGCCAGTGTCTAACCCAGGGTGGTGTGGAGTGCAAAAAAATGATGGATTTAGGCCCAGATCCTTGTACTGGGGTGAATGTATGACATTGTTCTACATTCTGACCATCAACTGTGTTTTTTGCAATTTTCACCCAGAGTGGGCTCGGTATGCTCAGACGTGAGTCCCAGGCTCTCCACACCACTGGAGTCAAGCTATCCAGGCTGATGAAGGCTGATAGCCATAAACCAGTCCTTGGATGCTTGATTCCGGTCTGGGAAAGACATGGCTTGGTAGTTCGGACTGGACTGTTCCCATGAGGCACAGTGTCAGAGCTGATTTGCATATAGCCAGTGTCTAACCCAGGGTGGTGTGGAGTGCAAAAAAACGATGGATTTAGGCCCAGATCCTTGTACTGGGGTGAATGTATGACATTTTTCTACATTCTGTCCATCAACGGTGTTTTTTGCGATTGTCACCCCGAGTGGGCTGGATATGCTCAGACGTGAGTCCCAGACTCTCCACACCACTGGAGTCAAGCTATCCAGGCTGATGAAGGCTGATAGCCAGAAACCGGCCCTAGGATGCTTGATTCCGGTCTGGGAAAGACATGGCTTGGTAGTTTGGACTGGACTGTTCCCATGAGGCACAGGGTCAAAGCTGATTTGCATATAGCCAGTGTCTAACCCAGGGTGGTGTGGAGTGCAAAAAAACGATGGATTTTGGCCCAGATCCTTGTACTGGGGTGAATGTATGACATTGTTCTACATTCTGTCCATCAACTGTGTTTTTTGCAATTTTCACCCCGAGGGGGCTGGGTATGCTCAGATGTGAGTCCGAGGCTCTCCAAACCACTGGAGTCAAGCTTTCCAGGCTGATGAAGGCTGATAGCCAGAAACCGGTCCTTGGATGCTTGATTCCGGTCTGGGAAAGACATGGCTTGGTAGTTCGGACTGGACTGTTCCCATGATGCACAGGGTCAGAGCTGATTTGCATATAGCCAGTGTCTAACCCAGGGTGGTGTGGAGTGCAAAAAACGATGGATTTAGGCCCAGATCCTTGTACTGGGGTGAATGTATGACATTGTTCTACATTCTGTCCATCAACTGTGTTTTTTGCAATTTTCACCCCGAGTGGGCTGGTTATGCCCAGACGTGAGTCCGAGCCTCTCCAAACCACTGGAGTCAAGCTATCCAGGCTGATGAAGGCTGATAGCCAGAAATCGATCGTTGGATGCTTGATTCCGGTCTGGGAAAGACATGGCTTGGTAGTTCGGACTGAACTGTTCCCATGAGGCACAGGGTCAGAGCTGATTTGCATATAGCCAGTGTCTAACCCAGGGTGGTGTGGAGTGCAAAAAAACGATGGATTTAGGCCCAGATCCTTGTACTGGGGTGAATGTATGACATTGTTCTACATTCTGACCATCAACTGTGTTTTTTGCAATTTTCACCCAGAGTGGGCTGGGTATGCTCAGACGTGAGTCCCAGGCTCTCCACACCACTGGAGTCAAGCTATCCAGGCTGATGAAGGCTGATAGCCAGAAACCGGTCCTTGGATGCTTGATTCCGGTCTGGGAAAGATATGGCTTGGTAGTTCGGACTGGACTGTTCCCATGAGGCACAGGGTCAGAGCTGATTTGCATATAGCCAGTGTCTAACCCAGGGTGGTGTGGAGTGCAAAAAACGATGGATTTAGGCCCAGATCCTTGTACTGGGGTAAATGTATGACATTGTTCTACATTCTGTCCATCAACTGTGTTTTTTGCAATTTTCACCCCAAATGGGCTGGGTATGCTCAGACGTGAGTCCCAGGCTCTCCACACCACTGGAGTCAAGCTATCCAGGCTGATGAAGGCTGATAGCCAGAAACCGGTCATTGGATGCTTGATTCCGGTCTGGGAAAGACATGGCTTGGTAGTTCGGACTGGACTGTTCCCATCAGGCTCAGGGTCAAAACTGATTTGCATATAGCCAGTGTCTAACCCAGGGTGGTGTGGAGTGCAAAAAAATGATGGATTTAGGGGAGAGGGGTTGGCCTAACGGCTAAGGCGCTCGACTTTGGACCTGGGGATCTGGGTTCGAGTCTCGGTAACGACGCCAAAACCCCCCTGTGATTCTGGGCAAATCACTTAATCTCCCAGTGCCTAAAATGAAAGTGTGTCCTCATGTAACGTAACTGGTGCTATGTAAAGCCTCTGATAACTGATTCGGTTCGGTTCTAGTTCGCGCTATATAAAACTCTGCAAAAAAAAACAAACTGATTTGCATATAGCCACTGTCTAAACCAGGGTGGTGTGGAGTGCAAAAAAATGATGGATTTAGGCCCGGATCCTTGTACTGGGGTGAATGTATGACATTGTTCTACATTCTGTCCATCAACTGTGTTTTTTGCAATTTTCACCCCGAGTGGGCTGGGTATGCTCAGACGTGAGTCCCAGGCTCTCCACACCACTGGAGTCAAGCTATCCAGGCTGATGAAGGCTGATAGCCATAAACCAGTCCTTGGATGCTTGATTCCGGTCTGGGAAAGACATGGCTTGGTAGTTCGGACTGTACTGTTCCCATGAGGCACAGGGTCAGAGCTGATTTGCATATAGCCAGTGTCTAACCCAGGGTGGTGTGGAGTGAAAAAAACCGATGGATTTAGGCCCAGATCCTTGTACTGGGGTGAATGTATGACATTTTTCTACATTCTGTCCATCAACGGTGTTTTTTGCAATTGTCACCCCGAGTGGGCTGGGTATGCTCAGACGTGAGTCCCAGGCTCTCCACACCACTTGAGTCAAGCTATCCAGGCTGATGAAGGCTGATAGCCAGAAACCGGTCCTTGGATGCTTGATTCCGGTCTGGGAAAGACATGGCTTGGTAGTTCGGACTGGACTGTTCCCATGAGGCACAGGGTCAGAGCTGATTTGCATATAGCCAGTGTCTAACCCAGAGTGGTGTGGAGTGCAAAAAAACGATGGATTTAGGCCCAGATCCTTGTACTGGTGTGAATGTATGACATTGTTCTACATTCTGTCCATCAACTGTGTTTTTTGCAATTTTCACCCCAAGTGTGCTGGGTATGCTCAGACGTGAGTCCGAGGCTCTCCAAACCACTGGAGTCAAGCTATCCAGGCTGATGAAGGCTGATAGCCAGAAACCGGTCCTTGGATGCTTGATTCCGGTCTGGGAAAGACATGGCTTGGTAGTTCGGACTGGACTGTTCCCATGAGGCACAGGGTCAGAGCTGATTTGCATATAGCCAGTGTCTAACCCAGGGTGGTGAGGAGTGCAAAAAACGATGGATTTAGGCCCAGATCCTTGTACTGGGGTGAATGTATGACATTGTTCTACATTCTGTCCATCAACTGTGTTTTTTGCAATTTTCACCCCAAGTGGGCTGGGTATGCTCAGACGTGAGTCCCAGGCTCTCCACACCACTGGAGTCAAGCTTTCCAGGCTGATGAAGGCTGTTAGCCAGAAACCGGTCCTTGGATGCTTGATTCCGGTCTGGGAAAGACATGGCTTCGTAGTTCGGACTGGACTGTTCCCATGAGGTACAGGGTCAGAGCTGATTTGCATATAGCCAGTGTCTAACCCAGGGTGGTGTGGAGTGCAAAAAACGATGGATTTAGGCCCAGATCCTTGTACTGGTGTGAATGTATGACATTGTTCTTCATTCTGTCCATCAACTGTGTTTTTTGCAATTTTCACCCCGAGTGGGCTGGTTATGCTCAGACGTGAGTCCGAGCCTCTCCAAACCACTGGAGTCAAGCTATCCAGGCTGATGAAGGCTGATAGCCATAAACCAGTCCTTGGATGCTTGATTCCGGTCTGGGAAAGACATGGCTTGGTAGTTCGGACTGGACTGTTCCCATGAGGCACAGTGTCAGAGCTGATTTGCATATAGCCAGTGTCTAACCCAGAGTGGTGTGGAGTGCAAACAAATGATGGATTTAGGCCCAGATCCTTGTACTGGTGTGAATGTATGACATTGTTCTACATTCTGTCCATCAACTGTGTTTTTTGCAATTTTCACCCCGAGTGTGCTGGGTATGCTCAGACGTGAGTCCGAGGCTCTTCAAACCACTGGAGTCAAGCTATCCAGGCTGATGAAGGCTGATAGCCAGAAACCGGTCCTTGGATGCTTGATTCCGGTCTGGGAAAGATACGGCTTGGTAGTTCGGACTGGACTGTTCCCATGAGGCACAGGGTCAGAGCTGATTTGCATATAGCCAGTGTCTAACCCAGGGTGGTGTGGAGTGCAAAAAACGATGGATTTAGGCCCAGATCCTTGTACTGGGGTAAATGTATGACATTGTTCTACATTCTGTCCATCAACTGTGTTTTTTGCAATTTTCACCCCAAGTGGGCTGGGTATGCTCAGACGTGAGTCCCAGGCTCTCCACACCACTGGAGTCAAGCTTTCCAGGCTGATAAAGGCTGATAGCCAGAAACCGGTCCTTGGATGCTTAATTCCGGTCTGGGAAAGACATGGCTTGGTAGTTCGGACTGGACTGTTCCCATGAGGCACAGGGTCAGAGCTGATTTGCATATAGCTAGTGTCTAACCCAGGGTGGTGTGGAGTGCAAAAAATCCATGAATTTAGGCCCAGATCCTTGTACTGGTGTGAATGTATGACATTGTTCTACATTCTGTCCATCAACTGTGTTTTTTGCAATTTTCACCCCGAGTGGGCTGGTTATGCTCAGACGTGAGTCCGAGGCTCTCCAAACCACTGGAGTCAAGCTATCCAGGCTGATGAAGGCTGATAGCCAGAAACTGGTCGTTGGATGCTTGATTCCGGTCTGGGAAAGACATGGCTTGGTAGTTCGGACTGGACTGTTCCCATGAGGCTCAGGGTCAAAACTGATTTGCATATAGCCAGTGTCTAACCCAGGGTGGTGTGGAGTGCAAAAAAACGATGGATTTAGGGGAGAGGGGTTGGCCTAACGGCTAAGACGCTCGACCTCGGACCTGGGGATCTGGGTTCGAGTCTCGGTAACGACGCCAAAACCCCCCTGTGATTCTGGGCAAATCACTTAATCTCCCCGTGCCTAAAATGAAAGTGTGTCCTCATGTAACGTAACTGGTGCTATGTAAAGCGCTCTGATAACTGATTTGGTTCGGTTCTAGTTCGCGCTATATAAAACTCTGCAAAAAAAAACAACTGATTTGCATATAGCCAGTGTCTAAACCAGGGTGGTGTGGAGTGCAAAAAAATGATGGATTTAGGCCCAGATCCTTGTACTGGGGTGAATGTATGACATTGTTCTACATTCTGTCCATCAACTGTGTTTTTTGCAATTTTCACCCCGAGTGGGCTGGGTATGCTCAGACGTGAGTCCCAGGCTCTGCACACCACTTGAGTCAAGCTATCCAGGCTGATGAAGGCTGATAGCCAGAAACCGGTCCTTGGATGCTTGATTCCGGTCTGGGAAAGACATGGCTTGGTAGTTTGGACTGGACTGTTCCCATGAGGCACAGTGTCAGAGCTGATTTGCCTATAGCCAGTGTCTAACCCAGGGTGGTGTGGAGTGCAAAAAAACGATGGATTTAGGCCCAGATCCTTGTACTGGGGTGAATGTATGACATTTTTCTACATTCTGTCCATCAACGGTGTTTTTTGCAATTGTCACCCCGAGTGGGCTGGGTATGCTCAGACGTGAGTCCCAGGCTCTGCACACCACTTGAGTCAAGCTATCCAGGCTGATGAAGGCTGATAGCCAGAAACCGGTCCTTGGATGCTTGATTCCGGTCTGGGAAAGACATGGCTTGGTAGTTCGGACTGGACTGTTCCCATGAGGCACAGGGTCAGAGCTGATTTGCATATAGCCAGTGTCTAACCCAGAGTGGTGTGGAGTGCAAAAAAACGATGGATTTAGGCCCAGATCCTTGTACCTGTGTGAATGTATGACATTGTTCTACATTCTGTCCATCAACTGTGTTTTTTGCAATTTTCACCCCAAGTGGGCTGGGTATGCTCAGACGTGAGTCCCAGGCTCTCCACACCACTGGAGTCAAGCTATCCAGGCTGATGAAGGCTGATAGCCATAAACCAGTCCTTGGATGCTTGATTCCGGTCTGGGAAAGACATGGCTTGGTAGTTCAGACTGGACTGTTCCCATGAGGCACAGGGTCAGAGCTGATTTGCATATAGCCAGTGTCTAACCCAGGGTGGTGTGGAGTGCAAAAAAACGATGGATTTAGGCCCAGATCCTTGTACTGGGGTGAATGTATGACATTGTTCTACATTCTGACCATCAACTGTGTTTTTTTGCAATTTTCACCCCGAGTGGGCTGGGTATGCTCAGACGTGAGTCCCAGGCTCTCCACACCACTGGAGTCAAGCTATCCAGGCTGATGAAGGCTGATAGCCATAAACCAGTCCTTGGATGCTTGATTCCGGTCTGGGAAAGACATGGCTTGGTAGTTCGGACTGGACTGTTCCCAAGAGGCACAGTGTCAGAGCTGATTTGCATATAGCCAGTGTCTAACCCAGGGTGGTGTGGAGTGCAAACAAACGATGGATTTAGGCCCAGATCCTTGTACTGGGGTGAATGTATGACATTTTTCTACATTCTGTCCATCAACGGTGTTTTTTGCGATTGTCACCCCGAGAGGGCTGGGTATGCTCAGACGTGAGTCCCAGGCTCTCCACACCACTGGAGTCAAGCTATCCAGGCTGATGAAGGCTGATAGCCAGAAACCGGCCCTAGGATGCTTGATTCCGGTCTGGGAAAGACATGGCTTGGTAGTTTGGACTGGACTGTTCCCATGAGGCACAGGGTCAAAGCTGATTTGCATATAGCCTGTGTCTAACCCAGGATGGTGTGGAGTGCAAAAAAACGATGGATTTAGGCCCAGATCCTTGTACTGGGGTGAATGTATGACATTGTTCTACATTCTGTCCATCAACTGTGTTTTTTGCAATTTTCACCCCGAGTGGGCTGGGTATGCTCAGATGTGAGTCCGAGGCTCTCCAAACCACTGGAGTCAAGCTATCCAGGCTGATGAAGGCTGATAGCCATAAACCAGTCCTTGGATGCTTGATTCCGGTCTGGGAAAGACATGGCTTGGTAGTTCGGACTGTACTGTTCCCATGAGGCACAGGGTCAGAGCTGATTTGCATATAGCCAGTGTCTAACCCAGGGTGGTGTGGAGTGCAAAAAAACGATGGATGTAGGCCCAGATCCTTGTACTGGGGTGAATGTATGACATTTTTCTACATTCTGTCCATCAACGGTGTTTTTTGCAATTGTCACCCCGAGTGGGCTGGGTATGCTCAGACGTGAGTCCCAGGCTCTCCACACCACTTGATTCAAGCTATCCAGGCTGATGAAGGCTGATAGCCAGAAACCGGTCCTTGGATGCTTGATTCTGGTCTGGGAAAGACATGGCTTGGTAGTTCGGACTGGACTGTTCCCATGAGGCACAGGGTCAGAGCTGATTTGCATATAGCCAGTGTCTAACCCAGAGTGGTGTGGAGTGCAAAAAAACGATGGATTTAGGCCCAGATCCTTGTACTGGTGTGAATGTATGACATTGTTCTACATTCTGTCCATCAACTGTGTTTTTTGCAATTTTCACCCCAAGTGGGCTGGGTATGCTCAGACGTGAGTCCCAGGCTCTCCACACCACTGGAGTCAAGCTTTCCAGGCTGATGAAGGCTGATAGCCAGAAACCGGTCCTTGGATGCTTGATTCCGGTCTGGGAAAGACATGGCTTGGTAGTTCGGACTGGACTGTTCCCATGAGGCACAGGGTCAGAGCTGATTTGCATATAGCCAGTGTCTAACCCAGGGTGGTGTGGAGTGCAAAAAAACGATGGATTTAGGCCCAGATCCTTGTACTGGTGTGAATGTATGACATTGTTCTTCATTCTGTCCATCAACTGTGTTTTTTGCAATTTTCACCCCGAGTGGGCTGGTTATGCTCAGACGTGAGTCCGAGCCTCTCCAAACCACTGGAGTCAAGCTATCCAGGCTGATGAAGGCTGATAGCCAGAAACCGATCGTTGGATGCTTGATTCCGGTCTGGGAAAGACATGGCTTGGTAGTTTGGACTGAACTGTTCCCATGAGGCACAGGGTCAGAGCTGATTTGCATATAGCCAGTGTCTAACCCAGGGTGGTGTGGAGTGCAAAAAAACGATGGATTTAGGCCCAGATCCTTGTACTGGGGTGAATGTATGACATTGTTCTACATTCTGACCATCAACTGTGTTTTTTGCGATTTTCACCCAGAGTGGGCTGGGTATGCTCAGACGTGAGTCCCAGGCTCTCCACACCACTGGAGTCAAGCTATCCAGGCTGATGAAGGCTGATAGCCATAAACCAGTCCTTGGATGCTTGATTCCGGTCTGGGAAAGACATGGCTTGGTAGTTCGGACTGGACTGTTCCCATGAGGCACAGTGTCAGAGCTGATTTGCATATAGCCAGTGTCTAACCCAGGGTGGTGTGGAGTGCAAAAAAACGATGGATTTAGGCCCAGATCCTTGTACTGGGGTGAATGTATGACATTTTTCTACATTCTGTCCATCAACGGTGTTTTTGCGATTGTCACCCCGAGTGGGCTGGGTATGCTCAGACGTGAGTCCCAGGCTCTCCACACCACTGGAGTCAAGCTATCCAGGCTGATGAAGGCTGATAGCCAGAAACCGGCCCTAGGATGCTTGATTCCGGTCTGGGAAAGACATGGCTTGGTAGTTTGGACTGGACTGTTCCCCAGAGGCACAGGGTCAGAGCTGATTTGCATATAGCCAGTGTCTAACCCAGAGTGGTGTGGAGTGCAAAAAAACGATGGATTTAGGCCCAGATCCTTGTACTGGTGTGATTGTATGACATTGTTCTACATTCTGTCCATCAACTGTGTTTTTTGCAATTTTCACCCCAAGTGTGCTGGGTATGCTCAGACGTGAGTCCGAGGCTCTCCAAACCACTGGAGTCAAGCTATCCAGGCTGATGAAGGCTGATAGCCATAAACCAGTCCTTGGATGCTTGATTCCGGTCTGGGAAAGACATGGCTTGGTAGTTCGGACTGTACTGTTCCCATGAGGCACAGGGTCAGAGCTGATTTGCATATAGCCAGTGTCTAACCCAGGGTGGTGTGGAGTGCAAAAAAACTATGGATGTAGGCCCAGATCCTTGTACTGGGGTGAATGTATGACATTTTTCTACATTCTGTCCATCAACGGTGTTTTTTGCAATTGTCACCCCGAGTGGGCTGGGTATGCTCAGACGTGAGTCCCAGGCTCTCCACACCACTTGAGTCAAGCTATCCAGGCTGATGAAGGCTGATAGCCAGAAACCGGTCCTTGGATGCTTGATTCCGGTCTGGGAAAGACATGGCTTGGTAGTTCGGACTGGACTGTTCCCATGAGGCACTGGGTCAGAGCTGATTTGCATATAGCCAGTGTCTAACCCAGAGTGGTGTGGAGTGCAAAAAAACGATGGATTTAGGCCCAGATCCTTGTACTGGTGTGAATGTATGACATTGTTCTACATTCTGTCCATCAACTGTGTTTTTTGCAATTTTCACCCCAAGTGTGCTGGGTATGCTCAGACGTGAGTCCGAGGCTCTCCAAACCACTGGAGTCAAGCTATCCAGGCTGATGAAGGCTGATAGCCAGAAACCGGTCCTTGGATGCTTGATTCCGGTCTGGGAAAGACATGGCTTGGTAGTTCGGACTGGACTGTTCCCATGAGGCACAGGGTCAGAGCTGATTTGCATATAGCCAGTGTCTAACCCAGGGTGGTGTGGAGTGCAAAAAACGATGGATTTAGGCCCAGATCCTTGTACTGGGGTGAATGTATGACATTGTTCTACATTCTGTCCATCAACTGTGTTTTTTGCAATTTTCACCCCAAGTGGGCTGGGTATGCTCAGACGTGAGTCCCAGGCTCTCCACACCACTGGAGTCAAGCTTTCCAGGCTGATGAAGGCTGATAGCCAGAAACCGGTCCTTGGATGCTTGATTCCGGTCTGGGAAAGACATGGCTTGGTAGTTCGGACTGGACTGTTCCCATGAGGCACAGGGTCAGAGCTGATTTGCATATAGCCAGTGTCTAACCCAGGGTGGTGTGGAGTGCAAAAAAACGATGGATTTAGGCCCAGATCCTTGTACTGGTGTGAATGTATGACATTGTTCTTCATTCTGTCCATCAACTGTGTTTTTTGCAATTTTCACCCCGAGTGGGCTGGTTATGCTCAGACGTGAGTCCGAGCCTCTCCAAACCACTGGAGTCAAGCTATCCAGGCTGATGAAGGCTGATAGCCAGAAACCGATTGTTGGATGCTTGATTCCGGTCTGGGAAAGACATGGCTTGGTAGTTCGGACTGAACTGTTCCCATGAGGCACAGGGTCAGAGCTGATTTGCATATAGCCAGTGTCTAACCCAGGGTGGTGTGGAGTGCAAAAAAACGATGGATTTAGGCCCAGATCCTTGTACTGGGGTGAATGTATGACATTGTTCTACATTCTGACCATCAACTGTGTTTTTTGCAATTTTCACCCAGAGTGGGCTGGGTATGCTCAGACGTGAGTCCCAGGCTCTCCGCACCACTGGAGTCAAGCTATCCAGGCTGATGAATGCTGATAGCCATAAACCAGTCCTTGGATGCTTGATTCCGGTCTGGGAAAGACATGGCTTGGTAGTTCGGACTGGACTGTTCCCATGAGGCACAGTGTCAGAGCTGATTTGCATATAGCCAGTGTCTAACCCAGGGTGGTGTGGAGTGCAAAAAAACGATGGATTTAGGCCCAGATCCTTGTACTGGGGTGAATGTATGACATTTTTCTACATTCTGTCCATCAACGGTGTTTTTGCGATTGTCACCCCGAGTGGGCTGGGTATGCTCAGACGTGAGTCCCAGGCTGTCCACACCACTGGAGTCAAGCTATCCAGGCTGATGAAGGCTGATAGCCAGAAACCGGCCCTAGGATGCTTGATTCCGGTCTGGGAAAGACATGGCTTGGTAGTTTGGACTGGACTGTTCCCATGAGGCACAGGGTCAGAGCTGATTTGCATATAGCCAGTGTCTTACCCAGGGTGGTGTGGAGTGCAAAAAAACGATGGATTTAGGCCCAGATCCTTGTACTGGTGTGAATGTATGACATTGTTCTTCATTCTGTCCATCAACTGTGTTTTTTGCAATTTTCACCCCGAGTGGGCTGGTTATGCTCAGACGTGAGTCCGAGCCTCTCCAAACCACTGGAGTCAAGCTATCCAGGCTAATGAAGGCTGATAGCCAGAAACCGATCGTTGGATGCTTGATTCCGGTCTGGGAAAGACATGGCTTGGTAGTTCGGACTGAACTGTTCCCATGAGGCACAGGGTCAGAGCTGATTTGCATATAGCCAGTGTCTAACCCAGGGTGGTGTGGAGTGCAAAAAAACGATGGATTTAGGCCCAGATCCTTGTACTGGGGTGAATGTATGACATTGTTCTACATTCTGACCATCAACTGTGTTTTTTGCAATTTTCACCCCGAGTGGGCTGGGTATGCTCAGACGTGAGTCCCAGGCTCTCCACACCACTGGAGTCAAGCTATCCAGGCTGATGAAGGCTGATAGCCATAAACCAGTCCTTGGATGCTTGATTCCGGTCTGGTAAAGACATGGCTTGGTAGTTCGGACTGGACTGTTCCCATGAGGCACAGTGTCAGAGCTGATTTGCATATAGCCAGTGTCTAACCCAGGGTGGTGTGGAGTGCAAAAAAACGATGGATTTAGGCCCAGATCCTTGTACTGGGGTGAATGTATGACATTTTTCTACATTCTGTCCATCAACGGTGTTTTTTGCGATTGTCACACCGAGTGGGCTGGGTTTGCTCAGACGTGAGTCCCAGGCTCTCCACACCACTGGAGTCAAGCTATCCAGGCTGATGAAGGCTGATAGCCAGAAACCGGCCCTAGGATGCTTGATTCCGGTCTGGGAAAGACATGGCTTGGTAGTTTGGACTGGACTGTTCCCATGAGGCACAGGGTCAAAGCTGATTTGCATATAGCCAGTGTCTAACCCAGGGTGGTGTGGAGTGCAAAAAAACGATGGATTTAGGCCCAGATCCTTGTACTGGGGTGAATGTATGACATTGTTCTACATTCTGTCCATCAACTGTGTTTTTTGCAATTTTCACCCCGAGTGGGCTGGGTATGCTCAGATGTGAGTCCGAGGCTCTCCAAACCACTGGAGTCAAGCTATCCGGGCTGATGGAGGCTGATAGCCAGAAACCGGTCCTTGGTAGCTTGATTCCGGTCTGGGAAAGATATGGCTTGGTAGTTCGACTGGACTGTTCCCATGAGTCACAGGGTCAGAGCTGATTTGCATATAGCCAGTGTCTAACCCATGGTGGTGTGTAGTGAAAAAAACGATGGATTTAGGCCCAGATCCTTGTACTGGGTTAAATGTATGACATTGTTCTACATTCTGTCCATCAACTGTGTTTTTTGCAATTTTCACCCCAAGTGGGCTGGGTATGCTCAGACGTGAGTCCCAGGCTCTCCACACCACTGGAGTCAAGCTTTCCAGGCTGATGAAGGCTGATAGCCAGAAACCGGTCCTTGGATGCTTGATTCCGGTCTGGGAAAGACATGGCTTGGTAGTTCGGACTGGACTGTTCCCATGAGGCACAGGGTCAGAGCTGATTTGCATATAGCCAGTGTCTAACCCAGGGTGGTGTGGAGTGCAAAAAAACGATGGATTTAGGCCCAGATCCTTGTACTGGTGTGAATGTATGACATTGTTCTTCATTCTGTCCATCAACTGTGTTTTTTGCAATTTTCCCCCCCGAGTGGGCTGGTTATGCTCAGACGTGAGTCCGAGCCTCTCCAAACCACTGGAGTCAAGCTATCCAGGCTGATGAAGGCTGATAGCCAGAAACCGATCGTTGGATGCTTGATTCCGGTCTGGGAAAGACATGGCTTGGTAGTTCGGACTGAACTGTTCCCATGAGGCACAGGGTCAGAGCTGATTTGCATATAGCCAGTGTCTAACCCAGGGTGGTGTGGAGTGCAAAAAAACGATGGATTTAGGCCCAGATCCTTGTACTGGGGTGAATGTATGACATTGTTCTACATTCTGACCATCAACTGTGTTTTTTGCAATTTTCACCCAGAGTGGGCTGGGTATGCTCAGACGTGAGTCCCAGGCTCTCCACACCACTGGAGTCAAGCTATCCAGGCTGATGAAGGCTGATAGCCATAAACCAGTCCTTGGATGCTTGATTCCGGTCTGGGAAAGACATGGCTTGGTAGTTCGGACTGGACTGTTCCCATGAGGCACAGTGTCAGAGCTGATTTGCATATAGCCAGTGTCTAACCCAGGGTGGTGTGGAGTGCAAAAAAACGATGGATTTAGGCCCAGATCCTTGTACTGGGGTGAATGTATGACATTGTTCTACATTCTGTCCATCAACTGTGTTTTTTGCAATTTTCACCCCGAGTGGGCTGGATATGCTCAGACGTGAGTCCCAGGCTCTCCACACCACTTGAGTCAAGCTATCCAGGCTGATGAAGGCTGATAGCCAGAAACCGGTCCTTGGATGCTTGATTCCGGTCTGGGAAAGACATGGCTTGGTAGTTCGGACTGGACTGTTCCCATGAGGCACAGGGTCAGAGCTGATTTGCATATAGCCAGTGTCTAACCCAGAGTGGTGTGGAGTGCAAAAAAATGATGGATTTAGGCCCAGATCCTTGTACTGGTGTGAATGTATGACATTGTTCTACATTCTGTCCATCAACTGTGTTTTTTGCAATTTTCACCCCGAGTGGGCTGGGTATGCTCAGACGTGAGTCCCAGGCTCTCCACACCACTTGAGTCAAGCTATCCAGGCTGATGAAGGCTGATAGCCAGAAACCGGTCCTTGGATGCTTGATTCCGGTCTGGGAAAGACATGGCTTGGTAGTTCGGACTGGACTGTTCCCATGAGGCACAGGGTCAGAGCTGATTTGCATATAGCCAGTGTCTAACCCAGAGTGGTGTGGAGTGCAAAATAATGATGGATTTAGGCCCAGATCCTTGTACTGGTGTGAATGTATGACATTGTTCTACATTCTGTCCATCAACTGTGTTTTTTGCAATTTTCACCCCGAGTGTGCTGGGTATGCTCAGACGTGAGTCCGAGGCTCTTCAAACCACTGGAGTCAAGCTATCCAGGCTGATGAAGGCTGATAGCCAGAAACCGGTCCTTGGATGCTTGATTCCGGTCTGGGAAAGATATGGCTTGGTAGTTCGGACTGGACTGTTCCCATGAGGCACAGGGTCAGAGCTGATTTGCATATAGCCAGTGTCTAACCCAGGGTGATGTGGAGTGCAAAAAACGATGGATTTAGGCCCAGATCCTTGTACTGGGGTAAATGTATGACATTGTTCTACATTCTGTCCATCAACTGTGTTTTTTGCAATTTTCACCCCAAGTGGGCTGGGTATGCTCAGACGCGAGTCCCAGGCTCTCCACACCACTGGAGTCAAGCTTTCCAGGCTGATGAAGGCTGATAGCCAGAAACCGGTCCTTGGATGCTTAATTCCGGTCTGGGAAAGACATGGCTTGGTAGTTCGGACTGGACTGTTCCCATGAGGCACAGGGTCAGAGCTGATTTGCATATAGCTAGTGTCTAACCCAGGGTGGTGTGGAGTGCAAAAAATCCATGAATTTAGGCCCAGATCCTTGTACTGGTGTGAATGTATGACATTGTTCTACATTCTGTCCATCAACTGTGTTTTTTGCAATTTTCACCCCGAGTGGGCTGGTTATGCTCAGACGTGAGTCCGAGGCTCTCCAAACCACTGGAGTCAAGCTATGCAGGCTGATGAAGGCTGATAGCCAGAAACTGGTCGTTGGATGCTTGATTCCGGTCTGGGAAAGACATGGCTTGGTAGTTCGGACTGGACTGTTCCCATGAGGCTCAGGGTCAAAACTGATTTGCATATAGCCAGTGTCTAACCCAGGGTGGTGTGGAGTGCAAAAAAACGATGGATTTAGGGGAGAGGGGTTGGCCTAACGGCTAAGGCGCTCGACCTCGGACCTGGGGATCTGGGTTCGAGTCTCGGTAACGACGCCAAAACCCCCCTGTGATTCTGGGCAAATCACTTAATCTCCCCGTGCCTAAAATGAAAGTGTGTCCTCATGTAACGTAACTGGTGCTATGTAAAGCGCTCTGATAACTGATTTGGTTCGGTTCTAGTTCGCGCTATATAAAACTCTGCAAAAAAAATAAACTGATTTGCATATAGCCAGTGTCTAAACCAGGGTGGTGTGGAGTGCAAAAAAATGATGGATTTAGGCCCAGATCCTTGTACTGGGGTGAATGTATGACATTGTTCTACATTCTGTCCATCAACTGTGTTTTTTGCAATTTTCACCCCGAGTGGGCTGGGTATGCTCAGACGTGAGTCCCAGGCTCTCCACACCACTGGAGTCAAGCTATCCAGGCTGATGAAGGCTGATAGCCATAAACCAGTCCTTGGATGCTTGATTCCGGTCTGGGAAAGACATGGCTTGGTAGTTTGGACTGGACTGTTCCCATGAGGCACAGTGTCAGAGCTGATTTGCATATAGCCAGTGTCTAACCCAGGGTGGTGTGGAGTGCAAAAAAACGATGGATTTAGGCCCAGATCCTTGTACTGGGGTGAATGTATGACATTTTTCTACATTCTGTCCATCAACGGTGTTTTTTGCAATTGTCACCCCGAGTGGGCTGGGTATGCTCAGACGTGAGTCCCAGGCTCTGCACACCACTTGAGTCAAGCTATCCAGGCTGATGAAGGCTGATAGCCAGAAACCGGTCCTTGGATGCTTGATTCCGGTCTGGGAAAGACATGGCTTGGTAGTTCGGACTGGACTGTTCCCATGAGGCACAGGGTCAGAGCTGATTTGCATATAGCCAGTGTCTAACCCAGAGTGGTGTGGAGTGCAAAAAAACGATGGATTTAGGCCCAGATCCTTGTACCTGTGTGAATGTATGACATTGTTCTACATTCTGTCCATCAACTGTGTTTTTTGCAATTTTCACCCCAAGTGTGCTAGGTATGCTCAGACGTGAGTCCGAGGCTCTCCAAACCACTGGAGTCAAGCTATCCAGGCTGATGAAGGCTGATAGCCAGAAACCGGTCCTTGGATGCTTGATTCCGGTCTGGGAAAGACATGGCTTGGTAGTTCGGACTGGACTGTTCCCATGAGGCACAGGGTCAGAGCTGATTTGCATATAGCCAGTGTCTAACCCAGGGTGGTGTGGAGTGCAAAAAACGATGGATTTAGGCCCAGATCCTTGTACTGGGGTGAATGTATGACATTGTTCTACATTCTGTCCATCAACTGTGTTTTTTGCAATTTTCACCTCAAGTGGGCTGGGTATGCTCAGACGTGATTCCCAGGCTCTCCACACCACTGGAGTCAAGCTTTCCAGGCTGATGAAGGCTGATAGCCAGAAACCGGTCCTTGGATGCTTGATTCCGGTCTGGGAAAGACATGGCTTGGTAGTTCGGACTGGACTGTTCCCATGAGGCACAGGGTCAGAGCGGATTTGCATATAGCCAGTGTCTAACCCAGGGTGGTGTGGAGTGCAAAAAAACGATGGATTTAGGCCCAGATCCTTGTACTGGTGTGAATGTATGACATTGTTCTTCATTCTGTCCATCAACTGTGTTTTTTGCAATTTTCACCCCGAGTGGGCTGGTTATGCTCAGACGTGAGTCCGAGCCTCTCCAAACCACTGGAGTCAAGCTATCCAGGCTGATGAAGGCTGATAGCCAGAAACCGATCGTTGGATGCTTGATTCCGGTCTGGGAAAGACATGGCTCAGTAGTTCGGACTGAACTGTTCCCATGAGGCACAGGGTCAGAGCTGATTTGCATATAGCCAGTGTCTAACCCAGGGTGGTGTGGAGTGCAAAAAACCGATGGATTTAGGCCCAGATCCTTGTACTGGTGTGAATGTATGACATTGTTCTTCATTCTGTCCATCAACTGTGTTTTTTGCAATTTTCACCCCGAGTGGGCTGGTTATGCTCAGACGTGAGTCCGAGCCTCTCCAAACCACTGGAGTCAAGCTATCCAGGCTGATGAAGGCTGATAGCCAGAAACCGATCGTTGGATGCTTGATTCCGGTCTGGGAAAGACATGGCTCAGTAGTTCGGACTGAACTGTTCCCATGAGGCACAGGGTCAGAGCTGATTTGCATATAGCCAGTGTCTAACCCAGGGTGGTGTGGAGTGCAAAAAAACGATGGATTTAGGCCCAGATCCTTGTACTGGGGTGAATGTATGACATTGTTCTTCATTCTGTCCATCAACTGTGTTTTTTGCAATTTTCCCCCCCGAGTGGGCTGGTTATGCTCAGACGTGAGTCCGAGCCTCTCCAAACCACTGGAGTCAAGCTATCCAGGCTGATGAAGGCTGATAGCCAGAAACCGGTCCTTGGATGCTTTACTCCGGTCTGGGAAAGATATGGCTTGGTAGTTCGGACTGGACTGTTCCCATGAGGCACAGGGTCAGAGCTGATTTGCATATAGCCAGTGTCTAACCCAGGGTGGTGTGGAGTGCAAAAAAACGATGGATTTAGGCCCAGATCCTTGTACTGGTGTGAATGTATGACATTGTTCTTCATTCTGTCCATCAACTGTGTTTTTTGCAATTTTCACCCCGAGTGGGCTGGTTATGCTCAGACGTGAGTCCGAGCCTCTCCAAACCACTGGAGTCAAGCTATCCAGGCTGATGAAGGCTGATAGCCAGAAACCAATCGTTGGATGCTTGATTCCGGTCTGGGAAAGACATGGCTTGGTAGTTCGGACTGAACTGTTCCCATGAGGCACAGGGTCAGAGCTGATTTGCATATAGCCAGTGTCTAACCCAGGGTGGTGTGGAGTGCAAAAAAACGATGGATTTAGGCCCAGATCCTTGTACTGGGGTGAATGTATGACATTGTTCTACATTCTGACCATCAACTGTGTTTTTTTGCAATTTTCACCCCGAGTGGGCTGGGTATGCTCAGACGTGAGTCCCAGGCTCTCCACACCACTGGAGTCAAGCTATCCAGGCTGATGAAGGCTGATAGCCATAAACCAGTCCTTGGATGCTTGATTCCGGTCTGGGAAAGACATGGCTTGGTAGTTCGGACTGGACTGTTCCCAAGAGGCACAGTGTCAGAGCTGATTTGCATATAGCCAGTGTCTAACCCAGGGTGGTGTGGAGTGCAAACAAACGAGGGATTTAGGCCCAGATCCTTGTACTGGGGTGAATGTATGACATTTTTCTACATTCTGTCCATCAACGGTGTTTTTTGCGATTGTCACCCCGAGAGGGCTGGGTATGCTCAGACGTGAGTCCCAGGCTCTCCAAACCACTGGAGTCAAGCTATCCAGGCTGATGAAGGCTGATAGCCAGAAACCGGCCCTAGGATGCTTGATTCCGGTCTGGGAAAGACATGGCTTGGTAGTTTGGACTGGACTGTTCCCATGAGGCACAGGGTCAAAGCTGATTTGCATATAGCCAGTGTCTAACCCAGGGTGGTGTGGAGTGCAAAAAAACGATGGATTTAGGCCCAGATCCTTGTACTGGGGTGAATGTATGACATTGTTCTACATTCTGTCCATCAACTGTGTTTTTTGCAATTTTCACCCCGAGTGGGCTGGGTATGCTCAGACGTGAGTCCCAGGCTCTCCACACCACTGGAGTCAAGCTATCCAGGCTGATGAAGGCTGATAGCCATAAACCAGTCCTTGGATGCTTGATTCCGGTCTGGGAAAGACATGGCTTGGTAGTTCGGACTGTACTGTTCCCATGAGGCACAGGGTCAGAGCTGATTTGCATATAGCCAGTGTCTAACCCAGGGTGGTGTGGAGTGCAAAAAAACGATGGATGTAGGCCCAGATCCTTGTACTGGGGTGAATGTATGACATTTTTCTACATTCTGTCCATCAACGGTGTTTTTTGCAATTGTCACCCCGAGTGGGCTGGGTATGCTCAGACGTGAGTCCCAGGCTCTCCACACCACTTGAGTCAAGCTATCCAGGCTGATGAAGGCTGATAGCCAGAAACCGGTCCTTGGATGCTTGATTCCGGTCTGGGAAAGACATGGCTTGGTAGTTCGGACTGGACTGTTCCCATGAGGCACAGGGTCAGAGCTGATTTGCATATAGCCAGTGTCTAACCCAGGGTGGTGTGGAGTGCAAAAAACGATGGATTTAGGCCCAGATCCTTGTACTGGGGTGAATGTATGACATTGTTCTACATTCTGTCCATCAACTGTGTTTTTTGCAATTTTCACCCCAAGTGGGCTGGGTATGCACAGACGGGAGTCCCAGGCTCTCCACACCACTGGAGTCAAGCTTTCCAGGCTGATGAAGGCTGATAGCCAGAAACCGGTCCTTGGATGCTTGATTCCGGTCTGGGAAAGACATGGCTTGGTAGTTTGGACTGGACTGTTCCCATGAGGCACAGGGTCAGAGCTGATTTGCATATAGCCAGTGTCTAACCCAGGGTGGTGTGGAGTGCAAAAAAACGATGGATTTAGGCCCAGATCCTTGTACTGGTGTGAATGTATGACATTGTTCTTCATTCTGTCCATCAACTGTGTTTTTTGCAATTTTCACCCGAGTGGGCTGGTTATGCTCAGACGTGAGTCCGAGCCTCTCCAAACCACTGGAGTCAAGCTATCCAGGCTGATGAAGGCTGATAGCCAGAAACCGATCGTTGGATGCTTGATTCCGGTCTGGGAAAGACATGGCTTGGTAGTTCGGACTGAACTGTTCCCATGAGGCACAGGGTCAGAGCTGATTTGCATATAGCCAGTGTCTAACCCAGGGTGGTGTGGAGTGCAAAAAAACGATGGATTTAGGCCCAGATCCTTGTACTGGGGTGAATGTATGACATTGTTCTACATTCTGACCATCAACTGTGTTTTTTTGCAATTTTCACCCCGAGTGGGCTGGGTATGCTCAGACGTGAGTCCCAGGCTCTCCACACCACTGGAGTCAAGCTATCCAGGCTGATGAAGGCTGATAGCCATAAACCAGTCCTTGGATGCTTGATTCCGGTCTGGGAAAGACATGGCTTGGTAGTTCGGACTGGACTGTTCCCAAGAGGCACAGTGTCAGAGCTGATTTGCATATAGCCAGTGTCTAACCCAGGGTGGTGTGGAGTGCAAACAAACGATGGATTTAGGCACAGATCCTTGTACTGGGGTGAATGTATGACATTTTTCTACATTCTGTCCATCAACAGTGTTTTTTGCGATTGTCACCCCGAGAGGTCCGGGTATGCTCAGACGTGAGTCCCAGGCTCTCCACACCACTGGAGTCAAGCTATCCAGGCTGATGAAGGCTGATAGCCATAAACCAGTCCTTGGATGCTTGATTCCGGTCTGGGAAAGACATGGCTTGGTAGTTCGGACTGGACTGTTCCCAAGAGGCACAGTGTCAGAGCTGATTTGCATATAGCCAGTGTCTAACCCAGGGTGGTGTGGAGTGCAAACAAACGATGGATTTAGGCCCAGATCCTTGTACTGGGGTGAATGTATGACATTTTTCTACATTCTGTCCATCAACGGTGTTTTTTGCGATTGTCACCCCGAGAGGGCTGGGTATGCTCAGACGTGACTCCCAGGCTCTCCACACCACTGGAGTCAAGCTATCCAGGCTGATGAAGGCTGATAGCCAGAAACCGGCCCTAGGATGCTTGATTCCGGTCTGGGAAAGACATGGCTTGGTAGTTTGGACTGGACTGTTCCCATGAGGCACAGGGTCAAAGCTGATTTGCATATAGCCAGTGTCTAACCCAGGGTGGTGTGGAGTGCAAAAAAACGATGGATTTAGACCCAGATCCTTGTACTGGGGTGAATGTATGACATTGTTCTACATTCTGTCCATCAACTGTGTTTTTTGCAATTTTCACCCCGAGTGGGCTGGGTATGCTCAGATGTGAGTCCGAGGCTCTCCAAACCACTGGAGTCAAGCTATCCGGGCTGATGAAGGCTGATAGTCAGAAACCGGTCCTTGGATGCTTGATTCCGGTCTGGGAAAGCTATGGCTTGGTAGTTCGGACTGGACTGTTCCCATGAGGCACAGGGTCAGAGCTGATTTGCATATAGCCAGTGTCTAAACCAGGGTGGTGTGGAGTGCAAAAAAATGATGGATTTAGGCCCAGATCCTTGTACTGGGGTGAATGTATGACATTGTTCTACATTCTGTCCATCAACTGTGTTTTTTGCAATTTTCACCCCGAGTGGGCTGGGTATGCTCAGACGTGAGTCCCAGGCTCTCCACACCACTGGAGTCAAGCTATCCAGGCTGATGAAGGCTGATAGCCATAAACCAGTCCTTGGATGCTTGATTCCGGTCTGGGAAAGACATGGCTTGGTAGTTCGGACTGTACTGTTCCCATGAGGCACAGGGTCAGAGCTGATTTGCATATAGCCAGTGTCTAACCCAGGGTGGTGTGGAGTGCAAAAAAACGATGGATGTAGGCCCAGATCCTTGTACTGGGGTGAATGTATGACATTTTTCTACATTCTGTCCATCAACGGTGTTTTTTGCAATTGTCACCCCGAGTGGGCTGGGTATGCTCAGACGTGAGTCCCAGGCTCTCCACACCACTTGAGTCAAGCTATCCAGGCTGATGAAGGCTGATAGCCAGAAACCGGTCCTTGGATGCTTGATTCCGGTCTGGGAAAGACATGGCTTGGCAGTTCGGACTGGACTGTTCCCATGAGGCACAGGGTCAGAGCTGATTTGCATATAGCCAGTGTCTAACCCAGGGTGGTGTGGAGTGCAAAAAACGATTGATTTAGGCCCAGATCCTTGTACTGGGGTGAATGTATGACATTGTTCTACATTCTGTCCATCAACTGTGTTTTTTGCAATTTTCACCCCAAGTGGGCTGGGTATGCTCAGACGTGAGTCCCAGGCTCTCCACACCACTGGAGTCAAGCTTTCCAGGCTGATGAAGGCTGATAGCCAGAAACCGGTCCTTGGATGCTTGATTCCGGTCTGGGAAAGACATGGCTTGGTAGTTCGGACTGGACTGTTCCCATGAGGCACAGGGTCAGAGCTGATTTGCATATAGCCAGTGTCTAACCCAGGGTGGTGTGGAGTGCAAAAAAACGATGGATTTAGGCCCAGATCCTTGTACTGGTGTGAATGTATGACATTGTTCTTCATTCTGTCCATCAACTGTTTTTTGCAATTTTCACCCGAGTGGGCTGGTTATGCTCAGACGTGAGTCCGAGCCTCTCCAAACCACTGGAGTCAAGCTATCCAGGCTGATGAAGGCTGATAGCCAGAAACCGATCGTTGGATGCTTGATTCCGGTCTGGGAAAGACATGGCTTGGTAGTTCGGACTGAACTGTTCCCATGAGGCACAGGGTCAGAGCTGATTTGCATATAGCCAGTGTCTAACCCAGGGTGGTGTGGAGTGCAAAAAAACGACGGATTTAGGCCCAGATCCTTGTACTGGGGTGAATGTATGACATTGTTCTACATTCTGACCATCAACTGTGTTTTTTTGCAATTTTCACCCCGAGTGGGCTGGGTATGCTCAGACGTGAGTCCCAGGCTCTCCACACCACTGGAGTCAAGCTATCCAGGCTGATGAAGGCTGATAGCCATAAACCAGTCCTTGGATGCTTGATTCCGGTCTGGGAAAGACATGGCTTGGTAGTTCGGACTGGACTGTTCCCAAGAGGCACAGTGTCAGAGCTGATTTGCATATAGCCAGTGTCTAACCCAGGGTGGTGTGGAGTGCAAACAAACGATGGATTTAGGCCCAGATCCTTGTACTGGGGTGAATGTATGACATTTTTCTACATTCTGTCCATCAACTGTGTTTTTTGCGATTGTCACCCCGAGAGGGCTGGGTATGCTCAGACGTGAGTCCCAGGCTCTCCACACCACTGAAGTCAAGCTATCCAGGCTGATGAAGGCTGATAGCCAGAAACCGGCCCTAGGATGCTTGATTCCGGTCTGGGAAAGACATGGCTTGGTAGTTTGGACTGGACTGTTCCCATGAGGCACAGGGTCAGAGCTGATTTGCATATAGCCAGTGTCTAACCCAGAGTGGTGTGGAGTGCAAAAAAACGATGGATTTAGGCCCAGATCCTTGTACTGGTGTGAATGTATGACATTGTTCTACATTCTGTCCATCAACTGTGTTTTTTGCAATTTTCACCCCAAGTGTGCTGGGTATGCTCAGACGTGAGTCCGAGGCTCTCCAAACCACTGGAGTCAAGCTATCCAGGCTGATGAAGGCTGATAGCCATAAACCAGTCCTTGGATGCTTGATTCCGGTCTGGGAAAGACATGGCTTGGTAGTTCGGACTGTACTGTTCCCATGAGGCACAGGGTCAGAGCTGATTTGCATATAGCCAGTGTCTAACCCAGGGTGGTGTGGAGTGCAAAAAAACGATGGATGTAGGCCCAGATCCTTGTACTGGGGTGAATGTATGACATTTTTCTACATTCTGTCCATCAACTGTGTTTTTTGCAATTGTCACCCCGAGTGGGCTGAGTATGCTCAGACGTGAGTCCCAGGCTCTCCACACCACTTGAGTCAAGCTATCCAGGCTGATGAAGGCTGATAGCCAGAAACCGGTCCTTGGATGCTTGATTCCGGTCTGGGAAAGACATGGCTTGGTAGTTCGGACTGGACTGTTCCCATGAGGCACAGGGTCAGAGCTGATTTGCATATAGCCAGTGTCTAACCCAGAGTGGTGTGGAGTGCAAAAAAACGATGGATTTAGGCCCAGATCCTTGTACTGGTGTGAATGTATGACATTGTTCTACATTCTGTCCATCAACTGTGTTTTTTGCAATTTTCACCCCAAGTGTGCTGGGTATGCTCAGACGTGAGTCCGAGGCTCTTCAAACCACTGGAGTCAAGCTATCCAGGCTGATGAAGGCTGATAGCCAGAAACCGGTCCTTGGATGCTTGATTCCGGTCTGGGAAAGACATGGCTTGGTAGTTTGGACTGGACTGTTCCCATGAGGCACAGGGTCAGAGCTGATTTGCATATAGCCAGTGTCTAACCCAGGGTGGTGTGGAGTGCAAAAAACGATGGATTTAGGCCCAGATCCTTGTACTGGGGTGAATGTATGACATTGTTCTACATTCTGTCCATCAACTGTGTTTTTTGCAATTTTCACCCCAAGTGGGCTGGGTATGCTCAGACGTGAGTCCCAGGCTCTCCACACCACTGGAGTCAAGCTTTCCAGGCTGATGAAGGCTGATAGCCAGAAACCGGTCCTTGGATGCTTGATTCCGGTCTGGGAAAGACATGGCTTGGTAGTTCGGACTGGACTGTTCCCATGAGGCACAGGGTCAGAGCTGATTTGCATATAGCCAGTGTCTAACCCAGGGTGGTGTGGAGTGCAAAAAAACGATGGATTTAGGCCCAGATCCTTGTACTGGTGTGAATGTATGACATTGTTCTTCATTCTGTCCATCAACTGTGTTTTTTGCAATTTTCACCCCGAGTGGGCTGGTTATGCTCAGACGTGAGTCCGAGCCTCTCCAAACCACTGGAGTCAAGCTATCCAGGCTGATGAAGGCTGATAGCCAGAAACCGATCGTTGGATGCTTGATTCCGGTCTGGGAAAGACATGGCTTGGTAGTTCGGACTGAACTGTTCCCATGAGGCACAGGGTCAGAGCTGATTTGCATATAGCCAGTGTCTAACCCAGGGTGGTGTGGAGTGCAAAAAAACGATGGATTTAGGCCCAGATCCTTGTACTGGGGTGAATGTATGACATTGTTCTACATTCTGACCATCAACTGTGTTTTTTGCAATTTTCACCCAGAGTGGGCTGGGTATGCTCAGACGTGAGTCCCAGGCTCTCCACACCACTGGAGTCAAGCTATCCAGGCTGATGAAGGCTGATAGCCATAAACCAGTCCTTGGATGCTTGATTCCGGTCTGGGAAAGACATGGCTTGGTAGTTCGGACTGTACTGTTCCCATGAGGCACAGGGTCAGAGCTGATTTGCATATAGCCAGTGTCTAACCCAGGGTGGTGTGGAGTGCAAAAAAACGATGGATGTAGGCCCAGATCCTTGTACTGGGGTGAATGTATGACATTTTTCTACATTCTGTCCATCAACTGTGTTTTTTGCAATTGTCACCCCGAGTGGGCTGAGTATGCTCAGACGTGAGTCCCAGGCTCTCCACACCACTTGAGTCAAGCTATCCAGGCTGATGAAGGCTGATAGCCAGAAACCGGTCCTTGGATGCTTGATTCCGGTCTGGGAAAGACATGGCTTGGTAGTTCGGACTGGACTGTTCCCATGAGGCACAGGGTCAGAGCTGATTTGCATATAGCCAGTGTCTAACCCAGAGTGGTGTGGAGTGCAAAAAAACGATGGATTTAGGCCCAGATCCTTGTACTGGTGTGAATGTATGACATTGTTCTACATTCTGTCCATCAACTGTGTTTTTTGCAATTTTCACCCCAAGTGTGCTGGGTATCCTCAGACGTGAGTCCGAGGCTCTCCAAACCACTGGAGTCAAGCTATCCAGGCTGATGAAGGCTGATAGCCAGAAACCGGTCCTTGGATGCTTGATTCCGGTCTGGGAAAGACATGGCTTGGTAGTTTGGACTGGACTGTTCCCATGAGGCACAGGGTCAGAGCTGATTTGCATATAGCCAGTGTCTAACCCAGGGTGGTGTGGAGTGCAAAAAACGATGGATTTAGGCCCAGATCCTTGTACTGGGGTGAATGTATGACATTGTTCTACATTCTGTCCATCAACTGTGTTTTTTGCAATTTTCACCCCAAGTGGGCTGGGTATGCTCAGACGTGAGTCCCAGGCTCTCCACACCACTGGAGTCAAGCTTTCCAGGCTGATGAAGGCTGATAGCCAGAAACCGGTCCTTGGATGCTTGATTCCGGTCTGGGAAAGACATGGCTTGGTAGTTCGGACTGGACTGTTCCCATGAGGCACAGGGTCAGAGCTGATTTGCATATAGCCAGTGTCTAACCCAGGGTGGTGTGGAGTGCAAAAAAACGATGGATTTAGGCCCAGATCCTTGTACTGGTGTGAATGTATGACATTGTTCTTCATTCTGTCCATCAACTGTGTTTTTTGCAATTTTCACCCCGAGTGGGCTGGTTATGCTCAGACGTGAGTCCGAGCCTCTCCAAACCACTGGAGTCAAGCTATCCAGGCTGATGAAGGCTGATAGCCAGAAACCGATCGTTGGATGCTTGATTCCGGTCTGGGAAAGACATGGCTTGGTAGTTCGGACTGAACTGTTCCCATGAGGCACAGGGTCAGAGCTGATTTGCATATAGCCAGTGTCTAACCCAGGGTGGTGTGGAGTGCAAAAAAACGATGGATTTAGGCCCAGATCCTTGTACTGGGGTGAATGTATGACATTGTTCTACATTCTGACCATCAACTGTGTTTTTTGCAATTTTCACCCAGAGTGGGCTGGGTATGCTCAGACGTGAGTCCCAGGCTCTCCACACCACTGGAGTCAAGCTATCCAGGCTGATGAAGGCTGATAGCCATAAACCAGTCCTTGGATGCTTGATTCCGATCTGGGAAAGACATGGCTTGGTAGTTCGGACTGGACTGTTCCCATGAGGCACAGTGTCAGAGCTGATTTGCATATAGCCAGTGTCTAACCCAGGGTGGTGTGGAGTGCAAAAAAACGATGGATTTAGGCCCAGATCCTTGTACTGGGGTGAATGTATGACATTTTTCTACATTCTGTCCATCAACGGTGTTTTTGCGATTGTCACCCCGAGTGGGCTGGGTATGCTCAGACGTGAGTCCCAGGCTCTCCACACCACTGGAGTCAAGCTATCCAGGCTGATGAAGGCTGATAGCCAGAAACCGGCCCTAGGATGCTTGATTCCGGTCTGGGAAAGACATGGCTTGGTAGTTTGGACTGGACTGTTCCCATGAGGCACAGGGTCAGAGCTGATTTGCATATAGCCAGTGTCTAACCCAGGGTGGTGTGGAGTGCAAAAAAACGATGGATTTAGGCCCAGATTCTTGTACTGGTGTGAATGTATGACATTGTTCTTCATTCTGTCCATCAACTGTGTTTTTTGCAATTTTCACCCAGAGTGGGCTGGTTATGCTCAGACGTAAGTCCGAGCCTCTCCAAACCACTGAGTCAAGCTATCCAGGCTAATGAAGGCTGATAGCCAGAAACCGATCGTTGGATGCTTGATTCCGGTCTGGGAAAGACATGGCTTGGTAGTTCGGACTGAACTGTTCCCATGAGGCACAGGGTCATAGCTGATTTGCATATAGCCAGTGTCTAACCCAGGGTGGTGTGGAGTGCAAAAAAACGATGGATTTAGGCCCAGATCCTTGTACTGGGGTGAATGTATGACATTGTTCTACATTCTGACCATCAACTGTGTTTTTTGCAATTTTCACCCCGAGTGGGCTGGGTATGCTCAGACGTGAGTCCCAGGCTCTCCACACCACTGGAGTCAAGCTATCCAGGCTGATGAAGGCTGATAGCCATAAACCAGTCCTTGGATGCTTGATTCCGGTCTGGGAAAGACATGGCTTGGTAGTTCGTACTGGACTGTTCCCATGAGGCACAGTGTCAGAGCTGATTTGCATATAGCCAGTGTCTAACCCAGGGTGGTGTGGAGTGCAAAACAACGATGGATTTAGGCCCAGATCCTTGTACTGGGGTGAATGTATGACATTTTTCTACATTCTGTCCATCAAAGGTGTTTTTTGCGATTGTCACCCCGAGTGGGCTGGGTATGCTCAGACGTGAGTCCCAGGCTCTCCACACCACTGGAGTTAAGCTATCCAGGCTGATGAAGGCTGATAGCCAGAAACCGGCCCTAGGATGCTTGATTCCGGTCTGGGAAAGACATGGCTTGGTAGTTTGGACTGGACTGTTCCCATGAGGCACAGGGTCAAAGCTAATTTGCATATAGCCAGTGTCTAACCCAGGGTGGTGTGGAGTGCAAAAAAACGATGGATTTAGGCCCAGATCCTTGTACTGGGGTGAATGTATGACATTGTTCTACATTCTGTCCATCAACTGTGTTTTTTGCAATTTTCACCCCGAGTGGGCTGGGTATGCTCAGATGTGAGTCCGAGGCTCTCCAAACCACTGGAGTCAAGCTATCCGGGCTGATGAAGGCTGATAGCCAGAAACCGGTCCTTGGATGCTTGATTCCGGTCTGGGAAAGATATGGCTTGGTAGTTCGGACTGGACTGTTCCCATGAGGCACAGGGTCAGAGCTGATTTGCATATAGCCAGTGTCTAACCCAGGGTGGTGTGGAGTGAAAAAAACGATGGATTTAGGCCCAGATCCTTGTACTGGGTTAAATGTATGACATTGTTCTACATTCTGTCCATCAACTGTGTTTTTTGCAATTTTCACCCCAAGTGGGCTGGGTATGCTCAGACGTGAGTCCCAGGCTCTCCACACCACTGGAGTCAAGCTTTCCAGGCTGATGAAGGCTGATGAAGGCTGATAGCCAGAAACCGGTCCTTGGATGCTTGATTCCGGTCTGGGAAAGACATGGCTTGGTAGTTGGGACTGGACTGTTCCCATGATGCACAGGGTCAGAGCTGATTTGCATATAGCCAGTGTCTAACCCAGGGTGGTGTGGAGTGCAAAAAACGATGGATTTAGGCCCAGATCCTTGTACTGGGGTGAATGTATGACATTGTTCTACATTCTGTCCATCAACTGTGTTTTTTGCAATTTTCACCCCAAGTGGGCTGGGTATGCTCAGACGTGAGTCCCAGGCTCTCCACACCACTGGAGTCAAGCTTTCCAGGCTGATGAAGGCTGATAGCCAGAAACCGATCGTTGGATGCTTGATTCCGGTCTGGGAAAGACATGGCTTGGTAGTTCGGACTGAACTGTTCCCATGAGGCACAGGGTCAGAGCTGATTTGCATATAGCCAGTGTCTAACCCAGGGTGGTGTGGAGTGCAAAAAAACGATGGATTTAGGCCCAGATCCTTGTACTGGGGTGAATGTATCACATTGTTCTACATTCTGACCATCAACTGTGTTTTTTTGCAATTTTCACCCCGAGTGGGCTGGGTATGCTCATACGTGAGTCCCAGGCTCTCCACACCACTGGAGTCAAGCTATCCAGGCTGATGAAGGCTGATAGCCATAAACCAGTCCTTGGATGCTTGATTCCGGTCTGGGAAAGACATGGCTTGGTAGTTCGGACTGGACTGTTCCCAAGAGGCACAGTGTCAGAGCTGATTTGCATATAGCCAGTGTCTAACCCAGGGTGGTGTGGAGTGCAAAAAACGATGGATTTAGGCCCAGATCCTTGTATTGGGTTGAATGTATGACATTTTTCTACATTCTGTCCATCAACGGTGTTTTTTGCGATTGTCACCCCGAGAGGGCTGGGTATGCTCAGACGTGAGTCCCAGGCTCTCCACACCACTGGAGTCAAGCTATCCAGGCTGATGAAGGCTGATAGCCAGAAACCGGCCCTAGGAAGATTGATTCCGGTCTGGGAAAGACATGGCTTGGTAGTTTGGACTGGACTGTTCCCATGAGGCACAGGGTCAAAGCTGATTTGCATATAGCCAGTGTCTAACCCAGGGTGGTGTGGAGTGCAAAAAAACGATGGATTTAGGCCCAGATCCTTGTACTGGGGTGAATGTATGACATTGTTCTACATTCTGTCCATCAACTGTGTTTTTTGCAATTTTCACCCCGAGTGGGCTGGGTATGCTCAGATTTGAGTCCGAGGCTCTCCAAACCACTGGAGTCAAGCTATCCGGGCTGATGAAGGCTGATAGTCAGAAACCGGTCCTTGGATGCTTGATTCCGGTCTGGGAAAGCTATGGCTTGGTAGTTCGGACTGTACTGTTCCCATGAGGCACAGGGTCAGAGCTGATTTGCATATAGCCAGTGTCTAACCCAGGGTGGTGTGGAGTGCAAAAAAACGATGGATTTAGGCCCAGATCCTTGTACTGGTGTGAATGTATGACATTGTTCTACATTCTGTCCATCAACTGTGTTTTTTGCAATTTTCACCCAGAGTGGGCTGGGTATGCTTCGCTCTTTGCTCCACATTTGTTTTTAATTATTCCCGTTTTGTATCTCTGTTTATTTGCTTTGGTTTACCCTGTTCTTAATCGCCCTCCTACCTGCACTCTAATCGTTGAGCACCGCCGCTTGGGCGGGTCCGGGGTCTCTGTGGGGGGAAGTTATGGCGCCGCCATTTTGGAACGGGTTGTCTGGTTTAGCAGGAGCCACTCCCTACGTGCGCTCAGTGCGCAGGTGCCGGCGAGGGACGCCTATTTGAAGCTCCTTCCTAGCGCAGCGGGATCGCGCAGCGGGCGTGTCCTCGCGTGGCCGGAGTCGTGCCTGAGTCCTGCCCGTCTGCGCCCGTCCGCGCTAGGGACGCGCAGGGCTCAGGCCAGACCGTGCTGGTTTGGAGAGTGGGCTCTCTTGCCCTGCCATGTTGGTGTATTCCAGTGATACCTTGCGGGATATTGGACTTCTGACTGTAAGTTGTCGTCTTCCCCTTATACACCCTTTAGCTGGCCCCTATCATTGCGCTTGCTGCGGGTGGACTTTGGATCCCCCTACTTCAATCCGACATGCAAACCTTGCGGCTGCTCTTCGTAGCAATCGCCCTGAGCATGCCCTCCGCATCTTCAGTCTCAATGCCCGGTCTCTGGTGTTACATCATCAGGCCGTGTTTGACCTGTTACAGGATGAGGCCCCGGACATCGTGGCCATCACAGAGACGTGGCTGAAGGATGACGATGCGGCTATTATCAATCTGGCATTCCCCTCTGACTTTACTGTCTTTACCCTTAATCGATCTACTAGGGGAGGGGGCATTGCTCTCGCTATCCGATCCAGCTTTACTTGTAGCTGGTCGGGTTTGACCATTGCGGGGTGTGAAAGTGCGGTGTTTAAGATTCTAGTCACCCCACATTTTTCACTCTCGGGGATGGTGGTTTATCGTTCCCCTGGGAGCGAAGTGGCGTTTAGAGCTGCCTTCCCCGATGTGGTCAGCTCCTTGGCGGTAGGTTGTCCCAATTTTTCTATCTTGGGTGACCTTAACTTACATTTCGATAAACCTAACATCCCTTCGGTTTGTGGTATTCTGGCGGATTTGGAGGCCCTTCAGCTTGTGCAATTGGTTCGACAGCCTACTCATACTGGTGGCCACATTCTAGATCCTTTTTTCACCAATTTGGTAGATGCTTCTGTTACCGCCGTTTCTCCCCTTGGCTGGACAGACCACTCTTTGGTTGCCATTGTACCCCCTTGCCGGGTAGGATTATCACCCCCCCTGTAAAGTTGGTCGCGAGGCGGCATTGGAGTAAACTACGGGTGGAAGACCTACATCGTGTCCTCGCCGCGGAGCCATTAGAACCTTTTGCAACTGTTGATACAGGATACGATGGGTTCTGTGCTTGGATCTCCAAGGCGCTTGACGCCCTTATTCCAATCACCGCTTGCAAAACCAGCTCGAGGGACGCAAGTCCGTGGTACGATGGTGCCCTTCGTACACTCAAGGGTAGCTGCAGGCGTGCAGAGAGGGCTTGGCGGAAGGCGTACGATATTGGGAAAAAAGCTATTTATCTCGCTTCCGTCAAAATTTACCATCGGGCTGTTTGCCAAGCTCGGGCAGCTTATTACACTGCTGAAGTTTGCAACAGCTCCAATCCCTCCAAAACCATCTTCAAACTGATGAAGGATCTTTTAGCAAAACGAACCGGTGCCCCGACGACTGGCTCCACTAGTCACTGTGAGGCCTTTGCTCTGTTTTTTCTGGAAAAGGTCGAAAACATCTATAAGACGTTCCCCTTTATAGGGCCTCCAGTTGAGTCTCCGATTAACATCTATGGAGATACCGTTTTGCACGAGCTGCCCCCGTTGACATCTGCAGGGTTTGACCTCCTGGCGCAGCAGGTTAAGTCTGGGTCCCCCGCTGATCCGCTCAGCTCAACTCTCTTTAGAGATCAGTCGTTTGTGGGTCGGGCCGTGATACACTCCTTGATCAACATCTCGTTGGAGTCCGGCACGGTACCCGCTAGCTGGAAGCGGGCGGTGGTTTCTCCCATCTTAAAGAAACCTTCTTTGGACCCAGATAAACCTGAAAAACTATCGGCCTATCTCCCTGCTCCCTTGGCCGACTAAAGTGTTGGAGGCCCATGTCAACAAAGCTCTTTCGGCCCACCTCATCCATGCTAACATCTTGGATCCCACCCAGAACGGGTTCCGTGCTGGCCACAGCACGGAGACCGCCCTTCTCTCCATGGCTGAACATCTTCGCACGGTGATGGATGCGGGGCAGACTGCGGCGCTCGTTTTATTAGATCTGAGCGCCGCGTTTGATACTGTCTCTCATTCCATCCTGTTGCATCGCCTGGAGGAGATTGGGCTGGGTGGCCCCGCCCTCCAGTGGTTCCGATCCTTCCTTGACGATCGTTGCTTTAGCGTTGCCGTGCCACCGTTCCAGTCCCAATTCCATCCCCTGAGACAGGGGGTGCCGCAAGGCTCCTCGCTGAGTCCCACGTTGTTCAATCTATACGTGAGACCGCTGGCTGAGGTCGTAAAGCAATGGGACATGACCATGGTCTCATATGCTGACGACACTCAGCTAGCGGTTACGATCAGCGGGGATCCGGACCGGGATGCCCCCAGGTTTCAGAGTGGACTTAGGGCGGTGGCAAGCTGGATGAAGAACAACTGTCTCCAGCTCAACGCTAAGAAGACAGAGATCATGATCGTCGGTAGGAGGGCGGAACTATGGGGGGACAGGTGGTGGCCTGCGGAGCTGGGGCCGGCCCCCCTTCCGGTCACTGAACTATAGAACTTGGGAGTATGGATGGACCCTGCTCTTACTTTCGTGGTCCACTCAAAGAAAACCGCGGCCTGTTGCTTCGGCATCTTACGGTCGCTGCGTCCCATTTTGAAGTTCTTTGACCATCGTACCAGGCAGCTGATAGTCCAGGCTACTGTGTTGTCCCGCCTGGACTACGCAAGCTCTCTCCTGGTAGGCTCCAATCTGGCCGAGGTTACCCGCCTCCAACGCGTTCAGAACGCTGCGGCGAGAGCCATAGTTGGCCTACCCCGATCAAGTTCTGTCTCCGGCACATTGAGATCTCTGCATTGGCTGCCTGTTAGGGCAAGAATCCAGTTCAAAGTGCTGTGTTTGGCGTTCAAGATTTTGAGGGGAGGGGGTCCCCAAATTCTTGCGGACCTTTTGTCCTGGTATGTGCCTACCCGTTCCTTGAGATCTTTTGGCCAAGCACTTACTGTGATCCCTCGATACAGGTTGTGTCGGGTTGGTGGCTGATCCTTCCGGGTCAGAGCAGCCCAGCTCTGGAACTCTCTTCCGGTAGAGTTGCGGTTAATAGATGACCTTTTAGCTTTTCGTAAAGCTTTAAAAACTTTTTTGTTTTAATAAATCAGCTATCTGTTTCTTCATCTGTTGTGTTTCCCTGTAGGTGTTGCATACTACCTGACATGCGCCAGGACGCCCCTTAGCTGGGGCAGCTGTGCGCGATACAAATGTATGTAACATAACATAACATAACATAACGTGAGTTCCAGGCTCTCACACCACTGGAGTCAAGCTATCCAGGCTGATGAAGGCTGATAGCCAGAAACCGGTCCTTGGATGCTTGATTCCGGTCTGGGAAAGACATGGCTTGGTAGTTCGGACTGGACTGTTCCCATGAGGCTCAGGGTCAGAACTGATTTGCATATAGCCAGTGTCTAACCCAGGGTGGTGTGGAGTGCAAAAAAACGATGGATTTAGGGGAGAGGGGTTGGCCTAACGGCTAAGGTGCTCGACCTCCGACCTGGGGATCTGGGTTCGAGTCTCGGTAACGACGCCAAAACCCCCCTGTGATTCTGGGCAAATCACTTAATCTCCCCGTGCCTAAAATGAAAGTATGTCCTCATGTAACGTAACTGGTGCTATGTAAAGCGCTCTGATAACTGATTCGGTTCGGTTCTAGTTCGCGCTATTTAAACTCTGCAAAAAAAAAAAAAAAAAACATATTTGCATATAGCCAGTGTCTAACCCAGGGTGGTGTGGAGTGCAAAAAAATGATGGATTTAGGCCCAGATCCTTGTACTGGGGTGAATGTATGACATTGTTCTACATTCTGTCCATCAACTGTGTTTTTTGCAATTTTCACCCCGAGTGGGCTGGGTATGCTCAGATGTGAGTCCGAGGCTCTCCAAACCACTGGAGTCAAGCTATCCGGGCTGATGAAGGCTGATAGCCAGAAACCGGTCCTTGGATGCTTGATTCCGGTCTGGGAAAGATATGGCTTGGTAGTTCGGACTGGACTGTTCCCATGAGGCACAGGGTCAGAGCTGATTTGCATATAGCCAGTGTCTAACCCAGGGTGGTGTGGAGTGAAAAAAACGATGGATTTAGGCCCAGATCCTTGTACTGGGTTAAATGTATGACATTGTTCTACATTCTGTCCATCAACTGTGTTTTTTGCAATTTTCACCCCAAGTGGGCTGGGTATGCTCAGACGTGAGTCCCAGGCTCTCCACACCACTGGAGTCAAGCTTTCCAGGCTGATGAAGGCTGATAGCCAGAAACCGGTCCTTGGATGCTTGATTCCGGTCTGGGAAAGACATGGCTTGGTAGTTCGGACTGGACTGTTCCCATGAGGCACAGGGTCAGAGCTGATTTGCATATAGCCAGTGTCTAACCCAGGGTGGTGTGGAGTGCAAAAAAACGATGGATTTAGGCCCAGATCCTTGTACTGGTGTGAATGTATGACATTGTTCTTCATTCTGTCCATCAACTGTGTTTTTTGCAATTTTCACCCCGAGTGGGCTGGTTATGCTCAGACGTGAGTCCGAGCCTCTCCAAACCACTGGAGTCAAGCTATCCAAGCTGATGAAGGCTGATAGCCAGAAACCGATCGTTGGATGCTTGATTCCGGTCTGGGAAAGACATGGCTTGGTAGTTTGGACTGAACTGTTCCCATGAGGCACAGGGTCAGAGCTGATTTGCATATAGCCAGTGTCTAACCCAGGGTGGTGTGGAGTGCAAAAAAACGATGGATTTAGGCCCAGATCCTTGTACTGGGGTGAATGTATGACATTGTTCTACATTCTGACCATCAACTGTGTTTTTTGCAATTTTCACCCAGAGTGGGCTGGGTATGCTCAGACGTGAGTCCCAGGCTCTCCACACCACTGGAGTCAAGCTATCCAGGCTGATGAAGGCTGATAGCCATAAACCAGTCCTTGGATGCTTGATTCCGGTCTGGGAAAGACATGGCTTGGTAGTTCGGACTGGACTGTTCCCATGAGGCACAGTGTCAGAGCTGATTTGCATATAGCCAGTGTCTAACCCAGGGTGGTGTGGAGTGCAAAAAAACGATGGATTTAGGCCCAGATCCTTGTACTGGGGTGAATGTATGACATTTTTCTACATTCTGTCCATCAACGGTGTTTTTGCGATTGTCACCCCGAGTGGGCTGGGTATGCTCAGACGTGAGTCCCAGGCTCTCCACACCACTGAAGTCAAGCTATCCAGGCTGATGAAGGCTGATAGCCAGAAACCGGCCCTAGGATGCTTGATTCCGGTCTGGGAAAGACATGGCTTGGTAGTTTGGACTGGACTGTTCCCATGAGGCACAGGGTCAGAGATGATTTGCATATAGCCAGTGTCTAACCCAGAGTGGTGTGGAGTGCAAAAAAACGATGGATTTAGGCCCAGATCCTTGTACTGGTGTGAATGTATGACATTGTTCTACATTCTGTCCATCAACTGTGTTTTTTGCAATTTTCACCCCAAGTGTGCTGGGTATGCTCAGACGTGAGTCCGAGGCTCTCCAAACCACTGGAGTCAAGCTATCCAGGCTGATGAAGGCTGATAGCCATAAACCAGTCCTTGGATGCTTGATTCCGGTCTGGGAAAGACATGGCTTGGTAGTTCGGACTGTACTGTTCCAATGAGGCACAGGGTCAGAGCTGATTTGCATATAGCCAGTGTCTAACCCAGGGTGGTGTGGAGTGCAAAAAAACTATGGATGTAGGCCCAGATCCTTGTACTGGGGTGAATGTATGACATTTTTCTACATTCTGTCCATCAACGGTGTTTTTTGCAATTGTCAACCCGAGTGGGCTGGGTATGCTCAGACGTGAGTCCCAGGCTCTCCACACCACTTGAGTCAAGCTATCCAGGCTGATGAAGGCTGATAGCCAGAAACCGGTCCTTGGATGCTTGATTCCGGTCTGGGAAAGACATGGCTTGGTAGTTCGGACTGGACTGTTCCCATGAGGCACAGGGTCAGAGCTGATTTGCATATAGCCAGTGTCTAACCCAGAGTGGTGTGGAGTGCAAAAAAACGATGGATTTAGGCCCAGATCCTTGTACTGGTGTGAATGTATGACATTGTTCTACATTCTGTCCATCAACTGTGTTTTTTGCAATTTTCACCCCAAGTGTGCTGGGTATGCTCAGACGTGAGTCCGAGGCTCTCCAAACCACTGGAGTCAAGCTATCCAGGCTGATGAAGGCTGATAGCAAGAAACCGGTCCTTGGATGCTTGATTCCGGTCTGGGAAAGACATGGCTTGGTAGTTCGGACTGGACTGTTCCCATGAGGCACAGGGTCAGAGCTGATTTGCATCTAGCCAGTGTCTAACCCAGGGTGGTGTGGAGTGCAAAAAACGATGGATTTAGGCCCAGATCCTTGTACTGGGATGAATGTATGACATTGTTCTACATTCTGTCCATCCACTGTGTTTTTTGCAATTTTCACCCCAAGTGGGCTGGGTATGCTCAGACGTGAGTCCCAGGCTCTCCACACCACTGGAGTCAAGCTTTCCAGGCTGATGAAGGCTGATAGCCAGAAACCGGTCCTTGGATGCTTGATTCCGGTCTGGGAAAGACATGGCTTGGCAGTTCGGACTGGACTGTTCCCATGAGGCACAGGGTCAGAGCTGATTTGCATATAGCCAGTGTCTAACCCAGAGTGGTGTGGAGTGCAAAAAAACGATGGATTTAGGCCCAGATCCTTGTACTGGTGTGAATGTATGACATTGTTCTACATTCTGTCCATCAACTGTGTTTTTTGCAATTTTCACCCCAAGTGTGCTGGGTATGCTCAGACGTGAGTCCGAGGCTCTCCAAACCACTGGAGTCAAGCTATCCAGGCTGATGAAGGCTGATAGCAAGAAACCGGTCCTTGGATGCTTGATTCCGGTCTGGGAAAGACATGGCTTGGTAGTTCGGACTGGACTGTTCCCATGAGGCACAGGGTCAGAGCTGATTTGCATCTAGCCAGTGTCTAACCCAGGGTGGTGTGGAGTGCAAAAAACGATGGATTTAGGCCCAGATCCTTGTACTGGGATGAATGTATGACATTGTTCTACATTCTGTCCATCCACTGTGTTTTTTGCAATTTTCACCCCAAGTGGGCTGGGTATGCTCAGACGTGAGTCCCAGGCTCTCCACACCACTGGAGTCAAGCTTTCCAGGCTGATGAAGGCTGATAGCCAGAAACCGGTCCTTGGATGCTTGATTCCGGTCTGGGAAAGACATGGCTTGGCAGTTCGGACTGGACTGTTCCCATGAGGCACAGGGTCAGAGCTGATTTGCATATAGCCAGTGTCTAACCCAGGGTGGTGTGGAGTGCAAAAAAACGATGGATTTAGGCCCAGATCCTAGTACTGGTGTGAATGTATGACAGTGTTCTTCATTCTGTCCATCAACTGTGTTTTTTGCAATTTTCACCCCGAGTGGGCTGGTTATGCTCAGACGTGAGTCCGAGCCTCTCCAAACCACTGGAGTCAAGCTATCCAGGCTGATGAAGGCTGATAGCCAGAAACCGATCGTTGGATGCTTGATTCCGGTCTGGGAAAGACATGGCTTGGTAGTTCGGACTGAACTGTTCCCATGAGGCACAGGGTCAGAGCTGATTTGCATATAGCCAGTGTCTAACCCAGGGTGGTGTGGAGTGAAAAAAACGATGGATTTAGGCCCAGATCCTTGTACTGGGTTAAATGTATGACATTGTTCTACATTCTGTCCATCAACGGTGTTTTTTGCAATTTTCACCCCAAGTGGGCTGGGTATGCTCAGACGTGAGTCCCAGGCTCTCCACACCACTGGAGTCAAGCTTTCCAGGCTGATGAAGGCTGATAGCCAGAAACCGGTCCTTGGATGCTTGATTCCGGTCTGGGAAAGACATGGCTTGGTAGTTCGGACTGGACTGTTCCCATGATGCACAGGGTCAGAGCTGATTTGCATATAGCCAGTGTCTAACCCAGGGTGGTGTGGAGTGCAAAAAACGATGGATTTAGGCCCAGATCCTTGTACTGGGGTGAATGTATGACATTGTTCTACATTCTGTCCATCAACTGTGTTTTTTGCAATTTTCACCCCAAGTGGGATGGGTATGGTCAGACGTGAGTCCCAGGCTCTCCACACCACTGGAGTCAAGCTTTCCAGGCTGATGAAGGCTGATAGCCAGAAACCGGTCCTTGGATGCTTGATTCCGGTCTGGGAAAGACATGGCTTGGTAGTTCGGACTGGACTGTTCCCATGAGGCACAGGGTCAGAGCTGATTTGCATATAGCCAGTGTGTAACCCAGGGTGGTGTGGAGTGCAAAAAAACGATGGATTTAGGCCCAGATCCTTGTACTGGTGAGAATGTATGACATTGTTCTTCATTCTGTCCATCAACTGTGTTTTTTGCAATTTTCACCCCGAGTGGGCTGGTTATGCTCAGACGTGAGTCCGAGCCTCTCCAAACCACTGGAGTCAAGCTATCCAAGCTGATGAAGGCTGATAGCCAGAAACCGATCGTTGGGTGCTTGATTCCGGTCTGGGAAAGACATGGCTTGGTAGTTTGGACTGAACTGTTCCCATGAGGCACAGGGTCAGAGCTGATTTGCATATAGCCAGTGTCTAACCCAGGGTGGTGTGGAGTGCAAAAAAACGATGGATTTAGGCCCAGATCCTTGTACTGGGGTGAATGTATGACATTGTTCTACATTCTGACCATCAACTGTGTTTTTTGCAATTTTCACCCAGAGTGGGCTGGGTATGCTCAGACGTGAGTCCCAGGCTCTCCACACCACTGGAGTCAAGCTATCCAGGCTGATGAAGGCTGATAGCCATAAACCAGTCCTTGGATGCTTGATTCCGGTCTGGGAAAGACATGGCTTGGTAGTTCGGACTGGACTGTTGCCATGAGGCACAGTGTCAGAGCTGATTTGCATATAGCCAGTGTCTAACCCAGGGTGGTGTGGAGTGCAAAAAAACGATGGATTTAGGCCCAGATCCTTGGACTGGGGTGAATGTATGACATTTTTCTACATTCTGTCCATCAACGGTGTTTTTGCGATTGTCACCCCGAGTGGGCTGGGTATGCTCAGACGTGAGTCCCAGGCTCTCCACACCACTGAAGTCAAGCTATCCAGGCTGATGAAGGCTGATAGCCAGAAACCGGCCCTAGGATGCTTGATTCCGGTCTGGGAAAGACATGGCTTGGTAGTTTGGACTGGACTGTTCCCATGAGGCACAGGGTCAGAGCTGATTTGCATATAGCCAGTGTCTAACCCAGGGTGGTGTGGAGTGCAAAAAAACGATGGATTTAGGCCCAGATCCTTGTACTGGTGTGAATGTATGACATTGTTCTACATTCTGTCCATCAGCTGTGTTTTGTGCAATTTTCACCCCAAGTGTGCTGGGTATGCTCAGACGTGAGTCCGAGGCTCTCCAAACCACTGGAGTCAAGCTATCCAGGCTGATGAAGGCTGATAGCCAGAAACCGGTCCTTGGATGCTTGATTCCGGTCTGGGAAAGACATGGCTTGGTAGTTCGGACTGGACTGTTCCCATGATGCACAGGGTCAGAGCTGATTTGCATATAGCCAGTGTCTAACCCAGGGTGGTGTGGAGTGCAAAAAACGATGGATTTAGGCCCAGATCCTTGTACTGGGGTGAATGTATGACATTGTTCTACATTCTGTCCATCAACTGTGTTTTTTGCAATTTTCACCCCAAGTGGGATGGGTATGCTCAGACGTGAGTCCCAGGCTCTCCACACCACTGGAGTCAAGCTTTCCAGGCTGATGAAGGCTGATAGCCAGAAACCGGTCCTTGGATGCTTGATTCCGGTCTGGGAAAGACATGGCTTGGTAGTTCGGACTGGACTGTTCCCATGAGGCACAGGGTCAGAGCTGATTTGCATATAGCCAGTGTCTAACCCAGGGTGGTGTGGAGTGCAAAAAAACGATGGATTTAGGCCCAGATCCTTGTACTGGTGTGAATGTATGACATTGTTCTTCATTCTGTCCATCAACTGTGTTTTTTGCAATTTTCACCCCGAGTGGGCTGGTTATGCTCAGACGTGAGTCCGAGCCTCTCCAAACCACTGGAGTCAAGCTATCCAAGCTGATGAAGGCTGATAGCCAGAAACCGATCGTTGGATGCTTGATTCCGGTCTGGGAAAGACATGGCTTCGTAGTTTGGACTGAACTGTTCCCATGAGGCACAGGGTCAGAGCTGATTTGCATATAGCCAGTGTCTAACCCAGGGTGGTGTGGAGTGCAAAAAAACGATGGATTTAGGCCCAGATCCTTGTACTGGGGTGAATGTATGACATTGTTCTACATTCTGACCATCAACTGTGTTTTTTGCAATTTTCACCCAGAGTGGGCTGGGTATGCTCAGACGTGAGTCCCAGGCTCTTCACACCACTGGAGTCAAGCTATCCAGGCTGATGAAGGCTGATAGCCATAAACCAGTCCTTGGATGCTTGATTCCGGTCTGGGAAAGACATGGCTTGGTAGTTCGGACTGGACTGTTCCCATGAGGCACAGTGTCAGAGCTGATTTGCATATAGCCAGTGTCTAACCCAGGGTGGTGTGGAGTGCAAAAAAACGATGGATTTAGGCCCAGATCCTTGTACTGGGGTGAATGTATGACATTTTTCTACATTCTGTCCATCAACGGTGTTTTTGCGATTGTCACCCCGAGTGGGCTGGGTATGCTCAGACGTGAGTCCCAGGCTCTCCACACCACTGAAGTCAAGCTATCCAGGCTGATGAAGGCTGATAGCCAGAAACCGGCCCTAGGATGCTTGATTCCGGTCTGGGAAAGACATGGCTTGGCAGTTCGGACTGGACTGTTCCAATGAGGCACAGGGTCAGAGCTGATTTGCATATAGCCAGTGTCTAACCCAGGGTGGTGTGGAGTGCAAAAAAACTATGGATGTAGTCCCAGATCCTTGTACTGGGGTGAATGTATGACATTTTTCTACATTCTGTCCATCAACGGTGTTTTTTGCAATTGTCACCCCGAGTGGGCTGGGTATGCTCAGACGTGAGTCCCAGGCTCTCCACACCACTTGAGTCAAGCTATCCAGGCTGATGAAGGCTGATAGCCAGAAACCGGTCCTTGGATGCTTGATTCCGGTCTGGGAAAGACATGGCTTGGTAATTCGGACTGGACTGTTCCCATGAGGCACAGGGTCAGAGCTGATTTGCATATAGCCAGTGTCTAACCCAGAGTGGTGTGGAGTGCAAAAAACGATGGATTTAGGCCCAGATCCTTGTACTGGGGTGAATGTATGACATTGTTCTACATTCTGTCCATCAACTGTGTTTTTTGCAATTTTCACCCCAAGTGGGCTGGGTATGCTCAGACGTGAGTCCCAGGCTCTCCACACCACTGGAGTCAAGCTTTCCAGGCTGATGAAGGCTGATAGCCAGAAACCGGTCCTTGGATGCTTGATTCCGGTCTGGGAAAGACATGGCTTGGTAGTTCGGACTGGACTGTTCCCATGAGGCACAGGGTCAGAGCTGATTTGCATATAGCCAGTGTCTAACCCAGGGTGGTGTGGAGTGCAAAAAAACGATGGATTTAGGCCCAGATCCTTGTACTGGTGTGAATGTATGACAGTGTTCTTCATTCTGTCCATCAACTGTGTTTTTTGCAATTTTCACCCCGAGTGGGCTGGTTATGCTCAGACGTGAGTCCGAGCCTCTCCAAACCACTGGAGTCAAGCTATCCAGGCTGATGAAGGCTGATAGCCAGAAACCGATCGTTGGATGCTTGATTCCGGTCTGGGAAAGACATGGCTTGGTAGTTCGGACTGAACTGTTCCCATGAGGCACAGGGTCAGGCTGATTTGCATATAGCCAGTGTCTAACCCAGGGTGGTGTGGAGTGCAAAAAAACGATGGATTTAGGCCCAGATCCTTGTACTGGGGTGAATGTATGACATTGTTCTACATTCTGACCATCAACTGTGTTTTTTGCAATTTTCACCCAGAGTGGGCTGGGTATGCTCAGACGTGAGTCCCAGGCTCTCCACACCACTGGAGTCAAGCTATCCAGGCTGATGAAGGCTGATAGCCATAAACCAGTCCTTGGATGCTTGATTCCGGTCTGGGAAAGACATGGCTTGGTAGTTGGGACTGGACTGTTCCCATGAGGCACAGTGTCAGAGCTGATTTGCATATAGCCAGTGTCTAACCCAGGGTGGTGTGGAGTGCAAAAAACCATGGATTTAGGCCCAGATCCTTGTACTGGGGTGAATGTATGACATTTTTCTACATTCTGTCCATCAACGGTGTTTTTGCGATTGTCACCCCGAGTGGGCTGGGTATGCTCAGACGTGAGTCCCAGGCTCTCCACACTACTGGATTCAAGCTATCCAGGCTGATGAAGGCTGATAGCCAGAAACCGGCCCTAGGATGCTTGATTCCAGTCTGGGAAAGACATGGCTTGGTAGTTTGGACTGGACTGTTCCCATGAGGCACAGGGTCAGAGCTGATTTACATATAGCCAGTGTCTAACCCAGGGTGGTGTGGAGTGCAAAAAAACGATGGATTTAGGCCCAGATCCTTGTACTGGTGTGAATGTATGACATTGTTCTTCATTCTGTCCATCAACTGTGTTTTTTGCAATTTTCACCCCGAGTGGGCTGGTTATGCTCAGACGTAAGTCCGAGCCTCTCCAAACCACTGGAGTCAAGCTATCCAGGCTAATGAAGGCTGATAGCCAGAAACCGATCGTTGGATGCTTGATTCCGGTCTGGGAAAGACATGGCTTGGTAGTTCGGACTGAACTGTTCCCATGAGGCACAGGGTCAGAGCTGATTTGCATATAGCCAGTGTCTAACCCAGGGTGGTGTGGAGTGCAAAAAAACGATGGATTTAGGCCCAGATCCTTGTACTGGGGTGAATGTATGACATTGTTCTACATTCTGACCATCAACTGTGTTTTTTGCAATTTTCACCCCGAGTGGGCTGGGTATGCTCAGACGTGAGTCCCAGGCTCTCCACACCACTGGAGTCAAGCTATCCAGGCTGATGAAGGCTGATATAAACAAAGTGGAATCCACTCAAGGTGGTGGTGATCCCTAAAGTGTTGGGGAAGCACACAGTGTTGTTTAAATGCCCCTCACACACCAACAGGCCCCTTGGTGTCATGCTTCATCATCGGGGCCTTCGCACCCCTCTACGGGATGCGGCGTGCTACGACTCGCGGATACGCAGGAGCACTTTGAAGTGGACTATGTGTGGGGGTGTGTGTGTATATAGGATCAAAAATGTGAGTGAGGTGAGGTGAAAGGTTAAAAAATACCTGGCACGTGGGAGGAAAAAATATTTTAATTTAATCCCCGGCTGGTATTGTTAAAAAGAAGTGCAGGGCGTGGTTAAATAGATACGAGTTAAGGTATCGAGAACCACTAGTAAAGTGTCAACATGTTTCGGAGGTCACAGCCTCCTTCTTCAGGACAAGGGTTATGCACTTACCCTCCCCTTACTCACATGCAGAATGTTAAAGTGTATTAAAAAAATTACAAAATTACCACAATGTGTAATATTCCTAACAGTGTTTTAAGTGTTAGCGAATGCAGTTGCGCCCAGTTGGCGAAAGAACCTGCGAAAAGAAATGCATAGGTAAATACATGCAGATGTCACAGATCAATCAAATGGAGAAGAAGAAACCTTCTCTGAGTATCACCAGGTCAACCAAAAATAATGGGACCCTATGAGGTAAAAGAAAAAGAAAAACACACAAGTGGACATAACAACACTGACACACACACATATATAAAACACAGAATTACTCTCTGCTCTGATGGAAAGAGAGCACATAATAAGAAGGAAAAAGTCTTACTTAGAATTCTAAAATATAAGACCTCATGAGCCTAAGCGTATATTGGGGATCCCTCCTTCCTGCTTAGAAAGGACCTAAAAAAATTAATGAACGAGGTTCAGTTGGAAGAGAGGCATGTAATTCAATCTACCAGGCTACAAGATAATATTAGTCACTGACACCCATAAACTCACGGTTACTGCATAAGCAATTTGCCTGCCTTCCCTCAACGCGGCTCCGATGAAGTGAGCCTGTGTAGCGTCAGGGCCCTTATATATACTCCCCCTCTTAGTAATTGGTGATCGTTAATTAATTGATTGGGATCGGTGTATGCCCAAATACGGAGAAAGTAATCACCGGAGGTCCGGTGTTGCGCTCTCGGCGAACGCTAATGGCGCGCATGCGCACTACAGCCTATCCAATGCGCATGCGCGGCCGAAAGGGGCGACCGCGCATGCGCGAAGTAGACGCACTACTTATTATGCCGAGTAGGACATGAAGGAACAATCTACAGCGCTCCCGCCCCACTAGACACAGCGCGTGTTAGGGGCTTGACTCGGCTTGTAAAACGGGCAATTCTCTCACCTTGCAACAAGGAGGGCAAATCATGTCACCAGATGGGCACTCGACCCGCACAACACTGCAATATAGCAGGGCACAGTATACAGTAGTGTGCAGAATACAGCAATACATGTACCCCAGCGGTTATCCTAGGGGAATTAACGCATATAATAAATTTTAAGGGGGAAACTGACAGGATTGGTACACGGATTAATGTCAGTTGCAGGTTTCGGAGGCCATGTGCACGTGGTGAGGTGGTGACAGTAACCAAATAAACCAGATGCATCATGATTTTGGGTACAGACAAAGCAATATATCAGAGACAGTTACTATCTCAAGAGGCTCCAAGGGATGGAGTCATTCAGGCCCGTTGTGTCAGTCCCCAGCCTGAACACCCATCGTTGTTCCTTTTCCAGAAGGCCCACCTCTGAGGGTAACTGTTCAATAACAGTCCACTGCAGCTCATTTACACAGTGTTGGTGTTCAATAAAGTGGGTAGACATTTTGGTAGTGAGTTTCTTACATCTGATGTTACTTTTGTGTTCATTTAATCTCACTTTGACAGGTCTTGTTGTCATACCGACATATTCTTTTCCACAGGGGCACGTGATTAAATATACAACATTCTTGCTGTTGCAATTTGTGAACACACGTTGCTCCCATTGTGTCCCATTTGAGAAGGTCAAAGTCAAGCTTTTTTTAGTGAGGTGGCAGTTGTTGCAATTACCACAAGGATAATGACCATGTATGCCCTGAAGTCTTGTTTGATCCTTTTTAGTTGGGGGTGGTCTTGTGTGGACTAGCATGTCTCTCAGGTTCCTACCCCTTCTATGGGCAAACAATGGCTTCTCCAATGTCAGACCGCTACTCGTCAGAGTGCGCCAGTGTTTGTTCACCAACTTTGTGACCTGGTTGGTAACTGGACTATATGTGGTGACACATACTGTTCTTTTTTCGGCTGCCTCCCTCCGAGGATTATCCTCAAGGAGGGCCTCACGATTGTTGTTTCTCGCCCTCTTTGATGCTTTTCTGATTACAGTTTCAGGGTATTTTCTCTGTCTCAGTTTCATACTCAGATCCTTAGCCTGAGATTTATACTTGGCAATGTCACTGCAATTCCGCCGCAGACGCAGGAACTGTCCATAGGGAAGGTTCTCCCTCAGATGACGAGGGTGGAAGCTGTCAAATCTGAGGAGACAGTTCCTGGCCGTAGGTTTAAAATGTGTTTCTGTTTTAAGCACTCCTGCTTCGCAGTAGATGTTTAAATCCAAAAAGACCATGCTTTGGTTAGACATCTGGTGAGTAAATTTCAGAAAGGCATTTTGGTTGTTCAGCCAACCGGTAAAGTCAGTTACCGTAGTCATATCTCCTTCCCAAATGACCAAAATATCGTCTATATATCTCCGCCAGGTGAGAATCCTCGTCCTATATGGGTTGTCTGGGTGGAGGATTTTGGTGGACTCCAGGTGATGGACATATAGTCCAGCCAAGCTCGGGGCAAAAGTACTGCCCATACTGGTCCCGTGTTTTTGCCAGAAGAGGGTGCCCTCGTACTCGAAAAAGTTTTTGGTAAGGGCCAAAGAGATGCATTCCAGTACTACATTTCGTGGGGTATGGTATTTCCAGTTTGTAGAGTGTAGTACCTCCTCAATGATTTGTAAAGTCTCCTCATGTGGGAGACTCGTATAGAGGCTCTCCACATCCAGACTGAGGAGCATCTGAGAGCTGGGATCAAAAGTTTGGTTGTTTAACAATTGAAGTACTGCCTTCGTATCCTTCAAATATGTGTCAGTAGCCTGCACAATAGGTCTCAGGAAGGCATCCGCAAATTTAGACAACGGTTCCAGAATCGATGAGATACCGGAAACAATGGGGCGACCCGGAGGATTATCAAGGTTTTTGTGCACCTTGGGTATGGTGTAAAAATAAGGAGTCCGTGGGTTCTTCTGTATCAGAAACTCCGACTCTTTTTTGGTAATCCAATCATGGGCCAGTGCCTCTTCCACCATACCTCCTATTTGAACTCTCAGTGATTCAGTTGGATTTTCAGTGAGGATCTGATAGTTCCTATTATCAGAAAGGAGCCTCCTACATTCTTTGTCGTAGGCTAAGGTGGTTTGGATAACTACTGCGCCACCCTTATCCGCGGGTTTTATAATCAAGTTTTTATTCATCCTCAACTCCTTGATGGCCTCATTCTCCATTCTCGACATGTTCTGAAAAACCCTCTGTTTATTTTCAAGACATTTTAATTCTTGCATTATGGCTTTTTCGAAGGCCAGGACCTCGACCGGGAGTTGATTATCCAACGGTGTGAAATAGGATCTCGGTTTTAAACCGGTGTCAGAGGTCTCAGTGGATAGTTCCCTATCTTTGAAAAAAGCCCGCAGTGTACTGGGGTGAATATATGACATTGTTCTACATTCTGTCCATCAACTGTGTTTTTTGCAATTTTCACCCCAAGTGGGCTGGGTATGCTCAGACGTGAGTCCCAGGCTCTCCACACCACTGGAGTCAAGCTTTCCAGGCTGATGAAGACTGATAGCCAGAAACCGGTCCTTGGATGCTTGATTCCGGTCTGGGAAAGACATGGCTTGGTAGTTCGCACTGGACTGTTCCCATGAGGCACAGGGTCAGAGCTGATTTGCATATAGCCAGTGTCTAACCCAGGGTGGTGTGGAGTGCAAAAAAACGATGGATTTAGGCCCAGATCCTTGTACTGGTGTGAATGTATGACATTGTTCTTCATTCTGTCCATCAACTGTGTTTTTTGCAATTTTCACCCCGAGTGGGCTGGTTATGCTCAGACGTGAGTCCGAGCCTCTCCAAACCACTGGAGTCAAGCTATCCAGGCTGATGAAGGCTGATAGCCAGAAACCGATCGTTGGATGCTTGATTCCGGTCTGGGAAAGACATGGCTTGGTAGTTCGGACTGAACTGTTCCCATGAGGCACAGGGTCAGAGCTGATTTGCATATAGCCAGTGTCTAACCCAGGGTGGTGTGGAGTGCAAAAAAACGATGGATTTAGGCCCAGATCCTTGTACTGGGGTGAATGTATGACATTGTTCTACATTCTGACCATCAACTGTGTTTTTTGCAATTTTCACCCCGAGTGGGCTGGGTATGCTCAGACGTGAGTCCCAGGCTCTCCACACCACTGGAGTCAAGCTATCCAGGCTGATGAAGGCTGATAGCCATAAACCAGTCCTTGGATGCTTGATTCCGGTCTGGGAAAGACATGGCTTGGTAGTTCGTACTGGACTGTTCCCATGAGGCACAGTGTCAGAGCTGATTTGCATATAGCCAGAGTCTAACCCAGGGTGGTGTGGAGTGCAAAAAAACGATGGATTTAGGCCCAGATCCTTGTACTGGGGTGAATGTATGACATTGTTCTACATTCTGACCATCAACTGTGTTTTTTGCAATTTTCACCCCGAGTGGGCTGGGTATGCTCAGACGTGAGTCCCAGGTTCTCCACACCACTGGAGTCAAGCTATCCAGGCTGATGAAGGCTGATAGCCATAAACCAGTCCTTGGATGCTTGATTCCGGTCTGGGAAAGACATGGCTTGGTAGTTCGTACTGGACTGTTCCCATGAGGCACAGTGTCAGAGCTGATTTGCATATAGCCAGTGTCTAACCCAGGGTGGTGTGGAGTGCAAAAAAAACGATGGATTTAGGCCCAGATCCTTGTACTGGGATGAATGTATGACATTTTTCTACATTCTGTCCATCAACGGTGTTTTTTGCGATTGTCACCCCGAGTGGGCTGGGTATGCTCAGACGTGAGTCCCAGGCTCTCCACAGCACTGGAGTCAAGCTATCCAGGCTGATGAAGGCTGATAGCCAGAAACCGGCCCTAGGATGCTTGATTCCGGTCTGGGAAAGACATGGCTTGGTAGTTTGGACTGGACTGTTCCCATGAGGGACAGGGTCAAAGCTGATTTGCATATAGCCAGTGTCTAACCCAGGGTGGTGTGGAGTGCAAAAAAACGATGGATTTAGGCCCAGATCCTTGTACTGGGGTGAATGTATGACATTGTTCTACATTCTGTCCATCAACTGTGTTTTTTGCAATTTTCACCCCGAGTGGGCTGGGTATGCTCAGATGTGAGTCCGAGGCTCTCCAAACCACTGGAGTCAAGCTATCCGGGCTGATGAAGGCTGATAGCCAGAAACCGGTCCTTGGATGCTTGATTCTGGTCTGGGAAAGATATGGCTTGGTAGTTTGGACTGGACTGTTCCCATGAGGCACAGGGTCAGAGCTGATTTGCATATAGCCAGTGTCTAACCCAGGGTGGTGTGGAGTGAAAAAAACGATGGATTTAGGCCCAGATCCTTGTACTGGGGTGAATATATGACATTGTTCTACATTCTGTCCATCAACTGTGTTTTTTGCAATTTTCACCCCAAGTGGGCTGGGTATGCTCAGACGTGAGTCCCAGGCTCTCCACACCACTGGAGTCAAGCTTTCCAGGCTGATGAAGGCTGATAGCCAGAAACCGGTCCTTGGATGCTTGATTCCGGTCTGGGAAAGACATGGCTTGGTAGTTCAGACTGGACTGTTCCCATGAGGCACAGGGTCAGAGCTGATTTGCATATAGCCAGTGTCTAACCCAGGGTGGTGTGGAGTGCAAAAAAACGATGGATTTAGGCCCAGATCCTTGTACTGGTGTGAATGTATGACATTGTTCTTCATTCTGTCCATCAACTGTGTCTTTTGCAATTTTCACCCCGAGTGGGCTGGTTATGCTCAGACGTGAGTCCGAGCCTCTCCAAACCACTGGAGTCAAGCTATCCAGGCTGATGAAGGCTGATAGCCAGAAACCGATCGTTGGATGCTTGATTCCGGTCTGGGAAAGACATGGCTTGGTAGTTCGGACTGAACTGTTCCCATGAGGCACAGGGTCAGAGCTGATTTGCATATAGCCAGTGTCTAACCCAGGGTGGTGTGGAGTGCAAAAAAACGATGGATTTAGGCCCAGATCCTTGTACTGGGGTGAATGTATCACATTGTTCTACATTCTGACCATCAACTGTGTTTTTTTGCAATTTTCACCCCGAGTGGGCTGGGTATGCTCAGACGTGAGTCCCAGGCTCTCCACACCACTGGAGTCAAGCTATCCAGGCTGATGAAGGCTGATAGCCATAAACCAGTCCTTGGATGCTTGATTCCGGTCTGGGAAAGACATGGCTTGGTAGTTCGGACTGGACTGTTCCCAAGAGGCACAGTGTCAGAGCTGATTTGCATATAGCCAGTGTCTAACCCAGGGTGGTGTGGAGTGCAAAAAAACGATGGATTTAGGCCCAGATCCTTGTATTGGGGTGAATGTATGACATTTTTCTACATTCTGTCCATCAACGGTGTTTTTTGCGATTGTCACCCCGAGAGGGCTGGGTATGCTCAGACGTGAGTCCCAGGCTCTCCACACCACTGGAGTCAAGCTATCCAGGCTGATGAAGGCTGATAGCCAGAAACCGGCCCTAGGATGCTTGATTCCGGTCTGGGAAAGACATGGCTTGGTAGTTTGGACTGGACTGCTCCCATGAGGCACAGGGTCAAAGCTGATTTGCATATAGCCAGTGTCTAACCCAGGGTGGTGTGGAGTGCAAAAAAACGATGGATTTAGGCCCAGATCCTTGTACTGGGGTGAATGTATGACATTGTTCTACATTCTGTCCATCAACTGTGTTTTTTGCAATTTTCACCCCGAGTGGGCTGGGTATGCTCAGATGTGAGTCCGAGGCTCTCCAAACCACTGGAGTCAAGCTATCCGGGCTGATGAAGGCTGATAGTCAGAAACCGGTCCTTGGATGCTTGATTCCGGTCTGGGAAAGCTATGGCTTGGTAGTTCGGACTGTACTGTTCCCATGAGGCACAGGGTCAGAGCTGATTTGCATATAGCCAGTGTCTAACCCAGGGTGGTGTGGAGTGCAAAAAAACGATGGATTTAGGCCCAGATCCTTGTACAGGTGTGAATGTATGACATTGTTCTACATTCTGTCCATCAACTGTGTTTTTTGCAATTTTCACCCCGAGTGGGCTGGGTATGCTTCGCGCTTTGCTCCACATTTGTTTTTAATTATTCCCGTTTTGTATCTCTGTTTATTTGCTTTGGTTTACCCTGTTCTTAATCGCCCTCCTACCTGCACTCTAATCGTTGAGCACCGCCGCTTGGGCGGGTCCGGGGTCTTTGTGGGGGGAAGTTATGGCGCCGCCATTTTGGAACGGGTTGTCTGGTTTAGCAGGAGCCACTCCCTACGTGCGCTCAGTGCGCAGGTGCCGGCGAGGGACGTCTATTTGAAGCTCCTTCCTAGCGCAGCGGGATCGCGCAGCGGGCGTGTCCTCGCGTGGCCGGAGTCGTGCCTGAGTCCTGCCCGTCTGCGCCCGTCCGCGCTAGGGACGCGCAGGGCTCAGGCCAGACCGTGCTGGTTTGGAGAGTGGGCTCTCTTGCCCTGCCATGTTGGTGTATTCCAGTGATACCTTGCGGGATATTGGACTTCTGACTGTAAGTTGTCGTCTTCCCCTTATACACCCTTTAGCTGGCCCCTATCATTGCGCTTGCTGCGGGTGGACTTTGGATCCCCCTACTTCAATCCGACATGCAAACCTTGCGGCTGCTCTTCGTAGCAATCGCCCTGAGCATGCCCTCCGCATCTTCAGTCTCAATGCCCGGTCTCTGGTGTTACATCATCAGGCCGTGTTTGACCTGTTACAGGATGAGGCCCCGGACATTGTGGCCATCACAGAGACGTGGCTGAAGGATGACGATGCGGCTATTATCAATCTGGCATTCCCCTCTGACTTTACTGTCTTTACCCTTAATCAATCTACTAGGGGAGGGGGCATTGCTCTCGCTATCCGATCCAGCTTTACTTGTAGCTGGTCGGGTTTGACCATTGCGGGGTGTGAAAGTGCGGTGTTTAAGATTCTAGTCACCCCACATTTTTCACTCTCGGGGATGGTGGTTTATCGTCCCCCTGGGAGCGAAGTGGCGTTTAGAGCTGCCTTCCCCGATGTGGTCAGCTCCTTGGCGGTAGGTTGTCCCAATTTTTCTATCTTGGGTGACCTTAACTTACATTTCGATAAACCTAACATCCCTTCGGTTTGTGGTATTCTGGCGGATTTGGAGGCCCTTCAGCTTGTGCAATTGGTTCGACAGTCTACTCATACTGGTGGCCACATTCTAGATCCTTTTTTCACCAATTTGGTAGATGCTTCTGTTACCGCCGTTTCTCCCCTTGGCTGGACAGACCACTCTTTGGTTGCCATTGTACCCCCTTGCCGGGTAGGATTATCACCCCCCCTGTAAAGTTGGTCGCGAGGCGGCATTGGAGTAAACTACGGCTGGAAGACCTACATCGTGTCCTCGCCGCGGAGCCATTAGAACCTTTTGCAACTGTTGATACAGGATACGATGGGTTCTGTGTTTGGATCTCCAAGGCGCTTGACTCCCTTATTCCAATCACCGCTTGCAAAACCAGCTCGAGGGACGCAAGTCCGTGGTACGATGGTGCCCTTCGTACACTCAAGGGTAGCTGCAGGCGTGCAGAGAGGGCTTGGCGGAAGGCGTACGATATTGGGAAAAAAGCTATTTATCTCGCTTCCGTCAAAATTTACCATCGGGCTGTTTGCCAAGCTCGGGCAGCTTATTACACTGCTGAAGTTTGCAACAGCTCCAATCCCTCCAAAACCATCTTCAAACTGATGAAGGATCTTTTAGCAAAACGAACCGGTGCCCCGACGACTGGCTCCACTAGTCACTGTGAGGCCCTTGCTCTGTTTTTTCTGGAAAAGGTCGAAAACATCTATAAGACGTTCCCCTTTATAGGGCCTCCAGTTGAGTCTCCGATTAACATCTATGGAGATACCGTTTTGCACGAGCTGCCCCCGTTGACATCTGCAGGGTTTGACCTCCTGGCGCAGCAGGTTAAGTCTGGGTCCCCCGCTGATCCGCTCAGCTCAACTCTCTTTAGAGATCAGTCGTTTGTGGGTCGGGCCGTGATACACTCCTTGATCAACATCTCGTTGGAGTCCGGCACGGTACCCGCTAGCTGGAAGCGGGCGGTGGTTTCTCCCATCTTAAAGAAACCTTCTTTGGACCCAGATAAACCTGAAAAACTATCGGCCTATCTCCCTGCTCCCTTGGCCGACTAAAGTGTTGGAGGCCCATGTCAACAAAGCTCTTTCGGCCCACCTCATCCATGCTAACATCTTGGATCCCACCCAGAACGGGTTCCGTGCTGGCCACAGCACGGAGACCGCCCTTCTCTCCATGGCTGAACATCTTCGCACGGTGATGGATGCGGGGCAGACTGCGGCGCTCGTTTTATTAGATCTGAGCGCCGCGTTTGATACTGTCTCTCATTCCATCCTGTTGCATCGCCTGGAGGAGATTGGGCTGGGTGGCCCCGCCCTCCAGTGGTTCCGATCCTTCCTTGACGATCGTTGCTTTAGCGTTGCCGTGCCACCGTTCCAGTCCCAATTCCATCCCCTGAGACAGGGGGTGCCGCAAGGCTCCTCGCTGAGTCCCACGTTGTTCAATCTATACGTGAGACCGCTGGCTGAGGTCGTAAAGCAATGGGACATGACCATGGTCTCATATGCTGACGACACTCAGCTAGCGGTTACGATCAGCGGGGATCCGGACCGGGATGCCCCCAGGTTTCAGAGTGGACTTAGGGCGGTGGCAAGCTGGATGAAGAACAACTGTCTCCAGCTCAACGCTAAGAAGACAGAGATCATGATCGTCGGTAGGAGGGCGGAACTATGGGGGGACAGGTGGTGGCCTGCGGAGCTGGGGCCGGCCCCCCTTCCGGTCACTGAACTAAAGAACTTGGGAGTATGGATGGACCCTGCTCTTACTTTCGTGGTCCACTCAAAGAAAACCGCGGCCTGTTGCTTCGGCATCTTACGGTCGCTGCGTCCCATTTTGAAGTTCTTTGACCATCGTACCAGGCAGCTGATAGTCCAGGCTACTGTGTTGTCCCGCCTGGACTACGCAAGCTCTCTCCTGGTAGGCTCCAATCTGGCCGAGGTTACCCGCCTCCAACGCGTTCAGAACGCTGCGGCGAGAGCCATAGTTGGCCTACCCCGATCAAGCTCTGTCTCCGGCACATTGAGATCTCTGCATTGGCTGCCTGTTAGGGCAAGAATCCAGTTCAAAGTGCTGTGTTTGGCGTTCAAGATTTTGAGGGGAGGGGGTCCCCAAATTCTTGCGGACCTTTTGTCCTGGTATGTGCCTACCCGTTCCTTGAGATCTTTTGGCCAAGCACTTACTGTGATCCCTCGATACAGGTTGTGTCGGGTTGGTGGCTGATCCTTCCGGGTCAGAGCAGCCCAGCTCTGGAACTCTCTTCCGGTAGAGTTGCGGTTACTAGATGACCTTTTAGCTTTTCGTAAAGCTTTAAAAACTTTTTTGTTTTAATAAATCAGCTATCTGTTTCTTCATCTGTTGTGTTTCCCTGTAGGTGTTGCATACTACCTGACATGCGCCAGGACGCCCCTTAGCTGGGGCAGCTGTGCGCAAATGTATGTAACATAACATAACATAACATAACGTGGGTTCCAGGCTCTCACACCACTGGAGTCAAGCTATCCAGGCTGATGAAGGCTGATAGCCAGAAACCGGTCCTTGGATGCTTGATTCCGGTCTGGGAAAGACATGGCTTGGTAGTTCGGACTGGACTGTTCCCATGAGGCTCAGGGTCAGAACTGATTTGCATATAGCCAGTGTCTAACCCAGGGTGGTGTGGAGTGCAAAAAAACGATGGATTTAGGGGAGAGGGGTTGGCCTAACGGCTAAGGCGCTCGACCTCGGACCTGGGGATCTGGGTTCGAGTCTCGGTAACGACGCCAAAACCCCCCTGTGATTCTGGGCAAATCACGTAATCTCCCCGTGCCTAAAATGAAAGTATGTCCTCATGTAACGTAACTGGTGCTATGTAAAGCGCTCTGATAACTGATTCGGTTCGGTTCTAGTTCGCGCTATATAAAACTCTGCAAAAAAAAAAAAAAACTGATTTGCATATAGCCAGTGTCTAAACCAGGGTGGTGTGGAGTGCAAAAAAATGATGGATTTAGGCCCAGATCCTTGTACTGGGGTGAATGTATGACATTGTTCTACATTCTGTCCATCAACTGTGTTTTTTGCAATTTTCACCCTGAGTGGGCTGGGTATGCTCAGACGTGAGTCCCAGGCTCTCCACACCACTGGAGTCAAGCTATCCAGGCTGATGAAGGCTGATAGCCATAAACCAGTCCTTGCATGCTTGATTCCGGTCTGGGAAAGACATGGCTTGGTAGTTCAGACTGTACTGTTCCCATGAGGCACAGGGTCAGAGCTGATTTGCAAATAGCCAGTGTCTAACCCAGGGTGGTGTGGAGTGCAAAAAAAAGATGGATTTAGGCCCAGATCCTTGTACTGGGGTGAATGTATGACATTTTTCTACATTCTGTTCATCAACTGTGTTTTTTGCAATTGTCACCCCGAGTGGGCTGGGTATGCTCAGACGTGAGTCCCAGGCTCTCCACACCACTTGAGTCAAGCTATCCAGGCTGATGAAGGCTGATAGCCAGAAACCGGTCCTTGGATGCTTGATTCCGGTCTGGGAAAGACATGGCTTGGTAGTTCGGACTGGACTGTTCCCATGAGGCACAGGGTCAGAGCTGATTTGCATATAGCCAGTGTCTAACCCAGAGTGGTGTGGAGTGCAAAAAAACGATGGATTTAGGCCCAGATCCTTGTACTGGTGTGAATGTATGACATTGTTCTACATTCTGTCCATCAACTGTGTTTTTTGCAATTTTCACCCCAAGTGTGCTGGGTATGCTCAGACGTGAGTCCGAGGCTCTCCAAACCACTGGAGTCAAGCTATCCAGGCTGATGAAGGCTGATAGCCAGAAACCGGTCCTTGGATGCTTGATTCCGGTCTGGGAAAGACATGGCTTGGTAGTTCGGACTGGACTGTTCCCATGAGGCACAGGGTCAGAGCTGATTTGCATATAGCCAGTGTCTAACCCAGGGTGGTGTGGAGTGCAAAAAACGATGGATTTAGGCCCAGATCCTTGTACTGGGGTGAATGTATGACATTGTTCTACATTCTGTCCATCAACTGTGTTTTTTGCAATTTTCACCCCAAGTGGGCTGGGTATGCTCAGACGTGAGTCCCAGGCTCTCCACACCACTGGAGTCAAGCTTTCCAGGCTGATGAAGGCTGATAGCCAGAAACCGGTCCTTGGATGCTTGATTCCGGTCTGGGAACGACATGGCTTGGTAGTTCGGACTGGACTGTTCCCATGAGGCACAGGGTCAGAGCTGATTTGCATATAGCCAGTGTCTAACCCAGGGTGGTGTGGAGTGCAAAAAAACGATGGATTTAGGCCCAGATCCTTGTACTGGTGTGAATGTATGACATTGTTCTACATTCTGTCCATCAACTGTGTTTTTTGCAATTTTCACCCCGAGTGGGCTGGTTATGCTCAGACGTGAGTCCGAGCCTCTCCTAACCACTGGAGTCAAGCTATCCAGGATGATGAAGGCTGATAGCCAGAAACCGATCGTTGGATGCTTGATTCCGGTCTGGGAAAGACATGGCTTGGTAGTTCGGACTGAACTGTTCCCATGAGGCACAGGGTCAGAGCTGATTTGCATATAGCCAGTGTCTAACCCAGGGTGGTGTGGAGTGCAAAAAAATGATGGATTTAGGCCCAGTTCCTTGTACTGGAGTGAATGTATGACATTGTTCTACATTCTGAGCATCAACTGTGTTTTTTGCAATTTTCACCCCGAGTGGGCTGGGTATGCTCAGATGTGAGTCCCAGGCTCTCCACACCACTGGAGTCAAGCTATCCAGGCTGATGAAGGCTGATAGCCATAAACCAGTCCTTGGATGCTTGATTCCGGTCTGGGAAAGACATGGCTTGGTAGTTCGGACTGGACTGTTCCCATGAGGCACAGTGTCAGAGCTGATTTGCATATAGCCAGTGTCTAACCCAGGGTGGTGTGGAGTGCAAAAAAACGATGGATTTAGGCCCAGATCCTTGTACTGGGGTGAATGTATGACATTTTTCTACATTCTGTCCATCAACGGTGTTTTTTGCGATTGTCACCCCGAGTGGGCTGGGTATGCTCAGACGTGAGTCCCAGGCTCTCCACACCACTGGAGTCAAGCTATCCAGGCTGATGAAGGCTGATAGCCAGAAACCGGCCCTAGGATGCTTGATTCCAGTCTGGGAAAGACATGGCTTGGTAGTTCGGACTGGACTGTTCCCATGAGGCACAGGGTCAGAGCTGATTTGCATATAGCCAGTGTCTAACCCAGGGTGGTGTGGAGTGCAAAAAAACGATGGATTTAGGCCCAGATCCTTGTACTGGGTTGAATGTATGACATTGTTCTACATTCTGTCCATCAACTGTGTTTTTTGCAATTTTCACCCCGAGTGGGCTGGGTATGCTCGGATGTGAGTCCGAGGCTCTCCAAACCACTGGAGTCAAGCTATCCGGGCTGATGAAGGCTGATAGCCAGAAACCGGTCCTTGGATGCTTGATTCCGGTCTGGGAAAGATATGGCTTGGTAGTTCGGACTGGACTGTTCCCATGAGGCACAGGGTCAGAGCTGATTTGCATATAGCCAGTGTCTAACCCTGGGAGGTGTGGAGTGCAAAAAACGATGGATTTAGGCCCAGATCCTTGTACTGGGGTAAATGTATGACATTGTTCTACATTCTGTCCATCAACTGTGTTTTTTGCAATTTTCACCCCAAGTGGGCTGGGTATGCTCAGACGTGAGTCCCAGGCTCTCCACACCACTGGAGTCAAGCTTTCCAGGCTGATGAAGGCTGATAGCCAGAAACCGGTCCTTGGATGCTTGATTCCGGTCTGGGAAAGACATGGCTTGGTAGTTCAGACTGGACTGTTCCCATGAGGCACAGGGTCAGAGCTGATTTGCATATAGCCAGTGTCTAACCCAGGGTGGTGTGGAGTGCAAAAAAACGATGGATTTAGGCCCAGATCCTTGTACTGGTGTGAATGTATGACATTGTTCTACATTCTGTCCATAAACTGTGTTTTTTGCAATTTTCACCCCGAGTGGGCTGGTTATGCTCAGACGTGAGTCCGAGGCTCTCCAAACCACTGGAGTCAAGCTATCCAGGCTGATGAAGGCTGATAGCCAGAAACCAGTCGTTGGATGCTTGATTCCGGTCTGGGAAAGACATGTCTTGGTAGTTCGGACTGGACTATTCCCATGAGGCACAGGGTCAGAGCTTATTTGCATATAGCCAGTGTCTAACCCAGGGTGGTGTGGAGTGCAAAAAAACGATGGATTTAGGCCCAGATCCTTGTACTGGGGTGAATGTATGACATTGTTCTACATTCTGACCATCAACTGTGTTTTTTGCAATTTTCACCCCGAGTGGGCTGGGTATGCTCAGACGTGAGTTCCAGGCTCTCACACCACTGGAGTCAAGCTATCCAGGCTGATGAAGGCTGATAGCCAGAAACCGGTCCTTGGATGCTTGATTCCGGTCTGGGAAAGACATGGCTTGGTAGTTCGGACTGGACTGTTCCCATGAGGCTCAGGGTCAGAACTGATTTGCATATAGCCAGTGTCTAACCCAGGGTGGTGTGGAGTGCAAAAAAATGATGGATTTAGGGGCGAGGGGTTGGCCTAACGGCTAAGGCGCTCGAGCTCGGACCTGGGGATCTGGGTTTGAGTCTCGGTAACGACGCCAAAACCCCCCTGTGATTCTGGGCAAATCACTTAATCTCCCCGTGCTTAAAATGAAAGTGTGTCCTCATGTAACATAACTGGTGCTATGTAAAGCGCTCTGATAACTGATTCGGTTCGGTTCTAGTTCGCGCTATTTAAAACTCTGCAAAAAAAAAACCAACTGATTTGCATATAGCCAGTGTCTAACCCAGGGTGGTGTGGAGTGCAAAAAAACGATGGATTTAGGCCCAGATCCTTGTACTGGTGTGAATGTATGACATTGTTCTACATTCTGTCCATCAACTGTGTTTTTTGCAATTTTCACCCAGAGTGGGCTGGGTATGCTCAGACGTGAGTCCCAGGCTCTCCACACCACTGGAGTCAAGCTTTCCAGGCTGATGAAGGCTGATAGCCAGAAACCGGTCCTTGGATGCTTGATTCCGGTCTGGGAACGACATGGCTTGGTAGTTCGGACTGGACTGTTCCAATGAGGCACAGGGTCAGAGCTGATTTGCATATAGCCAGTGTCTAAGCCAGGGTGGTGTGGAGTGCAAAAAAACGATGGATTTAGGCCCAGATCCTTGTACTGGTGTGAATGTATGACATTGTTCTACATTCTGTCCATCAACTGTGTTTTTTGCAATTTTCACCCCGAGTGGGCTGGTTATGCTCAGACGTGAGTCCGAGCCTCTCCTAACCACTGGAGTCAAGCTATCCAGGATGATGAAGGCTGATAGCCAGAAACCGATCGTTGGATGCTTGATTCCGGTCTGGGAAAGACATGGCTTGGTAGTTCGGACTGAACTGTTCCCATGAGGCACAGGGTCAGAGCTGATTTGCATATAGCCAGTGTCTAACCCAGGGTGGTGTGGAGTGCAAAAAAATGATGGATTTAGGCCCAGTTCCTTGTACTGGAGTGAATGTATGACATTGTTCTACATTCTGAGCATCAACTGTGTTTTTTGCAATTTTCACCCCGAGTGGGCTGGGTATGCTCAGATGTGAGTCCCAGGCTCTCCACACCACTGGAGTCAAGCTATCCAGGCTGATGAAGGCTGATAGCCATAAACCAGTCCTTGCATGCTTGATTCCGGTCTGGGAAAGACATGGCTTGGTAGTTCAGACTGTACTGTTCCCATGAGGCACAGGGTCAGAGCTGATTTGCAAATAGCCAGTGTCTAACCCAGGGTGGTGTGGAGTGCAAAAAAAAGATGGATTTAGGCCCGGATCCTTGTACTGGGGTGAATGTATGACATTTTTCTACATTCTGTTCATCAACTGTGTTTTTTGCAATTGTCACCCCGAGTGGGCTGGGTATGCTCAGACGTGAGTCCCAGGCTCTCCACACCACTTGAGTCAAGCTATCCAGGCTGATGAAGGCTGATAGCCAGAAACCGGTCCTTGGATGCTTGATTCCGGTCTGGGAAAGACATGGCTTGGTAGTTCGGACTGGACTGTTCCCATGAGGCACAGGGTCAGAGCTGATTTGCATATAGCCAGTGTCTAACCCAGAGTGGTGTGGAGTGCAAAAAAACGATGGATTTAGGCCCAGATCCTTGTACTGGTGTGAATGTATGACATTGTTCTACATTCTGTCCATCAACTGTGTTTTTTGCAATTTTCACCCCAAGTGTGCTGGGTATGCTCAGACGTGAGTCCGAGGCTCTCCAAACCACTGGAGTCAAGCTATCCAGGCTGATGAAGGCTGATAGCCAGAAACCGGTCCTTGGATGCTTGATTCCGGTCTGGGAAAGACATGGCTTTGTAGTTCGGACTGGACTGTTCCCATGAGGCACAGGGTCAGAGCTGATTTGCATATAGCCAGTGTCTAACCCAGGGTGGTGTGGAGTGCAAAAAACGATGGATTTAGGCCCAGATCCTTGTACTGGGGTGAATGTATGACATTGTTCTACATTCTGTCCATCAACTGTGTTTTTTGCAATTTTCACCCCAAGTGGGCTGGGTATGCTCAGACGTGAGTCCCAGGCTCTCCACACCACTGGAGTCAAGCTTTCCAGGCTGATGAAGGCTGATAGCCAGAAACCGGTCCTTGGATGCTTGATTCCGGTCTGGGAACGACATGGCTTGGTAGTTCGGACTGGACTGTTCCCATGAGGCACAGGGTCAGAGCTGATTTGCATATAGCCAGTGTCTAACCCAGGGTGGTGTGGAGTGCAAAAAAACGATGGATTTAGGCCCAGATCCTTGTACTGGTGTGAATGTATGACATTGTTCTACATTCTGTCCATCAACTGTGTTTTTTGCAATTTTCACCCCGAGTGGGCTGGTTATGCTCAGACGTGAGTCCGAGCCTCTCCTAACCACTGGAGTCAAGCTATCCAGGATGATGAAGGCTGATAGCCAGAAACCGATCGTTGGATGCTTGATTCCGGTCTGGGAAAGACATGGCTTGGTAGTTCGGACTGAACTGTTCCCATGAGGCACAGGGTCAGAGCTGATTTGCATATAGCCAGTGTCTAACCCAGGGTGGTGTGGAGTGCAAAAAAATGATGGATTTAGGCCCAGTTCCTTGTACTGGAGTGAATGTATGACATTGTTCTACATTCTGAGCATCAACTGTGTTTTTTGCAATTTTCTCCCCGAGTGGGCTGGGTATGCTCAGATGTGAGTCCCAGGCTCTCCACACCACTGGAGTCAAGCTATCCAGGCTGATGAAGGCTGATAGCCATAAACCAGTCCTTGGATGCTTGATTCCGGTCTGGGAAAGACATGGCTTGGTAGTTCGGACTGGACTGTTCCCATGAGGCACAGTGTCAGAGCTGATTTGCATATAGCCAGTGTCTAACCCAGGGTGGTGTGCAGTGCAAAAAATCGATGGATTTAGGCCCAGATCCTTGTACTGGGGTGAATGTATGACATTTTTCTACATTCTGTCCATCAACGTTGTTTTTTGCGATTGTCACCCCGAGTGGGCTGGGTATGCTCAGACGTGAGTCCCAGGCTCTCCACACCACTGGAGTCAAGCTATCCAGGCTGATGAAGGATGATAGCCAGAAACCGGCCCTAGGATGCTTGATTCCAGTCTGGGAAAGACATGGCTTGGTAGTTCGGACTGGACTGTTCCCATGAGGCACAGGGTCAGAGCTGATTTGCATATAGCCAGTGTCTAACCCAGGGTGGTGTGGAGTGCAAAAAAACGATGGATTTAGGCCCAGATCCTTGTACTGGGTTGAATGTATGACATTGTTCTACATTCTGTCCATCAACTGTGTTTTTTGCAATTTTCACCCCGAGTGGGCTGGGTATGCTCGGATGTGAGTCCGAGGCTCTCCAAACCACTGGAGTCAAGCTATCCGGGCTGATGAAGGCTGATAGCCAGAAACCGGTCCTTGGATGCTTGATTCCGGTCTGGGAAAGATATGGCTTGGTAGTTCGGACTGGACTGTTCCCATGAGGCACAGGGTCAGAGCTGATTTGCATATAGCCAGTGTCTAACCCAGGGAGGTGTGGAGTGCAAAAAACGATGGATTTAGGCCCAGATCCTTGTACTGGGGTAAATGTATGACATTGTTCTACATTCTGTCCATCAACTGTGTTTTTTGCAATTTTCACCCCAAGTGGGCTGGGTATGCTCAGACGTGAGTCCCAGGCTCTCCACACCACTGGAGTCAAGCTTTCCAGGCTGATGAAGGCTGATAGCCAGAAACCGGTCCTTGGATGCTTGATTCCGGTCTGGGAAAGACATGGCTTGGTAGTTCAGACTGGACTGTTCCCATGAGGCACAGGGTCAGAGCTGATTTGCATATAGCCAGTGTCTAACCCAGGGTGGTGTGGAGTGCAAAAAAACGATGGATTTAGGCCCAGATCCTTGTACTGGTGTGAATGTATGACATTGTTCTACATTCTGTCCATAAACTGTGTTTTTTGCAATTTTCACCCCGAGTGGGCTGGTTATGCTCAGACGTGAGTCCGAGGCTCTCCAAACCACTGGAGTCAAGCTATCCAGGCTGATGAAGGCTGATAGCCAGAAACCAGTCGTTGGATGCTTGATTCCGGTCTGGGAAAGACATGTCTTGGTAGTTCGGACTGGACTATTCCCATGAGGCACAGGGTCAGAGCTTATTTGCATATAGCCAGTGTCTAACCCAGGGTGGTGTGGAGTGCAAAAAAACGATGGATTTAGGCCCAGATCCTTGTACTGGGGTGAATGTATGACATTGTTCTACATTCTGACCATCAACTGTGTTTTTTGCAATTTTCACCCCGAGTGGGCTGGGTATGCTCAGACGTGAGTTCCAGGCTCTCACACCACTGGAGTCAAGCTATCCAGGCTGATGAAGGCTGATAGCCAGAAACCGGTCCTTGGATGCTTGATTCCGGTCTGGGAAAGACATGGCTTGGTAGTTCGGACTGGACTGTTCCCATGAGGCTCAGGGTCAGAACTGATTTGCATATAGCCAGTGTCTAACCCAGGGTGGTGTGGAGTGCAAAAAAACGATGGATTTAGGGGCGAGGGGTTGGCCTAACGGCTAAGGCGCTCGACCTCGGACCTGGGGATCTGGGTTTGAGTCTCGGTAACGACGCCAAAACCCCCCTGTGATTCTGGGCAAATCACTTAATCTCCCCGTGCTTAAAATGAAAGTGTGTCCTCATGTAACATAACTGGTGCTATGTAAAGCGCTCTGATAACTGATTCGGTTTGGTTCTAGTTCGCGCTATTTAAAACTCTGCAAAAAAAAAACCAACTGATTTGCATATAGCCAGTGTCTAACCCAGGGTGGTGTGGAGTGCAAAAAAACGATGGATTTAGGCCCAGATCCTTGTACTGGTGTGAATGTATGACATTGTTCTACATTCTGTCCATCAACTGTGTTTTTTGCAATTTTCACCCCAAGTGGGCTGGGTATGCTCAGACGTGAGTCCCAGGCTCTCCACACCACTGGAGTCAAGCTTTCCAGGCTGATGAAGGCTGATAGCCAGAAACCGGTCCTTGGATGCTTGATTCCGGTCTGGGAACGACATGGCTTGGTAGTTCGGACTGGACTGTTCCAATGAGGCACAGGGTCAGAGCTGATTTGCATATAGCCAGTGTCTAACCCAGGGTGGTGTGGAGTGCAAAAAAACGATGGATTTAGGCCCAGATCCTTGTACTGGTGTGAATGTATGACATTGTTCTACATTCTGTCCATCAACTGTGTTTTTTGCAATTTTCACCCCGAGTGGGCTGGTTATGCTCAGACGTGAGTCCGAGCCTCTCCTAACCACTGGAGTCAAGCTATCCAGGATGATGAAGGCTGATAGCCAGAAACCGATCGTTGGATGCTTGATTCCGGTCTGGGAAAGACATGGCTTGGTAGTTCGGACTGAACTGTTCCCATGAGGCACAGGGTCAGAGCTGATTTGCATATAGCCAGTGTCTAACCCAGGGTGGTGTGGAGTGCAAAAAAATGATGGATTTAGGCCCAGTTCCTTGTACTGGAGTGAATGTATGACATTGTTCTACATTCTGAGCATCAACTGTGTTTTTTGCAATTTTCACCCCGAGTGGGCTGGGTATGCTCAGATGTGAGTCCCAGGCTCTCCACACCACTGGAGTCAAGCTATCCAGGCTGATGAAGGCTGATAGCCATAAACCAGTCCTTGGATGCTTGATTCCGGTCTGGGAAAGACATGGCTTGGTAGTTCGGACTGGACTGTTCCCATGAGGCACAGTGTCAGAGCTGATTTGCATTTAGCCAGTGTCTAACCCAGGGTGGTGTGGAGTGCAAAAAAACGATGGATTTAGGCCCAGATCCTTGTACTGGGGTGAATGTATGACATTTTTCTACATTCTGTCCATCAACGGTGTTTTTTGCGATTGTCACCCCGGGTGGGCTGGGTATGCTCAGACGTGAGTCCCAGGCTCTCCACACCACTGGAGTCAAGCTATCCAGGCTGATGAAGGCTGATAGCCAGAAACCGGCCCTAGGATGCTTGATTCCAGTCTGGGAAAGACATGGCTTGGTAGTTCGGACTGGACTGTTCCCATGAGGCACAGGGTCAGAGCTGATTTGCATATAGCCAGTGTCTAACCCAGGGTGGTGTGGAGTGCAAAAAAACGATGGATTTAGGCCCAGATCCTTGTACTGGGTTGAATGTATGACATTGTTCTACATTCTGTCCATCAACTGTGTTTTTTGCAATTTTCACCCCGAGTGGGCTGGGTATGCTCGGATGTGAGTCCGAGGCTCTCCAAACCACTGGAGTCAAGCTATCCGGGCTGATGAAGGCTGATAGCCAGAAACCGGTCCTTGGATGCTTGATTCCGGTCTGGGAAAGATATGGCTTGGTAGTTCGGACTGGACTGTTCCCATGAGGCACAGGGTCAGAGCTGATTTGCATATAGCCAGTGTCTAACCCAGGGAGGTGTGGAGTGCAAAAAACGATGGATTTAGGCCCAGATCCTTGTACTGGGGTAAATGTATGACATTGTTCTACATTCTGTCCATCAACTGTGTTTTTTGCAATTTTCACCCCAAGTGGGCTGGGTATGCTCAGACGTGAGTCCCAGGCTCTCCACACCACTGGAGTCAAGCTTTCCAGGCTGATGAAGGCTGATAGCCAGAAACCGGTCCTTGGATGCTTGATTCCGGTCTGGGAAAGACATGGCTTGGTAGTTCAGACTGGACTGTTCCCATGAGGCACAGGGTCAGAGCTGATTTGCATATAGCCAGTGTCTAACCCAGGGTGGTGTGGAGTGCAAAAAAACGATGGATTTAGGCCCAGATCCTTGTACTGGTGTGAATGTATGACATTGTTCTACATTCTGTCCATAAACTGTGTTTTTTGCAATTTTCACCCCGAGTGGGCTGGTTATGCTCAGACGTGAGTCCGAGGCTCTCCAAACCACTGGAGTCAAGCTATCCAGGCTGATGAAGGCTGATAGCCAGAAACCAGTCGTTGGATGCTTGATTCCGGTCTGGGAAAGACATGTCTTGGTAGTTCGGACTGGACTATTCCCATGAGGCACAGGGTCAGAGCTTATTTGCATATAGCCAGTGTCTAACCCAGGGTGGTGTGGAGTGCAAAAAAACGATGGATTTAGGCCCAGATCCTTGTACTGGGGTGAATGTATGACATTGTTCTACATTCTGACCATCAACTGTGTTTTTTGCAATTTTCACCCCGAGTGGGCTGGGTATGCTCAGACGTGAGTTCCAGGCTCTCACACCACTGGAGTCAAGCTATCCAGGCTGATGAAGGCTGATAGCCAGAAACCGGTCCTTGGATGCTTGATTCCGGTCTGGGAAAGACATGGCTTGGTAGTTCGGACTGGACTGTTCCCATGAGGCTCAGGGTCAGAACTGATTTGCATATAGCCAGTGTCTAACCCAGGGTGGTGTGGAGTGCAAAAAAACGATGGATTTAGGGGCGAGGGGTTGGCCTAACGGCTAAGGCGCTCGACCTCGGACCTGGGGATCTGGGTTTGAGTCTCGGTAACGACGCCAAAACCCCCCTGTGATTCTGGGCAAATCACTTAATCTCCCCGTGCTTAAAATGAAAGTGTGTCCTCATGTAACGTAACTGGTGCTATGTAAAGCGCTCTGATAACTGATTCGGTTCGGTTCTAGTTCGCGCTATTTAAAACTCTGCAAAAAAAAAAACAACTGATTTGCATATAGCCAGTGTCTAACCCAGGGTGGTGTGGAGTGCAAAAAAACGATGGATTTAGGCCCAGATCCTTGTACTGGTGTGAATGTATGACATTGTTCTACATTCTGTCCATCAACTGTGTTTTTTGCAATTTTCACCCCAAGTGGGCTGGTTATGCTCAGACGTGAGTCTGAGGCTCTCCAAACCACTGGAGTCAAGCTATCCAGGCTGATGAAGGCTGATAGCCAGAAACCAGTCGTTGGATGCTTGATTCCGGTCTGGGAAAGACATGGCTTGGTAGTTCGGACTGTACTATTCCCATGAGGCACAGGGTCAGAGCTTATTTGCATATAGCTAGTGTCTAACCCAGGGTGGTGTGGAGTGCAAAAAAACGATGGATTTAGGCCCAGATCCTTGTACTGGGGTGAATGTATGACATTGTTCTACATTCTGACCATCAACTGTGTTTTTTGCAATTTTCACCCCGAGTGGGCTGGGTATGCTCAGACGTGAGTTCCAGGCTCTCACACCACTGGAGTCAAGCTATCCAGGCTGAAGAAGGCTGATAGCCAGAAACCGGTCCTTGGATGCTTGATTCCGGTCTGGGAAAGACATGGCTTGGTAGTTCGGACTGGACTGTTCCCATGAGGCTCAGGGTCAGAACTGATTTGCATATAGCCAGCGTCTAACCCAGGGTGGTGTGGAGTGCAAAAAAACGATGGATTTAGGCCCAGATCCTTGTACTGGTGTGAATGTATGACATTGTTCTACATTCTGTCCATAAACTGTGTTTTTTGCAATTTTCACCCCGAGTGGGCTGGTTATGCTCAGACGTGAGTCCGAGGCTCTCCAAACCACTGGAGTCAAGCTATCCAGGCTGATGAAGGCTGATAGCCAGAAACCAGTCGTTGGATGCTTGATTCCGGTCTATGAAAGACATGTCTTGGTAGTTCGGACTGGACTATTCCCATGAGGCACAGGGTCAGAGCTTATTTGCATATAGCCAGTGTCTAACCCAGGGTGGTGTGGAGTGCAAAAAAACGATGGATTTAGGCCCAGATCCTTGTACTGGGGTGAATGTATGACATTGTTCTACATTCTGACCATCAACTGTGTTTTTTGCAATTTTCACCCCGAGTGGGCTGGGTATGCTCAGACGTGAGTTCCAGGCTCTCACACCACTGGAGTCAAGCTATCCAGGCTGATGAAGGCTGATAGCCAGAAACCGGTCCTTGGATGCTTGATTCCGGTCTGGGAAAGACATGGCTTGGTAGTTCGGACTGGACTGTTCCCATGAGGCTCAGGGTCAGAACTGATTTGCATATAGCCAGTGTCTAACCCAGGGTGGTGTGGAGTGCAAAAAAACGATGGATTTAGGGGCGAGGGGTTGGCCTAACTGCTAAGGCGCTCGACCTCGGACCTGGGGATCTGGGTTTGAGTCTCGGTAACGACGCCAAAACCCCCCTGTGATTCTGGGCAAATCACTTAATCTCCCCGTGCTTAAAATGAAAGTGTGTCCTCATGTAACGTAACTGGTGCTATGTAAAGCGCTCTGATAACTGATTCGGTTCGGTTCTAGTTCGCGCTATATAAAACTCAGCAAAAAAAAAACAACTGATTTGCATATAGCCAGTGTCTAAACCAGGGTGGTGTGGAGTGCAAAAAAACGATGGATTTAGGCCCAGATCCTTGTACTGGGGTGAATGTATGACATTGTTCTACATTCTGACCATCAACTGTGTTTTTTGCAATTTTCACCCGGGGTGGGCTGGGTATGCTCAGACGTGAGTTCCAGGCTCTCACACCACTGGAGTCAAACTATCCAGGCTGAAGAAGGCTGATAGCCAGAAACCGGTCCTTGGATGCTTGATTCCGGTCTGGGAAAGACATGGCTTGGTAGTTCGGACTGGACTGTTCCCAAGAGGCACAGTGTCAGAGCTGATTTGCATATAGCCAGTGTCTAACCCAGGGTGGTGTGGAGTGCAAACAAACGATGGATTTAGGCCCAGATCCTTGTACTGGGGTGAATGTATGACATTTTTCTACATTCTGTCCATCAACGGTGTTTTTTGCGATTGTCACCCCGAGAGGGCTGGGTATGCTCAGACGTGAGTCCCAGGCTCTCCACACCACTGGAGTCAAGCTATCCAGGCTGATGAAGGCTGATAGCCAGAAACCTGCCCTAGGATGCTTGATTCCGGTCTGGGAAAGACATGGCTTGGTAGTTTGGACTGGACTGTTCCCATGAGGCACAGGGTCAAAGCTGATTTGCATATAGCCAGTGTCTAACCCAGGGTGGTGTGGAGTGCAAAAAAACGATGGATTTAGGCCCAGATCCTTGTACTGGTGTGAATGTATGACATTGTTCTTCATTCTGTCCATCAACTGTGTTTTTTGCAATTTTCACCCCGAGTGGGCTGGTTATGCTCAGACGTGAGTCCGAGCCTCTCCTAACCACTGGAGTCAAGCTATCCAGGATGATGAAGGCTGATAGCCAGAAACCGATCGTTGGATGCTTGATTCCGGTCTGGGAAAGACATGGCTTGGTAGTTCGGACTGAACTGTTCCCATGAGGCACAGGGTCAGAGCTGATTTGCATATAGCCAGTGTCTAACCCAGGGTGGTGTGGAGTGCAAAAAAATGATGGATTTAGGCCCAGTTCCTTGTACTGGAGTGAATGTATGACATTGTTCTACATTCTGAGCATCAACTGTGTTTTTTGCAATTTTCACCCCGAGTGGGCTGGGTATGCTCAGATGTGAGTCCGAGGCTCTCCAAACCACTGGAGTCAAGCTATCCGGGCTGATGAAGGCTGATAGCCAGAAACCGGTCCTTGGATGCTTGATTCCGGTCTGGGAAAGATATGGCTTGGTAGTTCGGACTGGACTGTTCCCATGAGGCACAGGGTCAGAGCTGATTTGCATATAGCCAGTGTCTAACCCAGGGAGGTGTGGAGTGCAAAAAACGATGGATTTAGGCCCAGATCCTTGTACTGGGGTAAATGTATGACATTGTTCTACATTCTGTCCATCAACTGTGTTTTTTGCAATTTTCACCCCAAGTGAGCTGGGTATGCTCAGACGTGAGTCCCAGGCTCTCCACACCACTGGAGTCAAGCTTTCCAGGCTGATGAAGGCTGATAGCCAGAAACCGGTCCTTGGATGCTTGATTCCGGTCTGGGAAAGACATGGCTTGGTAGTTCAGACTGGACTGTTCCCATGAGGCACAGGGTCAGAGCTGATTTGCATATAGCCAGTGTCTAACCCAGGGTGGTGTGGAGTGCAAAAAAACGATGGATTTAGGCCCAGATCCTTGTACTGGTGTGAATGTATGACATTGTTCTACATTCTGTCCATAAACTGTGTTTTTTGCAATTTTCACCCCGAGTGGGCTGGTTATGCTCAGACGTGAGTCCGAGGCTCTCCAAACCACTGGAGTCAAGCTATCCAGGCTGATGAAGGCTGATAGCCAGAAACCAGTCGTTGGATGCTTGATTCCGGTCTGGGAAAGACATGTCTTGGTAGTTCGGACTGGACTATTCCCATGAGGCACAGGGTCAGAGCTTATTTGCATATAGCCAGTGTCTAACCCAGGGTGGTGTGGAGTGCAAAAAAACGATGGATTTAGGCCCAGATCCTTGTACTGGGGTGAATGTATGACATTGTTCTACATTCTGACCATCAACTGTGTTTTTTGCAATTTTCACCCCGAGTGGGCTGGGTATGCTCAGACGTGAGTTCCAGGCTCTCACACCACTGGAGTCAAGCTATCCAGGCTGATGAAGGCTGATAGCCAGAAACCGGTCCTTGGATGCTTGATTCCGGTCTGGGAAAGACATGGCTTGGTAGTTCGGACTGGACTGTTCCCATGAGGCTCAGGGTCAGAACTGATTTGCATATAGCCAGTGTCTAACCCAGGGTGGTGTGGAGTGCAAAAAAACGATGGTTTTAGGGGCGAGGGGTTGGCCTAACGGCTAAGGCGCTCGACCTTGGACCTGGGGATCTGGGTTCGAGTCTCGGTAACGACGCCAAAACCCCCCTGTGATTCTGGGCAAATCACTTAATCTCCCCGTGCTTAAAATGAAAGTGTGTCCTCATGTAACGTAACTGGTGCTATGTAAAGCGCTCTGATAACTGATTCGGTTCGGTTCTAGTTCGCGCTATTTAAAACTCTGCAAAAAAAAAACAACTGATTTGCATATAGCCAGTGTCTAACCCAGGGTGGTGTGGAGTGCAAAAAAACGATGGATTTAGGCCCAGATCCTTGTACTGGTGTGAATGTATGACATTGTTCTACATTCTGTCCATCAACTGTGTTTTTTGCAATTTTCACCCCAAGTGGGCTGGTTATGCTCAGACGTGAGTCTGAGGCTCTCCAAACCACTGGAGTCAAGCTATCCAGGCTGATGAAGGCTGATAGCCAGAAACCAGTCGTTGGATGCTTGATTCCGGTCTGGGAAAGACATGGCTTGGTAGTTCGGACTGTACTATTCCCATGAGGCACAGGGTCAGAGCTTATTTGCATATAGCTAGTGTCTAACCCAGGGTGGTGTGGAGTGCAAAAAAACGATGGATTTAGGCCCAGATCCTTGTACTGGGGTGAATGTATGACATTGTTCTACATTCTGACCATCAACTGTGTTTTTTGCAATTTTCACCCCGAGTGGGCTGGGTATGCTCAGACGTGAGTTCCAGGCTCTCACACCACTGGAGTCAAGCTATCCAGGCTGAAGAAGGCTGATAGCCAGAAACCGGTCCTTGGATGCTTGATTCCGGTCTGGGAAAGACATGGCTTGGTAGTTCGGACTGGACTGTTCCCATGAGGCTCAGGGTCAGAACTGATTTGCATATAGCCAGCGTCTAACCCAGGGTGGTGTGGAGTGCAAAAAAACGATGGATTTAGGCCCAGATCCTTGTACTGGTGTGAATGTATGACATTGTTCTACATTCTGTCCATAAACTGTGTTTTTTGCAATTTTCACCCCGAGTGGGCTGGTTATGCTCAGACGTGAGTCCGAGGCTCTCCAAACCACTGGAGTCAAGCTATCCAGGCTGATGAAGGCTGATAGCCAGAAACCAGTTGTTGGATGCTTGATTCCGGTCTGGGAAAGACATGTCTTGGTAGTTCGGACTGGACTATTCCCATGAGGCACAGGGTCAGAGCTTATTTGCATATAGCCAGTGTCTAACCCAGGGTGGTGTGGAGTGCAAAAAAACGATGGATTTAGGCCCAGATCCTTGTACTGGGGTGAATGTATGACATTGTTCTACATTCTGACCATCAACTGTGTTTTTTGCAATTTTCACCCCGAGTGGGCTGGGTATGCTCAGACGTGAGTTCCAGGCTCTCACACCACTGGAGTCAAGCTATCCAGGCTGATGAAGGCTGATAGCCAGAAACCGGTCCTTGGATGCTTGATTCCGGTCTGGGAAAGACATGGCTTGGTAGTTCGGACTGGACTGTTCCCATGAGGCTCAGGGTCAGAACTGATTTGCATATAGCCAGTGTCTAACCCAGGGTGGTGTGGAGTGCAAAAAAACGATGGATTTAGGGGCGAGGGGTTGGCCTAACGGCTAAGGCGCTCGACCTCGGACCTGGGGATCTGGGTTTGAGTCTCGGTAACGACGCCAAAACCCCCCTGTGATTCTGGGCAAATCACTTAATCTCCCTGTGCTTAAAATGAAAGTGTGTCCTCATGTAACGTAACTGGTGCTATGTAAAGCGCTCTGATAACTGATTCGGTTCGGTTCTAGTTCGCGCTATATAAAACTCAGCAAAAAAAAAACAACTGATTTGCATATAGCCAGTGTCTAAACCAGGGTGGTGTGGAGTGCAAAAAAACGATGGATTTAGGCCCAGATCCTTGTACTGGGGTGAATGTATGACATTGTTCTACATTCTGACCATCAACTGTGTTTTTTGCAATTTTCACCCGGGGTGGGCTGGGTATGCTCAGACGTGAGTTCCAGGCTCTCACACCACTGGAGTCAAACTATCCAGGCTGAAGAAGGCTGATAGCCAGAAACCGGTCCTTGGATGCTTGATTCCGGTCTGGGAAAGACATGGCTTGGTAGTTCGGACTGGACTGTTCCCAAGAGGCACAGTGTCAGAGCTGATTTGCATATAGCCAGTGTCTAACCCAGGGTGGTGTGGAGTGCAAACAAACGATGGATTTAGGCCCAGATCCTTGTACTGGGGTGAATGTATGACATTTTTCTACATTCTGTCCATCAACGGTGTTTTTTGCGATTGTCACCCCGAGAGGGCTGGGTATGCTCAGACGTGAGTCCCAGGCTCTCCACACCACTGGAGTCAAGCTATCCAGGCTGATGAAGGCTGATAGCCAGAAACCGGCCCTAGGATGCTTGATTCCGGTCTGGGAAAGACATGGCTTGGTAGTTTGGACTGGACTGTTCCCATGAGGCACAGGGTCAAAGCTGATTTGCATATAGCCAGTGTCTAACCCAGGGTGGTGTGGAGTGCAAAAAAACGATGGATTTAGGCCCAGATCCTTGTACTGGTGTGAATGTATGACATTGTTCTTCATTCTGTCCATCAACTGTGTTTTTTGCAATTTTCACCCCGAGTGGGCTGGTTATGCTCAGACGTGAGTCCGAGCCTCTCCTAACCACTGGAGTCAAGCTATCCAGGATGATGAAGGCTGATAGCCAGAAACCGATCGTTGGATGCTTGATTCCGGTCTGGGAAAGACATGGCTTGGTAGTTCGGACTGAACTGTTCCCATGAGGCACAGGGTCAGAGCTGATTTGCATATAGCCAGTGTCTAACCCAGGGTGGTGTGGAGTGCAAAAAAAGGATGGATTTAGGCCCAGTTCCTTGTACTGGAGTGAATGTATGACATTGTTCTACATTCTGAGCATCAACTGTGTTTTTTGCAATTTTCACCCCGAGTGGGCTGGGTATGCTCAGATGTGAGTCCGAGGCTCTCCAAACCACTGGAGTCAAGCTATCCGGGCTGATGAAGGCTGATAGCCAGAAACCGGTCCTTGGATGCTTGATTCCGGTCTGGGAAAGATATGGCTTGGTAGTTCGGACTGGACTGTTCCCATGAGGCACAGGGTCAGAGCTGATTTGCATATAGCCAGTGTCTAACCCAGGGAGGTGTGGAGTGCAAAAAACGATGGATTTAGGCCCAGATCCTTGTACTGGGGTAAATGTATGACATTGTTCTACATTCTGTCCATCAACTGTGTTTTTTGCAATTTTCACCCCAAGTGAGCTGGGTATGCTCAGACGTGAGTCCCAGGCTCTCCACACCACTGGAGTCAAGCTTTCCAGGCTGATGAAGGCTGATAGCCAGAAACCGGTCCTTGGATGCTTGATTCCGGTCTGGGAAAGACATGGCTTGGTAGTTCAGACTGGACTGTTCCCATGAGGCACAGGGTCAGAGCTGATTTGCATATAGCCAGTGTCTAACCCAGGGTGGTGTGGAGTGCAAAAAAACGATGGATTTAGGCCCAGATCCTTGTACTGGTGTGAATGTATGACATTGTTCTACATTCTGTCCATAAACTGTGTTTTTTGCAATTTTCACCCCGAGTGGGCTGGTTATGCTCAGACGTGAGTCCGAGGCTCTCCAAACCACTGGAGTCAAGCTATCCAGGCTGATGAAGGCTGATAGCCAGAAACCAGTCGTTGGATGCTTGATTCCGGTCTGGGAAAGACATGTCTTGGTAGTTCGGACTGGACTATTCCCATGAGGCACAGGGTCAGAGCTTATTTGCATATAGCCAGTGTCTAACCCAGGGTGGTGTGGAGTGCAAAAAAACGATGGATTTAGGCCCAGATCCTTGTACTGGGGTGAATGTATGACATTGTTCTACATTCTGACCATCAACTGTGTTTTTTGCAATTTTCACCCCGAGTGGGCTGGGTATGCTCAGACGTGAGTTCCAGGCTCTCACACCACTGGAGTCAAGCTATCCAGGCTGATGAAGGCTGATAGCCAGAAACCGGTCCTTGGATGCTTGATTCCGGTCTGGGAAAGACATGGCTTGGTAGTTCGGACTGGACTGTTCCCATGAGGCTCAGGGTCAGAACTGATTTGCATATAGCCAGTGTCTAACCCAGGGTGGTGTGGAGTGCAAAAAAACGATGGTTTTAGGGGCGAGGGGTTGGCCTAACGGCTAAGGCGCTCGACCTCGGACCTGGGGATCTGGGTTCGAGTCTCGGTAACGACGCCAAAACCCCCCTGTGATTCTGGGCAAATCACTTAATCTCCCCGTGCTTAAAATGAAAGTGTGTCCTCATGTAACGTAACTGGTGCTATGTAAAGCGCTCTGATAACTGATTCGGTTCGGTTCTAGTTCGCGCTATTTAAAACTCTGCAAAAAAAAAACAACTGATTTGCATATAGCCAGTGTCTAACCCAGGGTGGTGTGGAGTGCAAAAAAACGATGGATTTAGGCCCAGATCCTTGTACTGGTGTGAATGTATGACATTGTTCTACATTCTGTCCATCAACTGTGTTTTTTGCAATTTTCACCCCAAGTGGGCTGGTTATGCTCAGACGTGAGTCTGAGGCTCTCCAAACCACTGGAGTCAAGCTATCCAGGCTGATGAAGGCTGATAGCCAGAAACCAGTCGTTGGATGCTTGATTCCGGTCTGGGAAAGACATGGCTTGGTAGTTCGGACTGGACTATTCCCATGAGGCACAGGGTCACAGCTTATTTGCATATAGCCAGTGTCTAACCCAGGGTGGTGTGGAGTGCAAAAAAACGATGGATTTAGGCCCAGATCCTTGTACTGGGGTGAATGTATGACATTGTTCTACATTCTGACCATCAACTGTGTTTTTTGTAATTTTCACCCCGAGTGGGCTGGGTATGCTCAGACGTGAGTTCCAGGCTCTCACACCACTGGAGTCAAGCTATCCAGGCTGAAGAAGGCTGATAGCCAGAAACCGGTCCTTGGATGCTTGATTCCGGTCTGGGAAAGACATGGCTTGGTAGTTCGGACTGGACTGTTCCCATGAGGCTCAGGGTCAGAACTGATTTGCATATAGCCAGTGTCTAACCCAGGGTGGTGTGGAGTGCAAAAAAACGATAGATTTAGGGGAGAGGGGTTGGCCTAACGGCTAAGGCGCTCAACTTCGGACCTGGGGATCTGGGTTTGAGTCTCGGTAACGACGCCAAAACCCCCCTGTGATTCTGGGCAAATCACTTAATCTCCCCGTGCTTAAAATGAAAGTGTGTCCTCATGTAACGTAACTGGTGCTATGTAAAGCGCTCTGATAACTGATTCGGTTCGGTTCTAGTTCGCGCTATATAAAACTCAGCAAAAAAAAAACAACTGATTTGCATATAGCCAGTGTCTAAACCAGGTTGGTGTGGAGTGCAAAAAAACGATGGATTTAGGCCCAGATCCTTGTACTGGGGTGAATGTATGACATTGTTCTACATTCTGACCATCAACTGTGTTTTTTGCAATTTTCACCCCGAGTGGACTGGGTATGCTCAGACGTGAGTTCCAGGCTCTCACACCACTGGAGTCAAGCTATCCAGGCTGAAGAAGGCTGATAGCCAGAAACCGGTCCTTGGATGCTTGATTCCGGTCTGGGAAAGACATGGCTTGGTAGTTCGGACTGGACTGTTCCCAAGAGGCACAGTGTCAGAGCTGATTTGCATATAGCCAGTGTCTAACCCAGGGTGGTGTGGAGTGCAAACAAACGATGGATTTAGGCCCAGATCCTTGTACTGGGGTGAATGTATGACATTTTTCTACATTCTGTCCATCAACGGTGTTTTTTGCGATTGTCACCCCGAGAGGGCTGGGTATGCTCAGACGTGAGTCCCAGGCTCTCCACACCACTGGAGTCAAGCTATCCAGGCTGATGAAGGCTGATAGCCAGAAACCGGCCCTAGGATGCTTGATTCCGGTCTGGGAAAGACATGGCTTGGTAGTTTGGACTGGACTGTTCCCATGAGGCACAGGGTCAAAGCTGATTTGCATATAGCCAGTGTCTAACCCAGGGTGGTGTGGAGTGCAAAAAAACGATGGATTTAGGCCCAGATCCTTGTACTGGTGTGAATGTATGACATTGTTCTTCATTCTGTCCATCAACTGTGTTTTTTGCAATTTTCACCCCGAGTGGGCTGGTTATGCTCAGACGTGAGTCCGAGCCTCTCCTAACCACTGGAGTCAAGCTATCCAGGATGATGAAGGCTGATAGCCAGAAACCGATCGTTGGATGCTTGATTCCGGTCTGGGAAAGACATGGCTTGGTAGTTCGGACTGAACTGTTCCCATGAGGCACAGGGTCAGAGCTGATTTGCATATAGCCAGTGTCTAACCCAGGGTGGTGTGGAGTGCAAAAAAATGATGGATTTAGGCCCAGTTCCTTGTACTGGAGTGAATGTATGACATTGTTCTACATTCTGAGCATCAACTGTGTTTTTTGCAATTTTCACCCCGAGTGGGCTGGGTATGCTCAGATGTGAGTCCCAGGCTCTCCACACCACTGGAGTCAAGCTATCCAGGCTGATGAAGGCTGATAGCCATAAACCAGTCCTTGGATGCTTGATTCCGGTCTGGGAAAGACATGGCTTGGTAGTTCGGACTGGACTGTTCCCATGAGGCACAGTGTCAGAGCTGATTTGCATATAGCCAGTGTCTAACCCAGGGTGGTGTGGAGTGCAAAAAAACGATGGATTTAGGCCCAGATCCTTGTACTGGGGTGAATGTATGACATTTTTCTACATTCTGTCCATCAACGGTGTTTTTTGCGATTGTCACCCCGAGTGGGCTGGGTATGCTCAGACGAGAGTCCCAGGCTCTCCACACCACTGGAGTCAAGCTATCCAGGCTGATGAAGGCTGATAGCCAGAAACCGGCCCTAGGATGCTTGATTCCAGTCTGGGAAAGACATGGCTTGGTAGTTCGGACTGGACTGTTCCCATGAGGCACAGGGTCAGAGCTGATTTGCATATAGCCAGTGTCTAACCCAGGGTGGTGTGGAGTGCAAAAAAACGATGGATTTAGACCCAGATCCTTGTACTGGGTTGAATGTATGACATTGTTCTACATTCTGTCCATCAACTGTGTTTTTTGCAATTTTCACCCCGAGTGGGCTGGGTATGCTCAGATGTGAGTCCGAGGCTCTCCAAACCACTGGAGTCAAGCTATCCGGGCTGATGAAGGCTGATAGCCAGAAACCGGTCCTTGGATGCTTGATTCCGGTCTGGGAAAGATATGGCTTGGTAGTTCGGACTGGACTGTTCCCATGAGGCACAGGGTCAGAGCTGATTTGCATATAGCCAGTGTCTAACCCAGGGAGGTGTGGAGTGCAAAAAACGATGGATTTAGGCCCAGATCCTTGTACTGGGGTAAATGTATGACATTGTTCTACATTCTGTCCATCAACTGTGTTTTTTGCAATTTTCACCCCAAGTGGGCTGGGTATGCTCAGACGTGAGTCCCAGGCTCTCCACACCACTGGAGTCAAGCTTTCCAGGCTGATGAAGGCTGATAGCCAGAAACCGGTCCTTGGATGCTTGATTCCGGTCTGGGAAAGACATGGCTTGGTAGTTCAGACTGGACTGTTCCCATGAGGCACAGGGTCAGAGCTGATTTGCATATAGCCAGTGTCTAACCCAGGGTGGTGTGGAGTGCAAAAAAACGATGGATTTAGGCCCAGATCCTTGTACTGGTGTGAATGTATGACATTGTTCTACATTCTGTCCATAAACTGTGTTTTTTGCAATTTTCACCCCGAGTGGGCTGGTTATGCTCAGACGTGAGTCCGAGGCTCTCCAAACCACTGGAGTCAAGCTATCCAGGCTGATGAAGGCTGATAGCCAGAAACCAGTCGTTGGATGCTTGATTCCGGTCTGGGAAAGACATGTCTTGGTAGTTCGGACTGGACTATTCCCATGAGGCACAGGGTCAGAGCTTATTTGCATATAGCCAGTGTCTAACCCAGGGTGGTGTGGAGTGCAAAAAAACGATGAATTTAGGCCCAGATCCTTGTACTGGGGTGAATGTATGACATTGTTCTACATTCTGACCATCAACTGTTTTTCTTGCAATTTTCACCCCAAGTGGGCTGGTTATGCTCAGACGTGAGTCTGAGGCTCTCCAAACCACTGGAGTCAAGCTATCCAGGCTGATGAAGGCTGATAGCCATAAACCAGTCGTTGGATGCTTGATTCCGGTCTGGGAAAGACATGGCCTGGTAGTTCGGACTGGACTATTCCCATGAGGCACAGGGTCAGAGCTTATTTGCATATAGCCAGTGTCTAACCCAGGGTGGTGTGGAGTGCAAAAAAACGATGGATTTAGGCCCAGATCCTTGTACTGGGGTGAATGTATGACATTGTTCTACATTCTGACCATCAACTGTGTTTTTTGCAATTTTCACCCCGAGTGGGCTGGGTATGCTCAGACGTGAGTTCCAGGCTCTCACACCACTGGAGTCAAGCTATCCAGGCTGAAGAAGGCTGATAGCCAGAAACCGGTCCTTGGATGCTTGATTCCGGTCTGGGAAAGACATGGCTTGGTAGTTCGGACTGGACTGTTCCCATGAGGCTCAGGGTCAGAACTGATTTGCATATAGCCAGTGTCTAACCCAGGGTGGTGTGGAGTGCAAAAAAACGATGGATTTAGGGGAGAGGGGTTGGCCTAACGGCTAAGGCGCTCGACTTCGGACCTGGGGATCTGGGTTCGAGTCTCGGTAACGACGCCAAAACCCCCCTGTGATTCTGGGCAAATCACTTAATCTCCCCGTGCTTAAAATGAAAGTGTGTCCTCATGTAACGTAACTGGTGCTATGTAAAGCGCTCTGATAACTGATTCGGTTCGGTTCTAGTTCGCGCTATATAAAACTCTGCAAAAAAAACCCAACTGATTTGCATATAGCCAGTGTCTAAACCAGGGTGGTGTGGAGTGCAAAAAAATGATGGATTTAGGCCCAGATCCTTGTACTGGGGTGAATGTATGACATTGTTCTACATTCTGTCCATCAACTGTGTTTTTTGCAATTTTCACCCCGAGTGGGCTGGGTATGCTCAGACGTGAGTCCCAGGCTCTCCACACCACTGGAGTCAAGCTATCCAGGCTGATGAAGGCTGATAGCCAGAAACCGGTCCTTGGATGCTTGATTCCGGTCTGGGAAAGACATGGCTTGGTAGTTCGTATTGGACTGTTCCCATGAGGCACAGGGTCAGAGCTGATTTGCATATTGCCAGTGTCTAACCCAGGGTGGTGTGGAGTGCAAAAAACGATGGATTTAGGCCCAGATCCTTGTACTGGGGTGAATGTATGACATTGTTCTACATTCTGTCCATCAACTGTGTTTTTTGCAATTTTCACCCCAAGTGGGCTGGGTATGCTCAGACGTGAGTCCCAGGCTCTCCACACCACTGGAGTCAAGCTTTCCAGGCTGATGAAGGCTGATAGCCAGAAACCGGTCCTTGGATGCTTGATTCCGGTCTGGGAAAGACATGGCTTGGTAGTTCGGACTGGACTGTTCCCATGAGGCACAGGGTCAGAGCTGATTTGCATATAGCCAGTGTCTAACCCAGGGTGGTGTGGAGTGCAAAAAAACGATGGATTTAGGCCCAGATCCTTGTACTGGTGTGAATGTATGACATTGTTCTACATTCTGTCCATCAACTGTGTTTTTTGCAATTTTCACCTCGAGTGGGCTGGTTATGCTCAGACGTGAGTCCGAGCCTCTCCAAAACACAGGAGTCAAGCTATCCAGGCTGATGAAGGCTGATAGCCATAAACCGGTCCTTGGATGCTTGATTCCGGTCTGGGAAAGACATGGCTTGGTAGTTCGGACTGGACTGTTCCCATGAGGCACAGGGTCAGAGCTGATTTGCATATAGCCAGTGTCTAACCCAGCGTGGTGTGGAGTGCAAAAAAACGATGGATTTAGGCCCAGATCCTTGTACTGGGGTGAATGTATGACATTTTTCTACATTCTGTCCATCAACTGTGTTTTTTGCGATTGTCACCCCGAGTGGGCTGGGTATGCTCAGACGTGAGTCCCAGGCTCTCCACCCCACTGGAGTCAAGCTATCCAGGCTGATGAAGGCTGATAGCCAGAAACCGGCCCCAGGATGCTTGATTCCGGTCTGGGAAAGACATGGCTTGGTAGTTCGGACTGGACTGTTCCCATGAGGCACAGGGTCAGAGCTGATTTGAATATAGCCAGTGTCTAACCCAGGGTGGTGTGGAGTGCAAAAAAACGATGGATTTAGGCCCAGATCCTTGTACTGGGGTGAATGTATGACATTGTTCTACATTCTGTCCATCAACTGTGTTTTTTGCAATTTTCACCCCGAGTGGGCTGGGTATGTTCAGACGTGAGTCCCAGGCTCTCCACACCACTGGAGCCAAGCTATCCAGGCTGATGAAGGCTGATAGCCAGAAACCGGTCCTTGGATGCTTGATTCCGGTCTGGGAAAGACATGGCTTGGTAGTTCGGACTGGACTGTTCCCATGAGGCACAGGGTCAGGGCTGATTTGCATACAGCCAGTGTCTAACCCAGGGTGGTGTGGAGTGCAAACAAATGATGGATTTAGTCCCAGATCCTTGTACTGAGGTGAATGTATGACATTGTTCTACATTCTGTCCATCAACTGTGTTTTTTGCAATTTTCACCCCGAGTGGGCTGGGTATGCTCAGACGTGAATCCCAAGCTCTCCACACCACTGGAGTCAAGCTTTCCAGGCTGATGAAGGCTGATAGCCAGAAACCGGTCCTTGGATGCTTGAATCCGGTCTGGGAAAGACATGGCTTGGTAGTTCAGACTGGACTGTTCCCATGAGGCACAGGGTCAGAGCTGATTTGCACATAGCCAGTGTCTAATCCAGGGTGGTGTGGAGTGCAAAAATACAATGGATTTAGGCCCAGATCCTTGTACTGGAGTGGATGTATGACATTGTTCTACATTCTGTCCATCAACTGTGTTTTGTTTGCAATTTTCCCTTCTTCTGGTGGCACTTGTTGAAGTAGTCATCATACCCTGAGTCTTTTTATCATTTTCCTGACTCCGGGTAATCGGTCTAACTCCGTACCAACTGCGTCTCAACCCAAATTAGATAGATCGACCTGCAGTACAATGCTATAGATAAACAACAAGAGAAACATTGAGGTTTATTTTGTGTAGACTCGATTTGTGTTTGTTAGCTAAAGGGACTGATTTGGTCTTTGAGGAGTGAGAAGCAGAAAACAAAGTAGTGTAAACTCATCAAACAAATCTCGTTATCAAGCTTAATAGTTATACTAAAACAAACACCCAGTTTCACTGCCTGCCACCACATGAATCATCTCAACACACTCACAAACAAAAATCACTCAGCGTGCAATGCATGCCATTTACCTGTTCTAATTCAAGCGTTGTCACCATAGGTACATTGGCAATCCATTGTTTCATGAAACAGACATTGGCCAGTTTTGTAAATCAAAATGTTATGTTATGTTTTGATAAGCTGATTTGTAAAGCGCACAGCTGCTCCAGCAAAGGGGCGTCCTGGTGCTGAAACCAGATTAGTGCCGCTAGTAGACAACAGGACAATTTATAGCGAAGGGAACAATAACATTTTAATAGCTTTACGGAAGGGCAGATAAAGCTGTAGACTGAGAATGGAAATGGAAAGGGAATTCCAGAGTCTAGAAGCCAGCACCCGGAAAGAGTGGCTACCAGCACAAGCACTCCTCACCCTAAGGACAACCGCTAAATTCTGTCCCATAGAGCAGGGTTGGCGGAAGGGGGTATAGAAAGAGTGCAGGTTTGACAAAATGCTGGGTGATGAGGAGTTGAGGATTTTAAAGGTGATATAGAGGGCCTTGAATTCCATACGCCCAGCAACAGGCAGCGAATGAAGACGGAGAATTGCATTCGAGATAGAACAACGACTTGGCAAGCCAAGGAGCTCTCGGGCTGCTGCGTTCTGGACCCATTGAAGTTTGACAATCTCAGTCTGATCAGCCCCGATGTACAGGGAGCTAGCATAGTCCAGTATGGACAAAATCAAAGCCTGGATGACAACCTGCCTGACTGAGGGATCAAAGAAGCCCAGAAGGGGTTTAAGCCCCCACAGTAGCCCAAAGCATGCCTCGGCCACCTTTTTAGTTCTAAAGTTAAGGGCAGTGTCAAGCCAGACCCCCAGGTTCTTTACCACCTGTTTAGGGGTGGGTGCCAATCCCAATGTGGCGGGCCACCAATGATCGCACCACAACTCTGGGTCTCTCCCCACTAACAAAACCTCAGATTTACTAGCTTTAAGCTGCAAAGAGTCGGCAGTCATCCACCCGCGACAGCCTCGAGATCGCTGTGAAACTTGCAAGCGTCTCAAGTAGTGTCGTCGGTGAGAGTGACTACCAACTGGGTATCGTCGGATACGATACCACCGTGAGCCCTCTGTTTTTAGCCACCGCTGCCAATGGTTGCATATACATGTGGGGCAGTCTGGCTTGGGGAATAAACTAAGGAAGGACAGATAGGCACAGGATGGAGGCAGGCACACATTTGTATATCCAATGTCCTTGAAGTAATTGGGAGGGATAGGGGGTGAAAGGCTTCTTCATGGCACAGAAGTGCAACTTTAATCTGCCAATAAAATTTGTCTGAAATGGAAGGGCTGTATTAGTAAGTCAGACACAAACAAACAAAATAAAATAATGTTCCCAAGCTGTATCTTCTTTTGTTTGTCATCAAAGGCAAGCTGTTCAGTTATAGAGAGAGAAGGTTCTATGGTTTGTGGCCCCGGCCTTGCAGTCAGGGAAGCAGAGTTTGTCATCAAATGCAGGTGATTCGCTCAGAAGTAGATCAGCTAACTCTCGGAGCGGAGGAAGATAGGCTTTGGAACATCCCCACATTAGATTCCGCACCGATAACTCGGTGGACGGCGGACATCCTAGGCCTAAATGCTATGTGTCTGGAGCACGGGCTACGAGCCTTGAACGGGCGGACCAAATCAGATCGTGTTCCCGCCATGACTTTTAACAACGGGCGAAGTAAAAGTCGCATTGACTATGTCATCTGCAGTATATCCATATGGTCATCTCTCAGTGACATGGTAGTAACAGCTAGGCCAGAAAGCGACCATGACCCGTTATGTGTCTCTCATAACTGGTGGACATCTAACGGAATTGCTCCAACCCCCTGTGACCAACTTGTGCTCCCGACGATTATTCCATCTAATAATATGCGTAGGTTAAGGTGGTCTGGTGTCAAGACAGATCAGCAGGTCCTGGAAAAGATAGGAGTGGCGGCTGATAAGGCCATTTTGGCACTGGAGAGTATTGTAGGGACTTCACAGGGACATGAAGATATTAATAAAGCACACACGACTCTTTTTAATGAAGTTAAAAGTTTCTTCTTAAAACCTGTACATAACACTAGGGCCCGCCCGCATAAATCAGCAAAGTGGTACAATCAAGATTGCAGGGTAGCAAGATTTAAATTAGGAGCTGCAATTAAAAGTAATAATTTGAGTGAGATTCGATCTGCCAGGAAGCACTATAAAAACAGTATCGCTAGGGCTAAAAGAGAATGGGACGAAGACCACTGGCAGAAACTGAAATGTGCTAGTGAATCCAAACACTCTAGACTATTTTGGCATATTGTCAAATGGGGCCACGATAGATCTCCAGAAACTCCCAATAATAATGTCTCCCATGATGCATGGGTTAAATTCTTCAGCGAGCAGTACTCCTCCAGGGACCAGTTTGACAACAGCTCTAGCCCAACTTATCTGTTCGCAGACGAAGACATGTTTGTGCAGAGCGAAGTCCTGTCTGCCCTGAAATCTGTGCACAGTGGCCGAGCCCCGGGTATTGACGGAGTCCCGGCGGATGTCTTTCTAAATGACACCGATAGGTGGAGCAAGTACATCTGCCTTCTACTAAATCATATTGCTAGGGGCGCTGAAATCCCGGTATCCTGGTGGGGTGCTGTCATTATCCCAGTATATAAAAAGGGAGATCGCGCCCAACCTTGCAATTACCGCCCAATCAGCTTAATTGACACGGTTCAAAAAGTTGTAGGACGTGTAATCATTAATAACTTGCTTGATTGGGCAGAGGAGCAGAATGTTTTATCTCCTTTTCAGGCTGGCTTTCGCAGAGCAACCAGCACTGTGGACCAGGTCTTCCGTTTTCAATTGATACAGTGGAGGACAGTGGTTCTGGGTGGTTGCAGTCTCTATGCAGCTTTCGTTGACCTACGGGCTGCATTCGACCTGGTGCCGAGGGCAAAATTGTGGGAGGTGCTGGCTGCTCTGGGGGTCCCGATGACCATTTTAACTTTGATCATGAGACTCCATGAGGGTACTTATGCCAAAATTCAATGGGGTGGTTATGGCAACGATACTATTGATTTTCCTGTCGAGCGTGGGGTTCGACAGGGCTGTTCAATGGCAACGACATTGTTTACACTTTTTATTAATGGAATTGTTCCCCGTATGCAAGCCGAACCAGTAGATGCTCCCTCACTTGCAGGTGTAAAAGTTCCGATTTTAATGTTTGCAGACGACACCCTAATTTTATCAAAATCCCCCAGCGGTCTGCAAAAGGCATTGGTTATTTTTGACAAATTTTGTAGTGACCACGGCTTGGAGGTAAACGCAGCCAAAACAAAACTCATGGTATTTAATCCTTCTAAAAATTTTAAATCCAAAATATCCATGAGTGGGCGCCGCCTCGATGTAGTGAACTCTTTTACTTACCTGGGGATCCACATTTCAAATGATAATAGATGGAACCATCATTTAAACATTGCAGTATTAAGACACAAACAACTGGCTGGTACCATCATTAAGGAGCATAGCAGATCCTTTACCAAACCAATTAAACCACCCCTGATCATATATGAGGCTAAGGCAATAGGGTCAGCTTTGTATGGGGCAGAGATGTGGGGGCAAGAAAATCTCCAGGAGTTACAGACATCAGAGAATAACTTCCTGCGGAAACTAACTGGAACCCCACAGAGCAGCCCCATCTTGCCTCTCAGATATGACCTTGGTAGGAAGGAAATCTCGGCAATGTGCAAACTACGTCCGATACTATATTGGCGCAGAATCTGGACCACCCCTGAGTTGTCACAATATGCAGCAGGGTTTGCTGATGTCATCAAAGCAGACCGATTCCATAAAATCAGATGGTTTAGATCACTAAAAAAAGCATTAAGTGAACTAGGGATAATTGAATTGTGGTCCGATCCAACTGGGTCATCCTTCCCATCCAAGTTGTTTATAAAAAATCTTTTCTGGGAACAGGTTGAGAACAGGTGCTTCCTTAGTAACAATAACGGGTCTATGACGACTGCTTTCCTTGAAGCTAAACTGTTTCCCATGTTTGAAATGTATTGGGATTTTATTACTAAACCCATGGACAGGAAACTGTTTTTCCAAATGAGGGCTGGCTCTCTACCTCTGAGTAACTTAACATCAAAATGGAGAAATGGAGGTCCAGCTATTTGCACAATTTGTGGGGAAGGAAAGGAAACGTTGGGTCACTTCTTGTTTGCCTGTAATGCATATTCTGCTCCCAGACGTGTTTGGTTGGCTCCAATGTGTAGAAACCTGGGTACTAAAAGCAGTATGGTAGCTCTACGCATTGTTAAATCTACCTCCTTAAACTGGATTATTATAGCGACTGCAAAGTACTTGGGGTGGGCGTGGGTAATTAGGCAGAGATTGCTAGTAGGGTGACTACTCTCTGCTTAGTTGAACAGAGACTGCTAGATTATCTATTCTCTGTTCCCACGTAAGGTGCTATCTGATGAACGAATATTTTTTATTGCTTTTTATTAGTGATACTGGATTGCTTTTAAAATTGACTATTTATTATACGAACTTTGCACCTTTGTCTGTAAATAACAGAATGATATGTAATTTTAAACTGTCTTTTTTATGTGTATTGTGCTTAAGTCATATTCGACTTTGTAATTTAATAGTATTTTATTATGTGTTTGTTTGTCTGCTTTTATGAGTAATACTCGAATAAAGCACTATTGAATTGAATTGAAGATCAGCTAACACACTACTATCATGACCTGGTTCTGACCAATCATCCTCATCCTCTTTGGGCATACTTCAGATATGGTTTAATCCGATGGTATAAAGTGCTGATTCAGTTTGATCATGGCTAATTTCCCCATGTTTTGGGGTGAAAGACACTAAGACAACTCCACCAACAGCACTGAAAACACATTTAGCGGACATACTGGCTACCGTGCATGCCGGATGGTCTATTGCCAGCATGCTGAGCACTGGCCATTGGCGCCTCTTCCCATTCCAATATACTAATGTGTTTTGATCAAAATAAACCTCTGTTGGGTCATCCAGATAGGCTTGGGCCATCCTCTTATTAGTTAGTGGAGCTCCACCTCGCTCAACTTTGTTTGCTTTTTCCTCTGCACTGGAATTAATCCCTGTTGGTTTTGGCTGCTGTGAGCCAACAGCACTGCCCGCCGGCTCTGAAGTTGAAGGCTGCACTGCAGAACTTTTGCCCTGGAGGAGTGGGTCTCCAATTCCAAAAACCATCCTTTTTCTAGGTCAGTGACTTGCTCAGAAATCTATGTTTTGTAGCTTGAAATATCCCCTTCTGAAAAAGGAATGCAAGTGGCAGGTTATTGTTTGTACCATGGATCAAGAATTGTGGTCTAATGATTTAATGTTTTAATGACACAATGACTCTTTGCACCATTGCTTTAACAGATTGGCAAATGATTAGCCTCTACACCAACTCATGTTCAATTTTTTTGGTCCACACCTGCATTCATTTGAGACACCTCCTTTAGCTGCTCCAGTATCATATGAAACTATGGCATATCCTTGCTGACTTCCCATGTGAAAACCTCAAAAGGAAGCAGCATGCTGTCAGGTATTAAACTAGGCCCCAATGGTCCATCTCAATGAACACGCCTTTCAAAGTTGCATTCCCTCTTTGAATGACATATCCATTGATCAGTCTGTACTGCTGAAACCGATTGGGCAACATGTATTAAGTGGACTCCTGTGTAAGCGCATTAACTGGCATTCTATTATCTCGCTGAACGACCCTCAGCTGTTTCTGGGTTTTAGAGAATAGCCAAAATGACTTCAGATTCCTCAGGTCCCTTGGTCAGTAAGTTGTTGACCCAGTCTTCTTTTTTGAGAAAGTCCTGTATTATGATGTTGATGCAGTACGCCAAACACAGGACCCTGAAATAGCTACCATCTGCCATTAACTATATTACTATATTACTGCCCTTGTTGGTGTAGCAAGACCCCTGGCCTTTGGCCAGGATACTGCTCTCTCAGACATGTAGCTCCACATTGAGTGCCTCAGTCTCCTGCACCCCTGCTGACCCCATTTCGAGACCTATGCCTGCTCTGCCTCACATCTCAACCTGCTTCTCAGTCTCTACCCTTTATTCTCTTCTTTTTGTCCTCTGTGTTTGTGCCCTGTTTGTTTAGTGTTTTTACCCTTTATTCTCCTATTCTCTTCTTTTTGTGCCTTTGCCCTTGTTTGTGGCCCCTGCCCATTGTCGCCACCTTATTGCCTTTTTTGATGGCGGCTGCTATGCACACGATCGAGCAAGACCCCTGACCTTTGGCCAGGATTCTGCTTTTCCAGGTGCACAGCTCCACCTTGAGTGCCTCTATCTCCTGCAGCCCCACTGACCCCGGTTCTAGACCTGCACCCACTCTGCCTCGCATCTCAGCCTACTTCTCGATCTCTGCCCTTTATTCTCCTCTTCTTGTTCTCTGGATTTTTCCCCTTGTTGTTCAGTGTTTTTACCCTTTATGCTGCTATTCTCCACTTTTTGTGCCTGTGCTCTTGTTCGTGGCCCCCTGCCCATTTTCACTGCCAATTCTACCTACCTTTTTTCCCTGCAGCTGCTGCCCCCGAGGCCTCTCCCCCCTGTCGGTTCCCACTACCCAGCTGCATTTCCCTCCCTCTTCCCCTATTTAATGGCAGCCGCTGCATGCCTAAGCGAGCAAGACCCCTGACCTTTGGCCAGGATACAGCTCTCCCAGGTACGCAACACCACCTTGAGTGCCTCTGTTGCCTGCACCCCCGCTGATCCTGGTTAGAGGCCTGCGCCCGCTCTGCCTTGCATCACAGTCTGCTTCTCAGTCACTGCCCTTTATTCTCCTCTTCTTGTCCCCTGTATGTTTGCCTTTGTTGTTCAGTGTTTTTACCCTTTATTCTCCTATGCGCCTCTTTTTGTGCCTCTGCCCTTGTTTGTGCCCCCTGCCTGTTTTTGGCGCTCGTTCTTCCCAACTTTTTCCCCACTGCTGCAGCCCCTGTGGCCCCCCCACTGGTTTCTGCTTCCTTCCCCCAGCTACGTGTCCCCCCTCCTCCCTAGTAATTGGTGGCCAGTGTGCAGTTGCGCTGTGCAGGCACGCAGCAGTGGGCACACATAGTGGATGCACCACTGGCGAGGAGCACAAAAGGCAAGCCTGTGTGCACCTGTCCAAGACCCAACCATGACCAGTGCCAGGGACCCTGGATCTCCAACTATCCACCTCCTCACAATCAACCCCGGAAGGAACAACAACTGCCAGCTGTCCACGCTGAACACCACCTACGGCCAGTTCTTTCTGCCTTCACTGCCGCAAGACCTTCACCACCCTCTGCACCCCATGGGCACCATCCCCGCTTTGGAAACCAACACCACCAAGCCTTGAAATGCATCATCCTCAACCTGTGCTCACTGTACAGACACACTGTAGAGATCTGGGACCTCTTTGACACCCTCTTGCCAGACATCACCTTCTTCACAGAAACCTGTACCAATGTCTCCTCCACCCCTGACCTCACCACTGCCATCCCTGATGGATGCAAAATCCAGAGAAAGTACCGCCCCTACCATCCAGGAGGAGGGCTCACCATAGCACACAAGAGCTCCCTTCGACTCCCCAGCTCCACCACAAATGGCTCCTTCTCCACCACCAAAAACCTTCACTTCCAGAACCAGACCAGCCCCAGAACTATGCACCCTCGCCTATAGACCCCCCGGACCTCACACTCCATTCAAAACCACCATCACTGACCTCATCACACTCCATGCCATTGCCTCCATGGACTACCTACTCTTCAGAGACCTGTACTTCCACCTCGACAACCCCAGCAACCCCAACTCCACCACCTTCCTGGACAACCTCATCAACTTCAGACTGAGACAGCTTATCAACACACCTACCCACATGGCAGGACACATTCTTGACCCCATCTTCGCAGGTGGGAATAACATCCGCTTCAGCCACTCCATGCAACCCCCATGGACAGACTACCACTTGGTACTCTTCCTTATCAACAAACCCACGGAGCCCAAACCTGCACCCCGCCCTCCACGAAGAAAGTGTACCAAAGTCAGTGATGGACCCTCAACCGGATGCCCCACTACCTCGACCGACACAGCCAAAGAACCCCACAGATGGATCTCCAACTCTGCTAAAGAGCTCACAACCCTACGTAACCCTGACATGCAGCACCCCAGGAAGGCTACTTGGTTCACTGCTGACCTCCACAATTCCAGACCCACCTACAAGAACACCATGATGGAATAACACAAACGCATCAGATCCATCCAAAATACCTTTAACCCGAACAAGAACCTCACCAACTCAAGAAACACCAAGGAACTCTTCAGCGTCATACAGATATTCACCTAGCCCCACAGCAAAAACATGGTCATCACCCCTTCAACCCTCTGCAACCAGCTTGGATCCTATTTCCACCTGAAAATCAAGGGCCTCTATGACAACTTTAACGACCAGACACCTGACCCCGAAACCCCTTTCTACTCCAGCAACACCAGCCAGCCCACTATCTCCTCTTGGACCTCAGTCACCACCAAAGACACCACATCAACCATGGAAAGCATCCACCTAGGAGCCCCCACAGAACCCTGTCCCCGCCCATCTTCCACAGAGCCGCCACCACTATTGCTCCGAAACTACGATGCACCATCAATGTCACCTTCAAACCTGGCATCTTTCTCCACAACAGGAACTGTGCAGAAGTCAGATCCCTGCTCGAGAAGCCCTCGGCAGATTCCATGGACTTCAAGAACTACTGACCCATCTCCCTCCTCCTTTTCACAGCCAAAGTCACAGAGAAGACCGTCAGCCCCCAACGAACAAAATTCATCAAAGGAAACTCTATCCTCGACCCCTCCCAATCAGGATTCCGAAGCAACCACAGCACTGAGATCGCTCTACTCTCTGCCACAGATGACATCCGCACCCTCCTCCACCACAGACACACCATGGCCCTGATTCTATTCGGCCTCTCTGCAGTGTTCAACATCATCTCCCACCACACACTAACCGCCAGACTCCACAACGCCAGCAATCAGCAAACCGCGCTCGACTGGCCTACGCTCCTTCCTTACCAGCAGAACCCAAATAATCAGGCTGTCATCCTTCCTCTCCGAACCTAAGGAAATCTACTGCTGAGTATCCTAAGGATTGTCGCTCAGCCCCACGTTTTTCATCATCTATATGGCCCCGTTCACTGCCATCATCAGACAACATGGATTTAGCACAGTATCCTATGCCACAGACACCCAGCTCATCCTCTTCCTCACCAAGGACCCCATCCCCACCAAACTGCACTTCCAGTAAGGAATGAAGGATGTCACATTATCGATAAGCAGTTTCCTGAAGCTCAACTCGGAGAAGGCAGAAGTCCTTGTCCTTGGACCCTCCCCCTCTGTATGGGACAACACCTGGTGGCCCACCACCCTCGGCAGCCCTCCCACGAACACGGACCATGCCCAAAACCTTGGCATCGTACTGGACTCTTCCCTCTCCATGACCCAACAGGTCAACACCGTTGCCTCCAGATGCTTCAACACTCTCTGTATCCTCCGAAAGACCTTCAAATGGATCTCCCCCGAATCAAGGAAGACCGTCATTCATGCACTCATAACCAGCAGACTGGACTTTGGAAATGCCCTCTACAACGGGATCAACAAGTCTCCAGAACACCACATCTAGACATGTCCTCGCCATCCCTAGACAAGACCACTTCACTCAACACATACAGAACCTCCATTGGCTCCCCAGTGGGAAAAGAGTATCTTTCAAGATACACACACACACCTACAAATGCCTCCACAACACCGGACCCCAATATCTCAACAATAGAATCTCCTTCTATGAACTCAAGAGGAACCTCCAGTCCACCAACCTCGCCCTTGCCAAACCCTGCACATCCGCATAGCATGAATGGGTGGAAGAACCATCTCCTACATCATGGGCAAGAACTGGAACAAGCTCTTGATCAACATCAAACATGACCCCATTCTGCACATCATCAGAAAGACCTTCAAGACCTGGTTCTTCGACTGAATGGAATTGTTTCCATCCCCCCCAGCACTTTGAGACCCTCACAGGTGAGTAGCATGCTTAAACCCCTCTGATTGATTGATTGAATCCAATGTTAAACCCTCTTGGTCGCAGCCATTTAAAGACCTTGTTGCTAAAGTCTTCCCAGATGTTTGCAGCAGGATGGGATTTCTCCATGGTGTCGCTTCTGTTGCATGCTTCCAATCACCATTGAAAATCTCAGCAGTGTCAACACCTACGGATATCATTTCTCTAACCCCCACAAAAGAGATCCATTGTACAATGATGCACATGTAATCAGTGACTTGCCAACTTGTCCACATATCTGTTGTTAGGTTGATAGAGTGAACAGCACTCTGCTCCAAAGCTTGTCCAAGCAATTGCAGCACATCATGATGTAGCAGTGGAACAGCAACACTGGCAAAATAGGACTGGCTTGAACCATTCATCTGACAAATGGTTGCCACAAATTCTAGAAAACCTACCCTTCCACAAAAGAAAAAGAGAGGAGTTCCAGCACTAACATTTTAGCCAGCTTCTTGCTGTAGGGTGGTTACGTTCGCCCTGCCCCACCTGCCTAAACATGCCAGGAATAGTAGCCTGGATGTTTTTCTTTTCTGGTGATCACTGTGTGATCTTGCCTTGTGTCTCGACCTGAGTCTTGTCCCATTGCGAGGTTACTATTGTGAGCGATACTACTGCACTACAGGGACCGATCTGATTTGTATAGTGAAAATGTCTTCCTCTTCTTCATCTTCCTCTGTGATTGAAATGGATTTCCTGCTCAGCCTTTCACCCCTTCACAAACACCACTTACAGTTCTTTGGCCGCTAATGTGCTTTTACCACTGGACTGTGTGGTGTTTCCATAAATGGGTTGCTTAGCCTCCAGCACCATCGTTTGTATCAAGCTTACCCCGACAAACACTTGCTCTGCAAATGGAACATATGGCAATATTTAGCTCCTTCCTGCTACCAATACAGAAATCCCAAACTGGGGAGGTCCACTTTTTGACCCTGGTACCACTGCCAATGTTGGATGAACTGGCAGTAGGTGTCCATTTTTTTACATATGCCTCTTTGCAGTACCTACTTCTACTGTGGTGGTTGTGGATGTAGGTTGCTGCTGGGGCTTTGCAAATATGGCAGCTGGTGGTGGTCATGGTATCTGTGTTGCACATCCCTCAGGGCAGGTTGAGATGGAGCATTATTGGTCTCACCTGGAGCTGGGCTAACATCCATGATGACTGGCTTGTCATCATTCCCCTCTTCTACACCATAAGTCTAAGGCTTTCAGGAACCTTCCTTTTCTCAAGCATCTTGTGGTATGTTTCAGTCTCACACTAAGGCGGGATCCAAGTGGAGCCTTTACTATCAGAAGGGGAGATTGGAGAAGATGATGGTGGACTAACCCTCCTTTTTCTTGTTTCTTGCTGTAGATCTGGAAGGCAATGGATCTTCTGAAAGAGTGTCTTCTTTTGCTTCCTCAGCATGAAGCTCAATCTACTGGACTGCTCCTACTTCATGAAGAACTAATATTACTGGCTGCAGATGTGTTGTCCACTTATCTGATGTTCCTGCACTGATTTGGTTCTACTTTGAGAAAGAGATACGTCCATTCCAACGTCACCTCTCATCAGGGTTGCAATGATTAGACTTGGTTGGGGTGGCTCCTTGATGCGGGGTGTGCTTCCAGCTTGCTCCCCGAATGCTGGTGCAGGAAGCACACAATTCTTTGCCCGAAATAGGGCTGGGTCGAAATACCAGTGGTGGTAAACTCCTTCTTATCACTGTCCACTTTCTTGGTAGCAACTTTCTTTGAGGCCATCTTGAAGCTGTCAGTTGGCAGAGGCCCTTAGCTTCACAAGCTGAAGAGATGTCTTTAATATGTGGTCACATGTCACATTGTGCACAGACCTTCTGTATGGCAGTACTGTGGGTGATGCTGTCTCTTGTGCACCTAAAAGCAAACAAGCTACAAGAACATAAGTGAAACATGGCATTGTTGCAGTTCATTTAGTAGTTTAAATAAACAATATTATTTACTTTGGCCAATGGTCACTTAAGTTATTATAAATAAAAAAAATACAGTGTATTCATTTGTAAAACCACATCAACATAAACTTTCATGGTGTCCTCACAAAGGATAAGAAAGAGCAACATCAACAACATACAGATGTCACTGTTTGCTTTATGTGTATCACATAGGATGTGGGAGGTGCAGTTGACAAATAACAGTAGAATAATCCTTAGACAATGAATGCTGTGGTGTTCCTATAGCAGACTTGGGTTGGATTAATGCTAAATGTTATGAAAATGGGGGGGAAAGTTAAAAATAAAACAAATATATATATATATATATATAAACTAAAACAATAAAATGAAAATTAAAAAATAAGAAATGATTACAAAATTAAAATTAAAAAGAATTAAAAACCAGTAAAACACAAACATTAAAATTAAAAAATACAACAAAACAAAAATAAAAAAATATTTTTTTTTTATAAATAAGTGAACTTATCCTCAAGCATATAACCTATTAAACTGCTATCTCATTTCTCAACCATCCTTGCAAGCCAATGGCAAAGGGACACTCTGGCTGGATGCACAAAATGGGTGCCAGCCAGTGCCACATGGCCAACAACACTGAGCAAGAAGGCATTAGGAACAAAGAGAAGATGTGCAGACCTATGGCAAAAGCCCACTGGCTGCCTACAAAAAATGGCCTTCATCCACATGGTGAAACAGCAAGCAAGGAAGCATGGCCATAACATAAAGCTAGAAGAACAACACATGCAGGTCTATGGCAAAGGCACATTGACTGCCTACACAAAATGGCTCTCAACCACATGATCACAACAACAAGCAGGAGGCCTGTAAAACAAAGAACACATACAGGCCTACGAACACTGACTATACAAAGTGTGAACATTGTGTGGTAGGAGTCCAGCGGGAGATGGTAAATGAGGTATAGGCAGTGATGGAGACCGTGGCAGGCACCCTAGTGGGAGTCCAAGGGTCCCTCAGCCCTAAAAAGGATACCCAGGATGCTGTAAGAGGTACCTACCTCATGCTCCATTGCTTGAGCTGATACCTGGCTGACATCACTCATGTTATGAGGTAGAGGAATAGGCAAATGCCCTTCCAAAGTGGCACCAGCGAGTTTGATGGGGGCTTTATGTAAGAATCTAAAGTCCATGGTGCAAAAGCAGGACTCATACATGGCAAAGATGCTGCTGTACTGGCAAACCAGCAGATCCTTCTCAGTGATTTACTGCCTTACTTGTTTGAATTGGGAAACAATGGTGGGAACTGAGGGTCCACATCCTCAGCTGCTGCTGTGTGTGTGCCTCTGTCTGCTTCAGGACCATCGACACCACCCTCATGTGAGGCACCACACACATCAGAGGACAAAGATGTGGAATGCAGCTCTTTGCAAAATAAATCTGCCGGGTATCATATCTCTGTGCCACATGGCCAGTTTCTCCAATGTCCTGTGCTTATGCCTATGCCAGTGTACCTCTCAACAGATACTGTCCTCCATTTGCTTGCTCACCTGTTGAGTACATCCATGTGTGGACTGTCTATGTGGACTTTCTATCCTAATTTCTATTTGCTCTTCCTCCTTACTGGAACACTCCTCTCCTCAACATTTTCCATGACTTGTATCCTCCATTGACTTTGTCTGAGCATCCAATGGCTCAACAACTATGCTGGGGTTGTTGTCCCAAGAACTCCCACTTGCTCCCTGCTCCTTAGTTGACGTGTAAATAAAAATTCGTTCCAAATTCAGCATGTTGTATTCCTAGTCATGATTGCGTGTAAGTTGCCGCCATCACTGTGGCACTAAACACATCCTAGATTAGTCACAATGGTCTATCATATATACAATACATGTAACATCACATACACACACAATGATACCTTCGATTAATACATGTTTTCGGCTGTATGTCCATTCACAGCAAGAGTGCCACTGACAGTGAGCAATCAGGTTAGAAGATCCCTTAGGTGACTCCATTGCTAACTTGGAAAACTCTACTCCTTAAGGGCTCCACCTAGCAGCACATGCATACAAATAATGGCAGAAACTCCTACAGCATGTGCTTAGTCCAATCTAAGTAGATTCACGACTGGCAAGCCGTAAATAAGTAAGCAGTCGTGAAAGTTTAAAACAGGCTTTATTTTACACACACTTCCAATCTTAACATCTAAAAACTAAAACCTATACTAATTATTCCTACCTAAGCTATACCTAAACTAACCTCATCTAACTTACCTGTACTATCCTACCTTAAAACTAACCTAACCTACCTAACTTTAACTTAGCCTACACTACACACACACAACACAACAGAGGGGTTAAACATGAACACAAACCACCCTTATTACACATTTGCTCATGAGGCTAACATAAAGTACTACTATACACAAACTAGCTAAAGATGAAAACTTAACTAATATATACTTTTAGTATTTTTTAATTGTTAACTTTTGATTTTTTTTTATGACACATACTAAACATTAAACCCCACCCACTTAACAACATACCCAACCATATCCCCACCTATAAACAGATACATTTTAAAACAGAGAAAAAACTCAAACTACTCTACCACTATGCTAATACCTTTCCTAATCTATACTAACAGTCTATACAATAAAAACTAGGATAATAAAATGGGAGGGCCAGAAAGATGGACTTCAAATCCGGTCCAGTCCGCAGTCTTTTGTAAGGTCGCAACATTTTTATCAGTAGTGCCAATTTCAAGGCATTTTCTTGCTAGCCCTTCAGTAACTGTCACTCATAGTCTGTTAGCTGCTGTGAGTGGCTGTAGTGCCACTGCTAGTGTGGCTGTAGAGGGTCCTGATAGTGGGGTTGTGGGGGTTCTACAACTGGGGCTGTGAAGGGCGGTGCAACAGGTCCTGAAACCCCACCATCTCAATGTTCCACTGGATGGCTGCTGCAAGCCTTTTTGGTAGCTTTCTGTTCACGAGGTACACATTCCAGCTCCCTGCCTGATCATAATTGTCCCCATGCACCGGAGGCCGTAGCAATGTGGCAGATGTGCCTGTACCTCTCCAGGCAGCTCCAATATGCCTTTTCTTCCTCTGAGGTCATGTTTGCTTGTGCAGAGGAAGTACACATGAATTAGACAAAGCTTATTTGTCACAATTGACTACATTTACATGCAGCAATCACTATTGACAGCACAGGTGGAATGACCTGCAAACAACAGTTACACCTATGCAACATATGATGACCAACTTACCCCGAATATAACAAATAAAATAAAATGACCCACGTTTCGGTCTTGTAGGTACAGAAAATGGAAGTGACTGGCCTCATTACCATGTCCTCATGTGTATATGAAGACTGAATTGGATGTATGCTGTTATGTATTCATGCAATGGTACACATGGTAAATATATGTGCCCCCTGGGGATTGGCATGCAGCATACCTGATGGTACAATCTATGGCCAGTCAGCTAAGTGAAATGAGTGATGAGCAGCAAGCATTCGTATTGTGCCTCAGCAATGCTTTACTATTGTGGCTTATACAGAAGGCTACACATATAGCAACACAGATTCACTCAGTGCCAGGTAGTTCAAACATAGACAGAATGAGGCGACCTACCTCCCAATGAACAGACCTACAAAAACTGAAACATGGATATACCTGGAACACTATACCATAGATCACCTACTGACATACCCTATGGTCTGTCCCAACCTTCTTCTACGGAGTGTTACTGAGAAGCACATCAATGCATACTTAGTCCATGTGATGAGTGTGTACATGCATGCAGTATAGCACACATTTGTAAGTGTTTAGAGCTGTATCTTTCTGGTCATTGGCAAAAAATGTTAAATAGAGTGAAATACTGGGGATAAAATATGGTCAACTACAGTATTTGTAGTAATGTGGAAGGGCCTGTATACTCAGAACACAGTGTATACATGATTGTGATACTATACAACTTGGCCTTATGTCTCACAAAACACTACAAAGTTATGTAAATGTGTTTATTACAGGCCATTAGATCTATGAGCAGGAGTCAGACATGTTACAGCATTGCTACTTGTGGACTGGTGACACGTCCCACATACACTCATACTTATTTAGAATGCACTGGTGTATGATCCATTGCAGAATGTGTGGACCTGGCACTCAAAAGTATTCCTTATTTTACCAGGTGTGTACATACAGCAGCAATGTGAAGCAGACAGGTAGATATGAGTCATCCCTCCAATTCAATGTTAACATTGAGTTGAATCGCAACTTCCTTTGCATCACAATGCCATATGGTCTATCTCTCCTTTGTCACCCCATCCCATTGTTACCAATGTGCAGTCCTCTGAGGGATGCTCTGGTATCCTTGATGAGGTAGGACAATTGCAACATATCATAAGTAAAAAAGTAAGTAAAAGAGATCTTTATTTGGACGCTTACTTAAAAGCATCGCACAGTCAAACAACTGTGCTAAAATCTCTTCACATTTATAAAAACATAATTTAACTCTAAATTAGGCCATATTAAATCAAAACAGCAATATATAAATTGAATATATGCAAACCTTTAGTCTTGTGCCAGAGATTGCAGTTCACTGTATACTTTGATAATGTACACCAGCAATATCCGAATTGTCCATTTTAAAACTATTGGATTATAAGTCAGCATTTGTGGTTAATTTTAGAAGGAGCAGAAACCAAGGATTTATTTCTGATAAGTTAGCTCGGTGCTGGTGTTTAGCTTTATTCCTGCAGTGCCCATGAGCCTGAGTCAGTAAAGCGGCCATGTTGCTTTCTCATTAAATTCATAAATCCATATTTTAACTCTAAATGAGGTCATTACGTATAAGACCAGCAATTTGCAAATTTTCAATACTGCAACCTTTAATTGAGTTCTGGAGATTGCAGTTTGCTGTATACTTTGTTTTAAGTGAACCAGTCCTTATAAAGACCTTTAGTCAGATCCTAGCATATGTAGTTCATTTTAACAGGAGCAGAGGCTGGGGATTTGTATCCAATGAGTCAGATAAATGCTGGTGTTTAGGTTTATTCTTGCAGCGCCCATGAGCCGAACCAGACGACAATCTAGCTGGACATCCCTCCTTCAAACGATGCTTTTACTACCTATCTGCATGTTCTTATGTGTTTCCCATTGTTTTTATCTGTTTTCCATTCAGGGCAGATCTTAATATAATTATTTGTTCCTTGTCTAAGCTATTGCATTTACACAATAGGTGTAGCACATCTTCTTTTGCCTCTCTGCATAATCTGCACAGCGTTGTTGACTGTGTCTGTTTCCATGGGGGCAAATGCAGCATTGATGGCAAAACGCCAAGCCTCAAATGCAGGTATTTTTCCTTCTTTGCTCTAGTAAAGCAAACACCTAAATATGGTTGGGAAGTGGATCTAGAACAGCTCTGTTTGACGAACCAGCGATGTGCCTTCACCTCTAATGAAGCTTTGACCTCCATAAGGGACATCATTTTTATCATTTTATTTACCAGCTCTTTGAAGCTTTTGTGGGACCCAACGAAATCCCATGGGTCCTGTAAGGTCAGACAGTCTATTGAAGTTTTTAAATAGGTGATGGCTGTGCTGATTTTTTTTTCTGAATTATCTCATCCCACAAGTACACATGTCCCTGCATCCACTTCCTTTATTTTGCACTAGCATTCAAAATAGGCACTCTTGCGTGCTATTTGTTGCTTTTGTAGATCAAATTTTAACCTTATTTGTGCCGGAGAGGTGTACTGCAGGAGGTTAAATATTATTCTCATTGTACTGGACACCGTCCTGTCCAGAATGCCTTCATCTCTTCCTCTTAGGCACTCGCTTCCGAAGGTGATGGTGGGGAGGAGTCTCACTCGAATCACCTGTAGTAAAGGAGTTAGGCTTGGGCCAGTTATTTTATGTTTAATGTTTTTTAATGCAAACGCTAAAGCAGTTCCTCTTCCTGTTATGGCTGGTTTTTGTTGGAGGAACATGCCTTTGCTGTCCAATATATTACCCAAGTAGTTTACCTTTATTCCTCTTGACTCCTTATTCACACATGACGTGCCTGATCCATAGGTTTCCTCCTTCTTGTATAATCTTCTGTCCGGCTGTGCCTCCTACATTTTCCTCTGAACCAAGCTCGATGTTACCTCTTTCCTGCGCCAACTCTCCTTGCATTTGCTCTCACTTCTCTGTTATTTCCCTCCCTTATACATTATACCTATTCTATCTTTCTCCCTTAACCAAATCTATAAGCATCTATTTTTCACCACCTTGACCTACCCTAGCCCCATCATTCATAAGCCAAGCTTTTACCTGGGAATATAATTATTTATTATTCCTCCTTTTCCCTCTGTGTTTATTGCCCTTTTTGAGGAAGGCTGTTAGACCTGTCATCCTTGGGGTGGGCCCCCCTAATGTTTTTCCTGCTTAGTTCCTATTTTTGTAGGCCTTAGAATGCTAGAACACTTTACCACTGCTCACCAGTGCTAAAGTGCATTTGCTTCTCCCCTAAACATAGTAATGTAAATGTAAATGTAGGTGTACTTATATAGCGCAAACCTGTCACCCAAAGGGCATCCTGGCGCTTGCTTAGGGAACCCGTCCTGGTATTCCCCTGTGAGAAACCCCGGCAGGGTGTCCACAAGGTGAAAGCCAGGCATCCCGCCGCGAGGGGCCGTAGTGGAGATTAAGCAAGCTATTGCCCAGAGTTGCAGAGTGTGACCCCGTGATTCGAGTAGGCACCGGAGCGAGAATTGTCGAGTCCGTGGAATTTTGAGCCCGAGACTCGCCTAGGCTGGGAATCGAACCCTGGTCCACGGTCGATCTCAGCTTCCGGGTCTGCCGCCTCTAACCACTGAGCCACGCTTCTCCACTACTAGTACCATTGGTGTATACACAAATAGCAGCTTGTAAGACCCTTGTAAAGTGGTATATCATGTACTCAGGGCCTGTACCCCAAATGCTACATTGGAGTCTGCTGCACTGGCTGTGCCATCAGCAGAAGCAGCCTTTCAAACCTGCCTTAGGCCTGCCATTGCAGGGCCTCTGTGTGCAGGATAGAGACATTTTGACTTGCCATTTACAACCACTTGCTAAGCCTTATACTCCCCGATTTATTACACACAGGCAGGTCCTAGAAAGCCCTAATGCTAGGGTGCTGCTCACCAGGGCTAAAGTGCATTTGCTTCTCCCCTAAACATAGTACCATTGGTGTATACACAAATAGCAGCTTGTAAGACCCTTGTAAAGTGGTATATCATGTACTCAGGGCCTGTACCCCAAATGCTACATTGGAGTCTGCTGCACTGGCTGTGCCATCAGCAGAAGCAGCCTTTCAAACCTGCCTTAGGCCTGCCATTGCAGGGCCTCTGTGTGCAGGATAGAGACATTTTGACTTGCCATTTACAACCACTTGCTAAGCCTTATACTCCCCGATTTATTACACGCAGGCAGGTCCTAGAAAGCCCTAATGCTAGGGTGCTGTTATTACTGATCAGAAAGGCGTAGATGCATCATGTTTTATATCTTTGGAATGGTAATGCTAAATCATCTTTAATGGTAATGTTGGATTTAACATTACTATTTTAAAAATGCCACTTATAGAAAGTGTTATGAAAGGGGGGGATAGGCCCAACAGACCGGGACCAGGTAGTGCATTTATATATATATATACAAAAATGTACCTGGTCTCCTTGTCAGTTACACTTTATTTAAATTACAAAAAACCACACTATATTCTTTTCGTGATTGGGTTATTTAATCACCCTGTTTTTTCAATCATCGATTTTCATTGAAGGACTCTGGCCTTCACCAAGTTACACAGCCAATTTGAAAACATATACCGCAATACATTTATATGTTACACAATTCACATTTAGACATACAAAGAAAACGAATTCCAACAACATGAGAAAGACTTCTACAATACTTTTACAATACAACTATAAAACCCAATACCAATGTGGAACAAAGATTCAATTCTTTTTTTGTTACACAAAAGATAAGAAAACATCCTTTTTTATTGAAAATCTTTTGAACGCAGTTGTAAATTTATAAGGTATCAATTGTATGATCCTTTATTTGAACCAGCTATTTTGAAGGACAATTTATACCCATGGCATTGTTATCAGGCATACTAGGGCCACATTTCAAATCCTAGAGATTTCAGACATTTCATTTAGTCCTGTTTGCACGCTATTGAACTTCATGATTAAGTAGGCTTCTTTTTTAAGTAGGAGAGACTCTATATCAGCCACCTTCTTTCAAACATTTAATGCTACTAGCACCGTCCATTTCAGATATCTCTCAGAGTGGCCAGCGTTCATGTAATGCTCCACCATAGGGGCGGTCAGCACCTTTTTTTTTATTCTAGACCTGTGTTGGGTGATCCTTTGGTTTATCTGTTGGCAGGTCTTCCCAATGTACAATGTCGCACATGGACAGACTACTGCATAAACCACTTTCTTGGTTTTGGAATTACTGAACATGGTATGTTTCCACTTAACATCATTGAGGACAAATTCATTGCCTTCAATTGTATATTCACATGTGACGAAGTTCCCACATTTGTGGTGGTCTTCTACTGGTTTTAGGCCCCACTGACTGCGTAAATCCATCCTGGCTTCTTTTGGGAAAATATCTGATCTAACTATCTCTTGGCCAATACTCTTAGTTCTTTTCATCGCAAATAAAGGCCTGGGAAAACCGCATTCCAAGTTTTCAAGTAAATGCCAGTTTTTTAGCACGATTTGTTTATATTTATTAGTATCTGGTCCAAAAGTTGAGACACAGACTAGTCTCTCTAACGGTGGTTTGATCTTTTTCACAAGCAATGTTTCACGGGGCGTGAACCATGCCCGTTTTTTAGCGTGCTTCAGCATCTTTTTAGAATAACCTCTTTCTGCCATCTGATCACAAAAATTCTGTGCATGATGTTCAAAATTCTCTTTTACTGAACAGTTTCTACAAATTCGTAGCAACTGGCCATAAGGCAAGTTCTCTTTTAAGCTCTTAGGGTGGGCACTTTTATGGTGCAGAATAGAGTTTTTGTCAGTCACTTTTGATGCAGTGCCATTGTTAATACCCTATTTTTAGGGACCACTTCCACATCTAGAAAGGTTAGTCTGGTTTGGCTTTTCGTGTGACTGAATTTGATGTCTGGATGCTTGCAGTTGAGCCACTCAAAGAAGCTTTCTAAGGCCTCCTCTGGGCCTGACCACAGGCACCAGACATCATCAATATACCTTAGCCACTGCTTTACATGAGTGGAGAAGGGATTATTATTGAAGATTAATTTGGCTTCATACTGTGCCATGAAGATGACCGCCATCTCTGGAGCAAAAGGACATCCCATGGCGGTCCCCTTTGTTTGGAGATAAAACTCATTATTGAATTTGAAATAGTTTTGTCTGAGGGCAACCTCGGCCAATTTTAAAAATGAATTCTGTGTGGTCTTGGTCTTTTATCGTGATAGAGCTCAATCACTTCGAGTGCATCATCCTTTGGGATCAGGGTATAGAGGGAGGTAACATCGAAGGTGACCATCCATTGTTCTGCTATGTTAAACTCAACTCCCTCTACCTTCTTTATGAAGTCGGTCGTATCTCTCAAGTATGATTCTACTTCTACCAAAAATGGCTTCAGGAACACATCTACATACTTAGATATAGATTCTAAAATCGAATCACACCCCAAGATGATTGGACGTCCCGGTGGTTCTAACAGCTGCTTATGTATCTTCGGAAGGAAGTAGATTACTGGAACCCTGGGATATTTATTATTTAAAAAATCTAATTCCCGTGGGCCCAGCATCCCTTGTTCAAAACCTTCCTCAAGAATGTGTTCGATCTGTCCTTGTATCGCCATGGTGGGGTCCGTATTTATCTTTCTGTAGCAATCCTGTTCATCCCTTGAGATTTAGCCTCCTTCATAAACATCTCGCGTGGCCAGATGACCAAGAGACCAAGACCATAGAGCTGCCGTGCACGAGAACTACATATCCCAGCAGACCTTGGACGCCTTTTTCATGCGCAAACGTAGCGCGCCAGTCATTGCGGAAACGAAGCAGAATTGATTTGGAACTAACAGCGAGCTGGGAAGAACACGCACGTAGGTAAGCAGGAAGTCCCATTAATTAAAAAACGGTAAACAGTAAACGTTTTAGATGATGGATACCTGACACCCGGTCCCTGTTATTATTACAGTTAAGAGAGACAATCGATGAGAGCAGACTTAGGCGCAGAACAAATAAAAAAATGCCAAGAGGTATGTGCATCAAATGTCCTCTTCTAATAAGTAAAAATGACATATAATGACCATTTTGCACTTATTAGGCGTGTGCCTCTCCCTTTTTATTTCTAGTTTGAAACAGAATGCTCCATATCCAGAGTTGACAAATTTCAATTGAACAATCACGAGTGCAGGTATGTGGATCTGACATGATATTTATGTTGTTAGCATTAACAGTATCATATATAAGGGCCCATTCAAAACAGAACTTTATTGATTACAGGTCCATCAATAAAATAGAGTGCGCTTTCTGCTCAAGAGTACAAAGAAAGAGTCCAAAGATAGAGACAAGATTGTTACCATATTGGCAGGTATGTGTCCAATCCTCATAAGGTAACAGTAATGACTGAAAGGAATAGTGCAAAACAGTGACAGGTGTTTCAATTCTTGTGTTTTTAGATGAGTCCAATGTGGGAAAGTAAGATGCCCTGATGAGAACCCACAGAGACAACAGTGAGGCTCAAAACGAGTCGGTGCAGCGATTAATTTAGCTGGTTCAAATAAAGGAGCATGATAAAGGAATAACATTGATACCTTATTAAAAGCAAAATTCAACCAGCTGGGAATTCGAACAAGGAGACAAGCAGTTCTGGCATGCCTTGCTCCAAGTGATCCTCAACTAAACTGTGCCCTGGTAAAAATGTTGACAGCCTGCAATAAGAAATTGCCAGAAATTAAAAATACTGACTGAAAACTAACTTTTAATATTTATCTATTCATTTATAAACAAAGTATTATATCCAAGAATTACCATGGTGTAAATAATTGCGATATGCATTTCAGGATATAACATGCCTGATCAAGTGTTTGCCTATATCCAAATTTTTAATGTACAGTCTTTTTAATAGAATGTTTTACCTTTTTATAATTATGGAGATTTTATGGGTTTGTAATGAAACATTTTTGTGTTGCAATGGTTTTAACAAACTATGCAAAAATAAATAAACTTGAAGCTTGAAACTTGATACCTTATAAATTTACAACAGCGTTCAAAAGATTTTCATTAAAAAAGGATTTTCTCTTATCTTTTGTGTACCAAAAAAAGAATTGAATATTTGTTCCACATTGGTATTGGGTTTTATGGTTGTATTGTAAAAGTATTGTAGAAGTCTTTCTCATGTTGTCGGAATTTGTTTTGTTTGTATGTATAAATGTGAATTGTGTTACATATAAATGTATTGCGGTATATGTTTTCAAATTGGCTGTGTAACTTGGTGAAAGCCAGAGTTCTTCTACAAAAATCGATGATTGAAAAAACAGGGTAATTAAATAACCCAATCACGAAAAGAATATAGCGTTGAATTTTGTAATTTAAATAAAGTGTAAGTGACAAGGAGACCAGGTACATTTTTGTGTACACTTATAGAAAGTGGACATTTCTCCTCTCTTACTTCTCTGTATGCCCAGAATGCTGTCTCTAATACTCATCTGGGGTGCGTGACAGCTACACTTTGTGCAGTATAATACACACAAAAAGTGTGGGTGTGACAGAGAACACATCTGCAGTCATCAGTGTTTTGATAGCTCTACCTCAGCAGGAAGGGGGGAGCTGAAACCTACACCTTAATAGGCAGTTTCCTGTTGGATTTTCTCCTTATGTGGCTTTTAAGACAGGGAGACCTGCTCACTTTAGGGCCTGCTTTAAAGTCACCCCCACTTCAAAGGCACAACTGAATATTACCAAGACAGTACATGACTGGACCTGTGAAAAACTCTGACTGGAGTAAAGACTGCTGTGATACAAGGCTAGCCACTCTGCTTTCATGCTCCTTTAGAAAAACTGCATTTCTCTTTTGATATGCTGCCCTTATACCTGTGATATCTGCACTGCTGAGGACAAGGACTGGACCCATCTCACTTGAGTGATTCCAAGGACTTGCTGTCTTGCCTTCTGTTCTGAAGTCTCGGGCCATCAAAAACTTTCTTCAACCCTGCAACAGCAGCTGGATTCTGCCATTGTGCTGTGCAGAACCATCAATATCAGCACATTGCCCTTCGGTGCTGATGCAAGAGCTGATCAACGACATCGCTTTGATGGACTGTGTTTTTCAATAACGACGGACAGCACAGCTTGCAGATGACGCACTACCTACATTGTAAAGGGGTTCGACGACAAAGCCTTCATCGCCTGTGAATTTCGGATCTGACACAATGAGCATTCATCGTCAACATTTCCTCCGTTCAAGGAACTTTTTCAGCAGGACCTGCATGAGTCCTGTAGTTGGGCTGTCCTCCATTTCGGTAAGCCTGAACTTTAGCTTTTCCCTTGTTGAGCGTGACCTCAAATAACCCCAAAGCACTATTTGCTTCTAAGCTCTACATTTTGATTTAATCTTTAGAACTTCATAACTGCTTTTCAACTTATTGTTATTTTCTGCATTCTGATAGGAAGGGGGAATGCTGGCACACACACCAGATTTGGCAGTGTCTTGTTTCCCACACAAAGGGCTGTTTACTCCCTACTGATATTCAGTAGTTAAGCAGAGCTAGACAGGTAAAGAGGTTTAGGGTCAGGCACTGTTTCTTAGCAGGGGAAACCACTGTGCGAAAGGCTTTAGAAGGTTGCAGGAATTCCTTGTCCTAATACCCTGAAAGTCCAGAACACAGTGAGATCTTATATTTTAGAAGCTGCCCATGAAAATCAATAATCCACATTAGCTGGTTCCCTTAGTTCTATTCAAACCTGCCATGAAAGCAAATTGTAGTGACAAATAGCAGTATTTCTCCCAAACATTGCGGAAGTAATGCACCTAAAAGAAACAAGCATGTTCAGAAATTTTCCTAATGATCCTACATGGGAGGTGGAGGGAAACTGTCCTCATTGCCAGGGAAGCCCCGGGGCCTCACCCGTTCATCTCTCTCCAGCAAACAGCACTTACAAGAGGCCACCAGAATGAAAGCATGAGATGGGCCAAAAAGAGGGTTTGAAGGCAGGGGAAACAGACTCTCTCTCTCTCTCTTTCTACCTCTCTCTTTTTCTCTTTCTCTATATATTTCTCTCCCCTGCTCTCGCTCTCTCTCTCTCTCTCTCTCTCTCGCTCTCTCTCTCTCTCTCTCTCTCTATGCACATATACCCCATCTTTCTCCTTGCGGCTGCTGTGTAATGGTTTTATTGCAGGGCTAACAAGGATTCAGAACGCAGCTTTATCATTGGCCATTAAGGTGTTCTACCTGGCTGTAAGTGAAAATGTAATACCTGAAACCCTTATTTCCTACACCTTTGTAACCAGTTGAGTGATAAAACATTTATACCCTTGAATATCACAAATATATTACTAATTGTTCATTGTGGATCATTGGGAAATAATTGTAAGAGTGATCAGGAGACTGATGACATTCACAATGTTACTGTGAAAATCTCGTAATCTGACTAGAGCTATGTGTAAAATGCTAAAGGGCTCTTGTATGAAAACATAAACTATTAGGTCTGTAAAAAGTTACAAAACACTATGGGCCAGATGTAGGAGCCTAAATACCGGTTGGTAAAGGCCGATTTCGGCCGTTACTGACCGGTATTTAAGAATTGGCATGTAGGGGCCCTATTTTACCGATTCAGTAAAATTACCGAATCGGTAAATTTACTGAATCGGTAAAGTACCGATTCGGTATTTTTACCGAATCGGTAACTTCCCGATGTAGGTGGGACTCTTCTGAGTCCCAAGGGCCTTACAGAATCGGTATTTTACCACCCAACCCAATTGGGTGGTAAAATACCGAATCCAGGTGTGCATGCACATTTGTGAATGCACACCTATGCCATGTGACAGACAGACATGCCCTTAGGTCATGTCTGTGTGCCACATGGCACACATGCCTGTATTTGGGGTGCTAGAGGGTGTCAAAGTGACACCCCCTGCACCCTTGCAGGAAACGGTATTTACCGATTCGGTAATTACCGAATCGGTATTTCCCATTGATTCCTATGGGCTTCACAGCCCATAGGAATCAATCGGAAATACCGATTCGGTATTTACCGAATCGGTAATTCAATTAACGATTCTTCCTAAATCTCCCTCCTTCATATTTACCGATTCATAAATACCGAATCGGTAAAATTCGGTATTTATGAATCGGTAAATACGATTCTCCTACATCTGGCCCTATGACTCTTGTGTTGTCAATTACCCATGAGGTGGTCTCACAGTTGCAGATTGAATTTATTAAAGTTGAATTCCAACCACCGATGACTACTCTATTGAAGCATGATCACTTTAAGAATCCCTTTTTTGAGAGACTTACACTGCTCTCTGTGCACAACTAAGATTTCAGAAACAAGCTAATGATAGCTGTCACAAACTCACACTCAATTAGCTTCCTTGCAGATGCTGCATCCTACATTGATGAATACAGAATGGTCATTTCTTTGTCAAGTGAAAAACCTGGCATATATAATTGTTTCACACACATTCACTCCACACGCCAGGCTTTTTGAATGAGCCATTAAGTGGGTTTCGTAGCACTTGTGTTCCAACCTTGATGTAATCTCTGTTTGTCAGAGTCTCAGCATTGAGTCCAGTGGATATTGACCACCAACAATTTAGCTAAGGGAGCATATTACTGTTACATTATGTTATGGCATGCAGATTTTTAGAGCTCACTATCATTTAGCAGTCATATGTATGACATCTGTGGCAACAATGAGGACAGTTTCCATGTTGTGGTTGGGCCTGAAACTAGACTAAGTGGTGTCAAGTAGTTGGTGCTCATTGAGGTAATCGGTGAGGTATCTGTTGATGTTTTTTTCTAAGACCGTGTCTGAGAATGGTAAAAAGGAGGTCAGTCTTTAAGTGGCGAGCATTAAAGAGACAGCTGAAAGTTCCTTCAGCAATGGGAGGACGGTTGTGTATTTTCAAGCATCTGGGAAGGTCATGAAGGAGTTGAGGCATTCAATATGGGTTGTCAGCATGGCGCAAATGGATTGCAGTTCTCTGTAGTAAGCGAGGTGGGGATAAGGGTCTGATGGTGTTCCTGAGTGGATGCACTTCATGGTGGAAGCAGTTTCTTCGAGGGGAATGATGAGCCAATTAGTTAGCATTGGTTCTTTGGATAAGATCGGAAAGCATTTGGCAAGATCTGTTGTGTTTTGCTGTGGGCTAAAGTTGCTGTAGATGGAGGTGATTTTATTGTTGAACAATGGTGAGAGATTTTTGCTGAGGTCCTGTGAGGGGATGATTGAAGGTTGGAGGTGGTTAAAGATGAGGTGAAATCTTTCAAAATAGCACACAGTTCTTTGCATCTGTTTGTGTCTGTAATGATATGGTCCTCATTCGGTGGTAGCATTTTAGTGCAGATTTGAATGGGATCCTGTCTGCATTGTACTGGCTCATTCTCCTTTTATGTTTCACTTATGACACCAACTTCTATTAATAAATATAAAAAGGGGGAGGAGAATGTAAGAATCAATTACAATGTGCTGTAGTAAATCCTAACACGATTGCATATAGCAAAAACTACCTGGCACAGGAAGGAGGAGATGCAGAGAACTGGCTAGTAAGGGATTGATCCTCTGAACTAAAAGACCCAATTCTAAGGATCTTCCCTAAAAAGATGAAAGCCCTTACACAACAAGGGCTCATGCATCATCATTTGAGCCCACGTCACCATGGTGACTAGCATGTTACACATGGTCGGCTCCCTGTGGATCTCTTTGAAATAATTAGAGATATGGGCCTAGTTAAGACTTACGTCACACAGGATTTAGCAAAAAGAATAAGAATGAGAATGTGTATGTTGGAAAGTGGGTTATTGGTAGGGGCAAATGTAGGTCTGCCACTGACAATAAGGCCACTAACACATGGTAGGACCCAGCATAGGCCTTAGAAAATTATTCCTATGCTCAACCCTTGGTAGCGTGGCTGCGAGCAGACAGACTTAACTTCAAAGACAGGTATTTAAAGCATTTAAAAACAACATTTCAGTAAATAATTAAGACACAACAAAAATAAAAATCCCACACCAATTTATAAAAATAGGTAATGTTTCTATCTTTTCAATTACACCAAAACAAAAGAAATCCACCGTAGGGAACAAGAGATATGATTTTTTAAACAATAGTCACTTTCTAGTGCTTAGAAACCAACAGTGCCCTTTTAGTAATTTCTTTTTCTCTTGTCTGGGACACACCTGTATAAATTGTCCTGAAGAATTTTCTCACCACTGTGGTGGACCGCCTTCTTCAGCAAGCGGGGTCCAGTTAGACCACCTTACTGGAGTTCTGCTTGCAGGTCCCAAAGTATCCAACACACACTCCAAGGTTCTGGAATCTCCAAGAGGGTCCTTGAAAGCGTGAAACTTCAATTCCACAATCCATGTGAACAAAACCCTTACAAATCCACTGGTACTCCAGGCTTTGAATTCTTAGTGGGGCTGTCCAGGTGAGCTCTGTTAACCTGTAGGTTGCAAGGAGTACAACTCTTGATTGTTGGCAGCAAGGTAATCCACAGGGCTGCAGTTTCACTTGGTGCAGTCTTCAGAGATCAGGACTTAGAGTTCCTTGCACAGCTAAATCTTTTCAGCAGGGCACTTCTTGCTTCAGTAAGTGTCAAGCAGCAGATCTGAGGGGCTCTGCCCCTCTCAGATATTTATTCAAAATTCTCTGTGTAAAGCACCAGGTCACTGCTGACCAATGAGAGCAGGGCAACTCCTCATAGTTATGACCACATCCTGTAGAGTGTGGAATTAGTTTGTCCCAGAGTGCATCATTCTTCCAAGTCCATAATGGCTGATTTTCCAGCAAGGAGGTAGGAGCTGGCTAAACACACCCCCTGGGATGGCTTATTTCCATTGACTCTCTCCCTACCATCTGCACATACCTTCCTTAAGCCTAGCCCTGACTCTGGGTCAACAGTGTCAGATTGAAATTGAAACCCAGGCCATCCCTTTGCCTTTAAAGAGGATGGTTTATGACTCCACCCCCCTGGCCTGGCATTCCTATAGCCCAGCAAACTGCCCTGCCAGCAGAGGGGTTCTTCATCACCTCTCCAAAGCAGCCTGGCTTATCCACTTAACTCTGACCAATCAGGGCAGACCACTGAAAGGCTGAATTTGGACTTACAAACAAGAACGTCTTATACCTTCTTGTCCTTTAGGAGAAATTCAACAATATCACATTGTTGGATTTACTACTACCATTCTGGGAAGTCTTTGAATTGTCCGGCTAGTCCTCTCCTATCAGTATTTATTAATCAATAACTTCCTACCATGTTAACCTATGGGCCATGGGGTCTGCAATGAGGAAAATGACTTGGACCCCTTTTCTCGTAAAACCATATTTTATAATTATTTCCCTAATTTCTACAGGACCGCAACCCCCTGTGCAACTGGGGAGACATCAGGGGTTCTGAATCTGCAGAAATATTGTAGATCTTCCATACCCAGTTCTTCTAACATCAAAGTCAAATTTGAGCAGCTCTTTAATACAATGTGGGGAGTGAAATGTAAAATTTCCCTTTACCCAGGCATATAAAAACTCATTTTGTAAGGGCGTACCTAATAGATAACTGACCCCCATACCCTTAGGTATCCCAGGGGTGAACTTGGGTATCCCTAATATGCAAAAACATGGTAAGTTTTTTCATTTTTAAGGGCCCCTATCCCCAAAGTCGAGTTTGGGCACAATTTAAGGTTTAAAAGCTGTCCTGTCAACCAGTGCTGCTTTTAAACTGACCTCAGGCAGGATACTGGAGACTTCTAGGTAGTTTCAATCCCCTGCCCTATTACATACTAGGGGCTTATGGGGTAAGTCATGCTAATTATAGGGTACCCCACCATACCATAGTGTACCCTAATGTATGAGGGTGTCTTAACTGTATTCTAATGTGTTCCTTTTAGCTTGACACTGACCCTGGGACTGGATAAACAGAGCCCAGAGTCAGTCAGAGTCGTTACCACCAGTTACAGTCAGCAAAAAGTTGGGGGGTGCCCAGGGCACAAGATGTCTGTGCAACATAGCCCCCCCAAACGAAAGGTGATGGGTTACTAACCTACACCCTGGTAGTCCTCATTGGCTAAGTGGAAAAACCTGAAAAGTCCATCTGCATTGGCATGGGCAACCCCAGGTCTGTGTTCCACTGTAAAGTCCATTCCCTGTAGGGAAATGGACCACCTTAACAGCTTGGGATTCCCCCCTCTCATCTGCATGAGCCACCTGAGAGGCCTGTGGTCAGTTTGAACACGAAAGTGAGTCCCAAACAAATATGGTCTCAACTTTTCACTGATCACACCACAGCAAAAGCATCTCTCTCAATGGCACTCCATCTCTGCTCTCTGGGAAGAAGCCTCCTGCTAATAAAGTCAACTGGCTTATCAAGGCCCCCTTCATTTAGCTGTGACAAAACTGCCCCAATCCCTTGCTCTGAAGCATCAGTCTGAACTACAAATTATTTTGTGTAGTCAGGGACCAGTAACACTGGCGCTGAACACATAGCAGCTTTCAGAGTGTTAAAAGCCTTCTGACACTCTGGGGTCCAAATAACCTTTTTTGGGCCTCTTTTTAAAAGTCAGTTCTGTTAGGGGCCCCACAGTGGCCCTATAATTTTGAGCAAACCTTCTATAATACACTGTCAGCCTAAGTAATGCCCTGACCTGAGTCTGGGTAGCATGAGCTATCCAATCCAAATTAGTTTGGATTTTAGCTTCAATAGGCTGTACATGGCCCTCACCTACCAGGTGGCCCATGTACACCACAGAACTCTGCCCTATTTGGCACTTGCTTGCCTTAATAGTCAGGCCTGCCTGCTGCATGGCATGACGCATTTCCCTTAGGTGGTTTAAGTGATCCCCCCAGGTAGAACTGTATACAGCTATATCATCTAGGTAAGCTGCACTGAACTGTTCCAACCCAGACAAGACCCTGTTCACCAACCTTTGGAAGGTGGCAGGTGCATTCTTTAATCCAAAGGGCATTACCTTGAAGTGATAATGTCCCTCTGGTGTCTAGACCTCTCCTTTGCTCCATCAGTGAGGGCAATCTGCCAGTAACCTAGAGTCAAATCAATAGTGCTCAGGTACTTAGCAGTCCCAACCTACCAATGAGCTCATCAGCTCTAGGTATAGGGTGAGGGTCAGTCTTTGTGACTGCATTCAAACCTCAGTAGTCCACTCAGAACCTTATCTCCTTGGGTCCCCCCTGGTGATTAGGTTTAGGTACTAGCACCACTGGACTGGCCCATGGACTCTCACACGGTTCAATTACCCCAAGATCCAGCATCTTAGCAACCTCAGCTTTAATACTGGCTCTGACGTGGTCAGACGACCTGTACAGTTTAATTTTAACAGGTAGGCTGTCCCCGTGTCAATGTGGTGCACACACGACTCAGTGATGCCTGTGGTCAGAGAGAACAGGCCAGCAAACTGCTCCAGCACTTGCTTACCATCTCTGAGCTGTTGGTCTGTCAACTTGGGAGAGAGCACAACTCCCTCCACTGACCCATCTTGCACATTAGTGGAGAGTAGGTCGGACACAGGCTCAGTTTCCTCCTCCTCACCCTAATCAGTGACCAGTAACATGGTCATTTCTGCCCTGTCATGGTGGGGTTTCAATTTATTCACATGCAGGACCATGTGAGGATTCCTGGGGGTGCCAAGATCAACCAAATAGGTAACCTCACCATTCTTTTCTAAGATTGGATAGGGCCCACTCCACTCATGGAGGGCCCTGGGAGCCACAGGCTCTAACACCCACGCCAACTCTCCTGGAGTATATCTGAGGCATAGTAGCCTTTTGATCATACCAGTGTTTCATGAGCTCCTGGCTGGCCTCCAGTTTCCTGTTTGCCTTTTACATGTACTCCACCATTCTATATCTCAGGCCTAGCACGTAATCAACCGCATTGTCTTTAGCTTCTTTAAGAGGCTTCTCAAAACACACTCTTAGCAGGCTCAGTGGCCCCCTCACAGGGTGTCCAAACACCAGCTCAAAAGGACTAAAACCAACCGCTTTCTGTGGCACCACCCTGTAGGCAAACAGTAAGCATGGGAGGAGAACATCCCATCTCTTCCTGAGTTTCTCTGACAACACATTTATCATGCCCTTCAGGGTTTTGTTGAATCTCTCAACAAGACCATTTCCTTGTGGGTGATAGGGGGTGGTGAACTTGTAGTTGACACCACACTCATCCCACAGAGCAGTCAGATTGCTGGACAGGAAGTTTGTGCCCCCATCTGATACCACCTCTTTTGGAAAAACCCACTCTGGTGAACACACCAAGCAGTCCTCTAGCTACTGCAGGAGCATCAATGGTTCTAAGAGGTATGGCTTCAGGGTATCTAGTAGCATGGTCAACTACCACTAAGATCTCCCTATACCCTAATGCAGTAGGTGGGTCCAGGGGACCAACAATGTCTATCCCCGCCCTTTCAAAAGGAACCCCAACCACTGGCACTGGTAATGGGGGAGCATTTGTCTTTCCCCCTGCCTTACCACTGGCCTGACAATTGACACAGGAGCTGCAAAACTCCTTTACCTTTTCAGACATATTGGGCCAGTAGAAATGGTTCACCAACCGGTACCATGTCTCTGTCTGTCCCAAATGTCCTGCCAAGGGGATATCATGATCCACAGTCAGAATGAACTCTCTGTACTTCTGGGGCACCACCAACCTCCTGGTGGACCCCTCCTTGAGGTTTCTGGCCTCAGTATAAAGCAGTCAATCTTCTCAGTAGAGTTTGTGAAACCCACTGTCACCCCCTCCTCTTGCTTAGAAGCAATCCGCCTCAAGCTCTCAAGGGTGGGACAATCACACTGTCCCTGACTGAGCTTCTCCCTGGAGGGTCCAGCTGCTCCTGTCAGTTCTGCCAAATCAGACAGCTCTGGCAGGGATGGAGTCCCTCCCTGAGTAGCCAGATCCTCTCCATCAGGGTTAAATTCTTCCTGCACCTCCGGAGTACCCTAGGCTGGCTCACCAGGCCCAGTGCCCTTGTGGTTGGATGCTTGGCCCCTCGTTCCAGGGTCCAAGTGTCCAGCCCCTTCCTTCTGGCTAGTCTGTGTCCTATCAAAAAAAGGTACTCCCTATATGACCTAGTCAGCCTCAGATAGATTACAGGCTAACTAGAATGTCTATACATCAAAAATAGGTGGTATGGCCTATGTGAAGTTTTAACACAACTGCTGCGTGGGGAAGGAAGCAATTCCTTTTGTTATTTTATTCCCTCACACACCCTAGTGGTGTCATGCTTCATCATCGGGACACCCTGATGCCTAGAAGTCAGGGTGGGCTCGACCATATTACATTGAGCGCTTAATGAGATTGTTTTTGGCCAGGGGGATAAAGATTAAAAATCAATGTCAGATCCCAGTTTCACTTTATTCTTGGATCTGGCAATGATAGTAAAAACAATGAATTTAAGGGTCTCTTTGGAGGTTATGGTCCTAAGACCCTACTGCCAACATGTTTCTGTCCCTTGTTGCCCCGTAAAGGGTGATTGGACTTTCTTCAGGGCGTGACCCTCAGGAAAATGGGTAAGTAAGAGAATTTCCATATACTATTCCACGATAAGAGCGGGTAGCTGCTCCTTATATAAACATGACCTTTATCTCCAATATTTCACTCCATCTGTAAGGGGAACAAAGACAATGGGGAACAAAACAAAAACAAACACATATTTGTATTTGAATGTAAATGCATGAATTCAATATATATTTGTGCTCATACTACAGTGTTTCCACGCTTATATTGTAGGCGAAACTCAAATCATATGTGCCCATGATTGCTGCATGTTCACACAGTCACAATACCATATCTTTTGTAGCATGTGTAATCAAACAGTGGTGGTCTTGTACCGCATCCTAATGTCATTTACTCACTAGTGCGTGATTTTTTTAAGGTCGGTCATAGTTTACAAAAACACACACAAGAACGAAAACACACATTTAATAAACCCACATAGTCACTTCCGTGATGTTCATAGTCCATTCACTCTCATAGTGATTTTATCATTATTATTTTTGAGCTTACCCCGGTTTGGGAGAGGATCCACTCCTCGTAGGACGTCTTATAAATGGGTTAGCCCTGTAGTCAAACCCTGCTGGTGATTTGGTTATCAACGTAACAACAGGCATACCGGAACATTCGTCGTGTTGATATCCCACATATATGATATGTCGGTACTTAAATGGTTTTTAAGGCAGAAGGGAGAAGTAAAAAGAGCCTGTGAGGGTAATTGCACACACGTTAATTATCAGAAGTCCGATTTTTCAACATACCTTCTTTTTCTGTTAATAGGCAGGCTCTACTTACGCCATCAAGGGTACTGCCCCGTATCCACACCTAGTAGGTTGAGCATCCCACCGCTTGGAGTAGCCATCATACCGGCGGTAACGTTTTTTAAACTAAGTACAGGCAATCAACTATGCTAGGCGGCCAACTTCCGGGGATTCATAGCCACGCCCACACGAAGACGGGAGGGCGTGTGTTTGTGTACTACATACGAAAAGACAGGGAAATGTAGTTCCAGTTGTCCACGAGGATGGTCACCATCGGAGAACTTTATTATTCCAATCAGGTAGACAGATACCAACACAGATTGCTCTTTCATTTGTGGGTTTAAGTTTATTAGGTACTTCCAACATATTTATATCGCTTATGACATCTATTACAACTGCCCAATTCAGTTTATTCTTATATCGCCATTAGCACGTTCTGTTGGAGATTATTGTTTTTAATATGTTATAAAATAGTCCAAAATTATAAATTACTTAGTATTGCTTTGGACCTCAGTGTTGTCTAGGTTGCAAACAATTACGTATGTTTATTATAGAAGGCAAGGGTTTTGTTGCAATGTACGCATACAGTGAAACACTGCTCTGGATGTCAGCAAAGACCTAATCCTGTATTGTACGGGCCTCGTTATTAACGTGGTCTAGGATCTTATTAGATGGTGTATAGTATAGTTATGTAAATGTATTGCGACTTATATAGCGCACGTATCACCCGAAGGCATCAAGGCGCTTGCTTTGGGAACCCGTCCTGGCTTTTCCCTGTGAGATAACCCCTACTGGGTATCCCCAGGGTGAAAGCCAAGCATCCCTCCGCGGGTGGGCCGCTGTAGTGGAGACTAAGCAACTATTGCCCAGAGCTGCAGCGTGGGACCCCATGATTAGAATAGGCACCGAGGCGAGAATTATCGAGTCTGTGGACATTTTGGGCTCAGGACCCTGCCGCGCCGGGAATTGAACCCTGGTCCCGGGCCAGACCTCTGCATCAGGGTCTGCCGCTCTAATCAGTGAGCCACACTCCTCCACTAGTTATAGCTGTCAATGTAGGGGTACAGCAACTAAACGTAGGATTATAAGTTTCTATTTCTGTCATGGAGAACGATCGCCCAAGGTAGATAGAAAGCAACCTGTATCAACCCGCTAGTGTTGTATTTCTATCTATGACCCTAATTTAATATTCCTAAGTTATGCCCTTGTATGGCTATAATAAATAATATCCTTATAAAGGCATAGGAATCATATCCATATTTAGTTGTAGCCCATACTGTCAAATTAAGCAAGACTACTTCCCCAGACTCCTAGAGAGTACAACGCGTTCTTTAAACAAAGCAAACCTCCAGCAACCTGGGAAATCCCCATGCTTCTGTTTTGATTTGTCCTAGAACTCCTGTGAGCACTGAAAGAACGGCCAGTTCTTAGTGACATCTTTATTGACGTCTTATGTCCAACCTTACGTCAAACCCGGCACCTTTCAGGTATAAATATACCAATGTTGCCTTAAGCAAACATACGGTGGTTTGGAGCAGAGCGGCTATCTACTTGCCCGAGAGCCCAGCGGAGGCGAGAGCCCACGGACGCCGCCCCTCCCCTTTGACGCACTGAGAGAGACGCAGTCTTTTTCTCCAGCCGAGAAAATCCAGCTCTGGTGTTTTCAGCCGCCCTTGCGGGTTGCTGGGATATCGAGTCCTGAGAAAGAGATACGAGACCTCCTGCTTTCTATCACCCAGGTACGGAGCTGACTAAACCCTTAAAGAGAATTCTTGACTCAGATTCTTGGCAAAACCAACTTAACTTAAACTGCTACTTGTTTACTCCTTCCCACGTATTAGGCTTAGGTCAGGTACACCGGGGTAGGCCTATTTAGAAGCATCAGTTGAGTACGTTAGTCAATGTATTTATGTATGTATATATTTTATCTATTTTAAAGTATCATATGGCTAAGAAACCATATCAATGCTTTTACAGTATAATTTTATAATAATCCTTTAACTGTACGCACTTTACTTTACTATAAGTATTGCAATTGTGGCAATTCATTTCTCTTGCATGAGAAAGAAGACTGCTCAATAAATAACACCTTTTATTAAAAAAGCCTGTCTCTCTATTTCTCTGCACTCTGGCGAAACTAAGTATGCATAATTGACTGAGTGAAATAACTGTCTATTGTTTTCACACGACTCTAGAGATACACTCTTATTCTGAGGGAGCAAAGTTGTCATGTTTTATGGTTGTCAGAAGCTAATCCCTTCTTGTCTATCCAGGGAAGTTAAACTCCTCCTTGTCTATTCGAGAAAGTTTCTAGTGACCTCTGAGCTAGCTGGCAACTAATTAAGTCTAATATAGTCAGTAGAGACCTAGTCGACCTCAGTCCTACGTCTACACTGCTGTTTATATTATTCCAATGCGCAGAGCCTATTGGGAATATAGGAACTACACTACACTAGTATCATGCATTCAATCAGTACGGAGGGGTGAGCAATTCGTTCAAAGTTATTATTTATTTTTCATTTAGTTGGTTCCACAGAATACCATCATTAAAGCCTGTGATGTGGGTCTTCAATCTGTACACCCATCGTTGTTCGCATTCCAATAAGGTCCTCTTGATGTCACCTTCACCTTTGACCCTTTCAATCACTGACCACCATAAGTTATTGTCTGTATGTCCTTTCTCTACAAAGTGTGCATTTATTTTGGTGGCAGTTATAGACCTTCTGATGGAGCTTCTATGTTCGGTTATGCACACTTTTACTTTTCTCCTTGTCATCCCTATGTACATCAACCGGCACGGGAAGTTGATCACATAAATCACTCTGTCCTTCCCCACGCAGCAGTGGGGTTAAAACTTCACATAGGACAGACCACCTATTTTTGATGTATAAACTATTCTAGTTACCCTATAATCTATCTGAGGCAGACTAGGTCATATAGGGAGTACCTTCTTGTGATACAGCATATACCCACGGGAGGGTGTACTCCCTCCAGAGTTCCTCTCGGCCCTCCCACCAAGCAAGGAAGTTCATTCATCGCATGGTTTTGTGATTCATAGTCTGTGACCTAATCACAGCACATACCCACTCAGGGAGCTCCAATATTTTCATATGGAGTCCTCTTGCCACCTCTGACCACGCAGAGGCTTCAAGATCATTGCGCAGTAAACACTGGACTGGGAGCACCTTTGACACAACTACCTTCATAGTGCCTGTAACACCTCCCCATTCCAAATCCACCACAGCAATGGGATGGTGTTCGGTAGTGCTGTCTGCATATGTCACCGGATGAAACTCACCAGGTAATAACCTCTCTGGAGGAACCAGTTCATCTAGGACCATAGTTACACTAGCCCTAGTGTCTCAGATAGCCTCAACCTTAGCCCCATTCACTTTAGGCCTATGCCTGTACTTGTCCATGTTTGGAGGCTAGGCAGCAAGGGTGGCAATACTCACCTCACCCAGGGACACTAAGGTTACGTCCACCACCTGCCTGTTCTGTACACCACCCTCTACCCCTACCCTGGGAGAGGTGTGGTGCCGCGGCCAGGGTGAGTGACGCTGGAATCTGGGGATCAGGGTTCGATCCCCGGCTCCGGCGGCAGGTTAGCCCAGCACCATGTGACTCTGGGCAATAGCTTGCTTAATCTTCCCGACTGCCCCCAGCGCCTAGAGACCCTTACGGGTGATTGTGCGCTTTACAAATGTGGATTATTATTATTATTATACACTGACACTGGCAATCCCTGTGGATGTCCCCTTAGGGGGGAGCTTCTTGGTGCAGACAGCATCTCCCTGCTTATGCCCTGGCTGGTTACAGTCAAAGCACTTACCCACCTTTGAGGGATCAAATATCCTACCAGGCTTTCCCTGTAACCCCCTACCTTTGAATGTAGGTTGGCTCGCCCCCCCCCCTTGTGCAGGTTTTTGTGGGTCTTTGGAGGACTCCTTAGGTTTTTGACCTTCATTTCCCTGGGCTTTCCCCTGGGGAGGGACCTGTCCTCCTTTCTTCAGGTCACCGCCCTGGTGCTGAATGGAAACCTGGGTTCTCACCCACTCATCAGCTGATTCCCCCAGCTCTCTGGGGTATGTCAGCTTAGAGTCCACTAGATACTGGTGTAACTTCTCTTCTGCACAATGAGTCAAAATGTGTTCTTTCAAAAACAAATTATACAATCCCTCATATGTGTCAACTTTGTTACCAACAATCCAGCCTTCCAGTGCCTTTACTGAAACATCCACAAAGTCTACCCAAGACTTTGAACTCAATTTCTGCGTGCCTCTAAACTTCACCCTGAACTGTTCTGGAGTCAGACCAAATCTCTTGACTGAGCATGCCTTCATTTGATGGTATGATTCTGCATCCTCTCCCTTCAGGGTCAGGAGCCTATCCCTCCCAGCTACTGGAATCAACTCCCACAGGAGTGCACCCCAATACCTAGAGTGGACCCTACTCATTTTAAGAGCCCTCTTAAAAGCTGCTAGCCACTTGTCAATGTCATCCCCCTCAGTGTACTTAGGTACTATGCCCTTGGTAAGTTTAAGTTCAAATCTACCACCCCTGGATATCTCAGCATCTTCTTCACTTTCGCTGCCACCATTCCTTTCGCCTCCTCCCTCTCCCAATTTCTCTTAGCCAATTCGAAATTCTCTAATTGAGCCTTCCACACTCTCACCACCACCTTGATTCACCTGGCTAACACTGGTCGCTATGGGAAAGGTCTCATCCTTACCCCTCTCTTGGGTGAGTTTGGGGGGAACATCTTTCCACCCCCTTGGGTTCTCCTCAGCTGACCTGGCCCAGGCCTTTAGGGACTCTTGCAACCCTGCCTTCCTCATCTTCTTGGCAGGACGCAGCCCCCTAAGCCTACACTGTTCCCTAAAATCCGCCATCTTGAACTGGGACAGTTTTGCCAGGTCCAGCTCCATGGTTCCATAGTTTTGGGTCACAAAAAACTAGGCACAATAGACTTAGAACAATTTGGAAAAATCAAAGCAACGGATTAAAAACAGTTTAGTTCAAATTCGAAAAATCAAACTCAAAAGTTTTGTTCTAAGGCAATTTAGAGGATTTTTATAATCTTAAATTATTTACTGAAAGGTGTACTTTTTAAACACAACTCCTCATCCACACCGCTGAACACCAAATGTTGGAAAGTGGGTTATTGGTAGGGGTAAATGTAGGTCTGCCACTGGCATTATGGCCACCAACACATGATAGGACCCAGCATAATTCTTAGAAAATTATTCCTATGCTCAACCCTTGGTAACCTGGCTGCGAGCAGACAGGCTGAACTTCAAAGACAGGTATGTAAAGCATTTAAAAACACCATTTCAGTAAATAATTAAGACATAACACAAAATAAAAATCCCACACCAATTTATAAAAATAGGTAATGTTTTTATCTTTTAAATGACACCAAAACAAAACAATCCACTGTAGGGAACCAGAGATATATGAATTTTTAAAGATTACTCACTTTCTAGTGCTTAGAAACCAACAGTGCCCCTTTTAGTCATTTTGTTTTCTCTGTCTGGGACACAACTGTATAAATTGTTCTGAAGAATTTTCTCACCACTGTGGCGGGCCGCCATCTTCACCAAGAGGGGTCCAGTTAGAACACCTTCCTGGAGTTCTGCTTGCAGGTCCCAAAGTATCCAACACACAATCCAAGGTTCTGGAATCTCCAAGAGGGTACTTGAAAGCGTGTAACTTCAATTCTGCAATCCACTTGAACAAAACCCTTACAAATCCACTGGTATTCCAGGCTTTCAATTCTTTGCAGGGCTGTCCAGGTGATCTCTGTTAACCTGTAGCTTGCAGGGAGTTCCACTCTCGTCTGTTGGCAGCAAGGTAATCCACAGGGCTGCAGTTTCACTTGGTGCATCTTCAGAGGTCAGGCATTAGAGTTTCTTGCACAGCAAAATCTTTTCAGCAGGGCACTTCTTGCTTCAGTAAGTTTTAAGCAGCAGATCATGAGGGCTCTGACCCTCTCAGATTCAAAATTCCCTGGGTCAAGCACCAGGTCACTGCTGACCAATGAGAGTAGGGCAACTCCTCACAGTTATGACCACATCCTGTAGAGTGTGGCAAAAGTTTGTCCCAGAGTTCATCATTCTTCCAAATACATAATGGCTGATTTTTACAGCAAGGAGGTAAGAGCTGGCTAAACACACCCCCTGGGATGGCTTATTTCCATGGACTCTACCCCTACCATCTGCACATACCTTCCTTATGCCGAGCCCTGACTCTGGGTCAAGAGTGTCAGATTGAAACTGAAACCCAGGCCTCCCCTCTGCCTTTGAAGAGGATGGTTTATGATTCCACCCCCCTGACCTGGCATTCCTATAGACCAGCAAACTGCCCTCCCAGCAGAGGGGTTCTTTATCACCTCTTCAAAGCAGTCTGGCTAATCCACTTAACTCTGACCAATCAGGGCAGACCACTGAAAGGCTGAATTTGGACTTACAAACAAGAACGTCTTATAACTTCTTGTATGTACACTTTAGGAGAAATTCAACAATATCATATCGTTGGATTTACTACTTCCATTTTGGAAGTCTTTGAATGGTCCAGCTAGTCCTCTCATATCAATATTTATTAATCAATAACTTCCTACCATGTTAACCTATGGGCCATGAGGTCTGCAATGGGGACAGTGACCTGGGCCACTTTTCTAGCACCACAGCTTATAAAATCATATTTTATAAGTATTTCCCTACTTTCTACAGGACCCCCATCCCCTGTGCAACTGGGGGGACTTCAGGGGTTCTGAATCTGCAGAAATATTGTAGATCATCCGTACCCAGTTCTTTTAACATCAAAGTCGAATTTGAGCAGCTCTTTAATACAATGTGGGGAGTGAAATGTAAAATGTCACTTTACCCAGGCAAATAAAACTCATTTTATAAGGGCGTACCTTATAGATAACTGACCCGCCCACCCATAGGTATCCCAGGAGTGACCCTGGGGGTGCCTAATATTGCAACAACATGGTGGGATTTTCATTTTTAAGGGCCCCTACCCCCAAAGTCAAGTTATGCACAATTTAAGGTTTAAAAGCTGTCCTGGCAACCAGTGCTGCTTTTAAACTGACCTCAGGCTTCGGCACTGCACAAATGTTGGTGAAGAAAATCTGCTGGCCTCTAAACTGCCATGTCCCAGGATACTGGAGACTTTTAGGTAGTTTCAATCCCCTGCCCTATTACATACTAGGAGCCTATAGGGTAGGTCATGCCAGTTACAGGGGTACCCCACCATACCATAGTGTACCCTCGTGTATGTTGGGTGTCTTAACTGCATTCTAATGTGTTCCTTTTTAGCGCTGCAACAAACTGCCTGAAAAGTTAGTAAATCAGTCTGAAGACTTTTTCTCTGTTAAATCTCGACAGGTTTGACAAACGTGGTATTTAATTCACCTGTAATTACCGCGGGCAGGAAAAACAACCCAACTCAGAATTCCAACCCCTGCGTGAACAAAAGTTTATGCAAAGGTCAGAAAACACCAGTCATTCAGGAATCAGTGTGTTCATTGCATTTCCCTGAATGGCCTATGCAATTTTTAATGAATATTTGGGGACCCTTCTCTTTGGTCTCAGGCTCACGAAATCTGAAGTGAACCACACCAAATTACGTTTTTAAAAAAAACATGTTCTCATTGAATGATGATTCCATGTCTTAATGAATTATGGCTGGTATTTACTTCGCACAGCTCAATGCATTATTGATATATTCTCAAACTCTTGCAAGTTAAAAAACAGGAATTCCAGCTCTAGCAAAATCCATTCAGCTCACAACGCGGACAGATTTTCACTCCAAAAAGGCATTATTTACTGTAAAAATAAACTTGATTGATGTAGCTCATTCAGAATGAAAAGCGTTTCCTGGTCTCCCTAGCAACATACCATTTTCCGTACATTTTATCTCTATTGTGGGCAATTATGTGCAACATTTTACATTTTCAAACTGTCATAGAACCTGCCATCGGCTCTTCTGTTTGAAATCGGGTACACCTTTACTCAACTAATTTCCGCAGGTTAAAATCCTTACTTTTCTATAATGTCTGGGAATTATGTCACCCCCATTTACTTTAACGTTGACTTATTTTCATTCAGCTCAGTGAAGCTACGCTGGTAGCTGAACTTCTGTCATCTTGTCATAGACCTGAAATGCGTATTCTTCACCTTTTCACATATCCGCTTTATTTTGACACTTTTGAATATATGAAGTCTCTTGAGAAAGAATGGTTTGTTTTCAGCATAAATGGAGGTGAATAGTGCTTAACACTAAAGGCTAACTAGAATGTGGTAAAACAACAACACATTTAACGTAACGCTTCACAGTGATGTGAGACTTTACCTGGTTATTTGTTGAGAAGGCACGTAGCTAAATAAATGGCCATATTTATCAAGTAGTTGCATCACAATTGCGCCACAAAATGTGGTGCTAGTGTGAAGCAACTGCTAAGTGCAATATATCAAGCCATGCAAGGCCACTTTGCGCAGCCGTTAGTGGCTTCCTAAATCTCGACTAATGTAATGCAGCACAATCGATGCATTGCATTACTCTGCCCCAGGGAGGTAATCCATAGGTGGTGCATGGGAGTCCCAATGCAACACCCATGGATTTTGAATCATTCCCAGATTTACCATGAGTGGGAATGCACAAAAATGGCTATGCCTCTCCAGGTGAAGCATAACAAGGAGAAATATGTTTATTTCTCTTCATTTTTTAATTCTTCGTTTGCAGCAAACATAGAAATTGGGTTTGGTTTTGTGCAGGAAGGTGATCCTTCCTGTACAAATATAATCCTGCTCACTATTTTGCTGGGCACCACATGTTGGGATGCTTCTCCCAAATATTCATCAACCCAACTCACATCGCCGGGCACACGATCGACCACAACTTTACAGCCAGCAACTGAATCAGGTATAGACATGTCAGCAAGCTCACCTGGATGAACCACTCAACCATCCATGCTACCTTCAATCAGCCCCCACCCCCTCAACAGACCAGCTCAGCACCATCCGCAGGAGGTGGAGCAGGATCCCTGAAAACCAAAGACTAGAGCACCAATTGTTATACACAGTAGAGAGGCAGTGTAGAAAGAAAACATAGGTAACAGCAATGTGCTAAAGGATGAACAAGAATTGATGAATTGAGAGATCTTTTCCTTGATTTTTGCAATTCTTTATTCAAATACTTCTGACTGAAGAGAGCACTTCTGTGCAGCCAACACATTTCACCCAGTAATGTGATCTGGGGAAAGATTTGTCCTGTTACTATTCATTGTACTTTATTACATACGTTTTCTGATACTGGTTTAGAATAGCGTATTTTTATCCTTCCAAGTCGTACTACCAAGGCTAGTTCATCTTGGTTGACCCGTTCATCTGGAGCCGTGTTTAGCCATTTGAAGTTACGTCCACACAAGTGAGGTGTTTTCTGAAGTTTAGATCCCCAACTGGGCTGACAAGATCGCCCCCATAAAACCCACCATTCCAGGCAGACCCATCAAGTACACAAGTTGGTACAACACAGAACTAAAAACCACTATACCAAACTGCAAGCATCTGTAAAGTATTTGGTGTGCTAAGAGCCAAACAAAAGCACCACCATGAAGCTGGCACTTAACAACTACCACCAGAGCCTTAAAGATATGAAAAAGAATGCCCTGGCCAAATGCCATGAATCACGCTCTAACCACAGCAAAGAACTCCTCAAAATCGTCAAGGTGTTCTCCAATCCCTCAGCAACCAAAAACATTGTCACCCTTTCCCAAGTTATCCGCAATACCCTAGCAGACTTCTTTCACAACAGGTTCTCCACCATCCACCAATACTACAACTCACAAACCCCGACCCCAGCATCCTCAGACTCCTCAATCTCATGGACTTCCACCCGAACATTAGAATCACAACATGGGATGAACTCACCATGAAGACCACTTCTGCCATCATGAGCTCTATCCACTCAGGAGTACTCAGGGACTACTCCCCCCAGTATATGTGGAAACTGGGGAGCAGTGCTGTCAGCAAATATCTCACCACTATCTTCAACGCTTCCATCACATTTACCAGTTTTCGAGAGGAATGGAAACACATAGAAGTCAATCCATCCGCAGATCCGAAAGATCTCAAGAACTACTGGCCCATCCATCTGTTCTCTTACCCTGCCAAAGTCCTGGAAAAACCCATTAACCACCCATTCACATGCTACCTAGAAAACAATTACCTCCTTCACCCATCCCAATCTGGTTTCTGCTTGAACCACAGCACATAAACTGCTATAATCGCAGCCACCTATGACTTCATGACTCTACTAGACCCAGGAGAAACTGATGCTATGATCTTCCTCGACCTCTTGGCAGCCTTCAGCATCATGTCTGACCACACCCTCTTAAAATCTCTCCATCATATAGTGTTAGATTTGGGGGTCTCTAGTTGGCACAGGTAGGTACTTGTGACAAATAGGGACCATTCCCTCTAGTCATGGTAAGGGGGTACACTCAAAATAACCCCTGCTCACCCCCTTGGTAGCTTAGCACGAGCAGACAGGCTCATCTCAGAGGCAGTGTGTAAAGCATTTGTGACCACATACAGTAACCCAGTGACAACACTACAGATGGACACCACGCAGTTGTATATTACAAATAAGTATATATTTAACACAAGACCATAACGAAAAAAATACACAATACTCTACTTAAGATGGTAGTTTTAGCTGAGTTCAGTTCAGTTCTTAAGATGCGACACTTTGCGTCGATGTACCTTTCGATGCATTGCGCTTCCACAACAAGTAATTTTACTGCAATGGTAATGCGGCAGAGTTCCGGTGCATAGAAATAAAGACGTGAAGATTCGATGCGTCAGCTACAGCGGCAACACCCTTGTTCTGCGATGCGACGGCAACATTTTCAGCTGCGACACTCTTCTCTGGCGGTTGAATTAAGCTTCCGCACGATGCGACAACTACAGCGGCGACATCCTTGTTCAGAAATGCGACGGCAGCAACTCCGGCGGCGGCGATCTTCTCCGGGGATGCGAGGCGCTTTCCTCGATGTGGTGCAATGCGACAGCTCCAGCAGTGACACCCTTCTTCAGAAGTGCAACGGTAGCAGCAGTGACGGCGTCATGCTTCCTCTTCGTTGCGAGATGCTTCTCTCGATGCGGTGCAATACTACAGCTCCAGCAGTGACACCCTTGTTCAGAGATGCGACCGCAGCAGCAGTGACGGTGACACGCTTCATCCTCGTTAAGTCGCGCTTCCAGCTCCTTGCAACACGCAGTCCCTCAGAAGGCCCAAAACAGCAGCAGATAGTTCCAAAGAATTCTGGGGAGCTGGGGGTGAAGTCTGTTGTCCCTGAGACTTCAGCAGGAGGCAAGCTCTTTTCCAAGCCCTTGGAGATCCTTCACAAGTTCAAAGTAAAGCACACAAAGTTCTTTCTACTTTCTTTGGCAGTCAGGCAACCACTGCAGGCCAATCCCCTAAGCAGCACTTCAGCTTAGGAATAGTCTCTCCTCAGTTTCTTCAGGTTCCCCTCCTCAGAAGATGTTTCTTCTTGCAGTCCAAAAGTGATCTAATTTCATGGGATCAGGGTCCCAATATTTATACCCCAAATTCCTTTGTTGTCTGAGGGGAGAGGGGCATTTGCCCAGTCCAAACCAGTTCTGAAGCACTCTGTTTACAGGACTCCTTCTTTCCTTTCACTGTGCAGGGCAGAAACATCAGACACACCACAGGAGGTGGATGGAAAGCACAGCCCTGGAGCACTTTGTTGACATCATTCCTTCTCTTTTTTTACAGTGCAGGGCAGAGACATCAGGCACACCCCGAGAGGTGAAGCCAGCATTGTGGAAGGCAGGCACTATTCAATGTTCGGTGAAACTCCTCTTTCCCATCTAGATGCAGATCTCTCTATTCACCAATGGACTGACTCATTCTGGCTCTTGGAATCCCCCAGCCTTGTCTTTCAAAATCTAGACAAGGAATACACAACCTAGCAGAGGCAGGCTTTGGATAGTTAGACAAGAAAATACCTACTTTCTAAAAGTGATAGTTTCAATTACAGAGTGTTAAAACCAACTTCACTAAAACATGTATTTTATCATTCTGAGTCCAGGCATACTAAACTCGAATTTCTACCATGTTCTCTGAGTCAGTTAGGATTATAAGAATGTAATAATCTAACTGCCCATTCTGGCCTATGACGAACAGTGGCCTTGCAATAGCGTAAAACGCAAATGGCTGTAATTCACTATTAGGACATGCCACACACACCAGGGCATCTCCTACCTTATACTTACAATGCACCTTGCCCTTGGGCCTACCATAGGGGTGTCTGATATAAAGAAAAGGGAAGGTTTAGGGACTGGCAAGTATGTGCACTTGCCCAGTCAGTGTGACAGTACCAGACTGTACGCAGGCTCTGCAATGGCAGACCTTAGACACATTTCACAAGGCTGCTTCTGTGAGTAGCACAACCAGTGCTGCAAGCCCACCAGCAGCATTTGGATTTAAACACCTCAGGCACACTCAGTGCACTGGACTACGGTCTGTCAAGTAAACCAAATAGCCAAACATGGAACCACTGATTAATACATCAATGTACAGTAGGGAGCACTTGCATTGTGGCACTGGACAGCAGTGGCACAGTGCCCAAAGCATCTAGTACCGCGATACGAAAGGGGATGATGGACGGAGCGTTTGAGAAAATCAAACACTCACCCCCAGTCAACTGATCTGGGTTTAATCCATCACCATTCTTTAGCTCACTCAGCAACCCCAGTTCAGACATGGCCATATACAAATCAGTCTGACCCTGTGCCTCATGGGAACAGTCCAGCCCGAACTATCAAGCCATGTTTTCCCTGGACCCGAAACAAGCATCATGGGACCGGTTTCGGGTTCATAACCCTCATCAGCCAGGCTATCTTGAATCCAGTGGCAAAGTGAGCAAGGGACTCACATATGAGCAAACCCTGCCAACTTAGGGCAAACAAAGCGATACAAAAGGGAATGATGGACGGAGCGTTTGAGCAAATCAAACACTCACCCCCAGTCAACTGATCTGGGTTTAATCCATCACCATTCTTTAGCTCACTCCACCACCCAAAGTTCAGACATGGCCATATGCAAAGCAGTCTGACCCTGTGCCTCTTGGGAAGAGTCCAGCCCGAACTGCCAAGCCATGTCTTCCCTGGACTGGAAACAAGCACCCTGGACCGGTTTCGGGTTAATAACCCTCATCAGCCAGGCTATCTTGAATCCAGTGGCAAAGTGAGCAAGGGACTCACGCCTGAGCATGCCCTGCCAATTTAGGGCGAACAAAGTGATACAAAAGAGGATGATGAACGGAGCGTTTGAGCAAATCAAACACTCACCCCCAGTCAACTGACCTGGGTTTAATACATTACCATTCTTTAGCTCACTCCGCCACCCTAGTTCAGACATGGCCATATGCAAATCAGTCTGACCCTGTGCCTCATGGGAACAGTCCAGCCCGAACTGCCAAGCCATGTCTTCTCTGGAACGGAAACAAGCATCCTGGGATCGGTTTCGGGTTCATAACCCTCATCAGCCAGACTATCTTGAATCCAGTGTCAAAGTGAGCAAGGGACTAACGTCTCAGAATTCCCTGCCAACTTAGGGCGAACAAAGCGATACAAAAGGGGATGATGGACGGAGCGTTTGAGCAAATCAAATACTCACCACCAATCAACTGATCTGGGTTTAATCCATCACCATTCTTTATCTCACTCCGCCACCCCAGTTCAGACATGGCCATATGCAAAGCAGTCTGACCCTGTGCCTCATGGGAACAGTCCAGCCCGAACTGCCAAGCCATGTCTTCCCTGGACCGTAAACAAGCATCCTGGACCGGTTTAGGGTTCCTAACCCTAATCAGCCAGGCTATCTTGAATCTAGTGGCAAAGTGAGCAAGGGACTCACGTCTCAGCATACCCTGCCAACTTAGGGCGAACAAAGCGATACAAAAGGGGATGATGGACGGAGCGTTTGAGCAAATAAAACACTCACCCCCAGTCAACTGACCTGGGTTGAATCCATCGCCATTTTTTAGCTCACTCCGCCACCCCAGTTCAGACATGACCATATGCAAATCAGTCTGACCCTGTGCCTCATGGGAACAGTCTAGCCCGAACTTCCAAGCCATGTCTTCCTTGGAACGGAAACAAGCATCCTGGGACCGGTTTCGGGTTCATAACCCTCATCAGCCAGACCATCTTGAATCCAGTGGCAAAGTGAGCAAGGGACTCACCTCTGAGCATACCCTGCCAACTTGGGGCGAACAAAGCGATACAAAAGGGGATGATGGACGGAGCGTTTGAGCAAATCAAACACTCACCCCCAGTCAACTGATCTGGGTTTAATCCATCACCATTCTTTAGCTCACTCCACCACCCCAGTTCAGACATGGCCATATGCAAATCAGTCTGACCCTTTGCCTCATGGGAACAGTCCAGCCCGAACTGCCAAGCCATGTCTTCCCTGGACCGGAAAAAAGCATCCTGGGATCGGTTTCGGGTTTATAACCCTCATCAGCCAGGCTATCTTGAATCCAGTGGCAAAGTGAGCAAGGGACTCACGCCTGAGCATGCCCTGTCAACTTAGGGCGAACAAAGTGATACAAAAGAGGATGATGAACGGAGCGTTTGAGCAAATCAAACACTCACCCCCAGTCAACTGACCTGGGTTTAATCCATCACCATTCTTTAGCTCACTCCGCCACCCCAGTTCAGACATGGCCATATGCAAATCAGTCTGACCCTGTGCCTCATGGGAACAGTCCAGCCCGAACTGCCAAGCCATGTCTTCCCTGGAACGGAAACAAGCATCCTGGGACCGGTTTCGGGTTCATAACCCTCATCAGCCAGACGATCTTGAATCCAGTGTCAAAGTGAGCAAGGGACTCACGTCTCAGCATTCCCTGCCAACTTAGGGCGAACAAAGTGATACAAAAGGGGATGATGGATGGAGCGTTTGAGCAAATCAAATACTCACCACCAGTCAACTGATCTGGGTTTAATCCATCACCATTCTTTATCTCACTACGCCACCCCAGTTCACACATGGCCATATGCAAAGCAGTCTGACACTGTGCCTCATGGGAACAGTCTAGCCCGAACTGCCAAGCCATGTCTTCCCTGGACCGTAAACAAGCATCCTGGACCGGTTTCGGGTTCATAACCCTCATAAGCCAGGCTATCTTGAATCCAGTGGCAAAGTGAGCAAGGGACTCACGTCTCAGCATACCCTGCCAACTTAGGGCGAACAAAGCGATACAAAAGGGGATGATGGACGGAGTGTTCGAGCAAATCAAACACTCACCCCCAGTCAACTGACCTGGGTTTAATACATCACCATTTTTTAGCTCACTCTGCCACTCCAGTTCAGACATGGTCATATGCAAATCAGTCTGACCCCGTGCCTCATGGGAACAGTCCAGCCCGAACTGTCAAGCCATGTCTTCCTTGGAACGGAAACAAGCATCCTGGGACCGGTTTCGGGTTCATAACCCTCATCAGCCAGACTATCTGGAATCCAGTGGCAAAGTGAGCAAGGGACTCACCTCTGAGCATACCCTGCCAACTTGGGGCGAACAAAGCGATACAAAAGGGGATGATGGACGGAGCGTTTGAGCAAATCAAACACTCACCCCCAGTCAACTGATCTGGGTTTAATCCATCACCATTCTTTAGCTCACTCTGCCACTCCAGTTCAGACATGGCCATATGCAAATCAGTCTGACCCTGTGCCTCATGGGAACAGTCCAGCCCGAACTGTCAAGCCATGTCTTCCCTGGACCGTAAACAAGCATCCTGGACCGGTTTCGGGTTTATAACCCTCATCAGCCAGGCTATCTTGAATCCAGTGGCAAAGTGAGCAAGGGACTCACCTCTGAGCATACCCTGCCAACTTGGGGCGAACAAAGCGATACAAAAGGGGATGATGGACGGAGCGTTTGAGCAAATCAAACACTCACCCACAGTCAACTGATCTGGGTTTAATCCATCACCATTCTTTAGCTCACTCCACCACCCCAGTGCAGACATGGCCATATGCAAATCAGTCTGACCCTTTGCCTCATGGGAACAGTCCAGCCCGAACTGCCAAGCCATGTCTTCCCTGGACCGGAAAAAAGCATCCTGGGACCGGTTTCGGGTTTATAACCCTCATCAGCCAGGCTATCTTGAATCCAGTGGCAAAGTGAGCAAGGGACTAACGCCTGAGCATGCCCTGTCAACTTAGGGCGAACAAAGTGATACAAAAGAGGATGATGAACGGAGCGTTTGAGCAAATCAAACACTCACCCCCAGTCAACTGACCTGGGTTTAATACATTACCATTCTTTAGCTCACTCCGCCACCCTAGTTCAGACATGGCCATATGCAAATCAGTCTGACCCTGTGCCTCATGGGAACAGTCCAGCCCGAACTGCCAAGCCATGTCTTCTCTGGAACGGAAACAAGCATCCTGGGATCGGTTTCGGGTTCATAACCCTCATCAGCCAGACTATCTTGAATCCAGTGGCAAAGTGAGCAAGGGACTCACGCCTGAGCATGCCCTGTCAACTTAGGGCGAACAAAGTGATACAAAAGAGGATGATGAACGGAGCGTTTGAGCAAATCAAACACTCACCCCCAGTCAACTGACCTGGGTTTAATCCATCACCATTCTTTAGCTCACTCCGCCACCCCAGTTCAGACATGGCCATATGCAAATCAGTCTGACCCTGTGCCTCATGGGAACAGTCCAGCCCGAACTGCCAAGCCATGTCTTCCCTGGAACGGAAACAAGCATCCTGGGACCGGTTTCGGGTTCATAACCCTCATCAGCCAGACGATCTTGAATCCAGTGTCAAAGTGAGCAAGGGACTCACGTCTCAGCATTCCCTGCCAACTTAGGGCGAACAAAGTGATACAAAAGGGGATGATGGATGGAGCGTTTGAGCAAATCAAATACTCACCACCAGTCAACTGATCTGGGTTTAATCCATCACCATTCTTTATCTCACTACGCCACCCCAGTTCACACATGGCCATATGCAAAGCAGTCTGACACTGTGCCTCATGGGAACAGTCTAGCCCGAACTGCCAAGCCATGTCTTCCCTGGACCGTAAACAAGCATCCTGGACCGGTTTCGGGTTCATAACCCTCATAAGCCAGGCTATCTTGAATCCAGTGGCAAAGTGAGCAAGGGACTCACGTCTCAGCATACCCTGCCAACTTAGGGCGAACAAAGCGATACAAAAGGGGATGATGGACGGAGTGTTCGAGCAAATCAAACACTCACCCCCAGTCAACTGACCTGGGTTTAATACATCACCATTTTTTAGCTCACTCTGCCACTCCAGTTCAGACATGGTCATATGCAAATCAGTCTGACCCCGTGCCTCATGGGAACAGTCCAGCCCGAACTGTCAAGCCATGTCTTCCTTGGAACGGAAACAAGCATCCTGGGACCGGTTTCGGGTTCATAACCCTCATCAGCCAGACTATCTGGAATCCAGTGGCAAAGTGAGCAAGGGACTCACCTCTGAGCATACCCTGCCAACTTGGGGCGAACAAAGCGATACAAAAGGGGATGATGGACGGAGCGTTTGAGCAAATCAAACACTCACCCCCAGTCAACTGATCTGGGTTTAATCCATCACCATTCTTTAGCTCACTCTGCCACTCCAGTTCAGACATGGCCATATGCAAATCAGTCTGACCCTGTGCCTCATGGGAACAGTCCAGCCCGAACTGTCAAGCCATGTCTTCCCTGGTCCGTAAACAAGCATCCTGGACCGGTTTCGGGTTTATAACCCTCATCAGCCAGGCTATCTTGAATCCAGTGGCAAAGTGAGCAAGGGACTCACCTCTGAGCATACCCTGCCAACTTGGGGCGAACAAAGCGATACAAAAGGGGATGATGGACGGAGCGTTTGAGCAAATCAAACACTCACCCACAGTCAACTGATCTGGGTTTAATCCATCACCATTCTTTAGCTCACTCCACCACCCCAGTGCAGACATGGCCATATGCAAATCAGTCTGACCCTTTGCCTCATGGGAACAGTCCAGCCCGAACTGCCAAGCCATGTCTTCCCTGGACCGGAAAAAAGCATCCTGGGACCGGTTTCGGGTTTATAACCCTCATCAGCCAGGCTATCTTGAATCCAGTGGCAAAGTGAGCAAGGGACTAACGCCTGAGCATGCCCTGTCAACTTAGGGCGAACAAAGTGATACAAAAGAGGATGATGAACGGAGCGTTTGAGCAAATCAAACACTCACCCCCAGTCAACTGACCTGGGTTTAATACATTACCATTCTTTAGCTCACTCCGCCACCCTAGTTCAGACATGGCCATATGCAAATCAGTCTGACCCTGTGCCTCATGGGAACAGTCCAGCCCGAACTGCCAAGCCATGTCTTCTCTGGAACGGAAACAAGCATCCTGGGATCGGTTTCGGGTTCATAACCCTCATCAGCCAGACTATCTTGAATCCAGTGTCAAAGTGAGCAAGGGACTAACGTCTCAGAATTCCCTGCCAACTTAGGGCGAACAAAGCGATACAAAAGGGGATGATGGACGGAGCGTTTGAGCAAATCAAATACTCACCACCAATCAACTGATCTGGGTTTAATCCATCACCATTCTTTATCTCACTCCGCCACCCCAGTTCAGACATGGCCATATGCAAAGCAGTCTGACCCTGTGCCTCATGGGAACAGTCCAGCCCGAACTGCCAAGCCATGTCTTCCCTGGACCGTAAACAAGCATCCTGGACCGGTTTAGGGTTCCTAACCCTAATCAGTCAGGCTATCTTGAATCTAGTGGCAAAGTGAGCAAGGGACTCACGTCTCAGCATACCCTGCCAACTTAGGGCGAACAAAGCGATACAAAAGGGGATGATGGACGGAGCGTTTGAGCAAATAAAACACTCACCCCCAGTCAACTGACCTGGGTTGAATCCATCGCCATTTTTTAGCTCACTACGCCACCCCAGTTCAGACATGACCATATGCAAATCAGTCTGACCCTGTGCCTCATGGGAACAGTCTAGCCCGAACTTCCAAGCCATGTCTTCCTTGGAACGGAAACAAGCATCCTGGGACCGGTTTCGGGTTCATAACCCTCATCAGCCAGACCATCTTGAATCCAGTGGCAAAGTGAGCAAGGGACTCACCTCTGAGCATACCCTGCCAACTTGGGGCGAACAAAGCGATACAAAAGGGGATGATGGACGGAGCGTTTGAGCAAATCAAACACTCACCCCCAGTCAACTGATCTGGGTTTAATCCATCACCATTCTTTAGCTCACTCCACCACCCCAGTTCAGACATGGCCATATGCAAATCAGTCTGACCCTTTGCCTCATGGGAACAGTCCAGCCCGAACTGCCAAGCCATGTCTTCCCTGGACCGGAAAAAAGCATCCTGGGACCGGTTTCGGGTTTATAACCCTCATCAGCCAGGCTATCTTGAATCCAGTGGCAAAGTGAGCAAGGGACTCACGCCTGAGCATGCCCTGTCAACTTAGGGCGAACAAAGTGATACAAAAGAGGATGATGAACGGAGCGTTTGAGCAAATCAAACACTCACCCCCAGTCAACTGACCTGGGTTTAATCCATCACCATTCTTTAGCTCACTCCGCCACCCCAGTTCAGACATGGCCATATGCAAATCAGTCTGACCCTGTGCCTCATGGGAACAGTCCAGCCCGAACTGCCAAGCCATGTCTTCCCTGGAACGGAAACAAGCATCCTGGGACCGGTTTCGGGTTCATAACCCTCATCAGCCAGACAATCTTGAATCCAGTGTCAAAGTGAGCAAGGGACTCACGTCTCAGCATTCCCTGCCAACTTAGGGCGAACAAAGTGATACAAAAGGGGATGATGGATGGAGCGTTTGAGCAAATCAAATACTCACCACCAGTCAACTGATCTGGGTTTAATCCATCACCATTCTTTATCTCACTACGCCACCCCAGTTCAGACATGGCCATATGCAAAGCAGTCTGACACTGTGCCTCATGGGAACAGTCTAGCCCGAACTGCCAAGCCATGTCTTCCCTGGACCGTAAACAAGCATCCTGGACCGGTTTCGGGTTCATAACCCTCATAAGCCAGGCTATCTTCAATCCAGTGGCAAAGTGAGCAAGGGACTCACGTCTCAGCATACCCTGCCAACTTAGGGCGAACAAAGCGATACAAAAGGGGATGATGGACGGAGTGTTCGAGCAAATCAAACACTCACCCTCAGTCAACTGACCTGGGTTTAATACATCACCATTTTTTAGCTCACTCTGCCACTCCAGTTCAGACATGGTCATATGCAAATCAGTCTGACCCTGTGCCTCATGGGAACAGTCCAGCCCGAACTGTCAAGCCATGTCTTCCTTGGAACGGAAACAAGCATCCTGGGACCGGTTTCGGGTTCATAACCCTCATCAGCCAGACTATCTGGAATCCAGTGGCAAAGTGAGCAAGGGACTCACCTCTGAGCATACCCTGCCAACTTGGGGCGAACAAAGCGATACAAAAGGGGATGATGGACGGAGCGTTTTAGCAAATCAAACACTCACCCCCAGTCAACTGATCTGGGTTTAATCCATCACCATTCTTTAGCTCACTCTGCCACTCCAGTTCAGACATGGCCATATGCAAATCAGTCTGACCCTGTGCCTCATGGGAACAGTCCAGCCCGAACTGTCAAGCCATGTCTTCCCTGGACCGTAAACAAGCATCCTGGACCGGTTTCGGGTTTATAACCCTCATCAGCCAGGCTATCTTGAATCCAGTGGCAAAGTGAGCAAGGGACTCACCTCTGAGCATACCCTGCCAACTTGGGGCGAACAAAGCGATACAAAAGGGGATGATGGACGGAGCGTTTGAGCAAATCAAACACTCACCCCCAGTCAACTGATCTGGGTTTAATCCATCACCATTCTTTAGCTCACTCCACCACCCCAGTGCAGACATGGCCATATGCAAATCAGTCTGACCCTTTGCCTCATGGGAACAGTCCAGCCCGAACTGCCAAGCCATGTCTTCCCTGGACCGGAAAAAAGCATCCTGGGACCGGTTTCGGGTTTATAACCCTCATCAGCCAGGCTATCTTGAATCCAGTGGCAAAATGAGCAAGGGACTCACGCCTGAGCATGCCCTGTCAACTTAGGGCGAACAAAGTGATACAAAAGAGGATGATGAACGGAGCGTTTGAGCAAATCAAACAGTCACCCCCAGTCAACTGACCTGGGTTTAATCCATCACCATTCTTTAGCTCACTCCGCCACCCCAGTTCAGACATGGCCATATGCAAATCAGTCTGACCCTGTGCCTCATGGGAACAGTCCAGCCCGAACTGTCAAGCCATGTCTTCCTTGGAACGGAAACAAGCATCCTGGGACCGGTTTCGGGTTCATAACCCTCATCAGCCAGACTATCTTGAATCCAGTGGCAAAGTGAGCAAGGGACTCACCTCTGAGCATACCCTGCCAACTTGGGGCGAACAAAGCGATACAAAAGGGGATGATGGACGGAGCGTTTGAGCAAATCAAACACTCACCCCCAGTCAACTGATCTGGGTTTAATCCATCACCATTCTTTAGCTCACTCCACCACCCCAGTTCAGACATGGCCATATGCAAATCAGTCTGACCCTTTGCCTCATGGGAACAGTCCAGCCTGAACTGCCAAGCCATGTCTTCCCTGGACCGGAAAAAAGCATCCTGGGACCGGTTTCGGGTTCATAACCCTCATCAGCCAGACTATCTTGAATCCAGTGTCAAAGTGAGCAAGGGACTCACGTCTCAGCATTCCCTGCCAACTTAGGGCGAACAAAGTGATACAAAAGGGGATGATGGATGGAGCGTTTGAGCAAATCAAATACTCACCACCAGTCAACTGATCTGGGTTTAATCCATCACCATTCTTTATCTCACTACGCCACCCCAGTTCAGACATGGCCATATGCAAAGCAGTCTGACACTGTGCCTCATGGGAACAGTCTAGCCCGAACTGCCAAGCCATGTCTTCCCTGGACCGTAAACAAGCATCCTGGACCGGTTTCGGGTTCATAACCCTCATAAGCCAGGCTATCTTGAATCCAGTGGCAAAGTGAGCAAGGGACTCACGTCTCAGCATACCCTGACAACTTAGGGCAAACAAAGCGATACAAAAGGGGATGATGGACGGAGCGTTCGAGCAAATCAAACACTCACCCCCAGTCAACTGACCTGGGTTTAATACATCACCATTTTTTAGCTCACTCTGCCACTCCAGTTCAGACATGGCCATATGCAAATCAGTCTGACCCCGTGCCTCATGGGAACAGTCCAGCCCGAACTGTCAAGCCATGTCTTCCTTGGAACGGAAACAAGCATCCTGGGACCGGTTTCGGGTTCATAACCCTCATCAGCCAGACTATCTTGAATCCAGTGGCAAAGTGAGCAAGGGACTCACCTCTGAGCATACCCTGCCAACTTGGGGCGAACAAAGCGATACAAAAGGGGATGATGGACGGAGCGTTTGAGCAAATCAAACACTCACCCCCAGTCAACTGATCTGGGTTTAATCCATCACCATTCTTTAGCTCACTCTGCCACTCCAGTTTAGACATGGCCATATGCAAATCAGTCTGACCCTGTGCCTCATGGGAACAGTCCAGCCCGAACTGTCAAGCCATGTCTTCCTTGGAACTGAAACAAGCAACCTGGGACCGGTTTCGGGTTCATAACCTTCATCAGCCAGACTATCTTGAATCCAGTGGCAAAGTGAGCAAGGGACTCACCTCTGAGCATACCCTGCCAACTTGGGGGGAACTAAGCGATACAAAAGGGGATGATGGACGGAGCGTTTGAGCAAATCAAACACTCACCCCCAGTCAACTGATCTGGGTTTAATCCATCACCATTCTTTAGCTCACTCCACCACCCCAGTTCAGACATGGCCATATGCAAATCAGTCTGACCCTTTGCCTCATGGGAACAGTCCAGCCCGAACTGCCAAGCCATGTCTTCCCTGGACCGGAAAAAAGCATCCTGGGACCGGTTTCGGGTTCATAACCCTCATCAGCCAGGCTATCTTGCATCCAGTGGCAAAGTGAGCAAGGGACTCACGTCTCAGCATTCCCTGCCAACTTAGGGCGAACAAAGCGATACAAAAGGGGATGATGGACGGTGCGTTTGAGCAAATCAAACAGTCACCCCCAGTCAACTGATCTGGGTTTAATCCATCACCATTCATTAGCTCACTCCGACACCCCAGGTCAGACATGGCCATATGCAAATTAGTCTGACCCTGTGCCTCATGGGAACAGTCCAGCCCGAACTGCCAAGCCATGTCATCCCTGGACCGCAAAAAACAAGCATCCTGGGACCGGTTTTGGGTTCATAACCCTCATCAGCCAGGCTACCTTGAATCCAGTGGCAAAGTGAGCAAGGGGCTCACGTCTGAGCATACCCTGCCAACTTAGGGCAAACAAAGCCATACAAAAAGGGATGATGGATGGAGCGTTTGAGCAAATTAAACACCCACCCCAGTCAACAGATCTGGGTTTAATCCATTACCATTCATTAGCTCACGCCTCCACCCCAGTTCAGACATAGCCATATGCAAATCAGTCTGACACTGTGCCTCATGGGAACAGTCCAGCCCGAACTGCCAAGCCATGTCATCCCTGGACCGCAAAAAACAAGCATCCTGGGACCGGTTTTGGGTTCATAACCCTCATCAGCCAGGCTACCTTGAATCCAGTGGCAAAGTGAGCAAGGGGCTCACGTCTGAGCATACCCTGCCAACTTAGGGCGAACAAAGCGATACAAAAGGGGGTGATGGACGGAGCGTTTGAGCAAATCAAACACTCACCCACAGTCAACTGATCTGGATTTAATCCATCACCATTCTTTAGCTCACTCCGCCACCCCAGTTCAGACATGGCCATATGCAAAGTAATCTGACCCTATGCATCATGGGAACAGTCCAGCACGAACTGTCAAGCCATGTCTTCCTTGGAACGGAAACAAGCATCCTGGGACCAGGTTCGGGTTCATGTACATGTATGTACATGTATTTATATAGCGCAAATCACCGACCCGGTATCTAAGCGCTTGCTTAGGGAACCCGTGCTGGTATTCCCCTGTGAGGTACCCCGGCAGGGTATCCACAAGGTGAAAGCCAGGCATCCCGCCGCGAGGGGCCGTAGTGGAGATTAAGCAAGCTATTGTCCAGAGTCGCAGAGTGTGACCCCGTGAGTTGAGTAGGCACCGGAGCGAGAATTGTCGAGTCCGTGGAATTTTTTTTAAATTTTAGCCCAAGACCCGCCGAGGCGGGGAATCGAACCCTGGTCCACGGCCGATCTCAGCTTCCGGGTCTGCCGCCTCTAATCACTGAGCCACGCTTCTCCATAACCCTCATCAGCCAGGCTATCTTGAATCCAGTGGTAAAGTGAGCAAGGGACTCATGTCTGAGCATACCGTGCCAACTTAGGGAGAACAAAGCGATTCAAAAGGGGATGATGGACGGAGCGTTTTTGCAAATCAAACATTCACCCCTAGTCAACTGACCTGGCTTTAATCCATCACCATTCTTTAGGTCACTCCACCACCCCAGTTCACACATGGCCATATGCAAATCAGTCTGACCCTGTGCCTCATGGGAACAGTCCAGCCCGAACTGCCAAGCCATGTCTTCCCTGGACCGGAAACAAGCATCCTGGGACTGGCTTCGGGTTCATAACCCTCATAAGTCAGACTATCTTGAATCCAGTGGCAAAGTGAGCAAGGAACTAACATCTCAGCATTCCTTGCCAACTTAGGGCAAACAAAGCCATACAAAAGGGGATGATGGATGAAGCGTTTGAGCAAATCAAACATCCACCCCCAGTCAACTGATCTGTGTTTAATCCATTACCATTCTTTAGCTCACTCTGCCACCCCAGTTCAGACATGGCCATATGCAAATCAGTCTGACACTGTGCCTCATGGGAACAGTCCAGCCCGAACTGCCAAGCCATGTCTTCCCTGGAACGGAAACAAGCTTCCTGGGACCGGTTTCGGGGTCATAACCCTCATCAGCCAGACTATCTTGAATCCAGTGGCAAAGTGAGCAAGGGACTCACGTCTCAGCATTCCCTGCCAACTTAGCGTGAACAAAGCGATACAAAAGGGGATGATGGACGGAGCGTTTGAGCAAATCAAACACTCACCCACAGTCAACTGATCTGGGTTTAATCCATCACCATTCTTTAGCTCACTCCGCCACCCCAGTTCAGACATGGCCATATGCAAAGTAATCTGACCCTATGCCTCATGGGAACAGTCCAGCCCGAACTACTAAGACATGTCTTCCCTGGACCAGAAACAAGCATCCTGGGACCGGTTTCGGGTCTATTACCCTCATAAGCCAGGCTTTCATGAATCCAGTGGCAAAGTGAGCAAGGGACTCACCTCTGAACATACCCTTCTAACTTAGGGCGAACAAAGCGATACAAAAGGGGATGACGGACAGAGCGTTTGAACAAATCAAACACTCACCCCCAGTCAACTGATCTGGGTTTAATCTATCACCATTCTTTATCTCACTCCGCCACCCCAGTTCAGACATGGCCATATGCAAAGCAGTCTGACTCTGTGCCTCATGGGAACAGTCCAGTCCGAACTACCAAGCCATGTATTCCCAGGACCGGAAACAAGCATCCTGGACCGGTTTCGGGTTCATAACCCTCCGAGCCAGGCTATCTTGAATCCAGTGGCAAAGTGAGCAAGGGACTCACGTCTCAGCATACCCTGCCAACTTAGGGCGAACAAAGCGATACAAAAGGGGATGATGGACGGAGCGTTTGAACATATCAAACACTCACCCCCAGTCAACTGATCTGGGTTTAATCCATCACCATTCTTTAGCTCACTCCGCCACCCCAGTTCAGACATGGCCATATGCAAATCAGTCTGACCCTGTGCCTCATGGGAACAGTCCAGCCCGAACTGCCAAGCTGGGTCTTCCCTGGACTGGTAACAAGCATCCTTGGACAGGTTCCGGGTTCATAAGCCTCATCAGCCAGGCTATCTTGAATCCAGTGGCAAAGTGAGCAAATTACGCACATCTGAGCATACCCTGCCAACTTAAGGCGACCAAAGCGATACAAAAGCCGATGCAACAAAAACTATGGATTTGGGCCCAGATCTCTGTACTTTGGTGAATGTATGACATTGTTCTGCATTCTGTCCATCAACTGTTTTTTTTGCATTTGTCACCCTGAGTGGGACGGGCATGCTCAGATGTGAGTCCCGTGTTCTTCACACCACTTGAGTCAAGCTATCCTAGCTGTTGACGGCTGATAGCCAGAAACCGGTCCTAGGATGCTTGATTCCGGTCCAGGGAAGACATGGCTTGAATGTTCCCATGAGGCACAGGGTAAAGGCTGATTTGCATATGGCCATGTCTGCACTGGGGTGGTGTGGAGTGCAAAAAAACGATGGATTTGGGCCCAGATCTCGGTACTGGGGTGAATGTATGACATTGTTCTGCATTCTGTCCATCAACTGTTGTTTTTGCATTTGTGACCCCGTGTGGAACGGGCATGCTCAGACGTAAGTCCCATGCTCTCCACACCACTGGAATCAAGCTATCCTGGCTGATGACGGCTGATAGCCAGAAACCGTTCCTAGGATGCTTGATTCCGGTCCAGGGAAGACATGGCTTGGAAGTTCGGGCTGGATTGTTCCCATGAGGCACAGGGTAAAGGCTGATTTGCATATGGCCATGTATGAACTGGGGTGGTGTGGAGTGCAAAAAAACAATTGATTTGGGCCCAGATCTCTGTACTGGGGTTAATGTATGACATTGCTCTGCATTCTGTCCATCAACTGTTATTTTTGCATTTGTCACCCCGAGTGGGACGGGCATGCTCAGACGTGAGTCCCGTGCTCTCCACACCACTGGAGTTAAGCTATCCTGGCTGATGATGACCGATAGCCAGAAACCGGTCCTAGGATGCTTGATTCCTGTCCAGGGAAGACATGGCTTGGAAGTTCGGGATGGACTGTTCCCATGAGGCACAGGGTAAATGCTGATTTGCATATGGCCATGTCTGAACTGGGGTGGTGTGGAGTGCAAAAAAACGATTGATTTGGGCCCAGATCTCTGTACTAGGGTTAATGTATGACATTGTTCTGCATTCTGTCCATCAACTGTTGTTTTTGCATTTGTCAACCCGAGTGGGACGGGCATGCTCAGACGTGAGTCCCGTGCTCTCCACACCACTGGAGTTAAGCTATCCTGGCTGATGATGGCTGATAGCCAGAAACCGGTCCTAGGATGCTTGATTCCGGTCTAGGGAAGACATGACTTGGCAGTTCGGGCTGGACTGTTCCCAAGAGGCACAGAGTCAAGGCAGATTTGCATACGGCCTTTTTTAATGGCCATGTCCATGGTGGTGTGGAGTGCAAAAAAACGATAGGTTTGGGCCCAAATCTCTGTACTGGGGTGAATGTATGACATTGTTCTGCATTCTGTCCATCAACTGTTTTTTTTGAACACCAGCAAAAATAAATGAGGCAACTGCAAAAATGGAAGGGAGACCCATGCCAATTGTGCCAGGTCTAACATATAGGAATTTAAGGGGATGCCCTTAAGTGGAATGCATTCATCCTCCTCACCCAAAGAACACAGAGCATCCGCCTTGCATCCTAAACCTCGGAACCCAAGAACATAATTTGATTTGTCCCCCACTGGATGCAAAGCAACTGCCTGAAACTCAACATTGACAAAACTGAGAAACGCATCTTTGGGAGCAACACATCCCTGTGGAATGAATCCTGGTGTTCTGCAGAACTGGGACCCTCTCCCACGAACACACCAGAAACGTCAGCATCATACTGAACAGAAACCAGGTCAACACTGCATCCTCAGCCTGCTTCCTCAATCTTCACATGCTCCAGAAATTTCACATGTATCCCAGCCATCATCAGATGAATTGTCACCCAGGCTCTTATCACCAGGCACCTGGATTACGGCAACACACTCTACATAGGAACAACCTCGCACCTACTAAAGAGACTACAGACCATACAGAAGTCAGCCGCCAGACTCATCCTCAATCTTTTATGATGGGCCCACATCACTCCATGCCTCAGGAAACTCGAGTGTCTCCCCATTTTACATGCTCACCCATGCCTACAAGGCCCTACATAAGGGACCAGCCTCCGTCAATCACAGTTCGAACTTTCACTAGTCCTCCAGACATTTGTGCTCTGGCTCCCTCTCCCTTGCCCAGACCCTCTGCATCCACTGTAGAAAAAGCGGCAGACACTTTCTCCTATATGGCTGCAACGACCTGGAATATCCTCCCTCTCCACCTCCAGACCCCCAACTACCTGCAGGAATTCAGAAAGGATCTGAAGACATAGCTGTTCAACTGATTCCACCCAGCAACAGAAAGCACTGCCTGGATATCCTCATGGGTGACAAGCAGCCCAGACAAATCACATTTGATTTGATGTGACAATAGTGCCTGTGCACATATTCTTGTCAAGGCCATTCTCGCATCGTAGCCAATTTGAAAAATTGAGGAGTTAGGCCCTAAGGGATGTGGATTTAGGCAGGGCCATATAACTGTCCGAAACAACAAGATTGCCTAGTTCACACTTTCTTTTTAAACTTTTATGATTCTTGCTTTATGGCCAAACACAACTTCTTTTTGGTTTTACCTGTATTTTATTTATACCTTTTGATTTAAACTTTTTTATATTTTCAATACATCGTTTAGGTATGAAAAGGAAAAGATAACCCACTTTTCTGTACAATATGAATACAAACAAATATACAAATTATTTACAACAAACCATTTAGGGTCGACATATTCACTAAGACATACTTAACATACTACATCAAAGAATACAATTTTACACAAAACAAACAAATACTTATGACCTTAATAAATTGCAAACGAGTAAATCAATATCCAAATTTTAAGACCAAATACTTATAGTCCAAAGGAGCAACAAAACATTAATGATATGTTTCATCAATAGCAAAAGTCAATTCAAACAATTTGGGAATGAGATCTTGATTCCTTGTCTTTTTGCGCTCCTTTGTTGTGCCGACGCGTTTTGAATCAAGGGAAATCAATACCTAGATTCTCAGCAGGGCTTTTCATATTTTCTGTACAAGATGTATGAAGACAGAAAACATTTATAAGTTGGAGGAGCTTCCTTCTTTGAAATACATTTATCACTAGCTTTATATTCAGCTTAGCATTGTATCTGAAAAAGGTGCGGATATGCCTTCTTTATAGATATAATCACAGGCTGAATTCAGGCTTTCACGATTTTTCTTATTTTCAATTTCCCCTAGAGGTTTTAACCACCATGTTTAGTTTCTACAAAAAAAAAACTTTGTTTCAAGAAACAGGATAGTTTCATTTAAAGCCCATTTCAGGCAGTGCCTCACATTACAGGCATTGTGAATTCAACAGGACGCCTACCTCTAAACTTTTTTTCTTTCAAAGGTTGTTGCCGACACTGCATTCCTTATCAGTCTACTGGGGGAGGAATACATATATTAGTACCTTTCTTGATGTATTTATTTACCAAGTCTATTTAATATAGAAGGAAAAGGAGAACGTACATCATAAACTACCGGATCACGCTCGTCTGATTTTCTCTATTTTCATTCTTTGAAATCACTTTGATTTTTAGTAATTCATCATCGCAGCATTCATGCAAAGGAGCTGTCGGGAAAAGGAATACATGTATCATATCCTTCCCTGATACATTTGTTTCAAATCGAATACAAGCGGTTTACAACAACCAGGACAGAAAGCAAGCACGTACCTCCTAAAGGCGTTTTCGCGGGTTGCCCTGCTTCTCGTTTCTTTTAATCTTTATAGTTGCGGTCCATGACACAACGAAGGGTCTGTTTTATTACCAAGTACTACGCCCACAATTGTAGAGCTGGCTCCATTTAGATGAAAAATCATTACCTGCATGTAAACTTTGTGGTCAGTTGTCGGCTATTTGAAAACTATAGCGGACATCTTGGAGGCGGGGTCCCTATTTTTATACCCTTAACATGAATGCTGGGAAACGTAGTGCGTGAGCCGGAAAGCTATTATTTTCCACCACGAATGGTGCATTTTGGGACACATAGTTCTTATCAAATAGTCAAGCTGCAGAAAAGGCATACCAGTATAATATTCTTGAGATTTCTGATAAATTATTCATCCCAGTCTGGGCACTATTGAATTTTAGAATCAAATACGCCTCTTTCTGAAGTAAAGGTTTGTCAATGTCAAGTGGACGTTTTGCCACATTGATGGTTGACAAAATTGTCCATTTAAAGTCGTTTTCTCATGAGATTTCGCAATGAAGTGCTCCACCATTGGGTCTGTAAAAACCTTTATTTTTATCCTAGACCTGTGCTGTGTAATCCTCAAATTGACTTGTTGATTTGTCCTCCCTATGTATACCTTCATACAGGGGCATAGTATGGCGCATACTACATTCTTTGTTTTGCAATTTGAAAAACCAGAATGTTTCCATTTTACGCCAAGGTGGTTGAAATCAACACCTTCGATAGTGTTGTTACATGCCACACAATTGCCACACTTGTGATGGCCTTCAACTGGTTTTAAGTTCCATTGAGAGAACAAGTCGCTTTTTGGCTTTGGCAATGGGATATCAGCAAGTTTGATTTGTTGACCTATACTTTGATTCTTTTGGCAAAGATTGGTTTTGGAAATAGACAGTCAAGATCTTTAAGGAGGTGCCAATTTTTCAGTATCATCTGTCTTCTGCCTTCCTCTCTTTCACCTGGAGGAGGCATTCTCATGGTGTAAACCTTGCTCTTTTTAAAGAGTGTTTTAACAGTTTTTTAGGGTATCCACTTTGAACCATCTCGTTACAAAAGGTTTGCGCATGTTTTTCAAACTCTCTGACCTCTGTACAAGTTCTCCTAATTCTTAGGAGTTGCCCATATGGGAGAGTTGCCTTTAAGCTCCTCGGGTGGGCACTCCTTCGGTGTAAAATTGTATTCTTATCAGTTTCCTTCTAAAAGAGGTATGCTTTTAGCTGACTTTCTAGGCATGTGATCTCCACATCGAAAAAAAGTCATTTTGACTTTGCTACATTGTATGGAGAACTTAATATCTTCATGTCGGGAATTAAGCCATTCATGGAACGCCACTAACTCAATCTGCATCCCCTGCCACAGGAGTCAGATGTTATCAATGTTAGACTAGAAATGACCAAATGTAGTGTTCATTTGAAAACGTTTGTCTATCATACGACTAGAAATGACCAAATTTAGTGTTCTAACTTGGTAGATGTGAAGATTGACGTATTAGATAAATATAATATGTACTTGTTGTCTAAATATGTTTTTTAACTTTCTCAAATAAACCCAAACAAAAGTTTAGATATGTAACCACAAAACCATGAACTAATATATGTCTCTTGTTTTCTTGGTTTCTGTATATGTATTTCTAGAATATCAGCAGAGACTCCTGAAGAAGGCGGTTTTCTGCCGAAACGCGCGTCGAGAGTTTTTTTTAATGATTATAAATTCTTAGTACTTTTTATGCCATTGATGTATATGAATGTATTGTGTTTTGTAAAGTGTAGGATTTATAAGTTATGTATTGATTTGTTATACCTATGTCTGTTTTTTTATGAATTCTATTTGTTTATTCCATCATATAGGTTAGATTCTATATGATTTTTATTCATACTTATTAAATGTATGTTTATATACAGTTCATTTTTCGTTCCTTCTTCACACCACTAGTTATGTAAAAATTGGTAATTTTCTTTGCTGATGTCCTAGGATTTTTTACCCACATCAATGTAGCATAGCCATTGCTTTATTTTTTCTCCAAAGGGATTGTTGTTTTCCACAAATTTTTTGTCGTACTGGGCCAAATAAAGCACTGACCTTTTCTGGAGCATAAGGACAACCCATAGCAGTACCTTTGAGCTGCATAAAGAATTGATCATCTAACTTAAAATAATTCTTTTTGAGGGCAATTTCTGCAGGTTTCAAAATAAATGATGTTGGGACTCTATGGGGCCACTCTCTACTCTCTAAGTACTACTCTATCACTTCTAGCGCCTCATCTTGGGGGATCTGCGAATACAGTGAAGTGACGTCCATTGTTACCATCATTTTTGTCTGTTCATCAAAGGATATTCCTTCAACCTTGGTGAGGAAATCCGTGATGTACCTTAGATTCAAATTGACCTCTTTCAAAAATGGCTTCAGAAAGAAGTCTACGTATTTTGAGATGGGTTCTAAACAATAATCGAACCCCGAGACGATCTGCCAGACTGGGGGTTCATCAATATTTTTATGAATTTTGGGCAAAAAATATAAAATGGGGGTTCTGGAAAATTGTTTAACAAAAAATCATGTTCTTTTGGTCCCAAAAAGCCTCCCTCAATGCCCACTTGAAGAATTTAAAAAATTGTCTCCTGTATCAGCTGCCCTGGATCTTCTTGGACTCAGGAATCAGGAAACCAACACGGTATTGTGATTGAATCTTTCTCATTTGTTTGATTGACTGAGATGACAATTGAATTATTTTGATTGGTGTGCATGAACTTTCGATTGCTCTATTTTCTTAATCAAGTTTCACATTTTTTCATTTATTCAAAACTGTTTAATTTGCTTATTTCTTTTATCTTTGTTTGATTTTTTTTTCCTTTTTGAAGAGTTTACCTTGTGTATTCAAAGTTTATTTATTTAACGATTAAGGGAGTAAGATATTGTGGTGATCTGTATTCATGTTATGCTCTTAGGCTCTGCAAATTGCCTGTCTCATGCAGTAAATTGTATGATGTATGAAAGTATAACATTCTAAGTTCTGATAGTGTATGTTATATTTCAAACTGAGAGGACAGTTGTCCCCTGGTGCTGTTACAGATAGGCACCTAAGGAGCTGATTTTATGGTGTGCTGCATGGTTAATTGAGCTTCCATAAAATTGTGCTCCAGTGCTGGGAAAAGACAGGAATGTGTTGTATGATGGTTAAAACAGCAGATTACTGTCTGTTCCCTGTCATGCAAAGCAGCAAGGCGACTTGCTGCGCTGAGCTAAATTACTTAATTTTAAATATGGCCCAAGTTCATGACTTACAAATGCTCTTGCTCGTTGTGGAGAAAGACTTGGCGTTATAACAATGTCGTTTGCACATGTGCTCGAGCAGAGGTGGTTTCCAAAGCATACATTTGTACATGCATGTCTAGCATTTCACTTGCACAAAATTCCAAAGTGCTCCTAACTGGCAATAAGGGCAAGGCATCTTTTTATTTACTTTCAGAATTGTCTACAGCCATGTAATGAACTACTGTGCTATCACAGAGCTGATCCTTTGTGTTTTTGTGCTCTAAAGGGCACACAATTAACTCAGAATGTCTCTGAGTTAGTCTATAAAATGTGGAAAGTACAGTTATCATTGTTTCAGATTAGCCCTGCCTGAAAATTCTTTTTACATCCTAGTTCGTATGCTTCTTTCTCTGATAACTTTGTTTAAACTATTTTTTACTAGGTTAAAAATGAGTCTTATTTGGTACAAACAAATAAATAAATAACTAAGATTGCTTTCAAAATCACCACCACCAAGAATGAAACCAGTCAAAGTAAAGATGTGCAGTCTAGAACTAATCAAACAAGCATAGGCAAAACCAATAGGTCTAGTTTTTTTGAAGACTTGTAGAATAGCTTGAGTCACTAAGTTCAACTGAAAATCACTTGCAAACACGACTGTCTTCTGCGTTACTAAACTCTGCTGTTTAATCCAGAAGGTTCAAAGAAGAGGGAGTAGGAGAAAAAACAAAAATGTTCACTTTTGGTGGGCCATAATGAGCAGATTAACCACTCTGCACTGGAATAAACTTGCACTGAATATCTGCCTCACCACACCCTAACAAACCATATTAATTGCATAGTAAGATGCTCCCTTTAGTGCCAAGAACCAGACTGCATGGGCCACTTAGGACATGTTAAGGCCATTCTCCGCACATACACCCATATTCATATAAAAAAATTCATTCTAGGCACTTGGCCAACTTTTAACAAACACAATTACCAGCCTTCAAAAAGCGCCAAGATCTCCAACTGAATGGAGTAAAGCACATGTCAGATATTTGTTAAATAAGGATATTTACTGCAATGCTATTTTCATCTCTCATGAAAGTTACATACTGTAATGAAATATCTAAATATTTGCATAATATAAACTCCCCCAGAGCAACTGCATATTGTTATTTATTTACTTACTCCATTGAATGTAATATACATTGTGCATACAAATAATCGCTGTGTACCTCAAAACCTTCAAAACATTGTTTGAGTGTTTATCGCAAAGAGCATTGCATTCGGCATATCACTGTGCTATCAGCCTAGACATTGATTCCCAAAAACCTATGACCCTCCATACAACTCATAGACTGTCTACTGTCACAGTAGGTTTTCTTCACACTTTTATTTCTCTATAACGTTCTAAAATGAATTTCTCTGAGCTTGATAAAATTACAGTCTCTGATCAAAATCAGTACCATAATTCTAGAAATGGTGACCAGGCTATAAATCAGAAGACACAGACTGGGAAACAAGCAACCCACTTGTGGTTAGACCTCTTAGAGCATTTCACCACAAAAGAAGTCACAAAAAAAACATGATTCCTGTAAACACCAAAGAAGGCACACAGAATACAGGTATAGACAATTATAAGGAAACATCCCTGCAAAATCTCCAGCTGACCACTTTAGGGTGACCACCACGCTATAATTATTATGGACATTGTTGACCACTCTACCAGGATTTTGTGTGATAGTGCAATGCATTCTGGGTGTCATAGTTTTGTTTCCTTTGAACTAATTAATTAGACACTCCTGAAACCAATAATGTGTAAGCAAAAAGTTTAAAGTTAAATCTAAGTTAAAGGGACAAAACAATGAAGAGAATGAATTGTTCTCTTCATCTAGATCTGCATCACCTACAGTCTAGGCACATTGTGATAGCATTCACTGTATGGGCCCTCCATGTAAACTGTAGTTTCCGGTGGTTCTTTACCCATGGACTCTCACCTGATGGTGACTGAATCATCTGCTGCTATGGACCAGTTTGTTTTAGAAAAAGCCATCAGATATCCATGGTCTTGACCCAAGAATATTGTAACACTTATTTCCTAGCATCTTCTAAAATGTGGATATTATAGCTTCCCTCCACTCAGTTTTTTACTTGATATTTAGCTCTCTCTGTCTTTATTGTAAGTTACCACTCTCCATGTTTCCCAAAATGTCCAAAATGTCCACTTTTTGAAAAAGAATGTTCTTTATTGTTATTTTGTTATTTCAATCTCATGTTATGCAAACAAGAGCCAATGGGTTTAATTCAAATAACAAACTTCTTCTGGGCTTTAAAATATCCTCATATGGTCACTGTGAAGAGTAATAAATCATGGCAATCCCTGAAATATTATGGCCGCAATCTTTCCATCTCATAGATCATCATAGAAGGGCAAAAGCTCATTTGAAAGGTAAGTCACACCCTGAAACCTTTAATATAACTGGGTGAAAGTACATTTCTCCCTTTGTATTTGGATCTTGATAAATTCCCATGACGTATACTTTTATGGGAAGAGTGTAATTACACCAATTTGAGGATTGAGAGAAAGAGAGTTACTCTACAATCACTAGTGGTGCATATTTGGAGTGTTGGAGTGATTAATAAACAATAATTTGGATCTTCTTCAACAAGACCTCAAAATCCCTGACAATCTTATAGAGTTTCATAGAAGATTACATAACGAATAACATTTTACCAACCTGGAAATCTCCACAGTGAATCACCATTTTCTATTAAGCTGACTGTGTTACATGTTTTTTCTTTGTGTATAATTTTTTATAATATAGTTTTATTGGTTTCAAAATCAAAGATCAAGGACAACAATCTTTTTCATTTTTTTAGGAAAATATGCCATCAGATTTATGATAGTCTTTGTGTCCTAAGTAAGCCTACATTGTGATAAAATACTTTGGGGGCTATTCACAAAGGTAACTTAAACTTGAGAGTCATTTACACTTGTTATTTATTTTTATATTTTGAGTGATTTTATTACATTGGCTATTCACAAAATCTAAGTTTAAATTTGCTAAAATGTGTAGACTAACAAGTCTTCAACCCCCCAAAAAGGGGGTATAGTCAAATTGGGCAGAGAAAATGACTATACTTAACAGAAATAGTGGTACGTCCAGGAAGACACATGGCCAACCACTGATACTGCAACATACTTTGGAGGTAGGGAGTTACAAAAACCCATTGGAAATAATGCTAAAATAAATACATTTTTTAAAATGGTAAAAAATATTAATACGTTAAATTCATGTGAAAAAAGTATATGGATTAATTATTTATGTATAACATTTTGGATAGACTTTTTAATGTAAAACATTACTATGACATTAATGGTAATAAAATGGAATTAAATCACTCATAAACAATTCTGTACATGAGCTTTAATAATTATTAATGCTTGATTAAATAGTTTTTCAACTTTATGTTGAAATGTATAGTTTATTTTACATTTCAGGAAAATATGATATATTCTATTTGATATTTTTACAGCTTTACATCATAATTAAATAAACAATGCTGTACAATTTGTTCTTTTGTCTTTAATTTAAAATAAATATATAAATATATAAAATCAATTTTCCAAGTTTAATAAGGTTTTTAATTCCTCGCTTTATTTTGAGATATACCTCCAGAGTTTAATAAGCAAAGTAGAATAATCTTTTAATTGTTTGCCAATACTTTACCATACATCTCCATATGGTATATTATAGGGATAGATTTTTTAAAAAAATATTAAGTTTCTAAATCAATTAATTAAACTCCTCCTTAATCCTCTCTAACCCTTCCCATGTAGTAGTAAGTATGCTCCTTGCTTGAGCCTTTCCCCCTGGTCCCTCCCACCTTTACTGTTGAATAGTAAAATCTCATTACTATAGAAAAGATAGGAGAGGTGACAGTTGAGATTTTCACTCGTAGGTTTGTGAATAACAAATTGTACAATGTTAGTAGTACTACTGCTGTGCTACTCAATTTACTACAAAAAGAAGCTTGTGAATAGACCCAATTGTCTTTTTTAAAACACATCCTAGCAGCTTTTAGTAAAGAAAAGAGGACATTGTGTACCAATTTAATGTCAGGAGACAATTCAGAATTCTTCTTGAATACAAAAAAAATCAGGTTAATCTCTTTTACTCTGACTTCTAAAGTTCTGAGAATATGGATGTTATATCCCTAAATAATAACAAATTTGGCCATCAGCTTTCATTAAGAAGCAGTGACTCTCATTAATTGAAACACGTTACTCTCATTAATTGTAAATTATCTAACAAATGTAAAGGAAATGGCAATTATTCATGCATGCAGTAGAAGATTAACAAGATAGATTTATTAATCACTTAACTAATATCCTTAGTTCCAATGCAGCAATAAACAGACATTATATTAGCTTCAGGGAAAGCCAAATAAACCTACATAGATTTGGGAAAAGGAAAAACTTTTTTAAGCTGCCCACTCATTACCTCACTGAATTGTGAGCACAATATAGTCGAATTGCATTCTTTCCCTCTTCTCAAGTGGATAGGGTAAAGTTACATAAAAGACATTAAATTCATGTACTCATACAACTCTTTAGAACTGGATTCTTTGAATAGTACCAGACACATGGCTTGCAGTACAGTAATAGTCTACGTTATTTTTTTTTTTTTAAAAAGCATAATAATACTATTGCTAATACTAAAAATTACAATGCTGTCTTCCATAGCACTTAATTAAGCAATCGCGCTATTTCCAGTGCTATACTTATCGGAAGGATAGCAGTTTCAGACATATTTCAGACAGAATTCAAGCCGTTGGGCAGGATTTTCCATTTTAGGTTAGATTGTCCCTCCCATTAGCAGTGAACATTGTCCCACTAGCTAGAATTAAGAACTTATAGGGTACCTTGTAAATAAATGGGAGCTATTTTGTAAAGCATGACATAGTTAATTCTCAAAAATGGAAAGTTCTAATTAAAAATAAAGTCAGTATACACACATGGAAACATATAAACTGCTGGTCTCATCTTAAACAAGTGCCTCAAACTGATTCTTCAGGGATAATTTTTAGGTGCAGCCTAGGTGGTTAGCGCAGATAATGAAAAGTAAGTATGCTTTTATACTCTCAAGTAGATTCAATAAGGCTATTATTGTGATAGCTTAACAGTCACACCATCTACATTGTGTAGTGGGTAACATTCATTACCTATGGAGCAGACCTTTAAAGACATTTTTGGCCCATAAGAACCTAGTATTTTTCATATCAATTGCAATTCTGCTAATATTTACACTGAACTTGGACTACAAAGCAGAATTTGGCATTGAGCGCATTTGGCATATGATTGCATTGTAACTCCTGGGATGGGCATCAGAATCTGAACAAAATCAAAGAGCTTACTTTATGGCAGCTCTGTAGAGATCTATTAGGAAGGTAAGATTATTTCCCTTGTTTAGACCTCATTAGATCTCTAACCCCAAAACTAAGGACCTAATTTATATGTTGGCAGAGCGGGAACTCTGCTGCAATAGCTTTCTCTTGCTGCCAACATAATGGTCTGCCCACCCTCTTTGAATGCAGGTGGATCATATGTTTAATCAGGATGGAGACTAATCTGTCTCTGCTGTTATTAAACTGTTCTGATGGCCCCATGGAGAAGTGCCATCAGAGACAGACCCACAATTCAGCTCACTTGATTTAGATGGACAGTATTAGAAGTCAGTTTTCACTGCCTGTCACCATCAGGAAAACCCTTGCTGTGAAAACTGCTAAATACTTCCCTTGCCAGGAAAGATGACTCTCATTGGTGAGTAGAGGATTTGTTTATTTTCCAAAAGAAAATCCTGCTTCAGAAAACAGTTTGATGCACAACTCTGTCATTTTGACAGAACCAAACTGCAAAAAGCATTGACAGGAACCACCAATACTTTAGAAATGAACACCAGCTTGGTGGTTGTCTCTAAATTAGGTGGGCAGCATCTCTGTTACAGTGACTCAGTAATTTACTCTGTCAGACTAGAAGCGAAATGTGCCACCAGCCTACATTTCAATTCAGCCCTAACTCATCTATTTCCATCGGGCCATCCTGAGACTATTTCTTACGGGCTTATTGCGATGTAACAGATATGGATCGGCCAGACCTGTACCCTTAATAATTATGCAACTGAATATGGTGCGGTTGCAAGATCCCTGTTCTGTGTGGGAGCTTGTGTTGCGGTTGGTAACAGGCTACAGCACAAGCTTCCATAGGAAAAGGGAGTTTGTTTTCATCTCTCCACCACGTGGCAGGCACCTCAAGGTGCCTGCCACACGCTGCAGGAACCGGTGCCTCCTCGACCTCTAAATAGAGGCCGCTGGCTGAAGGGGGCCCAGCTAGGGGCCCCCAAAGTTGCTTTCCACCAGGGTTTCCATGTCGGAAAGCCCAGTATGTAAACCCTGCCGGAAACCGACATTGTAATCCGGACATCGAAGAACGCCATCCATATGGATTCCGTGCCGGTGTAGTTGAAAGCCAGCCGGAATGTTCATCCGGTTTCAAAACCAACAGCCTCCATTGTAATGCGGCTGTTGGAATTGAAACCGATTAGCTCAGTCGGAAAGCCTCTAAACTGAGGTCAGAGGCTTTGTATCCGAGATCATCATGAGGCCCTAAGTGTTATAAGAGTATGCTGACACTTTGGTGCACTGAGTAGGTGTGGAAAAATTGTGGAAATGTAAAATTGGTTAAGGAAGAACTTCCCGTCGTTCACACCCCTATGCTTCTATGGCATTATTCCAGTTGTTTGTACCAAATATTTGCAAAGGTATGCAGCCTGACAAGCATCGACTAATGACTAATGATTGAATTATCGAACAAAATGCATAAAGTATGCTGTTTCCCATAAACTGTAAAACAAAACTGAATACATAGAGCTGTTGTGATTTTGGTGGTGAAATGTGTTCTTCTGTCATTTTATTTTTAACCTAGCAAAAATATCACTGACAATGAGGTACCTAAAAAACTTGCATTGGACAGTAATATTGAGTCAAACTGATGGATTAATTTTGTTAAATGCATCATAATGTTTAGCAATGCTCATATTTATGAGAGATAAATTCTAATACTAAAAAAGTACAAAAGTAAATATCTATACGTTGAAAAGATTTAAAAATGTGAAAAGCAAAATTAGATGTATGTAGATAAATTCTAAAATTAAAAATGCAAAAATAAAGTATCTTTAGGTTTTTCACATCCTTTAAAAATATGTGCAGGGTGGAGTGGCGGGTAAAATGTATGCTACTGAAGAGACAGCAATACAAACAATGTAATGGACATGAAATGTGGACTAAAATGGAGTTTGCATGAGCAGCAGTAGGAGCATGAATAATGGTAGGGAACAATTAGTTTTCTCCACCTATCTCTCACTCTTGCCTTATCTTGCCATCAAATAAAGGAGAATATTTGTGGTCTAGTGACAAAGTTGTTGTCTTGGAATATTCAGTGCTGAGTTCAATCCCTCCTTTGACCATTTTAGGTAAAACTGTCCCAATGTTGTTACCGCCTTGCGCCTCCACATTGAAAAAGTTTTTAAACATGCGCTTCAAAAAGTAGTGTATTATATGCTGTCCCAAATATATGTTTTCAGTGACTGCAGCTATTTTATATTAATTTTTAGTTTTCTTGCCTGGAACAGAAGAGCCTCCACACTCGATGTTGTGTGTACAGCATTCACTTCTAAGATGATGATAAAAAATATTCTAGATAAAGCAATTTACTCCTCATCAGAGTTTGCTCCACAACAAAAATACAAAAAATATATATGGTGAGGGTAACTTGAGATTGTAATGCAATAAGAAGCAGAACAAAAAAATATAAGAATTAAATAATAAAATAGAAGTAAAATATTTTGAAATATAGCAAAACCAAATGTTAACCAAATCATTATGAAATGGGTACTCAAATGAAAAATACAAAAACATAATGACACATGAAACAATGTGGGCCACCAAACATAGCTTTTAAAATGCTCTGTTAAAAGGCCTGGGCATTTTTCTATTTACCGTCTGGGATTAGTTTATGTGTATCCTGATGCAAATTGGTTATGCTTGCTTGTTATTTAAAATCAACCATCAGTAAAGTCCTAGTTAGTTGGAAAAAAGATCTCTTGGTATAAACCCGGAAGAACTTCATGGAGCCAACCCATTTGGTTGCTGATGGTGCCTCAAATTAGGCTTCAGCTAGAAGAAGTATGGCCTTATCAATACAAATCCCATGGTTTTAGAACGCTCTGTCTCCAAATAATCAAGAGATATCCAACTTGAAACTAGTTAGAAATGCCCTTTAAGCATACTTGTTACGTCCATCATCCCCTTGTGTTTGCTTTGTTTGCCCTGAGTTGGCAGGGTATGCCCAGACGTGGCTTCCTTACTCACTTTGCAACTGGATTCAAGCTAGCCTAGCTGAAACCAGTCCCAGGATGCTTTTTTCTGGTCCAGTGAAGATATGGCTTGGCAGTTCAGGCTGGACTGTTCCCATGAGGCACAGGGTAAAGACTGATTTGCATATAGCTGGGTCTGAACTGGTGTGGTGAAGTGAGCTAAAGAACCATGATGAATTCGACCCAGATCTGTGACTGGGGTGAGTGTCTGAAAAGTTTCAGCGCTCTGTCCATCATCTCCTTGTGTTTGATTTGTTCGTCCTAAGTTGGCAGCGTATGCCCAGACGTGGGTCCCTTGCTCACTTTGCCACTGGATTCAAGCTAACCTTGCTGATGAGGGCTGTTAGCCTGAAACCGATCCCAGGCGGCTTGTTTCGAGTCCAGTGAAGACATGGCTTGGCAGTTCAGGCCACTGTTCCCATGAGGCACAGGGTCAAGAGTGATTTTCAAATATCCGTGTCTGAACTGGGGTGGCAAAGTGAGCTAAAGAACGATGATGGATTCAACCTAAATCTGTGACTGAGGGTGAGTGTCTGAAAAGTTTCAGCGCTCCATCCATCATTTACTTGTGTTTACTTTGTTCGCCCTAAGTTGTCAGGGTATGCCCAGACGTGGGTCCCTTGCTCACTTTGCCACTGGATTCAAGCTAGCCTGGCTGATGAGGGCTGTGAGTTTGAAACCGGTCTCAGGGTGCTTGTTTCCGGCCCAATGAAGACATGGCTTGGTAGTTCGGGCTGGACTGTTCCCATGAAGCACACGGTCAAGACTGATTGGCTTATAGCTGTGTCTGAACTGGGGTGGCGAAGTGAGCTAAGGAATGATGATGGATTCAATCCACATTTGTGACTGGGGGTGAGTGTCTGAAAGGTTTTAGTGGTCCGTCCATTATCGAATTGTGTTTGCTTTGTTCACCCTAAGTTTGCAGGGTATGCCCAGACATGGGTCCCTTTCTCACTTTGCCACTGGATTCAAGCTAGCCTGACTGATAAAGGCTGTTAGCCTAAAACCGGTCCCAGGATGATTTTTTCCGGTCCAATGAGGACATGGCTTGGCAGTTTGGGCTGGACTGTTCCCATGAGGCACAGGGTCAAGACTGTCATCGTTCCATCATCGTCTTGTGTTTGATTTGTTTGCCCTAAGTTGGCAGGGTATGCCCAGACATTGCTCCCTTGCTCAGTTTGCCACTAGATTCGAGCTAGCCTGGCTGATAAAGGCTGTTAGCCCAAAACTGGTCCCAGGATGCTTGTTTCCAGTCTAATGAGGACATGGCTTGGCAGTTCGGGCTGGACTCTTCCCATGAGGCACAGGGTCAGGACAGATTTGCATATAGCTGACTCTAAGCTGGGGTGTCTAAGTGAGCTAAAGAACGATGATGGATTCAACCCAGATCTGTGAATGAGGGTGAGTGTCTGAAAAACATCAGTGCTCCGTTCATCATCTCCTTGTTTTTGTTTTTTTCCCCCAAAGTTGGCAGGGTATTCCCAGACGTGTGTCCCTTGCTCACTTTGCCACTGGATTCAAGCTAGCCTGGCTGATGAGGGCTGTTAACCCGAAACCGGTCCCAGGATGCTTGTTTCCGGTCCAGTGAAGACATGGCTTGGCAGTTCAGGCTGGACTGTTTCCATGAGGCACAGGGTCAAGACTGATTTGCCTATAGCTGAGTCTGAACTAGGGTGGCAAAGTAAGTTAAATAACAATGATGTATTCAACCCAGATCTGTGACTGGGGGTGAGTGTCTCAAAAGTTTCAGCGCTCTGTCCATCATCTCCTTGTGTTTGCTTTGTTCGCCCTAAGTTGGCAGAGTATGCCCAGACGTGGGTCCCTTGCTCACTTTCCAACTGGATTCAAGATAACCGGGCTGATGAGGGCTGTTAGCCCAAAACTGGTCCCAGGATTCTTGTTTCCAGTCCAATGAATACATGGCTTGACAGTTTGGACTGGACTGTTCCCATGAGGCGAGGGGTCAAGAATGATTTGCATATAGCTGTATCTGAACTTGGGTGGCGAAGTGAGCTAAAGAACGATGATGTATTCAACCCAGATCTGTGACTGGGTGTGAGTGTCTGGAAAGTTTCAGCTCTTTGTCCATCATCTCCTTGTGTTCGCTTTGTTCGCCCTAAGTTGGCAGAGTATGCCCAGACGTGGGTCCCTTGCTTACTTTACAACTGCATTCAAGCTAGCCTGGCTGATGAGGGCTGTTAACCCGAAACAGGTTCCAGGATGCTTGTTTCCAGTCCAGTGAAGACATGGCTTGGGAGTTCGACCTGGACTGTTCCCATTAGGCACAGGGTTAAAATAGCAAGGTACAAATTACAACCCCAACACAGTGGGATATTGCATTGACGATTCTAAACTGTGCAAGAATTCACAATTCAGACACTATACTTTGTGCAATAAACGTAATAGGATAAGATAAGGTGCAGCACCTACCCAATTATTAAATGAATTATTAATAGCTAAAATGTGGTTAAAAATAAAAACCATCCTTTGGGGTCTTATAAAAACATTAAACTTTTTACATATGTTATACAAATCATATGTCGTATCAAACTTAATTTGTGTGGTTTTCAAAATATTTTTGAAAGCTTAAATAGGAGTGAAGCTAAGGGTTAACATAGCTTTCTAATTATAGGAAATGTCTCCTTCGCTTGCAGGCCCAGAGGAATGATGCTACGCTGAAATACACATAGGGATCATGGAGCTTCTTCAGGAAAAACATAGCAAAACGACATTGGTTGTACTGTCTTAAAAGAGGTAAATGTATTTGGCTCTCTGTTCCTTATACAAGTGACAAAAGAATTGCACGGATAGATTATCACTTGGGCATATTGTCAGAACACTAAAGGAATACTTTTTCTTAGGGAAGTCCAGCACTAAAGGAATAAAATTGACACAAAACCTTAAAAGGATAAACCTATGCTGTAGGTTCCTTACTCTGTCCAAATACAAGTAGTCATCCTCTGTTAAAGGTAAAATCAAATAATAGTGCTTTACAGTCATTTTTGCATGTTGAGATTCCTTCCTTTCATAGGGTAACATTGTTGGAAATAAAGGGCTTCATTTATGAAAAGTGACGCATCGCTGCGTGCGCCCTCCTTGCAACATGATTGATGCGTCATATTTACTGTAGGGCGCATCATGTTGCAAGGAGTTACAGATACGTCAGTATTTTTGACAATTTTTTTTATTACATTTTTATTAAAGTTAAAGCACAATATCATTAGTACAGTACATTTGTGGGGTATATTACTGAAGCAGCACAGTACATTGACAGCAAACATATCGCACATTAAGGCATTATGGATTCTCAATTCTGCTCCATCTCATTGCCATGTCTTATGTGGGAGAAGTACATATTTCCCCCCTAAAGGTCTTCCAACCTCCCCATTTCTTAGTGCAGCCCCTTCTTTTGCAAACATCTTTCTCTGCAATCATGCATTTTTCCATATCTGCTACCCAGCCTATCGTAAGCGGTGGTGTGCTGGAGCCCCAAGTCATTGCCACAGCTCGTTTAACCAATCAGTATCCCAAATCCACCCATTCCAGCTCGATTTCCGTTAGGTCGTAGGCTTCCATATGTATAGGATCCCCATTTTTGGCGACAGTTGAATGTGTTTGCCCAAAGTATCTTTCATCTTTGTGGTGGTTCTAACCCAAAACGGTGCGATCTGAGAGTCTTCATCGTCCAATTCCCCTATGTCTGCTTGCCAGCGATTTCTCAGGGCTTGAAAAGTATCAGGTAAGTTGTTGCAGAGTTTGCGATAGGGGCAAGAGATGGCTTTAGTCAGAAGTGGTTCGGTAAGTAATCAGTACTCTAAAGGGGAGGCGTCTGGTAGGGAAGAGAGGTCGGAGATATTGGTAAGAAGGGCATGTCAGATTTGTAAGTATCGGAACATCTCTCCTTGTGCGAGTGTGTATTTGGTTTGCAGTATTTTAAATGTGAGGATTTTCCTTTTGGCAACTAGATCCCCCAAGTTGGTGATTCCGATACTATCCCATGTATCAAATCCTTTGTGAAAGCAAAGCGACCGTAATCGCTGCAAGGACCACAACAGCGTAGCCCTGGTGAAATTGTCCGCCCAACCCAGGCGTTTGTTGGCCTTGTAAAACACACAAGATGATGGACGGAATGTTGCACAATGGCAAAGCATTCACCCCCAGTCACAGATCTGGGTTTAATCTAACATTATTTTGCTCACCAAGCCACCCCAGTTCAGACATGGCCATATGCAAATTAGTCTTGACCCTGTGCCTCACGGGAACAGTCTAGACCGAACTACCAAGCCATGTCTTCCCTGGACCGGAATAAAGCATCCTAGGACCGGTTTCTGGCTATCAGCCAGGTTAGCTTGACTCCAGTGGCTTAGTGTGCACGGGACTCACGTCTGGGCATACCCTTCTCACATAGGGTGAACAGCAAAACACACAAGATGATGGATGGAATGTTGCACAATGGCAAAACATTCCCCCAAGTCACAGATCTAGGTTTAATCCATCGTTATTTTGTTCACCAAGCCACCCCAGTTTAGACATGGCCATATGCAAATCAGTTTTGACCCTGTGCCTCATGGGAACAGTCCAGACCGAACTGCCAAGCCATGTCTTTCCTGCACCAGAATCAAACATCCTAGGACCAGTTTCTGGCTATCAGCCTTCATCAGCCAGGATAGCATGGCTCCAGTGGCTTAGTGAGCACGGGACCCACGTCTGGGCATACCCTTCCCACATAGGGTGAACAGCAAAACACACAAGATGATGGACGGAATGTTGCACAATGGCAAAACATTCACCCCCAGTCACAGATCTGGGTTTAATCCATTGCTATTTTGCTCTCCAAGCCACCCCAGTTTAGACATGGCCATATGCAAATCAGTCTTGACCCTGTGCCTCATGGGAACAGTCCAGACCGATCTACCAAGCCATGACTTCCCTGGACAGGAATCAAGCATCCTAGGACCCGTCGAATATAGAGGGTGGTGTTTCGACCTGGTATGAAGCCTGATTAGTCTTCATGGATGAAAGAGGGGATCACAGCTATTAGTCGGAATGCCAGAATTTTGGCCAGCACCTTGGCTTCAGAGCTAATTACCGAAATTGGCCGATACGAACCACAGTTTGTTGCTGGTTTACATTGTTTGTGGATGACGACTATATTAGGTAATCTTTGATCTAAGGGAAGGATCCCTCTCTCTCTACTCTCATCATACATGTTTTTGAGATGTGGAGCAACCTTAAGAGCCATTCTCTTGAGGAATTAAATGGGGATTCCATTAGGTACCACGCTTTTCCGGAATTTGTAGCAAAGATAACCTTGCAAACCTCATCTGCCATAATGTCAGCATCTAAGGCGCCTTGTCAGCATCTGATAGTTGTGGCAGGACCTTTTCTTCTAAAAGCTGACGAGACTCCTCAAAGGAGTGTGAAGTTTTGGAGGTGTATATATCTACCAGGTGGTTTGCAAACATATCTGCTACCTCCTGGGGGTCTGTCGCCCACCTCCCATTCTCTAATATGATTTCTGGCCAGACCAGCATTTTCCCAGCCCTTTCTCCGACTTCATAAACCCTGTGCCTAGTTTGAAGCAGACTGGCTTGGGCTTTTTCTCTTGCTAGCTCTTTGTATTGTAATTGTTTATTGCGGCATTTGAGGGCTGTGTCGTAAGTGGGAGAGGTATTATGCTCTGTTTCCAAATGGAGCAAGTTACTCTCTAGCTGGGTTACCTGTTCATTATGGTTCCGGAGGTATCCTATTTTTAAACCCAGAGCGCGACCCTTGATGACCGCCTTATAAGCCTCCCATATGGTATTCGCAGAGTCCACAGAGCCTAGATTCTCAGTAAAGTAGTAATCTAGATCTTCCTTAATGTCAGGAATAGTGAGTAGCCATGGATTGATAATTATAGGGACAGGTGTCAATGGAAGGTGAGTTCCACCCTGAGAGGAGAATGGTCGTAGATTCCCCTTTGGAGTCCCTGAGGATGTAGGAAGTTCCCTACATCTGGGAGGAGGGTGAAAAAATAGTCAATGCGGGACATGCTGTTTTGTGCATTAAGTAGTGCCTGAAGGGGTTCAATGAGTACCATAAGTCTGTAAGTCCCATAGCGTGGGCAAAGTTTGCTAGGGGTGTGTGTGCCGTCCGGTGGAGATTTTGTGGGGGTATCTGTCAACTGTGTCGTCCATAGTCATGTTGAAGTCCCCACCCAGAACAATCGTGCCCAGGGGAAGGTTTATGAGTATATTGCCCAGTTCTTGTAATGCCAGTTTGCCCAGGGCTGGTTGGAGATAGGCTGAAATTATGTTTAGTTGTTTTCCCTCCTAGGTGACCTCTAGCACTGCGAATCTTCCCTGAGGGTCGGCCCAAACACGGGTGGGAGTCAGGGCTAGGTTTTTACGTATAAGGATACCGGTGCCTCCAGAACCAGATGTAAAATCTGTGTGGGCCACAAGATTATATCCCCATCGGTGGAGTGCTTTGCAGCTATTGCCCACCAGGTGGGTTTCTTGCAGTAAGACCAGATCTGGTGAATGTCTTTTAAGATACTGCAGGACTATTCCCCTCTTAACCTTCCTTCCCAGTCTGTTGACGTTCCACGTCACTATGGATAGTTTCCTCTCTGTAGAGTCAGCCTTGTCCAATATTCCAGGGCATTGAGTATTGAGCCGCTAGCCAAAATATGCGGCTTTTGCCACGGATGCGATGGTGAAGATCTGTATGTGACAGAGTTGTCTTTGGGCACCCCTCCAGTCTATAGCTTGTGATTGTCAACAGGTATTGTCGTGTACCATGTTGAGTCAAAAATACCCCACTGATTTGTGTGTATCGTGCAACAAAAACCAAACTATCAAAACCCCAACTAATCCCCCTTCTCCCCCTCTGATCCCCCCAACTAGCCCCCCTGACAGTGGAATCTGAACTATCCACTCCCTAACAAGGCAGAGTGCCTGTCGCCCTCCCACCTATTCGTGAGGTGCCTGGCTAACTACTTTCAGCCCTCGCCATCCCTCATGATAGTAGTATTAAGCTATTAAATGACTTGCAATATTGTCCGATCCTATGGTAACTGTTTCCGATTTTGTCAAAACATTGGAGCTTCATTTGATTTTGTAAGTGTCCCAACTAATACTTAGATTGATGTAGTCTTGTGGGGTCTTTGTATAAGATTAATGGTTCTCGATGCCGTAGATGTGGGTCTACTTCTGAGTTAGGTCTATGGGACCGTACAGATTGAGTCAATGTGTGTCTTTCGGGTCTCTCTCCGAATGTTTCTCCTCCGTTGCGGGAAGTGTCCGTCAGCTCCCATTGGTGCTACCATTATTCTGTCCATATGGGTGTTTGCCCGCTCGGTGCCAGCCTTCTATCCAATCCTAGGCCTCTTCTGGGGACAAGAAAAAACAAGTCTTGCCTTCGGACTCCACTCAGAGTTTGGCCGGGAATAGCATGGAGTATTTGATATTTTTATCATGAGGGCTTTCTTTACTGCTGTGAAGCTACGTTTTTGTGCTTGCACCTTGACCATATAGTCCAGAAAGAATGTAATGTTGGCATGCTCTATTTTTGAGGCCCAATTGCCAGGGTTGCGCCATTTTTGTGACACACTCCAGCACTGCGTCATTTTTGCGCCATGAAGACAAGTTAGCGGAGGTGTGGCTAGCGATCGATGGAAATGGACGCTTACTGAAGCGGCTCCACAGCCCTCACTGCAAAATCCAATAAAAAATTTGCAAAACATGACAGAAACTTCCCTACAACAACAGGGAAACGCTTTGTATACCAGTCCCCATCAGAGGCATAACTTTTAGAGGGAACACCAGGACGTAGAGCCTAGCAAAGCACCCGACTCGGACTGGCCCCGGAGTCATTAAAATGGTGGCCAAAAACAAACAGCTCCAGCAGCCACGATCGTGATCTGCATGCCGAGACCGCTTTACCCAGAGAAGTGGCTGGACACAGCTTGCGCCCGCTTTGCCCCGACGACCCTTTCCCAACCAGCATTGGAGTAGACTCACCAGGTGCAGTGATGGAGAGCGCAGGCTGTGGGGAGAACCAACCACATATAGCTTTCCCGTCGGGGAGCTACCCAACCAAAGTCCCTAGCTCGGGGCCCTCTCTGGGGGTCTGTGGAGCAGGATCGGGCTGCACTGAGCCTTCCGGCAGCCTAAGATGAGGTGCTGGGGGTGTCGGCAAGAGGAAATACTCAGCGGCCATTTGAGATTACAAATCGAGCCTCTGGCCCGCGCCCTGTTATCGGGGGGCGGTTCAAGCGTGGACCCTCCTGACGCAGATCCCTAGAACCGTTGCTACGAACCCACTCCTGCCGCGACTACACTTACCCTGTGACTCACTTTCTCCCGGTGTCCCGGACAGCAATTGGTGCAACTTAATACCCGGGTGAGATCTACACAGCCGGACGGCCAAGCGGGCCAAATGAACATAGCCCCAGTAAAGTACCAACAGCAGCAAGTCTCACCCTGCAGGGACACAACACTAATCAAGCTCTTGCCTGCAAAGCCCGACCCTGGACCAGCTTCCTAACTTGGGGCCTAGATGGTGAGGTGTGTAGCATTGGGCCAGGGGAGGCACACGTGGCCAGATAGCCGTACAGCCCTGGTTGATGCGGCCCCCGGCGGGGAACCAACAGTGGCAAGCCCTACCCCCACAGAGGCAGCGAGGGGTGCGGAGACCTTGGGGTATTAAAGATATCCGGGTCGGCAACTGCCCCAACCATTGCAGCTGGGACCCGAGGCTCACATGACACCCTCGGGGCCCGTGAAATGACTGGGTCGATCAACCCAAACGACCACCAATTACAGACAGGGCCCGCAGTGAGTGACCAGAGCAATAGCCTCAGTTAGTCTCCTGGCCTGCAGGATCCACCTGCAACACTGACAGGCCGGCAAGGGACTTCGCTTCCCACACGTAGGCAGCCGCCATTACGGGTGTGATCCCTCAGAAGAACCCCATGGCTAACAACAGAGGGCTCAAACTACAAGTTCAAAAGCAACTGGAGAAATTTGCCTCGACGAAGAAGGGTGAGGAAACCAATATGGCTCATGGAGATGATCCTAATGCATCTTAACCTCACTCCCAGGCTAAATCTTCTACCCTAAAAGAAGTCTTGGAGGCCATCGCAGGGGTGCGAACATCATTGGAATCGCACATCAACTCCATGAACATAAGTGGTGACCCTTCTGAGAGCAGATTTGAGTAAGATGGACTCTCGAGTTCGAGAAGTTGAGACCCCCACGGCAACCCTGGTGACTGATACCTCCGCCCTCCAAGATCAGGTTGCACAGCTACAACACCAACAGAAAAGGATGGAGGAGTTCCTCGATGATTATGAAGGGAGGGCCAGGCGGAAAAATATCTGCATCCTTGGAGTACCCGAACGAATGGAAGGACCAGCAGCTGACCTCTTCGTTGAGGACCTCATCCTCAATAAACTCCAACCCAAACGTCTCTCAAGCTATTTCTCCATAGAGCGAGCTCATAGGGTTCCCGGCAGGTGCCCTAAACCCGGTGCTCCTCCACGTCCGCTGATGGCAAAAGTTTTCAACTTTCGGGATAGAGATGTTATCCTACAAACCGCCAGAACCGCAGGAATAGGATATTGACGCATTTGCGCCCTAGAGCTGGCGCCGTGAAATCTCATAGATTTAAAGGCATCACTACTATGATGCTTTCTTGTGTCAGAAAGCCCCCCCTGCATACATTATACCTGGTACAGGTATAATGTGGCGCAGGGGTTTACAAAGAGATGCATCTACCTAGATGTGTCACTTTGTAAATATGATGCAACGTGGCACATTTTTTACACTGTTGGTGTGTCACAAAAAGTGACGCACCAACAGCGTAAAAGTGACGCAAGGCCTCATAAATAAGGCCATGTGTCCTAGGGCTTGCAACAGTCTTGCGTCTGCTGTGAGGCAGACATAAGATATTGATGCATTTGCACCCTAGAAGTGGCGCAGTGAAATCTGGTAGATTTCACTGCCTCACTTCTATTTGGTTTACTTGCGTGGGAATGCCCACCCTGCATACATTTTAACTGACGCAGGTATAATGTAGTGCAGGGGTTTACAAAGTGACGCATCTGCTTAGATGCATCACTTTGTAAATAGGGTGCAACAGGAGGCATGTTTTACGCCGCCAATGCGTCACAAACAGTGACGCAACGGAAGGGAAAAACTGTCGCAAGGCCCCATAAATAAGGCCCAAAGCCTTTAGCCTCTTTTTGGGAATCTGGAACAAAAGCGTGGATTTACATACACTACTGGGACATCTAGCGAGTGCAAAGTCAATTTAACAAACTCTAGCAAAATAATTGTATGTGCCTTGTCCGGTGAAAGCCTGGTTTAGATCCACTGTGTGTCTGTTCAATACTGAGTGCCACAACATAATCGGGGTTTACCTCACTATGTCAGACACATAGGGTAAGTGTAGCTCTAAGTGGGTGACATACTTTGAGAATGAGAGAGGGAGCAAAGTGATCCTCTTGAAGAAACCATTCTCTATCCTCTGTTGGCACTATAACCCACACCCCTGCCCCACATGTCATTGCTGAGATCGTTTAAGCACAATAGATCTTTTTTATGGTCGCTTTGGGTTACTTGGTGAAGCTAGAGACTGCAGCCAGAGTGCGCCCCATTGTTTGTGCCCTGCTGCCCGCCATTTGTAACCAGGTTTGTTTGCTCTCAAAAATAACTCCTAGATAGGAAAAGGTCTCCACAACTACTAGTTTCTGTGTCCCAATATAGAAAGATGGTATCTTTTAGGGGGGAGGGGGTGATCTTGACACTAAGGGCCCGATTTTGATCTCACTAGGAAAGCCTTCTGTAAGACTCTGATCCAGAGAGCTTTCCTAGCGAATTTCACTGGGTGAGTCTGATTGAACGAGTACGATGCAGCCATATGCTGACAGACTCAGTTCGCTTGGAATCCTTTTGAACTCTATGGGAGCCTGTATACCAATACGTACACAGGCTTCCATAGCAAAAAGCGGTGGGTGGAAAAAAGCGTACACCCTGTGGCGGGCACCCCATGATGCTCCCCACACTGTGCATGCTTGGATCAGGGGCACCCATGCGCACCCCCCTGTGACTGATTCAGAGGACTCCGGGTTAAGGGGAGCCTGCTCTGGCCCCCTGAAGACTTATTCTGTCAGCATTTTGTCTCGCTGAGGCCCACTCGATAGGGCTGTGCATCGTAATCGCTCGTTCAGAAGCTGTGTGCTATGCATGGCACGATTCAGCTCCAGACGAGTTTTTCAGACAGATTTGGGGTTGTAAATAATTCGGTCGGTGCTTATGAGATCTTTGCATCATATGTGGTCGTTCGGAATGGGGACGATCGGGATTTGGTCATTCCAGATCCCGTCAGGAGCCCTTCCTCGAGCCCTATGATGAAAATTTTTGATTCATTGGCTTTTAGATCCAGAAATGACATGGAACTCATGTAAATGTCTATTAGGTGTTGGAGTGCTATGCCTTTCCTTGCTATTAGGACAGCATTGTCTGCATATGCTAGAATTGGTATTGTGACTGGGGGAAAAGAGGAGACATCAACTGTACATCATTTTAAGGCAGCTTCTACCCCATTTGTATAAAGTGAAAATAGAAATGGGGCAGAACGCAGCATTGTTTGACCCCCCTCATAATATTAAAAGATCTAGTATATTTCCCGTTCCTTCCATAGCAGACCTAATTCTCTAAGGCTGCACATTTTCTTCATTCATTCCACACTCAACAATCACAACCTTTCTTAGCATCCTTTACCACTATGGAGGACACTTCAGCTTTTATTAGAGAGAGTTCTTCCCCCTCTAATGTCATTGGCAGTATACCAAGAAATACATAAATAACACCTCTGTCAAATGGCCCAAAACCTTGATTTTGCCATCAAATCACCAACCCACTTACCTCTGGATGATGCCATGGAGGAAATAAGAGCCCTGAAGCCCTTAACATCTGACACTGATGCCTCAAGACAATGTATTGAGAGAAAATGGTCCACACATGGCAAAAGTATCTCCATATTGAAACAAAGAGGTAATAACATTGAGGACTTCAATCCTGACTCCTCTCAAGTGGTTAAAGACATTGCAAAACGTAAACGTCTCACAAAAATCTTGGAACACAGGAACAGGAAGCATATCCCTCATATTGTTTATATTCCAGAATGTGCAGAAGGGCCCAACATTATTGCCTTCTTGCAAATGGAGATTCCTTTAATCTTATGCCTGCCTTCTATTTCCCCTCTTTATATTCAACTGGCTCACTGTGTTGGTCCCCAGTCTGCTTTAGGATCTAACTGTCTCCCCAGAAGAATCATTATTCTCCTGCTTCAGTTCACTGACCTAATGCAAGTATTATCTGTGGCCAAAAGGCGAGATCTCTTCAATGGGCAGGCCACAAGCTGTTTTTCACACAGAATGTATCTCCATTTACAGCAGCTCATCGGAAACAATTCCTAGAGCCTACATCCACAACTAAGATCCTTGAATATCAAACATGACTACTCCACCCATGCCTCCTTAAACTCACTTTTAAGGACAACTACTACTTCGAAGAGCCTGACCTTCCATAACCAACACAGAAGCCATAGACTTAGGATCTTTCTCTATTACATGACTGTCATAATAAATAATTGTTCCAATGTTTATACATGTCATTCAGTTTATTGCGCATTGCTAATAATTACCAATTAATTACTGTTTCTACCTTTTTCCCTTTTACCCTTTTTCAAACTGGATCCTTTTGGGAAATCCCCATAAAGTTCCTTCCCTCATGTGTTGTCCACAAAAAAAACCTGTGCCTCATGTACTTATGCCATAATTGTTGCTTATCTATAAATCGCCTATCATACATTCTATGTTTCTCTTTTTTTTCTTTTCTGATCTCACTCCTATATATTTTAATATTCTGATATCCTGCTTATGTGCTGAAGGTGTTTTGCCTGTTTTTCTTTGGTGCTATGCTGTCCATATACCCCACTGTGTTTTTCCTCTGTCTTTTTCTTCTTCCTCAGCATTCATTTACCATTGTCCCAGAGATGCCATATTTTTGCATATCCATATTTTGGAGGTTGTATACCTCTATCTTTACCTACTCACCCTTTTAGTCTTCTTCTTCTTTCTAACTTTTCTTCCCCTTTACATCTACTGTTCGATATGACTTGTTTACTTGTATTTTTATGAGTCAGCAATTAATTATGTATCATCAATATAATGCAACTTAAATGGAATGCTAAGAGGCTCCAAAAACACATCAAATGTCAGTGTGCCTTATCTCATTTAGCTACTTCAAATAACTTTGTTACAAGATACGCATCTCAATGAACTAGAGACTGCCAATTTCAGAAAACAATGGATTGATGAAATCTTCTACTTACCCCCACAACTAACAATGGTGATATAAATATTTTTTATAAGTCTCTCCATATCACTATGCACTCTCAACATCACAATACAGAGGGTCATTGGTTACTATTTACCCTTAAAATTGATGGGCCCACTCTCACTATTCTAAGCATTTATGATCCAACTCATCCAGACCCAAATTGATGGTAGTTACTCTCATGCACTATATCTGAACATGCCTTCAATACTCTAATAGTAGGCTGGGACTTTAATCAAATCCTTGATCCCGTTCTGTATAAGCATTCCAGATTGTGTTTTGTTCCCCATGCCTCCCACAAAGCCTTCAAAAACCTAATTTCTCAACACTCATTCTCTGATTCTTTGAGATGATTTAATCCCAACCTGTTAGAATACTGTTTTTCTTCCCTCACTCACCAATCCCAATCTCAATTGGATTAAATCTTCCTCAGTAAAAGTGGATTGCAACATGTGATTAACTCAGAGATTGTTTGTATACTTATGTTGCATCACTCCTCTGTACTAACTGATTTAGACATCCTCACCAGTAGGCTGAAAAAATCTTCTTCGGGGTTTAGCATCTTGTTACTATCAGACACCTCTTTTCTTGCTTCTTATACCACCTACATTAAATATTTTTTTCCAATTCAATGTCAACGATCAAACATTATTTTGTTTTGTTTGGGGTGTCTTTAAGGCAGCTACAATGCGTTTCATTAAATGTTTTGTATACTCCCCAAAAAATCTGTATAACAAAAATCTGCTTCTGCATTAATTCTCTTGAACATAATTATTTTACAAGCAAAAATAACAAATTTGATCTTACAGCCTTACTACCAACTAAAATGTAATTCAACAAATATACTAAACAAGCCTGTGGTACACTCCTTAAATTAAACTCTAAAAACAATGATGGTAATAATAAAGCTGATTCCCTTCTAGCTTTCTATAAAAAATGATGTAAAGAAAAGACAGCTAATAAAAGTTGTTCAGGGATGATGATATTGAGACATGCTTTGCCTCCTATTACAAGGATGTATATACTCCAGATACTGCAACGTCAGAGGAATCCCTTAATACTTTATTCTCCAATCTCAAACCCAGAATTTCACCGCTGATTGATTTCTCACTTTTAGAACAATTGCTTCAAATTGAGAAACTCTATGTAGCTGTGCTGTTTACTCCTAAAGGCAAAGGACCTGGTCCTGTTGGCTCCATTTTGCCAAACTATTAAATGTAATTACTCACTTCACTGATTCAAAATCAGCTTCTGGCTCCTTTGCAGATGTGACTATCTACTTAGTTCCAAGAAATCAAGTGACCTGACCCAATGCAAAAAGTATAGACCCATCTCAATAATCAACACAAATTGTAAAATATTTGCCAATGCCTTGGTCCTTCACTTCCTCCTATACTGCCTGGCCTCATTGATGTTTATCAATCTGGCTTCATTCTTTACAGAAATGCTACAGATAATGATGGTACATTCCTACATATCATCAATAACGCCCACAAGATAAAGGATCCCTTAGCAGCATTTTCTTTAGATAGGGTCAATGGGTGATGAAATGGCCCGGTCTTTCTGCTAAATTTCTTAATCTCATATCCTTGCTATTTTCCTCACCACAGTACTCGGGTATCAAAAATGGTATTCATTACCCCTACTTTTGTCTTAATACAGGGAACAGGTAACTCATCATGGATTTCCCTAACTCCCTCTTTATTATTGTTTTTAGCCCTGGAACCTTTTCTTCTCCCATTAAGGACTTCAAATTAATTTACATTGTTCATCTTTCAAAATACTGACATTAAGTTTACAGCATATGCAGGTGAGGTACTCTCATTTATGACACATTTAGATCATTCCCTTCCTGATTTCTTTCATGAACTAAATCTATACTGTGCCACATTGGTATCAGTATACAAACTCAATGTAGCCAAAACAGAGGCATTTCCACTGAATAAATATTGTTCCAAAAACATCTTTCTTGATGCAGGTCTCTGATGGTACTCTTCCAAAATCAACTTTTTAGGTATATGGTATGGTAAGACTGTCAAAACACACTTAAAATTAATTTAGATGTCTTGTCAGATAAGCTTCTAACTTTTTCTCATAATTGGTCTCTGTTGCATCTCTCCTCAGATGTCTGGTCAGAGAAGCTTGAAAATGACACTCCTGTCTATTATAAACTTCTTTATCATGATGCCTACTGTACAAAATACCCAAGATTTTTATTTTGGCTCACTTCATGGTATTCTTTCCAAGTTATTTTGGTATGAAAAATCACTCAGAATTCCTTTACCTAAATTTAAAATGTCCAAGTCCTATGGGGCAGGGAGTAATTTCCCTGATTTTCTTAACTATGGCAAGACTTTTGGCATTAAGTAGCTACACATTTACTTGTCTGCCAGTCTTCAGAAGCCTTTGCTCTCTCTGGAACAGGCTATGATATCACCCTTTTCCTACAAACATATTCTTTTTATGTCTAGCCCTCCCATATTTTGTCTACCTAGCACTGTCTCTCACCCTTGCATACTTTTGAAACCTTACTTTGCTTTCATCCTCTCCCTTAATAATCAATTCATCAACAGCCCTATTCGGCACAATAGTCTACTTAAGAGATGGGGTAGAACTTTGTATTAGAAGGCATGGATGAGCATAGGTATTTGTCTTATCTCACAACAATGTAACACAAGTTTCCTTGTTCTATTTTCCGAGTTATCATCCAATTAAAATCTCGCACCTCATATGCAATCTCACAAACTTTGTGACCTAGTTCAAAATACTCTCAGGTACACCTTTTCTCCTGATACTTGACATTCCAGTTTATCTCCTCATCTGATTGCTACATTCATTCACCCTAAATATACAAATTATTGATAATGCCAGATTCAGATAGGGTCAAAACACCTATAGAAACAGTATGGGAATCCAATCTTGATTTCTCCAGGCATGTCTATCTCAAACATATTTTTTCTACAACAGACTTTATTTACTCTTTGTAAACTTAAACTTGCATGGCAATATACTTGCTTGCATAACACTCACTCAGGTATAGATTTTTACATGTTCCTCTCCTATTCACCTGTGTCCACTTTCTGTTTTTTGACCTGTAATCGCATCACAGCCATACCTCTCTCACATGATTTACTCATTCTGGGCAGCTTAAACCATGTGTGGAATTCTCATTGAATGCTTGGAGAATTTGTTGATCTTCTCATCCTTTGTTTCCAGCGCATTGAAGAAACATGTACATTTCTTTTCCGGGGAGGGGAGAGAAGAGAGGCAACCGGAGGGAAGAAAATATTTTATCCTTTCTCCCTGTGTCTCTTTGCAGTGCATTTCTGATGCAGGATTACAGGTGGGACGACGAACGGGCATCAGGAATGCACCCTCTAGGGCCACCAGGGATTTTCTTTTATTTTGGAGGGCGACCCTTTGAGCATGGGTCATTATTTGGGCACAAATTGTCACTGTTAGCCCACAAGACACCAGCGACAATTCAGGGAGTGGCCGCTCAGCCAATGGTCACTTCCCATTTATTTTAGCAAAGATCCTGGCTATTTCTGCCCCCTTTGAAGGCTGATTGGACATACTTTGATGCCGACTGGTTTCCAAGGGGGCAAAAACCCACTAGACATCAGGGATTTTTTGTGAAATAAGGGGAGCTGCCCCTTTGGTAAGGGTCACTATCCTTTTAATCGGGAACATATTTTGGTCACTTCTGCTCCCATATATTTAGGCTTATGTGCCCCCAAAGAGGGCAGAAACCCACTAGACACCAGGGATAATTGTTTACGCAATTTGTGGAGCAGCCACTTTGGGTAGGGTCACTCCCCTTTTATCTGGGCAATGTTTTGCCTGTTTTATTTTTCCCCTGGGGGAAGATTGTCCACATTTGTAAGTCCACATGTAAGCAACTAGACAAAAGGGAGTTGTATATTTCTCTATCAGGGAGCGGCCCTTGTGCAAGGGTCACTCCCTATTATTGGGTCAGCTGGCCATATTTTTAGGGTCATCTGCCTGCAAGTGAGACAGAAAACCACTAGGCACCCAGTAACATTTCCGTGTTTTTGAACTGGAGTACGACTGCCGGTCTGTGTGTCCTGACATCGGCTGGTGGTTCGTGTAGACTGGTGTTTGGCTGGCAGTGCATGTGGATTGGTGCTTGGCTGGAGGTGCCTGTGGACCGGGGCTTGGCTGGAGGTGTGCGTTTGGACTGGTAGTTGAATGGCAGTATGTGTAGATTGGAGTTTGGCTGGTGAAGTGTGTAGGCTGGTGCTGGAGCTCAGCTCGTGGTTTATCTGGACCGGTGTTTGGCTGGTGATATTTGTGGACTTGCTGGTGGTGTGTGTGGACTAGTGCTTACTGGTGGTGTGTGTGTACTGGTGTTTGGCTGGTGGTGCATGCAGACTGGTGTTTTGCTGGCAGTGCTTGTGTACTGGTGCTTTGCTGGCAGTGCGTATAGACTGGTGCTTGATCGTTGGTGCATGTGGACTGGCGCTTGGCTGGTGGTATCAGTGGACTAGCAATTACTTGGTGGTGTTTGTGGACTGACATTTGGCTGGTGGTGTGTAAAGACTGATGCTTGGCTGGCTGTGCGTGTAGACTAGCATTTGACTGGCAGTGTAAATTGACTGGTGCTTGACTGGTGGTGTGTGTAGATAGGCACTTGCCTAGCAGTGTTCCTGGATTGGTGTTTGGTGGGTTGTGTGTGTGTGTGTGTATAGATTGGTGCTTGACTGGGGGTGTTTGTGGACTGGTAGTGTGTTGGTGGCTGGTATCCAGTATGTGTATTGACATGCTTGAGGTGTGTTTGTCAGTTGTCTGATGTTTGGGTGCTTGGATGTGTGATTGGTGTGTTATTCCTGTTGGCATATGAGAATATCTGGTGGTTTGCATGGACTGGTGGTGTGTTGGTGGCTGGTAGCCAGTATGTGTATTGTCTTGCCTGATGTTCAGGTGCAGTGATTGGCGTATTAGTCCTCTGCATATGATGTGCCCATAAATGGTGCTATTTGTAAATGTAAGTATTGTATTGTGTTAGGCCTGCAGCTGGCGCACAAGTACCAATTTTAATTGGGAGATGTGAGGAACACTAGGTGGTAGGAAATTTGTGCCGGTCCAGTGTTCCCACAACTTTTCCCCACCGAACCTTCCAGACATTTATTTTCACTAAATTTAAGATTTGCAAAGAATTATAGACAGGAAAATGTTGGGAGTTCATGCAAACTGCACCTCTCTGATCTCTGCTGGCTGTCTAGTTTTCAGAAATGTCTGGGTTTGGTAGATTTCCCTAGATTGTCACCGAGCACCGGACCAAAAAAGCAGGTTCCCCCTTGCAAAAACATTGTTTTGTAATAGATAGTTTAATGTCAGCCTGGTGATTTCACAAACATTCCCACATATGAATGTTAGGAAATTTGTGACTTTTTAGCTAAATTTGAAGTTTGCTTTGGAATCTCCCACGGGTTACTAGTTCTCAGAAATGTCTGGGTTTGGTAGTTTTTCCTAGATGGCAGCCGAGACTGGGACCAAAAATACAGGTGCCTCCCTTGCACAAACAGTTCATTTTGTGATCATTTTGTTGTCCCTGTCACAGGCACTTGTCTCACAAGTGAGCTGTTATTTTTATTGAGAACCTGGGGGAACACTGGGTGGTAGGAAATTTGTGGCTGCCTGTAGATTCTAGAACATTTCCTCACAGAATTGAAAGGATTATTAGTTTTTTTTAGGCACAGTTTGAGTTTTGCAGGGGATTATGGGTAAAGTAAACCTGGTGAGAGCCACGCAAGTCACCCCACACTGGACTCCTCAGCATGTCTACTTTAAAAAAAAAGTGCTTTTTTGGCAGGTTTCCCTAGATGCCGGCTGAGCTGGAGCCCAAAATCCACAGCCACCCACAGTGAAAAATAAACATCATTTTTAAGTGGAAAGATGAGATATGCCAACTTGCCATTGGCACCCATGTGTGTCGCAGGCACTTGGCATAACAACACAAGTGAGGCACTGTTTTTCTCGATAGACTTGAAGGAATGCAGGGTGACTGAAAATATGTGGCTGCCTACAGATTCTAGGACTTTTCCTTACAGAAATTCGAGGGAAATGTAACTTGTAGGCAAAGTTAGCAATTTGCAGGTGATTCTGGGTAAAAAACAAACTGGTGAAAACCAGGCAAGTCACCCCACACTGGACTCCCTCAGGTGTATAGGTTTAAAAAAATTGCTGATTTGGTAGTTTCCTTTGGTGCCAGCTAAGCTGGGTCCAAAAATCCCAAAGTACCCACATTGCAAAGAAAACACATCCTTTTTGGGTGGAAACATACTGGGTGGTAGGTAATATCTAGCTGTGCCAGATTTTAGGACTTTTCCTTACAGAAATTCAAAGGAAAAGTTTAAGATTTGCATAGAATTCTGGGTAAAAAAATCTGGGGAGAGCCACGCAAGTCACCCTTCCCTGGGTGACTTTGTTAAAAAAATGTGCTGGCTTGGTAGGTTTTCCCAGGAGCTGACTGAGCTGGTGCCTAAAATCCACAGCTAACTACCTTGTAAAAACATGTATTCTTCTATGTTAAATATGATGTCTCCTAGGTGACATTTTGGGGTGTTTTGTGTCACAGGCATGAAGACCTACCACGCAAGTGGGATATCTTTTTCATCTGGAGACGTTTGGGAAATACAAAATAGTGAAAATGTGTTATTACTGATTGAATATCACTGTTTGTGCCTCTCAAATGTAAGTAAGTGTGTAACACAGAAGACATTTTACGAAATGCCCTCTGAAACACAGGCCTGTGAATGAACATTCAGAGATGTACAAACTACTGCCCCTGAACTCAGTATCTAGTGTACATTTCAGAAATATATTGTTTTCCATCAAATCCTTTTTCCCTTCATAATTTACTATTTGAATTGCTATATATTCCGTACACATTGTAAAACCATTGTAAGGTGCAGTTTAGTTGTTGGATCTGGGTATCTCGTGTTCTTAGAGATCCTGCAAGCCCTATATATCCCCTCAATCAGAATGATCCGACGGATGAAACGGTGTATTGCTTTAGAAAATATACGATAGTAAGAAGAAGTTTCAGATGAAAATGTAGACACAAATGACAGTTTTTTTAACCCAATTACAATATTGTTTTATTTTACCAGTCACTTTTTATAGGAAAACGTTGAAAGATCTATACAATTGATCCTTTACTGAATTTATAATTTTTACACACTTTTCAAAAATGCATAGCCATCTGCAATTCACCATGGATGTCACACCTGTTTCCACAATGAACTGGAAGGCGGTTGGAAGCACACAAAATAAGACAAATGGGTTATCTCCCAGTAAAATGCCCAAACTGGGTTGAAAAAGGTGGTTTTCTGAGTAAAGTCTACCTGTGCTTGAAAGCTGGGAAGGTGGTGATATTAGAATCACAAATCCTTTGTTGATGCTTTTCCCTGGAAAAAACAGACACTTTGTTCTGCAGAACTTTTCTCTTATTTTTCCACAAAAAACTTTGCTGTATTTAGCTAATTTATCAGTCCCCGTCAGGGAAATCCACACATCCTGGATAGCTTTAGAATCTCCCAGATGTTGGAAAAAAGGGCATCAATTTGGCATGGATACCTTATGTGGACAAAACGTTATGTTAGCCCAGCATGTTCTACCCCAAATACTAAAAAAGGGGGTTAGCATTGGCTGTGGGGAGGCCTAGCAGCAAAGGCGTTCTGTTTAACCACTTCAGTGCTCATGACGGCTCCAGGCCATCATGAATCACGGTAGTCGTGTGCTCATGATGGCCTGGAGCCATCATGCCGTTGCCGCCCAAGTGCGATTCATTCCAAGCATGTGCGGCCAAGAAGACACTGTTGAGATGATTGGTAAACTGTTGGAAGATAGGGATATCTTACCCCACATGTCAAATTAATATGGGAATGTGTTGAGTTGGTTCTGAATAAGAGCATTTTTTTACTCAATGGCAATTTTTACTGTCAGACGAAGGGGACCAGCATGTGGTCCACATGTGCACTAAATCTGGCGTGTTTGTATGTAGGTAGGTTTGAGGACAAACATGTATTAATGAAGCTACTTCATTCTTTGAAAACGTGAAGCACTGGTCTTGATTTATAGACAATGTATTCTCTATATGGCAAGGTGATAAGAACACACTAGATGAGTTGATTGAATGGATTAACTGTGGAAATGTGAACCTCAGGTGCACATCTACTACGAGCCAGACAGTCTGTAATTTTCTGGATATAAGTCTCAAGCCTGTGGATAATTACCCATCTGATAGGAATACAACCCTACACTATAATAGTAATCACCCAAGCTCACAAAGGGATAACATACCCTTTGGGCAGTTTTTGCAGCTGAAAAGGAATTGTACCAATAAAAAACATTTTGAACATTATGCAGATCTTCTGATAATTAAACTAAACAACAGAGGAAACCCAAATAAGTATATCAAACAGGCATATAAACGTAACAAATATTATAACAGAGATAGCATGTTTACAGATAATGATAAAATTAAAATCAACGAAGAACAAAGAATAGTGGTTGTATCAACCTTCTCCAGTATAAGTAACAAAATCAAGAATTTGATAAATAGATCATGGAATGTATTAAATGGAGAGGGAAAACCAGAAATCTCCAAACGCATCTTTGTTTTCAGGAGAAATAGGACAGTAAGGAATGAATTGGTCCATACATATAGGGAACAGAAGATACCCCAACAGATTAGCCTATTAAATGGAAAGAGAGTTGAAGGAAACTTCCTTTGTGGAAGTTGTACTAACTGTGACTCTATAATCAAGTGGTCATATATTGAGTATAATGGCAGCAAACATAATTACAAATCACTGTTAAACTGTAGGACGAAGAACGTTATTTATTTGTTAATTTCCCCCTGTGGAAAACGATATAGTTGTGAGACCAGTAGAGAAATGAGAATCAGACTTAATGAGCATAGGTTAGCCATTAGACCCAATAAAAAGAATGCACTGTTGACCAAACATTCACACCGAAAAAGACATCAAATGGGTGATCTTAGAATGCATTAGATGTTCTAGCAGGGGAGGGGACATAGAAACAAAACGGAAAAAAAAACAGTTCTATATGAGTAAATTTGACACATTCATAACTGGACTGAATAATTGGGAAGAATGGGAACGGTTAATATTTTAGAAGATACTACAGTAGCTTCTTTCGCCCCTATATCTTGCTAAATTAAACACATGTGGAATATGCTCTGTAAAAATGAGGCATTTTGAATATCCTGCTGTATGGATATAGCTCTAAAATAATGAAGAATAGATATAGATGTTGTTAATTGATGGCTATATTGTGTACAAATAGTTTTATTAATATTATTTCCTCTTGTAATATTAATGGCCTCTATGCATTGGACACAATATTATCGTGTTTCCTAGGAAAATGTATCCAATGTGATAGATATCTGATTAGGAATAATACATGAGTAGGATATTTAAATGCCCACAGAGTTTATGAAAGAGGTATGTTTAGCTATCTTAATGTATACACTGAATTAACAATCAAATACAGGTGAGGATATTAAGCTATTGAAAAGAGGTAAATTATGGTGCACTGAATGTAGCAAATTTGTTCAAAACTATGTGAGAAATAAGTTCTTTGTTTTTTGCTTTTTGTTTAAAAGAAAAGGATAATGCATGCATTTGTGTGTAATAATATGCGGTCTCTGATATAATGAAAGAAAGCTTTTGGGTTTTCAAGGGATCCGCGAGAAACAAATGCAGTCCCTGACATAATAAAATATATTTCTGAGTCTTGAAAGGAACAACACATGATCGCGTTGAAATCGACGCAACCAAGTGTATAACAGACATACCACGAAGTACACCATTTGGCTACTCCAATCACAGGGGATCCAGACCCCAAACAGGATAGGACAGTGGACAAACCAACGGAGCCTTCTACAAAAGCATCAGATAAAAGCGCGAAGAACTCAAGTACCAGAATTCCAGTTCTTTCTACCAAGAATAGACATGCAGAGTCAGCCTCTCCAAGGATAACAACTACCACCAACAGGGAATACTTCATAGCTCGAGTGGACGTTTCCAATCCTCACCTTCAAGATAATTCAGCCATCCAGGCAAAACCTCCAACCGCCAACCAGCCACAACTTAAAAATAGCTCAATTCCGTTTATTCCTGAAAATAAGTCTAGAGGATGTGGAGACATCCTCAACAGAGAGAACATTTTACAAATAATTCAAGCAATCAGGAGCATGGCAGATATAAGATCACACGATTTTGAAAGAACAGCATTTAAAAACATCAAGGAAACTTCAGAGAGAAAAGTAAGACTGACAACCTGGTCTTCAGAGAATACAGCGAGGAGAATTTTGGACGAATAACCTCAACTAAAGGCCTGGGGAATTAAAATACTTCTCTATCAAAAGCCAGGATATCCGGATCCACTGATACTAAACAAAAGAGAGCAAGTAAACCCATCCACTCTATCCTCTGGCATGCAGGCACAATTTGTGCCTAAAGGTGCCCGCAGCACGGATGCACAACCAACAGAAAGAAATGATCAGCACCGAGCAATTAGATCGGAAGACTGGACTTGGCTGTCGATAACGATAAACCAAAAGGTGAGAGTACTTGACTCAGAACAAAACAACCACCACCAGGAGATCATCACCTACGAGTCTGCTCTTGGAATCTAAATGGTTTGGGTAATAAAACATTGGACAAAAACTTGTGGACTATTTACAATGCTTTGTCCTCATCCTATCACAGATGACATGGCTAGAGGAACCCTTGCATTTACTTGGTTATAACACCCATCACACTACAGCAGTAAAAGGCTCTAAATCTGGACACCTAAAGGGCGGTCTAACAATTTACTCATCAATAAGGCTAGAGGAACCCTTGCATTTACTTGGTTATAACACCCATCACACTACAGCAGTAAAAGGATCTAAATCTGGACACCTAAAGGGCGGTCTAACAATTTACTCATCAATAAGGACAATAACGGCAACCAAAGATGTTGACACTTTCACATCGGCTACGAATGCAATGAAAGCACTCAGGGTGAATTTATGGGATGGCAACACCAAAGAAAAAATATTACTCCTAAATATTTATATGCGTCCTCGTGACAAAATCGAAGGAGTTAAAATAGTGGGATCAGAAATAATGAGACTGTTTTCCAAAGAAACAACGTCCAACCTACTGGTGACTTTAATATGTATTTACTTGGGCCACAGAAGAGGGATGATCTACTGGTTGACCAACATACCGCCTGGAATATTCCTTGTCAGGAGCAGAGTAACAAGATGCAACAATCAGCATTCGCTAGGAACTTCGTAAAAGATCTGGAACATCTAAGCTTTGTGGCACTAAATGGGCGCTTCCCGGTAGATCATCCACCCTGGGGCAACATTTCACAGCGCAGCAGCATGTACGCTAATAGATTATACCTTTGTATCTTTACCACTCTTCTGCAAGATTGCAGGCTTCCATGTAGGGACTCCAGAACAAAGTGACTATCTGCCACAGGAAATTTCTATAAGAATATCTAGAGCAACACTAGACCAGCCTGTTGAGGATCCAGAGTCCATACACACTGACAACTTCAGAAGGGTCAAATGCAAAACCAATCATCCAGAGGAACTGTTGGCCTCAGCGAAGACACTATGGGAAAATCTGGAAGAGACTGACACTAATGTGATAATAAGCTGGGAATTCTTCATTTAAACACTAGGAGAAACGCACACAGCAAGCGCTCGCCCAGCTTTAACACCGAATGGTTCATCAGACCATCAAGAGAAGCACTTTTCTATCTCCAAAATACCTAACCTTTGTAAGCTTAAGAAAGCACTAAACAAAGCATTACACAGACTTTGGCGTACAGGACTGGATCATATCATTTAAAAGGAGCTAACGCAAATAAAAGCAAAAAAGACATAAGCAATCTGGCAGGCAAAAAGGGAATCAGATGAAAATCTGTGGGCTAGATTATTGTATGATTCAAAGTCAAACAAACGCTCAAGATTCTGGCGCACAATAAACAGCCTAGACAACCTGAACATAAAAAGAATTAACTCACAATTGACAGATGAAGCTTGGGCCTCGCACCTGCTGCTTCATTATGATTCACTCCAGAAACAGAGCTCCCTCTACGTCTCTGAGGCAATTTCTTTTGACCTAATTGTCCCAGCAGTAAATGATTATCTTTCTTTTACAACTCATCAGATTAAGGATAGCATGGCTAAAGGCAAGCTGGGGGGTGCGCCATGCTATTCAAAAAAGATCCAGAATAATGGGCTTCCTCATTACTACCACTGTTTGTACATATCTCAAGAGGAGACAACATCCCAGACTCCTAGAGGGGGTCAATCATATCCCCAATATACAAGAAAGGGGACAAGAACTTAGCAAATAGCTACATGCTTGTAGCTTTAATTGATACCGAGGCAAAATACTATGCTGGCCTTCTTCTCGATGACCTTATTGTCTGGGCAAATGAAAAATCAATTATCCCCATCAATCAAACAGGTTTTTGCATGGGCATGGGAACAACAACGAACATCCTAGAGTAAGTGACAAAAAAGAACGAGTAGTGCGTTATGCGTGAAAGGTTTTCTTTTATTTCCATTTTTTTCCGAGAAATTGTGTGGAACTGGCAATAGAGTAAGGTATATGAACAGGAATAATTAAGAGACGCTTCACATTGATTGCAGAGAGAGAGTAGGGAATGAGTCAAAGTTGAAATTTTTTAAATAGGAATTAGATTGCTGATAAAATTTGGAGCTCTTTAATGTAATTATTTATGAAAGTGAAATACAACACTCCTTGCAATGTGAAAAGGCATTTATGTAAGCAGTGTGAATAGATATGATTTAATATTAGGAATACCTGTTGAATAACATAATGAATCATATATTTACACCTTCTTCTTTTTTGATCCTCCTTCAACCCCCTTTTGTTAAAAAATGATTTGAATTAAAATAAGTATAATATAAGGGGAGATCGGGTAAACGAAATTTGATGCTGATATTATCTATTGCTTGTAGATTGACAAAGGGTGCCTCTGTTGAAATTGTAAAAACCAGCAGCTTACCCACTAATGTGTGGATGAGTGATATTCCACCGATTCAAATAATTAAATTACGTGGAAAAGGAATTTTAAACAAAGGTGAGAATTAGGATTGCTCAAACAGAAATGGGTAAATGGAGGGTATGTTTACTAAATTTGTGAGAGGGTATATCCCCCTTAATATACATTGTTAAAAGTTTTTTTTTAGGTCACACCCCATTCAGAGGGAGTCCTCTTACCAGTGAAACTTGATAATAAATACATGAACATTAGTCAGGAGGTAAGAATAATCAGGCATAAGAAAATAATCAAAAATAAGGTGTCTTGATAACACAATGTATATAATTTTTAAAATTTTTGTTTTAGAATCTATACCAATCAGGAAGCATGAATATCTAATAGGAGCTTACCTGGGACAATCAAGAGGAGAGGTAATTAAACATCCTACTCCGAATAGTGTAATGATGATGTTTCTGAATGTGAGTTTGGGACCTATAGGGAAGGTAGTCACATATAAAAGTGCTGCTTCTTAACAGGTGAGACTTTGGTGAGAAAGGGAAGATATCTTATATGGATATCAGTGTGGAATATTAAACTGAACTCTGTATATGTAAAACTGTGATGTATGTATATCAGATTTGTAATTATATTTTGTGTGTGTTTCTTTAGATTTCTGAATTCTGAATAAGGTGGTCTTTCGATTTTCTTCCACATATAAGCTGCATCGACAACTACATGCTGTTATTTGTATAAGATTTGTGTCCCTCCAATTTTTTTTTTTAGCTTACTTGCAAAGTGTCTATAAAGAGTAACCGAAAAAAAGAAACATTTCCTGAAACTGTAGATCGTTAAAATGATATGTGTTTCCCCTATGGCATCATTAGAACATATTAAGGCGTCGATTCCGATCCGGTAAAAAGCGCTCCGAATTGCAGTTCGGAGCGTTTTTCCCTGTACGAATCGTACCCGTAGGCGTCCCCGTACGAATTTGCAAGTACGTTCACAATCTAAAGCGTCACTCCGTACAGCTCGTAAAAAACGCCGTCCGTATCAAAAGTCCATACGAATTGCAGTCGGCTGACGTTACACGCTACGTCCGGACGTAAAAAGACCGCGTCTCCCGAACCAGGAAGTGCGATCCGTGTAGAACACACTCCGTACGGCTCTTTTTCCACGAGAGCTCAAAACTACCGTAAAACCACACTCCTGCATGAACCGCACGCCGGTACGCGACAAGCAGGACATGAACGCCATTGTCCGTCTCATCCCTATCCCGTACGGCCACCACCTCGTACTTAGAAACCGACGACGGCGCAGAAGGTGAGTACAACGAACTTCAACATACCTGTACGTGTTGCCACACGCACACATCTCCATTGCACGACTGTAATGTCTGGGTACGTTGCGCCACACACTCCCGCACTTCACCAGTGGAATACGGAGACGTACCGCACCTACGTCATCAACCTCGGGGTACGGTACGTCACCGCACAACATCAGTGTAATACGTGCCGCATGTACGTCATCAACCTCGGGGTACGGTACGTCACCGCACAACACCAGTGGAATACGGAGACGTACCGCACCTATGTCATCGACCTCGGGGTACGGTACGTCACCGCACAACACCAGTGGAATACGTGCCGCATGTACGTCATCGACCTCGGGGTACGGTACGTCACCGCACAATACCAGTGTAATACGTGCCGCATGTACGTCAGCGACCTCGGGGTACGGTACGTCACCGCACAACACCAGTGGAATATGTGCCGCATGTACGTCATCGACCTCGGGGTACGGTACATCACCGCACAACACTAGTGGAATACGGAGACGTACCGTACCTACGTCATCGACCTCGGGGTACGGTACGTCACCGCACAACACCAGTGGAATACGGAGACGTACCGCACCTACGTCATCGACCTCGGGGTACGGTACGTCACCGCACAACACCAGTGTAATACGTGCCGCATGTACGTCATCGACCTCGGGGTACGGTACGTCACCGCACAACACCAGTGGAATACGGAGATGTACCGCACCTACGCCATCGACCTCGGGGTACGGTACGTCACCGCACAACACCAGTGTAATACGTGCCTCATGTACGTCATCGAAGTACGTCACCGCACTTCACCAGTGTAATAGACGTGTGGGACATACGTCTGCTAAGTAATTGTAAGTGTAAGTATCAGAGTGTGTGGCTGAGACCCCCCCCACTGCCCACCAGTGCCCAGCATCAGAGTGGGTGGCTGAGCCCCCCCCCCACTGCCCACCAGTGCCCAGCATCAGAGTGTGTGGGTGGCTAACACCCCCCCCACTGCCCACCAGTGCCCAGCATCAGAGTGGGTGTATGGCTAACACCCCCCCCCCACTGCCCACCAGTGCCCAGCATCAGAGTGTGTGGGTGGCTAACACCCCCCCACTGCCCACCAGTGCCCAGCATCAGAGTGTGTGGGTGGCTAACACCCCCCCACTGCCCACCAGTGCCCAGCATCAGAGTGGGTGTATGGCTAACACCCCCCACTGCCCACCAGTGCCCAGCATCAGAGTGGGTGGCTGAGCCCCCCCCACTGCCCACCAGTGCCCATCATCAGAGTGTGTGGGTGGCTAACACCCCCCACTGCCCACCAGTGCCCAGCATCAGAGTGTGTGGGTGGCTAAACTCCCCCCCACTGCCCACTAGTGCCCAGCATCAGAGTGGGTGGCTAACACCCCCCACTGCCCACCAGTGCCCAGCATCAGAGTGTGTGTATGGCTAACATCCCCCCCACTGCCCACCAGTGCCCAGCATCAGAGTGTGTGGGTGGCTAACACCCCCCCCACTGCCCATCAGTGCCCAGCATCAGAGTGTGTGGGTGGCTAACACCCCCCCACTGCCCACCAGTGCCCAGCATCAGAGTGGGTGGCTAACACCCCCCCCACTGCCCACCAGTGCCCAGCATCAGAGTGTGTGTATGGCTAACACCCCCCCACTGCCCACCAGTGCCCAGCATCAGAGTTTGTGGGTGGCTAACACCCCCCCACTGCCCACCAGTGCCCAGCATCAGAATGGGTGTATGGCTAACACCCCCCCACTGCCCACCAGTGGCCAGCATCAGAGTGTGTGTATGGCTAACACCCCCCCACTGCCCACCAGTGCCCAGCATCAGAGTGTGTGGGTGGCTAACACCCCCCCACTGCCCACCAGTGCCCAGCATCAGAGTGGGTGTATGGCTAACACCCCCCCTCTGCCCACCAGTGCCCAGCATCAGAGTGTGAGGGTGGCTAACACCCCCCCACTGCCCACCAGTGCCCAGCATCAGAGTGTGTGGGTGGCTAACACCCCCCCACTGCCCACCAGTGCCCAGCATCAGAGTGGGTGGCTAACACCCCCCCACTGCCCACCAGTGGCCAACCTTTACATCAAAAACCCACAATTGCAAACCACATTACCATCAGGAGAGTGACACATGTCATCATACCTATATTCTAACATCACACCAGCTCCCCTGCACACAGCAGTCACAGACATTTTCACACAAACAAAAGTTCAGAAAAGGAAAAAAATAGCTTTATTCAGCTGGTTCAAAATAGCAAAGCAAATAAGAGACCTCGCTCATTAAAGGCCAATGGCCAGTCCAAAAATGTCTCTGCAACAGTTTGTGCCTCCATGGGTGTCATCACACCTAAACCTGCCTGCACATGGCGTTTAATCCGCTGTGGTGACTATGGGGGCACCATCTGTGGAATCCTCCGGCACCGCATGGACAGGAGAGGGAAGGACAGGTGGAGTGGGTGCAGGTGTAGTGGATTCATCCACACTGGCTGGGGCATCGCCGAAAGTAGCTTCAAAAACCTGGCTGCACACCTCAGCCAGTGCGGAAAACTACCACCTGAACCCGGGGACACATTGGGGGTGGAGGTACAGGGCTGTGAGTCAGTTCTACTGGGTGTGTGGATGTGTGTGTGAGGTGTCTCCCCTCTCCCTGGGTGTGTGCCTACTTCCCCTTGAGAATGGGTGCGTGGAGCTTTGAGCTTCTTATGCTGTGTGTGTGTGCTGGGTGTGTCTGACCTGTGGCGTGTGCGTGTATGATGTGTTGGTATGTGAGAGGCAGAGGTGGATGGGTCTGAAGGATGGGGGGGACAGATGCTGCTGGGTGTACACAGCTGCCGTCAGTGTTGACTCCATGGCAGCCACACTCCTACGTAGATCAGACATGGCTGATGACATGCTCTCCATGAACGACACCACCTGTGTAAACAGTTGTGTATGTCCATGGAGGATAGTCAGCATGGATGTCTGACCTACTGCAATCTGCCAGAGTAGGTCCACAGTCTCAGCACTGAGGGCAGCAGGGGACACAGGGGCATGGGCTGCGGTGCCAGGAACAAAGGAGACACGGGGTCTAGCACGGACCCTAGGGACACTAACGACTGGGAGGGTGGAGATGGTACTGGAGGAGGGGAGGGCAGCCGAAGAAGATGTTACCATTGCTGCATATTCCCCCTCCTCCTGAGAGTCTGACGCGGAGTTGTCGGCATGGTAAGATGTGTCAGTCACATGTCGTCTGGCCTGCAGACTCTCATCAACCTCCGTGCCACTGCCTCCCTCTGACTCCTCATAGCAGGTGGCACTGTCGCTAGGTCCCTCGGCCTGGTCCGCGCCTGTGTCTCCTCCAGATTCAGATGATGATGCTGTGGGCAAGGAGAACAACAAAAACATATCAGTCACCTGTACACATCAGACATATCAGCTACAATACATTATGCCTCATTTCTAAACATGGCATGCATCATGAGGCACATTACACAGAACTCTGCACAATGCAAAGTCTACTTGTGGCCAATTGTGAGAGACACAACTTTTAATGTACAGTAGGATACAAGCAAAATGCAAGCTAAAAACTAGTATGAGATACACAATGATGATCCACTGCCTGACAACAGGATAGCTGATTTTGCATCCCTGCTCATTTTCCCACCCTGCCACCCAAACCCAGAACAGGACATGTTTGAATTGCTTAGACCTTGTGCCACATGGGAAAAGTCCTGCCTGTACTGAAATGTGATGCCATCCTGGGACCTGAACCAAGTGTAACATCACCTCACACTGGCTTCACAGCTGTTGACACCCAAAGCCTCATTGTGTGGCTGACCATCATTATTAGTTAGAAACAACATTCTACATATTTGGCGCATATGCACACACGCACTGCCCAGTGTGAGTATGCATAAGGCCAAAATATTGCACATGTACATTGTGCACCTGTATCCAACACATTACAATTCGAAAGAGTACCATGGTCCAAGGCCACTGAGGCAGACTTGTGCATAAAACACATGTTTAGACTCAAGATCAGTGCAAACATATGAAGAATGGCAGACACTGTGAACATGTGGTTCTACATGTAATGTACCAACAGGTGTCACAGACCCACCTCAAACATGATGATGTGCAAAGGAAGATGCATACTGAGACATTGCACCATAGGAGTACATGTGAAAAATAAACATCAGCCAAAGCTCAGGGCAAATGTGGAGTAGGGCAAGGCATGCAAAGAAGCAGCTGCAGAACCTGGGACATTCTAATGCCAAAGCATGGAGTGCCTGTCTGACCACACCACTCAAACTATGGGAGTGTGAACATGCCTTGGAGCACTGCAGGGAGCATGTGACACACATGACAACAAACAGACATGTACCTACCCCCTACTTGCTGCTGTCCCTCCTGTAACTGCCTATGGAGGTCTGGGAACACCACTTCCAGGACCCGGAGCATGTTGGGGGTGAGGTGGCGGGTGCCGCCATGCCGGCGTGGAGCTTCCAGATGCAGCTGGACTCTGGCGATGCGGCGGGTCCAGCACCGGATGTCCTGCCACCTCTTCTTGATGTTCCTGAGCCTCCTGCGAGGCCCCCCCTCACTCCTGACAGCACTGGCGATGTTCAGCCAGATTTTACCCTTCTCATAGGCAGATACCTGTCACAAATGTTAAGTTAAAGAGCATCAGTACACCTGGTCCATGTTCAAAAGACACACATATGTGCATAAAATACTTGATGACAACAGGGCATCGTAGGCTCCACACATTTGCATCATTGTCCAGGAGTATGTGGCCTGTGAGCAAACACTGCTGCATTACATGCCATTGAAAGGCTACAGATGACATGACGTGGGCTAAACACTCTTAGAGCATGGCACTCACAGAGCAATGTATGCTACATCTGGGTGCACTGCAGCCCATGACACGCTGTCACACACCCCACTACAAGAAATAACCCTCTTTAGACAAGACTGTACACCCTGGCATTCACTCCCAACAACATTGCATCTATACACCAAACATACACAGTGGGCATTATGTCACACACACAACAGGTGCACACTCCAAGGTATTGCACCAATCACTCACCTGATCCTCTGGTCTCCCATACAGCTTGCTGTAGTTGGGCAGGAGGGCATCCAGCAGGGCCTTGTTCTCACCATCAGTGAATGCAGGTGCCCTCTCCATGCTCAGCTAATCAGGGTCCAGAGGATTCAGAGACAGCAGCTGTGGTTACCACACCAAAGTTGTGCAGGCAAGTGTCCTCCCACAGCCACATGCTGCCTTATATCTGTGCTGCAGAGGGTCTGTGAGTCCAAGGAGTAGTGTGTGATAGGCCACCATAGTTAGCATCCTATGTTCCATCCAATCACATCACACATAAGCCCATTACACACATATGCATGGTTTGAAAATTGAGCCTGAGCTGAACAACAACTTTTGCAACATTGTATACTTTAGCCAAACTGATTTTTCTAGAACACCTGTAGGAGCCTCAAAAAACTCCATGACAACCTGGTTGCATTTTGATCAGTACACTGTTCCCCTAGTTGTTCACTATTATTTTTCTAAAATGCCCACACAAGTACGGTGACATTGCTAATGCAACCCAGTCAATGGTGTAACGATGCGTACACACGCACGTACCTTGGGGTACGCTTTGCCTGCGCATGGCCGAAAAGCAATAGGGAAATGAGGCGTACACACGCACGTACCTTGGGGTACGCTTTGCTCGCGCATTGCGGAAAAGCAATAGGGAAACGAGGCGTACACACGCACGTACCTTGGGGTACACTTTGCTCGCGCATGGCCGAAATGCAATAGGGAAATGAGGCGTACACACGCACGTACCTTGGGGTACGCTTTGCTCGCGCATGGCCGAAAAGCAATAGGGAAACGAGGCGTACACACGCACGTACCCTGGGGTACGCTTTGCTCGCTCATGGCGGAAAAGCAATAGGGAAATGAGGCGTACACACGCACGTACCTTGGGGTACGCTTTGCTCGCGCATGGCCGAAATGCAATAGGGAAACGAGGCGTACACACGCACGTACCTTGGGGTACACTTTGCTCGCGCATGGCCAAAAAGCAATAGGGAAACGAGGCATACACACGCACGTACCTTGGGGTACAGTGCGTCAGACATGGTCAAGTGAAGGATTGTGTAGCCTGCGTCCCTGTCCACCTTCATGTCACCATTGGGAGAGTCACACCAGGAAATCACATAGCAGGGATGTAGTCTACACTCATGTCGGCGATGTGGTGCTTACATCAGCATGGCATACATACATCAGGATGCCCCTGGTGTGGCAGACATTGAAGAAGCACAGGGATTGTGACCTTGTGCCTCAGTTGATGTATGAAGAGCTTGCGAGACATGTCATCAATCATATTGCACATGTGCATCACCTGCAGTCAACACTTTGCACCGGAGTAACGTCAGCAACATGTTGCAAGGAACATCAACACTGGAATGGCTCACCATTCAGTACAGGGAAATGGCACATGATGACAGCAACATGCCCACTGTCACAGAGGTGTAATTGCCCCACAGCATGACCCTGTGTGACCACGTCATGTGTGTGCCATGAGCGACATTGTGCATGCCGTTTGCATATGAAATGAACAGGTCAGAATTGTATAACTCACCTTAGAATATCCCCACATGTCATCCTGAATATGTCAATTTCCGTTCTGTAGTACACTTGTGTGTCGGTAGGCATGTCCTGCGGCTCTGCATGGGTTGTTGGCGTCATGTGGGCCGTGATGACGTTGTCAGAGTACTCATACGTCACCTCTGCATGCACACGTCAGGTCCTCTTTTTTAACAACACCAGCGCTGGTCCCGTATAAGTGTAACCTAACACACTTTTGTTGCCACATTCATAGTAAAATAATTTCAGACCTTTTACCTTGGATTCTCTGACTCTGGACAGTGCCAATAGGGATGTAATTTTCAAAGCCTGTGAGGAATACAAACTAGTCATGTTGGTGACTGACCCTCACCGTCTGTGTCTCCACTCTTATCACGTCAAGCACAACAAAAAGAGCTGCTCCCACTGCCGGGACCAGACATATGAATCCAGGTGTGATTGGTCCCACAAGCCACTCAGACTCCAGCAGTTGGCACTGCACCACAATAGTTCATGGGCTGGACATAGGACGAGTGCATGGGCGTTGTAGTTGAGACATCCCAGCCCCTTAATTTGACATCAGTGCTCCCGGGCAAAGTTGTCAGGTTAACCAAATAAGTCAGATATATCTGATAGCAAATCAAAATCACCACAATGCACGTGCAATGCTGCATGGCATTCGGGTGGCACCGACCACGCAGCTCTGTCAGAATTGCAGCCGTCGTAGCCAGCACCACGCCCTCCGGTCCCTGCCCTGCATGTGACGCAGGATGAGTTACTGCACTTCCTCATGTCCATGATGTCCCTCACCCCACCAACGGCCTACGCGTCGGCTTCTGGCACAGCGGACCGGTCTGGGGGCACTAGCGCGTCTGTTGAATAGCCCCTGACGCCATCACTCGCTTACTCCTGGACGCAGGCGGCGCATATGTCCCAGAACCGCTGGGACTGACAGGATCTGAATGTTCATCCTGGTCCCCGCTGGTTGAACTCGCAACCTCACTGGCAATTATCCCCCAGGTGTCAGCCGTGGCGCCGTTCTCGGGTGGTGATGTCCCTGATACCACACACTGTACGGCTCCGGCGTGGGAAATGTGCAGCAGAACACCCCTAATAATGCTGCATGGGGAGTGTAACTTCAATGAGCCGGGCACTGCTCATTACAATGGTTGTCAATGAGTATTGGGAGGGTCATGATGAACCACTGGCACGTAAGTGTCAATCCCAAGACAACAGGACAGGTGGACTGGGGGATGCAAGGGGTCTGGACACCTAGCCAGACACTGGTGATGTCTCTACTCCTAACGTGTCTTAGGATGAGCGGGCAACGTACAGTGTTGTGTTAACGTGGGCGGCCGGAGCCTTGGCCCTTCATCTCCCCGTTGCTGCCATGAGGACCAACTCCTCACTGAGGTCCTTAAACTCCACTCCGGCTCCGCTGAGCCTCTGCAGGCCTATCTTGAGGAATGTACTGTATCTATATTGGGCAGCATGTTTGGCTGTAGATAGGCACGTTGTCAGAGCCCCACACCCCGCCCTGGACTGACCATGTTCCCTGTCCTCCCACCCCACCCCAGAGAGCATGGGCATCCAGGCCTCAAAATCACAGTCCACATTCCCGTTAGCTCTGCTGTAGAGGGTATCCAAGAAGTATGAGCACTACGGAAAGACGTCATCATCCTCCCTTAGTCTGGGACTGAGGTCTTCCAACATTACATGCATCTTAGTCCGCTACCCACACTCTCGGTGGGACATGGTTGTGTCACTGCTGGCAGAGTGTGCGTTGTAGGTACGGGCAATACTTGGGCACGCCCTTGTAGGATGCCAATCAGCGGCACTGTCATTTTTCCGGTGTGGCCTGGATACCCCCGACTCACTGGGCAGAGCGATGGCATCCAGGGAGGCAAATATGTCAAAAGCCTGGTATGTATTGAAAGTCGGGAATATGCTACTAACTACTGTTGCTTACTGATATTTTGTTACAAATGGTAAGTAATCCGTCCTTACTGTTCAGTACATCTGCTGTAGGAGCATCTATGTAGTGTCCTTGCCGTGATGACAGGGTTACTAATGTACGCACACCATGCCACGTGTGTCAATGACCTGTTCATATGTGTGATGGCATCACAGACCATTTGTGAGAATAACACATTTATGCTGTATGATGATGGATATGTAATAGTTAGGGATGCTACACACCGCAACATGACTAAGGCAGAACTGTGCAAATGATGGCACATGTGGTGTGTGTGTGTGTATTGCTGTCAGATGTCTGGTTGTGGAGACAACCTGCTACTAACATTCACATGACGTGTGTCACTGACATGATACATTGTCATGCTCACTAAGACCTTTCCATCAGATCGTTTGTATGCATGTCATATCCATTCCACACACCACAGGTCTTTAATTATTCACGGAGGAGTGGCTGGGAGCTGGCACACGTAACTTCAGTGTGTATGCCACGCCACATTCCAAATTGTCTAGATTATTTGAAGCAGTCTTGCTTGTGCCATGTACATTGTTACAGTCTCAGTCAGACAGTTGAAGACATTTCCAATAAATTGTGTATTGCAGGGCACCCCCTCTGGAAAGGCCGTAGCCTGACTTGGAAGCCATGAGGGAGCGCAATTGTATTCGTCGCTATCGCTTTAACAGGCAGTTGATCAAGGACCTGACGAACAGGCTTGAGGCTCACCTACAACCACGCCACAGGTATCCAACTGCACTGACACCCAAGGTAAAGGTGATGGCAGCCCTCCATTTCTTTGCCACAGGTACGTTCCAATTTACCATAGCTGATGTGGGAGGGATGTCTCAGACAATGATAAGCCGGGTGTTGAGTGATGTTTTGGCTGCTATGTTGCTCCACCTAGATGAATTCATTAGATTCCCTACTCCTGAAGAGTTGACAGATGTCAAGGGGGAATTCTATGCCCTGGGCCGCATGCCACATGTAATTGGTGCAATTGATGGTACACATGTTACTCTGGTGCCACCACAGGCTCAGGAGCAAGCGTATCACAACAGGAAACACTACCACTCGATAAATGCCCTGGTGGTGTGTCTTGCCAACATGATTATCTCACATGTTTGTGCACGTTTTCCAGGATCGTGCCACGATGCTTTTATCATGAGGCGTAGCAGGGTACCACAGATGATGCTGCAGCTGCACAACCACCGGGCATGTCTAGTTGGTGAGTATACACTGTCAGCTCTGTATGTCAGTATGTCACAACTTCATGATCTGCATCATATTAATCACTCTTGTACATGATGTCAATTTGCAGGAGACGCTGGATATCCTAACATGCCGTGGTTAATGACCCCACTACGCAACCCCAGGACAGCTGCAGACCAGCGGTACAACAATGCCCATGGGAAGACCAGGCGGGTGATTGAGCGAACCTTTGGACTCCTGAAGAGCCGGTTCAGGTGCCTGGACAAGACAGGCGGAGCCCTCCAATACAGCCCACGCAAGGTGTGTGACATCTTCACCGTGTGCTGAATGCTACACAACATGGCAGTGGAGAAGGCCGTGCCACTCTACCTTGATCCTGATGAGCTGGAACATCCGCCCGTTGAGGATGAAGGCCTTGCCCAGGATGCCAGCGACGAGGAGGGTGAAGATGATATCCGGAGTCACCTCATCTGCAACTTCTTTTCATGATGGTGAGTCATATCAGCTGTAATCTGAAACATCTACAATAGAGTTGCATGGGTAGCATGCTGTGTATGCAACAGACTGTATGCAAGCTCACTTGGATGTGTGTTGTGCAGTGTCACACATGTGCAGTTCTAATGCAACACACATACGTGCTATGTGTGCACTTGGAATGTACAGGTGTTCTACAACATCTGGCTATTCAACAGGACATTGTGATAATGACATTATACAGAACTTGACCCCTTGTGTGCCACTCTCATCCACAGCTCGCCCTGCCTGTTGTCCGTTGGGGTCATCGTGGTCATCCTGCTATTGCTCATTATGATTGCAACGTCAGCCAAATCGTGTGGTACATGTTCATGTTCATGTAGTGAGACCATGCATACATGCAACTACATTATGTTACGTATTACATGTATGCCCACTCCCATGACAGGATATTCACCCCATCTGACTGTCATCTGTTGTAGTTAGAGACTCTGGTGAATGCATCAATGTGTGTAGACATTGCCACTGCAACATTGCAAATACCTTGGGTTGACATTGTATCAGAGGTCACAACCACGGACTCTGTGGGGGATTGCAGCCTCACTGTGTGCATTAGATTGTGACTGGATCCTCACCTCCAGCTTGTGGCCCAGTCCAGTTTGATTAACATGAAACTATGTGGTGTGGGTGTGGCCAAGTGTATGTTCCACATGTTAAGACAACTGTCCTGTGAATCAGTTAACATGGATGCATTGCCCCTTGTAGCAGTATATCATGTCACTGGCATGTCGTTACCTCAGTGCAGGTTGAAAATACTGCTACGCCAGCCTTCACAGTGAGTAGCAGTGCTGTTTAGATTCACATGATGCCAAGTATGTTTTGCATGTAAAGTGAAATTGTTGGGATGATGCATATGTGATTTATTGTGTTGCACCAGTGGAGTGCAGTCATTCACATGAATCTCTGGTCCCGTGCTGCATTCCTGTGTAATGGTAGGGTCTCATTATGTGGCTCGGATCAACATCACTAGCACTTTATAGTTCTTCTACCTGCATGTAATGTTTTGAATAGTAATGCTAACTTGACAGATCAAAAGACTGGCTACAGAGTGCCTCCATTGCATGTTGGTCATTAGCTTCCTCGACATATGTGATAGTTACAGCTGTTGTGGCTGAAGTCAAGTTTGCCTACATGGCCCTTATGGGTAACCAATATCAGATACAGACATTACAGTTAGCGTGAGTAGAATTTCCATATGTTTCCATTTGTTTGTAAGGTCCACCTCATCTGAGCCAGTGAATGAGTTTTTTACAACATAGATCTAATTGCATGGTAGCTCAGTTGTGAGCGGTACACATGACTCTAATGGATGACAGACTGTCCTAGGTTTTATGTGTCCGTGTCATAGCATCGGATCTCATGTGATGGCATGATTAATCATCTAAACTTGTCTCCAGTTAGTACACTTTACAGGTGTGAGTGGTACAGTGTATCAAATGAGGTATTTTAAATGTCAGTGACATGAGAATGTAATCCTAATAGTTATTTGCCTGTGTTTCAGGTCTCCCTCCCAGCAGTTCCCATCCTCTCCTTCCCTCGCCTGATCACCCTTTTGTGTCTGTCGTTTGTACTCAGACCAAGGGGCTATTTGGAGGTGGAACCCTTTGAGCATCACACCACTCTGAAGAAGAAAGGTATGGCCAGTCCTTGACTGTTTTGTAGGTAATAGTACTGCTGCATTTCAGGTGACATCAATAATAGTGTAATTTTGACTTCTTGCCAATGCACATGTATGTTTCAGGATGCTCCATGGGCTCACAATGTAAATAATCATGTTGTGCATGACGTCTGACTTCTAAGGAATAGTGTGCCGCCTTGATGTCAACGCACATGTCCTTCTAATGTGCATCTATACTATTTGTCATTAACTTAGCTTATGCTTGTTATGTGTTTACCTGTAAAGTGACCACACGCATGGGTTTGGGGAAGGCTAGTATACTATGTTGTGTGTGAGGTAGATGGCTTTGTAGCTGCTGTTTAGCTTTGAAAACACTAGCTGTAGTCTACACCTGATGATGCTGTGTGTCCTGTGCCCCACTTGTCCGTAATGGCCCTGATCCAGTGACTGTGATCTTGGTGATTACTGTGCCATTTAATTGTCAGTGACCCTGAGTGAGGCAGACACTCCAGCCTTCACATACACATGTCACTTTGTGGCTTGCCAATGGCGTTGTGGTATGTGCTTGTTTTGCAAGTTGTCACACCCCTCCTGACGTCATGTCTTCACTCATTGCTGCCCCCCTTCCACGGCACTATATTGTACAGTGTTACCTTGTCAACACCACTATAGCACTAAACTGCTTGCTAACAGTCACATGGCTGTACACAACCTGCTCACACCACTGCAACATAGCTGTCACAGTCAGTCAAGTTGCCACATGGAACACACACCATGAGCATGCCTCTTGGGTGTGGTGTGATTTTCCCGTTGTGGTGTAGGTATTTGTCAGACATGTGTTGTTCTGTATGCGTAGCTACCATTACAGTTGTATAGTACTTGTAGCTACATAGGGGTAGGTCACCTATTCAGGTGTGCTTGTGTAGAGTGCTACAGCCCATTGCCGACAGACTGTCCTGCCAGCCTTGTCCTGTGCGCCACACATCACATCCACAGTACTGCATCATGCTGATGATAGCTCACATACCTGAGGACACAGTTGTAGGTACTCCCTACGTGGACCACTACTTTTGTGCCATTGATATGTACACCTCAAAGTGACTCTCCTGGGTCAGCCTGTGATAGACTTTTTGGGATCCATACCCCCCTCCAGCATCTACTGTCCCACGCAGGTGTGTCTTTCCATCCATGTATGTAGTTGATAGGAATTTCTGACCAATGTGTGTCCTCACTCAGATTCTGATCGAATTGTGAGCCTGACTGCAGTTTGTTGAATACCCTTGCATTTTATACATTTGCACACACATATCAGTTTATGCTGTTTCAAAGATAACTCACCATATGCGTATGAGGTTTAGAATATTTATTGGGTGATATTGTGCAGGAAACGTGAATAGATGCTGTACAGGAAGGGGTGGAATCCAAAGTTCACTGCTGGAGATGAGATGCCTTACAGATTGAGTCACCAGAGTCCAGGCCACAGTGCTTGGCAACATTGGGCAGACTGTGACCAGCAAGTCCATGTGGGAGAGCCTCATAGGGGATGCTGCTGCACCCAGGGGCAATATGCCAGGTCCAGTGTCCTGGGAGATGTCCATGGCCCACTGCCCCTCAACCTCTTCGCCGTGGACGACCCACCTTCCTTGGGGAACCCTCATGTGCAGGCATGGACGGTGCATGGGACGCTACGTCAGAGGGTTCCTCCTCCTCCTCCTCCTCCTCCTCCCTCCCTGTGGCTGGTGTTGCACTTTGCCGTGATGTTGCTGGCCTTGTGACACAGGGAGGGGGCCGCATGTTGGCAGCCATCTGACGTAGCATATGGCAAATGTCCTGATGCACCATCAAGAGCTGAGCCTGGTGTGCCTCCACCCGTCCATAATGCTGGTCTTGCCTGGCTATTTGCTCTGCCTGCTGTTGTCTGACCTGGTTGAGGGCCTCCGCAAGCTGGCTTACCTCCCTGGTGTCCCGCCGGTATGCCTTCAGGATATTAGTGAGTTCAGGCATACCGGGGGCTGCAGCTGACTGTCCAGATTCTCGCCTCCGCCTTCCACCACTCCCACCACCCTGACCCACATGAGCACGGCCTGCGCTAGTGGGCACATCCGCTCGACGGGCCCCCCGATTGCTGGCAGGGTGGAGGCCGTCACCAACCTCAGGGGCGCCCGACAAAGGGTGTCCCTCATTTTCAGACTGACTCTCTTGTGGATCATGGGCAGGGCTCTGACCTGTCTGCTGGGATGTGGTGGGAATGGGTCCGGTGGTTGGCTGAGATGTAGCTGGTTCAGTTGCTGCAGGGGTTTGGGATCCAGAGGAGCCAGGTTGGTTGGGGTCATCCACAGTGCGTTGAGGGACGGCGCTGTTGGTGGGGTCTAGGTCCTGCTGAGCCTTGGACTGGGATCCTTCTCCCCCCTGGTTGGGGGGGAGCTCCGCACGTTCCCCTGTGTGTGGGAGAGACAGACACTGTTAAGGCACTATCAAGTGACATCTAGTTTACTTATCCATTATCAGCATCACAGTTCCACAAGCTTTACAATGTTGACATTGTTAAGTTGTGTATGTAGTGGTACAAAATTAAAATGTACTCTGGGGTATTTACATTCTTCCTTTGTCTTGACAATGACTGACACAGCCATTGCTGTGTCTTGTGTTGCCGGAACCACACGTGTTAAGTATTGCTCAGTTTCACGCAACATCCAGGATACGGTGTAAATCCTTATGTCTGCATCATGCATGCACAGAGTTCATATGCAGCGTTTTGATGTAAGAGACAGAGCATCATTATTTTGCATGTCATCTACTACTTTGGATGTCTTTTGCTGTCCCATGCTGGCCAAACAATGCCAACACCCCTGGACCTGTAGACACACAGTTATAGATCATGGCTTTTGAACTTGGCACTTCTCAAACAGGCATCACCTTGTCGATACCCATGTCCATGTCAGTACTTACGTGCATACACAAAGTTCATGAGATGGGACACGTGCATTGTTTGAGAGGCACAATGGACTAGAGCATCTGCTATGTGCATGTATGAGTTGTATGCATATTCATATGAGTGAGTGTTTAGTTGTGGTACATGACAATTGGGACAGTGTTGCACTCCATTGCCTGTCCCCAGGGGATGACTTTCTGTATGGGGGTGTATGACAAGGCATGCTATTACTTTGCTTGTGAATTGGAAGCGTCCATCGTTCATGATTTGGCTGTCCCCTGATATATCATGCTGGCATGATCGTGTTTTTGTGTTGGTGCCCAGGATGTGTGACCTTGTCCTGGTGTTTGCAGTGATCACAGGAGGGACTTGTGCTGCCTACACCTGTGCCCATTGTGTACTACAGAGCATTCCGAGATGTGTGTCCTAACACAGTACAGTGTGGACTGCAAATGGTGGGTGTGTTGCAGGCACATTGCAGATGACTGCTTGTACTTGTGAGAGATCCCTTAACATTCAGCTCTATGGTGTTTGTAAGGCCTGTGCAGTGCTTAGGTGCAACTGTGTGTGTGCCCAGGGAGCTGCGGTGAGGTGACAGAGGGAGGAACACTGAGGGATGGATACAGAGGGAGGGAGGGCAACAGAGGGAGAGGGCAACAGTGGGAGAGGGCGACAGAGGGAGAGGGCGACAGTGGGAGAGGGCAACAGTGGAAGAGGGCGACAGAGGGTGAGGGCGACAGTGGGAGAGGGCAACAGTGGGAGAGGCCGACTGAGGGAGAGGGCGACAGTGGGAGAGGGCAACAGTGGGAGAGGGCGACAGAGGGAGAGGGCAACAGTGGGAGAGGGCGACAGAGGGAGAGGGCAACAGTGGGAGAGGGCAACAGAGGGAGAGGGCAACAGTGGGAGAGGGCAACAGTGGGAGAGGGCGACAGAGGGAGAGGGCGACAGTGGGACAGAGGGAGAGGGCAACAGAGGGAGAGTGCGACAGTGGGAGTGGGCCACAGAGGGAGAGGGAGACAGGGATGGAGACAGGTTGTTTGTGCTTGCTTGCTTGCTACACTGCCTTACTGTGTCACAAAATATAGCATCTCTGGAAGGTGTGTCCGCAACATGAAATTGATTAGGAGCTGTGGTCTACTATCTTGTGTGATATTTCCCTATCCCTGTACATTGGGCATGGTGCTTGAGTGAGGCCCTGGGACATATGGGATGAGAGTAGCCTCCTACCCTCCACCTTCCACCCTTTGTGGCTCCCACTTGCAACAAACCACTTTTAGTTGTGTCCTGCTAGGACTCATAGCCACCCACCTCATGCTGCTGGGCACTGTTGTGAGTCCACCCATGTGACATGTATTTTTTGTACACTCACCAGACTCAACGGCTCCTTCTATTCCATGTACTCCCACCGGTGGCAGCAGGGCCATGACTCTCTCCTCCCAGGGATGGTATACAGGAGGTCTGCGGGTACCACCGCCTCCTGTGTGGTGTGCAGAGGCGTAGTCCTGGTCCATTTTCTTCTTGACCATCCTCCGCAGCTCATACCACCTGGACTGGCATTCCTGCCTGGTGCGCCAGATGGGTGCAACAGCATTGACCCGGTCTACAATCCTCTCCCACAGGCGTGTTTTTTCTGCCAGGCTGGTTTGTCTGACCAATGCGCCAAACAGCTGTGGCTCGACTCTGATGACTTCATCCGTAAGTATCTCATTCTCTGGGTTAGTGAACTTTGGATTCTTGGGTGTGGTCATGGTGTGGGGTGTATGTGATTGAGGGTGTGATGGTGTGTATGGATGAGGGTGTGTGGTTGTGATTGTGAAGGGGGTGGTGTGGGTGTAGATGTGATGGTGTATGTGTGAAGGTATGTGGCTGCAATTGTTGGTGTGCTCTCAGTTTCCTCGCAAGAATGGGCATGTTGCAAAGGATGATGGGTTGTATGTGTGGACCCTTTTATTGGTCAAATAGTGGGTGTGGCTTAATTTGAATTGTGTGTGTGTGTGTTATATGGGGTGGGTGTTGGTGTTGACCTCTGTTTGGCTGTGACCAGGACAATGATTCTCAATGGAGTGTACACAGGAGACATGTTCAGTGTTGTTGTGCGACCTGTTTGGTAAGTCCTTGTGCTGCTTTGGGTGTTGGCGTTATGTGTGCGTGTCGTACTTGTGCGTGCGATTGACTGGTACGAGCCGTTGGCGGGTGGGGGTGTTCGCGTAGGGGGTGTGCGTGTCGTACTTGTGCGTGTGGTTGACTGGTACGGGCCGTTGGCGGTTGGGGCTGTTCGCGTGGGTTGGTTGGGGGGTGTGCGTGTCGTACTTGTGCATGCGATCGACAGGTACGGGCCGTTGGCGGTTGGGGCTGTTCGCGTGGGCTGGTTGGGGGGGTGTGCGTGTCGTACTTGTGCGTGCGATGGACTGGTACGAGCCGTTGGCGGGTGGGGCTGTTCGCGTGGGCTGGTTGGGGGGGTGTGCATGTTGTACTTGTGCGTGCGATCGACTGGTACAAGCCGTTGGTGGGTGGGGGTGTTCGCGTAGGGGGGAGTGCGTGTCATACTTGTGCGTGCGGTTGACTGGTACGAGCCGTTGGCGGGTGCGGGTGTTCGTGTAGGGGGTGTGCGTGTCATACTTGTGAGTGCAGTTGACTGGTACGGGCCGTTGGTGGTTGGGGCTGTTCGCGTGGGCTGGTTGGGGGTGTGTGCGTGTCGTACTTGTGCGTGCGATCGACTGGTACGAGCCATTGGCGGATGGGGCTGTTCGCGTGGGCTGGTTGGGGGGTGTGCGTGTCGTACTTGTGCGTGCGGTTGACTGGTACGAGCCGTTGGCGGGTGGGGGTGTTCGCGTAGGGGGGTGTGCGTGTCATACTTGTGCGTGCGGTTGACTGGTACGGGCCGTTGGCGGGTGGGGGTGTTCGCTAGGGGGGTGTGCGTGGCGTACTTGTGCTTGTGCAAGGGGTACACGTGTGGTATGGTTTGACGCTGTTTGATGCGACCCGATATTTGCCGTACGAATCATTGTTTAAGTCCGAATACTTTGTTCCGTCCGAATCGCTGTCAGGCTTCTCGTACAGGATCGTACTTGTGTGTTTGTACGGGCTGGTTACGACTCGTATGGTAGGATTCTCGAGGCATGTTCGTACGGATCATCGACTGTGATTTGGACGGTTCGATGATATTCGTACGGAAATAGACGGGAACGGATCGGAATTCGCAGGTCGGACGTAAAGTTCACATTCGTACGGATTCGGATACGAATGCGAATCGTACGACGGATTATTTTACCGGATCGGAATCGGCCCCTTAGTGTAAAGGGTTGCATGAATTCACTTGTATAGTGAGAGTGATTAGAATGATTTTTTAATGATTTTAACTTTTTTATCACCTGACATTTTTATGCTATTTTGATAAAATAAATACTTGAAATTTTTGCATATACTTGGGTTCAGTGTTATATGCCAGGAGAGTTTGTAAGGTTGAGTCTATGGTGTGAATGTATAAATGAGGTTTTGAAATTGGTCGGTAGGGGATAACTCGTTGATTATACAACATTCAACTCTAACACAACTGATATTAAACACATTCTAAAAAGCATTGGAAAATGTTGTCAGCATCGGATCCATTTGAGGAAACACCATTTGTTGTGCTAAAAAGCAATACAAATTTGAAAAACTGACTGGTAAATTCCAAACACGGAAGTACACAAACCTCAGAGAAACTTAATGAACCTATTGGAACAGCCATCAATACAAGGCCACCATAAATGTGACAACTGTGTAGTATGTTACGTCACCTTTGAAGGGACAGATTTTGTATATAATGATATCCTTAAAAACATAATCAGTTCACGAAATGTAGATCCAAAAATGTGAATTACTGCATTTTATGTTTATATCAGTAAGTATTGTCGTGCAGTTCCTACCAATCCGTAGAAGCTGCATGCACATTGTTCAAACAACTTAAACTAAGGGCTTGGTGTCAAAACGGATTCCAGACACCACTGCAGGATATGTTGGTCTATAGACCAGCTAGCTCACCGCACACCCGTATGCCCCCCTAACCAAAAAGGGAACAAACGGTTTCGGCCAACCACTGAACATGACAATCCTGTTTCCTGAGGAATCATGGAAACAGTACAGAAGCTCTCGCTCAGTCATCTTGCTCACTTCTTCTCAGAGAAATATACAGAGAATAAACAGTAGGACCTTTCAATATTATTTATTGAACCAACATTATTCTTCCATAAAATACATGTGCTGCAATGGATAGAAGACAGAAGAAGATAATTGTGATTACAAGAACTAACAGCATAAGTAGTAGGTATACTTCTACCATGGTAACAAACAACTGTATATATGCATGGCATATAAACAAGTCAGTGTTCTAATGCACTCCAACTGTGTGAATCCTACTCTAAGTGTACCTTACCTACAGTGTGTGTAGGTATTGACCCACAAAATCCCCCAAGGAACGATCCAACCACATCACCTGATGGGATAAAGTGAAGGATTCCTTTTTGGCCAGGAGCTCGACACCCCTCACGAGATGTCAGGTTGCTGTGTGGTGATTTCTTAGCATGCAAGGACCCTCGGTGTCAGTGGAAGTACCTCCTCTCCTAATCTATCTGGATGCTCATCTTTTATAATAGAAAGCAGCCTTGCAATGTACACATTAGATTAGTGATATGAATTTGTAGATAGCCTTGTTGCCCCGTGAATGACGATAGTGATCACATTTGTTTCGAAGAAAGGAACAAGACCTTGCACATGATGTTCAGGGCATAGTGATAATGGTGTGTGAAGCTAAATGTAAAACAAGTTTGGTTTCAGACAAACTTATTCAACATTGTCGCACATGCAAATGCATGCGAAAGGTCACAGCTTGGAAATGTTATTCGTGATACAATGTAAGAAATAAGCTGCTTCACTACATGGGACTAACCCTGGAAAATAACAGCATAGATTGGGAAAACTGCAGAAGAAGTACAACATCGTATAAGCCAACGTAAATCATGATTCGGACAGCACCATTGGTTCAACACTATACACAGGATAATCATGCAATCAGAGATTTGCAATGGACTGTACTACAACAGGGAAAAATAGGAACATCTGGAAATTCAACATTACTTCACAAAGACGCCTACTTGATCATGAAACATTTGGCAGCTGAAACTGGAATGAAGGAAATGACAGATATTGTCCCTATGTATTAAGAAATGTGCAGTTTGAGCAGGATGACTGTCTTTGTTGACACATTGTGATGCTCTTTCCCTGTTGCCCCATGGATGAAGATAGTGATTACATTTGTTTCGGAAAAAGGAACAAGACCTTGTACATGATGTTCAGGGCGTAGTGATAACGTTGTGTGAAGCTAAATGTAAAACAAGTTTAGTTTCAGACAAACTAATCCATCATTATCGCACATGCAAATGTATGCAAAAGGTCACAGCTTGGAAATATTATTCATGATACTTTGTAAGAAATAAGCTGCTTCACTCCATGGGACTAACCCTGGAAAATAACAGCATAGATTGGGAAAACCACAGAAGTAGTACAACATCGTATGAGCCAACATAAATCATGAATCGGACAGCACCATTGGTACAACACTATACACAGGATAATCATGCAATCAGAGATTTGCAATGAACTGTACTACAGAAGGGACAAATAGGAACATCTGGAAATTCAACATTACTTCACAAAGATGCCTACTTGATCATGAAACATTTGGCAGCTGAAACTGGAATGAAGGAAATGACAGATATTGTCCCTATGTATTAAGATATGTGACTTTTGAGCAGGATGATTGTCTTTGTTGACACATTGTGATGCTCTTTAATATCACATTTACTCCATCAATGCAAAAGATACCTTTTTTTAACTGACCCCTGCATGGACAAATTCCTTCAGGAACTAAACTTCGCAGCATCTTCCATTAATAACATTGATGTTTAGGATTTCCAGGCACCCCACAAGCAACTCTTGAATGCCCCACTTCTGAGTGTTAAATGGCTTCATTAAAATATATTATACTTTATTATTAGCAGAATGATTTGACCTTGTTTGTTTACTCACCTCCGGGGCTGAACCATTGTTGGTGCATGTGAATCATTAAGTGATGTCCACAAATCCCCAGCGACTTTAAGGACTTCTTGTCGAAACAGCTTGGTAACATTGTGAGTCCTGTTCAGTTGCTGCATCCAAAAGGAAGACCTGTGTACCACAGTTTTCATCACTGGCATAACAAAACTTGAGGGGGGGCCTGCAAGGCACTTGGAGGAGGCCCCCTTTGGCCTCAATCAGGAGCTCCCCAGCCAGAGTACAGTGCTGAGGGCCCCCCTGGAGCTTGTGGCCCCCACACTACGGGTCTGCAGGCCTGTATTACGCCACTGAGTTTGCATTCTGTACCACTAGCATAACGAAAAGTGAGGGGGCCTCCCTGCACGGTACTTAGGGGGGCCCCCTCCGGGCTCAATCAGAAGCTCTCCTGGCCAGAGTTCAGTGCCGAGGGGGCCCCTTGGAGGTAGGGCCCCCCCCTGCACTGCGTGGACTGCAGGGGCCTGTGTTACGCCCCTGTTCTGTACGCCACTAGCTCCGAGTACCTGCCCACCTTGAACTCAAGCCAAAAAAGGGTCTTGCACAAAGTATCTGCAACGATTAGCCCTGTGCAACTTATGCATCCAATTGAAGTAACTCAGGAACCTTGCTGTCAGAAGCACTCGCTGTGATCTTTTTAAAAAGGTCAGTATGACAAGTACATATGTATCATTTATGGCACTCACCTTGTGTTGTTTGTAGGGGCCCTTAAGTCAAACAAGGAATTCCTCTTATTACACTGTTAATTCTTTTTTAGGCTCAAAACAACCCGCATCCTTCTTTGGTGAGCTATACGTTTTTTTCAATTTTTGCCTCATGAGTGCTGGCACACTGCATGGGACCACTCTGTTCACTTACTCTTGTTTGTTTTCTTTTTAAAGATCATAGCTTTTGCGACAAATGAAAATATTGGTATGTAGGCATTTTGTAAGCACTTTTTTAAGAACAAGCACCAAGTAAAGTGTTTCATGCTTGCTCTTATTTGAAAGGCTTTTTTTGTCTTTTCTTCATTTTAGCAGCCAGGAGTCTCGCCCTGATGATGTCCTCATTCCAAATAGTTGGCTTCCCATTCGGTTTCAGGATGAAACGCTTTGGCATTTCTTAAAAGGTAGGAATGTGAATGACCTATTCCTATCTTTGTCAATATCTTAAGAAAGATGGACAATTGATATAAGGATATTTTTCCTCACATTAGTAACAGGATTGTGGACTTTAAGAATCCTTGTTAGCGCACATAGTGAATACTTCTTGCTGCTATTTTCTTTGTGATTAATCTTATCTGTACCTTTTGTGGTACATTGTAAAATGAGGAATGCTTGACCTACTTTACTTATTTGTGTAACTTGATTTGTATTAATGTATTATCAATACACATATTTTTCTTATATATATAGGGTGCCCAGGATTGTTCCTTTATTTGACATTATTGTTTTTGTTGCCATATATGTTGACTCAGGCCACACGCTTGAGGTACGATCTATGTACCACGCTGCTTTACTTAAGAAATTTAGGGATAGGAATTCACAGGGGATACGATTTTGGGTGCCTGCACTGTGTTGTGATATTTTTTAAACGTCACTAACTTTTTTAGTAATTTGCGCCAGCCTCACACTCCCTGTTCCACCCTGAGCTTCGCTCGCTTGTTGTGGAGGGAGTTTCTCACTATCTCTTGTTCTGCCATTATTAAGACTTCCGGCGGATAGGGGGAGCAGTCTAGTTGTCATCACGCTCCTTCCCCTTCTTAACGCAGGGCTTCATTCAAGCAGCGGTCCACACGCTTGAGGTACGGTCTATGTACCGCGCTGCTTTACTTAAGAAATTTATGGGATAGGAATTCACAGGGGGTACGATTTGGGTGCCTGCACTGTGTTGTGATATTTTTTAAACTTCACTAACATTTTAATAATTTGCGCCGGCTTCACACTCCCCGTTCCACCCCGAGCTTCGCTCGTTTGTTGTGGAGGGAGTTTCTCACTATCTCTTGCTCTGCCATTATTCAGACTTCCGGCGGAAGGGGGGAGCGGTCTAGTTGTCATCAGGCTCCTTCCCCTTCTTAACGCAGGGCTTCATTCGAGCAGCGGTCCACACGCTTGAGGTACGATCTATGTAACGCGCTGCTTTACTTAAGAAATTTATGGGACAGGAACTCACAGGGGGTACGATTTGGGTGCCTGCACTGTGTTGTGATATTTTTTAAACTTCACTAACTTTTTTATAATTTGCGCCAGCCTCACACTCTCCGTTCCACCCCGAGCTTCGCTCGTTTGTTGTGGAGGGAGTTTCTCACTATCTCTTGCTCTGCCATTATTCAGACTTCCGGCGGAAGGGGGAAGCGGTCTAGTTGTCATCACGCTCCTTCCCCTTCTTTACCGATGTGTTGGGCGACGCGCGCAGCGGGCGCGCTGATGGCGCGCTGAAAGCGCACCAAAGGCAAGCCCGTCTGCGCCCGTCCTCGCCTGTACGTCGCCTCTTGCCAGGACCCCTGGTCTTTGTCGGCCGGGTCCTATCTGTTATGGTAGGGTTGAACTCCTGACTTACAACACTGGATCAGCTTCCTGCACAGATAATCCTCCGACCCTGGGGGACTCTTCATGGAACTGCCCTGTCTGTGGCTCCTTTTCTATCCCGATCCCTACCCTCCCGACACGCGTCCACCAGACTAAATTCAGCTGAAACTGTTACATCTCAACGTCAGATCGTTGGCAAAACACCATGCCGAAGTATTTGATCTTATTTCTGAAGAGGGCCCTGACATATTGTTTCTGTCTGAAACCTGGTTGCATGATGACTTGGTAGCGATCCCTAATCTAGCCCTACCACTTGGTTACTCTATTTGCACCCTAAACAGGGTTTCCAGGGGAGGGGGCATAGCGGTCGTTTTTAAATCACATTATTCCTGCCCATTTAACGAAATACAGTTGCAGACTGTGAAGCGGCGCATTTTCAGGTCGCCGTGAGCCCACAGTGCTCCCTATCAGGTCTTTTAATTTATCGTCCCCCAGGCACAGCCACAAAATTCAAGGAAGCTCTCCCTGAGGTTGTTAGCGAGCTACCTGCAGGCTCGGCTAATTTCAGTATTTGTGGTGATCTTAATCTCCACCTGGACCTGTTCCAGGACAATGGCACTTTTAGTGGAGTGGTGTGGCTCACTGGTTAGAGGCGGCAGACCCGTAAGCAGAGAACGGCCCGGGACCAGGGTTCAATTCCCGACGCGGCAGGGTCGTGGACCAGGGTCAAAACGGACTCGATAATTCTCGCCTCGGTGCCTACTCTAACCAGGGAACACACTCGGCAACTCTGGGCATTAAGCTTGCCTCATCTCTACAACGGCCCCCCACAGACGCCGGGATGCCTGGTTTCACCTTGGAGATACCCAGAAAGGGACCATCTCACAGGGAAAACCAGGACGGGTTCCCCAGCGGTCTTCAGCGCCAGGATACTCCATGGAGTCGCAGTGCGCTTTACAAGTACACCCACATTTACATTTACATTTACTTTTATAGCAGACTTAGCTGCCCTCCAGTTGGATCAATTAGTTCCTGGTCCCACGTAATCAGCGGGACATCTGCTTGACCCAGTATTTTCCAATCTTCACTCTTTAACTATGGAACAACCCACTCCCATGGGTTGCACTGACCACTTTCTGGTCAAATGGTTTGTCCCGCTTACTAAGCCTTCTAACAACGGAACCCCAAAATCAGTTTTTAAACGCCCTTGGCACAAACTGAAGCTTGATGATTTTCATCACTTTCTTAACACCAATCCTCTCGACAATCGCCTAGACTATGACCGGTTCTGCGAATGGATCTTACGAGGTCTTGACGCCCTTATTCCGGACAAATGGGTGAAAGGTTGCATCTCCACTTCCAATCCCTGGTACAACAACTCTCTAACAATCTTGCGAAAAGCCTGTAAACAAGCTGAACGCGATTGGAGGAAAGATTACGCATTGGAGAAAAAAAGGTACTACCTGGCAAAGATCAAACTCTATCACAGGGCGATCTGCGACTTAGTGGAAAAATTAGGTCTGGTTCCCCTTTGGACCCCCTGGAGCCATCACAATTTAAGGATTCTCTTTCCATATTTTGGGAGCCCCTCTGTAATATCATCAACAGCTCCTTCTTACCCGGGACTGTCCCGGCCTCCTGGAAGCATGCCTGGGTGTCCCCCATCTTGAAAAAACCCAACGCAGACTCCAATAAACCGGAGAACTTCCGACCAATATCCCTCCTGCCTTGGGTGGCAAAAATCGCCGAAGCTCACGTCATCAACATACTAACTAAGTTCGTGAATAACAACAACATTTTAGATCCCTCCCAGAATGGGTTCAGCCCGGGCCATAGCACAGAGAGCGCCCTCTTGGCCACTACCGAGAAACTGCGATCTCTCATGGACAAAGGTCAAAGTGCCGCGCTGATTTTGTTAGATCTCAGCGCCGCCTTTGATACGGTGTCTCATGAGATTCTACTTCGGAGGCTCAAGGAAGCAGGGATAGAGGGCTTGACCTTAGATTGGCTTCGCTCATTCCTGACTAATAGATCCTTTCGAGTCTCGGTACCCCCTACACCTCTCAGATCCATGACATTGGTCAGGGGATGCCTCAGGGCTCGGCATTGAGCCCACTGCTCTTCAACCTATACGTCCAGCCGCTACCTGAGGTCGCCAAGCTGTGGGACCTTACGATAGTCTCTTATGCTGACGACACTCAGCTAGTGGTCACCTTGGCAGACGGTTCTACCCCCTCTGCCTCTAAATTCAAGGACGGCATGATGGCAGTGGCCGATTGGATGGCAGCCAATTGTCTACAGTTAAATGCCTGGAAAACGAGGTTCTGTTGGTGGGTAAGAACGCCAACCTGTGGAATGAGCAGTGGTGGCCGTCAGCCTAAGGTGCAATTCCATCCCCCAAAAATGTAGTAAAAAATCTTGGGGTTATGATGGACTCCTCTCTTTCTTTTCAGGCCCACACCAAGCAGTTAGTCGCCTCATGCTTTGGCACTTTGCGAGGCCTGAGACTCATCCTAAAATACTTTGCCCCCTCAGTGCGCCAACTCATCGTGCAAGCCACCATCCTCTCATGCCTTGACTATTCAAGCTCCCTCCTTTTGGGGGAAAATAAGGCAGAAATAATGAGAATGCAGCGCATTCAAAATGCTGCTGCTAGAGCTTTGGTGGGCTTGCCGCGTTTCTGCTCGGCCTCCAGCACCATTCGTAAGCTGCATTGGCTTCCCATGGATAGAAGTATCCACTTCAAGACACTCTGTCTTTCTTTTAAAATTCTGAAATGCTCAAGTCCTGCCCTGTGAGCAATCTGATCTCCCACTATGTTCCATCTCGCCCTCTCCGTTTGGCTAAATTACATCTGGCGACGGTGCCCAGATTTAGGCCCTCCAGGACCGGAGGTCGAGCTTTCCGGTACCTTGCGCCCAAGCTCTGGAACTCCCTCCCCGTACACATCCGTGCCATTGATTGTCTGTCTTCTTTTAGGAAGGCCATTAAAACTCTTTTGTTTCCTTCATCCTAGCTTATTTCCAGGTTGTTTTTCTGTTTCTTTTGCTAGGTCGGGTTTTCATAGTTGTTGTGTCCTCCTGTGGCAGTGCCGGGACGCCCCTTTGCTGGGGCAGCTGAGCGCTTTACAAATTGGATAACATAACATAACATAACTTATCAGTGCTACATTGAAACAAAATTAAACAAGTTTCAAAAAAGTTATCAAAAAGTTCTTTAGTACACAGGATCTATGTCCTTAGTTGTGCTTCATTAAAATTGTCTTGATTTATGACCACTGGGAGCCTTCATTTTCTGTATTTTATGTGTATGAATCCCTCCCCAATGTTGTTTTATTTTTTTATATGTGTTTTATAGAGTGCAAACCTGACCCGTGAGGGTATCAGAGCGCTTTACATGGTATACAGTGTTGAACAAACAAAAGGTTTGAAGTGCAGAAAAATACAAAATCAACAATAGGATGGCGTGGGGTGCTGAGAGCATAGGGAAGAAAGGAATACAGGTGTATGGTTAAAATCACTGTTGGAGTCATTAAAAACAAAGGTCCCATATATTCTCGCCATGGAGAATTGGTGTTGAGCGAGCAAAAGGTTAAAAGTGCAGAAATCAACAAAATCAACGATAGGATGGCGAGGGGCCGGGGTGCTGAGAACATAGGGAGGTAGGGGATATCGGTGTAAGGTTACAATCACCGTTAGAGTCAGTAACAACAAAGGTCCCATATATTCTCGACGTGGAGAATAGGTGATCTGGGAAGAGGCGATAGTCTTAGATTCATCAGGCACAGTGTGGTGGTTGAGAGCAGGACTTATACGAGGAATTTACCCATGAGGAAGGTTTTGGCCTCCTTTTTGAAACATGCTAGAGAAGGGATTCTTCTGATGGCAGGTGGGAGGGAGTTCCAAATTCTTGGTGCTGCTCCGGGGAACGCCCTATTGTAGGTTCTTTTTTTCCTAAAAGAAGGCAGGTTGGAGTAAGAGGTTTCTAGCGGACCGGGAGTTCCTGCTTCCTCCGGATACCACTAGTTTCTGTGTCAGATAAACAGGGGAGTTTGTGTATAGAGCGTTGTGAGTAATGCATGCCAGTTTCAGCTGAATTCTGGCCTCTAGAGGAAGCCAGTTCAGAGCTTTCATGTGTAGAGAGATGTGGTTGAATTTCCTGGTGCCTGTGAGTAGTCTGGCGGCCACGTTGAGGCAGGCTTTTGGAGGTGCTAAGGAGATCTTGGGTAATCCTGTAAGGGTGGAACAACCATATTCCAGTCTAGAGATGACTAGTGCTTGAACTGCCATTTTTAAGTCAGGAGCATCGATGAAAGGTTTCAGCTTCCAAAGGTAGCTCAGGTGGAATCTGACTGCTTTAGCCATCAAGTTAATGTGGTCTCGCATGTTCAGGTTACAGCCCATAATGGTCGGTTGGCAGTTCAGGGCTGTGATGGCCTTGATCCACATCTGAATCTCAGGATTGGCTTTAGACGTGGAGATTAGGAGAAATTCACTTTTCTTTGCATTAAGTTTGAATTGGTGATTGGCTAACCATTGGGCAATCAGTTTCAGTGTCTCGTTCAGGGAGAGGATCTCTTCGAGTGAAGAGATTTTGATTTATATTTGGGTATCGTCCGCATAGATATGGTAGGAGATGTTGGCGGTACGGAGAACTTTGGTGAGTGGCTCTAAGTAAAGGTTAAAGAGGGAATGGGAAAGGGTTGAACTTTGGGGGACTCCGACCATGACTGGGGTGGGAGCTGATAGGTTGCCGTTGATGAGGAATCTCTGAGAGCAGTTGTGGAGGAAGGACCTGAACCATTCTAGGACCACGGCATCCAGACCCATCCTGAATTTGAGGCGTTCAAGTAGTTTTTCATGGTTGACCATATCGAAGACAGATGATAGATCAAGTAGGATTAAAAGCCAGGTTTTGCCTTGGTCTAGGGCTTGGAGGGCATCACCCACGATGTGGAGCATAGTAGTTTCGGTGCTGTGCCCTGGTCTGAATCCAGATCGGAAGTCATCAAGTAGGTGAAAGTTGTTGATGTGCTGACTTAGTTGCTGTTGTACACACTTCTCTAATACTTTGACTAATAGCGGGATATTGTAGAGACGTCTGAAATTGTCAGGAGAGGCTGGATTCAGTGAAGGTTTTTTCAATATACGGAGGACTTAGCCAGCTTTCAAAGGGTCTGGAATCAGACCCTGCTTGTTCAAACCCCAGCCGTATATTAATTGCCTGGAAGGCAAGGCTTGTGACAATGATGTTAAGGGCAGGGCTGGTATTTTGAGACTGATGTTGTCTCCAGCATGTCCTGACATCACTTAATATGCTGAGTAACAGGATCCGTTGTTTTGATGTAGACTGGCAGACCCTTGCGTTAAACCTGGGCGGAGTTTGCAGAGTTGCACTATGCGGAACTACGCAAAGTGCAAAAAAAATTCTGCTGCACTATGCGGAGCTCCACGAGCAGTGAAGTATGATAGACGAATGCAGTTCGATGATTGCACAGTGCTGGATGCTTGTCCGCACTGTGCAATCATTGCAAACGGCACCATGCAGAGCGCAAGCCATCCGTGCTTTCCTTTTCTGCCGCTCAAGTAGATTTTTACTGGAGCGGCAGCATTCTCAAAGCGAACGGGCAGTTTCTCAATGCAAGCGGTCATGAGCAATGAGAATCCTGACCCCACAGCATTGAGAAATCTCTCTGGGAGGTTGATTTTCCATGCTCACACTCGCCAACGTTATGTTGATGATCGCGAATGAGGAAAAATCTCACCAGGAGATTGATTTTCCTCGCTCACCAACTTGACGTTGATGAACAAGAGCAAGGAAAAAATACTCAGCGAGCTCCTCATAACGCGGAGTGCGGAAAACACTGCAAACTCCGCGAGCGGAGCTGAGTTCCCTATCCAGGCTTAGCGTTACCAAGACTTCCTTGTGATGGCACATGAAGTGCACATAAAACAGGCAGCCTCTGCTTTTCTTTTGGAATTGTGTTTATAAATAATTTTCTAGCAATTTTTTTTTTTTATACTGCCGGACACATCAGTTTTTGCAAGAGAGACAGTGTTTTCAGGTGTGAATGTACATTTATAAAAATCTATGCATTCTAAGACTTGTCATCTTTGCGTCTTTACTTGACTTAACTATTCTACCATAAAACGTTTGAAAATGGTGTGTAATAGAAACCACAAAACCAAATACATGGTATACATAGTCTGACAATTGTTTTCTGGGTGTTTTTTTAGCATAACATTGTTGTGATGTCTCTGCTTACAGATAGTAGTGCAGTCACCCAATATTGGATAATAAAAAGAAGTTAACTGACCGATTTACCAGATGAGGTAGAGCAATCTGTTTAAGGCAACTGAAAGGTTCATGATGAATAACCAACATGAATCTTTAACAAAATAAATATGCATTTCAGTGATGTTAATAAGGACATTTAAGACTAACCATTGGTGTACTTGTCAGCATTGTTTTAAATCTCATGCACAATTAAGAATATGAGGATCTTATTTCAGGCACAGAACTGCATAAGGGGATAATTTCTGGATAGAGAACTCTATTGCCAGTTTCCTTCTCACTCGTGTAAACAAATTACTACTGAAACTGAAGTTTTGCTGCAAACATGCAGTAAACAAGCTGTTATTTATAGTGTGCCAAAACCATAACATATGGGTAAAAAGTAAGCATTATTGGTGGAAATTACCATGTTTGACATGATATTCCTCTAGCTTTCCGCCTTATTTAATGGAATCTGTTTTTGTTAGCCATAGCACTTTATTCCTGCTAACCAGTGGTAAAGTGTGTGTGCTCTCCCCTTCAAACATGGTAAAATTGGCATACACTACATGCCACAATGAATTTACCAATAGTTGCTAGTGTATAGTAGTACATGCTACATGTAATTAAGGCCTGTAAACTAAAGTGGTCTGCAAAACTCATTTTGCCACCCACTAAATTATCACAGTAAAGCAAGTCTTGAGCCAGTCCTTGCAGCCTATATGGGCTGTTTCAAACAGACACTTTTATCTGGCAAAATAAACCTTTTGCTATTACTAAAGCTGCCCTTTTAGTACTGCTAAGTCACTCCTAAGGTGGGACTTCAATGCCTATAAGTCAGAGTGCATGGTCTTTAAAATGTAAGACATGTATATTCCAATTTTTACATGTCCTAGTAGTGCAAAACCTATTAAGTAGTTTTTTATTCACTGCAGCATGGCTGGCTCTCCCGTAGGAAAACAATGGGGATAGATTTAGAAGCCCCTTGCGCCACCAGTGTGTCACTTTTTATGATGCACCAGCAGCGCATTTTGCTGCCCCATATGTACAGGTGCAGGAAAAGCCACCCTGCATGAATTTTTTTGTCCTTGTAAATACAGCCCCTTTACATGTAGCACTTTGTGTAAAAATGATTTTCCATGGGTGTTGCTGTGGGTGTTCCCACACAACACCTGTGGACACAGTTCCAGATTTACAAGAAATCGTGGATCTGGAAAAGTGCCTGAATGCTATGCCTCCCCAGGGGAGACGTAGACAGGCGCAAAGAGGTGAAATGTATTTGTTTCTCCTTGTTGTTTCCTCTTTCTATGCGTGCTGCAGAATGCAGCACACATATAAATGCGATATTGCCTCTGCTGAATGCTTATGTGCAGGAAGGGAACCCTTTTTGTGTAAAAACAATCATTCCCGTGACACAGGCATCCTTGCACCATGGTTTAAGGGTGCCTGTGTCGGCGCATGGCAGCAGTTTGTGCACCAGCGCAGGGGGAAGCACAGAGATGAAACATATTATTGTACATTTGTCACATCCCTGTGCTCCACATCTAACCCTGTGCAGTGCAGCAAAATGACTTGCTGCACCTTGCTTTGTTAGTTTATTGTAAATCTGGCTCTGGGTTATTTTATACCAATTGATAATGCTCGCTTCAGTATAGGAGCAGCTAGTATAGTAATAGTGATTAGAAATCTAACTTAATAGTCAAGTTGGTTTTAGTATTACTGTTTCAGAAATGAAAATTTTAGAAAAATGTAATTTCTCTGTCTAAGCCAAATGTTCCTTTCAGTCAGTGTCTTCCTCGTGGTTCTATGACAGCACAATGCATGCTTTTACCACGCATGCCATTACAACGCAGTTTTTACAACGCAAGTTGTTACAACGACTTGCGTTGGGGGGCGCTGGATAGTGGAATAGTTTAATTTTCTATTGCAACTCCAGTCCCCGTGGATAGTAGGGAAGGTGTTAGATAGAAAATTAAGCTATTCCCTATCCTACAGCGCCCTCCAGCGCAAGTCATTGTAATGGCTTGCGTGGTAATGGTTGCGTTGTAATGGTAGTGTGGGGTAAAAGTTGTGTTGTCAAGGATGTTCCCCCTTCCTTGTCAGCTTAACTCTAAATCAAGTAGGAGGGGGAGCTGACAAAGAACTGATGAGGAGTGACCACAAGGGAAGGTTTGCCCATTATCATGGCCACACTCCGAGCGGGGACAGGGAGATTTGACCAAAAGAAGAAGAGTTCCACTACTTTGGATTTAGATGGAGAGGTACACTGAGGGGTACTGTACAGTAAACACAGAGAAAGTAGGTAGGGTCATCCCTGGAATGTTTACCCCATTGGTTAGGGTATAGTGGAAGTATCTTCCACCCACAGGCTGGCACTGGCCAAAAAAGTGTCATCCCCAGTGCCCCTCTCAGACCATTCCTGAACATGTGAAGTATCAGAAGAAGGAAGTACCTGAAGGAAGAATGAATATGCTTGCCTTGAACTCAGAAACCACATGCATTGACTCCATGTCTCAGTTTGTTTTCTGAACTCCTGTTTGGGCTACAGGGATGCAACAAGTTTCCAGAGGTCTATTGCCAAGCTGATCAGCTCCAACTGGACCTGTTGTGAATCCTGCTGCTAGCCTCTGTTAGAGCGAGTCTCACTCCTTTGGTTGGTGTCAACATGTACTCCAAAATGTCCTGAAATCTAGGATTTTTAAAAAATGGGGCCGATGGTGCCTGAGTGAAACACCGATGTTGCCTGTTTCTCCCCTCTCACCTCATCTTACTAGATGAGCTTGCAGCAGTCACAGAACATGAGTGGAGGAGCCGGTGCTGGTATTTGGATGACAGTGAGAATCCTAGCTTGCCAGAGACATGGTTGTCAAAGTATGTGGGACTGGTTTGTGGTTGCCGCAATAATTAAAGCGGCAGAGTGCTTTGCACAGTTGGCCAGGTTTTTCTTCCTTATACTGGTGGTGTGCCTGGTATGCAAAGTGCCGGGCCGGGGTTTTAAACGACCGGCAACAATGAGTGTAGTTATCACCCCTGCCCTCATGACTACAAGTCGGAAACCCAGTAAGGAGCCGAAGAGAGGAAAAAAAGGAGAAGAGGCTGCATGCATAGACAAACCCTGAATCAGGGGGGCAAGTGACAAAGAGGGCTGCACTAAGGTCAGTTAGGGGCTTGCTTCATGGTGACTCTGGGAAATCTCAGCCCCTGATTGAAAATAATATCTTCTCCCTAGTTTGTAATAGAGATATGAAAGCTGAAATGGGGGGTCAAGCATGGTTAGCTTTGTAATAGTGGAAGGGCGTGTGGAAATTGCTGCCACAAGTAGGAAGGAGGCTCAGTGGATGGTGTCCCTTGCTACGACAACTGGGGAAGGTGTTGAGAAGTAAGGAACGAGTGAGGTAAGTCAAGCCCCAAAAGATTATCAGATTTTAAGGAGGGCGCAGGCAGGTGCCTCTACTAAAATGCAAAACAAATTACTGGCTGAAGAACTTGAAAAGCAGAAACTGACCCTCTGCACAGGAAATAAGGAGCTAAAAAGTGATGCAAGGGGGGTGTGGCTTGGCGCCCGACTGTATGGCGGCACCCGTGTTAGGCTCTGCGGAAGCCACGGGAGATATACCGTCCACTGTCTGTCATTTCCTGCTGGAAGGTTCATTCTGAGCGTCGGAACACACCTAGATACCAACGCGACCGTCGAACCTGTGCCGAGATGCTTTATCAAGAAGAACTTTGCCGCAGAGATTAACTTCGCCTCAGGTACGGGCGCAGCCGCCATTTTATGATGCCGCACACCTACAGCCATCTCTGCCGCCTCATGAGGTTCCTTTTGTGACAGCTTCACCTTCCTACTTGAACCTCCACGCAGCGTCCAGCATCTTTGTGACTTTTATTTTGGCCTGCGAATGGCCTTCTTTTATCCACCTTACAGTGACTGCTGGTGGTTACGTCCTCATACCTCCCGACCACCATTTTGTGATATCGTATATGCGCTACCGCTTTTTTACATGATATGGTGTAGGAGTGTATTACATTTTTAGTGGATGCCCCCCTTTTCTTTCCTACTTGCTGCTGGACTGTACCTACGGGTTTTTTGCTGACGGGGCGCTTGTCTATTCAGTTTTTTCAGCATGAAAACGCGCTTCTTCTCTGTCAATGCAACATATATTTGCCTCATTACTTATTACGGTGAGAGGTACTACTACGTTATTTTTTCCCTCACTTTTTCGTCATATTCTGGCCCACAGCTTCGGTTTCTTGGCGGATTACCGTTGCGTCATTGTCCTTTTGATGCCAGTTTATGCTTTCAATGCATTCAACTGCTATGCTCTGACTGGAACATGTTCACGTTTACATACCAATAGCCATTGCTATCAATGCTGTTTGTGACCACGTGGACTTCGGAGTGAATGAAGACCTCAACTTTATGTACAGTGATGAGTCACTCCTTAGTGGTTTTTCTTGGATGAATTTCTGGTGCTTTCAGTCCTGCATTTTTTAACTTTGCACCTCCGTCTGGCCTCATGGCCCACTGCACATGTTTCTATCTGAGGGTTGTTACTCTCTCCATTCTGTGACTCTTGGGATTTTCTTGCACATGTCTACTTATGGTTTTCTGCCCGATGACGACGTCCTCTGACTCAGAGTAGTGGCATATTCTTCATCTAAGGCTAGCTGTGCAGTTTTTTCAAGCCTCACTGTATCATTCTATCCTAAAGCGCAGATAGTGCGTGTTGCGCAGGTTGTTCCATTCTTGCTTGGTTTTTATGGGACGACTTAAGTCGATGTCGCGCATATCTATTCTAAAGTGTTCTCTGCGCTTTCCAAATTGGAAGATTCACTCGTCTCCTCTGGATCGGATACAGCCATGGATCCTCCACCACCAACATTAGGGAAATCCACCATCAAGAGATTGAAGAAGGACCCTCCTTCGCCACTCAAGCAGTCCACATCTGTCTCTATGGAACTCTTGTTGGAGGAGATATGATCTTTTCGCCCTTATCTGGAGGAAATTGGGACTCTGTGTCCTTTCATGAGGACACTAATGGCAAGCTTCAAGCTCTTACAGAAAGTTGGTCACAAATTGATACAAGAGTCTCCTTGGTCGAACAGTCTGTTACTTCATTCCAGGAAACTTGCACCAAGGTTTCTCATCTAATTACACAGGTGGATACCCTCCAGAGGCAAGTGGAAGAGTTGGAAAATAGAAACAGGCGTAACAACCTCCGCATTTATGGCTTGGCGGAGGGTCTTGAGGGCACAGACTCCATCACTTTCTTCAAATCCTTCCTCCCTAAGTTACTTCGCCTGCCAGAAGGCACGATCCTTAATATTCAGCGTGCTCATCGACTAGGTCGCCCACCTACATCCACTTTCACAACACAGCGACCAAGAGGTGTTATCCTTTACTTTCTGGAGTATACTGACCTTCTCAAAGTTCTCAAAGCTGCCAAGGCTTCTCCCAAATTAACATGGTCGGGCTCTTCCTTGTTCTTCGCTCAGGACTATGCTAAGGCGACTGCAAACCGCCGGAAGGCCTTCCTCGGCATGAGAGATGAGCTTCGTTCCATGGGTGCTAGATATGGCCTGTACCATCCTTGCCTGTTTAAAGTCACCTACAACAACAAGACGGCCACATATGACGATCCAGTGCGATTACAGAGTTTCATCAATGCACATAAAGCCACCGCCATGGACTCCTCTGGTCCTTCCTCATCTCGCCCTGGCTGAGCTGTCATTTTGCTTGAAAATATCCGACCTTACAGCCAGATGGCATCCTCTTTACCTGTCTTGGTGGGGTCGTTTGGATACCATTAAGATGATGTTATCCCCCATTGTTCTATACACACTCTCCAATATCCCTGTCTCTATCCCAGCCAAATTCTTAAAGAAAATTAATTCAGTCTTGTCCTCCTTTTTATGGCATAACAAAAAACCCAGAATGTCCCTTGCTAGGCTCATTCGTCCCGCTTCTGAAGGAGGAGTTAATTTTCCGGACTTCCCGGCTTACCATAAGGCTTTTTTGTTGGGTCAAGCTTCCTTTTGGTTACAGGACCCTGATTCCCCCTGCCCTCTGTGGACCAAGGTTGAGCACCTCTTCCTCTCTCCTTTCTCCTTTGCTGAATATATCACTTTTTCACGCAAACCCTCCTCGATTCCTACTCTCATTCAAAAATTCACTGTGAAACTCCTCTTATCCTCTAACCCTCCTCCCCCTGCGAATATTGCCGATTTCCTCTCATCCACTATTTGGCATAATAAATACCTTTTAATCCGAGGTAAACCCTTTTACTGGAAATCTTGGAGATCCAAGGGATTGCTCAGGATATCGCAGCTCTTCTCACAATCCACCTTTCTGCCTTTCCACACCCTAAGTTCCACCTTTGATTTGCCCTCCTCCTTTCCTCCCAAATATCTTCTCCTCAAAACAGCGGTCATGGAGGTTTATGCGAGACTCTTGCAGGCAACCTCTTCTCCTATTTCACCTGACCTCACTCTCCAACTTCACTTTATCCTACAAGCTCTTCCTAAAGTTTCTGTTATTTACAAGCACCTTCATGCATATACACTCCCGAGACCCAAGTCCAAGGTGGAGGAGCATTGGGAAAATGATCTTTCTACATCATGGCCAGCATCTCTGTAGGACAAGATTTGGACAAAAGTTCGTAAAACCTCTAGGGCGGCGTCCTTGATGCAATCTATATTTTTCATATAAAACCGATTGCTTCAGACTCCTTCTACCCTCCACAAGCGATTCCCTGCCACCCCAGATGTATGTTGGTCTTTCTCCTTACCCAATGCCACTCTGTTTCATATGTTGTTCCTATGCAAGAATGTACATGCCTTTTGGTTACAGGTTTGGGCACAAATTAATGTTATTTTTCACACTTGTATACCCTTCTCTCCCACCCATATCTTTTTGGGAAGTCTTTCTCCTTGTTGGGACGAGACTGATCTTTATGTTCGTATTGATGATTTACTTCTGTCTGTTGCGTTTCAACAAGTTACTATTAATTGGAAGTCTTCGTCTACCATTACTTTCAAAGCATGGTGGTATAATGTTTGTCACAATCATAGGCTTGATACTGCTTTTGTTTTTCCTGCCCAGATGGCAGCTAAACGTGCAGATTTATGGCTTCCTGTTACGATGTATTTGGATAATTGTACAACTCGTTCCTTTTGCCCGCGACCTGCTCAACAGGAGGTTTCCAAACCCCCTTGATGCCCTTTTTTATTCCCCTTTCTTTGTTAACACAATTGCCTGCATAACCTCATTTGTATGTACTTTTATTGTATAACTACTGTACCCTTTCTTTTTACTTTTTAATGCCCATGATAAGTTTATTGTTGTTCCTTCAAATCTACAATGTATTCTGATTTTTCTTCCTATGCTTTCCCTTCCCTCCCCCCTCCCATTTCCCCCCCACAATTCTTTTACAGTATTATGTATTCATACCTTATATTATGATTAATAAACTTTTATTGAACTAAAAAAAAAGTGATGCAAGGAATTTGGCCTTTATCAACCAGGGAGCTTTGATGATCACTGCCTGGGCATGGAAGGAAAGTAGTGGGAAAACAAACAATGTAGCTAGGTCCCCTGATACAGGGGAGAAGTTCTTTTCATTGACAGATGACTCAGATCTGTCTAATCTCTGCAGTGCATCATCTTCCTCTATAGAGGATCTATCCTCTGATTCCTGTATTAATAGTGCTCCAGATAAATCTGCTGTTTTAACTCAATGCAAGTTGTCAAAAAGAAAAAGAAAGGATAGAAGAGAAGAGAAGAGCTTTTAAGAGGTCTGGAGCATTTATTGAACATCCATGGAGCAATTGAGATGGGATTATTGAGCTACCCAACTAGTATATCCAGAGGGAACAAATGAAAAGGAACCAAATGTAAGTGATAAGGCTTCTGAGAATGCAGCAACTGGGTCATCTGCAGTAGAATCAATGTTTATAGTTATACTCCAATTTATTAAGTACCTTCAGTGTGGAACCCAGAGTGAAAGTCGTCGTATGCAGCTTGTTTTGAAAAAAACTGCATGGAACTATTGGAAAAGTAACCTGCTTGGACATGTTAAAAGGTATTACATTGGTGGAAGGACAGACTGAGTGTCTAGAGACTGAAATAAACTCATGGAGAACCCAAAAATCTTCCTAAGAAGTAATAATGTCAGACATGCTGTGGAAATTAGACGAGCAAGAAAATAAACAATGCAGGAACAATTTAACATTCTTGGTGGTTCCAGAAGAGGTGTAGGGGAATTACATTAGAGCATAAATGGTGACTCTATTGAAAGGGGCATTACCAGGAATGATCAACTGGAACTGGGACGTGGAAATCCATTGTGTTCATCAATTTCCCCTAATTGTTAAGAAATGCCAGTCTAATAAAATGAAGAGGCCCACGCTATTATTGTTGTCTATTTTAAGAATTTCTTGCATTGACAAATAATTTACTATGTGGTCCCTTCTAATGCAAAAAGAGAATATGAGGAGGTATCCTTTTTTGTTAGACCCGCTTTTGTGCATGCTACTGTAGAACGGCGGTGGGTGCTCCAGCAGGTCTTTAGCCCTTTCCAGAAAATCAGGGCTGAAGTACATACCTTGCATGGCTAAAAGTTATGTAAAAGGGGCATACTCACAGTTTTACTTCTGAGATAAAGGCCCAGGAATATCTAAAGGAGCTTGCCAGAGGGACTGTCACTGCTACTAGTAAATAAAGATATAGACTATGAAGGGACCAGAAAAATATTTAATCCTTACTCTTTCTGTTGTGATTGAAAGCTCCGCTAGCATGAAGTGGGTTGAAGGGGTTAGGTGTTTAGTGTCTGGTGTCTTGGCCAAGGCAGCACACTGTTTGCTTCTTTTTTTCTTAAGGCGGTGTCCAATTGGGGGATGAGGAAGGGGGTTGGTGGTGGGGGTGTCTCTTTGGGTGTCATCAATCAGGCATGGTGCCTGACTACTCATGTTCTGGTGGTGAGAGAGGGTGTGGGAATAGGGTGGGCCTGGGTGCTGAACAGAGTAATGCTTGCTACAATATGCACCTCCCATTAAAGAAGAATAATGCTGAGGGAATTCTGAAAAGAGCAGTGCTCACTACCAAATGCACCTGTTTTCTGATGAAGAAGAGTAATTCAGAGGGAATGCTGAATACAGCTGTGCTGGCTGCATATGCATCTATTTCCCCTTTGGAAAGAATTCTATAGAGGGGATGCTGAATAGAGCAGTTCTTGAGACAATATGCTCGTATTTCCTCTTCGGAACGGTTTCTACAGAGGGAATGCTGAATAGAGCTGTGAGTGCTGCAATATGCACCTATTTTCCCCTTTGAAAGAATACTGCAGGAGGAATGCTGACTAGAGCAGTGCTTGCTAAAACAAGCAACTTTGTTCTCTTCAGAAAAGGTGCTGCAAAGGGAATGCTGAATAGATTAGTGCCTGCTTAAATATGCACCTATTTCTCATTTGGAAAGAATACTGGAGGGGGGAATACTGAACAGAGTAGTACCTGCTATAATATGCTCCTATTTTTGTTTAAGAAGAACACTTCAGAGGGAATGCTGAAGAGAGCAGTGCTTGCCACAGTATACACGTATATCCCCGTCGGAAAGAAAAGTGCAGAGGGAACGCCGAATAGAGCAGTGCTTGCTACAATATGCAACTATTTCACCTTCGGAACGAATACTGCAGAGGGAATGCTGGAGAGAGCAGTGCGTGCTATGCTATGCAGCTGTCTTCCCTTCAAATGGAACACTGCAGAGGGAATGCTGTATACAACAGCGGATGCTACAATATGTATCAGCGAATTGTTTTTTTTGCCTTGTGTAAAGGCTATAAAAATGAGATGTTGGGAGGAAATGCAATCATCCTCAGGCTGAGAGGGGGATGATAGGTGAGGCTAGCAGATGAAATCATTCTCCAGTTGGCGTGTGCAGCTGCAGTGCTATTACTAATTCCAAAGGGAACAAGCTAATCAAATCTTCTATGACGGTGGGATGATGAAGTATTAGGGGGTAGAGACGAGCCGAAGCAGGTCATTAAATAGATTACTGTAAATGGCCGCCTTTCAGTGGAAGTTACTGCAGCAAAAAAAAAATATTGACAGGACTAAACTTGCTGTTGGGATCAAATTGCGTGCAGGTGCAAGCCTTAAAATTAAAGTATGACATGTGCAGCCCCTGCCTGCCACTGTGAAGAAGGAAACCGCCATATTAGGCCCGTCTGACCACTGCGAATGTTCATTTGGACCAGGCCACCCACATCATTATTTTAGTGGAAAGCATCGTTCCAAGGTATTGTTAGCTTCACTTCCGGCAGGAAATGTTCGCTCCTCAAGGCGCTATTTGTGCTGTGTTCCCGGTATCTAATTTACAGATTTATCAAACGGTTATAAACTCACCTATTTGGTTTTAATTATAGATCAACATAAAAAGAAGGATCCATTTTTAAAGCTAAAGATTATTTTCATGTTTCGTATGCCACTGTATGAATTTAAATATTTATATTGTATATTTTTTCTATCTGCATATTTCTACTATTGCCAAAAGACCTATGTTGTTGATAGTTTGTTAACAGTTTTTCCATTCTCGTATACAGAACTAATGTATGTAAATTAGTTATGGGTAAAACGTGGAAGTCTGCCACTGTTTAAACCCTTCAGTGACTGCATACAACGTTCATAGACTCTTGTGTTTCATTCTGCACGCTCTTTGTTCCAGTTAATCACCCCGTTATAACACTCACATGCCAGTCCGGCATGACGCCTACGGCTAGTATGACCTCGTTTCCATTGGTTTTGACTACGTTTTAGTCTTCATAAACCTTTTGTACATTCTCTTTGGCACATATTCGATTACGGAGGCCACCATTACAGCCAACACTCACCAAAAGATCTACCCAGTTCTTCCTCACTTGAGAGGGTATTTACTAGGGTAGCTGATACTTTTGAGTGCTTTACATATGCTGTTCGGTCTCAGACATTTAGATAACTTTACTCATTTTAGCCATACGCAAAATCAAGACTCAAAAGTGTAAGCTTTGATAATAGCCCCTGCATTTTGTAAATAGTCCCCAGGGTTCCTCAAAGCATTGTGGGGCATAGTTATGCACTGCCATGTGGTAAAGTGCTAGGGCAGGAATGAGCTGTCGTCTACAGCACATGGCTCCTTCCTGTCCTTTACTCCTAGGCTGGCACCGTTTTGGCAATGTAGCACCAATGCAGGCACGTTTTCACCATGGTGCAAGGGTGCCTGTGTTTTATACAGGATTGTTTTTGTGCAGGAAGGGGTGCTTTACTCTGATAACTGTGTTCCACAACTGTACATTTTGGCCCTTATTTATGAAGGGCTTATGCCACTGTTGTGTCACTTTTTTGTGACACTGCCTCAGTGTAAACAATGCGCCTCACTGCACCCTATTTACATAGGAATGCATCTAGGCACCTGCGTCAGGTATAATGTATGCAGGATGGACATTTCCCCCCAAAAAAGGCTTGTAGAAGTGGTGCGGTGAAATCTATCAGATTTCATTGTGCCACTTCTACGACTTCACTGCATCAAATCCTTACGCCTGCTTGAAGTAGGTGTAAGGACTGATGCAGGGCCTTTCACATAGCACTTGCGCCAAGTGTAATGACACATTGCTGGAGTTGCGTCTGTTTTCCGACATACTCCAGCAATGCACCATTACTTCGCCAACAGATACATCAGGATTCGTGGTGTATCTGTTCAATCCTTGTGAGATGGAGTTTCGTAGTTTAAATACGGTATTTCCATGGCGTGTCACGGAGAACACAATGAAAAGTGTTGCATCTCTGCTTTCAACCAGCAATGCACAACTTTTCATAAATGAGGCCCATTGTATTTAACTTAAAAAATGTTCATGTTTTGTTAAAACAGGGTTGGGCCCTTCATTAAGAATTGACAGGAATTTTTGGTATCTTTCTGTCCTGTTTGCCCCAGGGCTGGATTCTTCTATCAGCTACGCTGATTCCAAGGAGCATAAATGCAACTTGCGCTAAGATATCATTGTTTCCTATTATATTTCTACTGTATCTTCCTTAACATTTTCCAAATACTTCTCCAATGTAATAGTAATGTATATATTCTTCCCTTACCATTGCCCTACACTTTGCTCTGTACATATAAAGGATCATTACAGGGTACCTTGCTTCCTCAATGTGCATTTCATTAGATACCCATGGGGATTTTTGGCACATGATTTTGCCTCTGGGCAATGTGTGTACTGTGCAATTAGTGTAGAAGACATGTATAGTCGTTTGCATGTTAAGTTAATTTTCCTGTTCGTTTTAGACATTTACCCCACCCACAGGGGCAGTAAAAGGATTGGTATACAGTGCTCCGGCAAGTATCCTTTCTTTCAGGCTATAGGACTTAAAATTCACCAAAATTCTTCTTCTTTTTTTACAAATATTTTTATTGAAAAGGTTTTTCCCCCTTTCCCCCCCCCCCCTCCCCCCCCTTGGTGACATGAGCAGGGCACATTAAGATACAAAATCATAGAACACAGGTTCCGACATACTTAATACAAGACAATAAGACTTAGGGATACATGCATATTCATAAATTCCGGTATTCAAAATACAAATTCTTCATATTTCGTCACTCAGTTCCTAACTTCCACTGAATGAGGGGGCCCCAAATTTGCATACCCAGTTTTTTACCCTTTTTCCCCTTCCTGGCATAGATAGCGGTTTCTAATTTTTGTGCTGATAATACTTTACCTAACCATTGATGGTAAGTAGGAGGATTTGGGTCGAGCCAAGCTGAGGCCACTTACAGTCTAAAAATCGCCATTGCTACAAACACGAAGTATTTACAGTTTGATTGCCCATTGGGGTTTACCCCCAATAGCATAACAGATGGGGTTAGCTCTATTGTTGTTGCTAAAGCATTCTGGAAAAAGTTTCCAATGTCCTGTTTCAACTTATCTAGGTGCGGACAGACCGAGAAGATATGTATCAAATTCGCCTCCATGCTGCCACACCTAAAACAGCTAATTCTAGATATACCCCCCCATTGAGCAATTTTCTTCGGCGTATAATATAAATGGTACAAAGTCTTATAGTGTTGGGCCTGAAGAGACGATGAACACAACATTTTACTTCCCATTTCTAGTGATTCAGTAAAGATATCCCTATCTATATCTAGATCTAGTGACCATTTACCTATCCATTTCTCCAGGTCATCTTTCTTTAATTTTGTCATCTCTAAATAAAATCTCTTTATAGTACAGTCAGAGCCATTTTCTATAAGATCCATCATTATATTTTTTCCAAAGCCCAATGATCCCTCTTTTTTATTCATTATACAACTTCGAATTTGTAGATATTTAAAGAAGTGTTTTGTGTTCAAAGTATACTTATTTTGCAGTTCAGTGAATTGCAAAATACCTTGGCCGCCCAACATATCTCCAATCTTGCCTATCCCCCGCCTCTCCCAATCTTGATATACAACTCCTGAGAAAACGATGCTGGGTAAGGAAGGGTTATTTTTGAATCTGGTGTATGCATTCTATTTCCCTATTCCAACCTTTTTGGAAAATCCTTTCCATATATTATAAGCAGCCATTACTGTCTTGAATCGTGTTCTTTTAAAATAGCTTTCCTCCGTAAATCTCAAAAATATATTTTCAGCATTTGTGCCCAAAACCAAACCGTAAATAGCGAGCGAGCCTATCTTGTCCCATCCATCCATCTCTGCCCCTCCAATCAAACCCACCATACCTTGCAGTGCTACAGCCCAATAGTATCATTTTAAATCCGGTAATGACCACCCCCCTCTCTCCCGTGGAAGTGACATATACCTCAATGCCCGACATGTCTTACCTTTAGCCCAAATAAAACGGTTAATCATCTGTTCACAAATTTTAAACCATTTGTTATCGACTAAGAGTGGTATTGCCCTGAAAAGATATAAAAATTTTGGCAAAATCAACATTTTAATAATATTAACTCGTCCTACTAACGACAGATGTAGGTTCTCGTATCGATCCAAGTCTTTCTTTGCTTTATCAACTACCGGAGCAATATTTTTTTCCACCAGGTTGTTTAAATCTGCTGAGATATTGATTCCTAAATACCTCCCTGCTTCTAGCAGCCTTTCTACCAGTGCGAGCAACAAAAGGGTCGCGATGGACTCGCTGTATGTCCTCCTCACGGGAGATTTGGTCAATGTCAGTGTTCTGCTCTGAAATGGGCTTAATTACAAAAGCTTTAATGTCGCCTCCTTCTAATCCTTCTGGAACATTTAGTATTCTAATGATATTACATCTCACGTTATTTTCAAGCTGCTCAATTTTATCTCTCAGTTCTTGCTCATTTTTCTGAAATTTAGTGATTCCCATCTGATTAACCACAACTTTTGCGGCAATCTGCCCATAGGCTTGCTCCATAGTTACGACCCTTTCCACTAGGCCGTTGATCTTCTCTTCCAACAACTCGCAATGATTTTGAATCTTTTTTTGATTCTCCTCAGAGGTAACAAACCGGTGTTTAATCTCAGCTAACATTGTTAGCATTAGTTTTCCAAAATCTTGTGGCTCCTCCTGTATAGACAATGACGCACCTACAGTGCTTTTATCGAGAAGGGCAGGAGGAGGGGGTAACATAGTAGTTTGCACTCCTTGAGGGCTTTGAGCAGCCGATGTACTTGGTACGACTATTTCTGAGTCAATAGTATCTTCCATACCAACCAATGGCTCAAAACAATTTTTAGTTGGTATTTGTGCTATAATATCATTGTGTGCTCCAGATTTTAAAGACAAACTCATTTCCCTACCAGCCAACTCCTGCAGTGAGGGAGTGACAGTCTCAGTACAACGTATCACTTGTGTCTCTGTGCTCTCTGAGCTCATTTGATTGTAGGAATGGGGTTGGAGATTACTGGGTGTTAGTTCTTGGGATAGTACTTTAAAGTATGAGCGTAGGGAGGGTGTAATTTTAACTTTTTTATTCTTCCCTTCCACTTTCTCCTCACCTAGCGCCTTTTCAGGAACTTTTTTGATGATGTTTTGTGCACAACCTGGAGTAATGTCCTACCCAGATTTGTTCTGAGCTGCTGTTACTGCTGTAGATGCGGGGAGACAGGGTATCTCCACTCTGGCAGTATCGTATAATGTGAGACATCTCGCATACTACACTTGATCGTCAATGGGAGCTAGGCAAATTTATCTCAGAATTTAGAGACCTAGATGCTACAGCAAAAATCAGAGTCCCCGCTTAACTAAGAGTTATGCTGAACAACAAAATGCATAATTTTCGAGACCCCAACAAAGTGAGAAGTTTCATAGATGAGATCAAAGCACAGCCACATTACTAAGAAAAGCAATATTAAAGCCCTACGGTAGTGAGAGCTCAAATAGAGGTGTAATATTATACCTCAAGAAGATAGGGAGGGTTCCCCAAGGAGGGAGGGGAGGATCACAGGCAAAAAATTAGAATGTGAGGAAAACATTAGAACTATAATCTCGACTATGGGTGGGGGAGCCTGTGGGGAACCCCCCCCCCAAAAAAATAAAAAGTCCTCAATTGTTATAGCCTTGTTTTTTTGCTATTTAAAGCTACTTGTAAAGTCATAGTTTCTTTTTTCTGTTTTTTCAACTTTAAGGAATGGCATCGCAAACAAGATTTAATTGCCTGAGGGTTATGACATGGAACGTCAATGGTTTGAGGGTCTTATCAAGAAGACAACATTTTTTAGAGTACCTTAAACTCTGTGACGCAGATATCATTTATATTCAAGAATCATATCTAACCAATGATGAATGGTCAAAAATAATAAAATATCAACCATGGGTGGATCACTGTATATGCACCTCACAAACGGTTACAATAAAAGGTGTGGCAATATTGATTAAAAAATTCCCCCACTGCATATTAGAGGAAACACAGGTTGACCCATCAGGTAGGCGGGTAATTGTATAGATAAATCTACGGGGCAGTCGGATAGTATTAGTGGGTTATTATGGTCCCAATTTAGACGACCCAGCTCCACTAAAAACACTATTTTTACACTTAATCGAATTTAATGTTCCCATCATCCTAGGGGGAGATTTCAATACACCCTTGAACCCAACACAAGATACTACATCTAAGAGGTTAACGGTGGTAGCCCCAAAAATGAGAGCAGTAGTAAAACAAATGATGATAGACCTAGGATTAGTAGACATCTGGACTATAAAAGGGGTTAAAACCGGACCCGATGCAGGAAGATACACTTTCCACAATAAAAAGCACGGTCACAGGTCAAGAATAGACTTTTTTTTAGTATCAGCTTCGATTAGCAATCAAATCAGTAATGTCTGTCACGTACCAGAACATCTCTATGATCAATCCGCGGTATCATTGCATTTAAAGATAAGAAGCAACACAGATGAGAGAAGATGGACACTAAACAAATCACTTTTACTGGACAGCTCAATAGTAGAAAAACTGAGGAAGTCTGTGAGCGAGTTCTTCTCATTTAATCTTAATTCAGCCCCCCTAGACAAAGTCTGGGACGCATTTAAAGCACATTTTAGAGGAAGCATGATAGGAATCAGCGCATTTTATAAGAAAAAGGAAAAGACAGACCTACGGGCATTAGAAGAAGCAATCAAACAGGCACAGGGAAACTTAGGCCAAGTTCAAAACATAAATAATGAATTGAGCTAACGAAGGCAAAAAATAATTTAGCTGATTATTTGGAGGTTAAAGTAAGAAAAAGATGGGAAGCGAGCAAATTTGCGAATCATGAGTATGGGGAAGGCTGCGGCAAAATGCTAGCATGAAAAATAAGGGCCGATCATGAATATAATTAAAGAAGTCAAATCTCAAGACACTGGATTGGGCGTTATAGGCGAACAAGGGATCAAGCAAGCATTTACTTCATTTTTTCAAGAGCTTTATACAGAAAATTTGACCCCGAGTGAGGAACAAATAGCTGTCTTTTTACAGGATATAGATCTCCCTTACCTTACTGAAGAGCTTATGGAGGACTTATCAGCTCCCTTCACAATAGAGGAGATCTATAAAGTCATTAAAAACTTAAAGAAAGGGAAAGCTGCAGGTCCTGATGCCCTCCCCAACGGAATCTATTCTATGTTAAAAGAAGAAGTAATTCCCATTATGTTAGACCTGTTCAACTCTATCTATATTGAGGGAAAAGATTTGCCTGGATCTTGGCAGGCGGCCACTATAATTGTTTTATTGAAACCTAATAAAGACCCGAGGCTCTGTGAGTCATGCAGACCGATCTCCCTCCTCAATTCAGATTACAAAATCTACACACAATTAATCACAAAGTGATTGGAGAGGGTAATCGGTCTTTTGATTCATGAGGATCAGAAAGGTTTAATTAAGGGAAGGCACTTGCACGACCTAACTCATGAATTAATAATTACAATCGATATGGCCACCATAAATGCTATACCACTAACAATAATGACATGTGACGCTGCCAAAGCATTTGATCGGGTTAATTGGGGTTTTCTCCAAGAAATAATTCACTATTTTAATTTAGGTAAACATTGTCTGCAAGCGATCAAATCACTTTACAAAAAAACAATGTAATGGATGGAAGAAGAAATTAAGTTTATACGCGGATGATTTAATGATCTTTACGGGTCATTTGCAAGACTCAATAAAAGCCATTTGGGACATCCTAGAAAACTTTGGGGAGATTTCAGGATATGCAGTAAATCAATCTAAGACAGAAGTGATGCAAAGGAATACACAATACACTTGCGACCAGATTCGGCAAAGTATTAGATAACTGGGGATAGAAGTACTGCAGAAGATAGAATTAATCGCAAAGGTACATTTGTAAAAAATAACATCTAAAGTCAAGACTCAACTACAAAAATGGGATTCACTGCCTTTGTCCTTCTTAGTTAAATCAAATCTGCTAAAAATGGCAATTCTTCCAAAGTATACTTTTTTATTTAATTCAATACCTTTGGAATTCAGGAAGGAATTGATAGCCAAGGTCCAAGGTCTCTTTTCAAGTATTATATGGGAAAAAAAAAACTCGGATAGCGTGGCGGAAGCTTAGGGCAAGAAAAGAGAATGGGGGGGTCGTAACACCAGATCTCCTGCAGTATCAAAGGGCATTTCATCTAAAAATATTCAGGCAATTACTAGGTGATTCCATCTCTTTTACACCTTTATTTCAAGCTTTGACTTCAGGTTTTCAGTCCCAAGCCCGTTTTTTTTTGTTCAAATTTGGGGATCCAAAGTACTTCAAGAAAGTGAAACAAAATTTTTTATTGGCAGCATGTAGAGGCTGATATTAAATAAGAGTATCACAGCGTATATGCTATTATAGTCCACTTGCCCCTATGTGGAGTTCACCAGGCACCCCAAGTTGTCTCCAAGACTCTCTAGCGGCCTCAATTCAAGCAAATGGGGTTGTAAGATGGGGTGAGCTGTTGGAGGGGACTGAAATAATTTATTGTCAAAAACTGCAGGACATCACAAGGGGGACTGTCTCCAAATTTAAATACTATCAATTAGCAAGTTGGGCTAAGACTCTCAAAAATCTTGGGAACGGCAACCAACTTTTGGAACAGAAGGCAGCCACTACTCCTACGGGACGTAAAGAAATAGCTGTATGGTACTGAATGCTAATTCAGTTTCTGGAAGACTCCCAGCAGTGTTCAGATTCGATCTGAAGGAGAGAGCTGCCGAGCTACGACCGAGATGCCATATGGCAAGTATCTCTAGCGGTCTTATGGCAAAATGTCAAAGTTGCCTCACTAAAAAAAACATGTATTTGCTCTCCATAAAGCGTATTGGACCCCAAGAAGATTATCAAAAGTTGGTTCCAAAAGTGCGAAATGCCAAAAATGTGGGGAAGCAGACGCGGACGACGTACATATGTTCTGGCGATGTCCGTCAATAGAAATATTTTGGAAAAATGTAGGTGTGACGATGTCCAGTATTATGGGGTTTGAAGTTAAGGCGAGTCTTTCACAAGTAATTTTTGGTGTGACCCCGGACGAGGAAGTTACGATCCAGATATCTAAAAATCAAAAAATATTAAATGTTTGTACTTTTTTTGTTGGCGCGCAGAGAATTATGTATAAAGTGGATCTTGCCTGTTTCCCCACTAGAGTGTGAATGGATCAAATCAATACATAGGTTCGCAAAACTAGATAGAGCTATACGTGCAACTAAGAAAACTACATTCTGGAAGATTTGGGATGAATGGTGTAAAAGTAGATAATTGTGAAAACTCCCAAAGATAATTCTATTAGAAAGTTGAATTCTCCAATTTTCCTTCTGTTTAGTGTCTCTTTTCTCTTTTTTTTTCTTTCTTTTCTTTTCTTTTTTTTAAGTCCTATGATTACGTTGGTAGCCGCACAGGCCAGGAAAAGTCCAAATGGTATGTACTGAAAATCCTGGGGCAGAGCTTTCTGCAGGTCCTGTAATAATGGAGAGTAAACGGGGGGAAGTATACAGGGAAGCAAGGTCCAAGGTTCAGGTGGGACGAGGACCCGATTTGTGAAGATAAATCACATGTCCTCTGTAAAAAGAGTGATCGGGTGTCTGTACTCTGGAGAACCATGGAGCATGTATCGAGATAGCTTGGGCTATTGCCGCTTTCTCGTTTCTTCCTCTCGTCAAAACTCTCAAATATAAAAGGGCTAGACACAAATGAGGAAAAAAAAAGAATTGGTATGCAGGAATTTGAATTAAATTGTTAATTTGGTATTTTACCTGTGATTGGTACAGTGTACCGTTGTGAACCTGCGTAGCTGATATAATGCTCACGCCCACTTGGATGCCATGTGAGTGTGTCTGAACCCTACACAACATAATATTTTGCCATTTCTGTGCAGCGTATCCATAGACTCTCTTTTGTATGATTTCGAGGATTTATTTTGCCTTGCTGCCTTTTGATTGTGTCAATTTTATTTAAAGCAGACTGTTCTTGCATGCCTCAAATGCAATAATTTGTTATGAGTATATATTTCTCTCATTATCTCCTTTTGCCAGGTTATCATTACCTGAATATGCTTTAATTGTTTGATACTTTGTCTTTATATGCCCTGCAAAGATTTGTGTTACAACTAATGAGGCATATTGGTCCCTACTTTTATGAATGGTATTTTATCATCAAAATGTCCGATTTTTTGTCGCATCTCCTGTGATTCAACTATCATTATGTCAGGCACCTTTGTCCTTTGTTTATATTCATGTCGTTTATATTGCCTACTCACTCATGACCAAGGCATTTGTAATGCAGAAACGCGTTGGGTGTTTTTTCTCATGACTGCACCAAATAAATTATGTTTTTTTAAGCTTTAAGAGCCATCTAAATCTTATGCAATGGAGTGTGTGTCTCTAAAATGATTTTAGCTTCAGAGCAGCGGGCAGGAAGGGTAGAGTTGCCAAACGGGTCATCAAAGATGAAATCACAGTTAGTACAGGACACAGGTTGATCCCCACATCCTGTCACCCCAGTCAGGCAGGAGCCTCAATAATTAGATTAGCTGAGGATCTGGATGGGGAGTGTTAGGGAAACTTGGACATGCTAGCGAATGGGATGGCTAAGCCAGATCGAAACCTTCAAGAGAGAGTTTCCTCTTTTGGATTTTGGAAAAATAGTGATTTCTGTCACACTTGTGAGGAAGTGGTCATACCTTAGGGTTGCACCCTGCACCACATTGGTCAGGGATGCCCCATGCTTGTCATCCAGGTACACTGGATAAAAATGGGAGAGATGCCCAACAACTCAGATCCCTGCTTGAAACTACAAGGAGAAGAAGGACTGCACTACGGGAACCATGGTCTGTACCCTAAAGTAGTGCCCTCTGAATGACTGCACCTGCTGCAAACAGTGAAACTACAGCCCTAAATATTTAGCCATACTACAAGAAGTAGAGAAGAAGTGGATTCCCTAAAAGCAACAGGTTAACAAACCTCTACCTGCATCATCTCCACCAAGAGGAACCCAGTTGGACAGCATCCAGGGGACTTTTAAGGATTTTGGCAAGATGCATTCTGGGAAATGTAAACATCCCAAGGATGATCTTAGAGCTTCTAGACCCTTTGGTTTGTGTTGTGGAGACTTAGAGACCTAAAGAGGACCTTCTGGAAGGAGATCCAGAAGTTTGGAGAAGACTTGAGACATTTTTGTTAAAAGATCTACAAGGTGACCAACCCATCGATGAGAATCAAGCTACTGATATCGAACCACGACCCCGCCTGAATTTCAGGTTCATCTCACTGAAAGCTCTGAAGCTCAAGACTTCCAGGATTTCACCAAGACCTCATGCTAGACTAAGAAAACCATTGTCAACTCAAAACCTGGCATGATGAGGAGTCTCGCTGACCCAGTCCTCCAGCTTTCTGAATCTTATCTGCACTCCATTGCGGTTGGCTTCAAACTTTGACTTTGTCCTGGCCAAGCATGACCAGATGTCCCAAAGTGGAGCTTTTGGCTTTTAGATACTAGAAAGTGTTTATTCTTTAAAATTTCATATCTCTGGTTCTCTAATTGAATTTTTGTTGTTTTGGCGTCATTCTAATCATAGACATATTTTCGATTTGTATGACTTAGTTTCAGATTTTTACTGTGTGTTTTGTCTTACTTATTTAAAGTATTGGTGCTTTTAAATGCTTTACACACCTCTCCTAAGTTAAACCTGCCTGCTGGTTGCCAACTTCCAAGGGTTGAGTAAGGTAATAATGTATTGGGACTTTACCTGGACCTCCTATTGTGATTATGGCCTTATTAGTGCCAAGTACCTACTTACAACTACTAATAAACCACCTCCCAAAAGATACACACTCACATTGAGGAAAATGAAATTTTGCCTGACCAAGACGTCCCCTACGTGTACCCTATGTTACATGTGTGTTACATATATGTGCATGTCACCCATGCATATTTCTTTCAGTGGCCTGAACAAAGAGGCCTCTGCAATCACGTCCTGCTTAGGATGCCAGAAATCGAGTCTCCCATGTAAGAAATATTAAGCTAACATGAAGGCCCATGTATTTACATTGTGCACTTTTAAATAAATCACGATGAAACCTTTTTTGTGGTTCAGCTGAGCCACTTTCTGAAATAAGGGTTTTTCATGACTCCTGACACACTGAAAGCTGCAATTACGTATCTCTGACCTCGCATGCTTCTAGCTCAGCCGAAAGAAATCCAGCAAGGGCTGCCAAGACAGTATATTTTGTTTAACAGTTATCTGCATGCCCGGTGAAAAAAGTAAACAGAACCCGTCTGTAAAGATAGGGCCTAGCTTTCCTGTCTCCGTTTAGATGAAATCACAGTGCTTGCATCCATAGAAAGCTCACAGCCCCAGGCAATGAACGAAGAAATATATGCTTTTTCTGATTCCTAGTGACGAGCAACCTTTACTTCAGATAATACATCCCCAATATCAAGATATCAGATAGTACAAGACGTGCTGGTCGCCCTGACACTGAAGGCTTCTCTACTAGACTTAAAGTCAGCTCTCCTCCCAGTTACACGTCAATTGCACGTCATGACAAGTTGCACACAAGTAGGGCAACGTTCCAGCTGGTCATGCAAACTCCTCCTCTGTGTACCACCCACCTATGACACCTACCTATCACCTGTCTATGACTCATAAAGTGTACACCCACATGTACGCCCACATGCTCTTATCTGTTTCTTTCTCTGCTCTGCGTTCCTTCCTACGCCCTATGTACAAGACAAAATGTATATATGTTGTTCATTTGTTATTAAATGTTATAAGACCCTTCCTGAACCTCAGTGGTGATGGAACAGATTCTCCCTTAACTCGAGTTATTGGAATAAAGCCCTTTTAACTTGGACACCACGGACTCTCTGCCTCTCATTTGATACATGCTAATTGTTAATGCCTAGAAATTATGCCAGGGTAATTATTTTATTTACCACATTAATTTGGTGCCCGAACAGGGACTATCCCTTTCCCCGCGCGCCGGCGACGTAGGTCCAGCTTTTGCCCCCTTCTACAGCCGTGACGGACTCCGAAGTGCACGCAGCGGGATTTCCTGCTTACTCCCTCAGGCCCACGGAGGAGACGGACTGCGACCAGGCGTCCACACGAGGCGGTGAGGATCGCGGATCATCCCAACCAGAGCCCAATCCGTGAGAGAGCAAGGTCCGAGGTTTCCAGAGGTCCACCTGTTCCAAGGCGCATGCGTAGAAGTAGACGTGGACGTAGATGCGTAGAAGTCCGAGGCCTTCAAGTTTCAAGTCCTGCTTCCCGGTGAGTACCACTATGGGGAATGCATAAAGTTTCAAGACGGGTTCATTTTATATGAAAACGGTCAAGACGGATCCACGTTATTCGTGGAAACGGTCAAGACGGGTTCACGTTATTCCTGAAAACGGTAAAGACGTGTCTCATTTTTGAGACCGGTATGGTTGTACTGTATTCCAGTGCATAAAGTTTTTCAAGTACATGTTTAGCTCTCTGTATCAGTTTAGGTTGTAACTGTTTTAGTGTTTAATATTTGTTTGTGTGTGAATGATTGTTGATTGTTTCAGTTTATTTTGTGAATATTGGTTTCAACATGCCACTGTTTTCAAAATTGCGTCAGATAGGGATCAGAAAAGGTATACAAGAAGAGTCAGTTAACATCCCGCCTAGAGACACACCTGGTCATTATATGTATAATAAGCATGGACTAGACGCCATTTTGTTTTTAGACTTATGGGTAGAGTACACCAAGGGTTTAGAGGAGAAGTATAGATGGCCTATCTCAGGAACATGGGATCCTGAATGCATTATGAGAGTAGAGGAATCGCTATGGAAAAAGAAATCAAGACCCTCTCAGAAAGATGCCATTGAATTGTGGCGCAAAGAGTCACACAGGAGAATAGAGCAAGAATTTAATAAGGTAGAGAGAACTAAACAAGCAGCGGAAAAAGCACAAGCTAGAGTGACCTCCTCAGAAACACCCAGTAGGTCGCGAACGCCACCACCTGTACCCTTTAGAGTATGTAGAAAGAAGCTGACAGCATCAGAGTTCCTTGTAAATAGCTCCTTGTAAATATGGTTTATGGAAAGCATGTCATTATTATAACTTGTTGAGTTTCTTGTGAATATGGCTTGTGAATAGCGCCATGTGGTTATGGTTTGTGCAGAGCTTGTTATCATTACGTTAGGCAGGAGAGAGCTGGATCTTTTTCAAGTGCTTGGAGAAAACGTTTTGAAGATGTGCGTACGTGTTATGTGATAACGTGGAGAGATGAGTTCATGACTTTCCCATGTACTGCAGTCATTGGGGAATGATTGTGCTTCAGCCTTCAGTGTCTACGTTCAGCTGCCAAAGAGTTGGTGTCTTGTATTGAGAGGGCAGTATTTGTTTTAACATGCTGTTTAACAAGGTGTTGAGGGATTTTGTCGTTTTTTTGGTGTTTTCGGGGGGCGTGTTTTTGAGCGGAAATTCGTACCTGTTCCAGTGGAGGGACTTGGTTGCTTTTTTGTGAGGATTTAGGGAATCGCTTGGACTACTGTGATGCCAAATTTGAAAAGGATCTGAGCTGTGGAAGTGGTGGAAAAAGCATGTTTTGTGCGGAGGTGCGATTTCCTATGTTATCCAATAGGCGTATTTCTGAAAATTGAGAAATTATTTTGGGGGTGTTCCAGGTGCGCTAGGGGCCCGGGGGTTGGATCAGCGGTAGAGGAGTTGGATGGCCAGATGTGCTGAATTTTGGGGATTTTTGGCTTGGGCGGAAGGGTGTGTTTGGCTAATGTGTATTTTTTGGAAAATTGAGCTGTTTTGATTTGTGCGTGCTTTCAGGCCGAGATTTCGTGGTGTGCTAAGTAGTTCTTAACTGAGTCTGCGGGATCGGCTGAAACTTGGGAGTGTCTAGTTTTGCGGCAAAGTAGTTTGAAGGAAATCGGTGGAGGGAAAGGTGTCTTTTTGGTGTAGTTTGGAAGTGCGTTTTGGCACGATTTCATGGCTGTGTAGCTCACATGCATGGTTATGTGAGCTGACACTAAATGTCAGTGAGTGTTTTAGATGAATGATGGTTTGATTTAATTTTTCAGTGGTTGCTGGGTCTGCCTATGTGCTTTGTCAGTTTGCTGACTGAATGGTAACATCTTGCATGGAAAGTAAACCAGTCGGATTGAGATAAGGGTTTGCACGGAGGGTGCTTTAATGTTTTCACGGTTGAGAAGGAAATATAAAACAGACCCATCTTAGAATGTGCTTTTAATTAGTGTAATGCAACCGTGTATGTTTTTTTTAAATTAAAATTTGTTCTACAAAATATACATTATTATTTTTTTCCAATGCAAGCTGCCCTTTAGTATAGCGTGTGACAGTTAATCCACTCAATTAGACAACATGTTTTTTTTTTAACCTCAATTAGAAAACATGGATCTTTGAAAAATAATGAATCTGGCCCTTTTAATAGGTAGAATAGAAGAGCTTGCACACTTAATTATGAAAATCTTGGTTCTGTAATGCAAAATTATGGAGTTTTCACATGTTATTTTCAAAAAGTAAAATGTGATGTGTTTCCATGTCATGTTCTGTTTCTTTTTTTCCTTTGCAGCTAGTAACAATATTTTATGATATAATTATTTTCGAATGCTAGCATGTGTCTAGGTTACAAAAATAAAATATGTCCTTATTAATTACTGATTTTAGGAGGCCTGGGTACAGATATGTTTTGAATTACAGAGAATGTGTTTTTCGACCTTGAAGTTGCCTGACTCGCAGGGAAAGATATTTTGTGAAGGGAGGGCTTTTCCCTCTTGGAGCACCGAGCAGTGCCTGTCTTGTTTTCATTGGCCATACTCCAATTCTTTTTCGCGGACACTTGGCAGCTGTTCTTAGCTCTCCGAGTTTTGAAAGGGTGGAGGGACCGCCCTGTGGGTGACATCACGATGAAGGGGAAGCCAGTGTAGAAAAAAAAACAATATAAAAAGATAAAACTTGATGAGCCGCAGAGAAAATGTTTATAAAAGGTGGGGGTCAAGTTGCTCTTCCTTACAACCAGCACTGAAAGCTTCATTGGCTTCAGATAAAGCATGCTTGCAATGAATAGTTTTTCCCTCGTAGTGTAAACAGAATAATTGGCAGGAGTTTTCGCTCTTGCAATGAGCCCTAGTATTTACAGTCAAGCATTAAAAAGACAGCCAGGGCCCTGCAGCCCAGTCTCACACACCCTTCAGCCCTGGAGCTCAGTCTCAGTTAGAGCCCTGTGTGAGGTGCATCAGTCTCGCCCCCCCGCTCTGCAGCTCACTCAGTTAGAGCCGTGCGTCCTGTAGTGCGGTCTCCCACACGCTCAGTCTCATTACACAGGCAGTATTTATATGCCTCCCAACACTGCCCTGCTACAGTACGTAGATGACATCCTAATTACAGCACTTTCAGAACCATAATGCGCAAATGCATCACTGACAGTTTTACATTTTCTGGCTGACAAGGGGCACAGGGTGTCCCCTTCAAAGTTGCAATTCTGTGAAAAGCAAGTGGTGTACCTTGGACACTTACTTTCTAAGGAGGGTATACAGCTAACACAAGCCTTTCATTCAGTTAATTTCTAGCCTTTCACAGCCCAAGACACAGAAAGAAGTACGGGCCTTCATTGGCCTCACTTCACACTATAGGCAATGGATTCCCCAGTATGCCTATCTAGCCAAACCACTCATACAATTGACAACACAGGACACAAGAACATACCTTGGCATTTGAGGAATTAATAAGAGCATTATGTCAAGCGCCAGTTTTAGCGACCACATGTTTTAGTGTACCACATGCAGTGGAAGTTCTCTTAAACAGGACACAGACACAACATTTGACTGTAGCGAGACTGACAAGATATGAACTGACATTATTTCAACCACACATAGAGATCAGACGTTGTAATATTCTGAATCCTGCAACACTTTTGCCCTCAAGTACAGTAAATGCACCACCACATGACTGTGTGGAAGTAATGAATATAGTGACAAAACCAAGACAAGACCTGACAGATATTGCACTTCCAGACCCAGACTTAACGCTCTATGTAGATGGATCATGCATGAGTACGAGTGCAGGAGAGTTAGTAGCAGCAGCTTATGCTGTGACCACTGCTACTAAAGTCATAGAGACACAGAAAATAGACACACTATCAGCACAAGCAGCAGAGCTCATCGCTCTGACACAAGCCTGCATAAGAGCTAAGCACTTGAAAGTAAACATTTATACTGACTCACAATATGCCTTTGGCATAGTTCATGATTTCGGGGTACTTTGGAGGGAAAGAGGTTTCTTGACCTCCCATGGGAACAAGATTCAGCACGGCCAGGTTATTCAAGCCTTGTTAGAAGCAATACATTTACCTACAGCCATTTCTATCCTGAAGTGCAAAGCTCACACCAAAGTTACAGACACCATTTCCCAGGGTAATGACCTGGCAGACCGAACAGCTAAACTTACAGCCCAGACAGCCCAGACACCAACAGACACGACAAGGACAGAGGTACCATTACTGACAACATGTATGACAGTCAGGGATCCCACTCAAGATGTACTCGACATACAGACACATGCCACTGCAGATGAGATAAAGAAATGGACTGAACAAGGAGGGGTCCAGACTGAACAAGGTTGGATGACTAAGGGAAAAGGTACATGGTTTCTTCCAGATTCTATGGTACAAGTAATCATAAACACAGCACATAGTCCAGCACACTTGGGAGAGAAGGCAATGATAGACAGCTTGCAGAATATCTGTACGAACATGTATGATCTGTTGCCAGTTCAATCCAGGTAAAGACATTCCGGTGGAACAAGGCGGATTTCATCCTCCTGACCACCCTTTTTGAGGTCCTCCAGATGGATTATATCCAAATGAACAGATGTAGAGGTTACAAGTATGTATTGGTAGTTGTGTGTGCACTATCTAGATGGACAGAAGCATATCCAGTTCCAGATTATACTGCTGTGACAACAGCCAGGCAATTAGTGCGCGAGTACTTCCCCAGGTATGGATTGCCTCGGGTCGTCTATTCTGATAACGGTCAGCCATTCTCCTCTGAATTAATGAAACAAGTGTCTCTTCTGTTAGGATATACTTGGAAATTCCATTGTGTAAGACACCCAGAAGCAGCAGGCCTTGTAGAAAGACATAATCAGACAATTAAGACAAAGCTTGCAAAGATATGTGCAGATAAAGGCGTGGATTGGATGGTGGCCATGCCGGTTGCCCTCTTTTACATGCGAATGGTAGCTCATTCCAGAACAGGCCTATCTCCGTATGAAGTAGTCTTCGGTAGACCGCCAAATATGTGGGGTACGCCTATGCCAAAAAAAAAAAAATAATAACTGATGTTGACAGTAACATGCTGACAGATTACCTGGCTTCCTTGATGTCTGCACTACTCTCTTGTCATTCACAGGTTGCTGCCGCCTTCCCTGACAACACCCAGGTCAAGGAACACGCCATAGTCCCTGGGGATTACATTTGTGTCCGGAACTTTGATCGATCAAGCCCCCTTGAGCCACGTTGGAAGACGCCGAAGTTGGTGCTACTGACCACGAGGACCGCAATAAAAGTCGAAGGACGCAAGGGAAACTTCACGCTCAACACTATAAAAGACACTTTGGACAATCTGATACAGATACTAAAAACATTACAAACAATACAGACTTTGCGCCGCTTGCGCCGCCTTTACTAAAAAAGACTCCACAGCAGGAGTATAAATCTAAGTTAAGATCTAGTAAGTCAGACGTAGTTTAATTGTCTAAGTCCACTCGGTGGTGAATCGGTTAGACTAAGATTTCTGACATGTATAAGATCACATACGAGAATAGTAAGAAAAGAAACATGAGAGAAAAGTACTGCAAGCTATTACGCAGTAGATGTATAGTTACTTTGATCATTCTTTTTATTCTGTGCATTGTTATAATCTGTGTCAGTTTATTACTACATGTTTTCTTTCCTATTTCTTCACATATACACTCTTCCAGTAACAGCACCATAGAGCATACATTTAGTGAACTGCCACCTCATGAATTGTCATATCGACTTGCATTGCGTAACAATACTTTTATTCAACTGTTAGACCATTCTCATCAGACCAGCAATGCGACTAATTGCTGGGTATGTGGCCAACTGCCACCTTATCAAAAGGCGAAGGGAGTTCTGCCCTTCTATCCTCTGCCGTTCTCACACAATGGTTCATGTGGAGCATGGTTTGCCTTAATGACCTCAATAGATAGAAAGTACATAGCTTATCCAGGTGGCTGGATATATGGAAACCTGAATAAAGTAATGAATGAAGCATGTTTTCCAGACAAAGACGGATTCCCTCAAAGGAAGGGAACCGATCTAGAGAATGAAGAGTACGAGCAGGGAAATGCATCCGTTAATTTTATAATGTTAAATATTCAGCCCAAGCAAAATACAGGTCCACCGTTTATTTCAGTTCTACCAGCAAAAGGTGATTTATGTGTTAATAAGAAAGGCTCAGTACATATGGGACACAGCGAGTGTAAAGTTGTAGTGGAGTTTAATGATGAAGGACTTTCTTCTTTCAAAACATCACGCCATACCTATTTCATTTGCGGTCAGACAGCCTATGTACATCTGCCCTTAGACTGGGGTGGGACTTGTTATATAGCATTCTTATTGCCACCTGTATTCTTGGCCCCATCCCATTATCATAGAGATTCACGACTAGAGCATGTTAGACAAAGGAGAGAGACTGACTCCTCAGAGGTCGATCAGACTGAAACAGCTTGAGAGCAATATACAGATTTCAACAAAGGATTCTTCTTTTTCATAGGTCCCGTCCAAAACTGTAAACTGATACGCAAATTAACAAGAACTCTTGAAGCAGTAGTGAATGTGACTGCATCTGCCCTGGCGAACTTGACCCAGGAGCAGTCTGCCATTAGACTTGTCGTTCTTCAAAATCGCCTCGTTCTAGACGTCATCTTGGCGGATAGGGGCGGAGCTTGTAGCGTGATCCGATCTAGTTGTTGCGTTTTCATCCCAAATAACGCGCCATCTGTGTATGCAGCGATAACAAGGCTCCACAAGATTGCTCATGGCATACATCAAGACCCAGGCACATGGACTTGGTCCAGTTGGCTCTGGGGTGTGATATCTGCTTGGGGATGGAAAGTGTTGTCCTTCCTAGGAATGATCCTACTCCTGATATTTGGTTGCTGTCTCTGTCTGCAGTGTGGCCCGGCCATTTGCGGCCTGTGTGCAACTGCATGTGTTCCACATCCAAGTATACAAAGGGTTAAGGACGAACAAATGATGCTGTATGATCAACTATACGGTCTCATGAATATAGATGTATCCTGAAGGGTTACGTAGGGGACAAGGAGGGAATGAGGAAAATGAAATTTTGCCTGACCAAGATGTCCCCTACGTGTACCCTATGTTACATGTGTGTTACATATATGTGCATGTCACCCATGCATATTTCTTTCAGTGGCCTGAACAAAGAGGCCTCTGCAATCACGTCCTGCTTAGGATGCCAGAAATCGAGTCTCCCATGTAAGAAATATTAAGCTAACATGAAGGCCCATGTATTTACATTGTGCACTTTTAAATAAATCACGATGAAACCTTTTTTGTGGTTCAGCTGAGCCACTTTCTGAAATAAGGGTTTTTCATGACTCCTGACACACTGAAAGCTGCAATTACGTATCTCTGACCTCGCATGCTTCTAGCTCAGCCAAAAGAAATCCAGCAAGGGCTGCCAAGACAGTATATTTTGTTTAACAGTTATCTGCATGCCCGGTGAAAAAAGTAAACAGAACCCGTCTGTAAAGATAGGGCCTAGCTTTCCTGTCTCCATTTAGATGAAATCACAGTGCTTGCATCCATAGAAAGCTCACAGCCCCAGGCAATGAACAAAGAAATATATGCTTTTTCTGATTCCTAGTGACCAGCAACCTTTACTTCAGATAATACATCCCCAATATCAAGATATCAGATAGTACAAGACGTGCTGGTCGCCCTGACACTGAAGGCTTCTCTACTAGACTTAAAGTCAGCTCTCCTCCCAGTTACACGTCAATTGCACGTCATGACAAGTTGCACACAAGTAGGGCAAAGTTCCAGCTGGTCATGCAAACTCCTCCTCTGTGTACCACCCACCTATGACACCTACCTATCACCTACCTATGACTCATAAAGTGTACACCCACATGTACGCCCACATGCTCTTATCTGTTTCTTTCTCTGCTCTGCGTTCCTTCCTACGCCCTATGTACAAGACAAAATGTATATATGTTGTTCATTTGTTATTAAATGTTAGAAGACCCTTCCTGAACCTCAGTGGTGATGGAACAGATTCTCCCTTAACTCGAGTTATTGGAATAAAGCCCTTTTAACTTGGACACCACGGACTCTCTGCCTCTCATTTGATACATGCTAATTGTTAATGCCTAGAAATTATGCCAGGGTAATTATTTTATATACCACAACACGCCAAAACAACACACAACACCCATTCACACATCCATACAAGTGCTCACATGTCCACTCAGTCACCCAGAAAGACACTCACACAGACACTGACTCTCAAATACAGGCACTCATACACTGATTCCATCGACCAAACAACCACTCACTCACCCATATAGACACTTACACACCCAGGGCTTGAGTTACACTATTTTGACGAACAGCAGCACAACAAAACTTCCTGCTGCACTTCCATGTGTCAAAAGAAAAGGGCACAATGCACCATATCTACATAGTATGGTGCATTCCTGTCCTGTTCCCCCATGCTGGCACGCAATGGGATGCCAGAATGCCCACCACATAGAAAAAGGAAAAACAAGGAGGAATATATGTTTTCTCCCCTTTGGAATCTGACACAATCCCAGGTTTATAAAACCTTGTAAATCTAGGAATGGGTCAGGTTTCATGAACTTTGAGAGGGAACACCCATGGAATGCTCCATTCATGCAGAGTAAAGAATGAAAGGGGGCCATATTTACAAGGTCATAAAAAAGTAATGCAGATTTGCTTTCCATGGCCTTATCAAAATGGGCAGGCGCACTGCACCACCGGTGCATCAAACAAAGTGACTCACCAATGGTGCAGTGGGCTTGTAAATACACCCCCAGTCACTCACCGATACAGCCACTCACACAACCACTCACTCAACCATGCAACCACTAATGCATCTACTAACTCACCACTACAGGCATTCACACAGCGAATTACTAACTCTTACAGCTATTCACCCATCCACCTATTAACACAGACAGCTATTCACACACCTACTTCTTCGCCCATACAGCCACTCACACACTAACTCCCACACCCACACAGACACTCAGAAGATCATGCATAAATACACACAGTCACGTAGCTACTCAAATAATGTATGTTAGAAATGTTATCACTCATTAGTACTACACAAAGTATACTAATTTAACTTTGTAGTACCTTAGTACATATGGTCAACGCACATAAAACTTTAGAAATTAATACATCAGTGATTAATACAAATGGTCATGCAAAATAACTTGGTAGTGATACACACAATACCAAGTTATATTACATGACAATTTGTATGATTAGTGTGATTGGCGTCTTATTGATTGCATTAATACATTGATGTATTTATTTCTCGATCCAAACATGATTTTTTTAATCTTCGTATTTATAAATTGCATAACTATCTTTCAGTCTACTTTCTATGTTTATTTTGAAAATTAATGTATGGCTGTTGGACTTGGCCCATTTTTCCCCCAAAGTTTTCGCCTTTCAACCCCCTATTTTGGGATGTCTCCCCCATAGTAAAGAAAGTTGTATAGGCCATGTGTGGTATGAGATGCCCTGGTTAATGTTAAATGTGATGCAATGGTGTGTGCACTTATTTTCCCCCATTGTAGAAATGCTCCCTGGTGAAATGCTGCATTTAAAATGGATGCCATGGCTATATGTTGTGCCACCTGGCTGCAGTAGGTTAGCGGTCTAGTTGTTTGGTATCCAGCCATCCCAGCATTTGGAGAGAAAGTTGGCACCCAGGGTGCTCTACTTCTCCCCCTGAGCCAGTTTGAACTAGTTCCCCAGAGGATTCCAGAAGCTTCTGGCACTGTCTGGTAGGAGGGGATGAGGGGCATATAAATACGGGGGTGTGCCACCATGTGCTGAGACAGAGCAGGAACTGGAACGTGAGGGGACCTGCTGCCAGGGGATACCGCCAAGTGGAAGCACCACTGCAGGAGTTCAGGCTGCTGGATTGCTACAGTGCACGATGGCGAAAGCCTACCGCCCTGTTTTGATGAGTTCGCACTAACTGCTGACCTGGCCCAGTAGTGCCTGCTGCTCTGGCCCCTGGCCCCTGAAGAAGAAAGGAGCGCCAGCCTAGGTCTCTGCGGCTACTGGGACCTTGCGCCATGCAAACGCTGTGCCTAAAAGCCCTTGAAGCAGAGGAGAGCGCTATATTGTGGACTGGACCCCCCAGGAGGCAAGGATCTTTGCCCTGGGGCCCCTGGGGCTTGCTGCTGGGACTGTCTGCCCACCTAAGTGCCACAATCCTAAAGCGCTGTGCCGTGAAGACGCTGTTGCCCTGTGAAGCGCTGCACTGCTGGAAGCGCTACTGCCTGAACTGCTGTTTCAAAAGCGCTATACTAAGAACACTGTTGCCTCCCAAGGTGCTGGACTGCTAAGAGCGCTGTGTAGCTTCTAAGCGCTTTGCATGCCCCAGGCTAATCTGTGTGGCTGTGATGCCAGGAGAACTGTCCTACTGAAGAGCGCCGTGGGAGCCTCCCCCGCGTGTTTGAACCTTATGGCAACTTAAAAAAAAGCGGGTGCCTACCCCGCGTGTGGCGCGATTAATTGACCCAGCGGGTGCCCACCCCGCACAATTGCCGCTGTGACTGACCGCCGCAGCCAGGGAGCAAAAAGGGGAGGTGCCGCCATCTGAAGCCCAGCGGGCGTGCTGTATAGAGGAGCGTCTTCACCCCAGCGGGAGCCTACCCTGCGTTATCACCGCCACCACACGTGGGGCGTGCGTTATTCTTCACCTCAGCGGGAGCCAACCTACGGGCGAGTGCTGCCGGAGAGTGCTGAGGGCTGTCGCGCTGCCTGCGGCGACCCGGAAGCCCTGCCTGAGAGTGGGCGGGGCTTGGGTGACATCAGAGCCTCGCGGGCTCCATGACAAAGACCCGGGTCCCAAGAGGGGGCCTGGGTAAAGCCGGAGGAAGTGCCAGACGGGGCTCTCGTGTGCTGCTGAGAGCCCGCGAGTTAAGCGCTGTGCTGAAGGTGCCTGAGTGAAGACTTGCGGGCTTCGTGTGGCCCGCATAGATCCAAGGAGCTGCCAAGGGGCTCTCATGCTCTGAGGAGAGCCCTGTGATCCCTGCAAGGACATCAGAAGCCACGTGAGGCAAGGAGGGCTCCGCAGAACCAGCGGCTGACTGGAGAACACGGAGGGGGGCCTCGAGGTACAGGGTCGGTGCCTGCCCCCCCTATCACAAAGGAGACCCAAGAGGAGCTGGAGCCCCCCCGCAGGAATCCTGGGGTTGCTGTTGCCAGGCATGATGTACTTTCACGCCTAATGTCTTATTTCATGCTGACATGCCCAAAGGCTGATGCCTATTTTTTCTTCCCCTCACAGTTATATTGCTGATGTTCAATGCCATTTCTCTTTTTTTTATGTGCACTGTGGTTCCTGCCCAGGATTTAGGTATAGGCCTGATGTTAATGTTGGACGTCCTGCTATGAGGTTTTATGGCAGATGTCTGTGCCTGATGTTCCATGTCAATTGATAATGCTTTGTTTTTATGTCAGCCCCGGAACTAATGGACTTACCTTTTTCTTCTTTTTCCCTTTTCCCTGTAAATAATCCCCGTGTATATATTTCCCTGGTGCCAGCTGGCGCAGTATAGTGATTACTGGGTTAGCTTTTGCATATCGGAGATAATACAAGAGTTATTCTTTTTCAACCAAAACTGGTGTTGTGTCTCTTTTTGTGGTGTGCCTGGTGTGTCGTCTGTGCGTACTGCGTGGATGCTTCACACATGTCCTCAGGAGTTTGGCCTGTCCGCTGTTCACCATGCTACCCCACGTAGAATTGGCTTCCCCATTTCTAAAATTGTTGGCGAGCGGTGGGATAGGACTCATGTTTGCGCCGTACCACAGCGGCCACGGGTAACACTGCAAATAGAGCTTTGAAAAGTAATCACAGTTTTTCTTGAGGATTATTGTGTTTTTTCTGACTATTGTGTTTTCTTTATTATTGCTTCCTCCTAAATGTGATGTTTTGAATTGTGTTCCCCTGTTGCATTGTGGGTGGTGTGTCCCGGGTGTACCTTGCCAGGATGGCGTTGGTCTATGATGAGGATTACCACATGGAGTACACCGAGCAGGAAGTGTTGTATTTCTGCCGAGAAAGAGGGATACCCCTAGTAGGCGACACTCACAGTAAGTTATTTCTCTATGAGGCCCTCAAGAGGGGGGAACCCTTAGAGCCCTGTGGGGACCTGTCCGATTACCCCTCCGTGTATTTAAAGGGTGGATTTGGTAGAGACCAGAGGGAGGGCTCCCAGTCCATAACCCTGGAGGGTGGTGATAGTGAGGAGGAGGAAGAAATTGATAGGGCGGAGACGCCAGTAGCTAAGGAGGACACCATAGATTGGGAGTCCCGCACTGGGTCCTGTCCCGGGGCACTGCCCCATCCCTTTCCCCGTCCCCAGAAGAGTGGGTAGATAGGAGGGAAGAAAGGGAACATCAGCTGGCACTGGAGAAGCTCAGGTTGGAGCATGCCAAGGAATTAGCGCAGCTGAGGGTGGAGGAAAGGAGGCTAGAGACAGAGAAGTTGCTAGCACAGGAGAGGATGGCGGAGGCAGAGATGGCATTTGCTAGGGAGAGACTAGCTCAGGTGTGTAGGTTGTCCCCTGAGAGTGGTTTTTGTGGTCTGGATTCACCAGTGAGGGTGGGATCCAGTGGTGGCAGCAAGAGTGGTTCCAGTGCAGGGAGTCCCACTCCCAGAGCCCAGGAGACGGTGCCTGATTCCCAGGAAGAGGGGGACGGGTTGGTGTTCAGGGGCAGGGGAAAACTGTCCCACCAGTCCTGGGTGGAGTTTGCGGAGGAGTGTTGGACTGCGTTGGAGGATTGGGTGGTGAGTAGCGCAGTGGAGGATTGGGAAAGGCTGTGCCATGTTGTTATCATGGAGCACATGCTAAGGAATTGTTTCCCAAGGCTGCGTCACCACCTGTTGCAGTGTGGGTTCTCAGACCCCAGGGAACTTGCACGGGAGGCAGACCTTTGGGTAAGTGCCAAAGAGTCTGAGAGGGCATTGGGGAGTGACCCTGAAGGGAGTGGTGCAGGGATCTTCCGACCCAGCGTAGCGGGAGAGGTGAGGAATAGCCCAGCTAGGTCCCCGGGAAGTGAGAGGGTTGTAGGGCCTCACATCCTATCTACAGGAAGGAGTGAGATGGGAGGTGTCCCAAGGTGCACCAACCACAGTCACAGGGCCTGGAGAGTTTCAGAAGGGAACCCCAGGTTGGGTACCTAGGCTGTCCTGATGTGCTATCCAGTGAAAGGGATCCCCTCATGTCAGGAGAAACAGGAGCATCTGTAATCGGAGCTCCAGTGGTTTGGGGGTCTGCTAAGTCACAGGGTTTAGACCCTGGGCTGGGGTGCCAGGTTCACGGGTTGCCGACCTGGAGGGTGGGGCACTTGTAATCAAGGTCCCTACCGGTTTGACTTCCAGGGGTACTACTCCAGGTAGAAGGGTGCGGAACTCTGGGAGGGCGTGCAGAGGGAGGAAGGTCTCTCTTTTGTCACCGGGGCAGCTTAAGGGTTTAGATCCTGGGATGGGATGCCAGGTTCAGGCGTTGCCTATCCTGGCGGGTGGGACTTCTGTAATCAGTGTCCCCCTGGAATTGACTTCCAGGGGTAATACTCCAGTTAGGAGGGTGCAGAACTCTGGGAAGGGGTGCAGGGGGAGGGAGGACTCACCCCTGTCACCAGTTCAACCTGAGGGTTTCGACTCTAGGTTGGGGAGAGAGTGGTGTTCTGAGGGTGTACTGCATAGGAGGAGAGGGTAGAACCCCAGAAAGAGAGGTGGGGGGAGGAGAGCCTTGCCCCTGGTGACTGGTCAGCCTGAGGGTTCCGACCCCAGGTGGGAGGACCGGTTGTCTGACATAATATCGACAGACAGAATATCGACATACAAAAATATCGACACAAAAATATCGAAATCAAAAATATCGGAGTCATATCTTCATAAAGGTAAGTACAAAAATATCGAAAAATTAATATCGTAGTACAAAAATATCGAAATTAAAAATATCGTTTTTTTAAATGTATAAATAATAATGTAAAATAATTTTAAAATACATATAATTTTACAAATATTAAATAAAAACATTAAAACATAATTAAAAAATTAAAACTAATACATATACATTTAAAATAAATTAAAAACTTAATAATTTAATGTAATTTTTTTTTTTTTCAATTTCATTTAATTGATTTCATTTAAATATAAATTTATTTTATTTTTACCCTGTACGCCTGTACCCCAAAAACCCAAAACTGACCCTGAACCCTAAAAATACCCCTTTACCCAAAAACCCAAAACTGACCCTGAACCCTAAAAATACCCTTTTTACCCAAAAAACCAAAACTGACCCTGAACCCTAAAAATACCCCTTTACCCAAAAACCCAAAAACTGACCCTGAACCCTAAAAATACCCCTTTACCCAAAAACTGAAAACTGACCCTGAACCCAAAAAATACCCCTTTACCCAAGAACTAAAAACTGACCCTGAACCCAAAAAATACCCCTTTACCCAAAAACTGAAAACTGACCCTGAACCCTAAAAATACCCCTTTACCCAAAAACTGAAAACTGACCCTGAACCCTAAAAATACCCCTTTACCCAAAAACTGAAAACTGACCCTGAACCCACAAAATACCCCTTTACCCAAAAACTGAAAAATGACCCTGAACCGTAAAAATACCCCTTTACCCAAAAACTGAAAACTGACCCTGAACCCAAAAAATACCCCTTTACCCAAGAACTGAAAACTGACCCTGAACCCTAAAAATACTCCTTTACCCAAAAACTGAAAACTGACCCTGAACCCTAAAAATACCCCTTTACTCAAAAACTGAAAACTGACCCTGAACACTAAAAATACCCTTTTACCCAAGAACTGAAAACTGACCCTGAACCCTAAAAATACTCCTTTACCCAAAAACTGAAAACTGACCCTGAACCCTAAAAATACCCCTTTACCCAAAAACTGAAAACTGACCCTGAACACTAAAAATACCCTTTTACCCAAAACCTGAAAACTGACCCTGAACCCTAAAAATACCCCTTAAAAAAACTAAAACATATAAAATTTAAAATATTATTATATACTTACCTATACTTACATTGTAATGGTATGCGTTGTAAAGGAACCTGCGTTGTAAAAACATGCGTTGTAAACACATGCGTTGTAATGGTTTTTGCATTGTAAAAATTTAATTGTAATGGTAGTGCGTTGTAAAAGTTGCGTTGTAAAGGTTGTTTCCCCGGTGGATAGCGTAGGGGTAAAAATTACTATTCACACGCCAGAGGGTGCATCAGTAGGGAAAGCGTTGGATAGCATGGGGGTAAAAATTAATTCCCACACTACTCCCACTTTAACACACAACACACTACACATATAAAAAAGACAATTAATATAAATTTCAATTAATCAATTAATAACAATTAATATTACTAAATTGATGTAATTATAAATGAACTAAATAACACATATTAATTACTAATTATTTAAAAATAAATACCAAAGAAAATTACAATCTCTTTAATTAATTACATTTAATTATATCACACCCTATCCCCCTATAAACACACAACCCACTACACAGAAATAAATCATATCATTTATTCACTTAATAATTCTTAATTACCAATTAATTATTATTTAACAATAACAAAAAATTAAATATATTAGCACATTAACTCTAAATAATTTAATTACATAATTAATATTATTTAATTACCAATTAATTATTAATTAACAATAACAACACATTAAATATATTAGCACATTAACTCTAAATAATTTAATTACATAATTAATATTATTTAATTATCAATTAATTATTAATTAACAATAACAATAAAGTAAATATATTAGCACATTAGCTGTAAATAATTTAATTTACTAATTAATATTATTGTTTCCCAATTAATTAATTAACAATAACAAAAAATTATATATATAAAAAAATTACTCTAATTAATGTAATTAACTAATTAATATTAATTAATTACCAATTAATTATTATTTAAAAATATGTACAAAATTATATTAATTAATTAACTAATTAATATGAATTAATTACCAATTAAGTATTAATTAAAAATATTTACAAACATATATTAATTAATTAATTATTATTAAATTACTTCCCACCCTATTCCCCTATAAACCCACAACCCGCTCTGATACTAAAACGCAAAATGTATACAAATTTACAAATTTTCAAACATACATTACAAAACATGTTTAACAAACATATAAACAACACATTAAAATACATAACACTAAACAAAATTTCGATATTAGTAAAATTCGATATTAGTAACATACATACCTTAAAAAAACGATATTCTGTCTGTCGATATTTTGGACATCGATATTCTATACTATCGAAATTAAAACATCGATATTATTGTATATCGATATTTTAATTTCGATATTTTGTCTCACTACCGGGAGGACCAGTGGCAGTTTGGTAGGAGGAGAGTGGTAAAAGGGTACTATGGGCCTGGGGTTAAAGCCTCCCACTCTGTGACAGAGCAAGGGCCAGAGACATCTGGATGGCCTACTGGCCGGTCATGGCCACATCCCACTAGAGAGCTTCAGTGGGGTGGTGTGGTTGGTGAAGGGAGGGTTGAGAGAGGGAACCATTGGGTTTCAGAGTGGAGAAGAAACTGCAGGTGCTCCTGTAGTTGCGGACCTGCGTCCACCTTTTTCCACCTTAAGCAGGTAAGCCCATCAAAGCAATGATTGGTCTACCCTGGCTTTTGGCCGGGGGGGGAGTTGTGTTGTACTTGGCTCATTTTCTCCCAACATTTTTTGCCTTTCACCCCCCTATTTTGGGATGTCTCCCCCATGGTGAATAAAGTTGTAAGGCCATGTGTGGATGGGATGCCCTGGTTAATGTTAAATGTGACACAATGGTGTGTGCACTTATTTTCCCCCCATTGTAGAAATGCGCCCTGGTGAAATGCTGAATTTAAAATGGATGCCATGGCTATGTGTGGTGCCACCTGACTGCAGTAGATTAGCGGTCTAGTTGTTTGGTACCCAGCCATCCCAGCATTTGGAGGGAAACCTGGCACCCAGGGTGCTCGACTCCTCCCCCTGAGTCAGTTTGAACCAGTTCCCCAGAGGATTCCAGAAGCTTCTGGCACTGTCTGGTGGGAGGGGGTGGGGGGCATATAAACACGGGGGCTGTGCCACCATGTGCTGAGAGAGCAGGGACAGGAATCTGAGGGGATCTGCTGTGAGGGGATACTGCCACTTGGGACTGTGTGCTGGACCCTGCACCCAACTACAACCCCTCTGCTGTCCCCCGGACTAGTGGAAGCCCCACTGCAGGAGTTCAGGCTGCTGGAAAGGAGGAGGGCCACGCTACAGTGGAGAATGGCGAAAGCCTACCGCCCTGTTTTGATGAGTTCCCACTAACTGCTGACCTGGCCCAGTAGTCCCTGCTGCTCTGTCCCCTGGCCCCTGAAGAAGAAAGGAGCGCCAGCCTAGGTCCCTGAGGCATCTGGGACCTTGCGCCACGCAAGCGCTGCCCCTATAAGCCCCTGAAGCAGAGGAGAGCGCTGTATTGAGGACTGGACCCCTCAGGAGGTGAGGAGCGTTACCCTGGGGCCCCCGGGGCTTGCTGCTGGGACTGTCTGCCCCCCTAAGCGCCACAATCCTAAAGTGTTTCTTCCCCTCACGGTTATATTGCTGATGTTCAATGCCATTTCTCTTTTTTTTATGTACACTGTGGTTTCTGCCTAAGGATTTAGGTCTATGCCTGATGTTAATGTTGGACGTCCTGCTAAGAGGTTTTATGGCAGATGTCTGTTCCTGATGTTCCATGTCAATTGATAACGCTTTGTTTTTATTTCAGCCCCGGAACTAATGGACTTAACTTTTTCTTCTTTTTCCATTTTCCCTGTAAATAATCCCCGTGTATATATTGCCCTGGCGCCAGCTGACGTAGTATAGTGATTACTGTGTTAGCTTTTGCATATTGGAGATAATACAAGAGTTATTCTTTTTCAACCAAAACTGGTGTTGTGTCTCTTTTTGTGGTGTGCCTGGTGTGTCGTCTGTGCGTACTGCGTGGATGCTTCACACATGTCCTTAGGAGTTTGGCCTACCCGCTCTGCATCATGCTACCCCCGTAGAATTGGCTACCCCATTTCTAACAATGGCACTGTGATTGGTTTCTCAGCTACATGTGATGTAAGCCTACAATGACTGAAAAGCATCTTATTTTTAAGTAAAACCAGCTACATGCTAACAAATGACAGCACTGATGAAATCACACACAGAACCCTTCACACCCACTCAGACCCCTTTACAACCTCTCATACACCCACTCAAACACCCACACAACCACTCAGATACCTATTCACAGACCCATATAAGTACTCACACAACTGCTCACTCCTTCAAGTATTTTGTAAACATTTTTGGGACTTTAAGACAGTTACTAAGCTACTGCATAAGTTAAATTACTATTCTTTCTGCACCATTAAGAGTGATACTATTTCTAACATATGTGACCTGAGAGTTTATGTAATTTTCTGTATTCATGTGTGAGAGGGTATGTGAGTGGTTTTATGGGTATGTGCGTGGCTGTAAGGGTGTATAAGTGGGTGTGTGAGTAGCTGTGTGGGTAAGTGAACATCTGTGTGAGTGGCTGTATGGGTAGGTGATTGGCTGTGTGAGTGACTGTATGGGTCAGTGAGTGGGTGTCTGGTAGACTCTATGAGTGAGTGACTGGGTGTGTAAGTAGCTGTTTGGGTGAATAAATAGTGTTATAGTGGGTGTCTGGTTTAATGAGTTAGTGTGTGAGTGGCTTTGTTAAAGAGTGTTTATCTTAATAATAGGCTGTCTGGGTCAGTGAGCAGATATGGGATTGTTTGTATGAATGTGTGAATGGGTATGTAAGTGTTTTTTTGTGGGTGTTTGAGTGCTTTTATGGGTGGGTGAGTGAGTGACTATGTTGAGAGGCTGTATCGGTGAGTGAGTGTGTGCATGTAAGTAGCAGTATATGTGAATAAATCGGTATTTGAGTAGTTCCATGTGTGAGTGTGTAGTGTGTGAGTGGCTGCATAGGTGAGTAATTGGTTGTATGAGTAGCTGTATGGGTGAGTGAATGGCTGTGTCAGTGGGTATTTGAGTGGTTTTGTGAGTATGTCAGTAGATGCATAGGAGGTTATATAGGTATGTGAGTGGGTGTGTGAGCAGTTCTGTGGATGAAATAATCAGTCATGTTATCAGTGAAGTCATTTGAAATGTTATTAGAATGACATTAGTGATGTCACTAACCATATCATCAGTGATGTAATATCTGAGGTCATAAGCACTACATTGCAGGGGCGAACATTATAGTTAGCTCATGTAACTTTAACTGCTGAATTTCAATGCTTTTGTATGTGAAACATCTGAGCCAAACTATAATGTCCATATAAGCTTTGAATGTTTAGTGAATTTCTTTAAAAAAAATTAATTCTATATCCTAACAATAATTTCCCAATAACCTTTGGTTGTTTTTGGTGATTTTCTAAGGTGTTTTTTAAATTCTATTTCCAAACTATAATGTTCCTGTAACCTTTGGTCTTTTTAGTACATTTCTATGGTTTTGAATGTAATTTCCTAACTATAATGTCCCTGTAACATTTGGTTTTTTAAGTGATTTTTTAAGTTTGTTAAACATTGTATTTCCTAACTATTACCTGGAACCACTGAGAGTGATTGTGTGAGACAGTGCACGAGTGTCAAAGTAAATCAGTGAGTGGGTGTGAGAGTGTCTCAGTGGGTCTGTCAGTGCGTGTGTGAGTGGGTCTGGGAATGGCTGCATACGTACCCCAATGGAGTATTATGGGGTAATTGAGCATCTGAGTGGGTCCGTGAGTGTCTGAGTGTGTCTGAGTGGCCTTCTGAGTGCCTCAATGAGAGTGTGAGTCAGTCTATGAGTGAGAGCATGAGTTTCTGAGTGGATCTATGAGTGAGTGTGTCAATATCTCAGTGGGTTTATCAGTGGGTATGAGACTATCTGAGTACATCAGTAAGTAGGTGCAAAAGGGTCTTGTAGGAAACCGCCTCTCTGTACAGTGTACTAAAATGAAGTATACAATGTAGTGAGTGTGAGGAATTCCCAAAAGGCAGGGAGAGGTAAAAGTAGATAATACTAACTCTATTTTTGTGGTAGTGTGGGCAAGCAGTTAGGCTCATCAGAGGGTAGTGTTAGGCATTTGTTGTACTTACAAAGGCAGTAAATGAGACACACACTCAAGAATGAATCTGAGATCAATTTAAAAAAAAATGTAGATTTTTATATACTTTTTAAGATCATAACCATAGTTCTAAGGTAATTACTTTCAGAGATAAGATTATGCAAAGTTTGATAAATGTATCACTTTTATGTGCAATTACGCACCATAGGAAACAATCGGGAAAAAGCAGAAAAATGCATAGAAATGTAAGTAATGATTTCACAATATTCATCTTTATGTTAATGTTGGGACCAGGTTCAAAGTTCCAACAGGAGAAGTTCAGGTGCTTCCTGGATTGGCCAGGAGTAGAGTGCAGAGGGTCATGGAAGTTGATGCGCAAAGACAAAGAGGGACACTTGAAAACACACTGCACAGGAGGACTTACAGCTAAGTCCGATGGGTCTCCTTGGAGAGAGAAGTTTGCAAGGACCTGAGGACCATGGGAGCATGGCTGGTAAGGTTACTGGGTCCAGTTGGGCCAGGTGCAGAGTAGATAGGTCAGCCAGGCATTGTGTGACTTGAGGTCCTCATGGTCAGGAGCAGGCAACTTGGAGAGGCAATCTAGGTCCAGCTGGGCCACTCAGAAAGAATGGTTTCATGGGTCTTAATGTTCCTCTACAGGGGCTTACATATGGAGTCATTGGAGTCCGGAGAGGACTCTTCTTCTTGGTGATTACTGCTGGTGGTCATGAGCACGGGTATTGGTACAATGCTGCTCCAGTTGGTTCTGGTGTCTCCACCCTTGCTGAAGAGACAGAGCTGACAATCTGGAGCTGTTGTACCTTTTCTTGTTTTGGGGCTGTGTCGAGGTTGTCAGGGAGTACCAGGTCAACTAACTGAAATTCACAGTATTGGTGCCTTCTGTGTGCAGGGGACTGATACCTTCACTCCAAGGGAGCTACTTGATGATTTCATGAAGGCTGGAGAGTTCACAGTATAAGACAGCACATCACAATGGTTGAGTTTTCCATGCAGCAGGCATCAGTCTTCAGGCAGCATCTCTGATTTGACATTTTTCTTCTTTTGGATGTCAAATCTGTTGTTCAGGTATTGTGTTGGCACCCATATACTAAAATTAAGGGTCATTACAAAGGTAAACATGTAGTAGCTAGTGGGCTACATACCTTCAGGGTATCTATACCCTCTAGTGGCTACTTCCTGTGAGAAGGGGTACCCTAGCCCTGATAGGCGTGTTCACCTTGCCTGCCTCACTCTACAGGTATAGGCAAAGGTGGCACCCTCTTCCTAATCTAACTAAGTTTCCTGCCTTTCCCATCACCAAAAGTGAGGCAGGAAATGGGGCTTGGCCTCCCCCACTAACTGGAGCTTCCTGAGTTGAATTTCAAAAGTGGTATCACCTTTTAAGCTTCAACCCAAGAAGGCCATCCTCTCCTGAAGGAGGTGTAAAGCAATGACAATATGTTATGTTATGAAGATTTATACAGCGCACAGCTACTCACAAGAGTGTCCTGACACTAAAGGCAAGACTGCACCTACTTATGACACCCTTGGATGGCGGCACGGCACGGCGACCCGACGACATCAGAGTCGTTCTATCCCTAGACAAAGATACTCTGACACGGCCCGTAATTGGACCCTGGCATCCACTCGTCCATTGGGTCAGAAAAATGATGGGATCGCTAGCTTAATATACAGGATGCTCCTCCGGTTCCCCGACTGGGTCGATGACGCGTGGTAGTCGCCACTAAGGACTGCTTCAAACTCATTATTTTCACAGTTCAAGGTCCCCCATGGGAGAGGATCTTTTGAGAGAACACCATTTGAACATTAAAAGGAATACCTAGTTACCTACCCCCTGCACCACAAGGGATTTATCAAGACGAGTCCTTTCCTTTCGCTTCCTTGAAGATATGTCAATCACTCGAAGCATCTAGGCGATCCGTTCGTCTTTGAGAAGAAAATCCATTATAAATTCCACGCCTATTAGAAGACCCCCCTGAGACCGTAGTATGGCCTAATGTCTTACAGTGGTGTCCCCCACCCCATGGTATTCTCTTGCCCTGACGAAGGTGAGGCTTGACCAGGCCTCTTCACCGAAACGCGCGTAGGCGTTTTTTTGCGTTGAAGACATTGATCCATTCTTATCCATCGGGATCAGCCTTTTGTCTATCAGACCAACCCCTCCCCCCTGCTGTGGAAGACAAATTCCATCTTTACTTCTACTCAGGCTTTTATGCTTCCTGATTTTGGTTTTTAATAAAGTGTTATGAAGTATGAGTGATAATTTATGAGTGTTAGTGACTGAGAGTTGATTAGGAATACATGGTGGTGTTGTGGGATCACACTGTGAATCTTGACTCTATTTTATGGATTGCAACTCTATATGACAATATTGCTGTATATGTTTATGAAAGACTGAATATTTGTACAATAACTAAAGAAAAGAAAAAAATTATAAAATATATAAATAAAAGAAACTAGAATCTATATCCTTGTTGTCATTGTGTAACAAGGCACTGCATTTTGGTCCTTATAGGTGTATAGTTTTCGGGGATCCTAACTTAGGACCGCTAAATAGTTCAAGTTCAAGTTCAAGTTCAGATATTTATATAGCGCACTACTCACCCAGAGGGTCTCAAGGCGCTGCGGGGGGGGGGTGCTATTATTTATCGAATATCCAAGTTTTTAGTTGTTTTCTGAAGGAGAGGTGGTTCTGATTAAGGCGGAGGTTGGAGGGGAGAGAGTTCCAGGTCTTGGCCGCTAGGTAGGAGAAAGATCTGCCCCCCATGGTGGATCTATGGATGCGCGGAATTGCTGCGAGGGCTTGATTGGATTATCGTAGTTGGCGGGTGGGGGTGTAGAAGGACAGTCGAGTGTTGAGGCATTCGGGTCCTAGGTCGTATAGGGCTTTGTGTGCGTGGGTGAGAAGACGAAACGTTATTCTTTTGTTGACGGGGAGCCAGTGAAGGTCTTTCAGGTGAGTGGAAATGTGAGCTTGACGAGGGATGTCCAGTATTAGTCTGGCTGAGGCGTTTTGGATGCGTTGGAGTTTTTTCTGTAGTTTGACTGTGGTTCCGGCATAGAGTGTGTTACCGTAGTCCAGTCGGCTTGTAACCAGTGTGTGGGTGACCGTTTTTCTTGTTTCGGTAGGGATCCAACGGAAGACTTTTTTGAGCATGCGTAGGATGTTGAAGCATGATGATGAGACGGCGTTGGCTTGTCTGGTCATCGAGAGGGAGGAGTCCAGGATGAAGCCCAGGTTACGCGCATGATCCGTAGGAATGGGTGCGGTTCCCAGGGCCGGTGGCCACCAAGAGTCGTCCCAGGCGGAGGGGGATGAACCTAAGATGAGGACTTCCGTTTTGTCCGAGTTCAGTTTTAAGCGGCTGTTCTTCATCCATTTGGCTACTTCTTTCATTCCTTCGTGTAAGTTGGTTTTGACGGTGTTTGGGTCTTTGGTGAGGGAGAGGATCAGCTGGGTGTCGTCTGCGTAGGAAATGATGTTGAGGTTGTGTTGTCGCGCGATGGATGCGAGGGGGCTCATGTATACGTTGAAGAGGGTGGGACTGAGTGAGGATCCTTGCGGTACGCCGCATATGACTTTGGTGGCCTCTGATCTGAAAGGGGGGAGGCGGACTCTCTGGGTCTTCCAGCTAGGAACGAGATGATCCAGTCCAATGCTTTTCCTTGAATTCCGATGTTGCTGAGGCGTTGAATGAGGGTGCTATGACAGACTGTGTCGAAGGCTGCAGAGAGGTCAAGTAGGATGAGGGCAGCTGTTTCTCCGTTGTCCAGTAGGGTTCGAATGCCGTCGGTTGCTGCGATTAGGGCTGTTTCGGTGCTGTGTTTGGCTCGGAAGCCGCATTGTGAGGGGTCGAGGGATTTGTTGGATTCAAGGAAGGCGGCGAGCTGACTGTTGACGGCTTTCTCAATGACTTTGGCAGGGAATGGGAGGAGCGAGAAGGGGCAGTAGTTCTTAAGTTCAGTGGGGTCTGCTGTGTTTTTTTTTAGAAGGGCGCTGAGTTCGGCATGTTTCCAGCTTTCCGGGAAGGTAGCGGAGTTGAAGGAGCAGTTGATGACGTCACAGAGATGGGGTGCGATGATCGAGTCTGCTTTGTTGAAAATATGGTGGGGGCATGGGTCGGTTGGCAATCCTGCGTGGATGGAGTTCATCAGGCGGATGGTGTCTTCGGTGGTGATTGCGTTCCAGGCGTAAAGGTTGTTGGAGTGCTGTTTTAGTTCGGGGGTGGGTGAAGAGGGCAGGTCTTTGGACTGGTTTTTGAAGCTGTTATGTATGTCGCCGATTTTGTTGTGGAAGAATGAGGATAGAGAGTCGCAGAGGTCTTGGGAGGGAGTGATGTCGTTGCTGCCGGCGGTGGGGTTGGTGAATTCTTTGACGATGTTGAATAGTTCCTTGCTGTTTTGGGCGTTGTTGTCAAGTCGATCCTTGAATGCTGATTTCTTGGTGGATCTGATAAGTTGGTGGTGTTTGCGGGTGGCGTTCTTGAAGGAGGCCATGTTGTCAGTGGTTGGGTGTTTTCTCCAGGCTTTCTCGAGGGTACGACAGAGCTTCTTGGATTACTTAAGGTCATCATTGAACCAGGGGGCTTTTTTGCTACCTTGCTTGATATGGTGGTTTTTCAAGGGGGCTAGTTCATCGGCGCAGTGGGAGATCCATTGTGCGATGTTGGTGGCTGCTTGGTTTGGGTCCGAGGATTTGGAAGGAGTGTTTTGGTGAAGCGATGTGAAGAGTTGCTTGGTGGTAATTTTGTTCCAGTTTCTTCGAAGAATAGGTTGTGGGGCGTTGTGGGTCGTGGTCTTATTGTAGTTGAAGTGAACGCAGCTGTGGTCCGTCCAATGGAGAGCTGTGGTGTGATCCAAGGAGATGTGTTTGCTGGAAGTGAATATGGGGTCGAGCGTGTGTCCGGCAAGGTGGGTGGGGGTGTCAACAAGTTGTTTGAGTCCGAGATTGGCCATGTTGTCCAGGAGGTTGGTGGTATTGCTGTTGTTTTTCTTTTCCAGGTGAAAGTTGAGGTCTCCCAGTAAGATGTAGTTCTCGGAGGGGAGGGCATGTGGGCTGATGAAGTCAGTGATTTCTTCGCTGAATTGTGTACGGGGTCCTGGAGGTCTGTAGATGAGGGTGCCTCTGAGTGTGGTCTTGGGGTCGGTGTGGATCTGGAAGTGAAGGTGTTCGCGGTAGCGAGGATGTCGTCGGAATTGGTCGTGATGCGGATGTGGTTTTTATGGACGATGGCGATGCCTCCTCCTGTCTGGTTGATGCGGTCCTTTCAGATGATCTTGTAGCCGTCCGGAATGGCTATGGCGATGTCGGGCGCTGATGAGGCGTTCATCCAAGTTTCTGTGAGAAAGGCGACGTCCGGTGATGTGGTGTCGAGTAGGTTCCAGAGTTCAATGGCATGTTTGTGGACCGAGCGGGTGTTAAGCAGGATGCACTTCAGGTGGTTAGTGTTGGAATTCAGTGTGGAGTCTGTGGGTTTGGTGTGGATCCTGGTGCAGTCGAATTGGCAGGAGAGGCAGGTGAAGGGTCCATGTGTTTGACCCGGGGCGGCTTGGTTGCAATTTGGGAGTCGGCCGGGATTAAGTGCTGAGAGGATTGCGGCGTCGTACGTTATGCGGGTGGATTTGTTTTTGCGGGGGACAGGGGGTCTGGCGCTGGGCGCGGTCCAGGCGCGTACGGGCGTAGACGGGCTTACCTTTGGCACACCTTCGGCACGCATTGGGCGCGATCGCTGCGCGTAAAAGCATCTGTCATAAGTGGATAGTGGAGGGGGGTGGGGCGAGGGAGGAGCAGCTGGGAGGTGGGAGCGGGGGGAGATCCGGGCTGGGAGGCATACAAACAAACAACAAGATGGCTGCAAGCCACAAGTGAAAACAGGACGAGATTGGGGCACGACCTTCCTTAATCAACATCAACTGGGCAGCACAATCAGGCAACTATATGCAAAGCGAGTGGCACAGCAATTGATAATGGCACAGTTACAGATAAATCACGGTCAGCTCAAAAAGCGCTACGAGGATTCTAATCACGGGCTGCTCATAAAGCGCTACGGTGATTCTATATTTAGCAGTGCGCTCGAGTCTGGCTATAAGCGCTACTATGACAGTGCAAAATAATAACAGTGCGAGGCAATTACAGCGTTACGATACCACGTGGGTGAGCAGGGAGCAGCGAGGGGAGCGACCGCTTCTGTGAGGCTCAGGACGGTCAAATCAGTGGCAAGGGTTCTTCTTCTTTTTGATATTGCACCTACTTATGAGACTGATACAGATTGTGTGAAAAGCCAAGTTGTCCTGGGTCCTGTGTTGTATGCAGTTCCCTAGGGAGCATGTTCCAGTTAAGCAGTCGTAGATACGAGAAAGATCTGCTCCCTGTTTTGAGCCAGCAAATACGCTGGACTTTAGCCAGATGTTCAGAAGAGAACTCTGGGAGGCCAAGATAAAGGGCATTACCATAGTCCAGTCTCGAGGTTAATAACGCTCGGATAACCATTTTCGGTGCAGATTCTGACAAAAGGGGCAGAACATTTTTCAGCATCTGAAGCTTTCCAAAGCAATGTCAGAGCATACATCTGTGGTTGAAAGTAGAGGGTATTATCAAATGTAATTCTTAGGTTCCTTACAGAACTCCTTAGGGGGCCCAGGAGAAGGGTCTCCTTTGGTCAAAAAATCTCCAAAGCTTAGGGGAAGATACAATGAAGATCATGATCTTGGTCTTGTCTGGGTTGCATTTTAATTGATTTCAAGAGGCAGTGTGTGACAGACTGCCCATCTAGCTCCTTTCCTTTTCCACAGAAGAAGAGAAGCTTCGTATCATCTACATAAGATGTTACTTTCACACCTAGCGCCTCAGCCAGTACCTCCAGTGATGTGAGATAGACATTAAACAGGGTAGGGCTCAATGCTGAGCCCTGAGGAATGCTTGCCATCAGTGTGAGGGCTTTGGAAGAGAAAGGAGGCAGCCAGACGTCTTGGCTTCTGCTGTCCAAAAAAGGAGGAAAGCCACTCCAGTGCAGTGTTTCTAATCCCTCTTGCCTGAAGACGTTCGAGCAGCCTTAGATGAGGAACAGTATCAAAGGACGCAGATAAATCCAGCATAATCAGTATGGTCTTGCCATCCATGTCCAGGGTGCGTCTAACATATTCAGCTACTTCCAAGAGTGCTGTTTCTGTACTGAAGTGTGACATAAAGCCTGATTGACTAGAGTGTAAAAGATTGTTCTCCTCAAGGAGTTGCAACAGTTGTCCATTAGCCAATGTGTCCAATATTTTTAAAAAAGCAGAAAGGAGGGAAATAGGTCTGTAGCTTGCCGGCTTTTTCGGATCAGCTGTGGAGGTGGCACTTTTTTTCCCAGTGTGCTGGAGCCTCGCGCAATGATAGAGGGAGGTTTAGTATTCTGTTAATAGTAGGATTGATGACCTGAGCTTCCTTAGTCAGAGTATCTGTGGAGCATGGGTCAGAAGGAGAACCCAATTTCAGTCTCTTAATAGCTGACAAGGACACCACCAGGGATATAGAGCAGAAACTGAACAGCTTCAGTTAGCTCAGGCAAGTTAGAGTCAGGTTGCATGTTTTTAAGAAGATCTGCCTGAATGGTAGCAACCTTGTCATGAAAGAATAGTTCCAACTCCTCACACCATTCTGGTGGCCATCTCTAGAAATTACATCCGGTCTGCGATAAAATATCACAATTTTAAAGATCGCCTTAGATTTATTACAAGCTCAATTAATCTTCCTTCCTTCCCTGGTATGGCACAATACATGCTGCAGCCCCAGTGGACCCTTTTCAGTACTCATGTCCTAGCTACCGGGAGTACCATTTACTAGGAACTTACAGGGGCAGCTGAAGTTGTTCCAATCACACTACACTATTTTGGGAAAGAGATCTGGCACTGGGAACCCCTGTTTAGCAGGGACACGGTGTACTTACACTTTAAAATCACATCAGGCAAATATTGGGGGCTAGCCTTGCCAAAAGAGGCACTTTCCGGCATTAAGGGTGAATTATATTTACTAGAAGAGTGCTTTTTAGACTTGAAAACATGTTGTAAATGTCGAGTCAGCCTAGCGGTAACAATGCACACACAGGCTATCCATCAGCATGCCTGACAGATATTGAAAAAGGAAGGGGTCTGCATAGCTGACTTCTAAGTGTTAGTTCCTCAGTACATAGCTGAATGAAAGTGTCAGTCCCTATTTCTGTATCTCTTTGCATAATGAAGGAAGTATGTTAGTATATGACTGCCTTGCTACTGAGTCTATAGGTTTCTAAATGTGTATGGAGGGAGCAGCATAGATTGGTTATTTGCTGTCACATAGATTGGGGTATGTATCTTTGTGCAACTGCCTTCATTTGGCCTACTTACATAAGAGCTGAGTTTTTCTGGGACTGAATGTTAAAGTGCCTCTGTGAATGTGTGTCTGTGAGTGCCTGTATCCTTTTCCAGATAGGTATATGAGTTAAAGTACAGCTGTCAAAGTGGATATATACCCAGACATATAGGTCTGCAAGTGCGGATGTGAGTCTCTGAAACTTGAACGTCTACATTTTATGGACATACCTCACTGCCAATGTCCTACCTACAGCCTAAAGTGGAGAAGTGTGGCTCACTGGTTAGAAGCGGCAGACCCTGAAGCAGAGGTCGGCCCGGGACCAGGGTTCAATTCCAGACGCGGCAGGGTCTTGGGTCAATGTCCGCGGACTCGATAATTGTCGCTTAGGTGCCTACGCTAACCATGGGTCCCACTCTGCAACTCTGGGCAATAGCTTGCTTAATCTCCACAACGGCCCCAGCAACGCCGGGGATGCCTGGCTTCACCTTGGGGTTCCCTCTCACAGGGAAAGCCAGGACGGGTTCCCCAGCGGTATACAGCGCCAGGACGCCACGTAACGAGGTAACAGTGCGCTTTACAAGTATACATACATTACATTACATTACCTTAGCCGTGAGATATATGTAGCAGAAGAGTGCTTTATAGACTTAAAAACATATTGTAAATGTCAAGTCTGCCTAGTAGTAACACTGCACACACAGTCCAGTAGCAGGCGAGAGACATATTGAAAGGGGATGTGGTCTGCATGGCTAACACCTACGTGTCAACTCCTCAGTGCATGTTTAAATGAAGGTGTCAGTCCCTATTTTGGTATCTCTTTGCATATTTTAGGAAGTATGTTGGTATATGACTGCCCCTCTTACTGAGTATATAGATCTCTAAATCTGTATGCAGGGAGCAGCATAGATTGGCTACTGGGTGTGTAACAGAGAATTGAGGTATAGACTTTCTGCAACTCCCTCCCTTAGGCCTACTTACACAAAAGGAGTGTGTATCTCGGAGTGAATGATAAAGTGCCTCTGTAAATGTGTGACTGGATATGTGAATGCCTGTATTCTTTTCCAGATATATGTGTTATGTTTTAAGGACATACCTCAGTGTTTATGACCTACTTACAGCCTACCTTATGTATCAGTTGTATGTAGTAGAAACTGGATTGTTATATTTTGGGCCATATTTTAAATGTCCAGTCTGCCTAGCAGCAAAACTGCATACACAGACTGTCCAGCAGCAGCCCAAGACATGGTGAAAGGGCAAGTGTTTACACACATGTCTCCTAGTTTAAGCCTGCTTGCTCGTAGCCAGCTACCAAGGTGTGAGCAAGGATTCATTTATTGAGAGCTTGACTAGACCTTATTGGTGATTATGGTATTATTACTAGCTATAGGTACCTATCTGCCCCTTCCAACAGTGACATTAAATCCATGCACTGCACTTTGCTATAAGACACAATAACCCACTAAACTGGTTGACTATATAGAGAGATAACTAATGAGTTTTACATGATATTTCATTTAGCTGTGTTACACGATACATTCCTTCAGTATTACCTAAACCTTCCATTGTTGCTTTGATGATGTTATTCATTGGTAAATGTGTTTCGAATGAGGAAGCAGCTGAAATTAAGTCTTGCAAAATGATTAATTCAACTAAGCTGATCAAAGCGGATTTCTTGCATAATTCCAGAAGCACGGGATGTTTGATTATAAAGGCTCTACACGATGCTTGAACAAAATCAGTTTAGAGAAAATCATGGCTCTGCTTGTAAAATTCATTCAAGACAAGGGTGGTTTTCATGTTACTCCCTGCTAAGAAACAATCACACTTTCAGTGAAACTGATGATAGTGGTGGTGTTTGTTTAGATGTTCTTCTTGTTGAAGGGTTTTAAACAACAAAACTCATTGTAGGGTGGTTTTAACAAACCTAGGGTTGTGCCAAATACTTTGTGTATGTATTGCTAGTAATTCCTTTGTTGCTTTAGCATTTAATATCCTAAAGAAACAAGAGATGAGGGGCATTTTTCAAAAAAGGAGCAGTTTGTTAAATTTAAACATTGTGGCTGGCAGATCATCCCCTTTTGTACCGCTTTGGCCCCCATAAGTGTGGCAGGGTATGCTCAGACGTGTGTCCCTTGCTCACTTTGCCACTTTTCCACTGGATTCAAGCAAGCCGGGCTGAAGTCGGCTGTAATGCCAGAAACCGGTCCTCGGAAGCTTGTTTCCGGTCCAGGGAAGGCATGGCTTGGCAGTTCGGGCTGGACTGTTTCCATGAGGCACAGGGTCAGACTGATTTGCATATAGCCATGTCTGAACTGGGGTGGCAGAGTGGGCTAAAGAACGGTGATGGATCAAACCCAGATCTTTTGACTGGGTGTGAGTGTTTGATTGGTTCAGATGCTCTGTCCATCACCACCCCCTTTTGTACCGCTTTGGCCGCGATAAGTGTGCAGGGTTTGCTCAGACGTGAGTCCCTTGCTCACTTTGCCACTGGATTCAAGCAAGCCGGGCTGAAGACGGCTGTAATGCCAGAAACCAGTCATCGGAAGCTTGTTTCCGGTCCAGAGAAGGCATGGCTTGGCAGTTCGGGCTGGACTGTTCCCATGAGGCACAGGGTAAGACTGATTTGCATATAGCCATGTCTGAACTGGGGTGGCAGAGTGGGCTAAAGAACGGTGATGGATCAAACCCAGATCTTTTGATTGGGTGTGAGTGTTTGATTGGTTCAGATGCTTCATCCATCACCACCCCCTTTTGTACCGCTTTGGCCGCCATAAGTGTAGCAGGGTATTCTCAGCTGTGAGTCCCTTGCTCACTTTGCCACTGGATTCAAGCAAGCCGGGCTGAAGACGGCTGTAAAGCCAGAAACCGGTCCTCGGAAGCTTGTTTCCGGTCTTGGAAAGGCATGGCTTGGCAGTTCTGGCTGGACTGTTCCCATGAGGCACAGGGTCAGACTGATTTGCATATAGCCATGTCTGAACTGGGGTGGCAGAGTGGGCTAAAGAACGGTGTTGGATCAAACCCAGATCTTTTGACTGGGTGTGAGTGTTTGATTGGTTCAGATGCTCCGTCCATCACCACCCCCTTTTGTACCGCTTTGGCCGCCATAAGTGTGCAGGGTTTGCTCAGACGTGAGTCCCTTGCTCACTTTGCCACTGGATTCAAGCAAGCCGGGCTGAAGACGGCTGTAATGCCAGAAACCGGTCATCAGAAGCTTGTTTCCGGTCCAGGGAAGGCATGGCTTGGCAGTTCGGGCTGGACTGTTCCCATGAGGCACAGGGTCAGACTGTTTTGCATATAGCCATGTCTGAACTGGGGTGGCAGAGTGGGCTAAAGAACGGTGATGGATCAAAACCAGATCTTTTGACTGGGTGTGAGTGTTTGATTGGTTCGGATGCTCCGTCCATCACTACCCCCTTTTGTACCGCTTTGGCCGCCATAAGTGTGGCAGGGTATGCTCAGACGAGAGTCCCTTGCTCAATTTGCCACTGGATTCAAGCAAGCCGGGCTGAAGACGGCTGTAATGCCAGAAACCGGTCATCGGAAGCTTGTTTCCGGTCCAGGGAAGGCATGGCTTGGCAGTTCGGGCTGGACTGTTCCCATGAGGCACAGGGTCAGACTGTTTTGCATATAGCCATGTCTGAACTGGGGTGGCAGAGTGGGCTAAAGAACGGTGATGGATCAAACCCAGATCTTTTGATTGGGTGTGAGTGTTTGATTGGTTCAGATGCTTCGTCCATCACCACCCCCTTTTGTACCGCTTTGGCCGCCATAAGTGTGGCAGGGTATGCTCAGCCGTGAGTCCCTTGCTCACTTTGCCACTGGATTCAAGCAAGCCGGGCTGCAGACGGCTGTAAAGCCAGAAACAGGTCCTCAGAAGCTTGTTTCCGGTCCAGGGAAGGCATGGCTTGGCAGTTCGGGCTGGACTGTTCCCATGAGGCACAGGGTCAGACTGATTTGCATATAGCCATGTCTGAACTGGGGTGGCAGAGTGGGCTAAAGAACGGTGATGGATCAAACCCAGATCTTTTGACTGGGTGGGAGTGTTTGATAGGTTCAGATGCTCCGTCCATCACCACCCCCTTTTGTACCGCTTTGGCCGCCATAAGTGTGGCAGGGTATGCTCAGACGAGAGTCCCTTGCTCACTTTGCCACTGGATTCAATCAAGCCGGGCTGAAGACGGCTGTAATGCCAGAAACCGGTCCTCGGAAGCTTGTTTCCGGTCCAGGGAAGGCATGGCTTGGCATTTCGGGCTGGACTGTTCCCATGAGGCACAGGGTCAGACTGATTTGCATATAGCCATGTCTGAACTGGGGTGGCAGAGTGGGCTAAAGAACGGTGATGGATCAAACCCAGATCTTTTGACTGGGTGTGAGTGTTTGATTGATTCAGATGCTCCGTCCATCACCACCCCTTTTTGTACCGCTTTGGCCGCCATAAGTGTGGCAGGGTATGCTCAGACGAGAGTACCTTGATCAATTTGCCACTGGATTCAAGCAAGCCGGGCTGAAGACGGCTGTAATGCCAGAAACCGGTCCTCGGAAGCTTGTTTCTGGTCCAGGGAAGGCATGGCTTGGCAGTTCGGGATGGATTGTTCCCATGAGGCACAGGGTCACACTGATTTGCATATAGCCATGTCTTAACTGGGGTGGCAGAGTGGGCTAAAGAACAGTGATGGATCAAACCCAGATCTTTTGACTGGGTGTGAGTGTTTGATTGGTTCAGATCCTCCGTCCATCACCACCCCCTTTTGTACCGCTTTGGCCGCCATAAGTTTGGCAGGGTATGCTCAGACGTGAGTCCCTTGCTCACTTTGCCACTGGATTCAAGCAAGCCGGGCTGAAGACGGCTGTAATGCCAGAAACCGGTCCTCGGAAGCTTGTTTCCGGTCCAGGGAAGGCATGGCTTGGCAGTTCGGGCTGGACTGTTCCCATGAGGCACAGGGTCAGACTGATTTGCATATAGCCATGTCTGAACTGGGGTGTCAGAGTGGGCTAAAGAACGGTGATGGATCAAACCCAGATCTTTTGACTGGGTGTGAGTGTTTGATTGGTTCAGATGCTCCGTCCATCACCACCCCCTTTTGTACCGCTTTGGCCGCCATAAGTGTGCAGGGTATGCTCAGACGTGAGTCCCTTGCTCACTTTGAAACTGGATTCAAGCAAGCCGGGCTGAAGACGGCTGTAATGCCAGAAACCGGTCCTCGGAAGCTTGTTTCCGGTCCAGGGAAGGCATGGCTTGGCAGTTCGGGCTGGACTGTTCCCATGAGGCACATGGTCAGACTGATTTGCATATAGCCATGTCTGAACTTGGGTGGCAGAGTGGGCTAAAGAACGGTGATGGATCAAACCCAGATCTTTTGACTGGGTGTGAGTGTTTGATTGGTTCAGATGCTCCGTCCATCACCACCCCCTTTTGTCCCGCTTTGGCCGCCATAGGTGTGGCAGGGTATGCTCAGACGTGAGTCCCTTGCTCACTTTGCCACTGGATTCAAGCAAGCCGGGCTGAAGACGGCTGTAATGCCAGAAACCGGTCCTCGGAAGCTTGTTTCCGGTCCAGGGAAGGCATGGCTTGGCAGTTCGGGCTGGATTGTTCCCATGAGCCACAGGGTCAGACTGATTTGCATATAGCCATGTCTGAACTGGGGTGGCAGAGTGGGCTAAAGAACGGTGATGGATCAAACCCAGATCTTTTGACTGGGTGTGAGTGTTTGATTGGTTCAGATGCTCCGCCCATCACCACCCTCTTTTGTACCGCTTTGGCCGCCATACGTGTGGCAGGGTATGCTCAGACGTGAGTCCCTTGCTCACTTTGCCACTGGATTCAAGCAAGCCGGGCTGAAGACGGCTGTAATGTCAGAAACCGGTCCTCGGAAGCTTGTTTCCGGTCCAGGGAAGGCATGGCTTGGCAGTTCTGGCTGGACTGTTCCCATGAGGCACAGGGTCAGACTGATTTGCATATAGCCATGTCTGAACTGGGGTGGCAGAGTGGGCTAAAGAACGGTGATGGATCAAACCCAGATGTTTTGACTGGGTGTGAGTGTCTGATTGGTTCAGATGCTCCGTCCATCACCACCCCCTTTTGTACGGCAGATCAGTTACAGGCATAGGATCTGAGGAATTTTAGTTTACAGTTGATCTGAGACATTCCTATATAATGTTCATCGAATGCTATAAATGATGCAGGTGATCCTTGTGTGGTAAGGATTGCAAGTTGCGGACTTTGGTGTCATAAATTAATTTTTTGATTGATAATCCAGGTGGGCTTTGACCTTGTGTGGACACAATGTGGCCAGTGGGCAATGTGTCCAGATGTCCAGCATAGGGAGCCCATGCAACCTACAGCGAAACTCGTAGGTTGGTGGCAGCACTTACGAGGACCCGCTCAAGCATCTTGGGGCAGACTGCGAGTCGTTAGAGGTGTGGAGCTCTTCTGTTACCCTTTCACCACTTTACCTCTAGAACGTTCTTTTAATCGTAATAATTTCCGTTTGTGTAAAATTTTAAATTGTGGAATTGCCTTGCCTGATTGAATCTGGGTCAACATCGTGGGTGAGTCAATACCTGCTAAACGCTCCTGGGTGTGCCTCCCTGCCCCGTTCCACCGCGGCTAACGTGCCGATTGTTGTGGAGGCCAGGCGCCATCTTGGGTGAGCACCCGGATCCCTGTGGGGCTGCTTACTGCAGTCTAGCTGGGGGTGGGCAAAGCTACAAAATTGCAATGGCAGGCCGGACGCGCAGCGGGCGCGCCAAAGGAAAGCCCGTCTGCGCCCGTCCGCGGCCGGCCCGGGCTAAGGGCAGGAAACTCTGCCACCTTTATTTCTTATCCAGCCCCAGGTTTAATTCGTCTCCACAACCGATGGCCCCTTAGTTCCACTACGTTACTCCGACTAGACTCACTGGATATTCTTTGCCCCCGACCTGACTTTCAGGAATTTGTTTCCCCTTTGGACACGGCACTGCCTCCCACCCGGCACATCCTCCGGACCGCTCCCCCACTTTTAGTTAAAAAAGCTGTTAGCTCCAGCCTCACGGTTATCTATTTGAACACACGCTCGCTGGTCAAACACCAGCTAGAGATTTTCCAACTCTTAGATGCAGAGAAACCTGACATTCTGTTAGTAACAGAAACTTAGCTTAATGAGGCGTAATCCCCTGACATCCTGGCGGCTATCCCCTCGGGCTATTACATTCTCCAGGCCAACAGAGCCTCGGATAAGCTAGGCGGTGGGGTTGCAGCCATCATTAAACACCCATTTAGGTTTACATCACTAGATGCTGGCAGTATTCCTTTGGTTGACTGCCTTATTTTAAAACTCCAATCCTCTGTGTCCCCTCTCATTTGTGTCCTTGCTTATCGCCCTTCCCAGTCCATGCCTAGCTTTCCGTCAATGTTTGGCGACATGCTCTCTCAGTTGGTGATTAACAACTCAAAACTCTTGATTATAGGTGACTTTAACTACTGCCCATCCGACACCAGAGAGAGCATTTGTTCGTCCGCCTTTACCGATCTTTTGGCTGGCATGAATTGCTTCCAACACATCCAATCAGCAACACACGTTAAAGGCCACATTTTAGATCAGGTTTGGACCGCCAACCTGGATATCTCCCCGCCCCTTATCCTTCCCTGCCCATGATCCGACCATTTTATTATTACGTTCTCCCTTGTTACTGTTCCTCACACTATTGAACCACTCGCGGGAAATTTCTTGGCTAGGAACTGGAACAGAGCCGACCGTAGTGAATTTTGTACTCTACTCAGTGCTTCCCACCCCCTGCCGAGTGTGATTCTCCAGATACCCAGGCCCTGAGCCTGAGATACTGGCTTGAATCAGCTAGCAACACTGTGGCACCACTTAAACGTCTTAAATTGAAACGGCCCCATGATGCGCAGAGATGGTTCTCTGAAGGACTTAAAGTATAAAAACTTACACTTACGCAGGCTGAGCGCTGTTGGAGGCGAGACTATGCCCCTGAGAAAAAATTGGCTTTCACGACCCAGCTTAAAGATTAAAAATATAGCATTCTCCAGGCAAAAACCTTATACTTCTCCAATAAGATTATAGGCTCTGCAACTAAGGCGAAAGATATTTGTTCCATTGTGGAAGAACTATCACACCCGGACAGGGTGACCATTCAACCCCTCCCCTCCCAAGCACTTTGTGACTCCCTTAACCTTTTTTTCATGGACAAAATTGTCAAAATCAAAAATAGTATTTCCCGTAGTACACCTTCTACCACACCTACCCTTGTCACTATTCCCGTCACAATGAACCCCTACTCAGTTGCACAGATACCCCCGATTTCGGAAGAAGAATTTTTTGCCTTGTTAAAAAAGGTGGCCTCTGGCTCCCCTTCAGATTGTTGCCCTCCCCATGTCCTGCGAGAGGCATTCACTGCCTGTCCGAAGCCCCCTCTGACACTTCTTAATAATTCCCTCCGACTCGGCCTGGTTCCCGCCTCCTTTAAGATCGCTGAAGTGGTACCAATTCTTAAGAAGCCTAATGCTGACCCGGCTCTGATGAGCAATTACCCTCCCATTTCCTTGCTTGCCTATCTTAGCAAAGTATTGGAAGCCAATGTCACCAACTTCCTCAGTTCCTTCATTGAACGCACTCAGTTTTTTGACCCTCAACAGGCTGGCTTCAGACCTGCCCATTCGACTGAGTCAGTCGGATGTATGATGTTACAACGCACACTTTTACAACGCATACCTTTACAACGCATTTTTTACACCGCAACATCCATTACAACGCACACCTTTACAACGCATACCATTACAACGCATTCTTAAAAAATACCTTTACAACGCATTCCACTACAACGCATACTACATTTACAACGCATACCATTACAACGCATTACTTTACATTGCATATAAGGTAAGTGTTGGATAGTGTAGGGGTTAAAATTACTATTCTAACTCCAGGGGGTGCAACAGTAGGGAAAGTTTTGGATAGTGTAGGGGTTAAAATTACTATTCTAACTCCAGGGGGTGCAACAGTAGGGTAAGTGTTGGATGGTAAGTTTTGCGTTGTAATGGTATGCGTTGTAATGACTGCGTTGTAATGGTATGCGTTGTAGTGGTATGCGTTGTAGTGTCATGCGTTGTAATGACTGCGTTGTAAATGTATGCATTGTAATGGATGTTGCGTTGTCAAAGTTTCGTTGTAATGGTAGTGCGTTGTAAAAATTACGTTGTAAACGTTGTATACCGAGTCAGTCATACTGTCAGTGATGGAGGAGCTGCGGAGAGGGGGGACCTTAAGACCAGTCAGGCCTTGGTGCTCCTGGATTTGTCGGCCGCCTTTGACACGGTCGACCATGATATCCTGGTCAGCTGTGTCGGAGAGGCCGGCATCCAGGGGCCGGCCCTTGAGTGGGTCCGTTCTTTTTTAAGCAACCTTCACCAGGCGGTCCGTCTCTCCCACTTCTCAGCTGACAAAGTAAAGTTGACATGTGGCGTCCCCCAGGGCTCTTCCCTTTCCCCTCTCCTTTAATTTCTATCTTACCCCCCTTAACCGTTCCCTCCGAGGTAGTAACGTCACCGCATTTAATTATGCAGACGATATTCAGTTGGTCTATGATATTGACTCCTCCGACCAATCCATTCACAATTTTCAGTCCACCCTGTGCCATATTAGTGATTGGATGGGAGAAAATCACCTCAAGCTCAACCCCGACAAGACCGAGCTGGTCTTGATCGGGGGCACCCCCAATCCATGGACCTCCAACTTCTGGCCACAAGGTCTTGGCCTACCTCTCCGCCCTGTTGACTCTGCAAAGAGCCTGGGAGATACTATTTGTAAGGACCTCTCGATGAAGCCCCACATTAATGCAGTGGTCTCTTCTAGTTTTTTCCACCTCCGAAAGATCCGCAAGATTTCCCGCTTTCTCACTACGGAGGCCCTTGCTTTGGCCCTTTTGGCCCTGGTAATCTCCAGGATCAATTACGCCAACTCTCTCTACGTTGGCATCCCTGCATACCAGTTGAACTGCTTGCAGCTGGTTCAAAACCAGGCCGCGAGATTGATTTTTCACCAGCCTAGACACCATCACGTTCACCCCCTGCTCAAAACTCTCCATTGGCTCCCGGTAGCCAAATGGTGCGAATTTAAAATCAGCTGCATCACCTTCAAAGCCTCGGTGCGTCTCGGCCCGGTTTTTATTTCCTCTCTTCTCCACCATTACCGCCCATCACGCAATCTCCACTCCTCTCACCTTGCTTTGCTTACGACTCCCACTTTTAAACGCAAGAAGCACGGGGGCCTTAGATTCTCGTTCCTTGCCCCCACCCGCTGGAACGCGCTCCCTCTGGAGCTTAGATCCACCACCTCTTATGCCCATTTTAGATCTCTTCTGAAAACTCACCTATTCCGTAAAGGTTATGACTAATCCCTTTTCCTCTGCTGCCTTAATTGCTGAACGTTCATCCTCTTTTGCTCACAGCGCCATGAAACCGCTGGGTGTAAGTGCGCATTAAAAGCTTTTTAACATAACATAACATACCATAACATAACATAACATAACATAACATGATCACTGCGTGTGCTGTGTGTGCTCTTTTCTGATTGGATATATATTCCTAACTTATGTGGCATCTGACTTTATTGTGTACCTGTACCCCTCAAGCAATGTGTGCTTTACTGGGGCCAATGTCCCTGGACCATTGTGATGTTGCTGTTCCTATCTGTGGGATTGGTCCAGGATTTTCTCTTTAAATGTTTGTCTGCCGGCTATGTGCCACCCCACCTGTGACATATAAATCAGTGACCTCAGGCCCAGGTGTGAGAGTCTCTGTGTTTTCAAGTCGGGTTGATGTGGAGTTCATATTGGGCAAATTCATTAGTCAATCAATCAATCAAATCATTTGTATAGCGCACTACTCACCCGGAGGGTCTCAAGGCGCTGGGGGGAGGGGGTCCGCTACTGCTCGAACAGCCAGGTCTTGAGCTGCTTCCTGAAGGCGAGGTGGTCTTGGGTCAGGCGGAGGTGGGTCGGAAGGGAGTTCCAAGTCTTGGCGGCCAGGTAGGAGAAGGACCTTCCTCCTGTGGTGGCTCTTCAGATGCGGGGGACGGCGGCGAGGGCGTGGCTGGTTGATCGAAGCTGGCGTTTGGGAGCGTAGAAGTTGAGGCGGCTGTTGAGGTATCCTGGGCCTTGGTTGTGTAGGGCTTTGTGTGCGTGGGTGAGGAGCCGGAAGGTGATTCTCTTGTTGACCGGGAGCCAGTGCAGGTCTCCCAGGTGTCCGGAGATGTGGCTGCGGCGGGGGATGTCCAGGATGAGTCGTGCTGAGGTGTTCTGGATCCGCTGGAGTCTCTTCTGGAGTTTGGCGGTGGTTCCGGCGTAGAGGGAGTTGCCGTAGTCCAGACGGCTGGTGACGAGGGCTTGGGTGACCGTCTTCCTGGTCTCGGTGGGGATCCATCGGAAGATCTTACGTAGCATGCGCAGGATGTTGAAGCACGACGAGGAGACGGCGTTGACTTGTCTGGTCATGTAGAGGGAGGAGTCCAGGATGAAGCCCAGGTTGCGTGCGTGGTCTGTTGGTTTGGGTGCGCTGCCCAGGGCGGGGGGCCACCAGGAGTCGTCCCAGGCGGAGGGTGATGATCCCAGGATGAGGACTTCCGTCTTGTCCGAGTTCAGCTTCAGGCGGCTGCTCGACATCCATTTGGCTACGTCTGTCATCCCTTCGTGCAGGTTGGCTCTGGCGGTGGCGGGGTCGTTGGTGAGGGAGAGGATCAGCTGGGTGTCGTCGGCGTAGGAGATGATGTTGATGTTGTGCTGGCGAGCGATGGCTGCGAGGGGGCTCATGTAGACGTTGAAGAGTGTTGGGCTGAGCGAGGAGCCTTGAGGAACGCCGCAGATGACTTCGGTGGCCTCCGATCTGAACGGGGGGAGGCGGACTCTCTGTGTCCTTCCGGCGAGTAAGGAGATGATCCACTCCAGTGCCTTCTCCTGGATTCCGACGTTGCTGAGGCGCTGTACTAGGGTACTGTGGCAGACAGTGTCGAAGGCCGCGGAGAGGTCCAGGAGGATGAGGGCCGCTGTTTCTCCGTTGTCGAGCAGGGCTCGGATGTCATCGGTAGCTGCGATCAGGGCGGTCTCGGTGCTGTGGTTGGCCCGGAAGCCAGACTGCGAGAGGTCGAGGCAGCCGTTCGTCTCGAGGAAGGTGGCCAGTTGCTTGTTGACGGTCTTCTCGATGACTTTTGCCGGAAACGGGAGCAGCGAGATGGGGCGGTAGTTCTTGAGGTCGGTGGGGTCGGCTGATGGTTTCTTAAGTAGAGCGCTGAGTTCGGCGTGCTTCCAGCTCTCCGGGAAAGTGGCGGTGTCGAAGGAGGTGTTGATGATGTCCCGCAGGTGGGGTGCGATGACAGCGTCGGCCTTTTGGAGACGTGGTGAGGGCAGGGGTCTGTCGGAGATCCGGAGTGGATGGAGTTCATCGTGTGGACGGTGTCTTCGGTGCTGATCGGGGTCCAGGCGCGGAGGGTGGTTGTGGGGGGCGGAGGTTCGGTCGTGGCGTGCGTCTGTTGAGTGTTGAAGCTGTTGTGTATGTCCGCGATCTTGTTGTGGAAGTAGGAGGCGAGGGAGTTGCAGAGGTCTTGCGAAGGGGTGATGTCGTTGTTCCCGGCGTTGGGGTTGGAGAGCTCTTTCACGATGTTGAAGAGTTCCTTGCTGATGTGTGCGTTGTTGTCCAGTCGTTCCTTGAATGCAGTTTTCTTGGTGGCGTGGATCAGTTGGTGGTGTTTTCGGGTGGCGAGCTTGAGGGCAGTCATGTTGTCCGGTGTTGGGTCTCTGCGCCAGGTTTTCTCGAGTGATCTGCAGTTCTTCTTGGAGCTCTTGAGTTCGTCGTTAAACCATGGGGCTTTCTTGCTGCCGGGTCTGCTTGGCGGGGTCTTCAGAGGGGCGAGGTCGTCTGCGCAATCGCTGATCCATTTCGTGAGGTTGGTGGCCGCTTGGCTGGGGTTCGTTGTGCTGGTGGGAGGGTTCTTGCTCAGGGAAGTGGCGAGCTGGTCTGCAGTGATCTTGTTCCAGCTTCTGTGGGGAACCTGTTGCTGGTGATGGTGGAACGTGGTCCTTCTGAAGCTGAAGTGGACGCAGCTGTGGTCCGTCCAGTGGAGTCCCGTGGCGTGGCTGAAGGCGATGTCCTTGCTGGAAGAGAAGACCGGGTCGAGTGTGTGTCCGGCGTAGTGGGTGGGGGTGGTCACCAGTTGCTTGAGTCAGAGGTTGGAGAGGTTGTCCAGCAGGGTGGTGGTGTTGTGGTTGTTGTTGTTCTCCAGGTGGAAGTTGAGGTCCCCGAGGAGGATGTAGTCGGCGGAGGGGAGGGCGTGTGGGCTGATGAAGTCGGCGATGTCTTCGCTGAATTGTGTGCGTGGTCCCGGGGGTCCGTAGATGAGGGTGCCTCTGAGGGTGGTCTTGGGATTGACGTGGATCTGGAAGTGCAGGTGTTCGGTGGGTGCGAGGGTGTCGTCGGTGTCGGTCGTGATGCGGATGGTGTTCCTGTGGATGATGGCAATGCCTCCTCCTATCTGGTTGATGCGGTCCCTCCCAATGATCTTGTAGCCGTCCGGGATGGCGATGGCAATGTCGGGCACTGAGGAGGCGTTAATCCAGGTTTCCGTGAGGAAGGCGACGTCTGGGGCTGTGGTGTCGAGCAGGTTCCAGAGCTCGATGGCGTGTCTGTGGATGGACGTGTGTTTGTTTGCATAAATGAATGTATGGTTTCTCATATCATTACCAACTTTTTCCATATTGCCACCTTCAGTAAGATATCATAAGATATTTACCACGTGTGGTAAATATCTCACATTCCAACTTTTTAACTTGCAAATGAGGCAAAATTTGCAGAAACTTTATTTAACACACCAAATTCTGCATGTTTTGCGTTTTTTACAGGCTTTTTCCCCAGATACATTTTGACCGGCTTTGACACTCCAGAAAGCAGTGAGGGTGCAATGATTATCACACAACTCGTAATTCGGATCATTGCACAAACAGCTGTTTGCATAGGGATCGCAACTTAGCCCTGTTCTTGTAATCAGGGATAAGGAAGTACTGTTGAGCCATGTGGAGTTTTCTCCTTGAGAAATGGCAATGATGAACAAAATACCTTAACCTCAGTTGTACATTCCCCACACTCTTTGCTCTATATGTATTGGAATTTAAATAGTGCAATCCTTGCTAGGCAGCAAATGAACACTGTAAGTTACATGGTACATTTGAAAACAGATCTTTTGATTGTATACATCAAGTGAGAAATATGTAAATACATTTTACACACATTACAATTTTTTATTACAGGGAATTGGTGATATGCCCTCAATTGATAAATGCTGAGTTAAACGCGTGGCCCCCAGGCTCCAAAGTCAAGGATCAGAAATGTAGCTACATCTCCTCCTTTTCTTGGTGGTGATATTGTGTGTATACATTTTCTGGATAATTTTATAATGTTTTAAATCATGTTTCTCTGATCTTTTATTCCTTGTAGACTTCAATGAATGTTAAATATTATTTATAATCAATTAACAAATAGTTTTAGGAGAAGGAAAAAGTAAGCCCCTTATTTGGGTACAGGCATATCTTGCTTTGCCACTGTTAGTCTTCTTTATGGGCCTATTGGTTAAGGGCTAGAAATTTTAATATGTTCTTCTACAGCCAGTTTTACTGCCACAAGATGGAATTATCTTGCATGACCATGACAAATAACCATTGCATACATAGACTCTTTTACAGTCTTAGCCTTTTAGCCTTTATGATGCTCATTATAAGAGGCCCCTTACTCAATGCTATCCAGAAGAAGGCTCTAAGGACACTCTAAGAATATCTTCCATTATGTTCTCAATATTAGGTCTGCAGTATTTTACATTCTCTCCTCCAAAATACCAATTATACTAAGCCTGATAAAAGTTTGGTTTACAGCTTTCACAAATTACATCATGATAGTCCACAAGAAGCAGGTGGAGGGTAGCAGAGATGTATAAAGATATACTAATGATCACTCATGTAATCAACCTGGATCACTGTTTATTTTGTGAGTGACCTTCCCTTTTTCAATACCCCTACGCATGTGCAGTATATATGTTAATGGCCACCTGCTTGAGAACAGAAGGCATCCAAAACTCGCTGACATGAAAGGATCTGTTAGACCTAGGTCACTTGGTGTGGAATCCCATGACTGTTTGACTTCTGAAACTCCTGTTTTGTTGACTTCCTTTTTGCTGGCTTTAGAACTCTGGGTACTTTACCACCGCTAAACAGTGCTAAAGTGCATGTGCTCTGAACATGGTAACAGTGGCTTATCCACAATTGGTATACCCATAAGTCCCTAGTAAAGTGCAATTTAGGTGCCCAGGGCCTATACTTAGAATACTGCTAGTGGGCCAGCAGCAGCATTGATTTTTGCCATCTACATCATTAGCCCTTTGCCATTGCAGAGTCTGGGTGTGTAGTTTATACTGCCATGTCAAACTAGCAAGTTAATCCCCTTGCCAGGCCCCAACCTTTATTTGTAATACATATAAGTCACCCCTAAAATACTTACAACTCTCCTACTACAACAGATTGTCTCTGTCACCAGAGAGTTTGGCACTGCCAAGTGGTGCCAGTCCAGTCCCTGGCACTTGGAAGTGGGTATTAGGTTCTGCAAATGTAAAAACCCACACACTTATGTCATTGTGCTGCTCAGGACTGGTGAATCTCCCTAACCACCAATGCAACACTGCAAAGACTGAAGAAATCGCATTGCTGATGGTATGTCACTTCACCTCCAGTTCCCAATGCATCCTTGACTTGTGCATCCCAATGAAGATGCATCACCTACATCTTGGGGCTCGCGACGTTGCATGTATGACTCGTGCGGTTAAAATCCGACCCATTGTTTACACCCACAGGGATTGACGATGATGCATCGCCTCCTTTGCTCCATGCATTGGGTATTCATTGACGATGCAAAAGGATACTTTTCAATGGGACAAGGTTAGTCCCTGTATCCAACCCGTACTCCATCATGGTCAGCCTCAACTTTTGGATTTGTCCTGGTGTAACACGACCAGATAGCCCCAGTTGTTGCTTTATGCTTTAAAGCACTGCATTTTAGTTGAATCTGTACAAGTTCATAACCTGGTTATATTATTGGATTTCTGCCATTTTTGTCATGGTCTGTTCAATACAGTAAGCTCTATCATTTTAACTAGTTCTGGTTTATTTGTGTCTGCTGTTTTCACTGTTTTACTCTTTAAAGAGCAGCCCAAATACTTTACACATTGCCTTCTCCTAGTTAAGCCTCATTGCTCTGTGCCAAGCTACCACAGGGTGAGCATAGGTTAATATAGGAAGTGTATTTGACTTACCCTGATTAGGATTGTGGTTCCAGCTTGGACAGGGTGCATACCTCTGCCAACCAAAAACCCAATTTCTAAAATTGGTGATCAGCAGTGAGGATAGGATTTGTGTTTGTGCAGTGCCAAACGTTAACTGGGTATACACTACCAATCCATACCGTAGAAGAATTCAAATCAATTCTATCAGATTGGCATTTTAAAAGATTTGCAAAAATAATGTCTGTAACTGGAAGTTCTACACCTGCACCTGCAAAAAGGGAGTTTGATCTGTTCAACCTGGAGGGTTATACTGTGGCCTAGGTCAGGGATTTCTGCAAGGGATTTGGGCTTCCTCCAAAGAGCTCCACCAGGAAGGTGGAGCTTCAAAAGGTGCAGAGGGCCCACGTAGAAACCTATGCTGCTTTGAATGTAACTCTAGAGGAGGATGAGGAGCTGGATAAGGAGCATGATTTAGACCAAGACTCACATGAAAGTCTGGAACTAGTGTCTGTGGAGGATGGGGGCAACATCCTACCAGAAATGGTGATTACCATCCTGGCCAGGGACCAGCGTCTCATCCAAAGGCCTGTGCCCAGATGAGCTGGAGGACAGATGAGTGGAGAGGAAATTAAAATTGGAACTGGGCAAGTTGAAATTGGAGAAGGAGAAAGGAGTTTATGAGAAAAGGCTGGCTATGGAAACACAGCCAAAGAAACTGGTCATGGAGGAAAGAATTGCTCTGCAGCCTTTTCATGAAATGAGCCTTACGGAACTGGACATAAAATCTATGCAAGTGGAGTCCAGTGGTGGCAGTAATTCCTAAGTGCCCTCTGGAGACAAGAGGGTCCACATTCCTAAGGGCCTGACTTTGTGGTGGAAGATGATATAGTTAGATGGTTTGAGGCATAGGAGATTTCCCTGCAGATGCACATAGTCCCTGAGGGGGATGGGGATGCTAGTCTGTGGAGGCAGAACCCTAGTGAGGGAAGGGACACCCTACTAGTACTAGATGTGGGTGACAGAATGAGGTATCCCCCTACGAAGGAAGCCTTGATCAGGAAGTTTTGTTCGACCCCTCAGAAGTAAAGGCAGAAGTTCAGGGACAGTTAGTAGCTAAGCCAACAGACCTGGGTGGATTGTTTTGATCCCTTTTGTAAGGCACTGGATGGTTGGGTGAAGGGCAGTGAGGTAAAGAATTCCCAGACGCTATATAACCTGATTGTAAAAGAGTAGATGTTCTGTTTCCTTCTCCAGATCTGAGCCAACACCTTGTTGACAGTAAGCTCTCTGACCCAGGGAGCTTGCAAAGGAGGTGGACAGTTGATTTAACACCAGAGTCCATAGGAAACAATCTGGGGAATCACCAGAAGGGTGAGCATAGTCCTTACCAGACGAAGGGGGGACAACAACAAGGAGTTCTCTACAGGGACCAGAAGAAGGGGGGTCAAACACAAGAAATTCTCTACAGGGCTCCAAATAGTTCTATAGGGCAGGATTCCCACCCCCTGCTAAGAAGAAAAATAAATGGTTTCCTGACAGTAGGTCTGTAGGGAAATCACCCCTTAACTGTTGTGAGTGCTAATAGGAAGGGCAAAAGGGACTTCAAGGGAGATGCCAAGTGCCCCAAGCGGGTACAGCCCCCCACTAGTGGGCAGTCCCTGGGGCTGGCTAGTGTAGCACTTGGGAAGGAGATCATCACAGATAGTTTGGAAGACAGTAGGGGTTACCCTAGTGTCCTTGCATGATGGAGAGATGGCTTAGAGAACCTACATGCCTCGCAACACTAGGAAGTGCAGGCAGTGGGTCACCATCAATGGGCAGAGGGTCTGAGAGACACTGGAGCCAGCATGACAACCATCAGGTGTCATCAGGCTCCTACAGAACAGGTAGTCCCTAATGTGTCCACAAAGTTGTTGCAGCTGACAACCATGAGAGCCTCTACCCAGTGGTTCTGGTTCCCTTTAAATGGTATGGGGATCTCAGGTTTCTTGATGGTAGCCTTGAGTTCATCTATGCCTGTGTCTGATTGCCAGTGACCTGGAGCATACCGCCAGAAGGTGGAGCCCAGGTCTCGCTTGGAGATATTAGGTTTGCCTGAGTGAGTGTGCCTGACCACACGGTCCATGGCAGTCTGAAGGAGTAATAAAGAGGTGCTGGAGCCTAGGATAATGGCCCAGGCGCCTGTCAAAAAGAGGAAGGGTAGTGGGTATGGGAAATCTGCTCCTGAGGCTCCTATGGTCCAGGAGGAGGCTGACCGTGAGGGGATTGCCCCAGAACCTACAGGGGAGGATGTGGCTGAACTGGGGACCCTGCCTGAGCTGTCCAACGGGGACTAGGAAGGGGGTTCCACCAGGGAGGAATTCTGCAAGTCACAGAGTGTATGGCCTTCTCTTGTCTTCAGCAGCAGGCTGAGACCCAGATAGCTGGTGACTTCTCTTGTAAACACATAATTTACTGGGAGAATGTTCTCCTGTATAGTGAGCCTATGGTTCCTGAGCATGATGCAACCTGTTTGTTCTTTATTCCCCCAGTGCTACATGGCCTTACTATTGGGACTACTTTGTGATGTGCCCATGGATGTCTTTTGGGGCAAGACAAGACCTTTGACAGGCTTGTCACCCTCTTTTGTTAGCCTCAAATGTGGAAGGTCTCAGATCCGTTCTGTAGGTCCTGTCCTACCTGTCAGGCAAGTAGCAAGTCAGGGGAAAGTGCAAGACATCCATGAAACCTTTCCCTGTCATTAGCATTCCCTTTGAGAGGGTCGGCATCGACATCATTCTACCTCTGGACCCCTAGACAGCCATCGGCAACAGATTTGTGTTGGTCTTGGTGGACCATGCCATCCGGTTCCTGGAAGCTATTCTTCTAAGTACTGTGCCTGCACACGCAAATGCCAGGGCATTTAAATGTAATCTTTAAAAAATCAGAACTCGGATTATACTTATTGGATATTTATCATTTTGGTCTTTTTTGTTCAATATTTTAAACTCTAGTTTTCTAACAAAGACCGGTATATTTTTGGTTGATATTTTCACTATTTTACTGTTTGAAGTATTGCACAAATACCTCACACATTGCCTCTTAAGTCTGACTGCTCTGTGCCCAGCTACTAGAGGATAAGCGCAGAATAAGTTAGTTCTTTTCTGACTTATCCTGACTAGGATTGTGGTTCCAGATGAATAAGTTGCATACCTTTGCCCAACAAAACCTCATTTCCAATAAGATTATTGACCATAACTATACCAGTTGGCACTAACGGAAAATACATGTTAACTGTTTCCACACTGGTTTCTAACATGGCAGACAGTTTTTCACAGAAATTTACGGGGTGACTGACCCCTTCCTCTGTTTTCTATAACCTAAACACCCATGCCCATATCGTGCGTAAGAGAACTGTCAGAACACCTGTTAGCCTTCTGAATAACCTAATGACATACAGAGGTCTTTCAGTTAATTCTTCAATCTTGGGCACAGTGACTGCTGCTGACTCGGCCCCTAATCTTGGCGTCATGTTCGGGCTTAGCCTGCAGCTTGACGCTTTTGTTAATAAAACCACGGCGACCTGTATGTTCCTGCTCTGCACTTTACGGAAGATTCTTCCGTTACTTCCAACTGCGGCCAGGACAGAAGTGGTGCGTAGTACCATTCTCAGTAGGTTAGACTACTGCAACGCACTGCTTCTAGGAGCCCCTAACATCTTGGTTTCTAAGCTGCAGAGGATTCAGAACATGGCTGCCAAGCTGGCCCTCTCTTGTCCACGCTCAGCGTCATTGTCTTTGGCGCTTTCGGACCTTCACTGGCTGCCTGTTCAGCAACGGATTTATTTCAAGGCCTCTTGCCTTGTTTTTAGGGCCTTACATAGGCTGGGGCCAGTGATGTTACAAGATCTCTTCTCCAGGTACTCAGCTGCAAGACCGCTGAGGTCTTCCTCAGCCTTCCTGGTAGTTGTCCCCAGGATTAAAAGGGTGAGGATGGGCGGCCGGTCGTTCAGTTTTGCAGCTGCAAAACTTTGGAACTCCTTATCTCTGCCCTTGCGGAGCTGCCAGGACTTGGCGGCTTTTAAAAAGGGTTTAAAAAGCTATCTCTTCCCAAGAGTAGTGTAATGCGTAACATCTGTCGGTAATGTTTTGGTCACAGCGCCAGGATACCCTTTTGGGTGACAGCTGCGCTCAATAAATACGTATTACATAATAAGTGAACACCAGTAATACAGTGACAATCCATTTGACTGCTGTGAATATGTGTGTAGGCTCATCGAGCTACCATTCAATGAAATCCACTACTCTAAGAGAGCAAGATCACATGTTGGCCTACAAACCCACTGTGCTTGCATTGCTCCACAGCATAATCCATGGATATATGTAAAACAACTACAAGAAGATCAGCAACAAAACATGTACTCACATTCAGTGTAATGAAGCGTATCAGTAAATGTGCATTTTATAATGTATTGTAATGCTATTTCAATTTATGATAAGTGCGTTCAGCAAGTGATGTTTCTATAGCTAACCATTTATGGTGCACTCTCCAGTGAACATTCCTAATAATGGACAGCAGCAACACAGGTGAAGATATTAAAATGTGTAATTTGGGGTAGAACACAGGTTCCATGGAGGTGATATGCTGTTTGACCTCTAACTTTTGCCCATTTTTTCTTCGCATTAGGATTTGAAGCAAAGGCATATGAAGCTAGTTTTTTAGATCTGACTTTGCTCCAAATCCTATAGGTTTTGTGCTGGCTCGCCCAGCACACACTCCCCTTGCATATGTGAACAGAGGATGGCACAAAGTGGTTTGGATGCTGCACAATGGTCAATCTTTGTTTCGCAAAAGGTTTTGCGAGTGAAAGTTGATAATTTGCTGCAGTTTTAATCACTTTGCGTTGCATGATTGTCAGTGCAAATCTTTAGTCAATGTGGATGCCTGCCTAAACATAGAACTGTGATTCGGCATATTTGAATTAATATGCATCACACATTGCTGTGATTGAGCAGTATAGCTCTAGTAAACTTTATTTACTACAAACTAAAGTGGATTTCATTGTGAAAACACTGGTGATGAAGGTTGACAAATGGGAGCTTTTAGAGTGCCTGCTCCAAATGTTTTTTGAGATTTTGTACAGAAAAGAAATCAAGAAATAATTTACAATAAGCCAGGCCATTCCATTGTTGGAAATGCTTCAAGACCATTTGCATACAATGGAAGAATCATATAGCATTGTTGAATGAAGAAGCATCTGCTGTAGTTTGCAGCCTAATCATTTGAATACAAATCTCAGGCTGGAAAAAGAGATTGTCTCTACCAAATAGTACATCTCCACCACTATTCTGGCTCTTTTCATCCATTTTCATCACTGGATATCTCCATATATAAGAAATGGATCACCAAAAGAGTGAGCAAACTAAACGATGCGAGATTGCATCTTTGAGGGCAAAGAAGAAGTGAAGTGCTGTCTTCAACCTCTGATGTGCGTGTTGATGACTAGAAGTATGTTTCAACTGCAGCAGCTGCATCTGCCAAAGGTAATACAGACACAATCACCATTCCTAGATATAGCTGCTACTACACTAGCAACACCAATAGCATTACAACAGTCAACATATGCAATTATTTGATTTATGGTGAATTTTCAAGGTCATAAAGCAAGCAGGTAGGTCCAGGAAATGCAAAACAGCAAATATCATCTGAAAAAATAGAGGACATGGTACAAGACTACTTGGATACATTTCTACTGAAATCGAGTGCCATTGATATAAGAACATTGGCCTGAACTCCGCAGACAGACAATGAAGTGTATGGCATGTCCTGCAGACACTGTCTCATTGTAGTGAATTTTCCGTGCAAATAGTCATATTGTTATGGAGAAAAGGATCAGTCTCTATCCCCGAAATAAGGAGAGACTGACAATGTTCAAAAGATGAGGTCTACATTCTGGATTAAAAATAACAACATAATCACACAATAGAAATGTCTGATGGAAACATGAGAGAAAATAAAAGAGAAAAAAACATTAGTGTAAGAAATTGGGTTGTTGCTTGAGGGGAGGGTGAACCCTTGCAAAGCAACAGTCACAATCCCCATCAGGGTGAACCATAATGAGGTGGCACATTAACCTGTGCTTAACACTTTGGCTGCTTGGTACGAAAAGTAGTCAGGCTTAACGTATAGGCAATGCATAAACTATTTACGCAGCACCTAAACAGCAATAAAGTGAAAACACAACACATGAAAAATCCCTCCCAAATTAGGAAGTTAGAGTGCATTTTAATAAATGATTTGACAACAAAACAACAAAAATCCAATTAATTGAACCAGAGATATGCAATTTAAAGGTTTCGATAATACTAGTGCCTAATAGCAGAAAGTGCCAAGTGCGATTTTGTGGCTGTGATTAAATGGAAAAAAAAGTCACAAGTTTAGGCCAACCATGATGAAGTGCAGGCTGGATAAAGGGACCAGATTAGGCCCACTGAGAATAGAACCTTATGTCCTTAATACTGGCTTTTGTGCCACAGAGCAACAGTTCCAAGGAGTGATTCACTGTCCTGTGTCAAGATGTGTCAGACTACGTCAGTTCAGACAAGGAGCAGCGAGGTCCGGATTGTGTTGTGTCATGCTGTGCCAGTTCTGATGAGGAGCTGTGAGGGCTCTGATGCAAGGTCTGCATTGAGTTGCATTACACTGTGTTGTTTTGGATTAAGAGCTGCAAGGGCTCTGTCAGCTTGTGTCATCAATTCTGATAGGGACAATAGCTGGGATAGCATAGCACCTTCATTCCCACTTCAAAAGGTCCAGCACTGGAGCAGAACCACTTTGGGGGTTGGGACACACAGCAGGCAGAGTCCAGATGCAGGTTCAAAATGATTGGAGATTGTTCTGTCTATGAAGCTCTGGTCAGGAAGCCAGCCAACTCACCCTTGAAGTCACTCTGGTGGTCCTGTGTTCAAGGGGCAGGTCCAATAATTCTTCTTCCCAGGGTGGCAGAGCAGCATAGTGGCTGGGCAGGCCCTTTTGCAGCAGAGCAGCAGTGTAGCCTAGCAGTCCTTCTTTCAACTCTTCACCAGGTGCAGATGTAGATCTGAAGGTCCCCTTTTTATACCTAAGGGTTATCGACAGGAATATGTTGTGCAGGACATAACATGTAGTGCATAGCCGGTGGTAGAATATAATGTGAAGTGGTGAACATGGAGGATGAGTAGCAGTACCAGGAAGGGGAAGGAAAGACTCAGCAGGAAAAAGCTCACCAAACGCGAGGAGCCCCAGTCAGCAGGTACGCCCGACAGGCCCCCTCATCTGCCATCATGGGGAGCAGAGGATTCTTCGCCAATTGCATTCTGGGCGCATAGGGGCAGGAAGTATGAGTTTGCCTCTACAGGCCATCCCAGGCCAAATGAGCACAGGGAATAATGTCTATCTCAGCTCGCTGAGGCCTGCACGTCTGGTACAGCACTGTTGTGAAAGCTAACTTTAGATAACAATGGTGGCATCCATTTTGTATAATTTGACATTGTGCTAATTCAGTGATGATGGGAATTATACACATATATAATAATTGCATTTGAGTCTCCTGTGCACATTAAATAAATGTTCTTTATTTTACTCAGGTGGTTGTGACAGAGTTATGCTTTTGGGTCCTACAGATCTTTTCAGTTTCTACATTGTGTGCAGGGGACGGAGGGACCTCTGATCGATCTCCATTGCAGTGTGTGATTGGAATAAGGTGGGGTGTAGCCAGAAATGTAAGAATTGGGCCTGTTCGCAGTAAGTGTAGAGATGCATGTAAGTGACATGAAGGACACCCTGCTGAAATGGCAATGTCAGAGTTTCCATTGCCACTCTCAGCTGTTTTACTGCCCAAGCCAGAGACACCAAATTGGAACAAAGTCTTTTGAGAGACCAGTAACCTGGAGCAGGCCATTTACAAATAGGTAAAAGGAATTTAGAGAGTAGAACCATTTTAGCCATGGCTATCCTACCCGCCGCAGATAGGGGCAGTCTACTCCAGACAGGTTTGCCCTCCTCATGCCAGGTCATGGCCCATAGTTTGACCATTTCCCGCTGATATTTCCGCTGAGCCATGTGCCCAGGTATTGAGCCTAATCCATAGCCAACTGGAGCAGGTATTCAGGTTCAAACGGTCATGTGGCTGAAATGGACATTGACCAATTGCTAAGAATTTTGGAGTCCGGAGTGGCCACCAAAGTGAATCCCCTTCCAACTTTGCCAAGAGGCTACACCTGGGGTCATGGACATACAAGGTCATGTCGTCCATGTACATGGACACCAGTATGCCTCTGGCAGTGAAATAGAGGCCCCTTTCAGCATGATTTTGGCATTGCTGGCCATCCATGGGCTCAATATCTGTTGCAAATAGGATAGGAGATAGAGGATACCCTGGCTTGGTGCCCTTAGGAATAGAAAATGTAGCAAAGACATTCTGGGGAGATGAGTGACATTTGTGGTACAGGTCGGAGCACCTCATGTGAGGAACCACTAGTCTATCCTAGACACGATATTATGTGTGGAGGTGATACAGGTGCCCTCAGCAGTATGCAGCATGTTGCAGGTGACATATGACTCATATGAGTGTATGTGGTTGAGCCACGGTATGAACAACAGGAGGGGACTAAAGAAGGACAATATTTATTGGGGTCCAGTGTACCTGTCCGAAGAATATGTAACCAAGAAGTTGTACAAAGTTCCCCTGGGAATAATACCAATTATGTAGCGGAGTCTCTCTCTCTGAATTGACTTGTGAAATTGACAGTCAGGGAACCGGGCAGGTCCCTTGTCGGAACTAAGAAATCTCACACAACTAATAAGCTGGATGACATGTTTCATTCAGCCCTATGGTTGTCTTGTTTCATCATCGGCTTCCTGCTCCAATGTGAAGCTGGCGCTGCAATGCCTGACGGGTAACAACGGGTGTTACACTTTTGTGGAGATCTTTTGTTCCTTGCCGTGATTTGAGAGCGTGTGAGGGACCTAGAAAAGTGAAGTAATGAGCAAGGTGTATTAAAAAAGGTTGGTTAATCCACTAAGAGTCCTTTATTCGTGTGGTAAACCACCTTGTTAAAAAGTGAAATGAGGGGTACCGAGAATCAAAGTTAAGTTAGTGTGGCCTCATTCAACCCTCATATGTGGTCAACATGTTTCATGCCCTAAAGGCAATTCTTCAGGACCGGATAGTGCTCATAAACTAATCAGGGGCCCAAAATGGGCTGAAGTGTATATAGTATACAACCTGGTGGGTCAATAACCAGAGCAGGCTGGTAGTCCTGCGACCAAGTCAGACCTAAGGGTATAAAAGAAAGTTATATTCGCAGGATAGTACAAGCTGATTTCTTACATATCACAACCTTCCAAAGTCTAGACACATCACCCAGGCATCAGTGATCATCCAGGTGCTCGGAGGTCTATAAGTGAACCCGTGAGGGGGATAAAAAGCACACAGAGAGGGAAACTCAAGTTACCTAATAAAATTATGCCGACCAAAGAGTTTTTGGTTGCTAACTCTACTAGAGGTCTGTTTCATAATGATACCATCGACTTCGTAGGTTAATATAGCGTTGATGAGGGGCCATTCTCACCTAAAATGGACTGAAGTATAGCAGGCGTGGTATCTTACCCTAGCACCCCATGTGTCAGTCCACGCAGCTGTTCTTGTGGGACCTGGGCTTAGAGGTAATTACCTGCAAGGTAAACAAAATAAGGGGTCAAATACCCCGGTCAGGGTCCGGGCGGTATGCAGGGCCGACCAGTAGCCCACATGGAGTCCTGTCCCATCAGATTGCAAGACCCAGTGAGGCATACCACTCGCCATGGATAGCGGCGCCGCCTGCCGGTGCCGCACAAACCATCAGGCCCTCAGTACACCCCGACCAGGGACCATCGGTATGGGGACCAACACAACCAAAAAACCTAGTTCTTTAGGCAATTTAAATCCAGACCTGTGAACACATTAGGATTGTCAAAAGATCCTTCCAGCCACACCTCTAACTCTGGAGATTGTTACCGTGTTCCAGTCTATTGCCATAATAAAAGATAGCCATACTCTGATCAACACATTACGAAAACAGCACAGGACATACATTCACTAGAAGGACAACATTTGAAAAAATGTGAAATAGCTAGATGACACCTCACGGGCGTCTTCTCAGCAGTGCACCATTCACTGTTTTTCCTTTGCTTTTCCTTTGGGTTTCGGACACGTTTACGTTAAGCTAGGTGGCACCGATGATGAGAACAGGGCCATCCTGGTGAGTACCAACCAGGGGTCCCATTGGTGGTGCGCCCGTGAGGTGTCATCTAGCTATTTCACATTTTTTCAAATGTTGTCCTTCTAGTGAATGTATGTCCTGTGCTGTTTTCTGGCTAACAGGTTCCAAGGGACCGAGTCATTAAGCCCACAACTGTCTAATTGCAAACGGTGCACCCACCTCTGTTCAATTCTGTGTAGTGCTTGCTGACTAATGGAAGGGTGGCATTCTAAGACGACCCATTTCATGCTCTCGGCTGAATGTCCAGTCTGTTTGCAGTGTTCATATAGACGTGTGTGTGACTTGACACAGCGAATGTTGCTGTTATGTTCAATTATGCGCACTTTCACAGTGCGCATCGTCATTCCTATGTAGTTGAGACCACAAGGGCATGTGAGCATGTAAATACATCTGCTACTGTTGCAGTTAGTGTGTTTGTTTAAGTGCCAAGTAAACGTATCTGATAGCATAATATCTTTGCCTTGTGTGGACTGAGGACAGACGACGCAATTACCACAGCGGAAATGGCCTACAACTGGTGGTAAATCCCAAAGTGTGTTCTGAAGGAGAGTGCTCGTCTTCTTAGGTCGGGTATGGATCAGAGTATCCTTCAGGTTGGCTGTTCTTTTAAAGGCAAAGCGTGGACGTGGGATATCTAATCCAGCTGAATTAATAACCCCCCCCCCCAGTGGTTGTTTACCGTTTTTTTGATAAATGTGGAGTTTTTAGTGTAAGATGTTACACATGTAATGACATCCTCTGTAGCCTTTATATGTGTCTCCAGAAGGGCTTCTCTGTTATTATTGAGTGCTCTTTTGACTGATTGTTTGAGGAGTCTCGTGGGGTAACCTCCCTCCTGGAGTTTATGTTGTAGGGTGGAAGCCTCTCGTTTATAGTCCATTACTGAAGTACAGTTTCTGCGGATCCGCAGGAATTGACCGAACGGTAGGTTCTCCCTCAGTGCCCTAGTATGATGGCTGTTGTACAGGAGGAGGCTGTTTCTGTCGGTCTCTTTCCTATAGAGAGTGGTGGTGATCTCTGTAGGGTCCAACCTAATGGTCAGATCAAGGAAGGGTAATGATTGTTCTGATATGGTGCCCGTGAATTTGAGAAATGGGTTCTGGAGATTAATCCATGTGCAGAAGGCCTCACAGCTGGTCCGATCACCCTTCCAAAAAATCAAAATATCGTCGATGTAATGACACCATAGGGTGAAAGTGTTCAAGAAACGGATTATTATCAGGGGAGTAGATGAGATTCTCCTCGAAAGAGGCCATGTATATACATGCCAGACTTGGCGCAAAGGTTGAACCCATAGACGTGCCACGGATCTGATGGTACAACTGTGATTCGTATCTGAAGAAATTCTCCGTCAGAGCTATGTTTGCCAATGCCATGATGAACGAGATAGGTGTAGGAGATATCCATTCATCCGATCTCAAAGCAGACTCTACTACCTCTAAAGTAGCTTGTTGGGGTATGTTCGTATATAAGGCTTCCACGTCCAATGTCAATAGGAGATCGACATCTGCCCTGCCATCCATGTCATCAATCAAACGCAGGACATCTCTCGTGTCCTGAAGGAAAGACGGAATTTTCTTGACTATAGGTTGCAGAAATTCGTCACAAAATTGTGACAAGGGTTCCAGGAGGGATCCTATTCCGGAAACGATGGGCCTACCTGGCACAGGGGTAACCCCCTTATGAATTTTTGGTAGCGTATAAAAATAGGGCGTTACCAGTTCGGTGGTGATCAGGAATTCTGCTTCCTTCTTGGTTAGCCATTCATTTGTTTCACCCTCGATCACGAGACTCATGATGGTAGTAGTCAGGCGTTTGGTGGGGTCCATGGTGAGGGTTCTATAATGGGTACTGTTGGACAACTGTCGTCTACATTCCCGGTCATATTCATCATAGTCTTGGATAACCGTTGCTCCCCCTTTGTCCGCCTGTTTAATGACGATGGTATTGTCATTACCTAAAGCACGGGAGGCTTGTCTCTCTCCCTTGGTCAAGTTGTTAAATTGATTGATATGTGGTTTGTTAGTAAGACTGGCTAGAACCGCTCTTTCAAAAGCCAAAATCTCCGGAGGGACCATCCCATCCGTGGGAGTGAAGGTGGAGGGTTTCCGTAGTCCTGTATCTGCACTTGCTGGTTCAGGTTTGTCGTCAAAGAAGGCTCGCAGGCGTATCTTTCTGAAGAGTTGTTTGATTTCAATCATTTCCTGGAAATTGTCTGGAGTCGGGGTGGGGACGAAGCCAAGTCCCTTTTCCAAAACTCTATTCTCAGTGGGGGTCAGGACTCTTTTAGAGAGGTTCACTGTCAAACTCTTCTCCCCCTGGTTATACTCCTGGTTTCCATCATGGTCTGTGGTGTTGGCTGATCCTGCCACTGAACCCCTTTCTGTCCGCCTCGCTTTCGCCCTCTTCCTCTGCCCCAACCTCTGCCTTGAAAAGGTGGCGGGTTCAAAGGGTAAAATTGTGGCGGGCCCTGTTGGTAGAAGGGGTACTGCCACGGGGGTGCCATGTGTGGGGGCCCATGGAACATAGGTCCTTGTTGGTATCCTGGTTGCCAGTTAGGGCGTTGTGGGAAACTATTGTTCTTCTGGTTATGTCCTCCACTTGAGTCGCTACTGGTAGAGCCTCGCCTGCTGTTATTGTCCGAGTTATCATCCGAGGAGTAGCTTGTCTTTTTATTCTTAAAGCCATCCTTCAAGTACGGGTATACTTTCTCCTTCTCGAACTTTGAGATATCTTTTTGAAGTTTCGCTGTTTTTTTGATTAAGGAGATATTCGTGATGATCAGCCATTTCTTGATTGATGTCACGGTACCCAGATTGAGTCGCCGAGTATCACTGGATGTGTCTACAGTGTGATATAATAACACGTTGAAGTTCCCGCCTCAAAAAATAGTGCCAGGCCCAAGTATGTATATTAAGCGCCAGACTTCAGCAAATCATTCTTGGCAATTTGTGGTATGACCATGGATCATTGCCAAAATCACTGGATAATTATGTCATGTGCCCTGTATAATGACACTTGCAGAGGAGATTGGCCATATCAGAGCCTAATTAGAGTACAGAGAGGCATTTGTCTCAGTGGTCCAGCTGGCCCATAGGCAAGAGATGGTCTCCAAGGTCAGATGTACCTCCTGAAGGAAGCCCACATCTATATGAAGCCTATTGTGGTATGCATGCACTATTCAAGCCTTATGCTGATCATTAAGTCTGAGGATATTCCAGGTCAGGCCTTTTCTGGATGTCATAGGGAAATGTAGGATAATCACATCTTCAATGGGGGTTTGCTGATGCTAGTGCAGAGCTGTCAGGAGGGGTAATTCTCCATCCTGGAGTGTAAGGTATGTGACGCAACAGAGGGAAGATACAGCAACCAAAGGTCCACCCACTTCAACCCTTCCAACTGGGTAAAAAGACCCAGCCTACCCCCACCCAAACCCATTTCCAAAGATCAATATAGCACCGTGAGAAACATCCCTCAGGACAACAGATAATCAGGTGGGTACCCCAGACAGAAAATGTGTGGGTGGTTGAGATAACTGGAGAAGCACCCCCCAGGGGTCAGAACAGGTAGCTAAACATTCAGAATGAGTAATGCCATGGCCCAATAACGGGCCCAGCACTCATAACAATGGTGCAGTAAAGATAACTTTAATGCAGATGAAATGTCAATGGCGGGTGAGCTATGATTTCACCCACAGAGGAAAGACGACTTAGTACAGGAAAAAGTACCTAGGCATTAATTGTTGTTGCTGAGGCAGCCGCCTCCGGCAGATGTAGTGTCAGGTAGAGGAGATGTGTTAGCGCTAGTGGCAGGGAGAATTTCATGGCTATCTTGAAATCCATAAAGAAGTGCTGTTTGCCAACCAGTTGTACCCGCCGTTTGGCTGGGTAGAGCTGAGAGACGGAAATGCCAAACTTTTAAAGTAGGTGTTTCACAGGAAGGAATTACTGCTGTCATCCTGCACCACAATGGTGAAATAAGGGTATATGGCGATGGTGTTAATCTGGCGCTGCACAAACCGCCATTCTCTGGAGAGCCTTAGGATGGTATCCCTATCCCTGTAGTTGAGCAGCTTGCCCACAATGGGTCTTGGCAGCAGACAAGGAGGGAGATGTGGGCTCAGTGAGGGGTGGGCTTGCTCATTGATGAAGACCCACGAGAGAGCATTGCCAAACAGTTAGTGGAGCATGTTTCTGATATATGTTTCAATCTTGCCAATGACCATGGACTCAGGGCCTCCAAGGATGCGAAAGATGTTCCATCAGGAGCGTGCTTCGAGGTCTTCGTTCTTGAGCTTAAGCACTTTCTCTATTTGCTGGAGATTCTCACCTGTGGTAGTCTGAGAGTCTTCAATTTTAGAGCTGCAGGTTTCTTTGACCACCATCTTGTCGGACTCAAGCAAAGTACTTGGGGCATAAAAGATAACGGACAGACCTAGTTTGCAAAATTGTTCCTAGACATTTCCAAACCAGGGCATGGAACAGCCGCTAACTAATTTAAGACAGTCTCGAATGGTATTCCTAAACTGGAGAGCCTCAGCTTCAATCCAAACATAAAGTCATTTGAACATACAAGTTGTGAGTCAACAAATAGTGTTTTTAATGTTAATTTTACAGTACTTTAATATTTATTATGCGCACACGCAATTATTAATAAATATATGTGAAGGTTGCCGTAAGTACAGGTTAGTACTATGACATCACTGATAACATCTCAAATGACATCATTGATGACATAATTCAATGAGTGTGCTAGTATATTTTATAGTTTATATAGTGTTGAGTAACTATCATATTACATCTCTACCTAATTTTGTACTGCCTGTGTCCAGGTGATGTGTGTCAAGGTTGCCAAAAGGTCAAAGAGTCTATGTAGTAGATACTAAGGGCCAGATGTACAAACCTTACATTTTGAAAGTCACAAATTGCATTGTCACAAATACTGTTCACAATTCCTAATGGTTTTGCAAATTGCCTGCCTCATTATTATTCATGAGGCAGGTGCTATTTGCGACCCCATTAGGAATGGACAGCACTCCCAGGGATGGTGGCCTGATGGGGTCAGAAGACCACCATGTCTTTTTTGAAAAAAAAATTACAAATGCAGCCCGGTGCATTTAGAAAAGAAAAATGAAACTATTCAGTTTAATTTTTTAAGGGCAGGCAGTGGTCCCTGCGACCACTTCCTCCTCTTAAAAAAATATTTTTCACCCATTCACATAAGGGAAGGGGTTCCCTGGGGACAGCTTCCTATTTATGAGTGGCTTACCCCCTACTTGAAGTAGGTGGTAAACTGTGAGTGTTTTGTGACCACAAATGTGTTTGCAAAACAATGGTACATACCATTTGGACTCGCTATTAGGAAGGGATGCCCTTGGCACACCCCTTCCTAATACTGAGTTGCAAACCCTATTTTGCAAGTCAGTAATTGTTTACCGACTCGCAACATAGGGTTTGTAGATGGGCCAGACCAATTTTGCAGTTGTATACGAGTTCCTGGTTGCAACCTCAGAAAATTATCATAAATCTGGCCCATAGTATTAAATACAGCCTCGAGTTGGTTCACTGAATTGCCTTAGCATGACAATTTCTACATAACTTAGAAAACTATGTGCACCAGGTTCAACCCTATGAATAGGTACTTGTTTTGCTTCAGAAGATGGGCTATTTGTAATATTTTCACCACAGTATAAAGGCTATAGGTAATATAATCATTAGCACATTCAGGACGTGGTAATTCTAGGAAAATAGTATCTTTTTTGACAAGTGTTGCATAGAGTGTACACTGTCTTGAGTAGATACTTTTTAAAACTCTTCGGTCTTTTTCTCATTCAAGTTTTCCTGTGTGCAAACAGTGTAGTAAAGAGTAATCTCTCTTCTCTATGTGTCTTTTCAACACATATCAACTTCATTTTTCACTCTAGGTTCAGTAACTGTGAGGGGTTTGATGCAGATAAAATCTGTCCTTAGTAGGCCATTAATTTTGGAACCGACATTGAGTATCTTGAAGAACTTGGCTTTTTCTGAACATTTGTATCCCAATTGAATACTGTGTGCAATGAATGTTTTCCATATATCTGACAGTGATTATTAATGTGAACTAGGCTAACTGTGAGGTGTATGGTACAGAGCCAATGCTGCACATAACCAATGCTTGCTACACCCAATGGAGTGTATCTGCGATGGCATTAATGATGATTTATGTTATTTCAGGCCTATAATGCCATACTATATTATAGCTCAATATGTACAAAGGAAGCTTGGAGAGTTCAACAGTGATGTCATAAATAATGTCAAAGAAAATGTAATGAGTGATGTAACATGTAAGGTCATAATCAGCGTGTGGCGGAAGCCCAATTTATAGTTAGCTCTGCTAACTCTAACTGGTGAATATCTGTGTTTTCTTTTTTAGTTAAACATTAATGTTTCCACTGACATATTCACCAAACTATAATGATATTTTAACCTTTTTTCTTAAAGTGATATTTTATTAGCATAAGTAAAGCCAACCCTCTGCCGCCCATGGCCCAAGACATATGGCCAGGCACTGCAGCAAATCCCCCACAGTCTACCAACAACATGTTTTGCATGCCCTCTTCATTCGTGCACAGCTGGGGGTTGGAAACAGTGTATGACCCGCAGCCAGGCCCTGTGGCCAACCTACGTGGAGGTATCCAAGCCCCCAGAGGCAGCCAGGTTCTCACAGGCAGCCGCCTCACACTGCACATGCCTTTTGTCATGTACACCGGGGGATGGCCGCAGGGCTTGTTTTGTAGCCAGGCCCTGCATCAAACTCCCAGTAAGCAGCCACCTGGAGGCAGCCAACCCCATGCTACCCACAGCCATTGCTTGTGCATGACTTGGGGTTATTTGCAGGGCCTGTGTTGCATCTGGACCTTGCTTCCAACACCCCACAGGAATCTAACACCACACTGTGCACTGACTTTGACTGTTTTCAGCAGGGGTTGATCAGCAGGCATGGCATGCTGCAAGGCCCTGTGGACAAACCCCCAGTTGGATTCCAACTCCACACTGTACACAGCCTTTGCCATGCACAGCATGGGGTTGGGCTTTGGGGACCCATCCCCTTTGTTCAAAACATATATTTTGAGGGGAGGCAGGTGTACAGCCCCCCTTTGGCCCTTAATTCGCACTGGGGAACCAATCCCCTAGGGCCAAATACAATTAAACAGGTGGGGAGACGTGCAACCCCACCCCTTAAGCCTTAATAGGCCCTGGGGACAACTTTGATGGGACCAAATAACATAATAAATGTGATGGGGCCGCAGGGTCACCCCAAGCCTTATTAGGTCCTGAGGATCCCTTCCCTCAAGGTCATACCAATAAAATAAGGGAAGGGGACCATGCGGTCCCTCTCCCTGAGCCTCCTTAGTCCCTGGTGACCCCATCCAGCACCTGGATACCCTGAGAGGTGACAAAAAGTGTTCTACAAATCTATTAATTGATTAATTGATAGATCCCCGGTACCTTATGTATTTTAAAGGGGAGGGGGCAGGCAGTTCCCCCTCCCATGTCTCATTAAGCACCGATGACACCATCCCCAGGGCTAATTTTTTTAAAAGGGAGGGTGGCCATATGGCTCCCCATCCTAAGTCTCATTTGTCCTGAGAAACCCTTTCTCCAGGGCCTGAAGTATTTTAAAAGGGAGAGGGCCCCGCTACCCTGAACCTCAATAGGCCCTAGGTACCAATCTCCCAGGGCTGTTTTTAGCTTCTAAGGGAGAGGGCGACACACATCATCCCCTTCCCAAATCTCTTTTGGCCAGCATTAATTGAAGGAGGGTGCCCCAATAGCCACCCAGTACATCCTACATGCACAACATTGGTGGCTGCAAGGGGGACACCAGCCCCCAATACCCTAGCCTGCTTCCCACATGCCGCAAGATTTGCCATTGCTCCTACCTGAAGGGAGCAGATATTTATGTTGCTCTAGCCGAGTGGGAGCAATCTGGTAATCTGTTTCCCTGCATCAGTGTGGGCAGGGTAACAGATATGAATTCTGCTCCTAGCCGGCCGTGGCATTTTAAAAACTCCCACCGCTGGGAGTGGACTTTGTGTTTGCTCTGTTTGGTGGGAGTTTTAGAAATGCTCTTATCAGGTAGGAGTGACCAAAAATGTCCCCTCCAGTGCTGGTGCGGGCAGGGAAACCACTGTGTACTGGTGGTGTACTCCCCAGGACACAGCATGTGATCCAGGACCAGGTGATGGGAACTCTGAGGCGATTAATGGGTTAGGGAGGGGGCTGCATGACCCCACTCTCTTTTTACAAAAAATAGAGTCACTCGGGCACCTGGGATTTAAAAAGGTTGTGGGAGGGGGCCATATGGTCTCACATATTTATTAAATCAGACAATGGAATGGGGTCCACAGAGTTGAATTTATCTTGGAAAAGTGGGCGACGTGGCACCTCCCCATATTAAGAAAATCATGCCCTAGAGGAGGTGCTCCAAAAGGCAGAATACAGCCTGGGGAGGGGGCAGATCAAGATCTAGCTTCCTAAACAATTTCTTGTAATGTGGTCCACCAGTTTTTGGAGTAGCCCAACCTAAAGAAGCAAATGGAAATTGCATGGGAATTTTGCATTTTGAAACTCCCATTTTTCCTCAGGCCCCACTTAATGGATGATCCAGAATCTTTCCAGCACAAACTAGACAAAAAGCATTGACTTTTGGGAAACTTTTGTGGAGACTCATTAAACGGGGCCAATGTTATTATCAACACAAAAAAACGATTTTCCTATGGAACAGTTGACCTAACTATAACTAACCAGTAGCAACTGCCACTGAGTAAAATATATCTGTATATACCCCGACCCCAGGCACACTTTTCAGGGGGAAGGGTGCACATGACTCCACTACCCAGAGCTTATTTTACCCTGGGAAACCTATTTCCTGGGGTCCAGCACACGTTAGAAGGGCAGGGGCCAAGCAGCCCCCTCCTCGGACTGATTTCAACCCCAGTGACCACATCCCCAGTGCCAGGCTTTATTATTAAGGGAGGGGGCACATGTGCCCCTGCCTAAGCCATTTATGGCCCATGAGAACCCATCCCCTGGGGTCCAGTGTGCTTGTTTGAGATAAGAGGATACAGCCCCCTCCCTGAACTGATTTCAGCCCCAGGACCCCTATCCAGAAGACCAGTGCAATTTCTATGGGGATTGCAAGAGCCCCTCCTCCCCAGGCTTAATTCAGTTCCAGCGACCTATGCCCTGGGACCGAGGCAATATTTATGGGTCTGGGATACCTGGCACCCTCCCTTAGCCAACTTCAGCCCCGAGGACCCCATTACACAGGGCCCAGTGCAGTAAAAGGTGGGTGGCCTGTTGCCCATCCAGGGCACCCACGATAGTGTCATTGAGGGCCTCAGGAAAAGCCCTAAGTTCTTTAATCTGGTAAGACCACTGGTCGTGATTACTTCCCTGTCAGGTTTTTTAAACGCTACTTTCTTCTTTTAACTCCACAACAATTGCACTCTATACAGAGGTGCCGAAACATGGTTCTTTTCCTCTGGACCAAGATATTGCCACTATCATAGTTATACCTAAGGCAGAACAGCTCACAGACTGCTGCTCCTCATACCACTGAATCACCCGTATCAAGATTTTAGGAAGGCCGTTTCAACCAGGCTGAGTCAGACCCTCACCTTCTTAATTCCTATAGACCAATGTGGCTTAATGTCGAGTAGGAGCACCCACCACTGTATTCAGAGGGTGCAACTGGCTCTTTCTCAGGTGCATTGACTGGATGTATGACATTACAACGCATGCTTTTACATCGCATGCCTTTACAACGCAAGTATTACAACGCAGTCCATTACAACGCATAGTGCTTTTGGGTGCTGGATAGTGAATAGTTTAATTTACTATTCCAACTCCAGTCCCCGTGGACACTAGGAAAGGTTATTGGATAGTAAATTAACTTATTCCCTATCCTAGAGCGCCCCCCAGAGCAATGCGTTGTAATAGTTTGCGTTGTAATGGTTGCGTTGTAAAGGCTCTGCGATGTAAAAGTTGCGTTGTAAAGGTTGTTTACCACATTTACTAGATGGTGATCTGCCCCTTCTTGTCGATTTTTAAAAGGCAATCAGCACAATCTTCAGGTCATTACTTGTTGCCTTGCTCCATTAATGGGGCTTCGGACACTCCTTTCTTAGACTGGCGGGACTGCTGTACAGTACCTCTATTGCCCAGGTTTGGGTGAATATGGTTTTCTCCTCACCTTTCCAGATCAGCAGAGTAACATGACAGGGTTGCCCCATCCACTCTACTGTTGTCCTTTTCCACAAATCTTTTGACATGCTTGATAAGATGTGCTGCTCGTGTTCAAGGCTGATGGTCGGGGATGGTGTTGAGGATCAAACAGACCTCTATGAAGACAATGTCCTGCTTTTCCTTGGTAAGCCATGCACATTGGGCCCCAGAAGCCTTGATATCCTCCAACTCTATGCAGAGGTATCTGGACTGTGTTTTAGCACCTGAAAATCCTTTCTAATAGTGGTGGCTTGTGATGCTGCAGGGGAACACTGACGCCCCACTTATCTCAATCAGATGGAATTCCTTTATGTACTTGGGGATCCACATATGCTGCCTTGCAGAACAGGCCTCTCAACTTTTGCCCACTTGCGTTGGTGCCGGATCGTGATTTGAGCAAATGGAGCTGTTTGCCATTCAACCTGATGGGGTGCACTGCAGTGTTTAAAAGGATGTGTCTCCCCTGGTATTTATATGTTTTGATGAATTACCCCCACCCTATTCCCCAGACATTGTTTTGGTCCTTTACTTTGAGATTGCCTTCCTTTGTCTGGCCAGGTAAATGTCATTGTATGTCTTTTGCCTTAGCTTGCAATTCCTCATTTGATGGAGGCCTTGGCATTCCAGATATACATAGTTATTATCCTGTGTGGGACATACTAGAGGTAATATTAGGGGTTCTTGGCCACCAAGGGCCCTCAGCATCCAAGAGTAACCCCAACCCACATTGCCCCAGGAGGAGGAATGCTTGCAGAGTGATGGAAAGAGGGAGTGGGCCTCTGATGGCCTCTTAGAAATCACTCTGTGGTGGACTTAATGGAGGTAACAGGAGGAGTAGTTGGCCTCCAACAATCCACAGGAGTCAAGGGGACTTCATCCCGCAAATAGTAGTGCACCAGGAAAAGTGTTTGCAGAGTGCTGGTGAAAGGGGGTGTGTCTCGAGTGAAATGCTGGCTTTTAAAAAATGTTTTTGGTGATATTTGGGGAGGGGGCTGCACAGCCTCCCTCCCTTGATCAATTTCAGCCCCAGGGACCCAATGCCCCTGGACCTGGCCTTTCCATTTGTTTATTTTTTTTAGTTTAGGAGAGGGTGTCCATGCTGCCAACCTACAAGGCCAATTTTGGCCACAGGGACTCCATCTACCAGTGCCAGGCCTTTCCGGAGTAGGGGCCAGCGTGATCCCCTTCCCCGGCAGATTTCTGCCCCAGGTATCCCATGCCCCTGGGCCTGGGCTTTTTATTTTTTTCAGGCTAGCAGAGGGGTCTGCGTGGCCCACCTCCCGAACCAACTTCGGCCCTTGGGAATCAATATCCCTGGAGCCCAGGGGAGGTTTAAAATAAATAAGCCCTGGGGAGGTGGTGGCCCCTGGGGCATTAATAAGGCCCAGGAAGAGTAGCTTGTCCCTCTTTCTTTATTATGAAAATGCCCCAGGAACCTTGCCCTCCCAAAGATTGATTTCTAATGAAGAAAGGGAGCCCACGCTTCATTTTTGTTTAAATGTTGGTGAGAGACACTGAACCAGTGGGTCTACTAGTCGCATTATTTTAAAAAAAGGATTTTTTGGCACTGCTTGGTGCCTCTGGGACCCCCAAGTATTTCTACCCTGCTCCTTGTCCTTTTGTTAATGTTGTTTCTGGGAGCTTAGTCCCAAGACGGCTGCCAACACTTCCTGGTTTGAAGTGTTGGCAGCCAATCAGATCTCAGCACAAGATTGGGAGGGGTCACGAATCATCAACGTCCCTATAAGTACACATTGGGATTTTGGTTTATTTTTCAAAAACTTCTGAATGGATTTATGCCAATTTACAAAAAGGTCACTTTCTGTACCAACAGCTACCTTTCTCTCAAATTTGGAGCATTGCCGTTAAGCAGGTCGGACTTTAGTAGTGTTCTAAAATCCTTATGGGAATTAACATGGAAAAAAAGAGTTTAGGGATCCCCGATTTTTCTCGCCCCCCCACTTGACAGATCACCACAAAAATGTCAAGCCAACAGCTGGAGTGAGCGGCATACTAGTTTGCAAAATTTTGCAAGGATTCCTCAAACAATGCCAAAATTATTCACGAATGGAAAACCGATCTTCCTATGGAAACTGCATCCTAACAATACCTACCTACTGGTGACCGTTGGTTTTATATATATAGAGTAAAACAAGTAAAACAAATAAAGTGCAAGACTGTCCTCATGAGTCACAGCCAGAGAGCGGCTGCCTACTCCACTATGAAAAAGTTGGATCTCATCAGGTTCCTGGTGGATTCAAGTACAGGTTAAGCTTCAGGCAGAGGACACAGATATATCTGAGTGGTACAGGGAGTAGCCATGACCTGGAGGCCACATCTGGGTGCAATTTGAGTTGAATCAATGTGCAGACTGTAAAGTACAACCACAACTTGACTATAGGTTGCAGAAATTCGTCACAAAATTGTGACAAGGGTTCCAGGAGGGAACCTATTCCGGAAACGATGGGCCTACCTGGCACAGGGGTAACCCCCTTATGAATTTTTGGTAGCGCATAAAAATAGGGCGTTACCAGTTCGGTGGTGATCAGGAATTCTGCTTCCTTCTTGGTTAGCCATTCATTTGTTTCACCCTCGATCACGAGACTCATGATGGTAGTAGTCAGGCGTTTGGTGGGGTCCATGGTGAGGGGTCTATAATGGGTACTGTTGGACAACTGTCGTCTACATTCCCGGTCATATTCATCATAGTCTTGGATAACCGTTGCTCCCCCTTTGTCCGCCTGTTTAATGACGATGGTATTGTCATTACCTAAAGCACGGGAGGCTTGTCTCTCTGCCTTGGTCAAGTTGTTAAATTGATTGATATGTGGTTTGTTAGTAAGACTGGCTAGAACCGCTCTTTCAAAAGCCAAAATCTCCGGAGGGACCATCCCATCCGTGGGAGTGAAGGTGGAGGGTTTCCGTAGTCCTGTATCTGCACTTGCTGGTTCAGGTTTGTCGTCAAAGAAGGCTCGCAGGCGTATCTTTCTGAAGAGTTGTTTGATTTCAATCATTTCCTGGAAATTGTCTGGAGTCGGGGTGGGGACGAAGCCAAGTCCCTTTTCCAAAACTCTATTCTCAGTCGGGGTCAGGACTCTTTTAGAGAGGTTCACTGTCAAACTCTTCTCCCCCTGGTTATACTCCTGGTTTCCATCATGGTCTGTGGTGTTGGCTGATCCTGCCACTGGACCCCTTTCTGTCCGCCTCGCTTTCGCCCTCTTCCTCTGCCCCAACCTCTGCCTTGAAAAGGTGGCGGGTTCAAAGGGTAAAATTGTGGCGGGCCCTGTTGGTAGAAGGGGTACTGCCACGGGGGTGCCATGTGTGGGGGCCCATGGAACATAGGTCCTTGTTGGTACCCTGGTTGCCAGTTAGGGCGTTGTGGGAAACTATTGTTCTTCGGGTTATGTCCTCCACTTGAGTCGCTACTGGTAGAGAATCGCCTGCTGTTATTGTCCGAGTTATCATCCGAGGAGTAGCTTGTCTTTTTATTCTTAAAGCCATCCTTCAAGTACGGGTATACTTTCTCCTTCTCGAACTTTGAGATATCTTTCTGAAGTTTCGCTGTTTTTTGATTAAGGAGATATTCGTGATGATCCGCCATTTCTTGATTGATGTCACGGTACCCAGATTGAGTCGCTGAGTATCACTGGATGTGTCTACAGTGTGATATAATAACACGTTGAAGTTCCCGCCTCAAAAAATAGTGCCAGGCCCAAGTATGTATATTAAGCGCCAGACTTCAGCAAATCATTCTTGGCAATTTGTGGTATGACCATGGATCATTGCCAAAATCACTGGATAATTATGTCATGTGCCCTGTATAATGACACTTGCAGAGGAGATTGGCCATATCAGAGCCTAATTAGAGTACAGAGAGGCATTTGTCTCAGTGGTCCAGCTGGCCCGTAGGCAAGAGATGGTCTCCAAGGTCAGATGTACCTCCTGAAGGAAGCCCACATCTATATGAAGCCTATTGTGGTATGCATGCACTATTCAAGCCTTATGCTGATCATTAAGTCTGAGGATATTCCAGGTCAGGCCTTTTCTGGATGTCATAGGGAAATGTAGGATAATCACATCTTTAATGGGGGGTTTCCTGATGCTAGTGCAGAGCTGTCAGGAGGGGTAATTCTCCATCCTGGAGTGTAAGGTATGTGACGCAACAGAGGGAAGATACAGCAACCAAAGGTTCACCCACTTCAACCCTTCCAACTGGGTAAAAAGACCCAGCCTACCCCCACCCAAACCCATTTCCAAAGATCAATATAGCACAGTGAGAAACATCCCTCAGGACAACAGATAATCAGGTGGGTACCCCAGACAGAAAATGTGTGGGTGGTTGAGATAACTGGAGAAGCACCCCCCAGGGGTCAGAACAGGTAGCTAAACATTCAGAATGAGTAATGCCATGGCCCAATAACGGGCCCAGCACTCATAACAATGGTGCAGTAAAGATAACTTTAATGCAGATGAAATGTCCATGGCGGGTGAGCTATGATTTCACCCACAGAGGAAAGACGACTTAGTACAGGAAAAAGTACCTAGGCATTAATTGTTGTTGCTGAGGCAGCCGCCCTCGGCAGATGTAGTGTCAGTTAGAGGAGATGTGTTAGCGCTAGTGGCAGGGAGAATTTCATGGCTATCTTGAAATCCATAAAGAAGTGCTGTTTGCCAACCAGTTGTACCCGCCGTTTGGCTGGGTAAAGCTGAGAGACGGAAATGCCAAACTTTTAAAGTAGATGTTTCACAGGAAGGAATTACTGCTGTCATCCTGCACCACGATGGTGAAAGAAGGGTATATGGCGATGGTGTTAATCTGGCGCTGCACAAACCGCCATTCTCTGGAGAGCCTTAGGATGGTATCCCTATCCCTGTAGTTGAGCAGCTTGCCCACAATGGGTCTTGGCAGCAGACAAGGAGGGAGATGTGGGCTCAGTGAGGGGTGGGCTTGCTCATTGATGAAGACCCACGAGAGAGCATTGCCAAACAGTTAGTGGAGTATGTTTCTGATATATGTTTCAATCTTGCCAATGACCGTGGACTCAGGGCCTCCAAGGATGCGAAAGATGTTCCATCAGGAGCGTGCTACGAGGTCTTCGTTCTTGAGCTTAAGCACTTTCTCTATTTGCTGGAGATTCTCACCTGTGGTAGTCTGAGAGTCTTCAATTTTAGAGCTGCAGGTTTCTTTGACCACCATCTTGTCGGACTCAAGCAAAGTACTTGGGGCATAAAAGATAACGGACAGACCTAGTTTGCAAAATTGTTCCTAGACATTTCCAAACCAGGGCATGGAACAGCCTCTAACTAATTTAAGACAGTCTCGAATGGTATTCCTAAACTGGAGAGCCTCAGCTTCAATCCAAACATAAAGTCATTAGAACATACAATTTGTGAGTCAACAAATAGTGTTTTTAATGTTAATTTTACAGTACTTTAATATTTAATATGCGCACACGCAATTATTAATAAATATATGTGAAGGTTGCCGTAAGTACAGGTTAGTACTATGACATCACTGATAACATCTCAAATGACATCATTGATGACATAATTCAATGAGTGTGCTAGTATATTTTATAGTTTATATAGTGTTGAGTAACTATCATATTACATCTCTACCTAATTTTGTACTGCCTGTGTCCAGGTGATGTGTGTCATTTTTACAAAACACATTTGCTGCTAATGCGTCATTGCTGTGTATAAGTAATTAACGTGTATCTTTGTACTGAAGATGGCTGTTGACAACTTGCATCCAGTATGATTAACATACGTTTTTCTGTTCTGCAGATAAGGTTGCCAAAAGGTCAAAGAGTCTATGTAGTAGATACTAAGGGCCAGACGTACAAACCTTACATTTTGAAAGTCACAAATTGCATTGTCACAAATACTGTTCACAATTCCTAATGGTTTTGCAAATTGCCTGCCTCATTATTATTCATGAGGCAGGTGCTATTTGCGACCCCATTAGGAATGGACAGCACTCCCAGGGATGGTGGCCTGATGGGGTCAGAAGACCACCATGTCTTTTTTTGAAAAAAAACTTACAAATGCAGCCCGGTGCATTTAGAAAAGAAAAATGAAACTTTTCAGTATAATTTTTTAAGGGCAGGCAGTGGTCCCTGCGACCACTTCCTCCTCTTAAAAAAATATTTTTCACCCATTCACATAAGGGAAGGGGTTCCCTGGGGACCGCTTCCTATTTATGAGTGGCTTACCCCCTACTTGAAGTAGGTGGTAAACTGTGAGTGTTTTGTGACCACAAATGCGTTTGCAAAACAATGGTACATACCATTTGGACTCGCTATTAGGAAGGGATGCCCTTGGCACACCCCTTCCTAATACTGAGTTGTGATCCAGCGGGCTATAGAAAATATATCATAAACTACGCTACCCAACTTCATAACCTATAAACAAAATTCTATACTAAATATGGACCCATTTATGAACCTGATATATTTTGGGCCTACTGAATCAGGTGGTCAGAATAAATCTATATACACATTTCTACATACTATAAACATATTTATACATTTGCAGAAAGAATATTGTCATTAGAATAAAACCCAACCATTTAAACAACCACCATAGGCGACGTGATCTAGCTAAAGGTAACCTACACTTCTGAATAACCAAGACCAGCTTGTTTGTCAAAAGTAAGATTTTATTTTCTAAATTATGGTATATATGTTGTAAGTTTTATAAATGAAATTTATTTGCAATAAAGCAAGCATGATGGTAAGAAATAAGAGAAAAATACAATTTTAAGCAATTGAATCAATTTAAAGAAATTATATAAAGTTTAGCATTTCTAAAACCTATTTCCCTAACTGAGCTAAATAGACAGAAATTAAAGTAAAGATCTTTGAGGATTCTTACGTGCTCCACGCAAAGTCCAGCAGCACATCACCCTCATCGGAAAGTCAGAAAGCAGCAGCCAGCCCAACCCTAAGGGCATGACTTTTTATACCTTTCTACGCTAACTAAACTAGCAAAGGAAAATTTTCAGAAACCCTCGACGTCCCATTGGCTGAGAGTGACAAGTGACATGTCACCCGATTCTTAAAAAGTTCCACAAAATCATGTCTTACAAAGACCATTGTCTCTTCCACGTGAAGCCAGAAGCTTCCTGCGATTGCAACTTTGTATTAAGTCATCCTCGCAGCTTCCATAGTCTTTCAGTACAACTTCCGCGGATGCCAAGTTAAGGACTGACAAAAAGTTCACTTTCGACCTTGGCCATGTCCGACAGAATGATGTCAGCTCATCAGTTTTTGCTTTGTGAATGCAGCTTCAATAAACGTTTTAGTTCAGAATGGGCGTCTCGTGACTTTCTGCAGAATTACAGATCAGCTCTTTTTCTGCGGCTCAAATAACTAGGCCCAAAAGCAGGCAACTTATGTTTTCTAGTATAAAACAAACACAAGAAAAGTATTAATGTAAGAAATAATGTAGATTCTGTATCCACCCCATGGTTTACTAATTAATTAACCCACCCGATTAATCAAAATGTTACCTAGCCATTGCAAACAAATAAAGCAGCGTTTATATTTACCAGTCTCCGTTTTTCTATGAGACCCATATGCACCTAGAATAGTAGAAATGACATCACACAGACAAGGAAAAGCAAAACAAGCACATGCTTATTTTAAGTTTGCAGCAGTTAGTAATGACAAAAACGAAAACAATAAATTATTTTATTATTTTGCACGAACAAAAAGATGCAACAAATATGCACGTTTATGAACACACATGTTAGTCCCCCCACGTGTAAAGTTTAATCTAAGTTGTATTAGTACGACATATCACAAATCATTAATAATTTTATTTATGTTATGGAAATGTGACTTTGCGAGTTTAAACAAAATTTTGTTTTCTATCTCGCTCCATCAACTCCCTCATCTGGTGATTAACAAATCACCACACCAGCATTCAAAATTTTGGTAAATTAAATTTTTAAGAAATCGATTCAAATTCAAATATTTTAGTAAACCTAAAAATCTGTTTCAGCATAATCTTTGCAATTAACATGACGCTCTCTATGTAACTCCTGTAACTCGATCTCCCTTTCCTCTTCTTTTCTCAGTTTATAAATTCTCTTCTTTTCCTTTAACTGCTTCTTTCTTTTATGTAACAAACAACCTACTTTAGTCAAAATAAAAATGAAAAATATTATAATCAAAGGTGCCAAAATCTTGCCAAGAATTGAACTTCCGATATTATGAAACCAGTTTTTAATTGCTTGAAACCTTTTTGAAAGTTTCCCTGTAAAATCTTCTTCTTCTAAAGGAATTATCTCTGAATGCATTTGTGTAATATTCTTAATATACATTTCGATATTCTTACTTTCATCCGGTATATATGTACAGCAATGTTGGACATGTAAAATGCCACAGACTCCTCCCTCTTTTGCTAGGAGTATGTCTAAAGCAAGGCGATCTTGAATTACCATGGATCTAATTGCAATAACTTCAACGTTCACTAATTGAAACCCATCAGCAGTGTCGGTTGATAATCTATCAACTATAGTGGACAATTTTCTGATTCTCCCTGCATTTAGGGTTATACCAACAAAAGGAATTACAGCTTGAAAAATATCTCCCAGAACTTCAGTAAAAGTTTCTCTTTTAGCTCTATTTACATAATTATGAATTTTAAACAATCCTTCTGAATCTCTGTCAACATGAAACACTTTAGGAAAAACAATTCCCACATAACAAGTTCCATACCAGTGGTCTGGAAGGTTATAGTAAGCTTTGTCACCACAAACAAAATAAATTCCAGGAAATATAGGATCTTTTCCACCTTTAAATCCCCAACCTCCCATAATCTGATAAGTATCTTCACAGTTGCTTGCACCTACAAAATAATTATCAAAAAGTGTATTATCTCTTCTAATGCAAAGCTTTCCACTAACAGGTTTGTCTATGTGAATTGCAATATTTTCAAGCATTTTACCATTTAATTTCTCATCCTCTTTTTGCCAGAAGGATGACTTAGTCTGCTTGACTAATTCATTTCTCTTATAAATTGCTCTTCTCTCCTCAACCATATTCAAAAATTTCTTTCCTTCAGCACTTAATTTACATGTTAGATTATTCTTGTAAGCATACTCATAAGTGAGTTCGTTAGTAACAAGGAAATATTCTCTCAATTGTTTTGCTTTCTTATGCTTATTTAAAGCATTATCAATCTTAACATTAGCAAAAATCTCATCATAATTTGAATAATAATATTCTAAACGTCCAGTTTGATAAAATAAACTAGTTAATACACTACATGTAACAGCATAAGTGAGAGGAAGCATATTATATGTTACTCCCTCTGAAACAGAAGCAGGTAACTTAACACAGACATAACAGTCCTTTGCATCCATTACCTTTACATATTCACTCAAAAGCTTTGTGAATGTATTGCTTGAAAAATCACCTATTGATTTATCTTGATGGATGTTAGGCTGATGGTCAATTACTTTTGCAGATGCACTATGTTTAGTTTGGCTAACCAGAGCTTTGCTTGTTATGTTAACTTTGTGTAATTCTCTATTCATTTCTAAAGGGATAATCACAGCTAGTACTAACCAGAGCAGAACTAAAATGAGCAGACACACCAGAGTCATCTTACAGCATCTTTTAAAAACAGAACACTTTGAAGTGCTCTCCTTAACGTAAGGCATTTTTAGGTTAGTTTTAGCCTCAAAAAATAAAAATAAATTTTAAAATTTATACACACCCCCCTTTTAAAATATATTTTTCTTTTATAACTCTAAACAAGATTTCTTCGACCTTATGTCATACATAAGTTTTCTTCTACTAAACAGTTTTTCTTCGACCTTGTGTCAACTAACAGGATTTCTTCAGCCTTTTGCCAATTTAATAATTTTGTACTTCAATCATTGTCACTAATTTCTTGGATTTCGTTTTCTTCTTCACTACTATCATATATGTCAATAACAGGTGGAATTACTAAGTAAGTCCACTCAGGAGACTTGTATTTCTGGTTTGGTCTAATTATTCTCTTTCCTTTTCTCGATATCACTTCAATTTTTCTTCCAACTCCAACTTCTTTTCCTGGACTTTTTTGACTACTTATTTCTTCAACTTGTTCTATTGGCTTTTTGATCAATCTGACTCTCAATCTTCCACCAGGCCAGTAGTCTGCTTTTCTCACGTACTTCTTCTTTGGTTCAGAATTATTTGATTCTGACTTCCAAGTCCTTTTCTTTCCGTTTTCACTTTCACCTTCCACGTCACTTTCTTCAGTTTCGTAGTCTGAAATTTCAATTGACTCAGGAACTTCTCTATTCGGCAATTTCACTCCTTCAGGAACTTCGCTTTGTCTTCCATCACTGGTACTCGGTAATTCGTTCTCCTCCTCTTCCTCTATTACCTCTAGCTTCCCAGATTTTGGATTTCTGTTCCTTACTTCAGAGCTTGTTCTCTGCCTTTCGATACTCTCCCGGTCTGAAACTTCCTTTGGTTCAGCTTCTTTGTCTTCAATAGAGACAACTGAATCCTCAGTTATCTTTCCTTTTAACAGATTCTCTTCACCTTCAGAATCTATTTCAATTATTTCTAAGTCTTTTCTTGTCAGATTTCCATTCACTGGCACAGTTTCCAGATGTCGACTTTCTTGTCGATCTTCAGAATCTGGAATTACTTCACCTTCTGTTCTGTCTTCTGCTTCAGAATCTGAATCATCTGTAGTATCACTTTCAACATCAGAACTCTCAGGAGTTGGTACTGGAATAGTATGACTTGGATGAATCCAGCGTTTCAATCCTCTGCACTTTACAGCATTAGTAGTGATCAAAATTATCTGCCTAGGTTTCTGCCATCTAGGAGATAGACAATTCCTCCTCCGATGTACTTTCGTTCTGACCCAGTCTCCAGGTCTCAGATCATGTGTCAAAACTTTGTCATTTGATTGAGCTTCAGTTCCCACCTGATTAGACACAGAAGTTACCATATCAGATAACCTTTTACAGTAATCCAAAATTGCACTGTCATTTATGCTCAACAGTTTACCTACAGGTACAAAAGCTTGCCTCATAACTCTTCCCATTATAATTTCATGAGGACTCAGACCTGTCTTTTTATCTGGTGTACTTCTTAATGACATCAAAACAAGTGGAAGAGCATCAGTCCACTTAACTCCTGTTTCTAGACACATTTTTCCAATTCTGTTTTTGATAGTTCCATTTATTTGTTCGACTACACCTGATGCCTCTGGTCTGTATGCACAGTGTATTTTCTGCTCAATGCTCAAGGCTTCACAAATTAACTTCAACAGTTTGTTATCAAAATGGCTTCCTCCATCACTCTCTATAGTGACTGGAAAACCGTACCTTGGGATGATTTCTCTGAGCATTAGTTTTGCTACTGTAATTGAATCACAATGTCTTGTAGGGAAAGCCTCTACCCACCTTGAGAATAAGCATACAATTACAAGTACATATTTCAAACAGTTGTGTAAGGGCATTTCAATGAAATCTATTTGTAACCTGGTAAAGGGACCACCCTCTCGACCAATTATTCCTGTCCCCACCACTGATTTTCTGTTTGGATTCATTTGTTGGCATGACAAACACCTTTGACAAAAAGATTCTGCAATGGTTCTAAATTTTGTATTGAACCATGTTTCTCTAAAAAGTCTGACCATAGAATCTCTTCCTAAATGTGCAGGACCATGATATAATCTGGCCATGTCAGCAATCAAGCAATTTGGTAAGACTATTCTGCCATCTTTGTAAACCCACACTCCATCTTCTTCACGTGGTCTACAATCTGATCTTAACCATAGGTCTTTTTCTTCATCATCTGCTTCATTTTGTAAATCCCTAATCTCATGCCATGTTTCTACAACAGTTGTTAGCATTAATGAATTTGAATCAGTTTCTTTACTCCTATTCCGATTGTAAGAATAATTTTTCCTTGCGCAGTACTTTGCTGTTTCGTCTGCGAAGGCATTTCCCTTGGAAATATAATCAGTTCCTCTAGTGTGCGCTGCACACTTGACTATGGCAATTTCTTTTGGTAATTGTATTGCTTCAATTAATCTCCTAATAAAAACTGCATTTTTGATTGGCGATCCTGTTGATGTCATGTATCCTCTCTGTGACCAGAGTTGTCCATAATCATGCACAACTCCGTACCCATACTGACTATCAGTAATGATGGTAACTCTTATATCTTTTGATATTTCACATGCACGAATTAAAGCAATCAATTCAGCTACTTGTGCTGAACGAACTCCTTCAAGACATGATGCTTCTTCAACATCTTCGACTGTACAAACTGAGTATGAAGCTTTCAAGACACCTCCTTCGGATCTTAAGCATGAGCCATCTACAAAGTAGACAAAATCCGATTCAGACAAAGGTCTGTCTTTGATGTCTTTTCTTGGTTTAGTGCAGAATTCCATGACATCTAAACATTCATGTTCTGTCTCAATGTCATCAACAATTTCGGAATCAGGCAGTAATGTAGAAGGATTCAGATTCAAACATCTTGAAATCGAAACATTATCTGCTCCCAGTATGATTTTCTCATACTTAGTTAATCTGCTACTTGTTAAATGTTGAGTCTTACCTCTTGTCAGTAATATTTCAACTGAATGAGGCACAAAAACTTTCACAGGAAATCCCATAATGATTCCTTCACTTTGTTCAAGGCTGATACTTGTAGCTGCAACTGCTTTCAAACAACCTGGTAATGCTTTTGCAATTGGATCAAGAACTGCAGAGAAGTATGCAATAGGTTTCTTTAAATTTCCATGTCTCTGAATTAACACAGATAATGCACATCCTTCTCTCTCACTGCAATACAGTTCAAAATCTTTCTCATAATTTGGCATACCCAAAGCAGGAGCTTGGCATAAGCTCTTTTTCAGGTTCTCAAAAGATTCCATCTCAGCATCATTGAGAATAATTGGATCTTTTACATCTGATTTGGTCAGTCTTTGTAGTGGTTTTGCAATTACTGAAAATCCACTTATCCATTGTCGACAGTAACCTACCATTCCCAGGAACATTCTGACCTGTCTTTGTGTTCTTGGCGGTAACATTGCTTGAATCATTTTTATTCTCTCTATTGTTACTTGTCTTTTTCCCTTTGCAATTCTGTGACCAAGATATTTTACTTCTTGTTTACAAAACTGTAGTTTTGCTGGGGACACTTTATGTCCTTCTTCTGCAAGGCGATTTAACAGAATTATTGTGTCTGTTACACAATTTTCTCTTGTCTTTGCAGCTATTAACAAATCATCAATATACTGCACCAGCGTAGACCTACCTGGTAAGTCTAAATCTTCTAATGATCTTTTTAACAATTCATTAAAGATTGAAGGACTTTCTGTATAGCCCTGAGGGATTCTTGTCCATCCAAGGGTCTTACCTTGGAATCTGAAAGCAAAGATTTCATAACTGTCTGGGTGTAAGGGAACAGTAAAGAATGCATTGCAAAGGTCAATAACTGTGTACCATTCAGCATCATGTGGAATCTGAAATAAAATTACTGCTGGATTTGGAACTACAGGACAACATGGAATGACAATTTGATTAACCTTTCTCAAATCTTGTACGATCCTAAATGTTCCGTTAGACTTTTTAACTCCCATAATTGGTGAATTACAAGAGCTACTCTTCATTTCCTTTAATACACCTTGCTTGATTAATTTTTCAATTATAGGTGTAATACCTTCAATTGTTTCTGTTTTCATTTTATACTGTGGAGTGTTTGGAAATTCTATTCCCTGTTTCAATGCAATTTTAACAGGATCTACGTTTTTCATCAGACCCATTTCATTCCCAGTAAAATCCCATATTTCAGATTTCACTGTTTCCTTTAGCTCTTCAGGTAAATCCTTTTCTTCAAATGCAGGAAACAATTTTGTTTCTTCTGCTTCCATCATCATCATTGTCATTCTGTACAAACCATCTTCCTCCATTGTTTGTAATTCAACTCCTTCAGGAGAACAATATATTCTACAATTCATTTTACATAGGATGTCTCTACCTAATAGATTTACTGGACTACTATTACAAACCACAAATCTGTGTTTGTCTCTGTAATTTCCAATTTCAACTGGTACTGGATCAGTTAAGTCTGTTTTAATTTGTTGATTACTTACTCCCACAACTTGGATGGTATCCCCAGAGAGAGGTAGGTTTTCAATTTCCACTGATCTAACAGTAGAACGGGTAGCACCAGTGTCCACTAGAAAAGTGATGTCTACATCATTAACTTTCCCGTTTACATAAGGACCAGACTGGTCAACCTCAAGAGTGGCTCCAACAACACACTCTTCCTCCTCTCTCGGGCACCGTCAGCAATAATCATCAGAATCACTGTCTTGACTTTCTGTTAATAAAAATTGTTGTGAAGCATTTTGCATTTGAACCTTTTGCTGCTTTTGCTGTTTTTGTGGTTTTATTACCTGTTCACATCCCTGAAATCCCACGTTTGGATTATATTTTTGAACTCCCCCACAATTCGGAAAAGGTGGTTGTGGCAATTGGTCTTGACGATTATTCACCTGTTGTTGTTGCTGTTGTTGTAACTGTCGCTGAATATTAAATTCATTTAACCCCTGTTGCATCTGTAGCTGTTGCTGCAGGTTAACACCATTCTGCATCTGTGGATTCAATAAGGGATTCTTTGAGTTTCTAGGAGGATGAGGACACTCGTCCCTCCAATGTCCAATTTCGCCACAATTAAAACAAGGTAATCTTTGTTTCAGTTCTTCTATCTTTGGGCTAAATTTCTTTGGGAAATTATTACCTTTAAACTTTCCTTGTATCTGGTTTGTATTTCCAGTTTGAACAAAATTAGTGTTCTTATTTCCCATGCTGGCAATCTGTTGCTCAGCCACCTTTACCTGAGCCCACATGGCTTTCTCCTTCAGCTTCTTCTGTCTTACTTCTAATTCATCGCTACAATATTTTGCTTTTCTTAGAATATCATCTACAGATAGTGCTTGCCATCCTACAATACTAGTTCTGATCATTTCTCCAATTTCAGGTTTTAGTCCATAAACAAATCTATAGATAAAATGACTCATGTCTTTTTCATCTAATTTTTCATAACCACTGTATTGTTTAAAGATTAACAATAGTCTTTCATAAAAAGAATGAACTGATTCTTTTGTTTCCTGTTCTGTTCTTTCTATTTTAACCCAATCAACTTCTTTGGGTGGAATTTTGTTTTTCATCCAAACAATTACTTTCTCATAGAAATCCATTACAAGTGGATTTGGGGCACCTGTTTCTTTGATTCGTTCAGGTTCTGCTTTTGGCCAACTAATAGATATTTTACATTCTGTCCAAAGATCAGATGGAACTACAATGTCAAAAAATCCATCCATATCAATCCACAGAACTTTTGACACTTTAATAAATCTATCGACTTGCCTGTACCACTCAACTGGTTTCTCTCTTAATTTTGGAAAGTCATTTGTGAATAACAGAATGTCTTGTCTCGACCATGGGACATGAACATATCCTCCACCTGCAACTTCCCTCATTGGAAATTGTTTTGACAATTTTTCCAATCTTTCATCTTCCTTCCTTTTGGTCCATTTCACTCTCCATTTGTTCAGTTCTCCTAGCTTTTTGATATAGACAATCAAATCTTTAATGTGAACTATTCTTCCCATTGAGTTCAAACTCTCAATGTCACTTTCTGAAAAATCTAATCTGTAATGTTTTGCAAAATTCTTTTGTTTACTTACATCGATTTCAAGTTCTGCAGCTAGATCCTCTAATTGATCATATTTATTTTTCGTTTTCCACTGAATACTTTTGCAAATGAATAGTAGTTCGTCATCCCGATAGTAATTTAAACTATCTGGACCAATTGTTCCAATTATTAATTCTTCTATATTCGCTTTTAATTTGGCCACATCAAGTTTTGGTGTGGTTACCCTGACTTCAGGACTTCCTACATCTGACATAGCACCCATTGGTGTTTTTGGAGATAAATCCTCATTAAAGGTTAAATCAGGCATTCTCGATCTAGAAGTGTTTAATTCAGTCAAGTCTGAATAAAATTTTTCAGTAGGCTTTTGAATTTCTGTATTTAAAGGAATAGTTAATCCATTTTTGTTTGTATCTCTTTGATCAAATACAGGCTGAACAGGACCTATTGTTACTGGAACTGTGACAGCTTCCATGCCTTTTGTCATTCTTTTAATTAATTCTTCTTTAGACCTTAAATATTCATTATAATCAACATCCTCAACATTTCTTGTCTCTCTTGCATAATCTTTTGGAGGTTCCCTTGCTCTTGGAGTCATTGAAAAATGTCTACCTTCGTTTCGAGCATTTTCGAATTCTGATCTTCTAGGTGTTTCAGTGATTTCACTATTATTTGGATAAAGTTTAGGAGCTTCACTAATTGGAGGTGCACTCGGTGAAGTTTCAGTAGAAACCACCGGAGTAGACCATGATCTAGGAGGTCTCAAAGGCTGATTAGGCTGTTTCTTTCTAGCAGTTGTATATATTTCTTCCATAACTGCATCCTCAGATTCACTTTCCATAGATTTTCCTGTAGGATAACCCATTACCATTTCATGAATTAAATACAATCCTTCACTCATGTTTCCCTGTCTCCACATTCGCAATCTATCTTCATGAGTTTCTCTTTTCCATGATGGATTTTTAGAAGGTCTTTTAATTCCACTAGCTTCTCTTTGTAACTGATACATCTCGTCTTCCCACTCAACTAAAGCTTCAAATTGAGTTGGTCTCGGTTTTGGAACAAGAGCATTCATTTTCTCTCGTAAATTTCTTAAAACTCTTACATTAAATGAACCATCATCAGGCCAAGCTAAAACACCGTCGTTTTTAGTATAACGTTTCCAACTGTCGAACCATAAGACAGTATGATATCCGTATTCACCTTCCATGTACGCTGCAGGTGTTTTATACTTATGAAGTAGTTTACCACCTCGCGTTTCGATTTTCTTGTCAGGTGAAAATAAATTCTTAAATTTCTGAAATAATGTTGTCTTTTTCTCAACATGTTTAAAATGATAACTCATTTTTAAAAGTTAAATTTAATTCGCAAAATCGTTCGTAAAATATTTCCGGGATGTTCCGCGAAACAACCAATCCGTGCGCGAAACACACCAACAAGCCAATGGCAGTTGAGCTACGTCACTTTTCAGCTCGACCAATAAATTTGGAGAATTTTCGAAGGACCAATCAGCTCACAGGCCGTCAGAGACTCAGGAGCCAATCAGAATACAACCTGTGACGTAGGTCACCCAATCCCAGCGCGGCTCTGTGACGTACACAGCAGCTGCGGTTTCTCGCTTCTCACTCCTGGCGCTTACCCCTCCTTCACAGAATCTTTTCACAGCGCCATTTTAAGGACACTTTTCAGTGTAATTTCAGTGTAAATTAATTCTTAACAATGACTATAAAGACAACATCTGTTCGTTTCACTAATTAGGATAGTTTACATACATTCAAGTATCCACACTTCGGAATAGACGGCGCTATTCACACTAAGGATAATATTCAATTGTCAGTAGAGTAACCTTACCCCACCCTTCTAACACGTATAATTATGAACTCGCTTTGCTCTGAACCCACCGCAAAGTGAAAGTTCTAAGAGTTCCACTTGAACATAAAATACAATTCAAACTCGCACTTTTACACGGAAAATTCCCTAAATTCAAACACACATGAAATCCGTACAGGACTCTCACCTGTTTATAGAATTCATACACCGTTAGCAAAACAACGACGTTATCCGTACAGGGCTCTCACCTGTTTATAGATATGAAACATGTACCCGTACAGGACTCTAACCTGTTTATAGATAATCATGCACCGACGTTAATTTTACCCTTCACTCAAGCTCGGATATAACTAATATTCTCATCACAGTGAGTTTTATGGAAGGCGCTTTGTCCCTATTCTCATGCTGCTTTGATTTCTTAGAAAATCCTCACTATACAAGATTCAGACCTAGCCCTATAACTGTGCTGCTCGGCGACAACACTATGGTACACGGCGATACCTCTTGTGATACTCGGCGATATCACTACAAACTGAACAGATGGCTTGCGTGACTAATTTCTCGCCACACAATCTATACCGGTATAGCTTACAGATAGGCACGAAAAACGAACTTAACATGTGTTAAAACATCGATCCTATTTCCATACCATGACGTAACCCTTAGCAACCAACATATTACCTTGGTTACCTCTTAGCAACCATCAATTTCTGCTACCAGAGAATTGATCCAGCGGGCTATAGAAAATATATCATAAACTACGCTACCCAACTTCATAACCTATAAACAAAATTCTATACTAAATATGGACCCATTTATGAACCTGATATATTTTGGGCCTACTGAATCAGGTGGTCAGAATAAATCTATATACACATTTCTACATACTATAAACATATTTATACATTTGCAGAAAGAATATTGTCATTAGAATAAAACCCAACCATTTAAACAACCACCATAGGCGACGTGATCTAGCTAAAGGTAACCTACACTTCTGAATAACCAAGACCAGCTTGTTTGTCAAAAGTAAGATTTTATTTTCTAAATTATGGTATATATGTTGTAAGTTTTATAAATGAAATTTATTTGCAATAAAGCAAGCATGATGGTAAGAAATAAGAGAAAAATACAATTTTAAGCAATTGAATCAATTTAAAGAAATTATATAAAGTTTAGCATTTCTAAAACCTATTTCCCTAACTGAGCTAAATAGACAGAAATTAAAGTAAAGATCTTTGAGGATTCTTACGTGCTCCACGCAAAGTCCAGCAGCACATCACCCTCATCGGAAAGTCAGAAAGCAGCAGCCAGCCCAACCCTAAGGGCATGACTTTTTATACCTTTCTACGCTAACTAAACTAGCAAAGGAAAATTTTCAGAAACCCTCGACGTCCCATTGGCTGAGAGTGACAAGTGACATGTCACCCGATTCTTAAAAAGTTCCACAAAATCATGTCTTACAAAGACCATTGTCTCTTCCACGTGAAGCCAGAAGCTTCCTGCGATTGCAACTTTGTATTAAGTCATCCTCGCAGCTTCCATAGTCTTTCAGTACAACTTCCGCGGATGCCAAGTTAAGGACTGACAAAAAGTTCACTTTCGACCTTGGCCATGTCCGACAGAATGATGTCAGCTCATCAGTTTTTGCTTTGTGAATGCAGCTTCAATAAACGTTTTAGTTCAGAATGGGCGTCTCGTGACTTTCTGCAGAATTACAGATCAGCTCTTTTTCTGCGGCTCAAATAACTAGGCCCAAAAGCAGGCAACTTATGTTTTCTAGTATAAAACAAACACAAGAAAAGTATTAATGTAAGAAATAATGTAGATTCTGTATCCACCCCATGGTTTACTAATTAATTAACCCACCCGATTAATCAAAATGTTACCTAGCCATTGCAAACAAATAAAGCAGCGTTTATATTTACCAGTCTCCGTTTTTCTATGAGACCCATATGCACCTAGAATAGTAGAAATGACATCACACAGACAAGGAAAAGCAAAACAAGCACATGCTTATTTTAAGTTTGCAGCAGTTAGTAATGACAAAAACGAAAACAATAAATTATTTTATTATTTTGCACGAACAAAAAGATGCAACAAATATGCACGTTTATGAACACACATGTTAGTCCCCCCACGTGTAAAGTTTAATCTAAGTTGTATTAGTACGACATATCACAAATCATTAATAATTTTATTTATGTTATGGAAATGTGACTTTGCGAGTTTAAACAAAATTTTGTTTTCTATCTCGCTCCATCAGTTGCAAACCCTATTTTGCAAGTCAGTAATTGTTTACCGACTCGCAACATAGGGTTTGTAGATGGGCCAGACCAATTTTGCAGTTGTATACGAGTTCCTGGTTGCAACCTCAGAAAATTATCATAAATCTGGCCCATAGTATTAAATACAGCCTCGAGTTGGTTCACTGAATTGCCTTAGCATGACAATTTCTACATAACTTAGAAAACTATGTGCACCAGGTTCAAACCTATGAATAGGTACTTGTTTTGCTTCAGAAGATGGGCTATTTGTAATATTTTCACCACAGTATAAAGGCTATAGGTAATATAATCATTAGCACATTCAGGACGAGGTAATTCTAGGAAAATAGTATCTTTTTTGACAAGTGTTGCATAGAGTGTACACTGTCTTGAGTAGATACTTTTTAAAACTCTTCGGTCTTTTTCTCATTCAAGTTTTCCTGTGTGCAAACAGTGTAGTAAAGAGTAATCTCTCTTCTCTATGTGTCTTTTTAACACATATCAACTTCATTTTTCACTCTAGGTTCAGTAACTGTGAGGGGTTTGATGCAGATAAAATCTGTCCTTAGTAGGCCATTAATTTTGGAACCGACATTGAGTATCTTGAAGAACTTGGCTTTTTCTGAATATTTGTATACCAATTGAATACTGTGTGCAATGAAGGTTTTCCATATATCTGACAGTGATTATTAATGTGAACTAGGCTAACTGTGAGGTGTATGGTACAGAGCCAATGCTGCACATAACCAATGCTTGCTACACCCAATGGAGTGTATCTGCGATGGCATTAATGATGATTCACGTTATTTCAGGCCTATAATGCCATACTATATTATAGCTCAATATGTACTACGGAAGCTTGGAGAGTTCAACAGTGATGTCATAAATAATGTCAAAGAAAATGTAATGAGTGATGTAACATGTAAGGTCATAATCAGCGTGTGGCGGAAGCCCAATTTATAGTTAGCTCTGCTAACTCTAACTGGTGAATATCTGTGTTTTCTTTTTTAGTTAAACATTAATGTTTCCACTGACATATTCACCAAACTATAATGATATTTTAACCTTTTTTCTTAAAGTGATATTTTATTAGCATAAGTAAAGCCAACCCTCTGCCGCCCATGGCCCAAGACATATGGCCAGGCACTGCAGCAAATCCCCCACAGTCTACCAACAACATGTTTTGCATGCCCTCTTCATTCGTGCACAGCTGGGGGTTGGCAACAGTGTATGACCCGCAGCCAGGCCCTGTGGCCAACCTACGTGGAGGTATCCAAGCCCCCAGAGGCAGCCAGCTTCCCACAGTCAGCCGCCTCACACTGCACATGCCTTTTGTCATGTACACCGGGGGATGGCCGCAGGGCTTGTTTTGTAGCCAGGCCCTGCATCAAACTCCCAGTAAGCAGCCACCTGGAGGCAGCCAACCCCATGCTTCCCACAGCCATTGTTTGTGCATGACTTGGGGTTATTTGCAGGGCCTGTGTTGCATCTGGACCTTGCTTCCAACACCCCACAGGAATCTAACACCACACTGTGCACTGACTTTGACTGTTTTCAGCAGGGGTTGATCAGCAGGCATGGCATGCTGCAAGGCCCTGTGGACAAACCCCCAGTTGGATTCCAACTCCACACTGTACACAGCATTTGCCATGCACAGCATGGGGTTGGGCTTTGGGGACCCATCCCCTGTGTTCACAACATATATTTTGAGGGGAGGCAGGTGTACAGCCCCCCTTTGGCCCTTAATTCGCACTGGGGAACCAATCCCCTAGGGCCAGATACAATTAAACAGGTGGGGAGACGTGCAACCCCACCCCTTAAGCCTTAATAGGCCCTGGGGACAACTTTGATGGGACCAAATAACATAATAAATGTGATGGGGCCGCAGGGTCACCCCAAGGCTTATTAGGTCCTGAGGATCCCTTCCCTCAAGGTCATACCAATAAAATAAGGGAAGGGGACCATGCGGTCCCTCTCCCTGAGCCTCCTTAGTCCCTGGGGACCCCATCCAGCACCTGGATACCCTGAGAGGTGACAAAAAGTGTTCTACAAATCTATTAATTGATTAATTGATAGATCCCCGGTACCTTATGTATTTTAAAGGGGAGGGGGCAGGCAGTTCCCCCTCCCATGTCTCATTAAGCACCGATGACACCATCCCCAGGGCTAATTTTTCTTAAAAGGGAGGGTGGCCATGTGGCTCCCCATCCTAAGTCTCATTTGTCCTGAGAAACCCTTTCTCCAGGGCCTGAAGTATTTTAAAAGGGAGAGGGCCCCGCTACCCTGAACCTCAATAGGCCCTGGGTACCAATCTCCCAGGGCTGTTTTTAGCTTCTAAGGGAGAGGGCGACACACATAATCCCCTTCCCAAATCTCTTTTGGCCAGCATTAATTGAAGGAGGGTGCCCCAATAGCCACCCAGTACATCCTACATGCACAACATTGGTGGCTGCAAGGGGGACACCAGCCCCCAATACCCTAGCCTGCTTCCCACATGCCGCAAGATTTGCCATTGCTCCTACCTGAAGGGAGCAGATATTTATGTTGCTCTAGCCGAGTGGAAGCAATCTGGTAATCTGTTTCCCTGCATCAGTGTGGGCAGGGTAACAGATATGAATTCTGCTCCTAGCCGGCCGTGGCATTTTAAAAACTTCCACCGCTGGGAGTGGACTTTGTGTTTGCTCTGTTTGGTGGGAGTTTTAGAAATGCTCCTATCAGGTAGGAGTGACCAAAAATGTCCCCTCCAGTGCTGGTGCGGGCAGGGAAACCACTGTGTACTGGGGGTGTACTCCCCAGGACACAGCATGTGATCCAGGACCAGGTGATGGGAACTCTGAGGCGAATAATGGGTTAGGGAGGGGGCTGCATGACCCCACTCTCTTTTTACAAAAAATAGAGTCACTCGGGCACCTGGGATTTAAAAAGGTTGTGGGAGGGGGGCCATATGGTCTCACATATTTATTAAATCAGACAATGGAATGGGGTCCACAGAGTTGAATTTATCTTGGAAAAGTGGGCGACGTGGCACCTCCCCATATTAAGAAAATCATGCCCTAGAGGAGGTGCTCCAAAAGGCAGAATACAGCCTGGGGAGGGGGCAGCTCAAGATCTAGCTTCCTAAACAATTTCTTGTAATTTGGTCCACCAGTTTTTGGAGTAGCCCAACCTAAAGAAGCAAATGGAAATTGCATGGGAATTTTGCATTTTGAAACTCCCATTTTTCCTCAGGCCCCACTTAATGGATGATCCAGAATCTTTCCAGCACAAACTAGACAAAAAGCATTGACTTTTGGGAAACTTTTGTGGAGACTCATTAAACGGGGCCAATGTTATTATCAACACAAAAAAACGATTTTCCTATGGAACAGTTGACCTAACTATAACTAACCAGTAGCAACTGCCACTGAGTAAAATATATCTGTATATACCCCGACCCCAGGCACACTTTTCAGGGGGAAGGGTGCACATGACTCCACTACCCAGAGCTTATTTAACCCTGGGAAACATATTTCCTGGGGTCCAGCACACGTTAGAAGGGCAGGGGCCAAGCAGCCCCCTCCTCGGACTGATTTCAACCCCAGTGACCACATCCCCAGTGCCAGGCTGTATTACTAAGGGAGGGGGCACATGGCCCCCTGCCTAAGCCATTTATGGCCCATGAGAACCCATACCCTGGGGTCCAGTGTGCTTGTTTGAGATAAGAGGATACAGCCCCCTCCCTGAACTGATTTCAGCCCCAGGACCCCTATCCAGAAGACCAGTGCAATTTCTATGGGGATTGCAAGAGCCCCTCCTCCCCAGGCCTAATTCAGCTCCAGCGACCTATGCCCTGGGGCCGAGGCAATATTTATGGGTCTGGGATACCTGGCACCCTCCCTTAGCCAACTTCAGCCCGAGGACCCCATTACACAGGGCCCAGTGCAGTGAAAGGTGGGTGGCCTGTTGCCCATCCAGGGCACCCACGATAGTGTCATTGAGGGCCTCAGGAAAAGCCCTAAGTTCTTTAATCTGGTAAGACCACTGGTCGTGATTGCTTCCCTGTCAGGTTTTTTAAACGCTACTTTCTTCTTTTAACTCCACAACAATTGCACTCTATACAGAGGTGCCGAAACATGGTTCTTTTCCTCTGGACCAAGATATTGCCACTATCATAGTTATACCTAAGGCAGAACAGCTCACAGACGCTGCTCCTCATACCGCTGAATCACCCGTATCAAGATTTTAGGAAGGCTGTTTCAACCAGGCTGAGTCAGACCCTCACCTTCTTAATTCCTATAGACCAATGTGGCTTAATGTCGTGTAGGAGCACCCACCACTGTATTCAGAGGGTGCAACTGGCTCTTTCTCAGGTGCATTGACTGGATGTATGACATTACAACGCATGCTTTTACATCGCATGCCTTTACAACGCAAGTATTACAACGCAGTCCATTACAATGCATAGTGCTTTTGGGTGCTGGATAGTGAATAGTTTAATTTACTATTCCAACTCCAGTGCCCGTGGACACTAGGGAAGGTTATTGGATAGTAAATTAACTTATTCCCTATCCTAGAGCGCCCCCCAGAGCAATGCGTTGTAATAGTTTGCGTAGTAATGGTTGCGTTGTAAAGGCTCTGCGATGTAAAAGTTGCGTTGTAAAGGTTGTTTACCACATTGACTAGATGGTGATCTGCCCCTTCTTGTCGATTTTTAAAAGGCAATCAGCACAATCTTCAGGTCATTACTTGTTGCCTTGCTCCATTAATGGGGCTTCGGACCCTCCTTTCTTAGACTGGCGGGACTGCTGTACAGTACCTCTATTGCCCAGGTTTGGGTGAATATGGTTTTCTCCTCACCTTTCCAGATCAGCAGAGTAACATGACAGGGTTGCTCCATCCACTCTACTGTTGTCCTTTTCCACAAATCTTTTGACATGCTTGATAAGATGTGCTGCTCGTGTTCAAGGCTGATGGTCGGGGATGGTGTTGAGGATCAAACAGACCTCTATGAAGACAATGTCCTGCTTTTCCTTGGTAAGCCATGCACATTGGGCCCCAGATGCCTTGATATCCTCCAACTCTATGCAGAGGTATCTGGACTGTGTTTTAGCACCTGAAAATCCTTTCTAATAGTGGTGGCTTGTGATGCTGCAGGGGAACACTGACGCCCCACTTATCTCAATCATATGGAATTCCTTTATGTACTTGGGGATCCACATCTGCTGCCTTGCAGAACAGGCCTCTCAACTTTTGCCCACTTGCGTTGGTGCCGGATCGTGATTTGAGCAAATGGAGCTGTTTGCCATTCAACCTGATGGGGTGCACTGCAGTGTTTAAAAGGATGTGTCTCCCCTGGTATTTATATGTTTTGATGAATTACCCCCATCCTATTCCCCAGACATTGTTTTGGTCCTTTACTTTGAGATTGCCTTCCTTTGTCTGGCCAGGTAAATGTCATTGTATGTCTTTTGCCTTGGCTTGCAAATCCTCATTTGATGGAGGCCTTGGCATTCCAGATATACATAGTTATTATCCTGTGTGGGACATACTAGAGGTAATATTAGGGGTTCTTGGCCACCAAGGGCCCTCAGCATCCAAGAGTAACCCCAACCCACATTGCCCCAGGAGGAGGAATGCTTGCAGAGTGATGGAAAGAGGGAGTGGGCCTCTGATGGCCTCTTTGTAATCACTCTGTGGTGGACTTAATGGAGGTAACAGGAGGAGTAGTTGGCCTCCAACAACCCTCAGGAGTCAAGGGGACTTCATCCCGCAAATAGTAGTGCACCAGGAACAGTGTTTGCAGAGTGCTGGTGAAAGGGGGTGTGTCTCGAGTGAAATGCTGGCTTTTAAAAAAAAATTTGGGTGATATTTGGGGAGGGGGTTGCACAGCCTCCCTCCCCTGATCAATTTCAGCCCCCGGGACCCAATGCCCCTGGACCTGGCCTTTCCATTTGTTTATTTTTTTTAGTTTAGGAGAGGGTGTCCATGCTGCCAACCTACAAGGCCAATTTTGGCCACAGGGACTCCATCTACCAGTGCCAGGCCTTTCCGGAGTAGTGGGCAGTGTGATCCCCTTCCCCGGCAGATTTCTGCCCCAGGTATCCCATGCCCCTGGGCCTGGGCTTTTTATTTTTTTCAGGCTAGCAGAGGGGTCTGCGTGGCCCACCTCCCGAACCAACTTCGGCCCTTGGGAATCCATATCCCTGGAGCCCAGGGGAGGTTTAAAATAAATAAGCCCTGGGGAGGTGGTGGCCCCTGGGGCATTAATAAGGCCCAGGAAGAGTGGCTTGTCCCTCTTTCTTTATTATGAAAATGCCCCAGGAACCTTGCCCTCCCAAAGATTGATTTCTAATGAAGAAAGGGAGCCCACGCTTCATTTTTGTTTAAATGTTGGTGAGAGACACTGAACCAGTGGGTCTACCAGTCGCATTATTTAAAAAAAAGGATTTTTTGGCACTGCTTGGTGCCTCTGGGACCCCCAAGTATTTCTACCCTGCTCCTTGTCCTTTTGTTAATGTTTTTTCTGGGAGCTTAGTCCCAAGACGGCTGCCAACACTTCCTGGTTTGAAGTGTTGGCAGCCAATCAGATCTCAGCACCAGATTGGGAGGGGTCACGAATCATCAACGTCCCTATAAGTACACATTGGGATTTTGGTTTATTTTTCAAAAACTTCTGAATGGATTTATGCCAATTTACAAAAAGGTCACTTTCTGTACCAACAGCTACCTTTCTCTCAAATTTGGAGCATTGCCGTTAAGCAGGTCGGACTTTAGTAGTGTTCTAAAATCCTTATGGGAATTAACATGGAAAAAAAGAGTTTAGGGATCCCCGGCTTTTCTCGCCCCCCCCCCACTTGACAGATCACCACAAAAATGTCAAGCCAGCAGCTGGAGTGAGCGGCATACTAGTTTGCAAAATTTTGCAAGGATTCCTCAAACAATGCCAAAATTATTCACGAATGGAAAACCGATCTTCCTATGGAAACTGCATCCTAACAATAACTACCTACTGGTGACCGTTGGTTTTATATATATAGAGTAAAACAAGTAAAACAAATAAAGTGCAAGACTGTCCTCATGAGTCACAGCCAGAGAGCGGCTGCCTACTCCACTATGAAAAAGTTGGCTCTCATCAGGTTCCTGGTGGATTCAAGTACAGGTTAAGCTTCAGGCAGAGGACACAGATATATCTGAGTGATACAGGGAGTAGCCATGACCTGGGGGCCACATTTGGGTGCAATTTGGGTTGAATCAATGTGCAGACTGTAAAGTACAACCACAACAATCAAGTAATTATGTTCAGCAATGCTGAATGTTTGGAGGTGGCTGAAACTGTTTTTGGAAGTATAGTACAAAGCACGAGGTAACAGTAACCTACGAGGTGGAGTATTAACACCAAATAGAAAGGGCTCTTTCAAACATTGAAGAGAGTATATAAAAAAGACATAAAGTTGTGGGAGGAGGTGCTACTTGGATGTAAATAGAATTCCAAGGGGACTAAGTATATAAACGATCACTTCATATGAGAATCCAGACCCCAATCTGCACTTGGGATGGCCAGAGTATACAACAGGCTCAGCCAGAGGCATGGTAGAAATTCTACTTAAGTATGCCAAGAGTAACAGGAGTAAACTCCTGGAAGAGATTGAGAAATTAGAAGAAACCTTTGGATGAGATCCAGAGAAGGAGAGTGCCCATAATCTGAGACAAGCAATGAAAACACATCTGGTTACATAATAGAACAGCATAATACAATGCAAATTAAATACATTTGAAAGAGATCAAAAAGGGTAAATGTAACATCCAATAATTGAAAGTTGAGTCCTTATTCGCTGTGTCAGGAGGTATGTTTATGCTTGGTAATCAATTTATCAAGTACAACATTTAGATAAGGAAGTAATCTATGTTCCAGTAAAGGTTAAGGTAAATGCCCCACCGGGAGCAGCTGCCCTGCTGCTCAGCCTCCAAGGTAACTGACAGTACACTTAAAGATACACAGATAGAACTAAGGATGACATCATAGAGACAGGCTGAGCAACAGAGTACAAGAGACTAAGAAAGGACAAGAAAGAGAGAAGAGCAGATAGGAGCAGGATACAACAGTATAGTTCTAACATTTGCCAAAATGTTCATCATTCCAAGAAAGTCCCTTCAAGAAACCAGAAATCAGAGTTTAACAACAACAAGGGATATCTCAGAGTCTATAGTAGAAACGGACATTTCTAAAACTAATATAGCAATAGAACTCAGAAGATCAATACATTTTCCCCCAGGAGTATCAAATTATCAAAGAGTCATGGAGGTCGTATACCCAAAGATCAAGGCCACCAGAACAAGCAAGTGAAAGACTAGAATAGGGGCCAAAAGGAACAAAAAATCAGCCCCGCGATGTGTTACCGGAAGCGAGAGAAGAGGGCATCGGAAATGTATCTCAAAATCGCACCATGATAAACTTATCAGATAGACTATTATCAGCAACTGAATCCACAGAGTTACAAATGGGATTGACCTGTTGCCTGTCATCTGGATGGAACTATACACAGACATGAACTCATGAAAACCATGTATTAAATGCCAAATGGGGGCAAATGAGCCTGTAATTACCACAGAGCCTACAGGCATTTTAACAGGGCGTGATTTAAAATGTTTACACATATTGGATGAGGTCCATGGCATGGCTCCAGTGACAGCAGAAGGAAATAATGGGAGGCTTCAACAGTTTTTGGACCAAGCAGGAATCACGCAAACAAGTGGCAAATGTCAATTCAAAGCCAAATCACTGTATATACAAACACCCTAAGATTCAATTGACTGTTTCCATGAGTCTGTAATTAAAGGTTGGACCAATTTAAAAATCCACAAGACCAAACTGGATAGGAAAAATATAATTTAACAAAGGATCAATTGCAATCAATGTTGTCTCTTAAAAATTCTCCGAGGGTACTATAACGTTAATAACGAAGCTCTATCAATTTCGCGCACGACCACCAGGGGGAATGGGCTCCATAAAGAGAAATACAACCTAAGGAATGGACGTGAGACTTGCAAGTTTACTGCCCTGACGAAGGTCATTTCATGAACGAAACGCGTTGGCTAATGTATGTTTCTATGCATTTGGATTTGCCTAAATAAAGATGGTATAACGAAGAAACTGATCGAGCTTCGTTTTTAACGTTATAGTACCCTGGGAGTGCACCGCTCCATTGTTCTTACAGTATTCCATATGGGGAGCTACTGCATTTGAAATGCAATTGTTCCACACCACAAAACTGTGCAGATGCAGAAGATGAATCCATCAAGAGCTTTGCAAATTGTGGCTATTCTAGGAATGTCCTCAAAGAAGCAACTAACAAGGTTCAGGCAGTAGATAGGCAGAGATTATTGAACCCTAGTACAAAGAAACAAGAAAGGGAGCCAATGACAAGATCAACTCTGAATTTCTCTGCAATATCTAAGGAGATTTGTAAAGCAAAAGAAAAACATTGGGCAATTCTACAGGCTGATCCCACCTTTGGTCCCATTCTTCCTGTGAGACCCAGCATCACACACAGAAAAGGTACTTCATTGAAGGATCTGCTAGTCCACAGTCATTAAACCTAAAAGAGAGCAGAAAAATCCAGGGTTGTGGGTTTATTTAATTGCACTAGATGCAAGGTATGTAGAAGCAGCAAAAAGGTGAAAGAGTTGGAAGTCCCGGGTATTAAAGAGCGGAAGCAAACTACCAAGCTCTTAAATTGCAATACTAGCTTTGTGGTATATTGCCTTAAATGCACATGCGACAATTGGAGCATGCACAGGCCATCAATTAAAAGGATAAGTCATGCCCAGTGGTGAGAATTGATAGTACCCTCCTATGTTTTTTTTAATAGACCAGGTACCACACAAAGAAAGTAGAGGAGATGGAGTCACGATATATCATTGAAATGAAAACCCAAAGCCTGTGAGGCCTAAACAGCAATTAAGAGCTGCGGACACACATAGGCAGAAACTATTTTATGGACATTTACTGGAACATTCTTTAGATTTTAACATTTTATATATCATGATTTAGATAGGGTTTATATAGCAGGGTTTTTATTAGCATAGTTCTGCACAGAGCACATAGTCACTTTTTTGGAAGACACAGGCACTTTTCTTGATGGAGGCTTTGGTCTGGAGTATAAGCCCATAAGGGGTGTGATGGAAGGCCAAGCTCAACTCATCTCCAGATGATCACACAGCGTATTCAGGACAATATAATTAAATGAATATACATAGTGGAGGCTGTCCTGTATGATTTGCACTTTAGACATTTGGATTTTGTAATAAAAACAATTATGAAATGTATAAACTACCCTTTTTAATTATATAAGTACAATAAGACAAATGGTTTCGAATCAATTTAGAGAGAGAAATAACTAATAACCGGTCTAATGAATTGAGTTTTATAGACTCTGTGGTTTTAATGAATTATTTATGTTAAAATATATTGCATATATACATATGTTTTAAGATGACAGCCCCAATAACACATGTTTAGTTTGGAGATGCTAGAAGCCCATCAACTATATCCATGCCACTCCAGCCATCCAAGAGTGATATCACAAGATATAAAACAGTAAGAGAATAATGGATGCTAACATTGACAAAGGACCAGCGGGCTGAAATACGTGTGTTGGATTGTTGTTTGTCGTGGTCACATGAATAAAAAATACAAGAAGAAATCACTCCTGAGTGTGCAGCGTTCCTTTGGGAAGTACAATGAATGAAGAGCAAGAATGTCCATGCGAGCCATAGCACCCACCATACTAGAGAGTGGCTGCCTTGAGGCAGAAATGAGAAACATGATTCTTGATGCTCTTGGAAAGTCTCAGGTCGATCCATCAAGCAGAAGCTGAGAAAAGGAGATACATGTGATTCCCAAGTTAATTTCTATAAGAGGTTTAGACATGACTGAAGCCCGAACCGCTGGACAGAATTACAACAAACTTGCAGAGAGCTTGATTTTGGTACACAGATTGTGCCTTTTCTTATTTGATGTACATCTGTTCAGTGGTTGTTGAAATATTTAACCCTTTCGGTGCTCATGACGGAACCATTCCATCATGTTCACAGGTGCACTAAAACCCTCTGTTGCAAACAGCAGAGGGATTTCCTTTTTTTCTTTTTTTAGGCCTCAGGAGGTGGGGAAGAGCTTCCTCAACCTTCTGAGGCCTATTTCTCATTTTCAATGTAACGACCATCGAGCACATGACATGCTGTAATTACATTGAAAACAAAGGTCAAACTTAGTTTCAGTTTCAATGTTTTGGTGCTCATGGGGCTATCTAAGCTCCCCGAGCACTGAAACTCTTGGGAGAGATATTTTTACAAAGGGAAGAATCTCCCCTTTCCAATGGTACCCTTTCCTAGTGGATCCCTGCTTGGGGATCACCCGAGGAGGGCGATTCCCGAGCAGGGATCCACCCAGTAGCCACCAGGGAGCTGGGAGCAGATCCTTGGACAAGGGTATTTGCTCCCCCATTAAACTTTGACACACAGTCTTTCTGCCCTGCTGGGGGGACAGATGGGAGAAGTATCCCCCAATCTCATCCCTGGGAGCAGAAAGCACCCTAGACGCCAGGAGTTATTTTTTTATAGGCCTGGGATGGGGCTGCCAAAAATGGGCATGCCAATGCCAAAAGAAGGCAAAATTATTTCTATCCCCCCCTTGGAGGCAGATGGTTGTAATAGCCCATGATCTGCACCACGGGGGCCAGAAAGCCCACTAGGCACCAGGGATTTTTTTTTATATATAAGTGGGATGGGGGCTGCCCAGAATGGGCATTTTAATACTCCTACCCCCAAAAAAAGCTAGTCTTTCTACCCCCCCGGAGGCAAATAGAACAATAGCTCCTTATCTGAAAGCCCAATAGACACTAGAGATTATGTTCTCAAAGTTTGGGGATGCCCCCCCAAAAAATGCCAAAGGCACCGTTTTTTTTTATATAGGTAGGGTTGGGGGATACCAAGAATGGGCATGCCAATGCCCCACCCCCACAAAACGCTACAGTCTTTCTTTCGCCCTGGGATGCAGATAGAGCAAGTACCCTCACGCAAACCCACTCACACACCCACTCAGAGACTCATGCAGCCACTCACAGACCCACTCAGACACTCATGCACCGACTTAACACTGACTCACAGACCCACTCAGACACTCATGCACCCACTCACAGACCCACTCAGACACTAACATACCCAATTACAGATGCATACAAGCACTCCAACAACCACTCACACAGCTGTGTAAACACACATACAGTCATTCGCACACCCACTCACAAACCCATTCAGCCACTCACACACCCAGAAACCCACTCACACACCCACTTACAGACCCATACAGACACTCACACACCCATTCATCTACCTATACAGCTATTCAAACACCCACTTTTGAAGGTTAGAGTTAAAGAATAAATGTTTACAAATGTTGAAATTCAGTGAAAAAAACAAAGGTTACAGGGATGTTATAGTTAGGCTCATATTTCATTCATACAAAAGAGTGACAAGGAATATGATATGTGAGGCATAAGATATAGTTATTTCAATAGTTTTGTAAGAGTGAAATCTAAGATGGTAGTTGTATTTAGGTAGATAGTTATAGTTAGGACCAAAGTTTCAATAGGAAAAGTGTTCTTTGTTGCCAATAACTTTGGCTCCTCTTGATGAATCTCCACAAAATCTTCTCAATACTTCTCCTTTTTGATTAGCCTGCTCTCTTGAATGTTTCAGGGTGATCCGTCAAGCGGGGACAGAGAAAAACAGAGGGTCCCAAAATCCTCTTTCCCCATGTCATGTCCATGAGGATTTTGCATTAATGAACATGACCACAGCCCAAACTGCAGAACAGAATTACACCAAATTTGGCAGAAAGCTAGACGATGGTCCAGAAAGTGTGCATATTGGGTATTTGATGTAAATCCGTTAATTAGTTTTTGAGATATTTAACTTAAAACAGCACAATATGTGTGTGTGAATGGATTTTAGAATCATCAAGTGGTTGATGGAGTTGGTGTATTAAATAGATTCTGTGGATAATGTCATCAGTGATGTCATTTGAGATGTCATCAGTGATGTCATCAGTGATCCCAAAGAAAATGTCATGTACATTGCGGGGGCACGAGTTATAGTTAGCTCGCTAACTATAATGGCTGAATTATTCTGGTTTTGTTCAAATAACACCTAAGCCTACCTATATTATCCATGTAATCTTTGGTTTTTTCAGTGAATTTCTAAGGTTTTTTAAATGCTAATTCCTAACTGAAACATCCCTGTGACCTTGTTTCTTTTCAGTGAATATATATATATATATATATATATATATATATATATATATATATATATATATATATATTACCTACTGGCGGTCGCCAGTAGGTATATAAAGTTAGGATTGATTTCCATAGGGAAATCGCAACATTCTATTGGGAATAACTTTGGCGCCGGTTGAGGAATCTGCCTGAATTTTTCAGCAACTTTGCCTCGCAGCGCTCCGGTCCTTCCCTGAAAGTTTGGGGAGATTCGTCAAGCGGGGGCCAAGATAAAAGGGGGGTCCCAAAACGTGTTTTTCCCATGTTAATTTCCATAGGGCGGTCTGTCGCACTTTTAGCTCGAACGGCTGAATGGATTTTCACCAAACTTGGCAAAATTGTAGGGACTGGTACCCCGATGTGCCTTTGCTATGTCTCAAGATATATGCTCCAGTGGTTTTTACAAAAATTAACTTTGAAAAAATATATATTGGGCTACATTGAGCTATATATATGTTAGAGCCCAAATTTAGCCCAATGTAGCCCAAAGATGGCCACCAAAGACAAAAAAAACAAATGTAGCCCAAATATCAGCCAGATGTAGCCCAACTATAGCCCAATGACAGAATGTCCCAGAGTGTTCTAAAGAACAACTAGAGCGCTAACAGTCTTACTTATGACAAAAGTATGGCACACCTGAAGTCATCTTGATTGGAATAAAGTGTTTACACTTAAAACATTTAATTTACAAAGGAACAAAATGAGGGGGTTCATTTTGCCATAGAAATTATGATTTGTGCTGAAGAAAGAAAAATTAGGGCACATTTTGAGTGACTTCTCAAATCCTCTTATATTTCATTAAAAAAATTCTGATATGCAGTCTCCCAAGATGGCCACCAGAGACAAAAGAGCCCAAATGTAGCCCAAATATCAGCCAGATGTAGCGCAGCTATAGCCCAATGACAGAATGTCCCAGAGTGTTCTAAAGAACAACTAGAATGCTAACAGTCTTACTTATGACAAAAGTATGGCACACCTGAAGTCATCTTGATTGGAATAAAGTGGTAACACTTAATACATTTAATTTGAAATGGAACAAACTGAGGGGTTTCATTTTGCCATAGAAATTTTATATATATATATATATATATATATATATATATATATATATATATATATATATATATATATATATATATATATATATATATATATATATATATATATATATATATATATATATATATATTACCTACTGGCGGTCGCCAGTAGGTATATATAGTTAGGATTGATTTCCATAGGGAAATCGCAACATTCTATTGGGAATAACTTTGGCGCCGGTGGAGGAATCTGCCTGAATTTTTCAGCAACTTTGCCTTGCAGCGCTCCGGTCTTTCCCTGAAAGTTTGGGGGGGATTCGTCAAGCGGGGGCCGAGATAAAAGGGGGTCCCAAAACGTGTTTTCCCCATGTTCATTTCCATAGGGCGGTCTGTCGCACTTTTAGCTCGAACGGCTGAATGGATTTTCACCAAACTTGGCAAAATTGTAGGGACTGGTAGCCCGATGTGCCTTTGCTATGTCTCAAGATATGTGCTCCAGAGGATTTTGAGTAATTTAGGTTCAAACATTTTTATATATCTATGGCCGCGCCCCGGTACGCGCACCGGGGAGCGCTCCGGGCGCACCACGCGACTTGCGCACGGGAAGCTGATTGGTTCTCGGGTGTCTGTAAACATTCGAAACAGTCCGCAGCAGCCGCCATCTTGTGTCTCGGTAGGATTGAGACACAAGAGGTGGCAAAAATCAAAGGGGGAAATGACCAAAAGGGGTCAGGGTAGACCCCCCCTGACCCCAGAGGTTTGATGTGGGGGCCATTAAAGGGTCCCGCGGGGCAAAAAAAAGAATAATTTTTTTTTTTTCGTTTTTCGCAGGGGGAGCGCCCGTACGCGCACCGGGGAGCGTACCGGGGAGCGTACCATGGGGAAAAATAGTGAAAAAAATTATATAATCATAATAATAAATAATAAAATAATCATTTTGAGTGATTACAGGGAGGGTAGCTCTGAAAAGAGCTTTTGGTTCTGTGGCTGTTTTAGGTACCTACAAGTACGTCCCACACACACCCACACGCACACAACCCCACACCTCCACACCCACACCCCCACACCGACTCCTTACACATCCACACCCACACCCACACCCACACATCCCACACAAACTCACTCACACACACACCTCACCCCCCCAACACACACACACGCACACACAGATACCTCACAGACACACCTCACACATCCCACACACACACCTCCCCCCCACACACACACACACGCACACCTCACAGACACACCCACACATCCCACACATACACACACATCCTACACACATACCCCCCACACCCACACACACCCCATACACACCTCACACGCCCACACCCCCACCTACACCCAAACACCCCACACCCACACACACACCTTACACATCCACATCCCCACCCACACCCACATACCCCACACACCTATACACCTCATCCCCCCTCAGACACACACACACACACACCTCACAGACACACCCCACACATCCCCCACACACACCTCACCCCTTCCCCACATACACACACCTCTGACACACACTTCCACACACAAACCTCTGACACACACTTCACACACACACACACACACACACACACACACCGCCCACACCTCACACACACACACACACACCCACACACACACACTCCTCTCACACCCCCCCAACCCCCCCACACACACACCCACACACACACCCCCCACACACACCCACACATCCTACACACACACACCCCACACAAATATCCCCCTACACACACCCCCCCCCCCCACACACACACTCTTTTTTTATTTTTATTTATTATTATGTTTTGGCTCTCAGAAGAGGGCCACATAAGACAAAAGACAATAAATACAAATATACATTTCTCAAAATAAAATGACAACTACAACATTTTCCACTAAACAAGAAAATCAACGTCACAGACCTCCATAATTCATCAATAAATAGCTAAAAAACATTAAAAAAAGTTAAAAATATTGAAGCAAAACATTTCATTTGGGGGAGTATATAAGGCCTGTAGAAAAGAATTCATATTAAGAATACCCAATTGTAGACATATTGGTTTTAACCACTTCAACCGAAGTGGACGCAATGCATGGCATGTAAACAATATATGGGAACGATCCTGAACAGATATATTACAAAAATTACATCTGGGAGAAGACCCATACCATTTTGCCAAAAGAATGTTCAAGGGTAACAAATCCTGCCGTAAAAGGAACCAGAATCTCCGAATACCATGAGGTAAATTCAGGCGACATAGGGTTGGGCAAGCTTCATAGAATAAGAGTTGACAAGGAGATCACCTCCCCTCTTTACTTGCATAGACTTTTTATCCAACGTAAAACATAAATCCCATGACGCCTGTTTCAGAAGGGATTTTAACTGGTTGGGAGAGATAGTAAAAAGAGTACTCTCTTCTAATTCAAGAAGTGCCACAGCCTTTCTAAAGTTCTTAACAATTTGGGAGTACTCTTTTAAATTACCCAACAATTCCCCCTTAAGAAGAAATCTCAAAGACCCCGTTTCTCCTCTAGCAAGGCTAACAACCCATCGAACTAAAGCTGATAGGCCCTGCGCCCAGCTGCTACGGAGACCGAATTCCATTCTGCAGGCGGCCATAGTACAGGCCGGGTTAAGGGATGTAATAGACCTTAATAATTTTCCTTCTACCGTCTGCAGAAAGCCCCAATGCTTTATGTCAACCAGTTCCATTCCATACAGGAGAGTCGGAGGAACTTTTGCCCTAAAAACCTCCAGTAAACAAGCAAAATGTCTTCTCCCTGTGGCGGAGTAAAGGGCACTCAGACTTTTGCCTTGGGATCTGGCTTTTCGAGAATTATTATCAATATGAGGCTTCTCACTCAAGTTAGCAGAAACTATTTTTCCTACAAAGGTATATGTCTTAACTACCTCCAGTTTCTGACCGCCTACTGCCCAACCAAAATTCTCAGATTTAGATTTTTTCTTCCCTGTAATGCACATGATTTTACTTTTAGATGCATTTATCCAGGTATAATGAGACTCTGCAAAAAGATCTAAAGCCTGCAGACGATTAGCCAAACCCTTGGGAGTTAGATCCAGGATAAGGATATCGTCTGCATAAAGCAAGCAGGAAATGGAAGATCCCCCCACTACCGGGGCTATGCCAACACAACACAAGATGAAAGGGTAGCAGGAAGATCAGCAATATACAGGGAGAAGAGTAGAGGGGCAAGAAGACAGCCTTGTTTTAATCCATTACTGGAGGGGATAACCCGCGATAAACCCCTTTCTCCTCCCTGTAAAACTCGGCACCAGGTGTTCGTATGTAGGGATCGCACCAGATCTAGTAGGAGAGGGGGCATGCCCAAATCAAACAATTTTCTCCACAGCAAGGGACGGTCAACTTTGTCGAATGCTGTGGAGAAATCAATAAAAGCCGCATACACTCCTCCCCCCCGAACTCTTATATATATATTTATCCGTAATAACCTGAAGGGCTGTAAGGTTATCCAATGTACCATGTCCCTTACGGAAGCCAGTTTGTTCAAGGGGTAATATCTGATTCACATCAACCCAATCCGTTATTAAAGAGAGGAGACATTTGGCAAAGACTTTTCCAATGGCATTAAGGAGGGCTATCTGGCGATAATTCATTGGATTATCCCTATCGCCCTTTTTGAATAGAGGGACCAATATGCTCCCCTTCCAAGAAGAGGGTACAATTTTGCTAATGAAGCAAGATCTAAATAAAGGAAATAGAATCTTACTCCATGAAATAGGATCCTGCTTCAATACTGAAATGGGAAGTTCATCAGGCCCCATTGCTCCAGAGGAGTGCATATCCCTAATGGCCAATTCAATGGTGTTCTCCAAGGGGGAATCAATAGGAAACTCATCTTCTTTAATAATCTCCTTACAATCTACCATTGAGATATTCCCAGCATACAAGTTGGAAATGTAGGTGACCCATGATAATTCAGCAATGGGAATGGGGAGAGAGCTGACTCTTGCTCCACAACCCTCGCCAATGAGAGACCAAAATTGTCTAACTTTGCCATAAACAGCGGCCTCCCGAAGTCTTATCCAAAGAGAGTCTTCTTTTTCTTTTCTAAGTTTCATCCTAATTCTGTTTCTCCTCCTTTTTAGCAAGTATATTTTCTTATTTGTTTCGATAGTTCTGCATAAATATTGCTCCCGCACTAATTTATTTATTTCCTTATTTAGAAGGAAAATTGGTCTGGGAACATAGATCTTTTTTACAGAGAAGCTAGACCTTTTGGCAACAGAGATAACCTCCTTCATAAAATTCTTTAAATGAATTATTTCCGAACCCTGCCAAACATTCAGTTCTAATATTGTTTTACCAAGTATACCCTCCAGGCCTTTCTTGGCTTTAAAATTCCAGAAGCATCTACCCGAGTCCTTATGAAAGTTAACTATGTCACTGCTAAAAGACCATGAATCGGATTTAGGAGGGTGAAATAAGAGGCTTATAGTAATCACATTGTGGTCACTAAATAGTGTCGACGAGACCACCAGATCCTTCACTAAGGAGAAAGTACAATAGTCAGTGATTACATAGTCCAAAATTGACTCACTTTGGGAGGATCTATGAGTATATTTAGCAGGGACATCGGAGGGAAGCCTACCATTCACTATTAATCCCTCCGCCGCTGAAAGTTCTTCTAACAACAGCTTCCCTCTCTTATTAGTTTTAATTTTGTTAGGGAAGAGGGATTGGGGAATAAGAAGAGCTTCTTCTTTAAATTGGTTTCTAAATAGCTCTAAGCTTGAACTAGAAACTTTGCAATTAAAATCACCTACTAGCAAAACATATGGAGGAAATTCTACATCTTTAATCTGTTTAATATATGAAAACATTTGCTTCAATAGATTATTAAAACATTCATCGGGGGGATGTAGGCATTTATTATTACCAGGGAATTAAAGTTTCCCCTACTGGTTAAGCTACAAAGGGACACTGCCTGAAATAGGTTGCTTGAATCAACATAATGAGTGAAGTTCCACTTCAAACTATTGGACAGAAGGCACGCAATTCCCCCTTTTGCACGCCCTTTCTTCGACGGAGCAGCCACAGCCTCTAGAACAAAATAATCTCTCCCTGCACACAATCTACTAGCACACCAGGTCTCTTGGATGCAAATCACACTAGCGTTCAGAGAGAACAAGTACTGTAATTTCTCAGGGCTACTATTTATCCCGGCGGCATTCCAAGAGATAATTTTCAAATTACTGCTAAAGATGTTGAAAAGGTTTAGGGTTGTCTGTGGCTTTACTAGACAAAGCACCGGGCAGCCAATTCCACCGCTGATTATCTTCTATTGGAAGACTACTCTGAATTAACGGGGGGGCATTACATGTGTCACCAGACGAGTGTTTTTCGATACCCATATTTTTAAATCGTCATAAGAGGAAGTGGGACCATCATTACCATTGCCCTGCTGGGGAAGTCTATTATAAGGGAGACTATCTCTTCGAGAAGAAAAAACCGGTAAAACATCAATTCCCCTACACTGGAAGTTCTCAGCCTGTTGCAATATAAGATTTACTATAAATTTAGAATAGAACTTTACCCTAGCATAAGGCGAGGCAGCTGTTCCGGATAAGAAAACTAAGTCAATATCATTTGTTTGGATTAACTTTAAACTCTCTATGCTTTTAAAACATTTGAGTAACCATGCTCTATTTAAAGGCTGATCAAAATCAAATAACGATAGAAAATCCAAAGTCAATGTATCAACAAAAGCTTCTGATACTTTTGTGGGCAAATGGTGAGGCCATATAGCGTCGTCACCTGTAGCATGAAAAGCGGGGGCAAATGGATTAAAAACCGCAGATACCGTAGGACCTAACTCCATCAACTCTACTGCGGGGGGAGGGATCGTCAAACCTACTACATTTAAGGAGGGGTCTCCCGCAGGAAGGATAGTGCAATTAGGAGAAGTTTTAATATCTGCTGCAGAGGAATTCAAATTGTCAGAGGAATGAATGGCAACTTCCTGACTCAAGGACCCATTCACGTGCTCTTGAGTACTAGGTTCAATTATATCAGGAACATGGGAATCCTCAAAAATTATTTGTCTCTGCTTTTTTTTCCTATATCTGCGGATTGGTTTTCTCTTTTTTACTTTATTTTTTCTGTGATTTCCAGATTTTACTTTTTCTGTACCCCTTACCACCTTACTTTCAGGCACAAAAATTGGAAATAGCTCTTTTTCAAGTTTTGGAGCGGAAACATCAACATTTTCTTCTGCAATTTCAAGGACAGAGTTTCTTACACAGTTAAATGCAGAAGATGTGGGTACTAAAGAGGGCTCATTTTTAGAAATAACCAGATGTTTATTTTGGACTGGATTAACATTTCCGGCTAAGTGGTCACTGCTCAACTCAGACCCATGCAATCCAGCCTTAGGATCTAAATCACGACCCTTTTCCGGAAGCTTTAACAGTAAGACATTTAATATCTGAGTAACCGACTCCAAAATACAATCAGAGCTACCCACAAATTTACCCAGTAACAGTAAAATGGATGCCAACAAATGTTCCAATGCAAACATAGATTCAGAAATAGGTTTTTCCAATTTATCAGAGCCTGGGGGACCTATGGGACTAATGCCAGAGATATTAAGCAATGGGCTCTTCGATATGTTATACTGTGAGGAAATATCTTGCGATTTTATGGAGGGGGTACTACTATAAAGCAAAAGACCAGATGGAGTAGCACCAATAGGAGACTTAATCGCTTCTGATGATTTCAAAGTAGCACCAGCTAGGTATCGACCACATAGCTCCAGGTCAATACTCAACAAATGGGAGTCCCCCCTCACTTCCACCTTTGGCGGTGAATCTCCTATTTGAGCATTAGAATACAACACTTTATGGTTTGAAGCTACATTTTTTGTTGGCCGCCTTCAGAACTGGGAACAGAGAATTTAATAACACCAGTTAATTCAGAAGACACTGGACAAGGTTCCTTAGTAATCAAGGAGCCCGAATATTCTTCATTCACCAGAAAAGGGACCTTCTTAACTACCGCAGGGGCTATGCCAGATGGGAAAGCTATATCAGAAGCTTTATTTGCGGTGTTTAACAAATCCTTATCCTGGGGTTTTTCCCACAGTTGTAACAGCTGACATTGACCCTTTAATAGCAAATTATTGGAAGCCTTATTTTTGAGGGGGTTGGATCTTGTCTTCATACAGGACCTTCCCCCCAATAATCTCCCTGATCGTAACTTTTTAGCAGTGCATGTAGAAAAAGGGGAATGTAGCCCCGATGAATATAATTAATAACAATTACAATAAAAATTTAAATAATTGGAGGTGAGTCACGAAGAGTTCCTGAACAGAAGGACAATGTCTATGCTGACATATTATACCATGTAATACGAAACACAAAATTTTTTCAAAAAATAAATAATAATGTAAATGAGTAGGCCCAGCCCAGCCTACTTCAGCCACTGAGGGCCACAGAGGGCCCGCCCTTTGTCCGGGCTTAGTCCGGCGCGTCCGCGCGCATCCTCGCGGGGCGAGGGACCTGCCGGTGCTTTATGCGCTGCCTGGCGCGCTGGATACTGGCGTCAATTCCCCCTGGAGGCTGCTGGGAAATGTAGTTTGACCGGCGGAGCCAAGCCCGGCCGGTCGATTTCTCGAAGGAGATGGCGGAGCCAAGCCCGGCCACTGGTCACAAAGGTGAGAGCCTCAAAGAGTCTGCAAGCAGAGATTAGTAGAACAACACACACTGATTATTGTTTTTCTTATTTTGAGGGGGTGCCCCACACACATACCCCGACACACACACACCCCACAACCACACCCCCACACAAACCCCCCACCATACCTCATACACCCACACCTCCACCCACACTCAAACACCCCACACACCCACACCCACACCCACACCCACACACACACCATAGACCCCCACACACCCACCTACACCCACACACCCCACACACCCCCACCAACACACACCTCACTCCCCCCCACACACACACACACACACCTCACAGACACACCCCACACATCCCCCACACACACCTCACCCTCCCCACACACACACACACCTCTGACACACACCCCCCCCCACACACACACACACACCCCACACACACACCTCACACACACACACACCCACACACACATTCCTCACCCCCACACACACCCACACACACACCCACACACACACACACCCCCACACACACACACCCCACACACACCCACACATCCTACACACACACACCCCACACACATACCCCCCACACACACACCCCACACCCACCCCCCCCACACACACACACCACTCACACACACACTCATTATTATTTTTTTCTTTTTTTGAGGGGGTGCGCGCCCCGGTACACATATCTGTACACGTACCGGTACGCGTACCCTGGAGAAAAAAAGAAAGACAGAGTTTTTTTAAAATGTAGCATTTTTATATAAATTGGAGGTAGTTCTGAAAAGAACTGTTTTTTTATTCTTATTGTTGTTTTATATTTTTTTATTGTTTTTTTGTACCGCGCGACTTTTAAAAAAAAAAAAAAAATGTTTGCCTTGGGGGTCCTTGTGGGACCCCCTGAGCAGGCCTAGGGGGTCAGGGTGTTTCTACTCTGGCCCCTTTGCGAGTTTCACACCTTTGTTTCACTGCTTTCTTGTGCCTTGGTTCGAACAAGGCACAAGATGGCTGCCAGGGACACCCAGTACGCAAGGGGAATTAGTTCCCCCTCTTCAAACATGCACGGGGGCTGCGTTGCAGAGAGGTGTAAAAAAGGGTATGGCCTCATTACACCTCTATGCAATGCAGCCATCTGGCGCATACTGGAGGCTCCTGGTGGGCTAGTTGGCCCCCAGGGACCCCCATTATGCAAGGGGAATTAGTTCCCCCTCTGCAAACGCGCCAAGAGGCTGCGTTGCAGAGAGGTGTAACAAGGGGCATAGCCTCATTACACCTCTGCAATGCAGCCCCCTGGCGCATACTGGAGGTTCCGGGTGGGCTAGTTGGCCGCCAGGGGCCCCCAGTATGCAGGGGGAATGAGTTCCCCCTCTTCAAACATGCACGGGGGCTGCGTTGCAGAGAGGTGTAAAAAGGGCCGTGGCTTAATTACACCTCTCTGCAATGCAGTCCCCTGGTGCATACTGGAGATTCCTGGTGGGCTTTCAGGTATTATATAGTTAGGAATTAGCTTTAAAAAAGACTTTAAATTCACTGAAAAAAACATAGGTTTCAGGCCTTATATAGTTAGGAATTAGCATTTAAAAAACCTTTGAACTTCACTGACAAAACCATAGGTTTCAGGCCTTATATAGTTAGGAATTAGCATTTAAAAAACCTTTCAAATTCACTGAAAAAACCATAGGTTTCAGGCCTTATATAGTTAGGAATTAGCATTTAAAAAACCTTTGAAATTCACTGAAAAAACCATAGGTTTCAGGCCTTATATAGTTAGGAATTAGCATTTAAAAAAACCTTGCAAATTCACTGAAAAAACCATAGGTTTCAGGCCTTATATAGTTAGGAATTAGCATTTAAAAAACCTTGCAAATTCAATGAAAAAACCATAGGTTTCAGGCCTTATATAGTTAGGAATTAGCATTTAAAAAACCTTGCAAATTCACTGAAAAAAACATAGGTTTCAGGCCTTATATAGTTAGGAATTAGGCACAAGAAAGCAGAAAAACAAACGTGTAGAACACAAAAAGGGGGCAGGGTAGGAACACCCTGACCCCCTAGGACTGCTCAGGTGGTCCCACTAGGATATTAATATATTTAAACGTTATCCGCTAATAGAATTAGCATTTAAAAAACCTTTGAAATTCACTGAAAAAACCATAGGTTTCAGGCCTTATATAGTTAGGAATTAGCATTTAAAAAACCTTTGAAATTCACTGAAAAAAACATAGGTTTCAGACCTTATATAGTTAGGAATTAGCATTTAAAAAAACCTTTGAAATTCACTAAAAAAACCATAGGTTTCAGGCCTTATATAGTTAGGAATTAGCATTTAAAAAAACCTTTGAAATTCACTGAAAAAAACATAGGTTTCAGGAGTTATATAGTTAGGAATTAGCTTTTACAAAACCTTTGAAATTCACTCAAAAAACTATAAGTTTTAGTGGTGTTATAGTTAGCTGGACATTTTACTCATACAAAACCATTGAAATTGCTCCTATATAGTTAGTTGTACTAAGTATATATCGCGCACCCGCAATCCACTGCTGATGATGTCACATATTACATCATTCATGACATGGTCAGTGACATCACTGATGACATCTCAAATGACATCACTGATGACATCACTGATGACATCATCCACGTGACAATCACATACACCTTACAATTTTTCATCACTCTTTGTAAAATACAGAGTATCATATTTTAATCCATTGTCACAGCAATACAAGTATCTAAAAATCCACTCAGTGATTCATACATGTATACACACATCTAATCCCTTACCTATGGATTCACTCATACATGCTGTCAATGAACAATAGAACACTATCAAAAATACCTATACATCTATATCGACATTAAACAACAGCACGCATCCTATTCACATATGAAGTCATCCTACTCACTTATGCAAACAATGGATCATACTTACATATTTACTTAGCAAAACACTTATACAAACACCACTTCTTCTATTCATTTAGATAGTAAGTCATACTTAGTGAATTATAAAATCATTATTACAAGTATACAGTTATCCATACAGTCACTCACACAATCATTGTGTCTTATGTATACTTATTTATATACAACAACTGACACATACACTGCCTTTTATTTTTCTAGTTTGTTTGACCTGTACCTTTGAGAAATATATTTGCTCATCACCACACCCATAAAGAGATTCCCTCGCCCAAACTGTTAGAACATGTAGTTTTAACTTCATATATCTACTGAATAAACTATTCACACATCTTTGGACAGTCACACACCCTCTACCGAACCACACACACTTTCACACTCCCATACAAATACTCAGTTAACTAATCAATAACTAATATAGACTTTCACATAGCTAGTAACCAACTGTAGAATCAGTTTACACAACAACTGACAAAGTGATACAGATATTCACACAGTTTAGTCACTATCCACTATATTTAGTGAGACATTATAAATTGGTCAAGTAAACAGTCAATTACACTGCTACTAAATCCTCCATCCAAATATTTATTTATATATCCACTCATTCTTCAATGCAAATTGCTATATATATAATGCATATTTAAATAACGAAGCAAACCACATTCACTGGATGATGTCATCAGTGATGTCATCAGTGATGTCATTTGAGATGTCATCAGTGATGTCACTGACCATGTCATGAATGATGTAATATGTGACATCATTAGCAGTGGATTGCGGGTGCGCGATATATACTTAGTACAACTAACTATATAGGAGCAATTTAATGGTTTTGTATGAGTAAAATGTCCAGCTAACTATAACACCACTAAAACTTATAGTTTTTTGAGTGAATTTCAAAGGTTTTGTCAAAGCTAATTCCTAACTATATAACTCCTGAAACCTATGGTTTTTTCAGTGAATATATATATATATATAGAGAGAGAGATAGAGAGAGAGAGAGACGGTTGAAACACATTACCAGGTGCCGAAATAAACTGCTGAATACAACCCAATTGTGTCGAGTCATGTTTTATGGAGGAGGAATGACATGTTGATTGATAAAAATAGGCTTTTCATACATGACAAAGGACTGGTATTTTTACTAGGTGTCCTTGCATGCATTTAAACTAAATCCCATGGAGAGCACAGTGGTGTTGCTGACAGGCATATATTGCTTTCATATAGGGGTTGTACACACTAGAAACATATATGCAGTGAAGCTCCTCCACTAACGTCAAGGAGCATCGCTGCACGGCCCTCTGAGCAATTAAAAAAGGAAAAAAAGTTATAATAACACAATGTTATTTGCATTTTATTTTTCTGTACTTACTCTGTTCTAGGTGTGGGGTGGGGCTAGACTCGGCTGTGCAGAGCAGTGGGAGGAGTGGTGGGCACTCTTTAAGTGTGCATAACGGTTAGGCCGGTCGTCTTGGGCCGGACAAACATTCATGTGCACTTTGCATGTTCTCCGCCCAGCTGTATTGTACAGCCTGGATAGAGAACATACACAGGCTCATAGTCCCCCTCTGATTGCTGAACCATGCCACTCAGAGCAATTACGATGCTGCTGTCATTGTGACTGCAGTGTCGTGATTGGCTTAGCAGAGACTGTATGCTTCCTGCTTCGGACCTTGAGTCATAAGAGACGAGAAGAGGTGGCGACCGTACCCAGGTTAGTGACTTCTGTTTTTTCATTCCTTCCCCCAACTAGACTCCAACGGCCCCACCACCGTTTGTCCGGTTGCAGCAGCAACTGCATATGTGCAGGACCGGATTGATGGTGGCGGGCTCCGCGCAATCCCCCGGTAGGCTGGAAGGAATGGGGGCTGGTTTTGTCACAGGGGGCCGTTTTGTTACTGCGGCCCCCAGTAACAACATCAGAAGGCCACTCTGAAAGTCCCTGTCACTCTGACCTCTGTATTTGGTATGTGCGGTGCGCTTAATCACCTACCACCTTATTGTGGCAATGCTTGCAACACCAGAAGCCATGCGGAAGCGTCATTCATTGGTCCCACTCGCGCATCACACCCTAAACTCTCACTGTCATTGCCAATGACAGAGAGAGGTTAGGGCAAGATGCGCTAGTCGGACCAATCATCTGCATCCTCTTTCCAAGTTCGCCCGCCTGAAGCATAGTACACAGCGCGCCCCCATCCTCTTAGTCAGTTAGGGAGTCACACGCACCAGAGAAACAAGCGGCAGACAGCTCAGCATTAGTCTGTGTAGGCCTGAGGTCTCCAAGACATTTAATTAAGTGTCATTTCTACTACTTTACAAAAGAATTAAAAAAGAACACACATTGGTTTGTGTACTTTTATATTAGCTAAAAACATTTTAGAAAGGTGCGCAATGAGATGAGTCAAAAAGTACACTGAGCACGGACCGGGTAGGAATTAGGTCGTTTCATGCCATCATTTTCGAGATTCCCCTTGGACCGTGCAAGGCCCGGGGCGTGTTCTTTTATGCCGGGTAAAGTCGTTTTGCTGATAACTGTTAATTTATTGGCCATTACCATCTAAAAAAATATTTACTGGCATCCGCTGCCTGCAGTTATATAAGTAATGAGAGAACGCCCCTAGGGGGCAGTTATCAGGTGAGAGTTTCCGTCTAGTCCTTAAATTACTAAAAGAATATTGAGCACTCAAATCCTTAGTCTCACCCTCAACAGTCCACACGAAAGAGGGCCTGGATTCTGTTGGGCCCGTGACCCACATCAGACTTCCAGATGTACGTCATCACAGATAATCCTCCATTTTCTGTTCGTATAAACTTAAGACTTGCGCTTTAATTTGAATTTCTATTTTTCTCTTCGTGATATACACTTACCCTTTAGAGAAATAGCAACAATTCTTGGAGTAGCTATAGTGTCTTTCTTAAGCACACATATGGCCCAATATGTGAAGATTGTTGAGTGCCAAAATTGACAGATTAAATGACCCGTGGTTTGCCATCTTTGGATGTGTTCACAAAATGGTCAGGCATTAGTTCGTTTCCAAAATGAAAATGGTGATGAAACATCCCCAAATTTGTGGTGCGGAAAAAAAGGTTTCTTATTCATGAGAAAACCTATTTTAGCTTGGGGGAAATAACCTAAAGAATTCGAAAGGTGATGAAATGCAAATTTCTCCTCACTTTACAAACCTACCTCTTACAATTCTACATTCGTAAGGAGTCAGTAATTTTAGTTTTCCAAGAAACCCTCAGGTGTTGTAGATTTCCCTGACCTCTGCTGGAATTTTTTGAGAATGCCAAAAAACTGCTAAAATGTACTCCAAAGGTATGCGTTGAAGAGCAGATCTTTTAAATGTTCATGACTTTTGTGAAACTGGCCATATGACGTACCTTTTTTGGGACATAAATGTATTATTCTTAGTGTGAAACTACCTGCAACAGTTTTCAGTACAATGTAATAAATTCCCACCACTACTGAATTTTCAGATATTTGGAGACAATGCACATAGAATTAGGATAAAAAGGCATACACAAGAAAAGATGCACAAATAATACATGTTAATTGAATGTTTCCACTGCTAAATTTGTAATAAAATAAGTGCAGGGGTCCAAAGTTTCAGAAAGAAATTGAATATGTGGGAGACATATGTGATTGTATTTCTTTGTTTTGTCAAATAATACAGACTTTAGATGACGCATGCCTTGCATTAGGTCTCAGAGCTTTTTAAAGGTTAGGCACAGTATTACACTCATAAAATGCCGGGTCTCTGCTACCCATTACTCAATGAGCACTCTCAAGCATACAAAATAATCATGATTTTCACACAAAAATATCCTATATTCAATATAGGCCTGGGTGAATATCAACATGAATACTGTACCCTAGCTATGCTCTTTGTCTGCAAAAGTCATGTGCAATATCCAATCCATTAGTTTTCCTTGCAGTATGTAAAGTAACATGGAGAACGTTGCAGGAACGCCAAGTGCTGAAAAGTGCTTAGCAGGATTTTAAGAAAAAGGCAAAGTAAAAGACACTCAATAATCAAGAATTCTGCTACCAGAGTGCAGTTGCTTAATAAAAAATATCGACAAAACCTGATAGTAATGTGACTTCTGTATCTTTAAGATCACAGGTTGGAGGATTACCTCTATGATTTGAATACATTTATGGATGCCAAGGTGGCCCCAAATATTCCTGTTAACATAGTAGACCCTTTTACCTGGGTTTTTGTGGTCCCCCCCCCAAGTGCATATAGACATCACCACTTTGAGTTATGCTTCGAATTTGCTGCTATGCATTTTGCATCATGATTGATCAGATTTAATGTCATTCCTATTTTATGCTCTTGCTTTATTTGTACTTTATTGGCTTGGTATGTATTTTATGGTCTTTATTGACCGAATACAGAAATAATCGAATTCTGCCCAAAACAGCAGGGGTATCCCAATCTGCCCTACAGCAGAATCCTTCTCATCTGCCCCCTTCTCTTTTCCGTGCTCGGTTAGAGCAGAGACAGGAAACTGATGAATGGGGTGGCAGACTCTTCATGGGGTCTTCCGGCAGGTAGAGGAGTCTGACCGGAAGCCCAGCTTTGGCTGACTGCTCTATCACCATTTACAGTGGTAGCACCATGCCTGTGGAAGACCAGCATGTAAACGATGGCGATCTTGTATGCGAAGCTAAGCAAGTGTCCCCGGTGTGCCAGTAGAAAACCCATGACATGTCCATGCCAATTCTAAGAGATGCCTCTTAAAGTGACTTGTTGACATGTATAACATTTTTGTACCTAGGTGGTGTATTTTTATGCTTCTGCAGAATGTTGGGGATTAATGTTGAATGGTTGCCTTCACAGACTTGCAACTTGTACCAAGATTGTTTGTCTTCCAGGCCTCTTCTCCCAATGACTATTCCAGCACCTCGTCCCCTGACTTGTGCTGATACTGTCTGTGCTGACTTATAACCTGGAGAGTGGGAACACCACATAGGATTATTTTGAAGTGCCTTATGACAATATTACTTTGTTGTTGATGACTGAGTTTGGCTGCTGAAGAGCTTTACCAGAATTTTTCAACCAACATGAGAAGCCAGCTCTCACCCCAGCTTTCCTGTCCTTCTTTTCATTAGTTGGGGTGCTGCCCCAGACCTTTTTTTAATGTGCAGGTCACAGCGACCTCTGAAGATTCCATTGATGGGCTGTCCACAGTAAGTGGTAGATAGCTGAACCAGTGGTGTCACGTCTTTCTATCATACTTAATTGACTATTTGAGAGTCTCTCTCACTGATAAAAACACATGCACTAAACACCCTTCGACCAGCCAGCTCTCGCGCGGTATACTAAACCCAACAAGATTAGGAACTTCGCAGTTTCTCACATTTCCACCCACATGACTACCCTTTGGGAAATATTTAGAGGGACTGGGGATTAGAACAAATAAATGATAGTGGGTTTGTTCGACTCTCTAGCTCCTCTCAGCCTTCCAGCATTCACAACAAGCAGCCTTATGGGGAGCCCGAACTGGTAAGGCACCCCCCCAGCTCCAACGCAAAATCACATTTGCCAGTGCAGGACTTTCAGCCCCTAATGCCAGTTTCTTTATATTTTTTCCGACTGTCCCCAAGCTCGTGCATCCCATGTATAAAGAAGGTGAGGATGCATTAATTAATAAAATCATTCACTGGATCCGCAAAGTGAGGTATTGTCGCTCACTTATACAGGAGGATATTTTGGGGGCTAAAAGGCAGTCACAAAGTGGTACTATGTGTGATAGCATTGAGCTAACGCTTGGGAAGATGAACTTAGTTGTCAATCTAGTGGCCTTTTTTGTTCGAACCTCTCAGTTATGTGATACCAAAATTAATTTTAAATATAGGCGCCCTGAACACAGACATCAAGTTGATTTTTGTGCCCCCGTTGCATGTATGAGATGGATATCCTATAGAAGATATAGACTGACAACCACCGGTCTCTCCTCCAGACTGGCCCTCTTATTCACCTTTTTAGTGTATTGAATTAACATTTATTGTGTAGTTAATAAAAACCATTACAAAGTTAAAATACATCATTTAAAATTGATCAGTTTACGAGCTTGATTGAAAATTAAAATCAGTATCAAGTTCATGTATAGTTTGAAGTTATTTCTTGGCTCTGTACATTAAATGTTCTTTTATGCTCAAACTTCTTAATAAATTTGACTGTTCTACAGATCAATTGTGGGTCCGCTGTACACAGGACATATATTATAGCAGAGCGGCAAGTACGTATTCCGTGCTCATTTAACTTGGCCTTTAACCAGCTCCGACGTTCCTGGTCCAAAGCCGGGCAAATGCAAATCAGATGCATAAAGTCTTGTTTTCTGGCACCACATAGGTCGCACTCCTTGGTGCCTGAGGTCCTCCAGTCCGGTTGTTCAGCGTTGGTTCGAAGGCTGCCCATCCTTATACTAAGATATTTTAATTTGATGTATAATGGAATGGCAAGTCCTAAATAGGCCACTGGTTTCGGCTTGTTGTATGATTGAAGTATCTTATTCACCTGTTTGTGTGAAGCATGGTGACTCTCCTTTTTAAAATGTTTTGTGCTTCTCACATGACAACCGGTTTTCGGGTGATTTTCTGGGTCTGTCTGACGTTGCAGACTGTTGGTCCTCTTTAAGCCTATCTTCTTCCTTCAACAGCATTTAGAAAAAATCCATGATGTCTATACTTTCTCGGAACGGGGCTGGTCTTGGATCAAAGGTCGCACTCCCGGACTGAATGTTTCAACTCCTGCATCACGCAGCTATGCTGGTCGACCTTCAGGAGGGATTCTTCAATGTGTATTAGGCCCGGCACAGTTTGTCAATTGTATGATTTTCATATCGACAGTCCCGATATCATGGTCATTTATCTAGAGTTTAGGAATACCACTATTCTTGATATTTATAATGTCTATGCTAGAGGGTTCAGGGGTTTAGCGACTAAACCCTCATATTCCTTGAAGACCATCAGAAAAAATCTATTGTCTGTCATTCCTATCTGATAATAGCAGGGATTTAATTCAACCTTTGAGCCCCTAGACACAGAGGATATCAAATTAGCCAGAGAGGAGGACAAGATGTGGGGTATTCCAAGTCTAGAACTACCACCTTTGAACAAATTGACAGAGGCTGCCTTACAGAGTAAGACTCTCTCATTGGAGCTGGGGCTTAGAAAAGTCAATGGTAGATCCATATCTGACAGGTCAAAGGCCAAATCCTATAACAATCTGTTTCACTGTAGTCACATAGACTATAATCTATTAGATCAGAGACTTTGGACACTTCTTAGGGACATAAGTAGCAAGGAGAGACTAGCGAGTGACCACAATCCTCTATGCCTCACTGCCAATTATTTCTAGATACATTTGACATGTCCACCATAAAAGACAATTATGGGAAGACAGTGATTTAGTTAATAATGTGAAATACGCTGTAAACTATAGCACCAGCATCTTGGCCTAGGTAAGCGGTGCAAATGGAAGCCCCTGCTGGTAGAATGAAATAGTGGTGAGTGCTATTGCAGGTCAGGACACTTACAGCATGCGCCACTTCAACTCAAGCATCATTAAAATAATTTTGAACGATGCCCTGTTGTCAATAACGCGGGTCCAAAAGGGGGTGGTGATGGACGGAGCATCTGACCCAATCAAACACTCACACCCAGTCAACAGATCTGGGTAAAGATCTGAGTGGGCTATAGAACGGGTATGGATTAAACCCAGATCAGTTGACTGGGTGTGAGTGTTTGATTGGTTCAGATGCTCCAGCCATCACCACCCCCTTTTGTACCACTTTGTTCGCCATAAGTTGGCAGGGTATGCTCAGACGTGAGTCCCTTGCTCACTTTGCCACTGGATTTAAGTAAGTCTGGCTGAAGACGGCTGAAATACCAGAAACCCGTCCTATGAAGCTTGTTTCTGGTCCAGGGAAGGCATGGCTTGGCAGTTCGGACTGGACTGTTCTCATGAGGCACAGTATCAGACTGATTTGCATATGCCCATGTCTGAACTGGGGTGGCAGAGTGGGCTAAAGAACGGTGATGGATTAAACCCAGATTTTTTGACTGGGTGTGAGTGTTTGATTGGTTCAGATGCTCCGTCCATCACCAGCCCCTTTTGTACCACTTTTTTCACCATAAGTTGGCAGGGTATGCTCAGACGTGAGTCCCTTGCTCACTTTGCCACTGGATTCAAGCAAGCCTGGCTGAAGACGGCTAAAATGCCAGAAACCGGCCATAGAAAGCTTGTTTCCAGACCAGGGAAGGTATGGCTTGGCAGTTCGGGCTGGACTGTTCCCATGAGGCACAGTGTCAGACTGATTTGCATATGCCCATGTCTGAACTGGGGTGGCAAGTGGGCTAAAGAACGGTGATGGGTTAAACCCAGATCTGTTGACTGGGTGTGAGTGTTTGATTGGTTCAGATGCTCCGTACATCACCATCCCCTTTTGTACCTGTTGTCAATAGCAGCAGCCTGGTGGGTTGTACAGAATTAGAGGCTCCCGTCTCATTGGTGACAGTGAGGCAAACACCGGAGGACATAGGGTCAACTTTCTCTCTCAAGCACCTGACAGAGAAAGACACCACACTTGTGCATGAGGTATTGTTCATTGCTGCACTCCTTTCAAAGGTTTAGGGACAGAACCATGGGCTCTAATGCCAAGAAAATGGATCCGCCTCAGGCCTGATTGCTGCTAGTGATGGTGTAGTGCAGTGCAGGGTCACCATTCACACCCTGGCAGTGTGCGAATGATGTTACATAAGGTAATAATTTACTATGCTTTAAAAGTTAATACAATCTAATATGTAATGAAAGATGTGTTGAAACATGCTTTGTTTTGACCTTTTTGTCTCCAAATCTTTCATGGGGGGATAACTCCCCAAACTCCCCCTAGTAGTGGTTGCACACTGCGCTTGCTCGCTACACACCATATGGTGGCTGGTCTCACTTTTACTTTGTTCTCACTGATTCACTACATATGACTGGGGGGTAACCTGGTGCTCTTTAAGGTCATCGTCTACTATTTCCAGTGCTTTGAATGTTGATACAATTGAATATGCAATGAAAAATGTGCTGTAAAATTCACCATTTTGGTTTGTCTTTCTCCAAACATTTTCTTGGGAGGAGGACCCCCCCCCCCCCCCCACACTCCCCTACTAGCGGTCGGGCTCGGTTGCTGCGCTCCCTTGCTACGCACCAGACGGGGGCAGGTGTGGCAAAATTTGCCAGGGCTGCTTTCAGTTCCCAGTCCGGCCCTGCATATGTGGCAGCTAACATCCAAGCCAAAGGTGCAGTTTCTTCTCCATGTGCATTGGTTTTACAGGACAATTAAATATACTGTTTGTGTGAAGATAACATTCTTCCACTAACATGTTTTTGCAATCATGAAATTATGACATTGTACAGACTTAAGATAAAGGTAAATGGGCATATATGTTAACAGATACAACCAAACCCGCATTGCCTTTGTTAATATTTTCTGTGACACAGTCGTTACCAGGGCATGAATGCCTAATGCTGAAACAAGTTTCTTTATTACCTTTCACTTGCACACATAAAACAAACCATTTCAAATTGTTTGAGTTCAGAAAGCGTGGCAATATGCATGTGTCCTCCCTGAACCATTAATCATACAAATTATATACTGCAGGTCTTGCAAATTAGAAAAATGACAAATTTGAAAGTGTCAGTAGCCTCTGCTCTCCACTGATCATGTTAATACTGCAGCTGAAATAGAGTGAGATTACTTTGGTCAGGTGGCAGATGGGAGCATTTTCGGCAGAGGCAGTATATGAGCTCAAACGATTTATATTGCATCCATTGTTTGTTTACGCTTTGCTTGTAATTATACCTTTATACACTTAAATTAATAAGTGGAAGGTTGCGAACAGTCATACTTATCCAGCCTCAGAACTTTGTGACGATTCAACAAAAGCAGGTTAAAATTACATATTGGAAAAGAGGAATATAATCATTTACTAGTGACAGCACGATAATTCCACAGTGCTGGCGCTGGGTCTGGGCGAGGGCCAGGATAAAATACATCTTTCAACTTCTGATGACATTAGGGTTGAGCCCAATACATACCAATTGCGTAGGACTATACATTTACTGAGAGAGTAATTTGAGACAATTTTAATTTCCCCACGTCAATATGGGAAATAATCTGCTATTTTAGCATGTGTTATTTCCAATCCAAGGTTTGCCAAACCAGTATACATGCTATTTGCCGATCTGATTTTTGTCATGCTGTTTATTTTGGTGCTTTTCTTAACCTATATTTTAATTTAATAGAGCAATTCCCATTGCAGTCAGAGATAAGTCATTAACAAGCCAAAACATCCTTTATCATATGATATCTGTTTCATTACGCACTGACAAGTAATGCGGATATAAATTCTCTAAGTGGCTTTACATTCCGGCTTAATTATGTTGTAGAGACTTCTATACATAGCACCTCTATTGAGTGGCTGTACTATTTGTATCACAGAGAGTTAAAACAGTGTTCTTAGAATGTACAACTATGACATTGGGACCCAGATTTGCTGAGATTGTGCGTTGAGTTGCATCACTTTTTTGACACACCTCTACTCAAAATCTATTATGGCATCCACTAAGCCATGTAAATCCTGATTTAAGCGTCTGTGTAAAAATAAAAGTCACGTAAAGGAAGCGCACAGCACTGCCTTTCATTATCTGGCTTTAGGGAGGCGTTACGTGAGTGAAACATGGCCGTTCCCATGCATATACCCATGTATTCTGACATGAACCCATATTTACCATAGTCAGTAAACAAAGGTTTGTGCCAGAATGGTGCACCTATCCGAGGCTGGCATAATGTGGAGAAATATCCTTATTTCTCCTTCTTATTTCTGTTTTACTTGTGTGCTGCATTCTGCTGCACACATACAAAGAGCAATATGTCTGTCATAATAGCAGAATAGCAGGAGGGGGTTCCCGTTTTGGCACTAGGCACCCCAAAGTGTGCCAGCACCATATCTTAGTAGGTATGGCACATTTCTGTTCTCTCCCTTAGAAACAGTGCAGTACAGCAACTTCCCTTATTGTGTTGTGTTGCATCAAAGTTTAGTAAATCTGAGCCTACTTCTATGATGTGCCCATCTTAGTATTCTGATGCCATATACTGCCATTTGTCCTGTTTGGCTTGATCTGAGGACACCATTAAACGCCAGAAGTTGTGCAAGTATTTTCTTATCTATGTTCAGGAGAGACTTTGGCCTGTATAAGGAACAGTTTCCCAGTTCCCGATCAGATTTCAACAATGTGATCACTTCTGCTTACCGGACAGTTGGGGTAGGTGTCCTTTTTCTAGAACGTCCTTATATATCTTCAACAATTGGGATGCTAGTACCTCTGAGTGCTTTGTGTTAAAATCTGTGGATAATCTATCGTGGACAGGAGCTTCCCCACTTGGCAGGCTCTTAATAGCTTATTTTATTTCTTCTGCTGAGTGCTTCCCTATATTCTCCCTCCATCAATGTTAATGTTGTTATGTCTAGGTATTCAGTAATTGGTGGTGGTTTTAGATACGCTGTGGTTGAATGAAGTTTGATTTAGTATTTTGTGAACTCCTAATACGTCAGGTGAATGGGTTAACATTTGTCCATTAGTGTTCCATAGTGCAACAATATTTTATTTTGCTCAAGATCCTTTGAGTACCAGCACTACTATTATCAATCCCGGTCTATCTTCTTCACCATGGATTTTTGTGAAATCAAATTTCCTAAGGCATAGCGTTTCTTGTTGCATTATTTCTTTAATTTAACTTAGAGCATCCCTTAATTCCCTAAGCGTGTCTGAGTTGTGTCTGCTTTCTTATTAGGTCTCCAGTCTAGCCAACTTAGACTAATAATCACAGTAAATTCCTAAACTTTTTCACGATGTTAATATATTGCTTTGATTACCAGGACGATTTATATAATAATAAATAAGCAAATATATTTTAGGATATAATAGTTTATACATATACTCGTTAGTCTTTTTGAGACTAATCCCCTAGATTCATTCATATGACGATCTAAGCCATTCTTTTGATATGGATACTAAGCTTTGACTATAGTGTTAAGATGGCGCCTATTTATCGCGTCACTCTCTGACCCCTAAGGTTGAGATAAATGATGACATGTATCGACTTAGAATGTTGGTAGTACTGGGTTTATATTTGTTTACATTTATAAAATAGATTATATTTATAAGGAAATACGAACGATAGTAGTAAACTTTAAAAAAAAAATTTCACGCGGTTAAATATTTCTTCGTATAAAGGTTAGACTAATATAATAATAAATAATCAGAAATCTAGGATATAAGGGTCTATATATATATTGCTTATTCTCCTTTTTGAGATTACGGATAAAAACTATGAATTTGAGGGACATGTCCTATCTCGCTTTCTGTAAAGTAATTTTAGGTATAAATAGACTGTACCAAGATGGCGACAATGCTAGACGCCGGTACCATGCTGACTCCAGAAATGCTGTGCTTTAAATAATAGAACAGGTGAGATCATATTTTAGGTGTAAATCTATTTTACCCGTTATAATAATTTTGAATAGTACTTATTATTCTTTCAATTCTTTTTATTTTTTAGACAGAAGATTTGATAAATACGCGCCCTTTATTCAGAATTAAGCATACTCGACGTAACAGATTGCTAACTATAGTGGAGGTATGTTGTCCGCCCTAATTATGGTTGCGGTATTAGACGTTTTAGTATGACTTAGAATAATAATGTGACAAATTTTTTGAACTTAACGGTATATGTGTGATATAAAGTAGTTTTCATTATTTTAGTGTAACCCGGTAATGAGGGAAGTTTTTAGACTGAGGATCGGTTTGGAACCGTGTACCACATTAGTTTTACTGCTTTGAGGATTATAATTGCCTCATGATGACTTATGATATTGTTTCTGACAACTTGCTCTTTACTTGGTATATTTAGGATTACTGGATTTATATCGTTGCGACGCTTGAGTCACCTGACATTTGGGGATCGTAACTTTAAAGGCCTAGGTAAAACATAATATCTAAATAATTCCCTGTAATATGGAATGTTTAAAGGGCTTCCTCTGAATGAAATCGGTCCGTCTTGAATAAGATTAATATTAACAAGAAGGGCTTCGTTTATAACGTAATATTAGTTATTGATCATTTATATGGATGGAAGCACTAAAATATTAAATTATACATTCTCAAAGGATTTTAACTATCAAAACTGAACTCTTGGTTTCACCAATTCACAGAGAATAGATTGTCAATGGTAAGTCTAGCATCAATAATAATACTTGATTTAAATAGTATTCTAAAGACTGAATAGAGACTCGTTTTTGTTTGATTGTCTTGATAAAATATATAGCTTTCTCTGGCATAATATGTGATGTATGTTGTTGTCAGAATCTTTGTTTAGTGTGAGAAACTTATTTTCAATTCTTCTTCTTGTTATTTTGTGATCTTCCTTTAGTTAATTTATAATTTGTGCTCGCCTATATCTGTACAGATTTAATTGTTCACTCTGATAGTATCAATAACTATGATATAGTTTTAGATCAAGATATATCCACTTGTTGATACTAGTACTAGTATGGGGAGTATATTGGAACTTCCTAATTAGGGTCCCCAGCTATACAAATCGGATATCATCATCTTTAGGGACACATGAAATGTGATTTTAGAAAAATTTAAAAATTGAAGTACTGTGTGATGCATATATTAGTAACTAAATGTATGTTTTACTTAATCTTTTTAGCCCTGATGAAGTCCTATTGCTGTAAAGCTGGACGAAACACGTGTTGGCAAGGCAAATGAGAATGAATATTATATATTGAAAATTGGTACTGAGTGACTGAAAGAATAACGAAGAAATAAAAGAAGATCTAAAGGAAATATCTGCTCTATATTTATTGATTTTGTATCAAAGTGTGTTTAATGCCTATTTGATTTCTATGTACATAGCTAGTTTTGCTCAGGCAGAGAATTTAGTGATTATTTACACAGACAAATAGTATTTGTCATTGGTTGTAACCTTAGGCAAGGGTTATATCTCTCCCTTTGAGCATTACCTAGAGAACTCTACCTATTTCTAGATATTTATACACTGTTTTTGCGCAAATTCCCCTCTTGCCTTTTGTTTATTATTTGCTTTATCTTGGGGACTGCTGCAAATAGTGTCTGATTAAAAAACTATATTTGAGACACCATGAGCTCTAGAATTGATAGAAGATATGTTCAAAAGTCTAAGTGCAGGAATATCTGTGAATAAAGCAGTCACTCATAGTACATCTAAGGTGAATGAGGGACTTAGAAAGAAATTTGAAAAGTTAGAACGCCTGAAAAAAACAGAGATCACGAAATGGTGGGATGGAGTTACCCTTAAGGAATACATAAGATTAGAAAGAATACCTAGGGGTCTCCGCTCTAATATTTTCCCTACCTATGATGACCTAGAGGAAGATCTACTTCAGATCTGGAAAAAAAGAACTCACAGGGAACTCTATGAGATTAATGAACATATTAATAGAAAACTGTGAGAGGAAAACAGGTCAAGCAGCAGATCAAGTAGACCTGTTGGAAAAGGAAATAGATGATTTAAAACTTGCCGAAGCCACGAAGAAAAACGATGCCATCCTTGAAGGGATATTATCTAAATATGAGGATGAGATAAAGGATAAAAAAGCAAGGAAACTCAAGAGAGATGAAAACGATTACCGTAATGGGAGAGTTTTTACGTTTGCAAGAAAATTTGATATCTTGGTCAAGAATGACCTACAACATAGTGTGAGTAAAACCTCGCTAGTAAGTGGCATTAGTTCGGCATCATCTAGCACTACCTCTTCGGTATTAGATGAGACCAATGTAGAAACTCCAGTAAATACATCAACAGGGAGTCATTTTTTACGCGAAGTCCAGAGAATCAGAATAGGGAACAAAGAGAACAATGTACAAAGAGGAAGACAAAGAGAGGTTGTAGAGGAAAAGGGAAATCCAAGTCCCAGAGACAGAGTGAATACCCGCTCATGGAACAAAAACAAGCAGTAAATGATGACACCCAAGAGATCCAGATAGTTAACTTATCTAGTTTCCCTCTTACTGATGAAATGATGCATGTACTAAGTAAGGGCATGAGTTTCTGTCCTACTACTTCATGTGATTTGACCAATGTTAAGATAGATCTATATAGATTTGTGCGTAATCTTAAACTTAAACATTTTTTTGCCTTTGATGACGGATCTAATAAAAAACAAGCACCTGATATTGTGGTTGGTGATCTTTGTATACAAGAAATTAGAGATAATGCAATGTTGTTATCCATCACTGAAAATGAGGAAGATCCTATCACAATGCACAAAGTTCTACAAGATCTAGAATATAACACCAATGAAACATTGGATAATGGTCTTAAAGCTAAATCTAAGTGGACACCACAATTAGGCATTGGTAACAGTATTGATGTATTTTATAGGGTGGTCAAAAATGACTTGGATAAAATTGAAGGTAAAATGAATGATCAAAGAACTATGAAACATAAGGATAATTTAACTAGCAGTGAGCGGAATGCTCTGAAGCTATTAACATCTAATAAAGAAATAGTAATTAAAAGAGCAGATAAAGGGGGAAATATAGTGATCCTTGATAAAGATTACTATGAAAATGAAATATTAACTCAATTGGGAAATAATAATTTTTATGTGAAACTTCCCAATAATCCTATATTCAAGATCACTAAAACAATTAATGACCAACTGAAAATCTGGAACTCCGAAGGCTTGTTAAATGACGATGAATACAAATACCTAACAGTGGACAGACCTAATTTTCCATGTTTATATAGTCTACCGAAAATTCATAAAAATGCCACTAGACCACCAGGTAGACCTATCGTGTCGGGGGTGGGAGGACCAACAGAGAAAATCTCTGAATTTGTGGACACATACCTGCAACCATATGTAGCAAATTTGCCGTCCACAATACAGGACACTAAACATATTCTTAATATTATTGAGGATGTGTCTTGGGAAGAAAATATGTTGTTGGTTACAATAGACGTCGTTGCCCTCTATACTAATATTCCTCATGAACTAGGATTGGAGGCTTTGAGATACCATCTATATAAAAGACCAGTAGAATTACTGGATCATTCCAATATGTTGGTTGATATGGCAAGAATTAGTCTGGAACAGAATGTCTTTATGTTTAAAAACGATTGGTACCAACAAATATGCGGTTCAGCGATGGGCTCCAGATTTGCACCGTCTTTTGCCTGTCTCTTCATGGGGCGGTTCGAGGCGGTGCATATCTGGGGCAGAACAGGTGCTGAATGGCAGGAATATATAATGTATTACGCGCGATACATTGATGACTGTCTCTTAATCTGGACAGGAGGAGTGGAAAAATTAATGAGATTCTTTGATTTTCTCAACAATAATATATATAACATCAAATTTACTATGAATTACAGTGCGACATCTCTAGTCTTTCTTGATGTGGAATTATTTGTTGAAGGAGACAAATTGAAAAGCAAAATGCACAGAAAGGAAACCTCATGTAATTCTTTATTACATGCGGAGAGTGCCCATCCTAAAACTCAAATAAATTCCATTCCTTTTGGAGAGTTTTATAGAGCACGGAGAAATTGTTCTAATGATGTAGACTTTGTACAGGTTATAACAGACATGGAAGAAAGATTTATATCAAGAGGTTATGATAAAAAAAAGTTATAACTAAAGCTAAAAAACGAGTCATCAAGTTGAAAAGAAAAGATACCTTAAAATCTCGTAACAAGGACTCTGAGAAAGTTTTACCTGTGAAATTAATAACGGGATATCACCCATGGTCACACAAGATATATGGCATTCTTAAACAACATTGGCATCTCCTTACGTCTAATATGCAACTACAGAGATTCATTTAAAAAAAACCAAGTATAGCATATAGAAAAGGCAAAACATTGGGGAATATTATCAGCCCAAGTTATTTGCGAGATAATAGAACAAACCCTACCTGGCTACATACACATAATATAGGCTCCTTTGAATGCTACAACTGTAGTATGTGTAGAATGGCTATCAAGAAGAAAAAAGATTTTGCATATAATGGATCGATGACATATACTATTAGACAACATATTGATTGTACAACTAAATATGTAGTTTATGTTATAGTGTGCAAATGTGAAAAAATCTATGTGGGTAGTACAGTTAGAAGCATGAAAGAACGGGTAGCAGAACATTATCGAGCTTTTAAAAATATGGATCTAAGATACCCTATAGGAGTACATGCTGCCAACTGCCCTAACAAGGGTTTCACTTTTCATGGATTAGAAAGTATTCCCCCTAATGTGAGAGGGGGCAATAGAGAACTCAAAGTGAGACAAGCAGAAGTGCGTTGGATAATTAGATTACGGGCGGTTGAACAGGGAATAAGCATCGATGATGAAATGCAGTTCTTTCTTTGTTAAATATGCAATACTCTCTAGGAGAATTGATGAAAATATATTTGACATGAGGTAATTGATGGAATAAAACGACAGGTGTCTAAGTTAATTCATCTTCAGTATAGACATGTGTATATGTATAACTTTTCTCCATAGCATTTAAGTTGCCATTATGACATATAGAGTAATTTTAAATTATTTGGGGATACAATTCAGTAATTGTGATATTGTGTATGTATAGTGGAATATAAACATTACTGATTAGAATGTTTTAATAGATTTGAGCTATACCCATCATTGAGCTAATTGAGTTTTGGTGATATCAACAGTACCATAAAATATGTTACTTTACTATCCAAAAGGGGACTATGCTGGATTAGAGAATAATATAGAATTAATGAGCTTTACAAACTTGAGGGTAGCTAACTATAAGACCCTTTAACACTATAATCCGAATTACTTTTATAAATAGATACTAAGCTTAGATCACAGTGTTAAGATGGCGTCCATTAAATCGCGTCATTTTTTGACGCTTATGGCTAAACATTAAGGATAATATGGATCAATTTAGAATGTTATTAGTATTAATAAATATTTACTAAGGTTTATAAAATATATGACATTAACAAGGATTTACGATGATACAGAATAATAATATCAGTAAATTCCTAAACTTTTTCACGATGTTAATATATTGCTTTGATTACCAGGACGATTTATATAATAATAAATAAGCAAATATATTTTAGGATATAATAGTTTATACATATACTCGCTAGTCTTTTTGAGACTAATCCCCTAGATTCATTCATATGACGATCTAAGCCATTCTTTTGATATGGATACTAAGCTTTGACTATAGTGTTAAGATGGCGCCTATTTATCGCGTCACTCTCTGACCCCTAAGGTTGAGATAAATGATGACATGTATCGACTTAGAATGTTGGTAGTACTGGGTTTATATTTGTTTACATTTATAAAATAGATTATATTTATAAGGAAATACGAACGATAGTAGTAAACTTTAAAAAAAAAAATTTCACGCAGTTAAATATTTCTTCGTATACAGGTTAGACTAATATAATAATAAATAATCAGAAATCTAGGATATAAGGGTCTATATATATATTGCTTATTCTCCTTTTTGAGATTACGGATAAAAACTATGAATTTGAGGGACATGTCCTATCTCGCTTTCTGTAAAGTAATTTTAGGTATAAATAGACTGTACCAAGATGGCGACGATGCTAGACGCCGGTACCATGCTGACTCCAGAAATGCTGTGCTTTAAATAATAGAACAGGTGAGATCATATTTTAGGTGTAAATCTATTTTACCCGTTATAATAATTTTGAATAGTACTTATTATTCTTTCAATTCTTTTTATTTTTTAGACAGAAGATTTGATAAATACGCGCCCTTTATTCAGAATTAAGCATACTCGACGTAAAAGATTGCTAACTATAGTGGAGGTATGTTGTCCGCCCTAATTATGGTTGCGGTATTAGACGTTTTAGTATGACTTAGAATAATAATGTGACAAATTTTTTGAACTTAACGTTATATGTGTGATATAAAGTAGTTTTCATTATTTTAGTGTAACCCGGTAATGAGGGAAGTTTTTAGACTGAGGATCGGTTTGGAACCGTGTACCACATTAGTTTTACTGCTTTGAGGATTATAATTGCCTCATGATGACTTATGATATTGATTCTGACAACTTGCTCTTTACTGGGTATATTTAGGATTACTGGATTTATATCGTTGCGACGCTTGAGTCACCTGACATTTGGGGATCGTAACTTTAAAGGCCTAGGTTTTACATAATATCTAAATAATTCCCTGTAATATGGAATGTTTAAAGGGCTTCCTCTGAATGAAATCGGTCCGGTCTTGAATAAGATTAATATTAACAAGAAGGGCTTACTTTATAACGTAATATTAGTTATTGATCATTTATATGGATGGAAGCACTAAAATATTAAATTATACATTCTCATAGGATTTTAACTATCAAAACTGAACTCTTGGTTTCACCAATTCACAGAGAATAGATTGTCAATGGTAAGTCTATCATCAATAATAATACTTGATTTAAATAGTATTCTAATGACTGTATAGAGACTCGTTTTTGTTTGATTGTCTTGATAAAATATATAGCTTTCTCTGGCATAATATGTGATGTATGTTGTTGTCAGAATCTTTGTTTAGTATGAGAAACTTATTTTCAATTCTTCTTCTTGTTATTTTGTGATCTTCCTTTAGTTAATTTATAATTTGTGCTCGCCTATATCTGTACAGATTTAATTGTTCACTCTGATAGTATCAATAACTATGATATAGTTTTAGATCAAGATATATCCACTTGTTGATACTAGTACTAGTATGGGGAGTATATTGGAACTTCCTAATTAGGGTCACCAGCTATACAAATCGGATATCATCATCTTTAGGGACACATGAAATGTGATTTTAGAAAAATTTAAAAATTGAAGTACTGTGTGATGCATATATTAGTAACTAAATGTATGTTTTACTTAATCTTTTTATCCCTGATGAAGTCCTATTGCTGTAAAGCTGGACGAAACACGTGTTGGCAAGGCAAATGAGAATGAATATTATATATTGAAAATTGGTACTGAGTGACTGAAAGAATAACGAAGAAATAAAAGAAGATCTAAAGGAAATATCTGCTCTATATTTATTGATTTTGTATCAAAGTGTGTTTCATGCCTATTTGATTTCTATGTACATAGCTAGTTTTGCTCAGGCAGAGAATTTAGTGATTATTTACACAGACAAATAGTATTTGTCATTGGTTGTAACCTTAGGCAAGGGTTATATCTCTCCCTTTGAGCATTACCTAGAGAACTCTACCTATTTCTAGATATTTATACACTGTTTTTGCGCAAATTCCCCTCTTGCCTTTTGTTTATTATTTACTTCTGCTTACCGGACAGTTGGGGTAGGTGTCCTTTTTCTAGAACGTCCTTATATATCTTCAACAATTGGGATGCTAGTACCTCTGAGTGCTTTGTGTTAAAATCTGTGGATAATCTATCGTGGACAGGAGCTTCCCCACTTGGCAGGCTCTTAATAGCTTATTTTATTTCTAGTGCTTCCCTATATTCTCCCTCCATCAATGTTAATGTTGTTATGTCTAGGTATTCAGTAATTGGTGGTGGTTTTAGATACGCTGTGGTTGAATGAATTTTGATTTAGTATTTTGTGAACTCCTAATACGTCAGGTGAATGGGTTAACATTTGTCCATTAGTGTTCCATAGTGCAACAATATTTTATTTTGCTCAAGATCCTTTGAGTACCAGCACTACTATTAGCAATCCCGGTCTATCTTCTTCACCATGGATTTTTGTGAAATCAAATTTCCTAAGGCATAGCGTTTCTTGTTGCATTATTTCTTTAGTTTAACTTAGAGCATCCCTTAATTCCCTAAGCATGTCTGAGTTGTGTCTGCTTTCTTATTAGGTCTCCAGTCTAGCCAACTTCCTTTCTAATTTATCTAGATGCCCACATATAGATGTTAACACTTCTGCTTATTTTGCTATGATTATACCTTGAGTAAATGTTTTAAAAGTATTCAAGTATTGTTTGCCATATTTTTATTTTTAACGCTGCTTCTCGGAGCACTCGGTCTCTGATATTCCATATTTTGGTCTTGGTGTGCTTTTCCAAGTTCTTAAGTAACAGTTGTAGAGACAAGTGGCAAGATAGCGTCCAGGAGATTGTGCTTATGACTAATGCTCTGTTTATCAGGTTACGATGACTAGTCAGAAATCTATTCATGAGCTTGAGTAATGTACTGAGGAGCTCTACGTTTAAATTGTGACACTGTAGTGCTGCTCTTCCATATGTCATGAAAGTCGTACTTTTTCCTTGTTTGCAGTATTTATACAGTGAATTTAGAGGGAGGCCTATGCATGCATCCAGATCAAACTCCAAACCAAGGGGTAAATTTAAAAACAATTTGCACTGGGTTAGTGTAACGCTAACCAGCACATTATTTTGTCCTAATGTTAAATATTGAACGGATTTCTTTGCATGAGCTGAAAGCCATTTTGTATTTCTGGCAGCCTTTTTAATTAGCCATGTGCTGCCACGTGCTCGCCATGTGCTCTGTCCTCCCTCAGTGTTGACTGCTCTTGTAATCTGCCTAGAAACAAACTATATTTAGCATCTTCCACCTTCGCACATGCCCAGAAGTGCCTAGCTAGTAGAAGGCACCTGCTTCTCTATTATAAAGCGCGCTACTCACCCGTGAGGAACTCCAGGCATGGGGTGTGCCTCTTCGGCTCATTTGAAAGAGCCAGGTCTTGAGGCTTTTCCTGAAGGTGTGCAGAGTAGGGGATAGTCTGATGTTGACTGGGAGCTCATTCCAGGCCTTTGCTGCGATGTAGGAGAAGGCTCTTCTACCTGCTCTTGTTCTGCGGATACGAGGTGTCTCTGCCAGGGCGAGGTTGGCGGAGCAGAGGTTCCTATTGGGTACGTGGAAGGAGACTCTCTTGTTGAGGTATTTGGGTCTGATGTTGTGGAGGGATTTGTAGGCATGGGTGAGTAACTTGAGGTTACTTTCATCTCGGCGGGGAGCCAGTGGAGGTCACGTAGGTGCTGGGTCATGTGCTTGTGTCTTGGGGTTCTGAGGACGAGTCTGGCTGCGGTGTTCTGGATGGTTTGGAGCTTGTGTAGCAGACATCTGTTTATTCTGGGGTAGAGGGCGTTGCCATAGTCCAGTCTGATGGTTATGAGTGCGAGTGTGATGGTCTTACTGCATTCGGGGGGATCCAATTGAAGGCCTTGCGGAGAATGAGGAGGGAGCTGAAGCAGGCGGAGGCACCGGAGTTGATCTGGCGGGTCATGGTGAGGGAGGAGTCTAGGATGATGCTGAGGTTTTGGGCGTGGTCTGATGGAATGGGTGGATTTCGGAGGGTGGAAGGCCACCAGGTGTTGTCCCAGGTGGAGGAGGAGGGTCCAAGGATGAAGACCTCTGTCTTCTCTGAGTTGAGCTTCTGGCAGCTGTTGTTCATCCAGGCTGCTACGTCCTTCATTTGTTCCTGGAATCGGAGTCTGGTGTCTTCGGGGTTCTTCATGAGGGACAGGATGAGCTGGGTGTCGTCAGCATAGGATACTATGCTGAGACCATGCTGTCTGACGCTGGCGGTGAGGGGGGTCATTTAGATGTTGAAGAGCGTGAGGCTGAGTGAGGATCCTTGGGGTACTCCGCAGTTGATCTCTGTGGGCTCAGAGAGGGAGGGTGGGAGTCTGAGCCTTTGGGTTCTACCGGAGAGGAAGGAGTGGATCCAGTTGCAGCATCATTGATGTGGTGTTGGTGCATGTTTCTGTGAAGAAGGCGACGTCTGGCGAGAATGTAGAGCAGGTCCCAGATCTCTACTGGGTGTTTGTGTAAGGAGAACACATTGGGAAGGATGCACATCAGGTCTTCGGTGGTACAGGTGTCTGGCGTGAGTACCGCAGTCATTGGGGTTCTGTCGATGGTGAAGGATTGTCAGCAGTGTAGGCAGGAGAACGGCCGTGGGTGGTGTTCGGCGTCGACCTCTGGCAGTTGTTCTTCCTTCTGGGGTTGAGTGAGAGGAAAGCTGCGGAATTGTAGCGGTAAGGAACATAGATCCAGGGTTCCTGTTGCTGCCCGTGGTTGGGTTGCGGATGGGCGCAGACGGGTTTGCTTTCGGCTCACCTTTGGCGTTCCAACGGGGGCTGCTGCCCGCGTCCACTGAGCGACTGCACAGTGGCCGCCATTAAGTACGGGAGGGACAATCAGCTGGGAGGCAAGAAAATGGGCGTGTGAAGAGGGGGAGGGGCCACTGGGACACCAGCAATGGGGAGGAGAGCTAGGCAGAGCTAGAGACAGCAGTTAGCCAAGCACTAATCAAACAGTAATAGACTGTAAAAATCCACAAAAAGAGAGACAGCAGCAAATAAGTGGCACACAGTAGGTGGCACAATTACCTGCAACCGTGGCGAGGAGAGGAGCAGCAGTCTGGAACAGCAGGCAGGGCAGGAGCCACAAGAGTCAACGGCAAGGCAGAGCACCACGTAGCGGCTGGGGAGAGAGCTGGCCTTAGAACAGAGGTCAGGGGTTACATTAAGCCCTAATGCAGATAGAAAATACCAGCCTCTTGGCAAGCTTCACCAACCGGGGCATTTTTGGGAGTCGAGCACACATGGCGCTTTACGCTGTCATAAAGAATGAAGTGATGGTAGAGTATCCCTGAAAAAAATAGGAGTACAAGAGACGCATTTCTGTAAAGGCTGAGATTCCAACAATCGATTCCTTTCACAAGTGGCAGGAACAGAAGCTAGCTGCGAGTCACAAACGTATGCAGGAGTTTCCCTGCTTGGCTACCTGAGCCACCTGAATCCCTTCAAGGCCTGCTCCTTTGTTGCAGAAATCCCAAGCGTTGCTCAAACTACAATAGCTTCACCTTCAAAACTCAGAAAGTTTTGGGTCCTGCTCAGTGCATACAATAAAGCCAGTACAAAACAAATGTGAAACCTAAGCCTGCGAGTTACTCTGTCTTCAGCCCTATGGCGCCTGGTGCATGGTAGCTGAAATCAGCACCTGTGCTAGGGAGAGGGGAGGAGAGAGTGACATCTCTGCAGATATGGCATTCTCCTGATCCCTACCTGTCATGCAGCACTTCAGACACTTTGTGTGCTGTACAGCATTTTGAGTCTTTTTAGAAAATCCGGCCTCTTGTACGGTTTTACAATCACAAATGCATATTGTACTAGTGATTGGGGGGTCTTTGCTGTCCCCTTTCACACGTTCATAGCATTTGGGATGTCTATATTAGGGTTGTAACTATTGATTCGGATTCTTATTCCCACTCCAGTTTTGTCTGCCACAATAGCATATTTTCCCTGGGTGTCTGCTGCACACTTATGGATCATGAATGGTAATCTCTTGTGTATCAGTGTCACTACCGTTCTCAAGTATGAATTGTACGATGAGCAGCTTCTAAATGCTCCACATCTTAATGCAAATGAGGTCTAGTTGTCTGCTCTTGAGTGTGTATCTTGGAACATGGCAATATTATAATATTACTTTCGAGTTATGCTAAATCTAATCGCTGTAGCTTAGATTTGATAAGACTTTGTAGTTATGTTATGTTATGTTATGTTATGTTATTTTATTTTATAAAGCGCACAGATGCCGCAGCCAAGTGGCGTCCCGGCGCTTAGGAAATGGTAAAAAACACAACACGGAAATTAATAAAACCAAAGGAAGGACTAAACAGTGGAAAATAGGAAAGTCTTCAAGGCCTTTCTAAAGGAAAGCAGATCAGGGATGGAACGAAGAGGGGCAGGCAGGGAGTTCCAGAGAGCTGCCGCCATCACAGAAAAAGAGCGTCCGCCCATCCTTGCTCTTTTAAAACGTGGCACTATAGCAAGATTTGTCCCTGAAGATCGAAGGGCTCTGGAAGGCACATAGTAACAAATTGTTTGTGAAAGAATAGGGGGAGAGGCTAGCTTAAGGATTTTAAAAGTTAAAGAAAGAGCCTTAAATTTGATTCTTTGCCCAACGGGCAGCCAGTGAAGATCCTGAATAGTACGGCGTGCAGAAACAAACTTCGGAAGGCCGACCAACATCCTAGCGGCCGCATTTTGCACCCTCTGCAGGCGAACTAATTCTGCTTGGTTAGCGCCCAGAAGCAGAGAGCTGGCGTAATCTAATCTAGCCAGGACCGTAGCTTGGACAATAATCTGTCTCGTGTCGGCATCAAAAAACTTAAAAATAGGTCGGAGACACCGCAGGGCACCGAAACAAGTACCGGCTACCCGTTTAGTGTGGGTGGTGAATGAGAGCTTATCATCCAACCACACCCCCAGGTTCCTGACTTCGGCCACTGGAGTGGGAACAGGGCCCAATTCAGGTGGCCACCACTGATCGCCCCAGAGCTCGCTATCCCTACCAAAAATAATGACCTCGGTTTTAGAGGCATTGAGTTGGAGTCGATTGTTCCCCATCCAGCCCGCGACAGCTTTTAGCGCGGACTGAAAGGTGGCAGCATCCATGTTGGACTCCCCATTAAGTGCCACCGCCAGCTGCGTGTCATCGGCGTATGACACCATGGTGAGACCAAAGCTATGGGCCACCTCCGCCAACGGTTGAACATACAAATTAAATAAGGTAGGGCTTAGGGCCGATCCCTGCGGGACACCCTGCGAGATCGGGCGAGGAGCAGAAACAAAAGGGGGAGTGGACACTTTAAAAGTTCGATCAGTGAGGAAAGATCGAAACCACTCGAGCGCTATCTCTCCAACTCCGGCCTCCTCAAGACGGTGTAGGAGGATCTGATGGGACACCGTAGTTGCCATAGTAGTATATTTAAAGAGATTTGTGTGACTTCTGACATAATGTCACTTGTTCAGTTGTAGATTGATTTTGTTAAATGTTATGTATCCATTACTGGACTAGATGTTAATGATGTTGTGTCTCACTTGCTGCACCTGGATACTTAAGTACATAGGTGTCATATATCCTATGCCTTACCCTCTCTCCTCCCGCACCAACTCTAATAATTGGTGGTAAGCACCACCCACAACTAATAAGGGCCCAACTGAGCGTTTATAATTTTACTCTCTGCACAGCACACTAAGGCGGTGCACAGCAAAACCAGTTGCTTCAAAAACATTTCAAATGAATTTACCTTTTTGGGCCGTGAATTACTCTACGCATTTTTTGATTTACTATTTAAGTAGACAGCAATGGTGCAATACCTGGCCTCACACTAATGGGGCACAGTTCCATGTGCTGGCACAGCTGCTGTTAGGGTGAGTGTATTATGCTTTGTTTATATTTACACTGGTTTACATTTTGATGGACTATTCCACATCGCTCAAGTCTAGTAGTGGTACCATCTTGCTCCTTTGATTTCATCAAGGCCTTGGGAAATTCTCAATGGATCACAGTTCTTAGTAGGGTTCTTCGAGAAATGGTATCACCATGATCCCGGTTGTGAAGAAGTGTATGTTTCCTTTCCACTTACTGTGATGTTCTCTCGGTCCCTGTAGTTTAATATTCTCTCTGCTATTGCTCTCTGCAATGAGGCAAGTGCCTTGCATTTTCTTTCCACAACAAATGTTTGCCAGAATTTGTCACTGTCAAATAATGTTGTTAGGACAGATAACAAACAATTCCACCTTTCCAATTATTGTATTTCCAGGATCCTGGTAGTTCGGATATTACTGTGCCATAATTTCTAGATGTAATCTTTACATTTTTTGCTAATGAGCCCCATTGTGTTTCAAATATGTAAATGTCAATCAATCAATCAATGCTTGTATAGCAGGACTTATCACCCCGGAGGGTATACAGGTGTTGTGTTTCTTGTCCCAGTTGAAGAGCCAGGTCTTGAGTTCCTTCCTGAAGTGGCTCAGGGACGGGGCAGTGAGAAGGGGAGGCTTCCAGGCTTTGGCAGCGAGGTGAGAGAAGGAGTGTCCTCCTGTGTGGCTGTGTCAGATGCGAGAGGTCAGTGCCAGAGAGAGGTGTTCTGAGTGGGAATCCTTGGTTGTGGAGCACAATGTATGCATGGGTTAGGAGTTTGTACTAATATCTCTTCTCAGTGGTGAGCTAGTGGAGGTTTTTCAGATGTTGGTTGGAGTGTTTCCTCTTGGGCAGTTTGGGGATCAGCCTGGCTGCTGCGTTCTGGATTACCTGGAACCTCTGCTAATCACTTATTGGTGTCGATCTTATGATAATCTATGAATTACTTACATCTTAGGCTCATGACCATGTTGATTAATGCATGCAAGCCCATATAGGGCAAGATATTGCACTTAGCACTTTTAATTACATGGAATGTGCTTCATGTATTGCTGCTACATATGTTATTTGATTATTTGTCAGCGCATGTAACCCCATACAGGGCAGGACAATGTATTTAAGTCACAATCTACCAGCTTGCTGTATCTAGGATACGTTTGTCAACAACTCAATATATATATATATATATTACGTTCTAGTCTGTATCACCCTTATTCAAGTGTTCCCATGATACTAATCATTCCCCAACCTAGTTAAACACTGACATAATAAGCCTTGCACTTAAAACCTTAAACATTCTGTACATTTAAGCAGGAGGACCTATAACTCTCAATTCAATTTAATGAAGCTAATTATAGGTGCATTTGAAAATCTTCTTAAAAATTAAGAACCGCTGTGGTTTTATTTTCATTTCAATAATATACCTCGACTCCTGTTACCTTAACTTCCTTTCCTTGTCCCCTCCTTGTAACGTATATCTATCTATCTATCTATCTATCTATCTATCTATCTATCTATCTATCTATCTATCTATCTATCTATCTATCTATCTATCTATCTATCTATCTTTTATATTGATGTAGTGATACAGACGTTGAGAGAACAATTGTTTCCTTTGAATAGATACCCAAGCCATATTTCCTGGCAGTGGGCTGCAGGCAAATTACTAGACCAGAATTCCTGCAGGCACCGAACAAGAAAAATGCCTATCCCTGCGGACCTGACAGCCCAGGCAGTAGTATTTAGCAAATGTTTGCAATGAAGCCCCTGTTGCAACCGGCGTCATGGTGGCAGCCTTACCCCTGGTGGAATGGGCTGATGTGCCCTCAGGAGGATGATTTTCAACCAGGGCATAGCAGATCCTGATACAAATAATGACCTAGCACGAAATTGTTAGCTTCTTCACTGCCTGACCTTTTCTATGCTCCTATATAACAAACAAATGAAGACTTTTTTTACATTTGTATTTATATAAAAAAAAACGGAATTAAGCCCAAGTGGGCAAAAGCTAACAATCTAGCCCCTTGATATATCTAGGATATGTTAGGCAACAGCTCGATTTATATATTACATTCTAGTCTGTATCACCCTCATTTAAGTGTTCCCAAGACAATAACCATTCCCCTAATCCAGTGAAACACTGACTTAATAATCCTTGCACTGTAAAAACTTGAAAATTCTTTACGTTTCAGGAGGAGGACCTATATCTCTCAATTCAATAAAATGATGTTAATTATAGGAGCTTATAGAAATCTTCTTCAACATTAAGACCCCCATTTGATACAGATGTTGAGAGAATGGTTGGTCATCATGACCCACTTGAGATTTTGATTCTCGTGAATTAAGCCCCATTCCCTGCACTAAACAATGGCTATAAAGAACAAGTTACTTACCTTGGGCAACACATTATGTAGTAGAGACAATATCTAGCTGCAGATTTCTTACCTTTTAATGTCCCAAGCGTCAGATGGCTCTTTTCGGCTCCGCATAGCGTCATTGGCACCAGATGTGACATCGAAGTCACCTAGATAGGTCCCACCCAGGCACGTGGATGTCAACTACTTTTCAAATTTTCCACACCAGAAGCGCCACGCCATGAACTGAACTGACTAGTGTGCGTCCAAACTAAGGGGCATATTAGCAACAACCTCTTTAAAATCATCGCCGTTTTAGCGGCAGGAAACTGCCGCTAAAACAGCGATAATGGGCTTGCTAATATGCTTTATAGAATTCCATTAGAAGCCAAGGTTAGATGTCCTGCAAATCTAACCTGGGCTTCTATTGGAATTCTATAATGCATATTAGCAAGCCCATTATCGCCATTTTAGCGGCAGTTTCTGCCGCTAAAACAGTGATAATTTTATTGAGGTTCTTGCTAATATGCCCCTAAGTCCCTAAAAAGGGAGTAACCGTAGCCTCATAAATGAGTTCACAGGGCATGAAGTCATTGGTGGATCTGTAAGGAATCTGCAGCTAGATATTGTCTCTACCAGATAATGAGTTGTCAAAGGTAAATAACTTGTTCATCTGATAGAAACTTCTAGCTGCAGATTTCTTACCTTTGAATAGATACTCTCAATTCAATGTTATGAAGCTAATTGTAAGTGCATTTGAAAATCTTCATCAAAATTAAGCCCCCCTGGGTTTTTAGTTTCATTTCAATAATATACCTCGACTCCTGTTGTCTTAACTTTCTTTCCCTGTCACCTTCTTGTATTCTATATATTTCTTTCTATCTATCTATCTATCTATCTATCTATCTATCTATCTATCTATCTATCTATCTATCTATCTATCTATCTATCTATCTATCTATCTATCTATCTATCTATCTATCTATCATATATCTTGATGTGGGTGATACAGATGTTGAGAGAACTATTGTTTCCTTTGAATAAATACCCAAGCCATTCTTCCTGGCAGTGGGCTGCAGACAAATTAGTGGACCAGAAAGTCCTGCAGGACCGAACAGGCAAAATACCTGTCTGTGCGGACCTGACTGCCTAGGCAGTAGTGTTTAGCAAATGTTTGCAATGAAGCCCATGTTGCAGCCTGGCAGATGTCCAGGATTAGCACTATAGAAGCCAGCGGCATGGTGACAGCCTTGCGCCCGGCGGAATGGGCTCATGAGCCCTCAGGAGGATGATTTTCAACCAAGGCATAGCAGATCTTGATACAGATATTGATCTAGCATGAAATGGTTTGTTTCTGCACTGCCCAACCCTTTTTAGCTCCCATATAACCAACGAAGAGTTGGTAATCCACACAGAACCCATTTGTGCGGTCAAGGTTGAATGACAGTGCTCTTTTTGGGTCCGGACAATGGAGACGCTTCTTGTCCTTGAAGGGTAGCAGAGGAGCAAAAAATGTAGGCTTCATGACTGACTGACCCAGATGGAATTAAGTCAACACCTTAGGCAGGAAAGAGGTTTGGGTGTGAAGCACACATTTATCCTGAAATAGCATGAGATAGGAAGGCGTGGGTAGAAATGCCTGCAGCTCACTTAACTTAACTTAACTTAAATCTGTTTTTGTGGTAAGCAATCTGAGGGGACAATTAAGTAACAGCTCAAAGGAAGAGCACATGAGGTATCTGAGAACTAGGCTCAGATTCCTCTGAGTCACAATGAAGGGCGTAGGGGGAAACATATGTACAAGCCCTTTCAAGAACCTATTTACAATTGTGGTCTTGAATAAAAGGGGTTGGTTAGGCAACTGCAATAAAGCGTCCAGAGCAGAAAAATAACGTTTGAGAGTGCCCAGAGCAGAGCTCTGCTGGGCAAGGGTAAGAAAAAAGAGAACACTTTCAAAAAGAGGTGCAGAATGAAGGTCACTACAACTTTCTGTGCAATATTTCACACATATTCGCCAACAGAAGGCATATACTGTTTTGGTGGAGGGCCGCCTGGCCTCCAAGATAATCTTACAGACTTTGGGAGTAAGGTCAAAAGCTATCAACTGTCTGCCTTCAATTTTCGCGCAAGTAGGCAGAGCGCTGACAGGTTCTGGTGGAAGACCTCCCAATCTGCTGCAACAGAAGATTTTCCTGAAGGGGTAGCCTGATCAGAGGATCGATGCTAATTCGAAGAAGCTTGGGATACCAGACTCTCAGTGCCCAGTCCTGAGCCACAAGGATGACTTATGCTCAGTCATTCTTGAGAACTCTGGGTGGAAGTTGTGTGGGAGGAAAGGCGTGCAAGAGGCCCAAGCTCCACTTGCACTGAAAAGCGTTGCTGAGTGATAGTTGCCTTGGAAAATCCAATGCACAATACTGCTGACATGGCACGTTCTTCTCAAAGGCAAACAGATCTAACCAAGGCTTCACCCCAAAGAGTTCTTGCACCACCCCTGCTTGTAGACACCATTCTTGAATCGCCTAGGCAATGACGGCTGAGTTTTTCTTCTTTGGTGTTTGGAGAACCTGCTAGGTGTAGAACCCCAGGAATATGTCCTGCTGTTACAGCCATGTCAAGACTCCACATCGCCCTGCTTGTTGCACTACCACATAGCGGTTGTGTTGTCTGTGCACCAACTTCCCCTTGACAAAGAGAAGAAATGCTTTTAATGACAATCAGATTGCCCGAAGATCTAACAAGTTGGAGTGGAGCCCCAACTCCACCAGAGACCAGAGTTCTCGGAGCTCCACCTCTCCCAGATGGCTGTGTCCTATCCCAGGGGTGACGCATCTGTCACTACTGTGACATATGGTTGGGAAAGGGAAAGGGGTATGTCTCTGACCCAATCATAGTTTGTTGGCCACCACTGCAGGTCATTTGCTGTTCCCCCCAAGATCTGGACCATGTCAGAGAGATTGCCCTGATGCTGCTCCCAGTATAACTTCAGATCCCACTGCAGAGCCTGCATACGTCATCTGCCATTATTTACCAACAGAAGGTCGTGGGTCCCTACAGCCTCATAGTCATTCTTACCAAACTTCATAATAGAGGCTGAAACAATGGCATCATAACTTGAATATCCTGTGCTTGCAGCTCAGGAGGATAAGCTCGACACTGCACTATGTCCAGTACAGTTCCGATGAAAGGGAGCATCTGAGAATGAGTCAGTTGTGATTTTGGCATGTTTATGATGATCCCCAACAAATGCAGAAGTTCCTCTGTAGTATGTAGGTGGGAAAATAAAGTCTGGGGCGAGGGCGCCTTTAACAGCCAGTAATGATGTAGGTATAGACTGGCACCTCTAACCTGCGCAGATGAGCGGCAACCACTGCCATCACATTGGCGAACACCCTATGGAAGCTGGTAAGGCCGTAACGCAGCAAAGTAAATTGAAAGCGCTCATGGCCTACTTTGAACAACAGGTAACCTCTGTGGGCCGGCATGATGGGATTGTGGTAGCATGCATCCTGCAAATCCAAGCTACCAGCCAGGTCCTTGGTCTAGGGCAGTCAAGACCTGGGCCAATGTGAGCATCTTGAATTTCTCATTTTTGAGGAAGAGATTGATGTTTGAAGGTCTAGAATAGAGTGAAGACCATTGTTCTTTTTGAGTATTAGAAAGTAGGGGGAATAACAACTACTGCCTACTTCTGAAATCAAAACTCTCTTAATAGCCCCCTTGGCCCAGAAAGCTATAACTTTCTCAATGAGCAAGACAAGGTTATCCTCTGCCAGCCGTTCCTGAGATGGAGGTAAAGAAGCATGAAAATATAGAAAAGGGAGAGAGTAGCCATCCAGAATGATCTGCAAGACCCATTTGTCCAATGTTATGGACTTCCAGTAGGGGAGATGATGTTGGATTCCCCTCCAATGGAACACCCATGGTCTTGTAGGATCAAAATAGGAAGGCTTAGAGCCTGCAGCTGCTGGGGGGTGGGTGGTGGACAATTTCTGGCTACCATTCCCACATCCTTACACAACTTAGGATGTTTGTGCAGGGCAGTGGCTGGGATATGGTTGAAGCTGTTGAAAACCCCTCCCATTGCCACAAAAAGGCCGAAAGGCAGACTGAGGGTGAGGTGCCACTGAGATGCCCAAGGACTTGGTCATAGTCTGTGAATCCTTGAAGAGCTCCAAGGCAGAGTCTGGCTTCTCTCAAAGGGATGAGTCCCATCTAAGAGAATATCCATGAGGTTGGCCTGCACATCCCCGAGAAGCCAGATGTTCTTTGCCAGTTGTGACCAGCGAGCCAATCATATTCAAGCCACAACTAATGATGAATTTTGCTGCATCGCTCCCATTTTTCACTGCCTGAGAGAGCACAGCCTGGGCCGGATCCGGGACCTGTGACAGCACTTGTGTAACTGTTTCACTGACCCCCAATTCCAGGATGGCAGAAGAAAACATCTCCTTCCCAAGTATGTCCAGCTTCTTTGTTTCCTTATGCAGAGGACATGGAGAGTTGGACCACCAAGCTCTAAGGGGTAGGATGTTGATGAAAGAAAATTTGGATCATCCGGGGCAAGGCGATGGTGATGTGCTATTGTCTTGTTCAGAGAAGCCCCTGTGTAAGGCTTGGACCACACACCTAGAAGGATATCCATTAATGACTCATTAAAGGGAAAAGATATTCAGATGAGGAAGCCTCAGGCTGAAGCACTTTAGTCAAAAGACTAGTATTGACTTGCAGAGAGTGCAGTTCCAGGCCACGGACCTCTGCGGCCCTCTTTACCACCACAGAATGAGAAGCACCATCCTCCGTAATCAGAGTAGGTATCAAATCAGTATCTGGAGAGGTGTCTGGAAGACTGACCTCGACATGTTCCTCATGCCAGTCCAAATCCTCACCAGGAGTGTATAACTGTTTTCTAAAGGGTCTAGAGGTCCCTCCTACTACTGTCCAATGCCTGAAACCTCTACAAAATGCACAGGCAATGACCTAGAACCTTTGGGCTCCATTGGTTCCAGAGTCGGAGTCGACCGATGCCGATCTGACTCTGAGTAGTCAGGAATCACAATAGGGCTGGCACCACCGGTAGGCGGTAGAACCTCCGGGAGCATTGATTCCAGGACCAGTGCCAGAGAAGGTCACATTTGCATGACTGGCGCTGATCCGGATCTGTGATCAGATCCATCTGACCCCACCGGTGCCGAGGCCAGAGCTGTGGCGCAAAACCTGATGCGGCTTCCTCCCATCCTGTGGAGCCCAAAGGCGCAGCAGATGGGTCAGTCCATACTCTGCGCATGTGCTCATAACACTCTTTTACTTGAGCTGGTGTTGTTCTGGCTCCTGTAAACGAGGGGAGGCATAGAGTGGAACCTGGCTCCGGGTCTGTAGAACCGTGCCTGAAATGTCAATGTTTCTCACTTACCTCATCAATTCTCAATGGACGAGGTAAAGTAAAAGTCTGCTTAGACTTCTTCTTCTTCTTGTTCCTCTTCCCTGAGTGTCCTGATAACCTTGAGTACAAAGAGGGAGACTTGGAGCTTCTGAAATGGTCCCGCAACCGTCTCTTCCTTGATCGAGACCTCCAAGGAGTTGCTCTTGATGGTGTCGACTGCTGTACCGCAAGCAGCTTCAGAAACCTCTCTCCCACAGCCTTCTGCACCATGGCCTGGCAGTCTGATCACAACTTCGAGTTGTGGTTGTACTCAAGACACCATAGGCAGACTAGGTGCGGGTCGGTGACCGACATGGCACAGTGACAGGAGTCACACAATTTAAATCCTGCCTTTCCCTCAACACTCATTGAAAAATATCTTCTACAAAATGTTGAAAAAAGTCTGTCAAAAAGTGACAGAGAGGTCTCTGGTTCAGCACTAACTGGCATAGAAAGAAAGGAACCAACATCCACATGCCTGGGTGGTGGTGGCTATAAAGGTGACCACAACTTCACCATGATTCCACACGGAGCCAAACTGAGCTACCCGAAGGCGCGCAAGGGTACAGCTCACACGAAGGTTTTCTGATCCAGTCTGACACCTGGGAAATTCAAAGATGAGGAATCTGCTGCTAGACATCTCTATCAGATTAGTATATTAGTATATTATAGTCTGTGCATCGATTTCCACAACATTTGGCAGACATGCTTCTTACACTAATGGTAATGGTAATGGTGTTGGGGAAACACGCAGAGCTCTGGGGAGATCAGTGGTGGCCGCCTGAATTAGGCATCACTCCGGCTCCTGTCTCCGAGGTAAGGAATCTTGGAATTTGGATGGACTCGGCCCTTACCTTCTCGAGTCACACAAAGAAGGTCGCAGCTACCTGCTATGGGATTCTGCGAGGCCTTAGACCTGTCCTCAAGTTCTTTGGTTCTTCTACCCGGCAGCTCGTGGTCCAAGCCACGGTTCTATCTCGGCTGGACTACGGTAGTGCGCTGCTGCTGGGGATTAATCAGGCTGAAGCATCCAGACTTCAAAGGGTGCAGAATGCTGCGGCTCGGGCCATTGTTGGCCTCCCTAAATTTTGTTCAGTGTCCAGCACGATTTCTGATTTACACTGGCTGCCGGTTATGCAGAGAATTAAGTTCAAGTCGCTATGCTTGGCCTTTAAAATCTTGAAGTTCTCTTCGCCGCCGGCACTTGCCAACTTGCTCCTTCCCTACACTCCGTTGAGGTCGTTGAGATCGGAGCCTTACATCTTGCAGTCTGCCCCCGTTTTAAACTCAGTAGGATGGACGGTCGCTCCTTTCGAGTACTTGCCGCTGGTTTGTGGAACGCTCTCCCCGTGCACATCCGTGAGTTGAATAATCTCACTGTTTTTAGGCGCGCGATCAAGACCTTTCTGTTCTCTGTACCTGGCTAGGGCCTTCTTTTCCGTTCCGTGTTATGTTTCAGTACCTGCTCAAGCGCCAGGACGCCCCTTCGCTGGGGCAGCTGTGCGCGATACAAAAATTAATAACATAACATAACATAACATAACTTGGTAATTTTACATTGATGCAGTTATTAGGGCGCTGTTAAAAGCAGGCATTTAAAAAGTATCCATTTTCTAATTAATGTGGCATCCTTAATGAATTCAAACACAATCAGTTAAATAAGTAAGACCCTTATATACAAAGATTTTGCTTTGAATAGATGTGACTTACCCTTGTATTGCTCCTTGCTTACACCTACATTTTAGCACTACTCCTGGCTTTTTCCTGCTTACCACTTGGACAAATAGATAAAAAAAAATGTGGAGAGATCCCCACTCTCATAGATTTATGAGTTCGTGTAAACCTTTATATGGATACAATTCACTTACTCTGGGTGGAGATTTATACCTAGTAGTAGAAGTACATTGCTCCAACCTCTTGCATAAAGGAACCTTTAACAGATGCAATTCAAAATGCAGCTGTAAAAGCAATACTAGTATCTATCTTGGCATTATTAGAATGCATCACTCGCATGTTATGTACAGATCATAGCATATATCTCTGCCTGCGCTAGCTAGAACTATGATTTTTAAAACACAGAGAGACCAGAAACATCAGAAGGCAATACAAAGAAGTACTGGAAGCACATAAATTCCATATCCTGGGCTTTGACCTGCTGCTCTTGTCTTGTGGTATGTTGCAGAGTCAGATTTAATTTTCTGCAATGTTATAGATATGGGTGAGTGCACTTTTATCATCTACTTCAATATATTTAATTTATTTTATTTATAGTTCATTGTTTTTTATTTTCTAATAATTGTTCATGTTTACAATTAGATGTACAAAGAAAGGTATCTGCATTGTCTAAGTTAATTTGATACTTCATTCTTTGATTTTTTTTCCTTTAAATTAGATGTTGAGCTTTGTTCTGTGTTATTGCTTGTCACTATTGTAGGAAAGTGCCTCTCTTGACATGGTTAGCCCCCACTTCCAGGTCTCTTTCCCCAAAACTGTACCAAGATTGACACATCTTCAGTGGCCACTGTAATTCCTGAATAAATGGTACCCCTGGTACCTAGGGCATGGGTACAGAAGAGGGTCATCTGGGACTGCAGCACTGATTGTGCCACCCCGGGGACCCCTCACTAAGGCTAGGCAATCTACCATTGCATGCGGCATGTCTTGGTGCAGGAAAATCCAAAGAGTCAACATGGCACACAGCCCAGTGTGCCATGCCAACCATACACTGCATAAGATATAGTTGTCACCCCAACTGCAGGACTTTACCCCTTAGGCCAGGGTGCACTATATCCTAGGTGTGGGCATATCAGCATGAGCACACATGCTTTTACAATGTCGAGTCAATCCTGTGATGTTGTAAGTGAAGAGGGAAGCCATAAAGAGTACATGAGCTGAAAACTAGTTTGACAAGTAAATTGAATGCTACAAGTGGCATGCTACAAGTGGCATGACGCCGCAACTCAGATCTCTATTTGATCTGACTGGGATCCTGCATCCATCACAACCTATTTACCACTGATTGAAATTATGTCCAGGATTTCACATTGATTACCTTCATCTGGGCTTACCTTGAGTCACTGCCATCAACGCTAATCCCTCTTGACCAGGAATCCCTGGACTTGAACCTTCCGGGATCTGCATCACATTCCCCTTTCGAGACTTGGCAACCTTATATCTAATTAATCTTCTCAAGCATCAATTGCAATGCCCTGATGATGATCCCATTTCCTAGTTAAGGGATTGAAACTTCAGCACCTTGACACAACTTAGATTGTTGTTCCTATTAAGGGCATTGGTGCTAATATGTAGGTTCCTTGGCCTATTCACTTTACTGTGTTTCAGCTAATATGTGCAAAGCCTGAGTTTTGCAATCTGATTTGTTTGTTGTAAATTGTCCCACTTATATGTCTCTGGGCATTTCTTAGTATAAATTATAACATCCATCTGGATATATGAACATAGATAGCATTGCATTTCTGTGTTAATTACAATTGTAATTTCATATTGAGAGGGACCCCTGTTCCCTAATAAACAAGTGGGTCGGCAGTGTGCATTGTATTTAAAATGTAGAACATGTACATTTAGTTTATATGTCCTGGTAAAAAACTCTTAAAGCAGTTTTTAATTTCTGCAAGGCCTATCTTTCCCATAGGATAACATTGGAGTTGCCTTATTACATTTTCATGAGTGTCATTTATAAACAAGAATAGATAACCAATTTATGTTTGTAGTCTCTGGAATCACAATTTAAAATCATAACTTATAGTGAAGTTGAATTTAAAATTGTAATTCTAAAAATACAACGATTTGTGTATTCCTCTTAGACAGTCACACACAGTTGGGAGTTAGGTAGGACTGGATGGGCTATCACTGGCAGGATGGAAGGGAGGAGCTGGACCCAGCCTCACTTACACCAGAATCCTGTCTCCACATAAAAGGCCTAACTTCAGCCAGCTTGGAGCCGCGTCAGAGGAGGCAGGGAATTCCTTCCACTTCAAAACCATTTTCTAGAAGTTTCTCCCACCTTCCAGAACCAGGGCTGCAGTGTATAACTGATTGACCTTAGACACCACCCCTTAAATACACTTCTGGACCTTTGGATACCCTGCCAAGAAGAAGGACTGCCGTGCTACAGAAGGACTGCCACTCTGCTGGACTGCACTCTGCTGGATTCCTTAATTGCTCTGCTGATCCACTGCCTGATGCCCTCTTGACTGGATGGGAAGGACTGGACCTGCATATTTCCAACCAAGGGGTAGTTGGCTGACCTCCTGATCTAAAGCCTCAGGGACACAACAGGCTTCCAACAACCTTGCAGCTGTGGAACCATGAAAATGCCTTTGGAACCCCCACAACGTGATGCATCCTCGGTGCAGGCCCTTGCATCTCCCATCAACTGCAGCCTTGATGAGGATGCCATACTCCACATCGTAGCCTCACAGCTCTTCAGAACCAATGCATCACCTGGTCTTTGCATTGGATCCGTGACCCCGACTTCACATTGCAAGCCCTGTTGGTGGGATCCTCGATGTCAATATCTCAGAACCAATTACCCCAGCATTTTTGTTCAGCATTTCCTGTAGCCACTGTGAATTAGTGTTTTTGAAACAGGTGTATCTTCAAATCTTTACTAAATTGGAGCAAATTTCATGCAGCCTTGTTGGATAAGGTAATGTTGTCCAACACCTGGGTGCATAGATGAAAGGTGTCTGGCTCTGAGTGTGCCAGGAGCCACTCGAGATGGTGAACTTGAAAGCAAGGCAAGGTGGGGGTGCTGGTTGTGGTGGCTTTGTAAATAATACATTTGATTTTGAACATGGTGTGGGCCAGAAGTGGAGCCAATGGAGTTCCATCAAGATGGGATAATGTGATCATATTTCTTCAGACCCTAGATGAGATGTGCTGTGCCATGTAGGATGCCTTAAAGGGAGACCAGTGTGGAGTCTGGACTTTGAAGCAGTACATTACCTACATTCATAAGCAAGAGCACAAGGGCTTGAACAACAGTTATGAAATGGGCTTTTTGAAAGATTCTTTTTCAATTTATTTATAAAAGAGAGCTAGTATGAGGCAGTATTCGAATTTTGGTAATGTTTCTCATTGAGGATAAGATTGGTGCTGCCAAGGGTCACATAATTCAGCCAGGTTTGTACTGTTTCCTGCTAGCTGTTCTTAGCAAATGCCATGAATACTGTCTTAGTGAAATTGAGATTCTGCTTGGTGCTGGACATCCAAGTCTGGATGAGCTCTGGGCATTGTTTGAGGCAATAGACATTTAGAGCAGTGTTGCATCAGCATATATGTGAAGTTTGTTGCTGTTATCTCCGAGTAGAGCTTCAGGGACCTCACACTAAGGGGCCGATTAGGATGGTGGACGGATTGCCCACGCTAGGGCTGGCGGTAGCAACAGCCGGCCCGGCGGGGGCAATCCGTCCGCCATCCTCACTGAAATGACCCCCTGCCACATTACGATGGCTGGGTGGTCCGGGGCGGACGGGATGACTGTCCCCCGCTTTTCCGCCGGTCGCCTTTGCGACCGGCGGAAAAAGTGCGTACATATGGTGGCGGTGTCTGCGGGACACAACCAACTATATTACGAGGCCTGCGGTCCTATGCCTTTTGGCGGCTTTGCCGCCGTGGTAAGGCATACGGTCTTTGCTTTGGGGGCCCGTTGCGGGCCCCCAGGATGAAGGGGGGCATGGGGGTTGCACATGGGGGGTACCTATGGTACCCCCTTGCGTTTCAAAGTACAACATGGCAGGCACTGCGTGGTGCCTGTTATGTTGTGATTTGAAACGCACAACATGCATTTTTAGCATTGCGGCGGGCGGTGCCACCGCAATGTTAAAAATGCGGGATGCACCCGCCACTGTGGTGAGTGCATCCTAATTCGACGCACGGGACCTCCGCCCTTATGGCGGACGGTCTCTTCCCACGACAGGATGGCGGACGGACAAAGTCCGTCTGCCATCCTAATCGGCCCCTAAGTTTATACATAACAGAGTGCGAAATGTAACCCTGGAGGACTTCACAGATGATAGGAACTATTAGGACCTAGGGGTACCCATGTGAACAAGCTGGTACTTTTTGGAAAGATTGGAAAATACCAAGTAAAGGACATTTCCTGTGAACTACGTTCAAAACACCAGAGTGTGGATGAGGGTGGATGGTTGGCTGTGTTGAAGGCAGTTGAGGGGTCTATCAATATCAGGAGGCAGGGGCCATCTTCATTTGTCTTCAAGAGGGTGTTATACACATTGTGTAAGGTAGCTGTCTCCATAGCGCAGCCTGATCTGATTCCTATTCTGCACAGCAGGCTTGGCGACGTGGTGGAAAGTGGCATTCTCCGATACCAGCAGGTTAAGAAGTGAAGGAGAAAGAAAGAGGAAGAGATAGATTAGACATGGCGTGAAGTGTGATATGTTGCAGAGACCGGGAAGGGTGGTGTATAGGATAGGGCAGTGAGCAGCCAGTTGTAGGGCATAATTGGAGTTTCATAGGAGATGACAAAATTGAAGGAGTGTGGTTCAGTGAAGATTCCTAATGATTAGGAGTGTGAATGGTTGTAGCACTAGAGATAGAAAAGTCAGACCGAAGAAAAGCTAAGAAAGGTCTGCAGTTATCTATAGTTTGTATTAGGCACACTACTTTTGCACACATTTTAAAAGTGACGTGGCAGGAGTACTTCCTGAGCAGTACTCCCTGTAAGTCATATTAAAAGGCAAGGAATCAAATATATATATAATGCATTGCTTTACCCATTGCCCCACACCCCTACAGCAGCCTTAGTGATGCGACAAAAATCAGCAATTGCTATGTGTATTTATCCGAAAAATATCCGTACGCTTTAAATCCTTGTTTCTGGCAGGAACATCAGCTACATCCAAGCCCACACACCTACAGGAAAATGATTGTGAAGCTCTCACTTGACCCAGTGAAAGAAGTAAATAGGGGCAAGTTAACACAATGACAATATATACCGCGTTCCACCAGGATTTATATTAGGCATAGCCTCTAAGGGGCCGATTCACAGAACAAACTTAAGACAAAATCTTAAACGTACTACTTTTGGTATTCACAGAGGGTAAGATTTTGTCTTAAGTTTGTCTTAAGACATACTTAAGACAGACTTAAGTTAAGATTTTGTCTTAAGTCTGTCTTAAGTCTGTCTTAAGACAAACTTAAGACAAAATCCTAACTTCTGTGAATACCAAAAGTAGTAAGTTTAGGATTTTGTCTTAAGTTAGTTCTGTGAATCGGGCCCGATGGGTGGCCAGCTATATGCGTGACCCAATTCAAGGAAAAAAGAATAGCCCAGAGGGTGCCACCTCCGACGAGTTAAAGTCTCTATAGTGCATGGTTAAGAGAAGTAAAAGTTAACTGGAAGATGGGACGGCGTTCTCAATCATGAAAGCCTGCTTTTACCGTGCTAAGATGAAGGTCTTCAAGAATTTTGGGAAAACAGCATCACACAAATTTAGATTTTCCATTACTTTCCTATTACAAATACTTAGAACGAGAGATGCATTTCTTGCAATAACTTCCAGTTTTGTATATATAAGTTTCAAAATATGTTGGCAAATACAGGGAAGGATGTGTATATAACTCACAAAACACTTTGGGGTAACTTGGTATTGTTTGCGAGACAACCAGATACAGCAGTAGCAAGAAAATGCATATCTGGATGATTAAAAAAAGTAACCGCTTTACCCTGACAACATTGCAAATTTTTAATAAGACACACTTTTTTCTGCTTTATTTCTAACTTGTAAGTCTGCTGGTCCCCTTTGTCTTTTAAAGGATGTGTTCTATAATCTTTGCCTGTCCACCGCTCCATGTCTTGTTAATAATAATAATAATATTTAATAATAATAATAATAATCTTTATTGCGCGATTAATAAAAATCTTTGCAATTACTCTATTAAGAAAACAAAGAAAAAAGAAAAAAAAGGTGATACATAATCAAGGACTTTTACAAAGAGGTTAAAGGCTGTAAAAAAGTTAAAAAAGTTCAAACAAATGAAAAAAAAAAGAAAGAAAAGAAACAAATCATGCAAGCTAGTACAGTACTGTGCCTTTGTATAAAAAGCCTTTCACAGTTTGCTGTGTCTTTACTTATCCCCAAAAAAAAGAGTGCTCTTAACATACCAGAGCTGATCTAGATGGATCTAGTACAGTGCTGTGTATTTATATACGAAGCCTTTCGACAGTTTGCTGTGTCTTTGGTTATCAAAGAAAAGAATTGTCTTAAGGTACCAGAGCGGATCTCGGTAAATCAAATTCAGTCGCTAGCCACTGGGTTTAGGGTCGTGTTAACTATTTTCATGAAGCGCACTAGTCTACAGGCTAGTTGGATATCTTCTCCCTTGAAACTAATCAGCAAAGCTTGACGACGAGTTTGCACACAACTTTGGTTCCAGAGCTGTGTTAGTTGGCTCCTTCTGGCTCTATCTAAAGCCTTGCAGCTACATAACAAGTGCAGAACATCCTCCTTTGGGTTATCACAGAGCCTACACTTAAGGTTGGACTCCAGGCGTTTCCACGGGGGGAGATGTTCTTTTGATGGGATTACCCCCATCCTCAGCCGCATGAAGTCTTCCTTCGCCTTCCTTGAGAAGCCGGTGCTGAGGTATGACTGTGGTAAGGCGCCGGTATAGCCTTGAATCACGAACCACCCGTGGGACCTCTTGGTTAGTGCTGCTTTGTCTTCTTCCAAGGAGATTATTTTCACAGATTTATTTACAAGGAGCTTAAAGCATTTGTGTGAACAACTCGAGTCCCAAAGGTCTTTTAGCGCAAGGGAGTTTATAGCTTCTTGGAGGTAGACCATTGGAGGGGAATCTTTGTCTGTTTCTAGCTCTTTCCAAAGATGGGCGTTCAGAGAGCCTATTTCAGCGTACCTTATTTTATGCCAGTATTTTGCGTATGCACGCTTGCGTGCAATTTGCTGCTTCTGTAAGCCAAACTCCAGCCTTAACTGTGCTGGAGAGGTGTATGGAGGGAGCGTGAAAAGTATTTGCAGTGTTTTGCTTACCACGTTATCCAAAATGACCTCATCTCTCCCTCTCATGCACAGAGTATGTCCAGCAAGGGGATTAAATTTGGGCCCGCTATTTTGTTTTTAATGCTTTTTAATGCGATGGCAAGAGAAATCCCTCTGTTCTTTATTGCTGTTTCTTGACGCTGAAATGAGCCTTTTGAGTCAAACATTATCCCCAGATATTTGTATTCTTTAACTGTTTCCACTTTATGGTCATGAAGAGACCATTGGGATACTTGCTTTTTTGATTTTTGGTTTAATACCATCACCTTTGATTTTTCTGTATTTATGCTTAGCCCGTTCTTTTCGGAAAATGTACTTGTTGTGTTAATAAGGTGTTGCAGGCCTATTGGAGTTTGGCTGATTAGTATCAGATCATCCGCATATAATAGGTTGGACAGCGTGAACCCCCCTAACTTTGGGGTGTGATGGTTGCAGTTATCCAGATCTTTCGAAAGGTCAGACATGAAGAGGTTGAACAGGGTCGGTCCGAGGTCGCACCCCTGTTTCAGCCCTTTTGTAGTCGGTATTTCTTTTGACAGACAGTTGCCGGCCCCCAGTTTTATTTTGATCCAGGTATCTGTATGCCGTAAAATCAATAGATTCAGTAATTTGGGATCAACCTCCCACTTTGAAAGCTTTCCCACAGTTTTCCTCTATCAATGCTGTCAAATGCGGCTGAAAAATCGATGTAACACACATATAATGGTTTTTTGAGTTTGATTGTAGCATCTATCAGCAAGGAGAGGGCTAGAATGTTTGTCGTGGTCCCTAAGTTTTTTTGGAATACAGTCTGATTGATAGGGATTAATTTTTTGTTTGACGCCCAAACAATTAGTTCTTCTAAGAGAAGCCCCGAAAAATATTTGGCATCTATATCTATAAGGGCTATAAGCCTGTAGTTCTTAGCCTCGCTCTTGTTGCCTTTTTTGTAGATTGGTGCAATTATAGAACCCTTCCAGGAGGACGGAAATTGTTCAGCCTTTCAGATTTCTACAAAGAGCGGGAGCAGTTGTCTGGCCCAGTAAGTTGGATCTTGTTTGTAAAGGAGGGGAGGGATTCCATTTGGACCTGGGGCTCCCTCCTTCCGTCCTTTCGCAATTCGACCCTTTAACTGCACAATCGAGCCTGGAAAGTTGGCCTCCTCGACTAGAGGTTTTGGGGCCGTAGGGTTCGCCAGGGCAAACTCTGGACTACTATTTTCTTTGCCTGACACTTCGTCATTAAAGTGTTTCATCAGATGATTTACCCAGGTAACCTCAGTGATGTGGGAGTTCACTCCAGGGGCGTTTGGATTCTCTATTTTGTTAACAGTTTTCCAGAATCTTGCGCTGTTATTGTTTTTTGAGTCATGGAGCAGTTTAGCCCAAATTTTTTGGGTGGATTCCTGCTTGATTGGCCACAGGATTTTGTTCTTATTACACTTTAGTGATCTCAATTTGGTCACTAATGGGCATATTATCAAGGGGGTTTATCTCCGCTTTTTTGGCTTTAAAAGCCAAGAAAGCGGAGATAAAATTATCTCCCTATTACCTAGCTGTCGCTAACACCAGTTAGCGACAGCTAGTAGGAGATAGCGACCATCTTGGGCCCCACTTTGCATGTCAGTGATATTTATCACTAATGACATGCAAAGTGGGCGTGCCAAGATGTTAGCGACTGGAAACAGTCGCTAACATCGCTATCTCCTATTACCAACTTTTGGAGATATTCGCGCTAAGCGCGAATATCTCCAAAAGCTAACACCTGCCCTGAGCAGTTCTTAGCCATGTTATCCAATGGGAGGTGGATAACATGGCTAAGAGCATTAGCTCGGTAATGCATGAATATCACTGACTTTTCAGCGATATTCATGCATTGCGGCCGTTTTTTATCGCATTTGCAATAAACCTTGGTAATACCAAGGTTTATCTGCGATAAAAATTGCCGCAGATCAGCGGTAAATTTTTGTCTCTAACCAAGCAATAGCGATAATTATCGCTATTGCTTGGTAATATGCCCCTAAGTTGTTATCGCTCCCATCTTTCCGCAGCTCGCGAAGTGTTCTGTTAATAGCAGTTTTTATTGCCCTTAAATTGGAAGTTAGAGGAGTCTGGGAATATTTTTTTGGGTTACTAATCAGCCCGGCGAATATTTTTTGGGTTGGCCTTACGTCGGTTTCTTTAATGAGATTTGGATTTGATATTCATTAGGCCAAACGTTTTCAGGAAGGACTCCCAGGCAATTATTTTATTGTCATTCAGAGCTGCAACTCTTTCCCAACACGTCATCGCTTCTTTCGCCAATAGTTCAGGGTCACTAGTGTTGCACTTGATTCTTTTGCATTTTGTTGAGGTTGATAGCTTTGGGCCATTAGTTGGAAATGTTAGAGCTGTCCCTTGTGCCCTCAATGTCAATTCTTGCGGCAGGTGGTCGCTGCAGTCGGACGTGCCAATTTTAAAGTCTTGTACTAATCTAAACAGAGGATAAGATAGGAAGGTGTAGTCGATCGCCGAGCTGGAGATAGAGTTGTAGAAAGTTGCTGCTTGGGGTCGGTCCCCCGGCGATCGCCCATTTAACGAAATCAAGCCCAGGTTTGTTAAGTCTTCTATTATGCTTTTTGATAGATTTGTTAGTTTGCCCCATGGACACACTTCCAGTGGGGGGATCCCCCTTGTATGCAAATGATCTTCTGTTGGATGACTCTTTTCTGACGACTTCGAAAGGAACACGTTAAAGTCTCCTGAGACAATAAGGTTCGAAGTTTCCACTTCCGTTATTAATTTGTACAGTTCTGACAGCAGGAATTTAGCGCCGTTTTTTTAACCTTTTGGGTGCAAATAGGTGTTGAACAGAATTAATTCTTGTCTATTGGTACCCGCTATAGATATTTCCAGCTGAACCGCAGTGATCCCGTTTTCCGTTCCCGAAGTGTTTTTGTTTAGCAGTTCTTTTGCATGCTTTAAATCCAAGTGTATATGGAAAGTCCACCTTTCTCATGTCCAAATTTTGAATTTCTCCAAGCTGGGAGGTGGACTGTTTTGAAGCCCCTGCAAATGGAATGGTTCTGCTAACCAGGTTTCTTGTAGCAGAATTAGGTCATACTGCTGAAAGTATAACAATAGATCTTTATTGGAGGTTTTTGCTCTTAGTCCGTTTATATTCCAGGAACACAGTTTTAGCGGCTGATTTGTGTTTGGGGAGCTGATAATTCGCTCTTCAGATTGTCATTGGCCTGACTGTCTGACATTTATTGTTTTTGCGATCCAGTCCCATTCTTGGTTTGGGATCAGGAGATCAATGTTTTTTTTGCATGGGGGATGCTCCGGCCTTTCGTTCGGCTGAGCTTCCGCGTGCTCCTCTCAGTATAGATTTTTTTAATATGTCAGGACGGCGTTTGTTCAGGGTCGAATTAATGTTTTCGTGGAGATTGCGGAGTAATGGTACAGGATAGCCGGGTTTAAGGTACGGTTTGAATCGAATCCCCCAAGCTATTAGTTGGTTTTCTTCTCTTAAGATTTTTTTCGCCAATTCTCCTGAGTTCCAGATTGTTTTTGTTATTTCCTGTTCCAATAGATGTTTGATTGTGGTAAATTCGACAGTCTCCAAATCTTGAGAAGTTAGCATACCTAGGGATGTAATCGAGTTCAGGACTCGTAGGATGTTGCTTCGGTTTAAAATGTCCTTGCGGCCTTTAGATCTGTAGTCAGGTATGAAGAGTATTGTTTTGTGCTCATCGTGGATGGTAGCCTGCTGCCGTTGTTCAGGTTTTTCTGCCCATTCCGTGCTTTGGGGTATGCTGTAGGCTTGTGGACCTTGCTCTCTCTGTGTTGGTGGACCCGAGTTGGCAGTTGGGTCACGGGGTTCATGCATGTTGTTCTCCTGAGTATGTCCATGTTTTAATTCGAGGACTGTACTTTGAGGTGATCCAGGGACTTTCTCTCTCCGGATCAATGATTTCTTATCGAACGTTACTTGGGTTCTTTTTTCTTGCTGTTGGAGACATGCAGATGGCAGGATCCCAAGGATTAATGCCTACAGTTGATTGAGCGACTAAGTTGTCCGCAGATTGTGGCCCCAACATCTGTGAGCATAAGGATTTTTTTGCCCTGTTGCTTGTTGCCCCCGAATGATCTCGTTTATGACCTTCTTCTTCAGATCCCTTTATGGATTGAGCTTCTGTATGTTTATTCTTAGAAGAAGTTGTCTCTGGGTCCATAAAAGCGGGGGCGGGTGAAGGGCTCTCCCTTGCCCTTGGGCTTGATTCTTCCTTCGAGCTTCCTTGATCCCTCTCTGGTTCTGACACCGGTTTGTTTGCTTGTAGGAAGTAGGTTTTTATAGAGCCTATCTTATTTCTCCCTTTTCTCTTTATTTTCCTTCTTTGTTGTGCTGTCTGTTGTCTGTTACACGCTTGTTCCCCGTTTTCGACGGTAACTTGCGGCTCTCTGGTCTTGCCCTGCTGCTGTTCTGCTTGCTGAAGCGTGGGTGGGCATCCCAATTGTTGTAATTTCTGATCATTAAATTCCTTGGGATGGTTATTCAAATTATTTGAATCCATGATAGCCTTTGAAGTAATTGCAACCTCTGTTTTTTTCTTCGCTTCATAGTCTGGGTATTTTCTCTCTTCGCTTAGCGCTGTCCATGCTGCTCTTTGGGAGTTGTTTACAGATTTTATGTCTGTTAGGAGCTCGCTCATTACCTCTGGTAAGGTGGTTAATTTGTCAATGATTGAGTAACATGTACAACTTGGCGGGTTGATTGTAGTTTTTTGATTGAACTCTTTTAATCAGCTCATTCAGATCTAGTAGTTTAGTGTCAATGTTAATGACATGAGTGGTTAGGCGGGTTAGGAGGTTTAGTTGGAAGTCCATCTTATCCGAATGGTATTCCATTGCTTTTGTCACGAGATTCATGGTGTTTAGAAGTGACGCCCACAGACAACTATCTTCTATTTTTTGAGACTTTGGGGAATGTTCAATTTTGTTTTCTATGTCTTGCAGTGACATAGCACATTTTCCCTGGGAATATGTGTCCACCATTTTCTCCCATTCTTCGGTTGTCAGGGAGAATGAGTTGGTTCCAACTGCCCCCGGGGACCTGGCCTGCGGTTTGTTAATGTAATTATTCTCTGGAGAGGTGATTTAGGTGTTGAGATTTGATCTGTGGGTGGGTGCTGGGTCCAACCAACTCCTTTTTCTTGTTCGTTGGTTGTGTTGCCACCGTCCTGTCACCCTATAGGGGAGTGGGAAATTGAAGCTGTGCTATTGGCGACTGCTGGACCCGAGTACTGAATTGTGAATAGGTCAGAAGGTCTGGTTTGAGTTGAGATATTTAGCCCCAAAGTAACGCTGTTTGCCGTTGTTAGCGAAGCGTGCTGGATCATGCTTGAGCCAGGATGGCTGGAATGAAGTAAAGTGTTTAACTCCAAAGCCGGGACTATGGACACCAGCACTGATTACTTGGCTGGAGTAGAGTGGAGTGAGTGGTTTTGAGATGAAGGATATTCTAAGGGCTCGTTGAGGCATATCTCTTTGACTTGGTCGTCATACTCATCTGCCCCTGGACCTCTTTTTACACTCACATCCTTGTTGTCCTCTGAGCTTTTAGTTTGCTGCGCGGGTTTGATTACTTCTTTTTCAGAGCATTGGCGGCTGTTTGTTGCTGCAGTTGGGATGGGCGTTGAGCCCCTGTAAGGCTTTGGTGGGCTTTCATTATCCAGGTGGCTCGCCAATGCCAATACCGGTGATGAGGCTCATGCTAGATCTGCCCCATCATGTTTTGTTAAGATGATTATTTCCGGGAGCAAAGGGGAGGGAACGCCCTTTTGAGTGGTGCTCATGTGATTTAACACTGCCCCAGCGTCTTTTACGAAGGCAAATTTGGAGTAAATGTTCGGTTGAACAAGGGTTTTTGTTTAAATTTTGTGGGTTGAGGGTTTGTGAGTCAGTTTGATCCAGCACTGAACCCTCTGTTTCAGTATCCCTGGCCAGAGTAACTAAAGTGTCATCCTCAGTAATTGTACCAGGTTTTGTTAATCTTGATAATTTCTCCTGGCTGTCCGAGGGCACCTTGAGTATCTTGTTTTTCTTCTTCCGGTTGTTCACTACTGTAGAAACGCTCCGTCTTTCTTTGCCTGATCTCATGGTAGCTAGTGGTTGATGTCAACTGAAAGGTGATTAAGGGCCCAGTGCACCGTGCACACAGTCCTTTCAGTAAACGCCGCAGGTGCTGGGAGTAATCTCGGCGATCGCGGGGAATGCGTCAATCAGGCCAAGCGCAGTCGCAATCGCAGACTCTTGGTTGTGTGGCTGTGCAATTGGGAACTGCTCCTGGTGCATATTGTAGCGAGAGCAGGCGATTAATTTGATTTCCGGTACTATTGAGGTAGATTGAAATATAATTGGTGCCCTCAATGTCCTCGGTTTAGGGGTCACTGGCTTCAGATACCGTATGGGGCTTCTACGCCCTTTTGCTGGGGGCCACCAGGGGCCCGACGAAAACGAGCGGAGCGCACAGAGGGGGCCGCCGGCAATGTCGGACCTAGTCAGACCTGCCTGGGCCTCTACCCCTGGGCTCTTACTTCGCAGCCGCCTCTAACGGCAGCCTCGCTCGCGTTTACCCAGTCAAAGGATACCCAACAAAAAAAAACCAGTGCCAGCCCAAAAACAGTCCTGTGTGGCCTCACCTCGTTGGTAGCTTGGGTGTGGATACTGTGGATACTGGGTCCCCGCGGCTCCGTAAGACCCTCTCGGGAGGGAGATGATAAGGGCTTCGCTGCCGTGGTCTCCCCTGGTTGCCTCCGGTATTGGGCGACGCTGTGGTGTGGGTTTACTGAAACTGAGGCAGCTGGCATGGCTTCTCTCGCGGCTTCTACTTCGCGGTTTCTCGCAACTTCTTCATGGATTCCTGGAGTGTTTTCTCCTCTTTTAGGGGGGATAGGAAAGTGGGCAGAGCTGCCCCTTGGTTATGTGGCACCCGCTGCAGCTCACAGCGGGACGCTCGGTGGTTTCCTCAGTTTCTCTCAGTTTTTTGGCAAATGTGCACAACTGAGCACACCCCAGTCTAAAAGCAGTCCTCAGCTCTCATCAGCAGCCCTCATCTGACAGCCGAGCCGAGCCGCTGCCGGGTCGTTGCTGAAGACGGGCCAAGCTGACCTGAGCTGAATTACTGCTGGAGCTGGGCCGGGCCGGGCCGTGGGAGTGGCTGTGTGCAGATTCCACCACGCTCCCCGGTCACCTTGTGGGGGCACAGCGGGTGCACAGCCAGCCGGTGCACAGTGCTCGGCTTGCTTGCTTGCTGCTGCTGCTTCGACGTGATTCAGTAATGGCGATCCGGCTCTGGCTCTCGGGCGTTCAACAGCTCTCAGCCATGTCTTGTTATTGATGTACCATCTCTAGTTAATAACGCCGGCAGAGTTGACACACGTTTAACATAGTGTGAGATTGGTCTTCATACATTGTTGTTACTGTTAGAACCGCTGAATATGTTTTTGTTGAATTAATCAATCGAATGGGAGACCGGGTGTTTTTTTCTGCTCATGTACTGAGCTGTCTCTTAGTTGAAGTTTCACCTTTAACTCAGATCTAGTGACGTCCCATATCTCTGGAAGCCTCTCTTTTTATAGATTGCTTTTGATGAGCTGATGTATTGTCATGTGTATTTATCCTGGACCATAACACAATGAACAAAACAGCTGTACTTTGCAAATAATAGAAATCTTAACTGTCTTCAAAAAAGCTGCAAAATCTATAACACGAGGCTACAGATGTAAGCAGAAACTTTAAAAAGTAGTTTCTCTTGACTCCAATCTCACTGACATTGAGGGTCATATCTAGCATTATTTCAGACCATGCGTCACTGTGCTGCGTGATAGGGAGAGGGCATGAATGTGCCATATCTATCAAGATATCTCTCTGTCCGCAATGTTGCACAAACTGCTACTTCGAGCCAACGTAGGCACACTTACAGGCAGAATTGTTGTTGAGCTGTCGGGAGACACCTTCCTGCACAAAAACAATACTCTGAGGCCTTTTTCTCTTTCTATGGGTGTTGCAGAATGCAGCTACCAAAGGAAGAGGAAAGACAAGAAGAAATACAGATGTTTCTCCTCATTAGGCCTTTCCTGGGAAGGTGTTGCATTCTGCGGCATTCCCAGGTCTACCTGTATTGGTAAATCTGGGAATTTATTTATTTATTTTAAGGTTTTATAGAGCGCGAACCAGACCCATGAGGGTATCAGAGTGCTTTACAGGATTGAAGGGTGGTAAAAAAAGGGCATAGGAGGGGAAGATATCAATGGGATACAAAGGGTTATGTACATTGTGCAGGAAAAACAAGCAATCTCAAGTTAAGGGTACATTTGGGATAAAAACAGGTGGAGTCATTATACAAGAGAATAGGAATGCTTCAGAATCCAGGGGTGGATGCGTGGAAACACCCACACTCCACCCATGCAACTCTTGCCAGGTACAGAGTAACGTAAGGCAGGGACTTGCACTGCTTTGCATTACTCCAGATTTACCAAGCCACGCAGGCCAGGCAAGGTGGCCTTGCGTGGCTTGCTGAATCTTATTATAGGTTTTGCATCACCCTGCAACCCCTTGCATGGCACAAGGGTGACGCAAAACCTTTGATTCATATGCCCCTAGATGTTTTGTATAATCGACTCTCATGCATGAAGACCACCGTGGTTTGTTTCAGCTTATGCTCGGCTGCACCTAAAATATCATAAGCCCCCAAAAATATTTTTTCAGATACAAATCTCTACCTATTGACCATATTTTGCTTTCGGCTACCTCATTGTTTTTAAAAGATGGTAGAGAGACTACTGTTTTTTGAATTTTCTGAAACCCCAACAGTTATAAATGCCCACTGTCAGACTTCGACATTTTATATATTGTTATTACATAATAGGGGACAGGACATGCATGGTTTAACCTTTAAATCAGATGTGCTCATTTTTGGAAGTTTTTAATTCATGTTCAGTGTAAAATGTGAAAAAGTACACCACTGTACTTTTTTATTGAGATCCAAAGATCCAATAAAAACATCAAATGATGATGTTCATACACCAACAATTTAAATCACAGTTCATCACAGAACAAATCCAGAAACAATTCTAGACAGCTCCTTTTCCTAGTTAGGCAGTCTACCTCTTCAACACACCCCGAGACTTCTTTCATAAACTGCCCCCATAATTTATCAAATGTCCTTGTTCCCCCACAGTGCAGCGCGTCCAGCGATTCCTTATTTCTTTTTTGCTAAATTTTTACCACTCATTCCTCCATCGTGGGGATCAACTGTGTTCGCAACGTTTGAAGTAATATGGATCTGGCCATTGCAAAAAATAGTACTTTTATACATTTGGGAGCTACTCGCATATTAGGGTCGTATCGCAAAACTATCAAGCAAAATTAGAGGCTGATTAGGATGGTGGCAGACTTATGTCTGGCCGGCACCCTTTCAGAAATGGTACCGTCCAATAGGCTGTTGGTGGTCCCAATAGAGGCATTACAATGTGACGCTACCACGGCGGTCACAATGCATATGTGGTGGGTGCTGCTGGCTGCAGCATATGCCGCAATGTCAAAAGGGGACACTTGACATAACCTTGCACTATGTGACAGGCACCATAGGGTGCCTGGCACATGGTACTATAGGTGCCCCCCAAAACTTACAGCTTTTGGCTAGGGGGGTCCACTATGAAAAGGCAGGCGGAAAGGGACATCATAATCCCTATGGTGGTGCCTGGTAGGCACCGCCACCGTTGTAAGGATATGATTCCCCTCTGATGCACTGGCGGCGCTCATGGCGCCCATCGGAAGCGTAGCAGTCGGTCTTTATGACAGCCAACTATCCGCCCACTATGGTAACATGGTGAGTGGATAACATGATCCAGATGGTGATAGTAGTGCCATAATGTTAAAAACATTGCTGTTTAGAAGATCCATGGGTGCAATATAGACTAATGGCTGCTTTTCTGTCTTTGCTAAGTTATTGTTCTTACCATCGATTTCCGAGCGCCTAGAGACCTGTAGGTGAGTGGGCGCGTTATAAATCAAAAATAACAATAACAATAACAATCTGCAAGACCCTCTCCAAGTACTGAAATATTTATTTCCAAAATTCTTGAATAGGGACGCATAGGCCAATTTACATGTGATCAGTTATCAACAGTCCCCGAATTGCATTGAGGGGAGTGACCCAACCACCTGGGGTTACCCTGTGCTAAAAATTGTGGAGTTCTATAGAGAAGTAACTCAATAAATAATTCTATGTATGCCATTGCAGAGCCTGTGTGCAGTCTGGAACTGTCATGTTGACTGGACAAGTGCACCCACTTGCCAGTCCCTAAACCTTCCCTTTTCTGCATATTAGTCACCCCGATTGTAGGCCCAAGGGCTGGGTGCCTTGTAGGTAAAAAGTAGGACGTGCCCTGGTGTGTGTTGCATGTCCTAATATTGAATTACAGCCATTTTCGTTTTTCACTATTGCAAGGCTACCTGTTCCCCATAGGCCAGAATGGACAGTTTGATTATTACATCTTATAATCCTAACTGACTCAAGGAACTAGGTGGAAATTGGAGTTTAGTATGCCTGAACTCAGAATGATAAAATGCATCTTTTAGTGAAGTTGTTTCTAACATTCTGTTTTTGAAAATACCACTTTTTAGAATGTAGGTATTTTCTTATCTAATCATCCAAGCCTGCCTCTGCTAAGTTGTGTATTCCTAGTTTAACCCCCATGGATAAAGCACTATCCATAGCATCTGTTGATTATGAGTGGGAAGAGGAGAAACTGGAATGCTACAATGTAAAACAGCTAAAGCACTTCTGCAGGTAATTGAAAGTTGCATTGACCGCTCTCTCCAAGAGTGATGAGTTCCAATAGGCGCTGAAGGCTTGGGTCAACGCAATGAATACCCCTGAGAATGAGGAGGGGGCTGAGAATGCAGAGGAGCCATTGGGTCCAGGGGAAAGGAGAACAAACTCCCCAATAGGTGGCAGTGTTTCTGCCAAAGGCCTGTCCCCAGAAGAGTTAGAGGACAGGAAGAAGTGTAGGATGCATGAGATGGAGCTGGCCAAGCTCAAGTTGGGTGGGCAACTGAAGTTAGAGACTAGGAAATTGGCCCTAGAGGAAAAGAGGATGCAGTTTGAGGATGAGTTGAGAATGAAGGAGCTTGATTTGGAGCTCAAGAGGCTTGATGCCATTAGTGTCTCAGCCCAGACAAACAAAATGTGTGTAGCTCAGGAAGGGAGCTTTGTTGAGTCGGCGGTGGAACCCAGCTAAGATGGTGGCAGCAAAATTGATTTATCTAGTCCTGAGGGAGCAGTACATACACCTAGAGATGTGGCGCCTGACTTGAAGGAGGGGGTCAACATACACCAGGAGGTTCAAGGACATGAGGGAGCTCCAGTGGTATGCAGTGTCCCTGAGGAGAATGGAGAAACTGACGCAGGGGTTCATGTCTTAGTAGTGGGAGGGACACTTTACTGACTCTAGATAAGAGGTGCAGAGAAAGGGGTTCCCCAAGGTTGAAGTCATGGTATGTGAGTGTGAAGACCGCCTAGAAGAGTGTGGGTTGAGTGACAGAGACAGTCAGATACTGTCTTGCCAATCTCAGGAGTGTTGTGTGGAGTACGTGTGCAAGGCACTGGATGGTGAGGTGAAGGATAGTTAGGTTAACCCTTGTAGTGGGCTGTGTGATCCAATTGTGGGAGAGCATATTATAAGTCCCTTGTTTCCAGAGCTATGCCAACACCTGTTGGAGAGTGAGTTCTCTGGCCCCAGGGAGCACACATTGGAGGCAGACCTTTTGGTGGATTCCAGAGAATCTGGAGAGGCATTGGGAAATGACCCTGAGTGAAGTGGCTCAGGTATCTTCCAACCCAGAGTGGTGGAAGTGGTTCAGAGTAGCCCATCTAGGTTCCGTTACAGTGGGAGGGGTGTAGGGGCTCACATCCTGTCTCAGTGGGGATGGAGTGAGTTTGGGGCTGTGAGTCCCAAGGTGCCCGAAACCCAGTATCAGAGTCTGGATGGTTCTTTAAGGGAACACCAGGTGGGGAGCCTAGGCTGTCCTGATTGGCAGCCCGTTGAGGGGGATCCCCTAGTGTCTGGTGAACTGGGAGCGTCTGTAAGCAGACCTCCATCCGTTTTAGTGTCTGGCAGTGCCACTCCTAAGTGGAAGGGGCAGAAGTCCAGATTGAGGGGTGAGAGGGGGAAAGAGTCCCCAGTGGAAGAACCAGTGGGTCAGGGGCCAGCCAAAAGGGCTGCTTCATCAGTGAATGACCATGGTGACACCACTTCTGTCCTGAGGGATCTTCGCACACTGTCAGATGGACAAGGGTCGGGTGATATGCACCAGGCAGACAATCACACAAGACATGAGTTATGTGTAACCCTCAAGGGGGCATACGTGCTCCCAAGGAAATCCTGATGTACTGGGCAAGTTTTCAACTACCGGGTACAGGGACTGGGTTGGAGAGCCAGGTTCAGGTGTTGTCTGAACTGGAGGGAGGGACAACTTTAAACAGTGTCCTGACGGGTTGGTAATATAGGTGTACCACTCCAGGTGGGAGGGTACAGCACTCTGGAAGGGGGTGCAGAGGGAGGGAGTCCTCGCCTCTGACCCCGGTTCAGGTTTGGACCCTAGGTTGGAGAGCCAGGTTCAGGCTGTCTCCCTGACCTGGAAGCCCAGTTGCAGGATAGAATCCCTGAACTGGTGGGCGAATTGTGCAGGACACCTGCTACAGGTACCCTGACAATTCTGGAAGGGAGTACCACTCCAGGTGGGAGGGTACAGAGCCCCAAGGAGGAGGAATGGGTGTGGAAGAGCCCGCCCCAGTCATCTTGTCCAGCCGTCAGGTACAGGCCTGGGGCTGGTGGGTCAGTGTCAGGATGTCATACCTGACCTGATAGGAGGGAGAGTGGACAAAAGGGTGCCAAGCACCTGGGGCTACTGCCCCCCACTCTCTGATGCCTGAGAGACATAAAGCCTGGGTCTTATCATGGACTACTGTCAGTGGCCACTGTGGCTTGCTGTCTGTCTGTTGGGACACACCTGTGAGCAAGCTAAGGTTAGGGGCTGCACAGATGATGTCCAGAGGTGAGGAGAAGGGTTCCCATGGGTTAGCATGGTGGGCCCTGAGAGTATGGACAGAGGAATTGAAATGGGTTCAGATTGGCATAGAACTGGAATATGCCCCTGCTGTTGCTGGCCAGGTTTTGTCTTCCATCGCCCAAAGCAGAGAAGCCCATCAGGGTAGTGATTGGTCTCCCTGTGTTTTGGCTGGAAGGAGGTTGTGTTGGACCTGGCCCTTTTTGCAGGGTCATCCCTGAACTTTTTTCCTTCCTCCTGTATTTTGTCGGACCTGTTTTTGTTGGTTGTATGAATCTGAGCACTTTTTCACTGCTGATCAGTGCTAAAGTGCATAAGCTCTCCCTATTATAAATTGATGTATGGACTAGTGATTCCATGATTGGTTGGTTTGGTATACTTGTCAGACTCTACTACAGTGCACTGAGTGTGCCCAGGGCTTGTAATCCAAATGCTGCTGGTGGGCTTGCAGCACTGGTTGTTTGACCCACAGAAGCAGCCTGTAAAACTGCGTCTCAGGTCTGCTGTTGCAGAGCCTGTGTGCAGTCTGGTACTGCCATGTTGGCTGGGCAAGTGCACCCACTTGCCAGTCCCTAAACCATCCCTTTTCTGCATATTAGTCACCCCGATGGTAGGCCCAGGGGCAGGGTACATTGAAGGTAAAAGGTAGGACATGCCCTCGTGTGTGTGGCATCTCCTAATAGTGAATTACAGCCATTTTCGTTTTTCACTATTGCAAGGCTACCTCTTCCCCATAGGCCAGAATTGGCAGTTTGATTATTACATCTTGTAATCCTAACTGGCTCAGGGAACTAGGTAGAAATTTGAGTTTAGAAATGACTGAACTCAGATTCATAAAATGCATCTTTTAGTGAAGTTGCTTTAACATTTTGTTTTTGAAAATACCACTTTTAGAAAGTAGGTATTTTCTTGTCTAACCATCCAAGCCTGCCTCTGCTAGGTTTTGTATTCCTTGTCTGGGCTTTGAGTGACAGGGTCTGGGAAATTCCAAGTGACAGTGTGAGTCAGCACAGGGCTGAATAGAGAGATCTACATGCAGATGGGTGGGAGGAGTTGCACCATGGACCTGAATAGGGCTGTGTCTTCCCTCCACAGTGCTGGCTTCACCTCCTGTGGTGCGTTTGATATCCCTGGCCTACACTGTGAAAGGAAAGAAGGAGTCTTGTCAACAAAGTGCTCCAGGACTGACCAGAACTGGTTTGGACTAGGCAAAGGCCTCACTGCCTTCAGAGAACAAAGGGAAAATGAATATAAAAGAGGGTACCCAGACCCAAGAACTTTAGATCACTTTTGGGAAACAAGAAGAAACCTTTGCTGAGGAGAGGAACCGGAAACCCTGAGGAGAGACTATCCCTTAGCTTGAGGGATTGACCTGCAGTGGTTGCCTGGCTGCCAAAGAGAGGAGAAAGCACTTTGTGCTACTTTCATTCAATTTGTAAAGTATCTCCAATGGCTTGAGATAGAGCTTGCCTCCTGCTGAAGTCTCAGGGACAACAGACTTCACCCACCAGCTCCCCAAGAGTTCTATTGAAGTGCCTTCAGTTGTGTTGGGCTTCCTGAGGGACTGCTTTTCGCAAGGAGCTGGACGCTCAACTCACAAAGAAGAAGCGTGTTGCCCGACTGCCGCTGTTGCTTTACAACCCAGAAGTGCCTCGCATCGCCAGAGAAAAGTTTTGACGTTGCACCAGAAGCAACCGCATCATCAGAGAAGTATGTTGCCGCCACAGCTACTGTTGTCGCATTACAGGGAAAGCATGTAGCTGCTGCAGCTGTCGCCTCAGCGCTCAAGCGCTTCGCATCGCCGGAGAAGAGGATCGACGTTGCATCAGATGCCGCTGCATCACAGGGAAGCATGTCGCAGGGCCTGTCGTGGCTCAGAAGAATCATTGAGTCGCAGCACGGCCGTTGGGCATGCACGCATCATGTCATATCAAGGAGAAGATGCAATTTTTGCTTCATTGCACTGGATCTTCATCGCATCACGGCCCTGCTGGTCGTATTGCCACGGAAGCACAGTAAGAAACCAACGCATCACCTCCCCTTGCCGAGAAGAACCGCGCATCTCCTACGCATCAGTAGGGACCCGACGCATTACCATTTTTGCATGTAATGAACCGACGCATCACCTTCCCTGCAATACTTTAGTTGTGTAGTGTTATGCATCCAAAGGTGCATTGAACTCAAAGTGTTGCAGTTTACATCTTAAGAGAACTAAGCTAATTCCACCATTTTTAAAGTATAGTACTGTGGATTTTTGTTGTTTGTGGTCTTGTGTTAAGTCTATGTAAAAATACTTATTTTAATACTATAACTTGTGTGGTGTCCATCTGTAATGTTGTCACTGTGTTATTGTATGTGTTCACAAATGCTTTACACACTGCCTCTGAGATAAGCCTGTCTGTTCATGCCAAGCTACCAAGGGGGTGAGCAGGGTATCCCCCTTACCCTGACTAGATGCAAGGGTCTCTATTTGGTCAAAAGTACCTACCTCCGCCAAATAGAGACCCCCAAATCTAACAAAGGCATATTTTGCTATGGGTTAGGACACTATGAGAGAAATTGGAACAAATCTTAGAGCTTTAGTTGCTCAACCTGTAATGTTTTTAAAAGGAGTTATTGAGACAGAAGAAGAATGTGACTTTGAAGACAGAAATATCCCTTGTGCATGTGTGGACAACGAGTTCTGACTGTCGCACATTTGACAATCTTTGATACTGTGAGTTCAAGAGATCAGTCCCACTAAGTGACCTTCCACTGATATCATATTCTGTGAATGGACACATTATAAGAGGGATCTACTTGATCAGATGTAGGGCTGGGCATGAAATTCTGCTCCGCTGGGCGAGTTTGTAGAGTTTTTCCCACTCCACGGAGCAGAGTTTTTTTCTCGCTTGCGCTTGCCAGCGTTAAGTTGGCAAGCACGAGCGAAGAGAATCTTACTCCAGACCACCTCCCAATGAGATATCTCAATACAGGAAGACGGGAATACTCGCTGACACTCACGTTGAGAAACATTTCTTTAGCATTGAGGAAGCTGCCTCTCTAGTAGAACATCTACTCGAGTGGCATAAAGAAGCAGCCCCCGCTAGCACTGTGCATGGTGTGGTCCAGCATGGGACAAACACCTGCCACTAAAAATCAGTGCAAACATTGTGACATAATGCTCTTCACACTTGCAGAACTCCGCATAGCATGATGGAGTTTTACACAGAACTCTTTGAACTCCACCCAGGCCTGATCAGGTTTGCAGTAATGAAGTAATATTTCACAAACTATGATAGCTATATACATATAGGTCTCATAGTTTCTGAAATATTACATCATCACCGCAACACAACCGACATTTTTAAAAATGTCATCCTGAAAAATTCGACCTGGATCAGAAATGTCTATTAAAGCTTCTCAAATGATCCACAAACTATCTAAAAATATCTGAACAAAATTAGTTTTTACAGAGGTTTATCAAGGGACCCATTTTAACTGTACTGTAGCATCCGACAAGTACCAGAAAGCAGGCTCAAAAACTAAGAGTAGTGTTGTTTCCAAAGTTAATTGAAAGGTGGTTGTTGGAGCATTCTGATCTGGAAAGTGTGGAGTAACAGTTGCTGGAATTCTCCCTCCTCGTCAGAATGTATCTAAATAAAGAGTTTACCTTTTTCTAATGTCCATGTGTTCCTCCTGTGTTCGGGCTTTTCACTGGTGATGAGGAATTAACTGATTTTCAACAGGAGGAGGGTTACCAAAAAACCCTGCAAGAGGTGATGTTGTTTTTACCGCAGTTGACTGGAGCTGTGAGAGGCATTCAGTGGTGTGAATCCACTGCATACTACACTGAACTGGAGTTCCGAGTGGCGTGCAGTGTTGTGAACCTACTGCAGCTCATCTGTTGTTTGCCTGATTGGAGGGGGTAAGCCAAATACTTTAATCTAACCAGGATTTGTGGATAATTAATTACTTCAGTAGCTTTATCATTTTCCACTGCTGACAGCCACTCTAGGTTCCCCGCAAGTTGCGGTTCACACCACATCATGTGAACACCAGCAATTTATACTGCCAGACAACTGTTGATGGCAGTAAGTCATCTATATTCATGTACGGGGATACAGTTGTGCTGCATCACGTGCCCCTACATGTCATTACCTGTTGCAGGGAAGGTATATGTAGAAATTAAAGGGACATCTCCTGAAAAGCTCCATTACTGTGTTCTAGTGGAATATGACAAGGCATTCCTTTGAAGGAGACAATTTCCAGGGTGAATCTGTGGAAGACAATGTTGCCAGTTTATAATCATTTCCAACCACTTGCAACAACAAAGATTTCCATGATAAAATGCTCATAGACCAATTGGTGTTAAAATCTAATGACCTAAAGGTGAAAGAAAAATTAAACACCTACGGTTTAATCTTGAAGATGGCAGTGGATATAATGAAGAGAACGGAGTCTAAAAGTGAAAGCTTGAAGGAGTTAGTGTCCATGGAAAATATTGCAGCTGTTCAAACAGAGTTTCCAAAGTTTAAGAGAAAGAACGCTTTAGGGATTCAACCAAAGTTGGGGATAGGAGTAGCGTGGCTTGCTACAAATATGCCTTAAAGGGCCATTTGGTAACAGATGCCTACTGTCCTGCTATGGGGCAGATATGCATAAAATGCAAAGCGATGGTGAATGTGCCAGGCATGCACTCATTGGGAGAAGAGTAAGCAGATTCCCCAATCACTTCCTTGATCCTCTGGATGTGAAACTGGTGGTGTATGGCAATAAACTCATAGAACTGGTGGGATTTATTGAGGCATGATTAAAATTTCATGGGGCAGATGTTCCATCTAAGGTTTATTTTGCCAAAGAAGGGGCTTGATTATTGGGGTTGCCACAACAAAGAGATCTGTTCATGCAACTTGACCATAACCATCCTGATCGAGAGAAAAGAAGGTCTTCCAAGTCTGCAGTCTAAAGATGACTTCTTTAAGCAGCACACTAGTCCTTCTGACAGAGTTTCAGTTCAACATACAGAAGTGTCTGATTTTTGGGGGTCAGAGACTTATTACTTATACCCAAAGGTGCCTTTGATGTGGGAGATGGTGGCTCCAAATCAGCCCTTTGAATTGCACAAAGATCCCTTCCACCAAGTCCTGTCTGCCAGGTTACCTGTGGGGAGTAATCAGTCCTTTGTGTGGGTACGAGATCCAGCCAATTCAATTGAAGTGTTAGTTCATCCCTTCCCCCTTGCCCTGGCAAGGCCATCAGAATGCAGATGTATGTAGATGGGTACTCAGCCATACCTATCTTTCCTGTGTTGTGGCTGCCTAGAGAGAATGCACAAAGTGTAGCTGTCACCTACCCCGGACATGGCAGTCAGGCACACAGAGCAGTAAGTGCAGACAAATGTCCACTTTCTAAAAGCAGTGCTTAATTTGTAAAATATTAAGTGCCAGGGCTCTGACCAGGAGGCCACTGCAGCTTTCACCACCCATTGCCCTTGTCATTGCTGCCTAAACAACTACTAACCATCTCTCTAGCATGTAAATGCGACAGTTCCGATTATTCCAGGTCCCCAAAGCTAAATGAATGTCTGGGAGGCAGATATTAGCAATTTTAATGTATATTGTAGTCCTAAACTACCGTTGTTCTGTTCATCCCTAAAGCACCGGATACCAATCAAGTGCCAATGCAGAGCACCGGAAAGTACCGGCTCAAATTAAGCACTGTCTAAAACTGTTATCTCTAAAAAAAGTTATGTTAAATCAAATACCAACAGTAAGGAGGATTTATCGTTACTATTCTAAATATACAAAACATGAAAAAGCATGTGCAACACTTGAAACAGTAACAAAGTAAAAACACCACCTAATGACTCCACACCAGGATAGCAAAACAGTGCTCAATTATATAACTAAATCAAGACCAAAATTAAATTAATTCAACAAATAGAAGACAAGATTACGCTAAGAAGCAATAAGCACTTAAATGTGTTACGGGGACAAAGTCAAAAAGTTCAGACTGATCGAGATGGAGTTCAGGCCAGAAACAAGCAACTACTTGGGGCCACTGACCCAAAGTACCTCGATCTGGCAAGCATCATTGTCGACAAAGATTTGAGGTTCAGTGAAGCGATGCATCGGTGTAGAGTCACATAGTAGACAAGATATGTCGATTTTCTCCACGAAAGTCAGGTGATGAATCTGTTCTGAGTGCAAAGCATTCTTTAAAAATGTGATGCATGGCTGCACAGTAGGCAACACCACTACTCCAAAGGTAATGCGCTGGTACCGAAGTGGATGCACCCGGTCCACTCCACTTACCGATGGGGATGTGCTGTATCCAATTCATGTAAAGGCGAAGATGCACCAATTCTGATAAGGATGCTTGCATTCTGGATGTAGAAGCATCTTAGGCCTCGCTTCCAAGAGTCAAGGACTAGGGTGGCACCACTAGGCAGGGCAGAATTACAGGTTGTAAAGTAAGGATGATCATGCATGTAGCTTCAGTCTATCATAGCCTTCAAACTTAGGGGCATTTTTACAGGTCCCCAGCGCCTCCGGATCATCACTTTTTTTATGCTCCAATGGCGCACAATGCTGAGCCATATTTGCAAGGCCACAAATAGCCATCCTGTGTGTCTTTTCACAGCCTTGTAAATGTGCCCCCCTTTCAGCCATTACTTTGCGTGAAAGGGGCGTTCCATGGGTGTTGCTGTGGCTGTTCCCACGCATCACCCATGGATTCTGATGCATTCCTATATTTACGAGGTTTTGTAAACCTGTCGATGCATCAGATTCTAATGCATCCCCTGGGGAGGCGTTAAATTGGTGCAACCAGGAGAAATGTATTGATTTCTCCTTGTTTTTTGCTCTTTCTATGTGTGCTAGAGAATGCAGCACACATAGAAGGAGGAACACATCATAAAGTATTGTTTTTGTTCAGAAAGGTGATCCTTCTTGCACGAAAACAATCATCCCTGCAATGCATGTACTCTTGCACCATGGTGCAAGGGTATCTGCGTTGTTGCTAGGCAGCCATCTGTTCACTAGTGCAGAGGAAAGCACAGGAATGTATTGTACTACTGTAGATATAACCCATCCCTGCACTTTGCTAATGACCTGGCTCAGTGCGGCAGGATGGCTTGCAACACTGCACTGGATTATTTTCTAATAAATATGCCCCTTAGAACAAGAGGCAAGCCAGAAGGCCCTAGGAGTCACTCTGGGATCATGTGATCCAGGTTAAATCCTTCTCACCCAGGCAGCTAAACAGCAGGCAGCTATGAAGCTCGGCAAGGCAAGAGCACAGCAAAGCAGCAGTCCAGCAGGGTGGCAGTCCTTTCCGCAGCATAGCAGTTCTTCTTCCTGGCACAGTAGTCACAGGTCAAGAAGTGGACTAAAGTCATGGTTTCAGAGGTTCAGTACTTATACCCAGTTGTGCCTTTGAAGTGGGGGAGACTTCAAGAAAGTTTTGAGGTGCGCATGGATCCTCCCTTCCTGGTCTTGATCCCAACTTACTATGGGGGTATACAGCCTTGTTTGTGTCAATAGGACACAGTCTATTCAGGTTTAAGTGTTAGTCTGTGTCCAGCTCCTTCCTCTCATCTCTCAGGTAGGACAATCAAGGCACACCTCGGCTCCCTTTGTGTATGTCTGTCTAGAGGGAATACGCAAAGCACAGCTGTCATCCAACCCAGACTGAACAGAGACAGGCAGCAGACACCAAATGACTAAAGTAAGTAAATGCCAACTTTCTAAAAGTGGCATTTGCTAAACTGTCATTTAAAATCCAATTCCACCATGAACAGTGGTTTTAAATTGTGAGTCTAGTGACGCCTGTAAAAACAAGGTCAGGAAAATGGAATGTGGTAGGCAAAATGTTGGTGGAAGATCACCCTCAGGCTATCAGGTTTAACAGTGCATATGTATTTCCTTTTTACAATATTGCAGTACATTTATTTCATTTGCATTGGCATATGTACGTTCATAGGTATTTTTAATCAATTGGTTTTAGATTGTTATTTGTGTTTGGGGGCAGGGGGTGTGTTGCATTCAGCTTAAATTGGAAGGTGGAGGTTGAAAGTTACGATCTGGAACGTATGGAGGGGCAGTTGCAGGAAGGATCCCCTCCTCCCAGACTGGATGCGTCTGAATAAGCAACTTACCTTTTTTCCAATCGGCGTGAGATCCTTCTGTGTACTGGCTTTTCAAGTAGCCATGTCCATTCAGTGCAAGTAAACCCTACAACCCCCATCAGACATCGAATCGAGCATGGAGGCTAGTCACTGAATCATCATTTCAAGCCCACTTCGTATGCTCTAACGTAGACTCCTTAAAAGATCTTCCAGTCTGCACAGGTGTCGCTAACCTCGAGTCAGAGATCTGTACAACACTTGATAAACTAGCCCCAACACAGAAACACAAGCAACGACAAAGACCACATACTGAAAAATGGTACACCCCTCACCTCAAACAAAGTAAGAGGAAATGCCAAAACCTCGAACATTCATGTATATTCTCAAAAAATGATTCAGATAAAATAAGGTACAAAAAATGCAAAGAAATCCCACTATGCCCACCAAATCAACGCGAACTGCAACTCTGCCAAAGAATTGTACAAAATAGTCAGAGAACTCAGCAAACCAGCCAGCATGTCTCAAACTTTACCTCCTTCAGCTGACGCATGTGAAAGAATAAGTGACTTCTTCTCAGATAAAATAAAGAACATTTACTCCTCTTTTAATACTTCCATTCATACTGATATAAGGATCAGGGCTCCTTTGATTCCCCATCCTGATGCCACATTAAATTTGTGCAACTTCACCCCTTTTCAAGAAAATGAGGTCCTAAAGGCCATGAGTGAAACAAAATTGGGATCCCCACTTGACCCATGCCCTTATTTTATTTTTGCCCAGATCGCCCCTGTTCTATGCCCATACATCACCCACCTCTTTAATATCTCCCTCAAAACTGCCATCTTTCCCGATAAATGGAAACATGCCTCAGTAATCCCCCTATTAAGAAAAGCCGGATCCAATGTCCTCAATCCCGAAAACTACCGCCCTATATCCCAACTCCCCTATCTTTCCAAAGTCCTACAAAAACTGGTGAACAAACAACTATCCGATTACCTAGAAACTAATAGCCTGCTAGATCCATCACAGACTGGATTCAGGACAAAAAATAGCACTGATGCCACACTGCTGGCAGTATCAGACAACATTAGATCCTGTACTGACCAAGGAGGGGCAGTCACACTGATACTGTGGGACCTGTCGGCAACGTTCGACACGGTCTCGCACAAGAGTTTGCTAGAAACCTTTTATAAAAAAGGAATTCACTCAAAAGCACTGAGCAGGATCAGCTAATTCCTAAGCAATCGAACACAATCAGTTCACCTCGGCCAATATCAATCCAAACCGAATCTCATCACCTGTGGTGTCCCGCAGGGAGCATCTCTTAGTCCCACCTTGTTCAATGCCTATGTCTCCTCACTGGCCAAAATCAGTAGGAAGTGGGGCATTGGCATTTGCTCCTATGCTGACGACCCACAGCTGATGGTGACCCTGGATGAAAAGCCTGAGGTCACCAAATCAAAGCTACACAATTGCCTTATAAAGATGGCTCAATGGATGCATGAGCACTATCTAAAGCTGAACGCAGGGAAACCCGAGATCCTACTTTTTGGAGGTGCCAAATTAGTATGGGATCCATCATGGTGGCAACTCACACTGGGCATCGCTCCAACTCCAAAACACTGCGCCAAAAAATTGGGCATCATTATTGATGACACCCTGTCCATGAAGGACCATGTGGGAAAGGCTTTGCAACCCAGAAACTCCTGGGCAGCCTCTTCCCCTGGATACTTCTGGACTGCAGAAGGTCTGTCACACAAGCGTTGCTGGTCAGTCAAATGGATTATGGGAACCCACTGTTTATGGGCATGAACAAGCTCCTGTTCTCGCGACTCCAAGTTCTTCAGAACACTGCCGCCAAATTTGTCTGCAATAAAGGCAGGCTAAGCTTGGCTACCTCGTGCTTGAAGGCCTTGCACTGGCTACCCATGAGACAAAGAGCAGCTCTTAAGCTGCTGAGCCATGCACATAAGTCTCTGTACCAAACTGGCCCTTTAATACTCCAGGATAAAATTGAGTTTTATGTCCCCTCCAGGAGCCTTCGCACACTCCACTTAGCTCTGGCCAGAACTAAGTGCATCAGGAAAGTGAGAGCCAGCGGGCGGTCATTCTCCTATCTGGCAGCTAAGAAATGGAACGAGCTGACCCTTGATTTACGACTCACCTCCAACTACATATTATTTCGAAAAAAAACAAAAATCTACCTGTTCCCCAAACACTAATTCCTAAAATCCGCCACCTTACCACGACAGTTGCTCCAGCGCCTTGATATCCCTCGGGATGAGTGCAGCGCTCTATAAATAAATAAATAAATAAATAAATCTAGGTGACATGAAACAACCTATAAAGATACAGGGGGATATTCACAAGGACTTATCTCCAATTTATCCCGACATTAAGGCATCAAAAGTGGAGATAGATTTAATACCCCATTCACAAGCTAGTGCAAACTGCAGACATTGCCAGTATTCCCGTGATAATTGCCCCAAAATGTATTTCCATGGTGGACACCACCAACTAACCATAATGAGATGCAGAGTAGGCGTTCCAGTGCAAAAACACACAAAAACACCACAACACCACTTTCACAACGAACTGCCAGAACCGCGATGCAAGTCAACACCACACGATAAGCTGCGGTACAAGCATGTATTTAGCACCTGACTCCTGCAGGTGTAAAGCTGGATGACTACCTGCAGTAGGCAACGGAGCCCTGCACACAGCCACACCCAAAGAACAAACAACGCCATGGAGCTACTCATCATGCAGCTCGTAGCCCCATCAGGAACACAAAACCCACCGCCAACACAACCGCCACCACCCCAGAACACGGACACGTCCCTCCTGGACCACCACAGAGGCAGCGTAGAGTAAGACAACGGACCTACTGAAAATGCACCAGTGTCACAGATCTAACGCCTGAGGAAGTCATTGCCCACTACAGACTCAAAAGAACAACCATCATTCGCATAATGACCCACATCGCCCACAGGTTGATGGTCCCAACACAGTGGAGAACCAACATCCCTCTGCAGACAAAGCTGCTGACTGTGCTGCATCTGTTGGCCTCTGGTACCTTCCAACCAACAACTGCTAGAGTCGGAGGAGTCTCACAGCCAGCCCTATCAAAGTTCATCACACCTGTCCTGGATGCCATCCTCAGCTTCATACCCCAGTACCTTCACATCCCCCACCCTGCGTAGGAACAGCAGGAGACAAAGCAAGGCTTCTATGCCATAGCTGGATACCCGCCATGTTGGCAGCAATACACTGCGCACATGTCCCTCTTGTGCCCCCTGCGGACACTGCACACCTCTACCGCAGCAGAAAGCACACGCATTCCATCAATGTGCAGTGGACCACTGGGGACTCTTCACCAATGTCATAGCAAACTACCCCGGCAGTGTGCACGCCTTCTGCACCTTCCAACAGTCCATCATCAACCAGCGCGCAGAGGATGGCACTTATGGAACTGGACTGCTCGCTGGTAAGTGGCAAATCAACACACCTCAAAGCCACCATCACACAACGCACAACTGTGGGAATGCACATGTGACAAAAGCACAACGCTAAGGAGGGTCTAAAGGGGAGAAAGATTTAATGACCAAAGTGCACCGTATCCCCTAATCCTACTTACAATAAACACAAAAAGGGGGTGCTACTAGTCAGAATAGGCTAGAAAGTGTCTGCTTTCTCATAGAGGATGTGTGTGTGTAAACTACAAAGTAAGAAGGGTGAAAGAAAGAAAACCCATCAGCCCACTCATTGGCGGAACGTCATCATCTGGGATTTTTGGAATGCAAACTGGTATCCACTAGGTTGCTCACTGTTGTTATTGTGAGCAAACTCTAGTAACGGATCCGCCAGTGATGGAAAGCCATAGAGTGGTGGTATGAAAGGCAGTGGGAAGAAAGAGTTGCAGTGCTCGAAAAATGTGTATGTGCTAATAGAATAGTGGTGTGTTAAAATTGTCGGTACCTAAAACCCCTACTCAACTCAGAAGGGGTTTGAGGTACCGACGGACAGAGCAGGGCCTCATTACCTGAGCGAGTGCCAGGCGAGGTGAGGCCACTCCAAAGTAAAATTTGGGAGAGGTGATTCCACAACCATGATTATTGAAGCTACCATTCACTACTTCTTCAGATGGTAGGTCATTCATGCATGGTATGTAGTCTTCATTATACTGTTTTGTCACAGTTGCAGTAGTGTTAATATAGGTCCTGAAGAAAGCCATTCTTGGCTGAAACATGTCGACCACTTACCATTCCATCAAGGTAGTAGTATTTGTTAAACTCTATCCACACTCTGCTTTTAACCTTGGCACCATGGTGACCGCCATAATAAAATTCATTTTTGGCACCATGTTAGTCAATTTTAACACACCACTATTCTATTAGCACATACACATTTATTGAGCACTGCAACTCTTTCTTCCCACAGCCTTTCATACCACCACTCTATGGCTTTCCATCACTGGCGGATCCGTTACTAGAGTTTGCTCACAATAACAACAGTGAGCAACCTAGTGGATACCAGTTTGCATTCCAAAAATCCGAGATGATGACGTTCCTCCAATGGGTGGGCTGATGGGTTTTCTTTCTTTCACCCTTCTTATTTTGTAGTTTACACACACACATCCTCTATGAGAAGGCAGACACTTTCTAGCCTATTCTGACTAGTAGCACCCCCTTTTTGTGTTTATTGGAATGCACATGTGACCAAACAACATACAACATGTCAATCAACATGCCCTCCTATCACACACAACAACACTACTCCATGGTGTTCCTGGGCTACCCCTGCACACAATACAGCTATATCATGGCACCACAGCGAATGTACAAAACAACAAGTGTGGCGTGAATGTGCAGGACAGACATGGGTATGCACACCACAGATATGTCCATGCAGACCACAACTGCTGGTGACTGTAGCATAGTGAACAGTGGAAACAATCATGTCACTCCAGGCTGTGGCTCAGATAGCGGAAATGTTGCTCGCTGCATCATCCCCTGTGTGCGTGAGCGTAGTGGGTTGGCCCTGAGTACGCCAATGCTGCACAGGGGTGTGGACAAAAAAAACCATTGCGCAGAGAGTGGATCTCTCCCAGAAAGGCCAACTTCACTGACAGGGCGAAGCCTCGCAGTCCACCACGAGGCTGACGGTGTGGGCAGCAGGGCCTGTGACCCTGTGTGCCTGTTGCACCCCAGGACGCTGATACCCAGACCAGACCTGCGTGCCCCTGCGCCCCAAAGCCACTCTGCTCACCTGCCAACACCGTTGTGTGTCAAAGAGGGCCCACCACGTGCTGGTGCAAACCCCTGGCCGGGGACCTCTGCAGCCTCTGCAGACTATCGCTTGTCCCCACAACGCTGGCCCACATTACTCCGTTCTCATTGACATACTCCACAGGCGTCCTCTTCGTCCCAGTAAGTCCCACATGTGGAACTGTGTCCTGAGTCCTGATTGGCCTTGACCCCAAGTCCATGGCAGCAGCCACAGCACCAGACGCCCTTCGAACAGTGAGGATTAATTCCATATCGCAGGCCGGAAACACGTGGTGCCACTAACCCTGGTCAATGCAAGCCGGTGACACGTAGTGCCACTAACCCTGTTCAATGCTAGCCGGCGCCACGTGGTGCCACTAACACTGTGCGCCGTGAGTGACCGTCAGCCTCCAGCGGAACATCGTTGATGTCTGAGCCTGTGGCCTGGGGGTTGTCATCAGCAACCGGTAGGTACGGACTTAGTGTCTGACATGAGTCTGGGGCATGCATATCCACCATGTTGCCGGACACAGCTGGCATGTGCCCTCAGCACCATGCCGTGGGGGCAGACCTCTTATTCTCCCAGAGGCACTCCACAGAAGGCACCTACGACACATACAAGACCCTGCTGTGCCCTCATGACCCTACCCCAGTCTCCCGCAGGTCAGCGTCCCGTGTCGGTGGGCCCATGTCAGCCGCTGTGCATACGGGCCTACTGCCTGATGACTGTTGAAGTTGTTGCCAGCACCAACTACTCCCTGAGGTCTGGCTTACACTCACCCCACACACAGCCAGCACAGGCATCACTGGATTTGTGGGTCTGCCATTACATCCTGCCGAACCAAGTATTGACTCTTTTCTTCCTGCACTGTCACAGGTGATCAAGGCTAAGCACTCTTCCCTTGGATGACGACACCCCTCTGAGACCCGAAAACACCCGCCTAAAGGCAGTACAATGCGGCCCACATATTTATTTATTTATTTATTTATTATAAAGTTTTGTATAGCGCGAACAAGACCCGTGGGTATCAGAGCGCTTAACATGAAATAAGAAAAGGAAACAATGCACTAGGGGCATGATTGAATGCACAGTTGGTGTGTTGAAGTCACGTTTCAGGTGCCTGGACAGCACAGATGGAAAGCTCCTGTACAGCCCGGACATCGTGTGCAAGATGATCGTTGCATGTTGTGTTTTGCACAGCATCTGTGTACGCACCAATGCCCCATGGATCCCAGTTCCATAAGTACCGGGCGATGATGGGGACGATGGGGCAGGTGGCCCACATTCCACTGCAGCTGTGGCAGGAATGGCCCATAGGAACACCATCATTGACAATTACTTCTCATGAGCACGTGACATTGTGGCCGTCCTTAGCAGTCATGGGACAGTACAAAATGTACAAAAACACAGTATGTGCGAATAAAACATATTTGCAGGTTTGTACCGGGATTTTGTCAATGACGAGGTGCACTTATACTTATGTGCGTATTCTGCACTGTGGGTGATTCGCTCCTGCAGCTCTGATTTGTCTGCCACAGGTCCCTTTCATGCGGTGTGCTTGTAAGTTCTGAGCTTCCATGGGGCCGAGATGTTGCAGACTTGGATAACTTGCGGTCTTTGTCCAGTTGTGACTCTTGGGCATGGTTTGTCCAAAGATGTGTCATTGACGTTAGGGGTTATTTGTGCAGGTGGTTGTGTCCATGTGTGACCTTCTCCTTTTCAGTTGTGGTTCGCACTCAGCCACCTCAGTGTTGTGCCATGTACATTGTCATGGTGATTGGACTGCTGCAGCCATGCTATTCGTCATGTGGTGTCTCTTGCATTGTCAGTGTGGCTGACGTATATGCATGTTTGATGTGTTTCACATGTCTGCATGTGTTGGTTGTGTGCTTGTTGGTGTGTTGTGTGGGTGCCCCTTTAGGCACATGGTGTACATGGGACTACTGGGTGTTTGTGTGTGTGCTGAAATGTTGCCATGGGATCAGGGGCATGATCCTGAGTCATTGTGGGTGTACAGTGTGCTTTGCTTAATTGTGCATGTGTGCCATTGTGCCCCTTCCCCCCCATCCACCCACTCCCTGGTCAGTGTGCACCCTCTTGATGTGGTGTCGGGTCATCATGAACAGTCTCCGGATCCCCGACTCCTGTCACCGTCTCCCAACACGTGACTGTGGCCACCATCTTCTCCATCATATCATTCAGCTCCTGGTGTTCTGCTGGCCCCCTCCTCCGGGGTGTGTTGCTCCTTTCATTTTGGCAGCGAGTTTCTGCCATTCACATCAGTCCAGGGCCTCTTGTGCTCTTCTATGGTCCTCCTCTACATTGTGACAGCATTCAGAAAATCCGAGGTGGTGTGCCATCTTTGTCTCTTTGTTGCAAATGACACGTTGGAGGTGACGTACAGTTGTTGTTGGTGTTCTGGCTCATCCGTGGCGATAATCGGGTTTTCCTGGCGACGTTGCCCGTCTTCCTCTTCCTCTTCTCATTGGCCTTCCACGGGCCCTGTATTCCTGGGTGTTCCTCCGTGGGGATTGTGGGGTTCATATTGTCCACTGCAGTCGGTCAGGGTGCATCCGTGGTACTCCACAGTTGACGTCTTTTTTTAGTGGCATTTTCCGCATGCTGTGCTGGTGCTTTTTCCTGCATTACGCGTGGGGATTGCTGGCCTCACGCTGGATGTCACTGTTTTTTTATTGCGTTTAGTCACATTGCATCTTTTTACACGTTGGGGTTTGTTGTTTTATCTCAGCTGCGGTGGTTGTATTTTGGACATTAGCCACGTTTTTGGTAGACTATCTCATTATACCGCAGTGTTTGGAATACCACGTTGACACAGGGTTATTTTCCCGCGATAAGCTGTTATGTGTAAAGGTGGGTTAGTATTTTTGGGTGATGCTTAGCACATGTTCTCGTGAATATACCCCTCAAAGCACTAAACATTTTACTTGCTAGCAGCATCATTAGTGACACAACATTGACCTTTTTCCTATCACAGAAATATATTTTACATTCTCATTCATCTCATATTCAAAGCCATAAAATTAACTGACTACACCCTTAGAAATGGAAGTATCTCCGAAGGGGGGCCTGCAAAAGTGTTAACAGTCATTTCAACAACCTTCCCGCAAACACCTGCTGTGAAGCTGTCGGACTGAGCCTGAAGGCATCACCCAACACAACATAAAAAAATACAAAATGAGTATCACTGCTGATATGTTCGGTATTTAGGTGATGAAAATCCGTCTACAGATTGATCTACCTAATGTTATACCTGCTTATTTGCTTTAGTTCATATTTTATTTGTTGTTAGCAGCAAAGAAGGAAACTCATTAAAAGTTCAATATATTAAAATAAGGCTAAAACATTAACTGCTCTTATTTTTATAAAGGGCTTTCACACAACATTTTATCAGGGTTCCATACTATCAATAAACAAATAACTATAATATAAAGAATGTCAGATACTTAAACAAATTATTGGATAAGTGCATTGTGACAAAATTTATGAGATGCCACATTTACCTATTCTTTAAATGTGCTATTAGTTAAGTGTTAAAATGGGGTTTCACTTTTAAGTTAAAATCAGAACTTTGCCTGTCTGGTGCGAAGATTTAGAGAGACCTTACTGCCAGACACCTGTTGCCGCCGCGATAGCCCGCCTCCCGTTGCCGCACATTAACTAAATCATACTGTGGCCGTCGAGAGGAGGGGGAGCCCGTGGCACGGTTGAACTCCGGATCCCATCAGCCTTTGCGGCCAGAAGCCGCACACGGGATTATCGCACCAAGCGGCGCTTAAATCAGGGAACCGTCATCGGTGGAGCAGGGAACTTTGCCTGTCTGGTGCGAACATTTAGAGAGACCTTACTGCCTGCCGCCTGTTGCTGCCGCGATAGCCCGCCTCCCACTGCCGCACATTAACTAAATCATACTGTGGCTGACGAGTGGAGGGGGGGCCGGTGGCACGGTTGAACTACGGATCCCATCAGCCTTTGTGGCCGGAAGCCGCACACGGGATCATCGCGCCAAGCGGTGCTTAAATCAGGGAACCATCATCGGTGGAGCGGGGAACTTTGCCTGTCTGGTGCGAACATTTAGAGAGACCTTACTGCATGCCACCTGTTGCCGCCGCGATAGCCCGCCTCCCGCTGCCGCACATGAACTAAATCATACTGTGGCCGCCGAGTGGAGGGGGGGCCGGTGGTACGGTTAAACTACGGATCCCATCAGCCTTTGCGGCCGGAAGCCGCACACGGGATCATCGCGCCAAGCGGCGCTTAAATCAGGGAACCATCATCGGTGGAGCGGGGAACTTTGCCTGTCTGGTGCGAACATTTAGAGAGACCTTACTGCATGCCACCTGTTGCCGCCGCGATAGCCCGCCTCCCGCTGCCGCACATGAACTAAATCATACTGTGGCCGCCGAGTGGAGGGGGGGCCGGTGGTACGGTTAAACTACGGATCCCATCAGCCTTTGCGGCCGGAAGCCGCACACGGGATCATCGCGCCAAGCGGCGCTTAAATCAGGGAACCATCTTCGGTGGAGCGGGGAACTTTGCCTGTCTGGTGCGAACATTTAGAGAGACCTTACTGCCTGCCACCTGTTGCCGCCGCGATAGCCCGCCTTCCGCTGCCGCACATTAACTAAATCATACTGTGGCCGCCGAGTGGAGGGGGGCCGGTGGCACGGTTGAACTACGGATCCCATCAGCCTTTGCAGCCGGAAGCCGCACACGGGATCATCGCGCCAAGCGGCGCCTAAATCAGGGAACCATCTTCGGTGGAGCGGGAAACTTTGCCTGTCTGGTGCGAACATTTAGAGAGACCTTACTGCCTGCCACCTGTTGCCGCCGCGATAGGCCGCCTCCTGCTGCCGCACATTAACTAAATCATACTGTGGCTGCCGAGTGGAGGGGGGCCGGTGGCACGGTTGAACTACGGATCCCATCAGCCTTTGCGGCCGGAAGCCGCACACAGGATCATCGCGCCAAGCGGTGCTTAAATCAGGGAACCATCTCCCGCATCGCGGGACCGCGCGCGGGACTCGCCAGGCGAAGCCCGGGCCAAGGGCAGGCCCGTCTAAGCCCGTCCAAGACCGGAGAAGGCTGGGCTGGGCCATCCCCCTTGACATTTCCACCAAAAGGACATTATAACAGTAAGCACATTGTTATTACTACGAGCAACTATGCACTGCTAGCTATTATACCGTGGGGACCCCACACCAAGCTATTACTAACTTTCAAAACCTGTTCCTCCCGTTGTATGTGCGCTTGCCCTTAAACGAAAATTGTCACTGTGATTGGTTAGCTGTTGGTGTAGCCTATGTACATATAATAGGAAATGGCCACCAAAACTAGTAAAGGATCAAAAATTTCAATGGGGGGAGGTGTCAGAGGGACTTTGGATGCCTTCCTGACAAGGGCGGTCTCGAACTTAGACCGCGAAATATATGTGGCAGAGAGTTGCCTGTCTTTCGAATTTCAGAAAAATAGACGATCCTCTTTGGGCTCAATAAAGCTAACGGTGTCCCCACCTACAAATAGTACGTTAAGCAATGAAAATATTTCCATCACAAACATTGGCAGCCCCTTTTTATTTCAAGATAATTCACCCCCACAGAATTCAATTAGTAGAACGCCTGCTGATGTGGAGGAGTCCTCTCTGTTACAGTTGCCAGAGCCCACTCCCAAAACTAACAAGTGCAAAGTCACCGCCACTAAACCAGCCCCTGGAGCTTCTTTAAAAAGGAAGAGAGGGGGATTATTTCAGCGGGGGAGTAGAACTAAAGCACCTAGAATCTCTCCAAACTCAATCGTGGGAGAGAACATAGTAGCAAAAAACATTCAACCACCAAGGATCCTAAAACCTCAGGACGAGACTTACCCGCTTAAATCACACCCCCCAGAGAGAGCTCAAAAGCAATGTATCCTGAAAAATATGGAACATCTAGTCAGGTCCCTAATTCTCCCACTAACTGAGAGGATAAAGAGGATGGGTAGCGACTTGAGTGGCCTAGTGGAAATTACTACCTCAAACACTAAACTTCTAAAAGAATTAGTAACACTTGTATCGGACAACATCAATAGTGGGCACAACCCCAGTAATACAAACGGTCTTCCTACTGGGGATATGCCCACGCCGTCATGCCCCAAGCTTTTTAGTAAGGTTGCCGAGAAAGTCCCAATGGGGGGTGCGAGAGTCCACACAATGCCAAAGAAAGCAGCCACAGGGGCCGTGAAAGCGCCCATGGGAGCCAAGAAACCAATAACATAGGTGTTAGGAGATAAGGAGTCAAAGAGTAGAGGGTCTGCTGATACTATCCCCAATTCACATCCACCTTCTAAAGATAAAGGAAAAGATGTAATTATCGAAAAGGCCCATCCCCCACAGAAAGTCTCAAAAAGAATAAATCGACACATTGATCTACCACCTGAGGCGGCTCCATACGCCATTATTCTCACAGGGGTCCTCGAACTTTTAGAAAGGAAGGAGGAAGGCTACTTTGAATTAAAGAACAAAATGATACATTGGCTCACGAACAACAGGCCACTGCCCCCTAATATCGACGGAGAGATAACGCATGTGAGAAGATTGGCCTGGGTGGGACAGTGACCCAAAGATTTAACTGGGGATGTAATAATCCCAAGAGATCCAAGGGCGGTCACACACATAACTGATTGGTACCTAGAGCGGGGAGATAAAGGTATATCAACCAGGAATTTGAGTTACTTCTATCCACAGCCTTTGGTGACATCCTGGGGTAGACGTGAGTTTCACAACAATTTTAAACATGCCCCTTTTTCACCAAAGAATATAAATACTAATCAATGGAAACTCACACACCATGGTCGTAGGTTAACAGAAAAACCAGATAGCTACTGGGGTGGGAACTTACGGCCCGCCCAACTCACTCCATTTACTTCATATACTCCACACTGGACTATCACCTTAACGAATCGATACAATGCTTTCTCGGGTCTGGATGACCTAGACTGACAGGCAAGGAACTCCCGGGGGAACACGCAGAAATATCAACAACTCTGTTAACCATAGTGCCACATCAGAAAATGAGGGAAGACACCCTTTGTACCATAGAAGAGCAATATGATTTAAATGTAACTGCTTTTCGCAGCGACATAGCTCTGGAAGAAACCATCAAGCCACATGGGGCCAATAGCCAGCCTCTAACTGCCCCCTGGCTCTGATGGACTGTGTTCCATCAAAGGAAATTAGAATCAGAGATAGCTCTCTCTTAACGAACACAGGCGCCAAGCTGACCAATCTTTCTCATAGCCTTCTATCTTGGAATGTGGTGGGACTGTCAACTAAGGTCTCCGAGCGATCATGGTTAGATGTTGTGACGGACCATAGCATAATATGTTTGCAGGAGACATGGACGACAGAGGAACGCCATATTATAGGTTATCAAACATTTCATACACCAGCCTTGGTTAGTGTACAGGGCAGAAGCATTGGAGGCCTCTGCATTTATGTCACATCGACAGGGGACATAAAAGTTCACAAGTTTCTAAGCACAGTGTTTTATCAGGTATTGGTGTTTAGTTGGGGCCAATCACAAAAAATAAAAAAATCATATTAGTAAACTTTTATAATAACGTGCCTCCTAACACAATAGAGCCTATAATTCATAATCTCATGACTAGTTTAACATCTTTAAGACACCAGATACCTGAAAAGAAGGTGATAATCTGAGTTGGGGATTTTAATTGCACTATCTGCCCCATCACGCAACTGGCTTTTGCGGCCTGGCTGACCACAGGGAAGATAGCCCTACTCATTTTGTCCACACAAAATCAGGTAATATCTTTAATGAAATCACCTTCCACCTCAATCTGTCTTTCGTGAATGAGATATGCAACCCGAACGTCCCTTTTCAACCAACCTATAATGAACGCGGGAGGAATTCCGTAATTGACTTTACCTTGATGTCCTCTGATCATGCGGGATTTGTGAGTACATGGGAAACAGGTACAGCCCCACTCAGTGACCACTACCCTATCTCTTTTACAGTAAAAATTAGCGGGGAGAAACAAATTACAAAGGGGAATCTCCCTTATACCCCAAAGATTAATCTGGTCGCTAAAAAACGGCTATGTTATTAAATGGGAGAAGGTGGAGCCTGCGAGGTTCCTGAAAAAATTAATATTGTCATCCCTCGAAGACATCGGGGTATGTTTGGCACATGACGAGGAACCAGCTAAAGTAATGGCTTCCTTTTCAAAAATCCAAGAACTTATTGTTTAGAGAACATACATCTGTCGCAAATAAAGCGCATGGGTGGTTCGACAGTAAGTGCACCAAGGCACTTACAGCCTGATTCATGTACGGGCCGTTTTGCGTGGCCCTAATAGCGAATCATAGCGACTCGCTATTGAGGACACGCAAAACGGCATTCATGTAGGAATTGCTAAATAAATAGCGATTCCTACATGATCTCTATTTGCGAGTAGAAAATTGCTACTCGCAAAAAACGGAATAACTCCCCATTCATTCCTATGGGCCAAAAGGCCCATAGGAATGAATGGGGAGTATCCCTCATTTGCGAGTAGCAATTTGCTACTCGCAAATCAGATAGCGATTTTAAGGGTGCCAGGGGTGTCCAAAGGACACCCTGTAGCACCCCTAAAATGCACATTTGAACAGGTGTTGCGCACACACATGTCCAAAGGACATGTGTGTGTGCAACATGCAACTTAGAAAAATGCTTTTAAAAGCATTTTTCTGAGTTTTTGCTATTTCCCGAGAGGTCTGACCTCTCGGTAAATAGCGGCCCAAAAGTGCAAAATCGCAATTTTTTTTTGTGTCATGAATAGCATTTGAGGATTCTCTATTAGAGATTCCTTAAATGCCATTCCTTGCAAATATGCGAATTCTTCCATAGCGATTTTTGCATTTGGGATTGTGAATACCAAATGCAAAAATCGCACTCGCAAAGGGCCAGATTCTCAGAATCTGGCCCTTTTGCGAGCGCTTTTGGCTACATGAATCAGGCTGATAAACTCTTAAAAAAGGCCTTGTAAAGTACATCTAAAATCCTGACCTAATCCGCCAAGCCAGAGGGACATATAAAACGACATTTAAGACCAGGAAGGCCACTCTAAAGAAAGAGGCCTGGACGTTTCTACGTGAGGCCACACACCGGAGAGACAACACGGCTTTCAGGAAAGTGGTAAACGCTCCATATTTGCAAAGTAGAGTTGAGGACCTTATTGATGTTGCAATAACAGGAGACACCTGGGTGACCCATTTTAAACATCTTTACGATAGACCAAAGAGTGGGCCTAGTATGAACACTCCTAATGACATTATATCTAGTCCCAGCGATCCTATCCATACAACTACATTCCCCTTAGACATAACTTTCAACTGCCATGAGGTTATTAAAGCCATTAAAGAAAGTTCATCCGGCAAGGCACTTGGCCCCCGATGGCTTTTCGATCGATGTCTACAAGGCAGAGATAGATCTCTGGGCCCCCTTGCTCATGAATGTTTTAAATAAGGCCAACCAATGTGGGTTCGTTTCATCTTGGCCTGACGCTATCGTCGTGCCAATTTTTAAAAAAAGGCAATAGAAACGACCCTATTTGTTATAGGCCAATATTACTCCTAGATGCACTTATGAAAGTGGCTGGTAGAATATTTGTAAATGGGATCCACAGCTGGGAGGAGGAAAATCAGGCTATTTCTAACCTGCAGTATGGCTTCAGATCAGGGAAAGAGACCGTGGAACAGTGTCTGAACCTGACCTTACTTATTTCCAAATACACCCAGGTCAGGAGCGGAAAATTTGACATCACCTTCGTTGATTTAACCTCCGCTTTCGACTGCGTGGACCACGACCTATTATGGAAAACCCTTTCAGACTTGGGCATCGATAGTCATATTGTAACCTTCATTAAAGAATTATAACGACGCAGGAGCTAGAGTGAGGTTTGGACGCCAGGGGGAGTGCTCGGATAAATTTCCCATTTTGAGGGGGGTCAGACAGGGGTGCATACTAGCGCCCCTGTTGTTTACTATATACGTCAATTCAATCGGACAATATTTAAGAGAGTCACAACATGATTACCCCCCCATAAATGGGACACCCGTGCCATTACTATTATACGCCGATGACGCGGCAATAATGTCACGGACCAGGTTAGGATTACAGCGGGCTGTGGTCAAATTTTCCAGCTTTATGAGGGACAGAAGTTTAAAAGTGAACACCTCTAAAACTTACACAATGTCTTGTGGCCCAGGGTTAAAGAGGATGTCTTGCCCAATATTTCTGGAGGGTGAAAAACTGACAGGTTCTGCTATTTGGGCATAACCTTCGACAGGTGGGGGAGCTGGCATGCAGCGGTTGCTACTAGAAAATTAGCTTTCACACAGACTATCGGCGCCTTAAAAAATGTATCCGCCAAAGTAGGCGGGAAACCGCTCAAGGAACTGATACACATTTACAAGGCCAAATGTATAGCTACAGCTACATACTGTGCTGGGCTATGGGGGATAGAAAATGCTCAGTCGTTACAATGTGGTGAGAACCAGTTCATTTGCCATCTACTGGGCGTCTCTAAATTTACATCAACTTACATGACACACATTGAAGCAGGGATTCTATATATTTGTGACACCATCAGGATCTCCCCCATATTGTTGTGGCACAAGGTCTGGGTAACCAAGGAGACTACTTTAAACAGAGCATTAATAACTGTATTGTCTCGCATTGAACGGGGTGGCAAACATTAGATGGCTATCTTATGTGAGAAACTTTCTCACGGAGATAGATCACCCAGAGTTCTTTGAAAACCCAGTTACCATGGAGGGGATATGTTAATGTCATGGTACTTATAGAGTGCACTGTCACCAGACGGTCACCTTGCGGTGTCGCCTATTCGGCTTCCTGGCGCTGATACTCATACCGCTGTGGAACCCCTCCTGGCTTTCCCTGTGAAGTATCCACTCCTGGGCACCCCCAGGGTGAAGCCAGGCATCCTTAGCGCTGTTGGGGCCGGTGTGGAGGCTAAGCAAGCTATTGCCCAGAGTTGCAGCGTGGGGCCCGGGATTTGAATAGGCACCGAGGCGAGAATTAACAGGTCCAAGGAAATTGAGCCCGAGACCCCACCGAGGCGGGAATCGAACTCTGGTCCCTGACCAGAACTCTGCATCAGGGTCTGCCGCTCTAACCATTGAGCCACACTCCTCCACACAGTAAGAGGTTCTTTGAAAAAGATGGTTTCCACGCACCTAGTAAGTGTCAGATGGAATCTCGAGAAAAAGAAAAACACTGTTCTTAGATACCAGGAAATCACTCACTGCGAGGGTTTACAACATTATCTCACCCTGGTCGTAAGCCCTTATGCCCGCACACTGCTGACCCGCCTTAGATTAGGTACTTTTTTTCAGTCTGGTCACCTTTCCCACCTGTAATGATTGGTCTACGGATAATCTAACTTGCCCTTGCAATGACAATTCAAAGCAATCAAATATACACTGCATGTTATTTTGAAAATTCCACCAGGGACCACGAAGGGCCTTTTTGATACCTGTCATTAAAGCATGAGGGATTCGCACTTGTAGATTAGCATATGTGAAATTGCAACAGTTAGAAGATGATCATGTTATTTATGCAGTCTCAAGTTTTTTAAAACTTGTTAATAAATTCAGAAATACTATGTAGAGCCTGGTATTTTACCCCCAAGTATATAAGTTTTTATGTATTTTATCATGAAGTTTTTATAAGAATTGTTTGACCTAGCTTATTCTGAATATTATGGATGTATTTTGCTCTTTTTAAAAACACAAGAAAATGATCTTTGTATGTTTTATCACGCTTTTATGATTTTAATCTGAAAATCGAATAAAGCTTGTTTTGAATTTGAATTTAACATCAGAATTGTCTTAAAACAGCAATTTTTACAAAAAGGAAGTCAGTATTTATCACTATCCTAGACATTTTACATTTGTGTGGCAGGGTCTAATATCTTCATTTGTAAATGCCACTTACAGATACTCTTGCACTAACATCCTCTTCTGCCGATGTTTCCAGCCAGAATCATACCGTGGTAACACAAATGAAAAAACAAACTGACCTCTATGACAGAAGTTTTAATTCATAGCTTTTAGGTCCAGAAAACATGGATAGCTATCTGTTAAATAAGTATAATTTTCCTAAAACCTCTAGTTTTCTCTAAAGCTTTTGTATGAGCGCCTAACCACATTAAAAATATCACAATCCCGTAGAACGTGGCATACATAGTTGCTTCATTCGTTCACTATGCAACATGGTTGACACACATTTTATTGCGCTTCTCGTTTTTTATAGAACGTAAAAGGACAAAAAACTGCATAACCTTTTGTTAATGGAAACAGAAATACAACCATTTAAATAGATGATTGAAACCCCCTTTCAGTGTGTTGCAGCATACAGAAAATTGCCATACCCTGTACTTCACAATTAGAGTCTCCGATAAGCATACAGTTCTTCCCTGTGGTTTTCCTTAGGCGCCAATCACATTTGGAATTCGAAACAACTCAGCTGATTTACACTCACACGTTGGGAAATGAAGTATGCCTCTTCACAGATGACATGCTTTTACTATAATTGGAAAGGCTCCGAGATTGATGTGGAAATGCGCAGTCGTTTTGTATTGAAAGTGCATTTTGAAAGATATGAAGCCAGTGCTCCCGTTAAAAATGAAAGGTGCTAAGCTAACACAACATCAGCGCACAACTTTACTGCCCCTAGGTGATGATCAAAAATGTTGACACTTAATTTAGTAGCAAAGCATGGAGTGTTGTTTTGAGAGCCATTTGGTAGCCCAAATGGATGTACAGAGAGATATGAAAAATGACCTACTGCAAACATCCCTTAAAAGCTAACAATGAATTTCTGCAAACCCTGCTGTACGTACAAGACTCATGAAATCTACGAACGTGAATATTTATTGCACTGATACATGGGTGCTGGAAGGTGGATTATTAGTAGGTGCAGGTAGGTATCTAAAATAAGTAATAGTACCACATTCACAAATAATATTCAATACAATTCTCAATAAATGTATCCGTGCTCAACTCTTGGTAGCTTGGCTGTGAGCAGATTGTCCTAATTTAGGGAGAGAGGTGTGTAAAACGTTTGAAAAACCAATAATTTAAATAAGTAAGACATAGCTCACAATAAAAATCCTACAATAATTTATGAAACACAGCATATATTTTTATAACCAAAATGACACCAAAACTACAAAAATCCAAAGTAGGGAAACAGAGAAATATATTTCTAATTAGTGGGTTCTTCTGGTTGGAGATGATTGAGGTGGAGCTCTTTCAACCTATTGATTTTAGGCAATCCACTCCTTAAGCTTGTAGAGCAAGGAAAAGTCATTCTGGGCTGAAGACCAGTGTGCAGCAGGTGCAGTCCTTATGAGAGCAGTCCTCCCGTGTGTAGTCCAAGAGTCCAGCAGGGCAGTCTTTCTTTTTCTAGTAATTTCAAGGCAGGGATCCGAGTTGCTGGGAAGCTCTGCCATATTTATCCAGTGTTCATGTGTGAAAAGCAGGGGGATACAACTGTTTAATGGGGTACAGGGTGCTATCCAGTATGACAGCTTTCGCCACAGTGTGACATATTTTTGTCCCAGAAGGCAATGTACTTCAAAATCCAAAATTGATAACATCTCTCCCGAAGGTTAAGATCTGCCCAAGCCAACCCATCGGTGTGACTAACTTTCCATAACACTCCACATCCAGACCTTCTTTTAATACAAATACTGGGGTTCCTCTATGGCTGGGAGTGCAGAAAGTGGGGGTGAGCCTGTGTCCTGTTGTAACTGTCATTCCCTCTTAGAGGACCAGTTTGGCTACTCCACTCTCATCCTGCCTTTCGTTCTGCAGCTGCCGATCTCCTCCCACCAGATGTCCTTTGTTTCTATTGAGGCTACTTCACACCTCTTCAAAGCAGTTTGACTCAGCCTATCAAAGGCTGGCCAATCAGGAGAGGCTGCTGGAAGCTGGATTTTGGCACTCAGAAAAGCAAGTTCTATAACGTATTTTCTGTAATAGTTATAGTAAATACAACCTTGGAATGTTGGTGTCTTTTTTCTATGACTTTAATACTTTGAAGTATATATTTTGTTTACTTCTGTAAATACTTTATTAATGTATTCCCATGTTACCCTATGGAGCCATTGAGCTACAGTGGGTAAAATGAAATTGGCAGTTGTTCCCCCACCAGCGCATATAAAGCTTCATTTATATGGCCCCTGCATACTTAATAATTGCTCCCTACCATGCAGGGGGCACCTAGGATGTCAGATACTTACAAAAATTATTGGATGAGTACATTGTACACCTCAGGGATGACTTGTATGTAAACTTGAGGTCGTTTAAGGCTTTTGAAGTACCTTTAATTCCAGAGTCAAATTTGCATATAATATTATTTCAAAAGCAGCCTGCCAAACAGGGTTGCCTTTAAAATGACAGGAGGCATCAGAGCACTGCACAATTAAGTCCATTACATTTATTGGGCCTCAAAACCTACATGCCCTAATTTGGACGTGGCCCTTTTGGGAGGTTCACCCCTAAATTTGACTTTTTTAAGTGAACAGATACTAGTAGTTTTTGGCTTCTGCGCACCTGTCGCAGTGTAAAGTGCGTGCGCACTCGGAGTGTGTGTGGTGAAATTGGCCTACCCTCCCATAGGAATGCATGGGGGATATATGTGTCCATGGTAATCCCTGGTGTGAGAGGAGTGCAGGGGCAAATTTGGTATGTGCGAGCTCGTCAGAATAAATGCTGCGCAATGGTGTGCGCAGATTTATTGTGACTGGTGGAGAAGTGCCACTTGCATATCTGTGTGCTGTGTGTCTGCCTGCCTGATGTGGAGTGCATGTCTGACTTGTGATTGACAGGGGCTGGATGGTGTGCTTGGCTCCAGGCGCCAGGATGAGTCTGCCCAGTGGTAAATAGGGAAACCTGCATGTAGATGGGAGGGACGAGTTGCACCTGGGACCTGAATAGGTCTTTGCCTTCCCTCCACAATGCTGGCTCCGCCCCCTGTGGTGCGTCTGAGCACCTAGCCCCCACCTGACAAAGGGGAGAGGAGCTGAGCACAACAAAGTGCTCCGAAGCTCCCCCAAACCAGTTGCATCTGGATTTCCCCTGTCCTGTGCTGTTAAAAGAAGGGACTGTGACCCCATGAAAGTTGTTCTCTGCTGTGCTGTCCTGACGCTGGGGGCTGCTGCTGCTGGGCTCCAGGAGGAACTGCCACTAGGGACTGCCTCCACACTGGAGGTCTGCCTGAGCCCAGCCTTGTGCTCCCTCTGAACCTAGCACCTGGCAGAGATATTTATTTGCCTTTATGATGGAGAACCGCTTTGCTGGCAAAAGCGGTCCATTCTGTGACCCTGGAGACTTTGTGCTGCAGTGTCTGGGAGCGCTTTATTTTTGCTGTCTAAGGAATCGCTTGACCTTCGTGCTAGGAAGCGCTGTTGAGGACAGCGGGTGCCCTGCAGACTGAAGCTGCACCGTGTGGAATTCCCCCACAATTGCTATTTATCAAGCAGGTTCCCACCCTGCATCTTGGCCCTAAAAAAATATGAGTGGGAGCATAGCCCGCATTGTCGCCATTGACTTGTGCTGCTTTAAATACCCCTAGCGGGTGCCCACCCCCCCGCCAGGGACTTTATGTAAAAAAACGGGAGCCTACCCCGTATTGTGCCGCAGGAAAGAATTGCCGCGATCACCGCTGCGGCCCGGCTTGAACAGGAAGCCATGCAACCTGTGTTGGGACATGGGCGGGGCTGCAAGCAAAGCAGAAAGCGGAGGGATGCCTACCCCACGCTCCTGGAACAAGAGAAGAGTTTGGCAGCACACGGGAGCCCACCCCGCGTTACGATGCAGTGAAGACACCGGGAGGCGTCTGGGGAAGCGTGGAGGAGGTCGGGAGTCCACCCCGCCTCCACAAGGCACTGCCAGGAGCATGTAGATGGGAGGGGGGAGTTCCACCTGGGCACTGAATAGGTCTTTGCCTTCCCTCCACAATTCTGGCTCCGCCCCCTGTGGTGCGTCTGAGCACCTAGCCCCCACCTGACAAAGGGGAGAGGAGCTGAGCACAACAAAGTGCTCCAAAGCTCCCCCAAACCAGTTGCATCTGGTTTTCCCCTGTCCTGTGCTGTTAAAAGAAGGGGCTGTGACCCCCATGAAAGTTGTTCTCTGCTGTGCTGTCCTGACGCTGTGGGCTGCTGCTGTGATGTATTCCTATAGGTACTGTATCGATTCCCCTATTCCTGACCCTGGTCTGGTTAATAATTAACTAGCAGCCATCTAACGGTGCAAAAAACGTTATCTGATTAAGCCACACCACGGCACAGAAGCGCGTTATCTGATTAGGTCATAACGCATGCCATCTAATTAGAAAAGCAATATTCCTCCAGCCCCTGATAAGGCATACGGAGTTCTCAAAACAAATCAAACCTACAGCGACCTGGGAAATTCCCATAGCCATTGTTTTGATTTCACAGAGAACTTCAGCAAAAGAATGTGCGAACGAGCCCGTTCATATGACATCCTTATTGACGTATATATGTCCATCCTTACGTCAATCTCGGCACCTTTCAGGTATAAATATTACCGACATTGCCTTAAGCAAACACATGCGGTGGTGACAAGATCGGAGCAGCGAGACGTGCCGAGGAGCCCAGCAGAGAGCGAAGCCCACAGGCGCTGCCCCGCCTTCCTGACGCGCTGAGAACGAGACGCTGCCTTTCTCCTGCTGAGAAATCCAGCTCCGGCGCTTCCAAGCAGCCCTCGCAGGCAGCTGGAATATCAAGACCTGGGATAAGAGATACCAGCCCTCCATCATTCTAGATCTCAGGTACAGAACTGAATAACCCCTTGCAGAGAATTCTCGAATCAGTCCCTTGGCAAACAAACTTAACTTAAACTGCTACTTATCTACTCCCGCCCACGTATTAGGCTTAGGTCAGGTACACTGGGGTAGACGTGGTTAGAAGCACCAGTTGAGTATGATTAGTCAAATGTATATATGTATGTATCTATTTTATCCATTTTAAGGTATCATATGGCTTAGAAACCATATCAATACTTTTACAGTATTATTTTATAATTCTGTCTTTACTGTATGCACTTTACTTAACTATAAGTATTACAATAATAGCGATTCATTTCTCTTGTATGAGAAAGGAGACTGATCAATAAATAACATCTTTTATTGAACACGCCCGTCTTTTCCTTTTCTCTACAATCTGGTGAAACTAAGAATACACTGAACTGACTGAGTAAAATAAGTTGTCTTTTGTTTTCACACGACTCTAGAGATACACTCTTGATTAGGGGAGAGCAAAGTTGTCATGTTCTATGGTTGTCAGAAACTAAATCCCTTCTTGTCTATCCAGGGAGGTTAAAATCCTCCTTGCCTATTCGAGAAAGTTTCTAGTGAACTCTGAACTAGCTGGCAAACACAAAACTTTAAGTCTAATATCGTCGGTAGAAGACCTAGTTAACCTCTGCCCTAGGTCTATACTATTGAAGATATTATTCCAATGCGCAGAGCCTATTGGGATGATAGGAACTACACTACATGGCGCCCAACGTTTGGATAGGCGATAAAACTAACGCAAGACATTAGAGTAACTCAGTCGTGCTTTTTCACACAGAACCCCTTTTTTCCCATAATACTCCAAAGACGTCTGGAGTGGGTGAAAGGTCATATCCGCCAAACCTCGCAGGAGGAGACTCCTATGTATGGTTCTTGGTTTATTCAACGTTGAAGGATACACTGTTCCAAAATATTGTGCATCTAATCTTTGTTTCCATAGAAACCTGATCTGCAAACAAACAGAATAACCTTCCTGTCAGTAAAATGACAGAAAGTGAAGAAGAAAGGGAGACAGTTAGACTAGCAGCTGAACTCCTAGTAGCAGACAATACTCTGCTGGAAAATGACCCAGATGCAATACTCATCCCGGTCAACATAAGGAAATCTATAACCCTAAAACTTATAGAAAATGGACTGACACCAAGAGGTGGTACAGTCATATTCGTAATTGAGGCACACGAATATCGGCAGACAGAGGTATTCTATTCATGGATAAACTTTCCAGCAGCAAACGCTGTAACAAAGGACTTCCACTATTACAAAATAGAGGAACCTCCTAGTGAGTACACTCCTTTCGAGGAAGTGGAAATACCACTCAAATTCCAAGAGCACCTGCTCTTGTTTCATGGCGCCCTAAAACATAATAATCACATCACCAGGCTCGGTCCACTAGGTAGACCAGGAGCAACGTGGCCGGTCCTAGCCGTATATACACCACATCCAGACATTGAAGAAATGCCTGCACCAGAGCTTTTAGCACAGCTAAAACAATTAATAAAAATACATAGACAATTAGTCCAATATGTAATGCGGACTTCAACAATCCAACCAGCAATTAAAATTCCACAGCTGACCACTCATCAGGGGAACACAAATAAATTTACACCTCAAAAACATACAGTCCTGTCTAGGTAAAGTACCCGCAAAACGGGAACAAATTCCTTTCTGGCTAGCACAAAAAATCAATCAAATAGAGGCGGTGTTTCCAGATACCACCCCTGTTCAGAAACATAGGATTCTTACTATCTGTCTTCCAATGGGAATCGCACCACATGTGGAGGACTGTGACACTTGGGGAACAGTCTTTGCTTCCATTTACACAAAAACACATGGTGTACCATCCATGTCAGTAATACCAGATGTGCTGAAACAGATTCAAGATGAATACGGTCCAGAACCCGCTTTAACTCTCGGTATGAAACTACTGAAAGATTTCAAGCAGGTCTCGGCAATATTATTAGCCAACATAAAGGGAGAAGCAGCAAATGTGGCGATTCGCCAGAGGTTAAAAGAGACAAATATAGCAGACCAACCATCTGAAATTGCCAGAATCATAGAAAAATCCTATGAAGAACTAGGAAGAGATAGTTTGGGTGGAATACCAGTGAAACCTCAACTAGTTGAAAGTCCTGAAAAGGTATTTATAAAAAATAATTTAAACACTCAAAAAAAGAGCTGGGATGGAAATAAACAATCCAATCCTAAAGAAAAAAGATTCCAGTCCAGAGGAAGGTCTCCTCGGCGGAGAGAAAGATCTCCTGATCAAGGATACAAGTCTCCCCAAAGGGAGCCCTCTGTGAAAAAATACAACCTTAGAAATAGGGATAATATAAAAAAACCTGATAGATATCAAGATATTGATACACGTCCCTCTCAATCTTTTCAGACGTCCTCGCAGAAATCGGAAAGAAGAGGACGATCAGAACACAGGGAAGAGCACGTCAAGTCCAAAGACAAAGAACCTGCTCATCAGAATAAAAAATTACAATTTCCAAAAAAGAAGGTAGCCAGTATTAAAGTAATTAACAATGCCGAGAATACTGAGTACACAGCTGAAAAACGGAGAATGGGCTCAGACAATGCTAGACAGCGCAGCAGAAGTGAGCATAGCTCGCAAAGTCCTTATGAATCATCTGGAGACAGTGGACACGAATGAATACATTCAGGTGGAAACTGCAGATACCAGAGTTAGCAAACCTCATAAAATATATGAAATAACATTGCGTATAGAGGGGGATAAGACTAGAAAAATAAGGGGTCTATTTTGGGATAATCTCTCCAAGGGCTATGACATCCTTCTAGCTGAACGAGACTGGCCTCCAGAGTTTGTCAGGGAGTGCCCACATGGCGAGGAAATAATTATGCCTGCCTTCTCAAACCATATTCCAATTCATAAAAAATATACACTTGCAAGAAAGTGGGCAGTAGCTCAAGCCCCTGCCTTATATAAAAATCATGTGGGATGGGATGAGGACTCTCCTCCTCACAAAATCCAGTTAAAATGACAACCTACTGCACAGAGGCAGTACCCGATTAAGCAAGAAGCTAAAAAACAGGTGAAAGAGATCCTAGATCAACTTGAATACCAGGGGGTGATTGAAACTTGCACCTCACTAATGAACAATCCTTTGTTTCCTCTCTCCAAGCCAGACAATTCATATCGTCTTGTTTTGGACTACAGACACCTTAACTCATGTTGCAAAACATTTGCGGTACAAAACTCGCATAGTGCTGCACTAATGAATAACATAGTGCGCAAAAAATACAAAACCACATTAGACATTTCTAATGGATTCTTTTGTCAAAATATAGCACCAGAGAGCAGATATTTGACGGTGTTCTCAATAAATGGCACGCAAAAAAAATTCTGTTGTTTGCCCCAGGGGTTCAAGAACAGCCCAGGATTATTCTCAGCGAGAGTAACTGAATTACTACAAACATATGATGACGAGGCATTATCTTATGTCGACGACATCTATCTAACAGATGATGACTTGGATACTCACTTGAAGAGAGTGAACACCATAATACTTGGGTTCGCAGCAGAGGGTTACAAATTCAACTTTAAAAAGTCAAGAATTGCCCATCTAACAGTCCTGTTTTTAGGATATGAACTATCAAGTGAAGGCAAAAGCCTGGCTGACAATTTCCTAGAGAAATGTGCTGTAATCCAAGCACCTAGAACACTGAAAAACTTACAATCAATTCTAGGCTTCCTAAATTTCGGAAGAACTTACATTATAAATTATGCAGAGAGAATTAAACCTCTCTATGATCTAATAAAACCAGATTTTAAAAGAATCAATTGGACTCAAAAACACACAGAAATTTTGAGATCTTTACAAACAGAAATGTTAATTAAAACAAAATTACAAACACGTGACAACACACGCAACCTTGTGATTCGAGTCATCCCAGGAAGATGAGGATTCACATACCTAACCTCTAATGAGGGAGAGAAGGTACCAATAGCATACAAATCACACTTGTACGCAAAAGCTGAAATGAAATTTAGCCCAACTGAAAAAATTCTGACCGCGGTACAGACTGCTGTAGCAAAGGAGCGGGCCCTAGCACAGGGTAAACGAATAATCATCGTGACACCTATACCAGCCCTAGAGGCGGTAACCAAGGCAAGCATTCCGAATGCTAAAGCACTCCATCCGAGGTGGATACAGTGGGCTAACTCTCTTGCTGCAACAGACGTGGTATACGAATTCGATCCCAATTTAAAAACACAAGAATTTCTCCAATATGAATTCGAATGTCCTCCGCCGACCGAAATTCTGCTTCTAGAACACTACGGCTGTATAATATATACAGACGGATCAGCACAACCCGCAGTGGGGGGTAAGCAAGCCTACAGTGCTGCGTGCGCGATTGTTAAAGGTCGCTGGCACGAAGGAAAATTTAAACCTGTGGTCACTAAAACGCAATCTCTAGGAGACTGTACAGCTCAAAGAGCAGAACTACTAGCATTTAAGATGGCGCTTGAAAATACCGATCGAGAATTCCCCACACTCATAGTGTGCGATTCATATTACTGCGTCCAATCTTACAATGAATACTTGCAGATCTGGGTTCAGAACGGTTTTAAAGATGCAAAAGGTGGCACAATCAAGCATAAAATGCTTTGGGAACAAGTAGTTCTTTTGCAAAAGGAACTACAAAAGACTCACGTGATACATACACTGAGTCATCAACGTGATGGCGTTCACGTTGAAGGGAATTCATTGGCTGATGAGGCCGCGAAGGCAGCTGTGCAAACGGCTTCCGTAGCTGCCATCACTCGGTCAAAAACAAAAATAGACAGCGAAATATTACAGGCTGTCAGTGCTACAGTAAAAGATGCGAAAGAAACACTCCCAAAAGGCTTTCCAGTAAAGTACTCATACATAACTGATGCAAATAATGTTCCGTTTGCTCGAATCCCTGGAGTGGGGGATAGGGCAATTCCAAACATGGAACATAGGTTAGGACTCATCATAGCGGCACACGAAGGGCTTGCTTCTGTACATGCTGGCGTTTCAGCCACAGTATCATTATTAAAACAGAGATACTGGTGGCCACAAATGCGACGACAAACAAGGAACTATGTTCTAGAATGTGAAATATGTCAAAGAATGAAAGTATCAACAGTGAAACGACCAGCACAGACGCCCCTTCTAATCTCAGATAAACCATTAGCCTGTGTTTACCTGGACCACTGTGGTCCCTTACAAAGGGATGGTAACTATAAATATATTTTGGTCGTAGTGGATTCATGCACGAGATTCATATGGATGTGGCCCCAGCGATCGGCTGACGCCAGAACTGTTATAAAAGATTTGCGAGTCTTTATCGGCACATACGCAATTGGCATGCTACATTCTGACCAGGGTCCTGCTTTTAGCTCCCGGGCTTATAAGGAGGCCATGACCAGCATGGGCATTGCATTGCGGTACTCTTGTCCATTTCATCCCGAGGGAAACGGAATCGTAGAAAGAAAAAACCGTGACATAAAGCAATCTATAACAGCAAAGGTATTAGGTTCAGGAGCTGGGTGGGTCAAACATCTAATAAGTGTCCAACGTAGTCTAAATAACCTGCCAAGAAATTCTCTGAAATGGTTCAGTCCGTACGAACTATTGTTCGGGACTAGAATGATGATCCAAGATCTTGATAGTCAGACTTCAGTGGTTAAAGACAAAAGCTTTGATATCAAAGATCGTTTGGATATTTTACAGGACTTAAATGAAACAAGAAAAGACCTGAGCAACATAAAGTTGAAACAACAGCCAACAACCACTGAAGAGAAACCACCTGTCCCAGCAAGGCCTGTCTGGATTCCAAAAGTCGGGGATCTAGTCAGAGAGAAGATCGCGGTAAAGAAGGAATTTGGGCCTTCTTACAGAAAAGCAGTTCCTGTCTTGTCTGTCAACGGGACAAGATCAGTAGTACTACCGCCCCTTGCTGGTAAAAAGGAGAACCGAGTTGTATCCATCGACCTGGTTAAACCACAATCATGTGGCCGATAACAAACAGTAGGCCAAGTGGACTCCCAAGAAGTAGCAGAACACCAATGTTTGCTACGAATACAGATGCTCAAACTGGAAGACTGATCACATTTGGAAAATCTACAGTGAATCAACAAGGACTATGCAACAAAGCAATGGAACTTGAACCTCTTAAAACCCAAATTAAAACTTTTCATCAAGAAACAACAACCTATGATGATGTAACTGCAGACTTTGCTAATGAAACAAAGCAAAATCCAAAAACAATTGGAACAATTGACAGAACAGCATCCGGCTACTTCATCAACTTCGATGATTCATCTGAAGACCTGAGTGAAGCAAAGAAACAGCCATCAACAAAAACATTTAAAGACAAAGCTAAGGAACTTTTTCAACAGCTGAAAGAAACCTATCTGATTTCTCCATGGATTGAATTTTGGGTGGCATTCGGTGCATTTATCCTCATTCTTTGGCTCATCATGGTACTATGCTTGGGACATTTCATTGAAGGAAAATATGCTAAAATAGACACAGAAAGCCAGAAAATCAACTTGGTCCTTAAACCACACACATCTTCACACATCAAGAAAAGAGAACTTTCTTCAGTGAACTTCACAGCCAATCCTATACCAGGCGGTGTAGCATGGGACAAAACTGATTATGAAATCTATGGTCCGGTTGAAATCCTGAAGTATCCACACCAATTCAAGATCTCATTGAGTGACTTTGTAAAACCGAGCTCATTTGCTGATGATTGGGACTTTGAAAGTATTAATGATATGATGTCTGATCTTGTGATGTCTGCTAAATTTACAGAACATGATTATTTGCAGGGTTCGTCTAATTAAGATCAGATGTTCTGCTACAACCACTATGGTAACCATTATCTACATAAATCTGCTCAACCTAGAAATGTTTTAAATTATAACCAATGGGAACATTGTGCTACTCCTCCAAAAGACAGCTCAAAAACATTTTATGATAAATATTCATACTTTTCAGGGTTTAACACAAGTAATGCAGAAACATTTTATTTCAAATTGTCAAATAAGACAGGTATGAAGACCATGCTTACAAACACAAAATTGATATATTCCGATTCATTCTTTGAACAAATGAATACATTTGGGTTTGATTTCTGGAACAATAATATTGAAGCAAAAACTGTTTGGGGTACAAGAGATTGGCAAGTACAAGGTATAGAATCATTGTTTAGAGCCTGCATGATCCCAGAACAAATTATATTTTTGAATGACACTATTCAACAAACTACCTGTCTTGGCTTAGCCAAAATCAAAGATTTGAACAAACCGTCTATTCCAAAGCCAACAGTGAACAGTAATAGCTCTATAGATGATGAGATAGACGTAAACCATATATTAAACCAAAACAGAACACATCCTGAATGGAAAAAATGGTTGATCTGGCCCACAGATACAAATAACTGTCAAGACAGATTCCTGAACAAAAAACAGGGGTTCACATTGACTAGGCCAGACCCTAGATATTCCCAAAGACAACATCCAGGGATAGTAACCACCTACAGCGTGGGCAAGCTCTGCCTTCAATGGCTACGAACGTCCACACTGGCTGAAATTAAGCAACACCTAACTTTACTTACAGAAGGTGCTGACTTGCGTGATTTCATATTGGGACCACGCAAACAGCGTCAAAAACGTTTCATAGCGGCCTCTATATATGCAGCTTATAACGAAGTTTGGAAAGTAACTCAAATTGAGACAGCAGAAAAAATACAGGAAATTGACCGTATTAATTTGGAAAAATCACTTTCTGTGGTGGACAATGGGTTAATGACTCTGTCCTCCAGAATATATTCTCTGGACAGCATTGTGTCTTCAGCAATCGATATAATATCGCAAGACTTATTGATGTTACAACACGGTCAGTCCCAATTGCGTTCTATTGTACAGCTTGGCTGGACGTTACAAAATCTGCATACTGGCTATGTGCCTTGGCGTTTAATCAACACAACGTCATTATTTAATATCTTTAACCTTACTGATAAACAAATCAGTCTGGCGCAGAAGAGTGCTGACTATACAATTCTGAGCATTGAAAGACTTGAGAGATTACCATTAACAATGTCAGAACGACCTGTCATTGAATGGATAATACATGGAATAATAAATATTCCGATAACTACTTTCCAGTTTCAATTCTGCCAAATATATATACAGGCAGGCCAGTATGAAAGGTTGGGTAAAGGGTACATTAAGTCAATATGGAACTTGCCCTATACACACGAATGTGTCAGTAATAAAGGCCAGAAAGTGTTTCTCAGTGGCAATAATTGTGCAAGATCACTAAGCGGTACACTTCTGTGTCAGGGTATTAGCTTGCATGGAGCCTGTGAAGGGACTTCAAATAACATTTCATGTCACCAGCTAGGCACACCTGCAACACAAATAGAACCATTCTTTAGGAGACTCTCGAACGGGAGTTACATTCTAATAGTAAATCGCAGATGTTGTAGTTTGCTGCCCGGAAAACCTTATCTCATAACCGTGACTAGGAAGGTCATGTGCTGTGAACGAGTATTGTTCCCGAACGATTCTCCAGACAGGGAGGCAAGGTTATGGCCCGATTTGAAAATTGCTTCTATTCGAATAGATACTTTAAGCAGAATGAAGACTGTGCTCCTACAGACGCCGACCAGGCTCACGTCATCAAAAGAAACGTATGATCTCCAAGTTGCAAGGACAACAGAAGAGATTCATTCATTATTATCAACTAATTCCCCCATACATTTCGCAGAAATACTGAACGAAATCTTAAATATTTCTGATACCACTGGTGTCTCCAGTGTATTTAAAGCAGTGTTTTTGGGTGCTTTAACTCCATTCAAAGCCATCCTGGGTATTTTTCCAGACTTTGTCCATTCCATTTTTGGCGGACTTCCACTCCTTTTGGGACTAGTAGCGGGTATTCTATTTTTGATCCTGTTATTTCGCTATGGCAAACCATGTCACAGACAAAACACCTGCGACAAGGGAAGACATGATCCTAGCCGTTGGCTACCGGGACCGGGTAACTAAAATCCTTGGACTATCCCGGCTTAGAGACCTGAACATGACTTGGTCTCTTTCATTTAGACCAATGTGGCAAAGTTGTGTTATGCCTGTATTAAGGTGCTTGCTATGCGGCGAAGAATGCGTGTTGGACACCTGTCTGGCACTACTATCGGATGTGCCAATGGACGCAGATACCTTGTTGGGTCCGGTAACGGCTCATGCATTGTGCTGTCCCCAGCGGCTACCAATCCTGATGACGGCATTCGTGGAGACTTCACCACTACGATTGAGGGGTAGTGAAGCACAAGATGAAAGCAGCATCGATCAGGTACGACCTTCAGTCAGCTATGCTGATCAAAACATCAATGGAGGCAATCATGCTCAGGCTCATGAATGCATGGTAACAACCTTTTCCGAATTAGTGGAACTTACGCAAGAAGCTGTTGACAGTTTTTTCAACAGTCTAAATGATATGATGTTTTCACCAGAGCAGCAGGAATAACTTTGAGCAAACTAGCACTCGGAGTTCCCTACATGCTGAATTTGGCCTTCAACTTCTCAAAAAGCGATATGAAAATATTTTCTCTCATCATTTTTTCAGACTGCAAGAGTTTTTTTTTTCTCCCCAATTCAAAAATATTTACGATTTTTTGGACACTTATCTTCTGCTTAAAGTAGACATTATTCTTAGAGAACTAAATTTCTATTTTAGGTAGTCACGAGACATTCGCTATCCTCTAGCACTATTATACATAACTTTATGATTGTGATGAAATGGTCTCGCACTTTTTTCTGTATTAAGAGCCATTTCATGTGTATTTTTCGCATTTTTTCATGATAAATTTAAAATATGCGGTATATGTTTAGCATTATTAGACTGCTTGTGCATATGGTAGATGTGATAGTACATGTGATTATGTTTCGTAGTTCAAAATTTTCAGGATACATATGAATGTATTTTGGGGTGGTACGATATACACAAACGCTACTGGTTTCACTATGCCTAGATTTGTAAATATGGACATAGTCTACGTGGAGTGGGTGTGATGTATTCCTATAGGTAGTGTATCGATTCCCCTATTCCTGACCCTGGTCTGGTTAATAATTAACTAGCAGCCATCTAACGGTGCAAAAACCGTTATCTGATTAAGCCACACCACGGCACAGAAGCGCGTTATCTGATTAGGTCATAACGCATGCCATCTAATTAGACAAGCGATATTCCTCCAGCCCCTGATAAGGCATACGGAGTTCTCAAAACAAATCAAACCTACAGCGACCTGGGAAATTCCCATAGCCATTGTTTTGATTTCACAGAGAACTTCAGCAAAAGAATGTGCGAACGAGCCCATTCATATGACATCCTTATTGACGTATATATGTCCATCCTTACGTCAATCTCGGCACCTTTCAGGTATAAATATTACCGACATTGCCTTAAGCAAACACATGCGGTGGTGACGAGATCGGAGCAGCGAGACGTGCCGAGGAGCCCAGCAGAGAGCGAAGCCCACAGGCGCTGCCCCGCCTTCCTGACGCGCTGAGAACGAGACGCTGCCTTTCTCCTGCTGAGAAATCCAGCTCTGGCGCTTCCAAGCAGCCCTCGCAGGCAGCTGGAATATCAAGACCTGGGATAAGAGATACCAGCCCTCCATCATTCTAGATCTCAGGTACAGAACTGAATAACCCCTTGCAGAGAATTCTCGAATCAGTCCCTTGGCAAACAAACTTAACTTAAACTGCTACTTTTCTACTCCCGCCCACGTATTAGGCTTAGGTCAGGTACACTGGGGTAGGCGTGGTTAGAAGCACCAGTTGAGTATGATTAGTCAAATGTATATATGTATGTATCTATTTTATCCATTTTAAGGTATCATATGGCTTAGAAACCATATCAATGCTTTTACAATATTATTTTATAATTCTGTCTTTACTGTATGCACTTTACTTAACTATAAGTATTACAATAATAGCGATTCATTTCTCTTGTATGAGAAAGGAGACTGATCAATAAATAACATCTTTTATTGAACACGCCCGTCTTTTCCTTTTCTCTACAATCTGGTGAAACTAAGAATGCACTGAACTGACTGAGTAAAATAAGTTGTCTTCTGTTTTCACACGACTCTAGAGATACACTCTTGATTAGGGGAGAGCAAAGTTGTCATGTTCTATGGTTGTCAGAAACTAAATCCCTTCTTGTCTATCCAGGGAGGTTAAAATCCTCCTTGCCTATTCGAGAAAGTTTCTAGTGAACTCTGAGCTAGCTGGCAAACACAAAACTTTAAGTCTAATATCGTCGGTAGAAGACCTAGTTAACCTCTGCCCTAGGTCTATACTATTGAAGATATTATTCCAATGCGCAGAGCCTATTGGGATGATAGGAACTACACTACACTGCTGCTGGGCTCCAGGAGGAACTGCCACGAGGGACTGCCTCCACACTGGAGGCCTGCCTGAGCCCAGCCTTGTGCTCCCTCTGAACCTAACACCTGGCAGAGATACTTATTTGCCTTTCTGTTGGAGAAGCGCTTTACTGGCAAAAGCGGTCCATTCTGTGACCCTGGAGACTTTGTGCTGCAGCGCCTGGGTGCGCTTTATTTTTGCAGTCTAAGAAATCGCTTGACCTTCGTGCTAGGTAGCGCTGTTGAGGACAGCGGGTGCCCTGCAGACTGAAGCTGCACCGTGTGGAATTCCCCCCACAATTGCTAATTATCAAGCAGGTCCCCACCCTGCATCTTGGCCCTAACAAAATATGAGTGGGAGCATACCCCACCTTGGCGCCATTGACTTGTGCTGCTTTAAATACCCCTAGCGGGTGCCCACCCCCCCACCAGGGACTTTATGTAAAAAAAACGGGAGCCTACCCCGTATTGTGCCGCAGGAAAGAATTGCCTAGATCACCGCCGCGGCCCGGCTTGAACAGTTAGCCATGCAACCTGTATTGGGACATGGGCAGGGCCGCAAGCAAAGCAGAAAGCGGAGGGATGCCTACCCTGCGTTCCTGGAACAAGAGAAGAGTTTGGCAGCACATGGGAGACCACCCCACGTTCCGGTGCAGTGAAGACGCCAGGAGGCGTCTGGGGAAGCGTGGAGGAGGTCGGGAGTCCACCCCGCCTCCACAAGGCCGGCTCCCCATTGTAGTCCCGGTCCCAGAGGAGGGACCGAGCGAAGAGGAGAGTACCCGCATGCTGAGCCTGCAGCCGGGAGTCCAGCGAGGAAAGGAGCCGAGTCCCCTGTCCGTCGAGGAAAGGAGCGAGTACCCAGAGAGCAGTCCGGTGAGTGAAAAGGGCTGGGGGGCTCCGTGTGTGCATTGTTGATGCCGACTCTGCCTATGTCCTGAGCGGGCCCGCCGTTGCGGGCTGCTCCAATGGTGGGAGACACTTTCTTGGTCTAATTTAGGAGTCCCCCGAGTGGGGGTCACCAGCACAGTTGTGCCCAGTCTTACTTTGGGCTCATAGCGGCCCGCAGTTCCGGGCCGCTGCAACACAGGGCACATTTCTTTATTCTTAGAGCCTGTGCGTGGCTATGTAGGGGGTATTTAATCCCAATTATTTTGAACAGGCAACCTGGGCACTGACTATCAGATATTGTACTTCCTAGGTCCTATACCCTTGACTTACACTCCTGGTCACTGGTATCCGTGGACGTGTGGGATCAGGGAGTTAGCATAAATAGAGTATGGTAGCAATAAAATAATATACACTCATATAATAACCACAGACTCGAGAAGTTTTGAAAACCTTTATCTAATCTTCATCAAGATTCGTAAGCCAAAGGTTTACAGCAAGCGAGCTATCAATAACCAGAATCATGAAAAGTGTATAACTATGCAAAATATATATTATGCCAACCATTTAGAAGTCTAAAGGGAAGGTAAGAACAAGGAACATACTGAAATGAACTTATAGAACAATAAACGTGGAATAATATTTTCTAAAGTATGAAAAAATAAGGGCTTCGAGTGCGCTTCAAACCTGGGCCAAGTTATCAGAGAGGTTCCGGTGTGGCTAGAGGGCTTGTAGTGCCAGGCTTCTTTTTTTTTATAACCAGCTGCCCTACCAGACAGAGGGCAGCTGCAACGGTTTGGGCTCAATTGTTTTTCAGAGGCACAGTTGGTGCCAGTGCTCCGTCCTTGAGCCGCCCCGCCTGCCAGAGGGCCGCTCCAACGTTGGCATTTGTATTTAGGGCGCATTGGGCAGCTGCCATGTTTAGGCCTGCGTAGATTGCACACCCTTGACTTTCGCTGCCTAGGCAGTGCTCCCTGACTTTTGGGACTTAGGGCATTTGAGCTCCTTTTAAGATGGTCAGTTGGCCAGGGAGACGGTTAGATTCATATGGCGCCAGGCCCTAATTTGATTGGGGTGCTAGGAAATGTAGTGTATATAGTATGTTTTTATGCACCCTGTTTTATACCTCTAAATGTGTTTTATGATTAGGAGGTTGTTTTGCATATTATGATTTATGCTAGGGAGATAATGTTTCACGGTGTGATTTCTGCCTAATGTGATGATTATTGCATAGTGTGGTTTACATTGCAGAACCTCATGCTAAGTTCCTAACTTTTAACAGTAGTTACTGGTTGTGCTCTGCATTTATTATGTGTGCTACATCTACAATTGGTGATTTGCGATTGTTCTGACAGTGGCCCAATTGGCCCTCTCAGGTGTAAATATTCCCCTGTAAGATACCGACCAGTGCCAGTTGGCACAGTGTACATTGTGTGATTATGATCTAATGTGTTTATGGTGATAGAGCGCGCAGGTCACCCGTCCATAATTTTTACCAAATTATCCTCCTAGGCCCATATACAAATTTAATCCCAATTATTTAGAACAGGCAACCTGGGCACTGACTATCAGATATTGTACTTCCTAGGTCCTATACCCTTGATTTACACTCCTGGTCACTGGTATCCGTGGACCTGTGGGATCAGGGAGTTAGCATAAATAGGGTATGGTAGCAATAAAATAATATGCACTCATATAATAACCACAGACTCGAGAAGTTTTGAAAACCATTAAATAATCTTCATCAAGATTCGTAAGCCAAAGGTTTACAGCAAGCGAACTATCAATAACCAAAATCATGAAAAGTGTATAACTATGCAAAATATATATTATGTCAACCATTTAGAAGTCTAAAGGGAAGGTAAGAACAAGGAACATACTGAAATGAACTTATAGAGCAATAAACGTAGAATGGTATTTTCTAAAGGATGAAAAAATAGGGGACACGCAATAGGCCACAGTTTAAACGTTTTCAAGAGGGTGGGTAAGAAAAAGGGAACACAAATTGTAATGACGTAACTGAGTTTGCCATGTGACTATAGGGAAGGTAAGAAAATGGAACACGGTATTAATTCAGAATAAACCACTTTAGTTTTACTAAGGGAGGGTAAAGAAAAGGAACATTTATATTTTCAAGAACGGTTCTTTTATCTTCACTTCTAAACGATGGGGAAAAAATGGGTCATGCTAAAATAGCAATATAATATTAATTATGCCAAAGGAGGAGGAAAGAAAGGGAACATATGCAATTATGATTTTAGCAAGATTCAAGGAGGGTTAAGAAAAGGACGCAAATATACTATTTATTTCCCACACAGATTTATATTTACCTAGAACGGTGTGAAGACCAACCCTCGCCACGGGTCAATTAAGGACAGAAGAAACCCGAAGGAATGCAGTTGCCAGCAGGTGCAGTATGGAAATCAGGACAGGGTAGACCAGATTTGGATCAGAACCGGACCACCGAAAGTTGAGACCAGCACCCGCAGTTCAGTTGCAACGCCTGCGCTACTCCCTCTCTGCAGCTATCAGTCAGAACCCCGATTGGGTTATCGATTTCCCCAGCAAAGTGCTTCGCCAAGCACTTAAGGTCCCAAAAGGCCGATTGGGTCAGCGAGTCTTCTGACAGAGTGCTCCGCAGCACCTCTGTTCTCGATGAGCAATTGAGTGCGTTGGGTCAGTGACAGGTCAGCTATTCGGACAAGTTGGACAATTTCTCTAGCTAAACCTACGCTAGTTATACTATTTTCTAGGTCAGTGTACCACCCCCCAATGTTGCAAGTGTAAGGATCCCCAATTTCGATTGGACAAGAGAGGAGGAGAGCTCGACACACCACCTAAATATTTGATACATCAGCATTGAATATTAAGTTTTACGTTCCCGCCCATCATTTTCAGGTTCACATTACATCTGCATTTCACTTCACAATGGTCGCTTTATTAATAAATACATTGTAATTCAACAGGTACACTCTGGCTTCTTCGACCAAGGGGAGAGGTCAGCTTCCCAGGCGCATCTTGGCTGTGACCGTGTTGGCTGGGTTTCAATGACAAATTACTTCAGCATTCCTCTTGTAGAGTGCCGTGTGCAAAAGTATTTTCAAAATGGAGTATTCCCGTCCCTCCGGCCCAAGGATTATGATACATGAAAAGGAAACAGTTTTAGAATACAGAATAAATGATTACACTGTATACCATGAGTCTCTACTCTACACCCATTACTTTATAATGAACTATAGCTTTAGGATTAAGCAGAACGAACAGCTTAGCAAAAGCAGCAGTGCAAGCTTCTCGCATGTGAGAACACAAAGCAGCCATCTTAGCTCTAGTGCGCAGATGCGACAGATACCCTCCAAAGCTGCGAGTACGTCACGTCACATGAGTATGACCGACGCATGCGCAGTAGAAATTCCCGCGTAGCAGCAGCCATTTTATTTGCAAGCGTATTAGGATTAGAAAACACATAGGCAAGCTTCACTCGAATGCCCAATAATGTCGGAAAAAGGGCAAATTAATAAGACAAACATATTGATTAGTTAGTTAACGTTATTCGAGGTTCATGAATACAAGCAAGTCGCTTTACGTGTGAATCCTTGCTCCTTCAATGGTAATACAAAGGTTATTTTCATATATAACCTTGCGTGGAGTTCCTTATGTGGTGTGCCTAGGGTGTTTCTGCAGTTGTGTGTGTGTTGCGCAAACGCTTTATACATTGCCTCCGGGATAAGCCTGACTGCTCCTGCCAAGCTACCAAGGGGATGAGCAGGGGCTATCTTTGGCATGTAACTCCCCAGCCCTTACTAGAGTGGTGGTCTATGCCTGGCTAACGTCTAATTTGAGGATGACAAAGGACAGAAACAATCAAGGACTAAGACCAAAGTAAGTATTTATCTAATTTTGAGAAATATCAGATTGAGGAGTGTTGTCAGTTGAAGAAAGATGAACCTTAGTTCCAAAATGGTCTGATAATGTCCGTTAGACGACTACACTCTGTGTTTACATTTGAATGTTGTCATTGTTTGTATTTCCTCTACTTGTGACAGGTACAATTAAAAGGAAAGCCCTGGACTCAAATAGAAAGGGAGTTTTGCATTGTCTGCACTTGATTTCTGTGAATGTAAGAGAGCAGCAGTGCAGTATGAGACTTTTATATATCATGATGTGAGGCAGTCAACCAAACAGGCTTGCAGAGAACAGGGCAGACCCATTAAAGGATGCTGGGCTGTTTCCCACGTCTGGGGCCACAGACTGTAGCCATGGGCAGCAAATTGTGCTGGATCGAATTAGATCACTTCAGTGCACTGCAAGAGTAGGTCTGCCGTGCGCACCTCACTCCAGTTCATTGTGGAAAGTGACTCACATCCTGAACCTTTCACCTACAAATCCTTCATTTAGGTAGGCTTACTAGTTCAATGGAAGCAACATAAGACCACAAAATAAGTCGGCTATGTCATTAAAATCCTGGTCTAGAAACAATGTCCGTAATTACCTGGAGGGAGGAGGCCACAGCAAATATGGGCACTGTGGGTTGCAGGGTCAAAAGAGGTGTGGTTGCCGACATGGTTTCGTAAATTGAATGCCATCCTTGCCTGATTTCTTTGGGGGGCAGTATCAGATTACAAGAGGTAGCCCATATACCCCAAGGAGACTAGGGCAGTAATCTGTTGCAGACAACAGTGTCTCTAAAGGATGCTATTTGAAGGTCAAATACATATAGTACAATAAATTACTGAGGATTTAATCCAAAGGGGAGAAAACAAGGAAGACATGCTCTCGTGAAATAAATTGTATTTAATAAATATACATGTTTAACATATTAAATTTCATATGTTCAAGCACATGGAGCGATAGCACTGCATTACATTGAATATCATGTAACCTATAAGATACTGTGCACAAGTGCTCGTGAATGATTGTGACTGTGCAAGTGACACATGATGTGGTATGTACAGCAATGGTGACAGGCGCAATATGAACCAAGTGGGTTTAAAATTCTTTCATATTAGGATACCCTAACAGTTAATGGTATAGCTGTGGAAGTCAAAGGCGTTTCGTCCTGTAGAAGTATCAGGCCATCATCAGGACCAGGTTATGGGTATTTATATTGCAGTGCTGGGGCTAGAAGGGTACACACATTGCTATATATATGCTTTCATTTAGTGGTGGACCAAGAGGGATAGATAGGGCAGAGTGAGAGTGTTGTTTAAAGTTAAGCCCAAAACAAGGGAGGGGAAGGCAAAGAAAACTTACGCAAGATCCAGATTTGCGTTAAATGACAGGGTCCAAAGTGACTGAGAATAGGACCTGAAGATTACCCAGGCGCAAAGGGAAAGGAAGGAGAAACGTGAGGCGAATGGGGAGGAAAGGGGTGTGTGAGGGGAGAGAACAGACCGGTAAACTTATTATGTAGACTTAAGGTACGCCGGCCCCTCTAAACATATTCAATGAACCCCCACTGTTCCCATATTGCAGAGGAAAAAAACCTTTCAGATCACCTGGTACGTGCCATCACATGGCCACAGACCAACACCAGAGATTAACCTGTTAGGGGTCCATGGGGTCTACCACCTCTACTTGGACACTACAAATGCCAAAGATGCACAGCCCATTCAACCTCACTAAATACAAAATGCTTTGAACACAACGGACAGAAATACCAACTGAGATGCCTCACCAACTGCAGATCCCAAAATGTCATCTGCTAAATACGCTGTCCTTGCTATCTCCTTTCCTATACATCGGCCAGACTACACAAATGGCCAAAGACAGAATCATACAACAGACGCATAAGGTGCGGTGTGTTGACCACACCCCTGGTCGCACATTTCAAAAAACATGATCATAATGGCACTGACTTTATCTGGATGGTTATTTACCAACCGACCATACAGATCAGAGCGGGCAATAACCAGAGGCTCCTGAACAGATGCAAATGTCACGGGATAGCTCGCTGCAATACCATCAAACATGGCTTGAACACTATGGACGATTGGAATACCACATTGACATAAGCCATACTCGAACACACTGGGTCTACTTGCCCATGCGGAACGCTTTTCCATCCAACTCCTCCTTTAACACTTTGAACCTACCCTCTCAATTTACCCCTTCCAACTGTACTCTCCCTTTTCAAACTTTTTAATCTTCTTCTTCAAATTGTTTGTATTATGCCAACTAAATTAATCGTATTTAGTACAATTTTTATGAATCAATGAATCTCTTCCAATTCATTACCCCAACTAAACTGTCACTGACCTGTGTACACACCCCCTCAATATTCTCTGTATTACTCTGGTGTACTTCCGATGCTATCATTAATTTAAGAGTACTCCCTTAGTAACTGCTTTATTATTCTGATACATCTGTGAGGGGGCCCGTTTTGACTCCCTTCGACTTTGTGACAAACCTGATGTTTATAATTTTTGTATTCATTTTTATGTTCAAAATGTATCTATATTGCCACATAATATGTTTATGCTGTCCATATCGCAAGCCGATTTCGTGGACCTCCTAAAGTCTGCCCTCTCTTCTATTCGAGAGTTATATTCAGTTTCATATTCAATACCTACAAGTATTGTCATATAATATGTCTATGTCCCCCTAGTGCAATCTGGTTCCGTGTACCTCCTTAGTCTGTCTTCCAATTTCTCCCCTCCATACTATCCTTTACCCGGGCCGATATTGCAGCGTTCATTCTAGTGTTTTTTAATTGGATACACCAGGTGACCCGCTAGGCGTATGTAATCGCAACTGATGCGAGGCACACAATCTGGGCCTGAATAACACCGGCCCATTGATGTGCCTTGCCTAGTAAGTGTCCCCTCCGGGACTGCGACCCACACACGACTCACGCTCTTCAGACCGCTCGCCTTCTACACGCCCATTCCTGCATGTTCCAACAGATTAATCGACCATGCAGAAGCTGCGGACCTCCTTTCCTTTGCTGTCTCCCTTGCCCTCTCTCCCTTATGGCTACCCTCCATGAAATTATAAGCTGTAGTGCCTCTTCCGGGGTGCCCGAACGTTCCAGACCCTGTTTCGGTCCTCTCTCTCCCCATCTTTCCTCCCTCAGCTCCAAGACATGTCCTTGGTCACCCTTACCCGTACCCCCTTTCATCTCCCACCCATATAACCAGCTGCTGCCCTGCCGGCTGCTACACATGCACGGCCCCCACCCTCCCTTACTGCTACACTCCATGAAGTGCTTAGCCATTATGCCTAATTCAGGTATCCCAAGCTTTACTGTCCTTGAACCGGTCTTCCCCCATACTGCTCCATGACTTGGCCTTGGTTCCCTCCTTTCCCACTTCCGCTCCCCGCCGTACATGCAGCTGCTCCCCTGACCATCTGCTACACACGTACGGCCCGGTTCTCATGTCATAGGACCCTGCTCCACCCGAGCCCGGCTGTCACGCTCATATGGCCTCCTGCTTTTCCCACTCCTCCATGTAGTTCTCAATGAGCCCGGTTGTCCTGGACTCACAGCCGCTCTGACGTCGTTCCTCACCCCTGCCCTTACACTACGGGCTTGCCCTCTCTCCCCACCCTTGACCCCACTGTTTCCCATCTGGACACCTATTTTTACTCCACAGGTAACATTATCCACAGCTCGTTGGCTTTTTGCAATTGGAGCATTGCCATACACAAAAATCCTTGGACCCCTACTGACATTCCACATAATAAGTTTTGCGGTCTGTTGTCTCCTCTCACACACCCCTCTCCTCCCCTTCGGCACTCATTTCTCCTTTCTTACCCTTTGCGCCTAGGTTATATTCAGGTCCTGTTCTCAGTCACTTTGGACCCTGTCAGTTAGCGCAAATCTGGATCTTAAGTAAGTTACCCTCCCACCATGTGACAAGCACTCTGGTCTACACTTTTCTACTCTGACCCTAGTCACACAGTAATTGTCTGCAGTGCCCCTTGTATATGTTCTCTACCCCTTCCCCTCCTTTGTTTTGGGCTCATCTTTAACAGCGCTCTTACTCTGCCCTATCTATCCTTCTTGGTCCACTACTTAAAGAACTCATATATATAGAAATGTTTGTACCCTTCTATCCCCAGCACTACAATATAAGTAACCGTAACCTGGTCCTGATGATGGCCTAATTCTTCTGCAGGCCGAAACACCATCAACATCCACAGTGGAACTCCTGGAATCCCCTTCACGGATACCCCATTTAGTTATTTTTGTCTTCAATATAATTTACTTTTAGGGTATCCTAATATGTAAAGAATTTAAATTCCACTTGGTTCATGTTGCACCCGTCACGATCGCTGTACATATCACATCACGTGTCACTTCCGCCCTCACAATCACAAGCACTTCTGCACAGTATCTTATAGGTTACATAACAGTTCCATGTAACGCAGTGCTATCCCTCCATGTGCTTGTACATATGAAACTTAATATGTCAAACATGTATATTTACTAAATACAATTTATTTCTCCTTGGTTTTCTCCCCTTTGGATTTAATCCTCAGTAATTTATTGTACTATATGTATTTGACCTTCAAATAACACCCTTTAGAGACACTGTTCTTCTTTGGGGGGCAGTGCATTCCAAGTGGCCCTGAGGACTTGTTTCCAGTCCTCCTACTCTGGCGGAGTGGCCACTCCAGATGTCCAGGTTTACTACATGGCCTCTCATCTACTTGTCCTCAATGACTGGTGGTAAGGCAACCGCAGGGACCCGGCGTATGCTGTGGAAGGTAGGCTGCTACGAGATAACACCCTTCATACTGTTCTCTATTCGAGGGCGTTACTTTGAGAATTAACACCCGCTACACACTGTTTTTAAGATTTGGAAGTCGGCGCGCTATCAAATGGGTTGGTGGGGAAGACTCGCTAGGGAAACTCCATTGTGGCTTTTCGGACAGCTATCACAGCTTACGAGACTGTCCGGTATTTGAGGCTGGGAGACCATTGGGATAGATACAGTGGGGGCAGTCATACGCAGATGCACTCTTTAGTCCTTAAATGGTATGCCCCGCACACAAAGTTATCGGTATCTCCAATTCTGACACATCTTTACCCCGTATATCTCAAATCTAACGGAGATTCCTGAATTTAACCCTATTGAGGTAAAAGTTTTTATGGGTGACCTGGGGGATCATAAAATTACCAAAATATACTGCACACTTATCAACAATACCCCTACTACATTGCACAAAATCAGAGAGGCATGGCAGCAGGACTTAGGGCCTTTAGAGGAGGATGACTGGGTGGAGGCTCTGGAATCCCATGCAGCGCCGCAATCACGGCCCGCCTGCATCTTATTCGATTCAAATACCTACACAGAGCCTATTAAACCAGACACACACTGTGACGTGCTGGGCTTATCGCATTCCCACATTGTGTACGCTGTAAATCTTTGGAGGCCCCTTCCTACATACTGTCTGGTCCTGCCCAACATTGTCAAAGTTCTGGAAGGGGGTATTCACATGTTTGTCTGAGGTTTTAAGGTGGGACGTGGCTTCTTCAACGAGGCTCGCCATGTTACACATTACAGAGGATATAGGTGTGAATAGATACATGGTTCATCTTCTGTTGCTTTGTCTTACTCTGGCAGAACGGGATGTCGCCCGTCTCTGGAAAGACAAGGCACCACCGTCACGAGGGGTATGGTAAAAAGGGCTCGACTCTTGTATGGGCCTGGAGCTCCCGGTCTTTGCAGCGAGTGGACATCCCTGTAAACATTACAAAATCTGAAAAAGGTGGGCCGACCATCGGGGGCTATATCTGGAGCATCCTCTCCCGGACAGACACTGAGGAACCACTACTATGACATCAGTAGACCAATATTTAAGTAGTGCTAATATTCAATATATTTATGGGTGGCAAGCATTCTCCCTATCTTCACAATTGTGGTATTTGTTGAACGGAGGTATTGTGGCACTGTTGTTTTCTTTAACTTCTTTTTTTCTTCAATTCGTATTTCTTCCTGCAATATACTTACTATGTAATCAATTCTCTATTATTGTTGAAAATGTTGACTTTTTTGTAACTCACCCTGTAAACATACCTTGGGTGCCTAATAAGGCCCTTGCATTGTATTGGCTGTCAACAATGAAATTATGTTATGGGAAAAAAGAGCTATGGTTTATAGGAACAGATGAATAATTATTTCCACATGCTTGATTGATTGATCGAGGCCACTTATAAAGCACTAACAGCTACTTCAATGGAAGAATCATTATGCTGAAAGTGGAACCTAAGTAAACCTGTCATCACCCTCTTTGAGGAAAGTAGTTTAATATATGGCATGGTTGTTAGGCCTCACTGTGTACTAAACTCACTACCTCTACTGGATCCAGTCTAATTAGTTTAAAAAGCCTTGGCTCATCCCTGGGCAGCTGTGGTATGAGCAGTCTGGCTTTATCAAAGGAACAGTTGTAAAGCACTAAGAAGTACCGAAGCAGTTGAATAAGAAATAAACAAGACTCAATAAAAATCCAACACAAATTTATGAAATAGCTTGTATTTGTATGTTTAAATATACAACAAACCACCAAAGGGTTCTGGAGATATGGATTTTTAAAGGCACAATACATTACTGCTTTTTCATTCAGTGCAAAAATCATTCTACTGGTACTTTCTTGCGGTCAATTTTTTTTTACGTTAAAAAGTTGAAAACTACTACTTGGGTTCATTTTGGGTGACCAAATCTGCCAGGGAGCGAGTCACCGAGATCAACGCATCTCGGTTGAACAGTTACCCCACAGTCAGGACAGTCTCCAGTCAAGTTCCAGGCTCTATTGGTAAAACCCCATAGACCTCCACCAAGTATGCAGGATGCTGAGGATGCTAATCAGATGACAGGGGACTTGTGGGGGCTACCATTCAGTCCAAGGACACAGTGTAGTGACTTTGGCAACAATAGTTGATGTTCTTCAAAGTTTGGGTGAAATACAGCCACAAAAACTGTTGCCACTGGCCTACTGGTCTCTGGAATGCCGCAAAACCAGCAGTTTGGTTTAACTGGTGAAAACTTTCTCTTGCCCAAACAAACTGCACCCCACTGACTCTCCTAGGTCAAGCAGATTGATGGTCTGCGTTTGGTCTTCAATGTAGCACATTGGCGATCAGCGGCAATCAGGCGTTACTGACTACTTACTCGCTAAGGCAGACTTTTTCACTGCAGCTTTTGTGGCCCTGTAGCAGTAACAAGAACTCATACATCTCACTCATGGAGTATTTCTGTTGTCTAAAATTCCGTTATGACTTTTTCATGAGCAGGATCCACAGGTATAGTCATCTCTTCAATGCTAGCCCAAAGAGCAGCATGTGTACTCTAGTGTTGGTGCAGTCTCTCTTTGCTGGGCCCATTGAACAGCAGGCCAGTCCTAATTCAGTCTCCTCTTCAGTACAGATGTGATCTAAGGTCTGGGTGACAGGGATGCTACTTTTATGCCCAGTGTGTGCCCTTGGGGATTAGGTAACTGGTCGCTGAATGACTACCAGGTCCCCTTCACTTAGTGACAATTTCTTATAAAGTGTGGCACCAAGAAAACACAGAATGCATCATTCAGCACACTACCAAGATGTCAGAACCCTTTTCTTGGTAGTGGTACGTCCTAACCCACCCTTGAGTTGTCGCTAAATGGGGGCAACACGCCCACAGCAAAAACCTGTTAAACAACTGCTTGACCTTCTCTTTCCCTGATACAAATCTGTCTGAAAGTAGAAAAGATCAGCCCCTTGTTTGTGTATCAAACATGTGCCCTTCCAGACGACTTCCATCTTGAAGCTTGCCTATTGGGCTCACACAATTTGGACTTTCTATAAGGAAGAGATCACACCTCTTCCAATAGCAGGCTCTTTGTGTTCCTTACTGAGAGTTGCTCACAACTCTATCCAGAAAAACAGAAGGCTGTCTCATGGCCAGAAACCATAAATGGTCACTGGAAATCTTTGGCCAACCAAGTGGCTAATTACTAAAGGTACATTAAATTCAATTTGAGCATCAAGTAAGGCTTAATCCAACAATACTTTTGATACATTGAAGTATCATATATAGTGGTCAAATTCAATATTTAGCTATGCTGAGTTATCAGCTTGTAACCCTGTACTCACCAATGGGGATACTAGCCTTTCCACAGTGAAAAGGACAATGCAACGTTTTTACTGTCAGGATATGCAAAGACACGTTCTACTTTTTGATATACGACACCCTGCCATAGTGTTAATTAGGCCTTATATATAATAAAAAGAAAGGTTTGAACTTTGCCATTACTTTCAATCGCAAAGTCAATTTAGCAGTTTACAATCTCCCTTCCAGTCTGCAGTGGCAGGCTGTGAGACATGCTTTGCTTTGTCACACTTGAGGTGGCACAATAAGTCCTGAAGCCCACAAGAGAGGCTTTAAATTACAGGCCTTGGTTACCCCTGGTAGGATATACTAGGGACATATGAATAAAACCTCTTATACCAATTGTGGGTAACCCAATCAGACATATACCTTTAAAGTGTCAGAGCCCTGGCACTGAGGTCTGTTTAGCAGAACTTAGTGCACATATAGAGTAAATGAAACAGCAGCAGCAGTCCGATTCCTAGTGAGATCATGCAAGAATAGACACTTCCTTACACCCTAACAGACCTTCATTAAGGATGAGCAAAAACCAGCTCGAAATACCTGGAAAAAAGTGACGTCACATAGGTGACCAAGCTTGTATTGTGAACAACTTGGTGGCATATACATACGGCTATGTAAAAGTATCTAATTTGTATTGAGAGACAAATTCTGAGCAATAGATGCATCTCTGCTGAGACCCAAAATCAGCCTACCAGCATAGCATTCTGCAGAAGCTGAAGACTTTGGAAAAGATATATAGGTATGCCAACCAGTAAAGAGTTGCTATAATTCATTGCTTGAGCAAGGACCCTTTGTGGTAGAAGGGGAAATGAAATGTAGGATTCCCCTAAGTATATGTAACAACCTGAAGCGCTTCATACAGATGGTCTTCAGATGTTTTGAACACTTAGCTCTTTATTAATGATTACACCTTTATTTCTTGAATGGGGTGATTAGAACAGCAGCTTGTATAGATTTTGTAGCCACCGATCAGTGGCCCATGCTGCAGCTGGTCCAAAAACAATAACGTGAGTCTTTTCCTTATTTCCTCTATATAGAGATAGCGAGTTTCTGTCCCTCCAGCTGGCCACTTCTTAAAGGTAATTTCCAAGGGTGCGACCTGCCTTGGTTTTATCTCTTAATTCTGACTATTAGTTGGGTGTTTTTGGGATAAGAGAAAAAATAGAAGTTGAATAACTTGATCAATGAGTTGAGGAGTACTTTGTTCAGGTTAAAGAGAGTGAGATTTAAAATTGGGCCGCGTAGTGCTTTCAAAGTGAATAGCTTCAGGAATGAGCAGAACTTTGCCAGCCTCACCGTTTGTATAACATGTTGTTCCAAAACATTCCCTACAATGTCAGCTTCTGACATCTGCCTAAGCAGGATGGCATGTGAGATCTTATCAAAGACTACTGATGCCTCCATTTATATCAGGGACCAACTGCACTTTGATCCATAGTCTTCCTAATATATCTGTTACTTTAGTCATAACAGATCTATACAGTTTATGTACACCGTCTTTCCCTAAAGGTTGGTTGTACCTTGTGTAAGAATTGATTGAATTCCACAAAACTGCTTAATTTCTTATTCACTAAGGCATCACAGAAGGGTAGACATGCATAATATTGTTAGAGATGGAATAATCATCTTAGCGATCTTTAAATTCCACTTGGTTCATGTTGCACCCGTCACGATCGCTGTACATATCACATCACGTGTCACTTCCGCCCTCACAATCACAAGCACTTCTGCACAGTATCTTATAGGTTACATAACAGTTCCATGTAACGCAGTGCTATCCCTCCATGTGCTTGTACATATGAAACTTAATATGTCAAACATGTATATTTACTAAATACAATTTATTTCTCCTTGGTTTTCTCCCCTTTGGATTTAATCCTCAGTAATTTATTGTACTATATGTATTTGACCTTCAAATAACACCCTTTAGAGACACTGTTCTTCTTTGGGGGGCAGTGCATTCCAAGTGGCCCTGAGGACTTGTTTCCAGTCCTCCTACTCTGGCGGAGTGGCCACTCCAGATGTCCAGGTTTACTACATGGCCTCTCATCTACTTGTCCTCAATGACTGGTGGTAAGGCAACCGCAGGGACCCGGCGTATGCTGTGGAAGGTAGGCTGCTACGAGATAACACCCTTCATACTGTTCTCTATTCGAGGGCGTTACTTTGAGAATTAACACCCGCTACACACTGTTTTTAAGATTTGGAAGTCGGCGCGCTATCAAATGGGTTGGTGGGGAAGACTCGCTAGGGAAACTCCATTGTGGCTTTTCGGACAGCTATCACAGCTTACGAGACTGTCCGGTATTTGAGGCTGGGAGACCATTGGGATAGATACAGTGGGGGCAGTCATACGCAGATGCACTCTTTAGTCCTTAAATGGTATGCCCCGCACACAAAGTTATCGGTATCTCCAATTCTGACACATCTTTACCCCGTATATCTCAAATCTAACGGAGATTCCTGAATTTAACCCTATTGAGGTAAAAGTTTTTATGGGTGACCTGGGGGATCATAAAATTACCAAAATATACTGCACACTTATCAACAATACCCCTACTACATTGCACAAAATCAGAGAGGCATGGCAGCAGGACTTAGGGCCTTTAGAGGAGGATGACTGGGTGGAGGCTCTGGAATCCCATGCAGCGCCGCAATCACGGCCCGCCTGCATCTTATTCGATTCAAATACCTACACAGAGCCTATTAAACCAGACACACACTGTGACGTGCTGGGCTTATCGCATTCCCACATTGTGTACGCTGTAAATCTTTGGAGGCCCCTTCCTACATACTGTCTGGTCCTGCCCAACATTGTCAAAGTTCTGGAAGGGGGTATTCACATGTTTGTCTGAGGTTTTAAGGTGGGACGTGGCTTCTTCAACGAGGCTCGCCATGTTACACATTACAGAGGATATAGGTGTGAATAGATACATGGTTCATCTTCTGTTGCTTTGTCTTACTCTGGCAGAACGGGATGTCGCCCGTCTCTGGAAAGACAAGGCACCACCGTCACGAGGGGTATGGTAAAAAGGGCTCGACTCTTGTATGGGCCTGGAGCTCCCGGTCTTTGCAGCGAGTGGACATCCCTGTAAACATTACAAAATCTGAAAAAGGTGGGCCGACCATCGGGGGCTATATCTGGAGCATCCTCTCCCGGACAGACACTGAGGAACCACTACTATGACATCAGTAGACCAATATTTAAGTAGTGCTAATATTCAATATATTTATGGGTGGCAAGCATTCTCCCTATCTTCACAATTGTGGTATTTGTTGAACGGAGGTATTGTGGCACTGTTGTTTTCTTTAACTTCTTTTTTTCTTCAATTCGTATTTCTTCCTGCAATATACTTACTATGTAATCAATTCTCTATTATTGTTGAAAATGTTGACTTTTTTGTAACTCACCCTGTAAACATACCTTGGGTGCCTAATAAGGCCCTTGCATTGTATTGGCTGTCAACAATGAAATTATGTTATGGGAAAAAAGAGCTATGGTTTATAGGAACAGATGAATAATTATTTCCACATGCTTGATTGATTGATCGAGGCCACTTATAAAGCACTAACAGCTACTTCAATGGAAGAATCATTATGCTGAAAGTGGAACCTAAGTAAACCTGTCATCACCCTCTTTGAGGAAAGTAGTTTAATATATGGCATGGTTGTTAGGCCTCACTGTGTACTAAACTCACTACCTCTACTGGATCCAGTCTAATTAGTTTAAAAAGCCTTGGCTCATCCCTGGGCAGCTGTGGTATGAGCAGTCTGGCTTTATCAAAGGAACAGTTGTAAAGCACTAAGAAGTACCGAAGCAGTTGAATAAGAAATAAACAAGACTCAATAAAAATCCAACACAAATTTATGAAATAGCTTGTATTTGTATGTTTAAATATACAACAAACCACCAAAGGGTTCTGGAGATATGGATTTTTAAAGGCACAATACATTACTGCTTTTTCATTCAGTGCAAAAATCATTCTACTGGTACTTTCTTGCGGTCAATTTTTTTTTACGTTAAAAAGTTGAAAACTACTACTTGGGTTCATTTTGGGTGACCAAATCTGCCAGGGAGCGAGTCACCGAGATCAACGCATCTCGGTTGAACAGTTACCCCACAGTCAGGACAGTCTCCAGTCAAGTTCCAGGCTCTATTGGTAAAACCCCATAGACCTCCACCAAGTATGCAGGATGCTGAGGATGCTAATCAGATGACAGGGGACTTGTGGGGGCTACCATTCAGTCCAAGGACACAGTGTAGTGACTTTGGCAACAATAGTTGATGTTCTTCAAAGTTTGGGTGAAATACAGCCACAAAAACTGTTGCCACTGGCCTACTGGTCTCTGGAATGCCGCAAAACCAGCAGTTTGGTTTAACTGGTGAAAACTTTCTCTTGCCCAAACAAACTGCACCCCACTGACTCTCCTAGGTCAAGCAGATTGATGGTCTGCGTTTGGTCTTCAATGTAGCACATTGGCGATCAGCGGCAATCAGGCGTTACTGACTACTTACTCGCTAAGGCAGACTTTTTCACTGCAGCTTTTGTGGCCCTGTAGCAGTAACAAGAACTCATACATCTCACTCATGGAGTATTTCTGTTGTCTAAAATTCCGTTATGACTTTTTCATGAGCAGGATCCACAGGTATAGTCATCTCTTCAATGCTAGCCCAAAGAGCAGCATGTGTACTCTAGTGTTGGTGCAGTCTCTCTTTGCTGGGCCCATTGAACAGCAGGCCAGTCCTAATTCAGTCTCCTCTTCAGTACAGATGTGATCTAAGGTCTGGGTGACAGGGATGCTACTTTTATGCCCAGTGTGTGCCCTTGGGGATTAGGTAACTGGTCGCTGAATGACTACCAGGTCCCCTTCACTTAGTGACAATTTCTTATAAAGTGTGGCACCAAGAAAACACAGAATGCATCATTCAGCACACTACCAAGATGTCAGAACCCTTTTCTTGGTAGTGGTACGTCCTAACCCACCCTTGAGTTGTCGCTAAATGGGGGCAACACGCCCACAGCAAAAACCTGTTAAACAACTGCTTGACCTTCTCTTTCCCTGATACAAATCTGTCTGAAAGTAGAAAAGATCAGCCCCTTTTTTGTGTATCAAACATGTGCCCTTCCAGACGACTTCCATCTTGAAGCTTGCCTATTGGGCTCACACAATTTGGACTTTCTATAAGGAAGAGATCACACCTCTTCCAATAGCAGGCTCTTTGTGTTCCTTACTGAGAGTTGCTCACAACTCTATCCAGAAAAACAGAAGGCTGTCTCATGGCCAGAAACCATAAATGGTCACTGGAAATCTTTGGCCAACCAAGTGGCTAATTACTAAAGGTACATTAAATTCAATTTGAGCATCAAGTAAGGCTTAATCCAACAATACTTTTGATACATTGAAGTATCATATATAGTGGTCAAATTCAATATTTAGCTATGCTGAGTTATCAGCTTGTAACCCTGTACTCACCAATGGGGATACTAGCCTTTCCACAGTGAAAAGGACAATGCAACGTTTTTACTGTCAGGATATGCAAAGACACGTTCTACTTTTTGATATACGACACCCTGCCATAGTGTTAATTAGGCCTTATATATAATAAAAAGAAAGGTTTGAACTTTGCCATTACTTTCAATCGCAAAGTCAATTTAGCAGTTTACAATCTCCCTTCCAGTCTGCAGTGGCAGGCTGTGAGACATGCTTTGCTTTGTCACACTTGAGGTGGCACAATAAGTCCTGAAGCCCACAAGAGAGGCTTTAAATTACAGGCCTTGGTTACCCCTGGTAGGATATACTAGGGACATATGAATAAAACCTCTTATACCAATTGTGGGTAACCCAATCAGACATATACCTTTAAAGTGTCAGAGCCCTGGCACTGAGGTCTGTTTAGCAGAACTTAGTGCACATATAGAGTAAATGAAACAGCAGCAGCAGTCCGATTCCTAGTGAGATCATGCAAGAATAGACACTTCCTTACACCCTAACAGACCTTCATTAAGGATGAGCAAAAACCAGCTCGAAATACCTGGAAAAAAGTGACGTCACATAGGTGACCAAGCTTGTATTGTGAACAACTTGGTGGCATATACATACGGCTATGTAAAAGTATCTAATTTGTATTGAGAGACAAATTCTGAGCAATAGATGCATCTCTGCTGAGACCCAAAATCAGCCTACCAGCATAGCATTCTGCAGAAGCTGAAGACTTTGGAAAAGATATATAGGTATGCCAACCAGTAAAGAGTTGCTATAATTCATTGCTTGAGCAAGGACCCTTTGTGGTAGAAGGGGAAATGAAATGTAGGATTCCCCTAAGTATATGTAACAACCTGAAGCGCTTCATACAGATGGTCTTCAGATGTTTTGAACACTTAGCTCTTTATTAATGATTACACCTTTATTTCTTGAATGGGGTGATTAGAACAGCAGCTTGTATAGATTTTGTAGCCACCGATCAGTGGCCCATGCTGCAGCTGGTCCAAAAACAATAACGTGAGTCTTTTCCTTATTTCCTCTATATAGAGATAGCGAGTTTCTGTCCCTCCAGCTGGCCACTTCTTAAAGGTAATTTCCAAGGGTGCGACCTGCCTTGGTTTTATCTCTTAATTCTGACTATTAGTTGGGTGTTTTTGGGATAAGAGAAAAAATAGAAGTTGAATAACTTGATCAATGAGTTGAGGAGTACTTTGTTCAGGTTAAAGAGAGTGAGATTTAAAATTGGGCCGCGTAGTGCTTTCAAAGTGAATAGCTTCAGGAATGAGCAGAACTTTGCCAGCCTCACCGTTTGTATAACATGTTGTTCCAAAACATTCCCTACAATGTCAGCTTCTGACATCTGCCTAAGCAGGATGGCATGTGAGATCTTATCAAAGACTACTGATGCCTCCATTTATATCAGGGACCAACTGCACTTTGATCCATAGTCTTCCTAATATATCTGTTACTTTAGTCATAACAGATCTATACAGTTTATGTACACCGTCTTTCCCTAAAGGTTGGTTGTACCTTGTGTAAGAATTGATTGAATTCCACAAAACTGCTTAATTTCTTATTCACTAAGGCATCACAGAAGGGTAGACATGCATAATATTGTTAGAGATGGAATAATCATCTTAGCGATCTTCTTGAGTTGTTGATTAGGTCCAATATTGGCCATGAAAGATAAGGTCATAGATGTTTGGGCATGAGTTTTGTCTTTTGAGGTCAAAGTAGTGGATAAAGACCAGAAATCCTTAGGATGTGACTCATCTGTAGAGTGAGACCCATTGATAAGATGGGGGAATTTTCCTACAAGATTAATGTGAGAAAGTGCATAATTAGTAAGGGTGGATGGTATTCCACCAGAAGTAATAATGGCACTCTCTTTGTTAGTTTGAGTAAAGGTTTTGGTAAATGAAACCTAAACCAGAGTAAAACCATTGGTAGCTATGACACATAGAAGAGAGACTTCACTTAAGAAAACTAGTATAACATTTAGTACCAAAATAGGTAAAAATCCCAAAACACAATACAATTAAAATCCCACTTCAATTTAAAAAATAGAAAATAATGTAATAAAGAGACAGAAACAACATAAATCCTACAAGGGGAACAGAGATGTGAATTGTTACAGTCTGAGACAATAATCATAATAAAAGGTGGAAAGTGCTAACCATGGGCAATTGGTTGTGCTAGAGCTAGACATGAGTAAGATGTAAGGGTGATCGAGATGGAGCATGGGTTGGGTATAGAGCAAGTCGATCTGTGACAGAGTATCAAAATATTGTGTGGACAGACACTCATGCCAAGAATATTGCAGACAAAAATATTGAGAAGGTAAGTGCAAATAGTTAAGTATACATTTACTATTCTTAACTCCAGATCTACATCCCTTTAAGATATATATTCACAAAAAACACATAGGTTTCAGGGACATTATGGTTAGTTGAACATTTGACTCATATAAAACCAGAGAAATTCGCCTTTTATATTTAGTTCAGCTAACTATAACTTGCGCGACTGCAATGCACTGCTGATGATGTCACATATTACATCACTCATGACATGGTCAGTGACATCTCTGATGACATCACTGATGACATCTCAAATGACATCACTTTTGACATCACCCAGTGAATGTGTGTTTCTGTGAAGGTTAAATATGTTTTATATATATATATTTCAAGGTGTATTGAACAATGAATGCATTTACAAGTGTCTAAAGAAATTATTTCATATATGCGTGACTGACTGTTTAAGTGAGTGATTGAACATGTCTTACTGAATGCATGGGTTAGTGACTAAACTGTGTAAAAGTCTGTATTAGTCTCTCCGTTGGTGTGTTAGCAACTGAATGGATTGCTGAATAGCTACATGAGTGTCTATCTGGGTATTCATTTGTAGTCTGATTATCTCTATGGGTCCGTGAGTGTCTGTGTGGGTGGGGGGGTGTATAAGTCTGTGCAATGATGTCTAAGTGGGTGATTCAGTTGTTGTATGGATTAAAACGTGCATCTGCAAAGGGCTGTATGGGTTGAGTTATTGTGTCTATGGGTGTGTTGGTGAGTGAGTAAATGTCTCAGTGGTGCATCTGTGAGTAACTACATATGTTTTAAGCTAGTAGATATGAGTGTTGGAGCATTTTAATGACTATAGATGAGAGTAAGTTATTTTAAGAGTGGATGTATAAATATGTGTCTTCTTCTATCAGTGATTGTATAAGACAGTAAATATGTTTTAGTATCTGTATAAATAAGTGATGTGGTATGTCTAAAAATAACGAAGTTGGTGTGTGTTACTATATACATGACTAAATGGGTATGTGATTGATTCTTTGCATGACTGACTAGGTATGTGAGTAACTCTATGGATGAGTGGCAGAGTGTGACTGTATGTAAAGATGTATGAGTGAATATTGTAGTCCTGTATTGATGAGTAACTACAAGTATAAGTGACTGGATGTGTGTGTAGACCTAGGAATTAGTGAGTGTTATGTAGTATATGGCATTCTTCTGTGTATGGTTTCATAAATAGTAGTCAGCATTTTAGAATGGGTGTATCAAAGTTTACATTAGAGCATCAGTATGTGCATCAGATTGTCACGTGCATGATGTCATGAGTGATGTCATCAGCGATGTCATTTGAGATGTCATCAGTGATGCCACTGACCATGTCATGAGTGATGTTATATGTGACATCATCAGCAGTGCATTGTGGGCGCACAAGTTATAGTTAGCTCAACTAACTATAACAGGTGAATTTCTCTGGTTTTATATGAGTCAAATGTTCAAGGAACTATAACGTCTCGGAAACGTATTTTTTTGTGAATTTCTAAGGTTTTTAGATGCTAATTCATAACTATAACATGCCTAAAACCTATGGTTTTTTCAGTGAATTTATAAGGTTTTTTAAATGTTAATTTCATATTTTAATGTTTCTAAAACGTTTATTTTTTAAATTTTTAAAAAAATATTTAGCAACTCTATTACTTCCCCAAAAAATATGTATATATATTTTTTTTCGGAGAAAACTGCACTCCCATACCGGTAGCGTACTAAGCTACATCACCACATGAATCCTATCCACCATATTGTTAAACTCGTAAATGATGCCTATTTCATATCCGACGACTTCGTGGCACCGCATCCCGCCTAACATCATATATGCATGAAGTCACCCCCGCTGCTACTTTGGTATCCGACAGGTACACAGTAACAAGCCACGCGTTACGTCATGTACGTATTGGGTCGCGTCCGCTGCACATTGCGTATGCGACAAGTACATGCTGCCAGGCCCTGTGTTACGTCACAGACCTATGGTGTCGCGCCACGTACACCATTCCCTCATTTTTTTTGTCTTAAAAGTATATCTGAATAACTTTAAACAATATATGAGAGCAAGTGATAATCGAAAATATTTCGAACATTTATATATTTCTAACTGCAATAAACCTATATTATGATAAAATATTTTGTCAAAATCGCGTCGGGTGCGGCCTCCTTGCGTGCTCGGTTCACGATTGCCATGTGACCTTAAAAAATAGCTTTTGATTGGTTCATAACATTTTCCATTGTAACAGTTGGACCCCACCCATTTTACTCATTCTCTCTACAGCGTTTGATGAGACACACCTCTTCTGCTGCAAGCTTTTTTAAAAAGTTTTTTTGCTGTGTACACATATCGTATACTACACACAACATGCAACGATCATCTTGATCAATATTCATGGTCTGTACATTAGCCATCCACGTGTGATTGCTATGCATCTCAAACGTTCCATTAAAAAACAAATATGTGTTACACCATGCCCCTGGTGTGTGTGTGTGTGCACATTATTGTGCTCCCTTTCGACCCAGGTATTCATGGCTGTAATAAGTATCAGGAGCCCAGGGCAGAGTGCACATCCTAGATCACATGTGACAAAAAGTAAACAGCAATGTATAGATTTCTTTTGCTGTATGCTCTGTTGTCAGGCTTTACCAATATACTAATGTGTTACATTTGAGACTTTCAGATTCACATTTGACATGTATTCCTTGACTGTAATGAAGGTTATCACTGTGTATGACTTAGCCTCACTGCTGATCCTCCCTCCATCATACCCCATTCTCATGTGTAAGCTTCGGGATAGCAACACTTTCAATAATACCGCACACCATTGACATGCATGTCTGCGCATATCCACAACCTTGACAACGACATGTTATGTTCACCATTCAATCTTTTCAAACACCATCTCATTAACGATAGTTTCCGCCCTCCCGACACATGTTACACTACTGTAAATTACACACTCTGCGAGGTCAAAACTACAAAAAAAACCACACATAAGTACACTTCATAGCCAGACAGGAACCGCACAACACCCAGTTCCCCAGAATAATTATTCACACCCCCACTCTGGCCTGGCAAATGCAAGCCCAGCCCACTTTGCGTACGTATAAATAGGATAACCACGTCGATGCATGTCCCTCTTCGTCCACACTGCCTCAGGTGATATGACCGCATCCACTGCGCATATCACAATGAGCAATAAAAATAAAGGGATCCATGAGGTGTACACCATCCTAGCAATCAACACGGGCTCTAAATTGTGAGCCCCACTATCTGTCATCTGGGAAAGGGATCCATGAGGTGTACACCACCCTACAATCATCACACCTGAATTGTGAGCACTGCTGCCCGTAGTGTTTGCTCACAAAACAATGACAGCAGGTAAGCAGAGCGACCTCGGTGCACAGGGCCTCCAATTGAGCGTGGTGCGGTGGGACGGGTGGGGTGCAGCACCCTTGCTGCGCAGGTGCGAACAAACGATGTTGCTGTGCATAATGATGTGATCTCTGACTTAATTCAGTTTCATCTCTGTCTCATTTCAAAGACCTGCTAGACCGTACTGTAGTCCTGAGCCAGCAGGCAGCGCTGCCCTACAGACACCTCTTGAGTGCAGTGCTGTGTGAGGAATGGGATGCATCAGCCTGAGTGTGCACGTACAAATAAGCTATGTTGCCGTGTGTAATAATGTGATCTCTGACCTCATTCAGTCACATCTCTGTCTCATTTTAAGGACCTGCTTTACCATACTGTAGGCCAGAGCCAGCGTGCAGTGCTGCCCTACAGACACCTGTTGAGCGCGATGCTGCAGGAGGGGTGGGGTGCATCACCCTGAGTGCGCACGTGTGAAAAAGCGATGTTGCCGTGAGTAATGATGTGATCTCTGACCTCATTCACTCACATCTGTCTCATTTTAAGGACCTGCTGTACCATACTGTAGGCCTGAGCCAGTGGGCAGCGTTGCCCTACAGACACATTTCATTGGCTTTTAGGGCACTGTAGTGAGCTCGTTACTAAGTGTACATGCACACAGGCTTCCGCCACTGCATTACACATGCACATTATGCTTCTAGCATGCGCTCTGTTCCTTTCTATATAAACCTTCGTATAACGTATCATTAGTTAACTGTGTGAATTCTCAAGCACTCCAACTCCTCTTTGGACCTCGATTACCACTAACAGTTGGTAGATCGTACTTCAAAAATGAAGGATGCACTCAACTCCTTTTTCTACCAAGCTTAAAATAAATCTTCATTTACCTCCAGACATTTCCACCATAAAATTAGTTCTCCCTTTTCAGACATTCAATAGATTGCCTCAAGAAGGGCGGTGCGGGAGCTGACCACGTAATGATGCCCTGGGCATTCTGACACCTTCCCTCATGGTATAAAGACACCGTCCCCGACCGCAGACCTGGTCTACCGTACAAACCTACCCCGGATTCTGAGCTTGCACCAACACGTTGTGGGACACACCGGTGGTGGCAGGTGAGCAGTGAAGTCTCGGTCTGCAAGACCTACATTTGAGCACAGTGTGGGGGAAGGGGCTGGGGTGCAGCACCCTGGGTGCACAGGTGCATGAAAGCGATTTTCCCATACCTAATAATGGAGGACTATATTATCAAAGAACTGCTATAATATTATCGCCGCTTTAGCGGCAGGAAACTGCAGCTAAAGTGGCAATAATGGGCTTGATAATATGCCCTTGTGAACTCCCATAGAAGCCCAGGTTCACACCAGAACCTGGGTTTCTTTGGGAATTCATAAGGGCATATTATCAATCCCTTATCGCCACTTTAGCAGCAGTTTCCAGCCGCTAAAGCGACTATAATGTTATTACTGTTCCTTGATAATATGGCCCCTAATCTCTGGTCTCATGTGTTTAATTTTAAGGACATGCTCAACCACACTCTTTCTCGCAGACCCCAGGGTCCTAGACAAACGGGTGAAGGGAGGGTTAACAGTAAGAGCTGGGTGCAGTAGGCCAACACTCTGTCTCCTTCTCCCTCTCTTCTTTTGACTATCCCTCCCCTTCTCTCTTCCACCCACTCCCCCTCCCTTCCATTCTCACTATAGTCCTTTCATTCGGGCTACCTTTCTTTACCTCTTCCACATAGAACACATACTTATGTTTCATTTTTGTCTTGCAGATTTCCTACGCGACTTCCACTGGAGTCCAACCCACGTTTTTTATATTATACTGTTTGTTTTATTAAACTTATGTTACTATTTATTTATGTTTTAATAAAAGTTACTTTTTGTTCAAATAAATAACTGAGTGTATAGGTCTTTTATTTAATGTGAAAATCATCTGTTTATAGGATTTTTTTTTTTAATTCAAGGAAATTTTATTGATTTTACTTACAACACAAAATACGTAAGAGAAAGGGCCAAGTATTGTGTGTACATCACGTCATTCATGTAACCAATACTAGAAGACAACAAGTGGTGGAACGGACAGAATATTACAATCGGTTAAATGCAAATGGAGACAAGAAATAGATTCAGCTACCAGGCATGCCGAAGGCCTTAATTACCGAGAACGTTGATGAGATAGCATGTACACTTGATGAACTTGGTAGGATCGTGTCTGGTCCATATGCTGAGTTGTACTTTCCTCGGTAATGTTTCGCAGGAGTACAAGCTGAATGTGACCGAACTTAATGTACAGCCTATTATCCATGAATTAGCTGATAGACCAAATTCTAGCAAGGTTCAAATTTTGAACAGTACAAGGCCCGCAGAATAAGGTTAGAAAAAAGAGAAGGAAATCAGAGAGTGCAGAGGTACAGGTACAGAAGGAGGAGAAATAGAGAGGAGCGAGGGTAGAGCTCAGTGCCAAAGAACTAGAGGTAGCGTATTAAAGTCAAATCAAAAAAGGGGGGAAGCCTTCAATTTGTTCCTGCGGGAGGTCTCCAAGAGCAGTGGGGGGTGTAAGGTGATATGGATCATGATCATTTTGGTCTAGTAACTCCAGGGGGTTTAAAAACCTTAGTGTTAACGTCAAGCGCCTTCCATAGTTTCCTGTGTCTGGGCTTCCAGGGGGAGGTATTTAAGACAATATTATCTGCTCCTCTTAAAAAAATTAACCATTCTTGCCATTTCTTGAATGTGATTTTACCAAAGCTCTTCCAATTACAAAGGACTATTTTACACGCAAGTGTCAACATTTAGTCAAGCAGAAAGCGTTTATCCTCCCCTGTCAAGTCAGGGTCCAAAAACCCAGCCAAAATATAAGATAGTTCCTTAACCGGGCAGATGTTAAAAGTCAGTGAAATGTATTCGAAAATGTTATCCCAAAACTTTTCTAGCATTGGGCATAACAGAGTGGGCAATTCCAGCAGAGTGGGGATTGGATTGGATTAGATTTAACCTAAATAGACGTTCAGGGGTCCAGTATGACCTGTTTATGATCATAAATTTTCTTTATGAGAGAGTAGGGGAGATTTTGTGTTTGAAGGGCATTGTGTGTATTTGCTTTCAGTCCAGTATAATTGATTTGCTGTTAGGTTCTGCTTCCCACTTTGCCACATTATTCAAGTGTTGTTTGTAAATCCTTGAGACTGTGTGACCGGCTCCTAGTAATTGGGTGAGTTTTGAGGGGAGTGAGGGGGGTTAAAATTAGAGCCATGTTTCGTGATCTGGATTTTCAATTTCAGGAAGTCATAAAAATCTATCTCGGTAAAGCCCTTATCTTTTTTAAGTGTGGAGAATAGAATAGGACCAGTCTCGTTGTATAGGTCTTTAAGGAAGTCGATCCCTTTCTGTGACCAATCTTTCCAGAATACAGTTTCTTTATTTATTTTTATCGCAGGGTTGTTCCAGATCGCCTGTAAATTTGAGGCACCCATTTTTGTTGTGAGGAGAGTCTCCATACGTTTTAGGGCTTTTTTTGTATTTGCTATGATGTATTTGGAGTGTTCCATTTTATTTGTCTTCATAGTCATAATCGCTTGGAGGGGAATTCCTTTTGTGAGTTCTAATTCCACATCTACCCATTATGGTTTGTAGTTAGGGTTCTCTATGAACCATGCAGCTCCCTGTTTGCAGAGGAATGGTATTTGATAATTTCTGAAATTAGGAAATCCAACTCCTCCCATGTTCTTCCCGAGCCTTAATTTACTTGTCGAGATCCTTGCTTTTTTCCCTTGCCATAGGAAGTTACTAATAGCCTTATCCACCTTATTTAAAAAGTTATGCGATAGCATCATGGGGAGCATAATAACGAGATAGTTTATGAGAGGAGCGATCATCATTTTAACCGTTTCGACCCTTCTCCACCACGATACGAATTTTGGAGCCTTTTAGAAGATTTGTGATTTTTTTTAAAGATGATGGATTCGTTAACCTCTAGAGTGGAGATGAGGTTGTTTGTGAATTCCAGTCGTAGATACTTTATTGGTCCAGGCTGCCAAGACAGTCCAGACTCGCCCAAGAGTTCCCAGGAGACACATAGATTGAGTAATTTAACTTCGGTCTTATCCCTATTGAGGGTGTACCCTGAAACCTCCGCATAGTCTTGGATCGACTTCATGAGGGCCGGTATGGCATTTGCTGCATCCTTGGTCACAACTAGAATGTAGTCCACGTATTCTGCGACCTCGGATGTGTTCTTTCCAAAATCTATGCCTTGGATCTCCTGTTTGGAACGTAGATGTCGGAGGAGAGGTTCAATCGTTAGTAAGAATAAGGAGGGCGATAATAGGCAGCCTTACCTGGTGCCCTGTTTTGACGGGAAAAATTGTGAAAGCGTTCCTCCTGCTCTCACTCGAGCTCTTGGTTTGTGGTATAGTGCCATGATCATCTTGATCATCTTCGCTCCTAGATTAAATTTCCTAAGTGACGCCTCTAGGAATGTCCAGTCGACTTTATCAAACGCTTTTTCAGCGTCGAGCGTTATTGCGACAGTCGGAGAGTTTAGTAATTTCGCTTTCTCTATTGCATGACAAAATATTCTGGTATTATCACTGGACAACCTGTTTTTTAGAAATCCTGTTTGAGAGGGGTGGATGAGTTTAGTTATATATTTTTGTATTCTGGAAGATAAAATCATCGCATATAATTTGCAGTCAAGATTTATTAGCGAAATTGGTCTATAGTTTTTTGTCAATGAGTCATCTTTCCCTTCTTTTGGGATGACTGTGATTATGGCTTCCGATGGTGTGCCAGTTATTTGGCCAGAGGTTGCAAACTGTTGGTACAGGAGTAGTTGGGGTTCACAAATCTGTTCCTCGAAGGACTTAAAAAAGTATGCATTATACCCATCGGGTCCTGGGGCCTTACCAGTTTTAATTTTTTCAATGGCCAGTTTGAGTTCATCCATCATGATTACTTCATTAATTTAATGGAGTCCCTCTCATGGTCACTTAGTGAGTTTAATGCTGCTTTTTCTAAGTAATCCTGTGTTTTATGTGCTTTTATTTTGGTATTGGGACTATATAGTTTTTCGTAGAACTCTTTAAAAGTGTTTATAGGACATTTTAAGGGCAAACTTTTCTAATATTACAGTGCACCTACAAAACACAATCTAACTGACTATTAGACAGATGAAGACTGGGTAATTCTACAACTGCAAGAGTTCTATGAGTATATCACTTTATAAATCCATAAGAAATGCCTGTGTGATTACCGAACAAATAAGGCACTGCCTAGGACCACCGAGGCTTCAGGGACTGCAGAGCTCCACCCTGCATATTTAAATAAAGCCCCTAAGTGTGGCGATCCCCGGACTTCAGTTGACCTTGAACCCCCCGAACAATTAGTAAACAATACCGGCAAAGGTGGCGGTCCCCTAGGCTGCAAAACGTCTCTGTGCCCTTCCATTTACATGTGACATTAAGATCCCCAGTCCTACAGAAACCCCACAATAAAACAATTGGCTTGGCCACGGAACATTACCCACCAGGGGCCTCATTTATAAGAAAGGGTGAGACCCTGCTTTTTTTTGTGCTTTTTTTCTCTCCTTTTTTACCATCCGCATCCCCTCTATTAAAGCGATACAACGTTTTCCTCCTCTCGCTTCAAATAGTCAAACAAGTATTTGTTATCACAGGGTGAAAGCCATGCACCAGCCCTCTAATAGCAAACACAAATGTCCGGTGAATGCACACGCCGGAACATTGTATGAGGTGCGCCTGACATGTCCCCCTCCCTAGCACTATGATGCATTTGTTAGTATAAACGCATACTAACACTACTTATACATGTGTAGTACAGTGACCAGAATGTAGTGAAGAGGCAGAGGAAGGGCAAAATCTAAAAATATAAATCCTACCATAAGTCGGAGGACACAGTTCAATGAGCTGACGACCCTGGCATGGGTAGAAACAGCTACACAAAGAAAACGGATCTTCAGCACAAAGCAAGCAATTTTGAAATATTGATGAGTGGTGCTTTCTTTTTACCTTCTCCCGCTCGTCGCCAAATTTATGTAGTGAAGAGGCAGACAGCAGTGTATCCAGTAAGTAGATTTCTTACAGAAAAACAAGACACCTGAAACAGCCACCAACAGGAGCAGACAGCAAGGCAACCGTCTTCTCCAGCACAGTGTACAAACTCCACAAGGTTCCCCTCATGACAGCACCACATTCTAACATTACATACTTAGATTCTAGTCGAAATACATACTAACATTCTACTATAACTTACATTGGAATACTACACAGAGCACATGACTTTACAGCAATGAGCTCATGGTTTCATTAACGAGTCTTGAGACCGGTAGGGGTAAGTATTTCGCTTCCCACTCCCTTTATTGTATAAACGCAAACTAACACTACTTCCACAGGTATGTTACAGCACCCAGAGCACATCACTTTACAGCAATGAGCTCACAATTTAGGCTCACAGTTTAATCCCCTAGTCTTCCCATCAGTAGGGGTGAGTAGTTTGCTTCCCACTCCCTACATACTATAAACGCATAGTAACACTACTTACACTACTTGCACACATATCCTATAGCGCCCAGAGCCCATCCTTTTACAGCAATCACTTCGGTTTCATCCCCAAGTCTTCACGCCGGTACGAGTAACACCTTTGCTTCCCGCTTCCGGTATACTATCAACACACAGTAGCGGTCAGTAGTTTGATTCCCACTCCCTGTATGGTATAAACACGTACTACCACTACTTGCACACGTACGATACAAACACCAGACCACATCACTGTACAGCAATGACCTCACAGTTTAGACTCGCGGTTCCATACCCGAGTGTAGCACCATATCATATCAGCACCATGTCACTCTGAGCAACACCGCACTTTCAGACTGGTAACAGTGACTACTTCGCTGTGCACTCCCCCACAAAGCTTACAGTGCTACTACCCTCCTTTCCTACTTTTGTTTCCCTTTTTTCCCCTTACTCGCTTCAACAGTATCACAAAATGTCGGCCAACATATCCTAGTTACAACACCATCAAAGCCAATAAGCAGCAAGCTCCTGCTCGGAACGCCTCAGCCAATCAGATGGCAGAATTTCCAAATATCGATATCTGTAAATTTCGATATTTCTCAAAAACTACTGAACAGATTTACACCAAATAAACAAAAGCGTACTTTCTACACCAAGACCTTTCTCCCTGCCAAATTTGGCTAATTCCGTTCACACGTTCGACCTCTAGCCTCGTCTAAACTTACCTATGCAAATTAACCTGGAGAAAACACGTTTTGGGACCCCCTTTTGTCTTGGCCCCCCTTTACGAACAGCCCCCAAACTTTGAACATAGGAGCTGATATGAAGAAAGAATGTGTTTTCAGATTTTCATGAAGATTCATCAAATGACTCAAAAGTTATAGGCAAAACAAAAAATGCTCTTCCTATGGAAACTCGGTCCTAACTCTATACCTACATACTGGCGACCGCCAGTAGGAAATAAAGAACAAATTTGAATAGTTCCTTGATTCTTTTAGCTTTCAAAACTTCTCTCTATTTCTGTCTTTCAAATTTTCCATATAAACAATTTTATTAATATTCAAGTACACATAGAAGTCAGAAATGCAATGTATTCTATCAACACACTTTCTAAAACATTGTACAACACGCAGTGGTTAAAAGTTCATCCATTTTTTTTTTCAAAGCTAACAATAATTTTTGCAAAGTTTTCTTGAAAATTTAACGAGACATGCAGGTTAAAAGTTCACGATTGTTTGAAGTTCAAATACTGCATTCCAAATGCAAGTAGCAATTGTGGTTGACTTGATCAAATGTTATCCTATAATATGTACTCTGCGTTCAAACTGCTTTTTCCTAACCAATCACAAAGATGCTTTCACACAAAACGAATGTGCACCCTACTTTTAAAAAACAATTCTTTTCACTTTCCAATCAGGTACCGTTTTGTATGCGAAAAGAAACTAGTTTCCCATCTTTAAACATATCTCTTATTCTATGAAGAAACTGCATGAGCTACAGACATTTTTCCATACCTTCGAGCCATACCTTCAAAATGCTAGTGTGGATAATAGGACATAGCTATGTTTTCTGGTGAAAAAAGTATGCAGAAGAGAGACATATTGACTTAGACCTAAGTTTACAAAATGTGGACATTAAATGGTTTGGACATAGAGGATTGAAGTGGCACCAATTGTTGCCTTTGGTTAAAACCTGTATGCATCTCCAACATACTGACCTCGTGATTGTGCACTGTGGTGGAAACGACCTAGGCACATTAAGTGGGGTAGGTTTGGAAATGCTTATGAAGGACACCTTTGGACAACTGATATTACTTTTGCCTCAAAATGTCTTTGTATATACCAATATATGCCAAAGACAGAAGTGGAAATGGTCCAAACAATTTTGTCCTCAGATTTTAAAAAAAATTCGGAAGAAAGTCAACAAAGCTGTGTCTGCATACGTCAGAGACCACACAATGGGCTCCATCTACAACAACAACATATGTTTTGATATGGCGGATATATACAGAAGTGATGGAGTACACTTCGCAGAGAAGGGAATCCAAGTTTTCCTGAATAACTTGAAGCTGTGCATCCGCACTTATATGTAGCTCCAACTAATGAACACAAGGGCTCGTTTTAGAGCCACCCTATAACTTACACTGTAAGCTCACTATTTTAGGGCCAGATAACTGCAACTCCAGGACCCTCACCAAAATGTATTCTCCACACAGCTGTGGTGCATCGGCCAGACCATCTAACTTTGCAGCACAGACCTCTCACTTTGACCCCCGGCTCTACTCAACCATCAGGGTGATTAGTTTGCACTTTACAAATACCGTATTGATTTACCTTTGCACACCCTATACAACACCACCTAAGCACCATATACAAGTTGAACACGTGTGGCACAGCGCCCAGAGCACATTACTTCACAGCATAGCACACACAGTTTAGGCTCACGGTTTCATCCCCGAGTCCAGCAGCAGCGCAGTTTTACAGCATGACACACTAGGCAATACCCCACTTAATTTTCATACCCAGCACTCTCAGACCGGTAAGGATTAATAGTTCAATGGCTTTACCCCGAGTCAATCACCATCTCAGCTTACGCCCCCAGCACCATCAGACCAGTAGGAGTAAGTAGTTAGCACTTCACAAACACCGAATTGACTTGATACATGCAAATTTACCTTTGCACTCCCTATATAACACCACCTAACCACCCTACACAAGCCACAATGTTCAAAACAAAAGTTCATCCAAGTAGCTATAACTACATGCTGACACTACTTGGACAGCTGTGGCACTGCGTCCAGAGCACATGACTTCACAGCATATGACACACAGTTCGGACTCACGCTTTTATCCCCGAGTCGGCAGCAGCTCAGCTTCGCAGCATGAGACTCTAGACAGTAGGGGTTTTAGGGGTGTTATAGTTAGCTGGACATTTCACTCTTACAAAATCATTGAAATTCCTCCGTTATAGTTAGTTGAACTACATGACATGGTCAGTGACATCACTGATGACATAACTGATGACATCACTGATGACATCATCCAGTGAATGAGGTGTGGTTCAATATTTAAAGAAGTATCATATATATAGAGCTATCTGCATTGAAGACTGAGTGGATGTATAAGTGTCTGGATGGAGGATTTAGTAGCACTGTGATTGACTGTATAAGTGACTAATTTGAAGTGTCTCACTAAATATATGGGATAGTGATTAAACTGTGTGAATATCTGTATCACTCTATCTCTTGTTGTGTAAACGACTACACAAGTTGGTTACTAGCTATATGAAAGTCTATATTAGTATTAATTAGTTAAGTGTGTATTTGTAAGGGATAGTGAATGTGTGTATGGTTGGGTGGGAGGTGTGTGACTGTCCAAAGATGTGTAAATAGTTAATTTAGTAGGTATATGAGGTTAAGACTGTATGGGGAAACAGTTGTTTGGGTGAATGAATCTCTTTATGGGTGTGGTGATGAGTAAATATATTTGTCGATGATTCATGTACAATAAAGTAGAAACATAAAAGGCATTGTATGTGACAGATGTTGTATATAAATAAGTATACATAAGACTCAGTGATTGTATGAGTGACTGTATCAAAAACTGTATACTTGTAATAGTGATTTTATAACACACTAAGAATGAAGTGCTATCTATATGAATAAATAAAGTAGTGTTTGTATAGGTGTGTAGCTTAGTAAATGGAAGTATGATCAACTGTTTGCATAAGTGAGTAGGATGACTGTATAAGTGAATAAGATGTGTGCTGGTGTGTAATGTCGATGTAGGTGTATACGTTTATTTAATAGTGTTCTATTGATCTTTGTTAGCATTTATGAGTGAATGTATAGGTAAGTGTTTAGATGGGTGTGTAGATGTAGGAATCACTGAGTGGGTTTTTAGAAACTTGTATTGGTGTGTCAGTGGTTTCAAATATGGTACTCCATATTTTATAATGAGTGCTGAAAGGTTATACTAGTGTATGATGAGATGTATCAGATTGTCATGTGGATGATGTCATCAGCGATGTCATTTGAGATGTCATCAGTGATGTCACTGACCATGTCATGAATGACGTAATATGTGACATCATCAGCAGTGGATTGCGGGCACGCGAGTTATAGTTAGTACAACTGACTATAACTGAGGAATTTCAATGGTTTTGTACGAGTGAAATGTCCAGCTAACTATAACACCCCTAAAACCTATGTTTTTTTCAGTGAATAAAATGTGTGCTGGTGTGTAATGTCGATGTAGGTGTATAAGTTTATTTAATAGTGTTCTATTGATCTTTGTTAGCATTTATGAGTGAATGTATAGGTAAGTGTTTAGATGGGTGTGTAGATGTAGGAATCACTGAGTGGGTTTTTAGAAACTTGTATTGGTGTGTCAGTGGTTTCAAATATGGTACTCCATATTTTATAATGAGTGCTGAAAGGTTATACTAGTGTATGATGAGATGTATCAGATTGTCATGTGGATGATGTCATCAGCGATGTCATTTGAGATGTCATCAGTGATGTCATCAGTGATGTCACTGACCATGTCATGAATGACGTAATATGTGACATCATCAGCAGTGGATTGCGGGCACGCGAGTTATAGTTAGTACAACTGACTATAACTGAGGAATTTCAATGGTTTTGTACGAGTGAAATGTCCAGCTAACTATAACACCCCTAGAACCTATGTTTTTTTCAGTGAATTTCTAAGGTTTTTTAAATGCTAATTCCCAACTATAACATGTCTGAAACCTATGTTTTTTTCAGTGAATTTCAAAGGTTTTGTAAATGACAATTTTTAAATGTATTGTTATGTTTATTTTTTTATAATGATTTACTACATTTTTTTAAACTATTTATTTTTAGATATTTTATTTTTTAAATTACATTACATATTTTTAATATAAATTGAAAAAAAATGTTTCTACAAACATTGAAATTCTAATATTGTTTATTTTATTTTATATTTTTTTAAATATATTTATTTATATTTTATATAGCAGGCAATGATAACCTATGGAAGGAAGTTCAAGTTACTGGTAATTACAGTTAGAATTACTTTGCAGGATCAGTACTAGGCTCAAAGATGCAGCACTGAGGTCTCTCCTGATAACAGGTGAGTAAATCAGAATTTGTAGTTCGGCCCGATTTTAGAGGAGTATTTGTAAGTTTCAAAAATCGACACAAAAACTTTTTCAGCAAAAAGCAGGCAATTATATCCTATGGAAGGAAATTCAAGTGACTGGTAAGTACAGTTAGAATTACTTTTCAGCATCAGTACTGGGCTCAAAGGTGCAGCACTGAGGTCTCTCCTGATAACAGGTGAGTAAATCGGTATTCGTATTTCGGCTGATTTTAGAGGAATATTTTAAAGTACCAGAACTCCACACTTAGAAGAATTTCCAAGTGAAACCAGTCAATGTTAGCCTATGGAAGGAAATTCAAGTTACTGATAAGTATGGTTAGAATTACTTTTCAGGATCACTACTGGGCTCAAGGATGCAGCACTGAGGTCTCCCATGATAACAGGTGAGTAAATCAGAACTGTAGTTTGGCTGATTTTACTTCAGTCTAGTATATATAGAGCCACTTTCCAACACCATCCCCTCCCTTCACCACTGTGCAGATATGCCCTGTGGCGGGTTTTAAGTTGGGAAAATAATTCAACTTCAATCCTGTGGGTCACTAGGGTCCAACCAGCCCACTAGGTACATCCAGTAAGCTCTACAGAGCTGCATAGCAGAGAGATGTAAAAAGAGGCACAGCCTAGATCACCTCTCTGCAACGCAGCACAATGGCGCTTACTGGAAGCACCTGGTGGACTAGTTGGCCCCCAGGGTCCATCAGGGTTGAAGGGGAAATATTTATCCAACCTAAAACGCGCCGCAGTGTGTGTTTGCACAGGGTCCAACTAGCCCACTAGGTATCTCCAGTAAGCGTCACTACCTGCATTGCAGAGACGTGTAAAAAAAGGGCACGGCCTAGACCACCTATTTTCAATGCAGCGCAGTGGTGCTTACTGGAAGCACCTGGTGGGCTAGTTGGCCCCCCAGAGCCCTCATTATTGAAGAGGAATGTTTTGCCCAACTTAAAACGCACCACAGGACATGTTTTCATGTCCCCTCAGCCCCATCCCTTCCCTTCACCACTGTGTAAACATGCCCTGAAGCCATTTTAATTTGGGAGATTACGTTCATTTGATTCCTGAGGGTCCCTAGGGTCCAACTAGCCCACTAAGTACCTCCAGTAAGTGTCACAGAGCTGTGTTACAGAGAGGTGTAAAAAGTGCCACGGCCTGGACCACCTCTCTGCAACGCAGCACAGTGGCGCCTACTGGAAGCACCTGGTGGGCTAGTTAGCTCCCAGGGGCCCTCAGGATTGAAGGGGAATGATTTTCCCAACTTAAAACGAGCCATAGGTAATGTTTGCACACGTCACCTTATGCCCGTCCCCTCTTTTATGCACTAGTGAAAAACTCGCCCTATGGCTGTTTTAAGTTGGGAGATTAAGTCCCCTTGAATCCTGAGGGTCCTTAGGGCAAATTAGCCCGCTAGGTGTCTCCAGTAAGAGCCATTGCAGAGAGGTGTAAAAAGGGGCACAGACAGCACTACCTCTCTGCAACGCAGCACAGTGGGGCTTACTGGAAGCACCTGGTGGGCTAGTTGCCCCCCAGGGTCCCTCAGGATTGACGAGGAATTTTTTCCCCAACTTAAAACACGCTACAGGGTGTGTTTCCACACGTCACCTCAGGCCCAATCCCCTCCCTTCACCACAGTGTAAACGCGCCCTGTGGCCGTTCTAAGTTGGGAGATTGAATCCTGAGGGTCCCAGGGGTCAAACTAGACCACTAGGTACCTCCAATAAGCGCCACAGAGCAGCATTGCAGAGAGGTGTAAAAAGGGGTATGGCCTCTGAACACCTGACTGCAACGCAGCTCCCTGGCGCATACTGGAGATACCTGTTGGGCCTTAATCAGCCACAGGGACCCCATCCCCCGGGGCATGGCCTTTTTTGTTAATTTTTGGAGGGGGGCTGCATGGTCCCACTCCTCTGGCCATTTATGGCCCCATCCCCCGGGCGCGGCCTTTCTCTTTAAAAAATAAAATAAAAAATTATATATAATTTGGTAGATGGGGCGCATGGCCCCCCTCCCGGGCCACTTCTGGCCCCAGGGACCACATACCCTGGGGCCTGCCCATTGTTTTGGGTTTTTTTTGGGAGGGAGGATGCATGTACCCCTCCACAGGCCTATTATGGCCCGGGGGACCCCATCCCCGAGTCAGGCCTGGCTCATTTATCTTTTATTTTAAGGGGATGAGGACCGCTTGGCTCCCCTCCCAGGCCACTTTTAGCCCCGGGGACCCCATCCCCCAGGGCTGGCCCCCTTCGTTGGGGACCGTGGGGGTCCCCAATCCCCCCACGGTCCGAGCAGGCTCCCCGCCTCCTGCGGGAGCCAGCATTGCTTTTCCACATGGGGAGCAAGTTAACATGCTGCTCTCCATGTGGAAAAGCAATCTGCTTTGCTTCATTGAAGCGAGAGAAGGTTTCCCTGCTCTTGCTTCAATGAAGCAAAGCAGTTTGCAATGACAAGGTGGGAGCTGCGAGGCTCCCGCCCTGTCATTACAAACAACAGTGTCCCAGGGGTGGGCACCCCAGGACACTGCAGGAGCCGGCCCTGGGGGGTGGCAGTCCCCATGGCCATCAATGGCTCCAGGAGGTGGGCTGCGCGGCCCCCTGCTTACATTTTCAAAGCCCCAGGGGAGGTGTCCTTGGGCCGGGGGTCTGTCTCGGACCGCCCAATCTAAATATTTAGAGCCCCGGAGAGGTGGTGGTTCCCGGGGCGTGTGGGGGGACTAGAGCCTCCCCACACAGGATATTTTGGTTTTTTTAAAGCCCAGGGGGGTTGCGGTCCCTGGGGCTGCGGGGGGGGGGGCATTGTATTCAAACTACAGTATATTTAGGACCCTTCCCCACCTTGATTCATCTCTGTTTCCATAGCAACCGTGTGTGAAACATTCTACTCCATCAGTAAGTCAAAAGTTCACAGCATTTTCTAACTGGAGCATACCAGCTTCAAGTTCAACTGTAGCAGGTGTGGTTCACTGTTTGAAAAAAACATATGCATATTCATAAGAGTGTAAGCCAATGACAGGTCTACTTACTTTACCTTATAGATCACTACCTATTTTCAGCTACCAAATTATTTACAGCACCCAATCAAATAGGTTGTTTTCTTAAACCAGGTCTGATTCTCCAATTTAAGTGCCTTTCATTCTATCAACTGTCACATTCAACTTCAGTCTTCTACTATGTGCTACTGCTCATTCCTTCAAAATTGTTTTGATTGTGGGTCACAGCTTTGGGTTTTTAGCCCGAGAGGCAGCTAGAAAGAGTGGCATTGCAGGGAGTTGAGTTTCTCTAATGTCGACATTTCTTTGATTGGCCAGAGATGGTTAAAGTGGCATTAATTGCTGCTATGGATTGAGAGCATTGCACATTGCCAACATCCAGACCTCTTAAATGTGCACTGTGGTGACAAAGACCTAGGTACTCTTACTGGGGTAGGATTGGAAACCACAATTAAGGTGACCTTTGCCAATTAATGACACTTTTCCCTTGCACTGCCTTGGTTAATTCCAACATTTGCCAAAGGCAATAAAGGAAATAGTCAGACCCATTCTGTCCACAAATAGACAAATCCAGGAAACATGTTCGCAAACCTGTTCCTGCAAACCATGGAGACCACAAAATGGGCTGCATCTACAGCAACAGCTTGTGCTTTGGCATGGAGCATATATATAGGAGTGATGGAGTATATTTCTCTGACGCAGGCTGTAGGATGTTCCGTAACTACTTGAAACACTGCATCCTGGTTAATGTATAGTTAACATCTACACACAATAAACTCAAAAGCTCTTAAAAGTGCCATCTTATTACCAAACACTAAATAATTTTCATTTAAAATCCTTTTCTTTTTTTTTTTTACTTGAAGGTCTGTTGTGATCCACAAAGCAATTGCACAAATCCAATGCACACCACCACATCTAAGATTTATAACTCTCAATTGGACTCTATGAATGTGGCAATGGCTCTGTGGGTAGCTTTGTGAGTGCCTAAATGTGTGTGTAAGTGGGTGCATACATCTTTCAGTAAGTCTCTGAGTGAATATGTCAGTTTCCAAGTGGGTGTGTGAGTGGGTACACAGCAATATGATTGGGGGCATGAGGTGCTTCAGTGGGTCTGTGAGTGGGTGGATCAGTCTCTGAGTAAGTCTGTGACTGGGTGCACGAGTCTCTGATTGTATCTGTGAGTGGGTGCATGATTGTATCAAAGGCTCTATGGGTGTGTGCATGATTGTCTGAGTGGGTCTTTGAGTGGGTGCATGAGTCATTGAGTGGATCAGTGAGTGGGTGCATTAGTCTGTGAGTAGGTCTATGACTGGGTGCATGACTCTAGAAGTGGGTCTGTGAGTGGTATGTGAGTCTCTGAATAGGCCTGTTAGTGGTTGCATGAGTGTCTGAGTAGGTCTATGAGTGTATGTAAGATGGAAACGGGGCTTCTTTGCAGATGCCCCCCATATTTTTTGCCCACATTTAGATTGCTAAATGCTGGTTCTTGACTCTGGTAGTGCACTGGGACACACCTATCAGGTCCCGGTGCCCATGCTTTTTTACCTAAAAGAGATGTGAATTGATACACCCAATTGGGAAGGTACTTTGCCTCTTTGTAAGTCCCTGGTATATGGTACCAGGGGAACACAGGGCAAGGGTGGTAAAGGGGTCACCAGGGCTGCAGCACTGCATTGTGCCACATGTGTGACCCAAGTAAAAGTGTGTCTGCAGGTCTGCCAGTAAAGCCCTGCACAATCAGCCCTTCTGCTTGAGAGTGACTTCACACACCAAGTGCTGCAGAGCCACATAAATGCCCTAATATAAGTAAGAAACTCTTAAGGTTAATGCATTAAACCATGAGGTGGAGTGCATTATATTAAAGGTGTGAATATATATATATATTTTAACATGTAAATCTCCACAGTAACCCTGCAAACTAAGTTTTTACTGTAAGTGACAGACAGTCAATAGAGTAAAATTGGCTGACTACTGTGGAAACTTGAGGCAGCCAGCTCCATTATGGAATGACTGAATTTTGTTGTGTTGTGTGTCAAAGATTGTGCTTTTTCACTCCCATCATGATATCTGTGTCGAGGCTAAGCTGGCATGTAGAGGGGTGCCACACTGGGTGGGTGATCTACTAAGATACAGTGACCCAGTGCCTCATCTGGTTCCACCAGGTTTGCCCTCAAGATAAGCATCTGTCATCCTGGTGGGATGTGCTAGCACTTTGCTATGATGGAAATAAAGGCCTGGGCAGAGAGGGGGTCACACCTCCTCCCTCCAAGGAGGACAAGGGTTTACAGTCATCAAGGTGGTGAATCTCAAACGCTTACCCTTGATCTGTAATTCCTTGTCCCCGACTCTAGGATAAAGCCCTTCCCATTGTGTCCAGCCTAGCAGGTGGGAAACTTAGTTATTCAGGAAGCATAAACCTCCAAAAAGCTATCCACATCTTTATAGGGGTCTAGGAGGTCTGTATATCCAAGGAAGAGTTTTGCCATGTGGGAAGACCATACAGTAAAGAACTCTGGGCAGAAAGGTGATGTACAGCCAAAAGATGTTGTCACCTCAGGAGCGGGTTACCTACTGTGGCCAGTAGCCCTTAATGCCCCTAAAGTGGGATTTAAGGAGCTCCCTTGACACCAGAACCTCAGTTCTGACTTTGAATCCTAGAAGAGGCACAAAGACACCTTCACCCACAACAGGACCTTTGACCATGCCGCAGTGCAAATAGAGGACACTTAAGTGCCCTGGAGAGACGAGGCCTGGGCAGTGAACTTCAAATGCACCTCCCAGACAGATTTCACAACACGAGTAGTTGGATTTCAAAATTTGGCATGACCAAATCCAGTCCATAGCTTGCAGAACTCTGTGTAGTGTGGCAGAGTTTTTTAGTCACTTTGCAGAGTTCCGCATAACTTCACAGCTCGTCCCAGGCCTAGAAGAGACCATATACTGAAACGGTGTATCGACTGCTGCCCATGGCAAATGTTGGTTGCTCACAGCAAAAGGGACTTCAGTGGATTGTAGAAGTCAAAGCATACTCCCCTAACTAGTGGGACTAGTCACCTGCATCCTGCAGAAGAAATAACAAGCTGTGTCACAAGAATTGTGACCCACTGGGCCTGTTGAATGTGAGCCAAAAGAGAAGTAGTATCGGGCAAACCCGGAGTGGGCCGAAGCTTCAGCCACTTCTCCACTCCTGTTGTCCTCCAGGTGCCAAGTTACTCAAGGACTAAATTTGCTGCAGCCATGGTTTGGTGATCACCAGTCTTGTGATTGACCCCTTGAGTGGCATCTCCAGCCATAGATCAGCTCATAGCGATAGCGAACAATGTCATCAACGACCCCCCTGCCAAGTCCCCGCAGCCTGAGTTGGAGTCATTGAACGTGTAGTGAAGCATCTTTGGCACAGCCTGCCCCAGTGATTGACAGCCACCAGCTGCTTCTGCACCCATACCGCGGAGCAAGGTAGAAGAAATCCAGCTATTGCACTCAGGTCCTGGGACCCAAAAGGCCTTCACTCTCCAAGAGTAGAGTGTATGTCAGACTCCAAGTGTGGTTTTTCCAAGTGCTGCATGATGACAGCACCCACAGATCCCATCAGCAGCCAGGAGAGCCAAGTTTCCTCTGCACTAGGACTCCCTGGGCAAGGTAACAACGTGGTGACTCTTGAGTCTTGGTCTAGGGGCCCCAGAATCTTAACCACAGGAGGGTTTACTTAAACTCTTCCTGCAACAATCATTTTGCTAATTGTGTATTCTTCCATTGACTTTAATGGTGAACATCTGGCAGCCTTCATTGCATTTATGGCTAATACTTTGGAAATCCATAACTCTGGGTTTCTGCAACGTATCACGTTAGTTTTGGTGCCTATATTTACATAAAAATGCAAATGCTCAACATATGTTCCTCTGAGTATGCCTGACTGCTCTATACCAGTCTACCAGGATCAAGCGAAGGCTGCTAAGTGTGAACCTTAGGTCTAGCTCTGTGTATTTTGCTAGTATTACATAATAAGGTCTCATATACATATTATATAATGGTTCCACATTGCAACACACTCCACTCAATGACACTCTTCTCTATGCCACTCCATTCTATGCCACTCCACTCCACTCCACTCTACTCTACTCTTTGACACTCTACTCCACTCTAAGCCTATCCACTCTACTCCACTCTATGCCACCCCACTCTACCACACTCTACTCCACTCCATTCCACTCTACAATACTTTGCTCCACTCTATGTTACTCTACACCATTCTATGACAATCAACACAACTCCCTCTATGCCACTCGACCCAGCGTTACTCCACTGTACTCTATGACATACTACTTAACTCTACTACACTTAACTCCACTACTCCACTCAATGCCATTCCACTCTATGTTATCCCAATCTACAAAATTCTACTATATGCCACCCCCCTCTGTCTCTCCCCATTACACCACTCCACTCTACACTACTCCACACTATGCCATGACACCCGACGTAACTCCACTCTATAAAACTCCACTCTATGCCACCCCACTGTATGCCATGACACTATATGTCACACCACTGTATTACATTCTACCACACCCTACAATCCACCAGTCTATGGCACTGACTCCACCATATGCCACTGCATTTTACAGCACTCAGCTCCACTCTATGTCACTGATGACACTCTTCTCCACTCCATGGCACTATACAACACTGTGCTCCCCTCTATGACACCAACGCAACTCCAACTATGCCACTTCATGTCACTTTACTCTACCATACTATATGAGACACTGACCCAATTTACTCTACTAGTCCACACTATGCCACTACACTCAACAACATTCTATGCCAATCCACTGGACCACACTATACTCTACTCTATGATACTTCACTCTGCAGTGCTATAGTCCAGTCTATGCCACTCCACTCTATAACACATGTCTCTACAACACTCTATGATACTGCACTGTCAGACTCTCTTCTCCACTCTATTCTATGAAATTCCACTCTAATCCATTTGACTCTAATCTATGCTACTCCACTCTACTCCATTCTATGCCACAGTGTGACACTCTATTCGACAACACTCCACTCAACAACACTCAAATTAATGGCACTCCACAATATGGCCACTCCACTCTATGCCACTCTTTCAACCCTACTCTACAACCCTCTACTGCACATGCCAATCCACTCAACAACACCGTACTTCACTCTATAGCACTGTACGATGCTCTACTCAACAATACTCGACTCGAAGACGATCCACTCTACGATACTCGACTCCTCTTTTTTCTTCATTCCACTCTATGTAACTCCAAGGTACTGTATGACATGCAACTCCACTCTATGCCACTCCACTCTAGAACACCCTACTCCACTGTATTCTCTTCCACTCTACACAAGAGTACTCTACTCTACTTCACTCCACTATACTCCACTCTATGACACGTCACTCTATGGAACCCCACTCTGCAATATGCAACTATATAATACTCCATTCTACAACACTACACTCTACAACACTACAATCCATGACACTCTTCTCTACTTTACTGTACCAATCTCCACTTGACGACACTCCACTCAATGACACTCTACTCCACTCCATGCCACTCCACACTACAACACTACAACATTCTACTCCACTCAATGCCACTGTATGACACTGTGCCCAATGACATTTCACTTGATGACACTCCACTTGATGACACTCCACTCTACTCAACTCCAATCTATGTCCACTCCGCAACATTCTACTTAACTCTACAGCACTCTACGCCACTCCAATCTAAAACACTCTACTCCACTCTATAGCGGTGTGTGACGCTACACTCAACAACACACTATTTGACAACACTCCACTCTACGATACTCTACTCCTCTCTTTGCCACTCCACTCTACAACACTCTTTTACACAGTATGTGGCATGCCACTGCACTATAGAACACTATAACCCACTGTATGCCCTTTCACTCTACACCACTGTACTCTACTCAGTTCCACTCTGCGGCATTCCATTCTACAACATGCCATTCTATAGTACTCCACTCAAACAAACTACACTCTACCACACTTTTCTCCATGCTACTGTATGACTCTCCACTCAAAAACATTCCATTCTATAACACTTTACTCCTCTCTATGCCACTCTACTCCACAACACTCTACTCCAGTCTATGCCAATCTTCGACACTCTCCTGGATGTCACTCAACTCGACAAAACTCCGCTCAATGATTTGAAACACATTTTTCCCCCCAATTTTTTATTGAGCAGAGCATTAGGTACATGATCTACTTAAAATCATTATTAAAAATCATTTGTACAAAGCAAAGATGATAACTTCTAATTTCATGATACATTTTTAGAACAAGTGAAGCTGTAGCAGCAAATAGCATCATCATTGAGTATTAGCAAAGTGCAAATTATCTATACAAAAGTGCTTCTAAAGTGCAATACCAATTAAAGTGCAAATGCCTTTTTATCACGAATGGCAGCTACTACTATGACATAAGAATCAATTTTTTTGAAACAATATGGCTGTAGCAGCTGCTAACATCATTGATCAAATAAAACCATGAGCAGATCATCTAATAAAGTGCAGCGGTGCATAAAGTGAAAATGCTTCTAAAGTGCAATACCAAACAGCTACAGCATCAATATAAAAAACGAGTGTTAAAGGCCCTCTTTTGACTTTTCTAGATCAATAAAAAACTTCCAATTTTTTTATATTTCCTAGTGGCCTGACTCATCTAGCAATAGCTTCTTCAAAATGTCGAGTCATTTTCATTGTGTTGAACCATTTCAGGTAAGAAGGGGCTTCACTAGATTTCCAATCTGGAGAATTAAAGAACGAGCTATAGTACAAGAAATAAATAGAAAATCTTTCTCGGCCTCTGTTAACATCACTCTATCCCTTTAAAGTCCAAATAAAGCAGCCTTGGCCTCGAGCAAAAAACTCTTCCTGATTGTTAGCTCGATATCAGCAAAAAATGCCTCCCAGAAGGGACTCAACCTTGGACATGCAAAGAAGGTATGGTGCCATCTGCTTTCCCCATCTGCCTGACAGCGAAAGCACGTATTCTCGACTCCCAGAAATCTTTTTTTTAGAGTGGCCGGAGTTAAGTAGGAGAGCCATCGTGATAGGAAGGCCATCCTTTTAAAATTTGCAGCACGCAAGGATTTATTTCCTAGAAGGCATAGGGCCTCCCAGTCATTCAGGGAAAGAGTACATCCTGTCTCACGTTCTATTTTAACCAGATGGCCCCCCAGCACCGAAGTTTGACCCTGTTTTTGTAACAACCAGTACCAGTTCCCCACATCACTCACTCTAGCCCCATAAAGAGCTACCACCAATTGATTTGGGGCATCAGAAATACCACTAGTGTTTTTTAAAACATGAGCGCTTTGTAAATATTCAAAGAAGGGGGGTTTCCGATGGCTTTCCACCCTAGTCATTACCTGTTGCCAGGAAATCAACCTATTTTGAATTATAAAATGTCTTAGCTCGAGTAATCCACAGCTTTCCCAATTGTTGATGTGTCTTGATCGAAACTGGAGGCCGAAGCTGGAAGCTTCTCTCAATTTCAAATATTATAGACCAGAGGTGCCCTTCTTTTAAAAAAATGATTGAAGTCTAAAAGCAAAAGTTTGGAAGTTTTTAAAAACACTTGACTTTGCGAATCAATTTCATGAATCATTTTATCTAAAAAGAAGCTATCTTTAGTGCATTTAGATCCCTTTAGTCCAGACACTAGGGGGGTCACTAGGATCTCGGGCAGATCTCCACCGCTGGCATGGCGGTGGCGATCCACCAGAGATCCGTCCCCGCCCGCCACCCATTTCCCCTCCCCCCATATTACTATGGCGGGGGGACCACGGCAGACGGAAAGACTGCCCACCGCTTTTCCGCCCGGTGGAAAAGAGTTTAATATGGTGGGGGTGTATGCTAGACACTGCCATCCATATAATGAAGGGGGCGGACACATGCCTTTCCGTGGCGGCTTTGCCATCATGGAAAGGCATGCAGGAATCTCTTGCAGGGGCCCATTGCGGGCCCCCAGGGATTCTGGGGGGTGAGGGTGCACATGGAGGGGTACCTATGGTACCCCCTGCATTTCAATATACAACATGGCAGGCACCACGCTGTGCCTGTCATGTTGTGCATTGATATGCATGACGTGCATTTTTAGCATTGAGGCGGGCGGTGCTGACCTAAAAGTTAAATGTGCGGGATGCGCCCGCCACTGTGGCGGGCGCATCCTAATAGCTCCCACTGGTCCCCCGCCCTTATGGTGGGCAGTCCCTTTTCACATCAGGATATCGGGACTTTAATGTCTAAAATTGCTGCCTCGTAATAAGTTCTTAAATGAGGCAAAGCTAAGCCCTCTTGTGCTATAGATAATTGGACCACTGCAAAATTAAACCCTTGGTACTTTCTTTCCCCAGACAAATTCTCTCAATAAGGTTTCTAATTCTCTAAAAAAAGACAAGTTTATCTTAACTGGGACAATAGTAAAAAGAAATATAAGCAACGGAAGTATGGACATTTTAATTAACAAAACTCTACCCTTTATTGAAAGGGGGAGTAAAAGCCATTGTTCCAAAAGTTTCTTAATTTTCTCCTTCATTCTTAAATAATTCAATTCATATGGCTGTTATGGCTGTTAATGCTGGCTAGACACGAATATCCCAAGATATCTAATTGGATCTGGCTTGGTTGCTTGTGTCCTCAAACAAGATAGGAAAGAATGTAAGTCTGTATTGAGGGCGAGAACTTCGGTTTTATTGGCATTTATTTTATACCCGCCGATTAACTCAAACTTCTTAAATTCCCTTAAAACCATTTCAAGATTATCTTTATCGGGGTCAAATATAAGATTAGGGCCATATGTATCATGCAAATTCGCAATCGCAAAGGCCGAAATTCGCAGAATTTCGGCATTTGCGAATGCGAATTTGATAAATGGAATGTATGAAGCAAAACTGGTGCAAAATAAGGAATCACAAAATTTGCTATTCCTTATTTTGCAATTGCATTTAAGGAATCGCAAATTTTGCGATTCCTTAAATGCAATGTATGTAGCAAAATAAATTAGCAAAATGCCCTTAAGGATTCGCAAATTACCACCAACTTCTAGTTGGTGGTAAGTTGCGAATTCCTTGAAAAATGCCCATTTTTGCATTTTTCAAAGTGCCATGTGACGCACATACATGCCCTTAGGGCATGTATGTGTGCCACATGTGCACCCATGCATATTTCAGGGGTGCAACAGGGTGTCCTTTGGACACCTATGCACCCTTGAAATTATTCTTAATTTGCGATTAGCAAATTGCGAATCGCAAATTGAGAATAACTTCCCATTCATTCCTATGGGCCTCCTGGCCCATAGAAATGAATGGGAAAGTATTCTTCAATTGCGATTCGCAATTTTCTAATCGCAATTAAGGAATTCTAAGGAATTGCAAAAAAAATGCGATTTTGTACATACATTCCCATTTGCGATTCTCAAATAGCGATTTCTTAAAAATTGCTATTTGAGATTCGCAAATGGGTATCTTGATACATATGGCCCTATGTCATTTGCAAAAAGTGTAAATTTTGCCATACCGGGCACAGGTGATTGAATAGCAGCATTGTTTTGTATTTTAATTACTCGTAAAAAGCAAAGACGAGGGCGGGCAACCCTGCCTGGTCACACGGTTTATTTTTAAATTCCCTGCTTGTTTCAAATGTATACCTACCTGAGCTGTGGCCCCCTTATAGATATTGCGCAGCATATTGACAACCTCAGCTGGAAAACTGAACTGCCCAAGGGCAAAGAAGAGGGTTCTCCAGTTTACTAAATCGAAAGCTTTCTAGGCGTCAACCATTATAATACTTGCGGAGATAAGGTTTGTATTAAAATAATCCAAGGCATGTATTAAAAACTGAGTTTTCGCCGTCATTGATCTACCTGATATAAAACAGGGAATTGTTTCTCGGGCAGCTAATAAAAAACCCTCTGCCTGCACTTTCATTAAAATTTTATAGTCTGAATTCAAAAGACAAATGGGCCTATATGAGTTAACATCCGCCGGGTTTTTATCTTTTTTAACAAAGGATACAATTATTAATTCTTTAAAACATACTGGTACACAACCACCCTCTTTAATATAATTAAATAGTTTTTTCTGGGGAGTAAAGAATTCCTTTAAAAGAACTTTAAAAAATTCGATAGGGAAGCCATCCAGCCCACATGCTTTGACCCCTGCTGCCTCCTTAATGGCTGCCGAGATCTCGGCGGATTCCACATCAGATCCCAATAGACCAGTGATTCCCAACCTTTTTGGACCTACGGCTCCCTTGATCAATTGGCCATTGACCGCGGCTACCCATTACATTTTTTTTGTGTGTGTGCGTGTAATCCCGGCCTCGGTAGCACTTACATTTTAATCCATGAAAATAATTGGGATGAAGGTAGGGAGAATAGTGCATGCAATGCAAAGATATGTCTACTCTCACTTTTCACAATACTTGTGCGCCCTCTAGCCATACAGTGGCTGCATCTGTTTGCAACTAAACTGAAGCTGGACACTTCCAGTGAATCCAGGAGCACTGGGGGGCCGCGGGCACAGTTTGGAAACCGCTGGTATAGTTCCTTACATCTGCTAGTTAGTGATCCGTATAGTATATAATGAGGAATTGCAAAGGCTTGTTCGCTTTATAATTTTCCTTTCACATTATGCCAGGTCAGTAACCTACCACTGAGGTTCATTTGGACACGAACTACACTCAGATGGCTTACATGTGTCCAGTTCAATTCCAGTAGTAAAGGAAGCTCTAATCATGTCAATAAAGCAGTGCTTAATTTGTGCCGGTGCTTTCCGGGGCTTAGCACCGGCACTTAATTCTTAGGGCCGGGTCTACACTCCATGTTGACTTCTTTAAGTTCACCCGTGTTTCCCAAAGAACGCTGTAAAATATTTAAAGTTGTATGCAGCCTAGGCGCATGCGTGCCTTATTACGAGGCACATTCCGCCACGCAGTGAGGGACTGCCCGAGAGCACACAGCTGAGCAATGCATGCAAATACTCCTCCCCAAGGCCACTGGAATATACATAGTTCTTCCCAGCTGTAATCACGTCCCTGGTCCCTCCTGCTTAAAAAGCTGCGAAGCCCCCGTAGCAGGTCAGCCTTCTCAAAAAGGCACCTCCCCCCGCACTCTAACTTCCGCCCGCCTCTCTGCTACTGCTTCCTGCCCCTACAGTGATCTCTGGATGTCACCCTCTCTTGATAGTGAAAATAGGCGGGCATTTTCATTTCAAGAGGGAAAATATGAAAATAAATGATACAGTGGCTCCGTGCCTGCTAATTAAGTCTTGACCCCTGTCTGCCACGGGTGCCACCGAACTGCCTTTACAAGCCCCGGGAGCGGAAGCAACCGTTACCACTGTAAGAAGAGGGGCAAGTGTGAGGTGCAGCACCTTCGATCACGTTTCCTTTCAGGGCACGAAACGGGGTACCACGCGGGTGGATGGCATGCCCCCCCACTTATTTTCCAGGGTGGCGTGATAAGAGCGCGCACCAAACCACGCATTTCCGGGGTAAACTAAAAAGCTTGGCGGCAGGAGAGAGATTTAAAAATCCCGAGGGGACCGCAGGAATGCTCTTGCAGATGAAGGAGGAAGATAAGTGTGTTTAACAGTAAAGACAGAAGTTGTGTGTGCTTAAAAAAAGACAATTTGCCAGGAGCAGAAGAACTTGTAACTTCCGACAGAAAGAGAGATCCGAGTAAAAAGTCATTTGTTTTTCATGCACTTTTTTGCTTCAAAGTGGATGCAGACGAGCTCTGGAAACGCTCACATTCTCGAAGCTGGAAGGGTGCAAACTTTGAGCATTTAAAAGTTCATACCTATGCGGTGACCTTTGGATTTGAATAATTGCTATCTTCGCTGGCCCAGCAAGCCTCTGCTTGGGAGTTTGCTCTTCGGTTTTGTTTTTTTACAGTTGAGAAAGTGCGAGAGAATCACCTTCGAAAGGTACGTCCCGCCTGTTCATGTGTTCACCTGTGTTATGCTGTTGCAATTTCTCTCCCGCCTCTGAAAAATGCTGCCCGTTTGGGAAGTTTATATTTTGTACAAAAAAACACCAAAATCGGTATCTTTACTGAAACATGATATTAATTTGCATTTCACGCACTGGTCTGTTTATGCGGTTGGCTTGTGTTAAACCATTAGCACTGTCCTGGACGGGTGCAGGACAGCAAAATATACAGTAGGGCTTTGCACCCCCCCTCTTTTCACCCCTTTTTATAGCGCTATGTCGTGATGTCATGAGGTCAATTGCATGTTGTCTCACTTGGTCAGTCCCCCCACTTCTTTTTATAGGACTTGTCCCCTGATTGTGCCCCATGCGAAACCATACAACTACACGCTCAAAAGCCCAATACAAAGACTCACGAAAACAAACTTTTCACCATGTGCTCTATAACTCTCATATCGTGCACAAATTCCACGTGCAGCATTCTACCTAGTCTCCTTAACTGTCACTTCCTGGTGCCTTGCCCTGGATATTCCTGTCTTGAGTCCTAATAATAGCTCTGCAGATGCACCTCATTCCTGGCCATCTGCATTCCATTATGCAGCACGGGGGCAAGCCGTTGCTGTGTCCGAGTCCGCTCAGCCCTCAGGAGCAGAGTACAGTGAAGTACAATTGCTTTCAGATGACAGTACCGGGACAGGATGTGTGCTGAGGATGGGGGTCAGAGGGAGGCACCGGCCACAGATTGTACATAGAGAGCAGCAATTTGCCGATCATTAGCGAGCTACTCATTTGTCTGGGTGAGGAAGAGACGGGTCTGCTGTGAAACTTGGGACGGGGTAGTAATGGTTACTGTACTCTGACAGTCTGCTTAATAATGTTCTGGTACGTTTCAGTGGTGCTGGGGGACCACAGTTTTTAGGGTCCTTATTTCCTGTTTGTTGCACTTCACCAGATGTCTCTAAGCGTAATATTATATATTACTACAGCAGCCCCTCCCCTCTACTTAATGCATGAATATGCCTCGGCATCACTACTTCCTGTAGTGCACACAAGTTTATTTTTTTACCCTCTCGTGAGTGCAATAGTCATGTTACTGTTTCCACCCTTTTACTGAATTGTTACTAACAGGTGTTTGTACCTCGTATTACATCTGACTTTTGAGGATGTGAGGGAGCTAATAAAGTGGGTGGAGCCAGTGGAGGAAATGGGTGGAGCCGGAGAAAAGTAGGTGTGGCCGCCATCAAACATTTGAGCACCTGCACTTCATATTTTACAAATTAAGCACTGCAATAAAGACAAAGCCTATTTTTGTAGCCATGGATTCATGTACTAAAACCAATCAAAAGAATGCCAAGGCATTAAGAGTACTGCTGGTGCTATACATCCAGTTAAGGAAGTTAGTGCTGTTAAACACTGTCTGCCTATTCAAACCACTGTAATTAGCAGCAAAACATCAGCAATAACCACATTATGGAGTATTGTTGTCATAAAGGAGAGTGACTGGATTGGAATTACACAGGATCTTATTCAGTGCTAAGAAAGCCAAACAGTGAAGGTATCAGATGGTAACATGGGGGCTATGCAGCCTCAATCTTTTTTTCTTCATAAATACTGGAAAACATGGACAGAAACATAAATAAGTTAGAAGATCTATCACTGTGGGCATCGGACACTGTGGACCACGATTCTTTTCTGAAAATACAATCAATCTTAATGTCCTTGTCTTATTGTGGTGCACTGGGAGCACGGAAGAAGCTGTTTCTCTGCACAGCTCCCCAGCACTCTCCTGGAAGAGCACCGGGAACTATCTCTTAATGACGAGCGCTTCAAGCAGTGGTCTCTCGTCCGAGTAGCAGCAGCCCTCTCTCAGTGCTGGGAGCATGGAAGAAGCTGTCTCTCAGCACCTCGCCCCAGGACTCTCTTGGAAGAGCACCACGCACTATCTCTTAACGCGAGAGCTTCAGGCAGCAGTCTCTCATCAGAGTAGCAGCATCCCTCTCTCAGTGCTGGGAGCATTGAAGAAGCTGTCTCTCAGCACCTCGCCCCAGGACTCTCTTGGAAGAGCACCAGGCACTATCTCTTAACGTGAGAGCTTCAGGCAGAGGTCTCATTAGAGTAGCAAACCCTCTCTCAGCAGGCAGGAAGCACAGAAGAAGCTGTCTCAGCACAGCATCTCAGCACTCTCTTGAAAGAGCACCAGGCACTGTCTCTCAGCACGGTGAGCGCATCCGGCAGCTGTCTCTCTAAGACGAGATATATTCCAGTGACCTGTGCTCGTAAAAAATACCAAACCTTTTCCTGTCCTGCTGTCCTCACGTGGGGATTGTTTAGCAGCTACTGAAACAAACTGAAAACACTCTCTATGAGGGTAACGTCTGCTACTGTGTATTTCCTCACTCATGATAAATTATTACACTAACATGACACATTTTGTAATCATAATTGTAATGGTACTTATATATTGCACACAACCCCCAACAAGGCCTTTTTGTTATTTTTGTTTCATCTTAGTACCAATTTGACATCAAAATACATCAAGCAAACTAAAGGTGACCAGTCAACATTTCCAAAGGTCTTTCAACTGCTCAGCAATACGTATTGCTGAGATTATAGTAACATCAAAACGTATTGCTGAGTTTATAGTAACATCAACACGTATTGCTGAGTTTATAGTAACATTTGATCCGGTTGAGCTAGGAACAAAGTTGTGTTAAACTCAGCATGTGGTGCACGAGCTGACGGGTTGCGTGATAAACGCAGCAAATCCATAGATATGCAGAAAACACAGAGGCCGTGAGATCGCATAACTTATATGGCCATGCCTATATGTAAGAATTTCTGTACTTCATAAACTTGAAGTTCGAATGCATCTTAAAATTATAAAGTATAGATCCTGCACACTGCTGCTCGGCCTGGAATGAGTAATGGTTTAATGAAAGGTGGTTTTACATATATTTCCCTCCAGATTATGTCAAGCCGCTTCAATGGCAGACTGGCCATTTATCTCCCCGTATTTCCCTCTGCTGCCCTCCCCCTCCTTGCAGTGAGATGAGACTGTTTATCTCGACCTCTGGGGAGGTGATAATGATCAGCGATCACGGCACCCTTGGCTGCTTTTGGCGGCGCACCAGCGTGCCGCGACGTACAGTTTGGGAAACACTGCAATAGACTGATCCGATTATCTGAGAGTTTATGAATATTCATGTTCCTGAAATATTCCTGGATCAGCTTCTCCTCCACAAGATATTCCGTAGAGTCGTGTTGATGGAAATGTTCCCAAAAAATATGGGGGATCTCACCGCTGTTAACAACTTCTCAACCGGTCTGGGGTTCAAGCACTTTAGATACTATAACTGCTTATTGTTTTGTTCTGGTAGAATTAACCAGGAATTCACCAATTAGTTGGCTTTCTTTATAAACCCTTTGTTGAAATATTTGTGAACTACAAATCTCCTCTAAAACAAAAAAATCCATCAACGCTATTCTTGCCTGCTTAAGTTGATTAGGGAGCATCTGGAGTTGGAGGGCATACTCTTTTTCCACCTCTGTTTGTAGTTCAAGTATTTTGAGCCTCCGGGTATTTGACTGGGCAGTCGTAAAGGCTATTATTAAACCACGGGCAGCCGCCTTAAACCCACTCCACACTGCAGAGTGATCTGCATTGTTGTCATTGATCTTAAAATATTCAGGGATCCATTCTCTAAAGCCTTTCACCCAATGCTGATTCTGCAGAAGGAAACAGTCCAGCTGCCACCTGGGCCGCTCCCTACTCCTTCCCCATTGCACCATTTCAAGCCCGACATAGGTGTGGTCTGAAAAAAGATTATACCCTATATCAGCCTTTAGGACCTGGAGTGATCTGTATGTGAGAAATAAATCAATTTGAGATGCCGTTCGAAAGCGATGCGAATAGCAGGCATAAAAATCTTCATCAATGTTGATCTCCCGCCAATTAATATTCTTGTCTAATGGCTTCCACAAATTTTTTTAGTATTTGGTTTCAGTTGCATTTTGTTTTTATTAGAAGTATCCTTTCTTAAGTCCTGTATGTAGTTAAAATCCCCTCCCAAAAAAAACTGACCCGGAGCTCCTATCAAAGGCTCATTAATTTGGACCAGGGCTAAGATGTCGTCTGACACCTGACCATAGTAATTTATAAAATTCAGGATCTTCCCATGCAGCCGTGTAACCACCCATATCCATCTCCCGTGTATATCCCTATGTACTTGTAAGAATTCCCAAGGAAGTTTTCTAGAGAAATAAATGGCAACTACTCTCATGGCAAGACCTGCAGATGCAAACAAAATTAGAAAAGACCCTGGGATTTTAAATGTGTCTCCTGTAGAAACAAAACTTGGAGATTAAATGATATCAACCACCTAATAAGAGAACCATACTTCTTTTTGTTCAAAATTTCATATGCATTAACTGAGGATTTCATATGCATTAACTAGGATGTTATATTTACTGGTTTCTATCATTAATTCCTTCTACCAAAGCTTTAAGTTGTGCGTTGTCTGTATCTTTTTCTCCTACTCTTTTCTCTGCAGTGGACCCAATCCCAACCCCACCTTTCCCACCCCTAGAAAGAAGAACCCTCCCCTTGAAATGTGGAAACCCCCCTACAGACCACGCCAACCACATTTCACCCCTCCCATCTAACCTCCTGGGTGTCATGAAACTACACCATGGGTGACCCCGCTAGCCCCCGGATGGGCTGGGACACGATGAGACCTGGTAATAGTGAGTTCACCTTCAAATTGCAGGGTTTGAGAGCCTTTTATACCATCGGGGGAACCCTACTATCCAGAGGTTAGACCTCTAGGAATGGTTCTCCAGATCCTTCAATTTATTTTCCAGATAGTTCTTATTTTTTGCTGCCTCCTTCACATCCCCAATTACTGTGTTTATCTGGTCTTCTAAAACTGAAATACTGGCCTCAGCCTCCTGGAGTTTGATTGGAAAGCATTGCTTCTTCGATTTTCCTTAGCCGAAGATGCAGAGAGGCACTTTCCAGTTTCTGAGTTCTTTTCATCTCGCGGACTTCATCCAGTATTAAATTAAACATATCTCTGATGTCCATTTGATATTCACCTGGTGTCTCCGTACTTAAGCTGGAGTTGTTTTACAATTTGTCGGCGCCAGGAGACTTATTTCTAACCATACTATCTTCGCGAGGCGGATGACCATCTGGCAATACTTGACCTTGAGGCGGCGAAATAGACTGAGACTGCAGCTTAGATTGAGGTGGCATCAGGTTAACAGAACTATTTATGGCGATCTTTCTGCCTTCGTCTGATGTTCCTTATAACTGGGAATGATTCATGCTGGGAGCAGTCATTTCCATTGATTCAATTGGGGAGATCGCCACATCTTGACTTAAATCTTGTCCCATATATGCCGAATGATCAGGTTACGTGTTGTGTTGTGCTTTCTCCTGATATTTAGAAGCCGAAATTATCGTTGTTACTGGCAACACAGATATTACTGGTGGGCCTTTAGATCAATTCTGAACCGTACTAGAGCTTGGAGAGGGTAGCTTTCTTCAAGAATAAAGACAATTGCTTTGACTCTTTTCCTTTCTTTAAGCCCTCCACCACAAAGTTATCCTGCTGGGACTTAGTTGACATAACTGTGATTTTGCTCACATTTCTTTTATCAATCATTAGCTCTTCGTGTTCTGTAACGAGGTGGGGGGCAGGTCCTCCTCCGAGCTCTCGAGAGTACTATCAAGGCCATAAGAGTTGGTGGCACTTTCCTTACTAGCCAGACGTGCAGCCTCTTTTACCTGAGTTAGACGTGTTTTGGCCTTGAGATGGGCAGCAGAGTCGACTTTGGTGGATACATTTACATGCTTCAGAAGTTTACACATTCTTGGCTTCTTTTGTTACTTTTTATTTTCGCTGGCTGAAATGTATCTTTTTCTCACATTTCTTGTCTTTGTTTGCTGCCCCCACACAGTCTCCGATGGCCGTTTTAATACCAAATAGCCCCTTAGATGCGCCGTGAGTTATATCCTTTTTTAAAAGGAAGCTCTCTATTTATTTTCCATAAAATATCCAGGTGGGGTCTCGCTGGTAATACCTTTTTAAAGTTTGGCAGATGATTAAGCGCTTTTCAGTGAAAGGAGCCGACAACTGTTCATTTATAAGCTCTCAGCCTCCTGCACGGCCAAGCCGTGGGCACCGCAAGGGATCAGCGAGCGATGAGGCAGCAGCCGGGAGATCCCAGCTGCCGTTAGTAAAGCGCCCGACTCCTCCTCACCTTTCTCGGACGATACTGCCAAAGTCGCGGAGGCTGCCGCCCCTTCCGATGTTGGCAAATCCCTGTTGCCGCTTCACGTCGAGAATACGAGCATCGGTGCTGGAGCAGAAGTGTTCTAGGGGAAAAACCCCGGATCCAGGCATCTCGACTCACTCTGCGCCTATTCCCGGTACCAAAGTCCGGGACCTGCCTTTCCCTTGCAGAAACTGCTGAAACCGCCTCAAGCTCAACTCAGGCTGGAATTGCCAGAACGCCAGCAAGCCAGGTATGAGCAGCCATTGCCAGTGAGGGTGTGGCCGCAGGTCACCTGTGACTACACGGAGGAGTGGTTCTGATTTGAAACACACTTGTATAAAAAATGACATTTAATAAAAAAAACAAAGGTCAATGCTAAGTTATAGTTTGGAGAACTTTATTAATTGTTTGTATACAAATCCAGCTTGAACCACTCAAATATTAGAACTTCCTAAGTTGTAGTTATTACTTACAGATATACTTTTTGCCCTAGTCAAAACATACTATAACTACCACTCCTTTGTGCATGTGTTGTCAACTCACTAGGCATACTATATTAACTATACCTTGGCCCTCTTCCATGCACACAGTTCTAATAAATTATATAATTTGAGATATCATGAGTTATGTTAGAAATGCTGTTGCTTAACATGCAATGAGTAATCTTATATAAAATGATCTAAGCAGTGCATGGGTAAGGAGCAAATTGGACCCTAATGTTATAGAAGCTGATTGAAAAGGAAAAAAGGAAAAACTTTAGGTATTATTGTCAAAGTCCACTTTATATTAGACGGGCCTACCGATACCTTCAAACGAACTGCAGATAATATATACTACTCGGTAAGCTGCAGTCTTTTTCTGGATGTTTCATTGAAACTGACAAGATATAGGATCTGCAAATGACTCACTCTCTTTTTCTTTCCTGGATTCACCTGTCACGTTCTGGCTTAGGTACTTCACAACCTCATGTTACAATCAACAAGAAATCAATGTTAACAAGTATGAAAGTAGGTGATTCTGACTATACGCTCAGCACTGATGCACAGCACTCAGCAAAACCAACCTTTCATTGCTTAAATTATTCAGACGCAAAACTATCAAAGCTGACAAGTTTCTTATGTCAATAAAAATTCTAAATGTATTCTCTTTCTAGAACACATTACAAAGGTCACTAAAGATTCTTTCATCATTACATTGCAGTTTTTGATATTTCACTTTACTGCTACTAAGTGACAATGTATTTCAATAGGATCACCAAAATAAGAGATTTCATTATTCTTGTCACTGTTTAATGCTAATATTACTCAACTCCAGTCTTCTCATATAGGGCCATGTTTATCTAGAAGTAACGCAGTACAGCAAGTAATTTTGCTGTGTTGCATTACAGGGGAAAGGCAGAAATGTGCCGTATTTATAACAATATGCTGCCTAGTGCCAAAGCTGGTACTAGCGGTGCAAGGGTGTCTGCGTTGCATGCAGGGTTGTTTTTGCTGGAAAGGGATCTAATCCTGCACAAAAACAATCCCCTGAGGCATTTCCCCTATATATGGTGCCACAGAAAGTAGTACACATAGAAAGTAGAAGTAAAAAGGAAAAATAAATAGATTTCTCCTTGTTGCGCCTCCCCTGGGAAGGCGTAGCATTTTTGGGCATTCCCAGGTCTACCAGTAGTGGTAAATCTGGGAATGCATCTAAATCCATGGGAGTTGTGTGGAAACACACATGCAACTCCAATGAAACTCCTCCCTGGGGCAGAGAAATGCAACACAGTGTTTTGTGCTGTGTTGCACTACTCCTGGTTTATCAAGCCACTCATGGCCACACAAAGGGGCCTTAATTGGCTTCATAAATCACATTTTGGAATTGCATCGCACATGCACCATGTTGCGTAGTGCAAAAGCCATGCAACACCTTCATAAATAAGGATCTAAATCTTCATGAAGCCCCTGGGGCTTGAACATGCGCAAAATGTGCACCCATGCATATTTCATGGGTGCAACAGAGTGTCCTTTTGGCTCCCTTGCAACCTTGAAATTGCATTCTCAATTTGCGATTCTCTAATTGGTAATTGCAAATTGAAAATGCCATAACATTCATTCCTATGGATCTCCTAGCCCATAGGAATGAATGGGAAGGTATTCCTTATTTGGAATATGTAGGATTCGCAAACTTTTTTGCAAATTCCACATACATTGCATTTTGCGATTCTCCAATTGCGATTCGCAAAAAATCGCAATTTGAGAATCGCAAAACTCTTTTTTGATACATATGGACCTAAAGCCCTTCATCAGTTGTAACTAAAATGATAAGAAACATAAATATTCTGCTCGGTTCCCATGAAATCTCCCAAACTATATAACTGCATTGAAAAATATAATTCACCTCATTTTGCATTGTAGAATGAGGTGAATTATATTTTTTCGCATGATTTTTCACAAAGATGGGATGGGTGAAATGAGTATTACGTTCATGTGGGAATTATTCACGGTAAAACACAGTGGCACTTATTCATCTGGTAGTTTGTTTTTCTATGAAGTTATATTGTTTGGGGGATAGAATGGGGAGTTTGCTTACATTATCTTATAAACATAACTCCCCCTGGGAACAAGGTAGGACAATAAAGTTTACTATGCCTGAACTCAGAATGATAAGATGCATGTTTTAGTGAAGTGTTTTTTATATTCTGTGTTTGAAAATACCACTTTTAGAAAGTAGCTATTTTCTTGCTTAGCAATCCAGTGTGCCTCAGCTAGGATGTGTATTGACGGTCTGGCTTTGGAGTGACAGGGGTTGGGGATGAGTAGTGGCTCCAGAGAGTCTGATGGGTCAGGGCTGGGCTGAATAGACCTGGGCTGCATTTAGAGTAAACCTGGGCAAAGTTCTATGCTATGTGTGCGTAGTTTGCAAAGTCTGCACTACTTCGCACTATGCAAATTGCACGTAGCACAGTGCAAAGACGCGTAGCGGTCATTTTTTGCTTGCTCTCGGTCCTCAAAGTCAAGTTGGCGGCCACGAGCGAGCAAAATGATATCCCGCCGAGACTTTTTCCTCGTTCGCATCAAGTTGCCGTTCGCAAGCATGGAAAATAAACCTCCAGGCGAGATTCTTAACGTGGGTAGGTCAGGTTTCTCATTGCGAGTGGTCGTGTATGCTCGCGACTGCTAGCACCGCATCGAGCATGGTCTCACACTGCAATGCAAGCCTTGGTGTCACCGATTCCGTCAATGAGCCGATGTCTGCACCGAGCTGTGAGGACACCATATGCTGCAACGCTTCCATCTCACATCGCAACTGCGATGGTTGCCCCGGACCGGCTTGTATCATTGTGTCGGCCAAAACAACAAAAGGTACTGTCTCAGAGTCTGTCGGCGCTTAAGCTAACCCCTATTGATGCAGTTGGCTGGAATTGTTAAACTCTGTCATATTCAGTATCCCGGTAGCCCTGGACTGAGCAACAGAGGCAGAGGTACTGTATTTTCATGTTTTTCCTACAATTTTAAGGTTATTTTGCACAGCAACGATTTTTAGGAGTATTTCATGTTGGATTTTTGTCAAATCAAATCAAGTCAAATGTATTTATTTGGTTTAGTTTTCTACTCTGAACAACAAATAGAATGATAAAACAGAAAAGCTTACATTTTATATTCAGCAATACTTATGAACACTGAATACATTGAATACAATTTTAAAAAATGTTTTAAAACTTTAAACAGATTATAGCATACAAATTCATTGGGAGGGGATTTAAAAATGGAAATCAAACTCCATACATTTATAGAGTTACACTTTGTTTGAACTGGTTTTAAAAATCACTTTCTAGCATCAACTACAGTAGGGTTAGGACAAACAAACAAAATATGGGTCAGATCTTGAACTCCTCCTTTACAGAGGTCACATAAGCTATTGGCATTATTGTTATTTGTCCATTTACAGGTAAAAGATTTGAGATGAAGGATCCCAAACCGAAGTAAAATCATACAATGCCGGGCGCCATGTCTCAGTGTGTAGGAAAGATATTGTTGCCTTTGATTGAATTCAATTGACTCAGTATATAACTTATAAGATTGTAGTTTTGTGCAGTGCTGGAAATCATGTGGGATTCCCAAGAGAGAGAGGGTGGCTGACAAGGGGTACCAACTTCATCTCGAAGTATATGAAGTCCCTGTGGCAGGAGTGTGTTGTTACCTACATGTTCACCACTCCTTACCACCCCCAAGGTAATGGGCTGGTTGAGAGATTCAAAGGATCCTGAAGAGCATGATTATGGGTTTTGGTGAACCCGTAAGGTGTAAGTGGGACGTTCGCTTGCCATGCATTTTGTTTGCTTACAGAGAGGTACCACAGAAGTCCTTAGGGTTCAGTCCCTTTGAACTCCTGTATGTGCATCCTCTACAAGGAGCGCCGAGTCTGGTAAAGGAAGGTTGGGAGAAATCTCCCAGTAAACCTCCCCAGGATGTATGTAGCTACATGTGGGCCTTCAGGAACCAGACTATGTGCTTCAGGCAACTTGCTCAGGCGAATATGGAAGCCAGATAGGAGGAGTTCAAATGGTGGTATGATCAGAATGCCACTTTAATCGAGTTTTAGCCTGATCAGAAAGTGTGGGTCATGGCCCCAGTGGAGCCTTGTGTGCTCCAAGAGAAGTGGACTGGGCCATTTAACGTGGTGAAGAACAAGAGTAAAATCACCTATCTGGTGGACTTGCAGTCTCCAAGGAACCATTTGCGGGTCCTGCATGTGAACCGCCTTAAGCCCCACTTGGAGAGGTCCGAAGTGGGCATGCTCCTGGCGACAGATGCTGTAATGGAGGAGGAAATAAGTAATAATGGTTCTGTCGGACCAAAATACACAGTAGTATAGTATTTCAATTGTGTTATTTACAAACATCCGTCCCTATACAGGGTATACAGAACGTGGTACATATACCAGTATAACCCAACACACTGACCACAAAGAAAATTCAAGTAAAGTTTTACTCATATACTTTTATATTCTGTGTATTGTATTAAATTGTTAGTTTTGCTGTCCAAAAACAAACATAAAACATAAAAACACATAAATTCTGTGCAAGACTGATACACATTTAAAACAACATATAAAAATGTCAATTCACAAACTTATTGGCGGAGACAACTATATATGCAATAATCCACTAGGTACATCAATTAGTTCTTGGGTCCTAGGGGATTTTGTATAGTTGGTTCAAAAAAGAAGGAATTGCGTCTACGTTTCAACCCTGGGGGCGATGCGATGATTTTGCGCATCAAAGGCTGGTCTTCACCAGGACTGTGCAGTTGTAGGACAGCCTTTGACGAACCTTAGCTCCTCTTGGAAACCAGGTCCTTATTAAGTAGTGGCTGGTCAGCGGACTCAGCTACTATGGTGTACTTCCTTAGATCTCTGTAAAGATTAGTTTTACAGGCGATGGGATGAAACAGGGCGTTGTTTCCTTGATTTGATGCGAGTTGTACGTGTCTGTCTCCTTCTCAATCTCACGTGGGAACCAAAGGCACATGATGGGTCTGCAAAGGCACATGATGGGTCAGTGGATAGTGTAACCCTCTCCCCAGCCCTGACGCCGGAAGAGTGGAATAAATGCTGCCACCCGTTGGGACAGTTTGCTGATTTGTTCTCCCTGACCCCTGTTGCCACTCATTGGTGTGTCCATGATGTTGACACTGGGGACAGTCCTCCTGTGAAAAAACAAATTGACAGAATGACTGACAGGGTCAAGGCTTGCATTAAGGTGGAGGTATCCAACCGCGTGAGATTGAAGCTTCTGGGCACCATTTCTGGAACCGCTGGTTTCAGTTTCCTGGAGAAGAAAACGGTAACCGGCTCTTTCACCGAGTCCATCGCAGGATTCCGTGTCCTGAAGGCACAGTAGAGGGCACCACCCGTTTCGCAAAGCAACCCTGGTCTCACCGACTCCACACCGTGACCTGCCAGCACTGCATTGAGCACCGTCTCACCCTGCAATGCAAGCCTTGGTGTCACCGATTCAACGAACCACCACCTGCACCAAGTCCTGAGGACATCACACACTGCAACGCTTCCGTTTCACATTGCAACCACAACGGTTGCCTTAGACCGGCTCGTACCATTGTGTCGGCCACAACAACAACAAGAGGTACCGGCTCTTTAGCTAACCCGTATTGATGCGGTTGGCTGGAATTGTTAGACTCTGTCATATTCAGTATTGCGGTAGCCCCGGATGAAGCTACAGATTCGCAGGAACTGTATTTTCACTTTTTCCCTGCAATTTTAAGGTTATTTTGCCGAGTAACTATTTTCAAGAGTATTGCATGTTGAAATGTTGTTGTTTTTGGTCTTGTTGATTTAAATAAAGTTTGCTTATTTTTCTGAACTGGGGTAGTGTCCATTTTTTGTGGTTTCACTGTATTATTGTATGCATGCACAAATGCTTTACACACTGCCTCTGAGATAAGCCTGTCTGCTCATGCCAAGCTACCAAGGGAGTGAGCAGGGGTTATGTTAGAAGTGTACCCCCTTACCCTGACTAGGAAAAAGGGTCTCTACTTGGACAAATGTCCGAACCTCTGCCTACTGGAGACCCAAATTGCTGACAATAGGGATAGAAGTGGATAACCTCCAGCGTACGTGATTGTGCTCACCTCTTTTCTAATAACTCTGGGAAGCAATTGAAGTTACAGTTATCAATACCTCACTCAATACCAATACTGAATGAGCAGTCCCTACAAGTAGGGGTATTTGAACAACTGCATTATTTGGTTGCCAGACAGACCATTATAGTAATTATTGATGTCAAAGAGCTTGTCATAGAAGACAATTATGAATAATGGCCTCTATTGAATCATCATATTTTGTTGAATGCAAGCAATCTAGTCTGAAAAAGAACCTGAAAGTGTAACATAAAGGAGCAGGGAATGTCTGGTGGTCAATGACAGAGGCATGAAGTGGAATCAAGACTATGCAGGCTTGGTTTTTGACACCCCGCAATTTTAACATGCTGGCTGTGGGCTTCTGAGCAAAAGTTTTGGCCACAACACTTATTCATTTACAATATAAAGACTTTAAAAAAAATGTTTTTATATTTTATTTTTATTGGGAGAGTTAATCTATTACAGAATCTATAAGTACATAACAAAGGAAAATCAGACAAAATCAGAATCCACTCTAAGATTGAAAAAATGCCTTTAGAATATCATCATTTTAAACAAACAGATACCTTTGAAACTTTAATTCCATATATGTACTCCCACATAAACCCCCCTAACTGAATGTATCCAATAATTTAGGAATTATCCTCTATGACCCAGTTCTTAATGCATATCACTTTTCCAACTCCTTATCCTATTCAGCTTAAATCTTAGATGTTGAAATGGTAGAATTTCCTCAGATCACCATTATTCATTTCAAATAATTTTTATTAGGCATTTTTTTAAAGAATATACAACAACAATAAAAATGACATCAGGTATTACAACTTCCATTAACATGAGTATCACCCATGCGCTTGAGACATGTACATTAATCACATAATTTTCCAATTATAAATTCCAAACCATTTTTGTAGGATTAAGGATCTAGCTGATAAAATCACAAGATACAATAGTTTTTTTGTAGCAGGTCGGCTTTTGCTTAAGGTGATTATCCAAAAACTGCTGTCTGAATAACTAATGGTTGTTGCAATTTCAATTTATGAATACAAAAGTGATTGATCTCATCCCAAAACTTGCACAACCTTGGGCATCCCCGTATGTGTCCAAATACCCCCTCCCTCTACATCACATCTAAACTAATCTGACACAATCTGCGTGTTGATCTTATGGGGTCGAGCGGGGATTCTATATAAAAGCCACTTGGTATAAAATTGTTTGAATCGCAAATTGGTGCCCTATAACAAAGAGAAGATAAACTCATTCATCTTATCCCAGGCTGGCAAAGATAACTGGAGATTTTCTTTGGACTGTCATTTTGTTTGCACTTTTCCATGGAGCATAACCACCCTGTGCTTACGCAAGAGAGAAAGCCAGGTTTTATTTGTCCTTGCATTGCAATGCACAACATGGCAGGCACCACGTGGTGCCTGCCACGTAGTGCAGTACAATGAGATGGGGTACCATAGGTACCCCTATGTACACCCCCCACTGTCCAACACCCTGGGGGATCGCAACATGCTCCCAACAGCAAGAACCACATGCCTTTCCATGGCGGTATTGCCGCCATGGAAAGGTGATGTTCTGCCTACATCATAATATGGATGGCGGTGTCTTGCAGACACCGCCACCATATTGTGTCCTTTTTCCGCCCGGTCGAGAATTCGACCGGCAGAAAAGCGGCGGATAGTCTTTCCGTCTGCCGCGGTGCCCCTCGCCATACTAATATGCAGGGGGAGAACCAGGGATATATGACGGACAGATCGCCACCGCCGGCCCGGCGGTGGTGATACACCCGCCATCATAATGGGGTCCAAAGTACTATTACTAATGTATTGAGTGCACTATTACACAACAGAATCTCAGATTCAAATTATTTATCTGATATCCTCCAATTAGTTGATATTCCTGAAAAATCTAAAAAATATTTTAGGAAATTTCTAAGTCATATTTTAGATAGTAAGGCTATATCGTCAGCTTAAGGCTTCATTCTTCTCATCCCTAGGAGTGGAGATGTTAAATTACTGTTTAAACAGATGGCAATTGCTATCGGCTCTATGAAGAGAGCAAGAAGTATTGGTGACAGAGGACAGCCTTGTCTTGTTCCTCTGCTTACTCCACAGGTACCGATTTAGTTTGAATTAATAATTATTTGTGCAGAGGCCCCTTTATAAAAGTTAGATATTCTAGGGTGGGTGATAGGCACTCTACAAGTTTGTGGTTCACAGGAGGTTCAGAGCCTGCAATACAGGAAGGCAGGGAGGGGGTTGGGTAAGGGTCATCTGTGGGAGGGGGCATTTGTTTGTTTAGTTTTTGTTGTTATCTTGTTGTGACAGCGGTGAGGGAAGTGATGTCAGATAGACAGACACACTCTAAGCTACAGCCATATTTGTTTCAGCACTTGATATTTGCATTCATGCCCGGGGTGAGAATCAACCTTCACCGCATAAAGATTACATGCCCAACCACAATATGAATAAGACACCCTGCATCATCACTTGGAACGTTAATGGCTGGGGGATAAACGAAAATGAGGGCTCGTGCTCCAATATCTGAAGCGGCAGGCCCCCGATATAGCCTCGCTGCAGGTGGCACATTCATTAGGTAACACGTGTTGGCACTAGACAGATGGGGCTGCCTACATGCAGCTTTACTTCCGGCTTGAGAGGGACTGGAAACCTCAATCGCAAATCATGCCCATACACAATTCATAATACATGGGTTGATACCCAGGGTAGATTTGTTGCGTTGGCCGGGACATGGGAAGGGAGGTTACTCAATATACTCTTGATTTACGTCCCCCCTGCAATAAAAAACAAACCACACTGGCCAAACTGGGCAAGCTCCTTCTTGATCTCACCGTGGGTGCCCTGGTGATGAGAGCCGATTTTAAACTGTCGATTAATGCTCGGGTAGACAACTGACCTCTGAGGCATGACCTCCATGGTACCTCACAAATTATGGATTTCCTCTCGGCTTTTGACCTGGTTGAACTCTGGTACAATTTGAATCCCCTAGCACGCAATTTTACATTTCACTCGGACGCCCACGGTATACAGTCTAGAATAGACCATCTGCTCACACACGCCGACGATCTTTCCAATTTTACTGAAGCTCGATGCCTAGGTCCCGGCATCTCCAACCATTCTCCGGTCCTCACTCAGATAACACTGCCACACGGAAATAAACGCATTGCCCTGAGGATAAACATCTGGTGCCTGAAGATACCATACATTAAGAAGGAAATTTTAAAGGGGATGGACCGCTACTTTACTGAGAACACAAACACGGAGGACTCCCAACAGATCCTGTCTAAACAGATGAAAGAGTTAGGGCAAGGCAAAAATGGGGAAACTGCCCGCTTGACTGGAGAGGTGAGAAGCCGCTCAGAGATGGGATGCTCTTCATTGAAGGGGAACGTGTGGGGTTGTTAAGTGACCCACAACAGGTCGCTGGGGGTTTCGCATCTCACTTTACCTCGATGTACTTCTCTACCACCACCACCACCTTTGCCGACTCCAGAGACCTCTTAGCTATCATTCCTATTGGCACTCTCGCTCCAGAGGATCGTGAATCCTTGGAGAGTGACCTAACAGAGGAGGAATTAGCGCTCGCCATACGTGGAGTGAAATCGGGGAAGGCCATGGATACCAACGGGCTCCCTATTGAACTGTTTAAACTGGTGACTTCCAAGATAATGCCTGCCCTACTGGGGATGTACCTGGAGTGCTGCCAAATTGTGTCCCTGCCCAACGATTTGATGCTGGCCTCAGTGGCCGTCGTACACTAACAGGGAAAACCAACAGCAAGGTTTGATTCCTATCGCCTCATCTCACTGTTAACAGAGGAAGTTTAAATACTCGCTAGGGTGTTGGCCAACCGGTTGCTCCCCTTCATTTGCAGGCTTGTACTTCCAGACCAATCAGGCTTCAGGCATGGCAGGAATACAGCCCTCTATCTTAGGAGACTGCATGGGGTAATGGGGAGCATTGGCACTAGCCAGGAAGATTCTGCCCTGCTGTCATTAGATGCAAAAATGACATTCAATACAATTGAATAGCCTTATCTATATGCTCTACTTGAGCACATGAGCTTTGGCCCCACATTCATAAAATGGGTGAAATAGCTTTACACAAACCGACTGCCCAAATCGTCATCAATCAACATACATCCTGGCGATTCCGCTTAGAGTGGGGTACTAGACAGGGCTGTCCATTATCACCCCTCATCTTTGCCCTTATCCTGGAACTGTTAGCGACTTGGGATTAGGGGCAACCCCGTGTTCAGAGGACTGAAATGAATCAAACACCATGAAGACAGAATCTCCCTCTAAGCTGACAATGTCTTACTATATATTACAGGCCTTGATTCACAGGATCTTCAATGTTTTTGCCACTTTTAGCGCACACCCAGGGTACACCATTGATCGGACAAAATCTATACTGTATATGCTTCAGGACCCCACACCATGAATGCCCAAAGACACCAATGTTACAGTTGCAATGGAGGGATTTCGATACCTAGGCATATATATAACCCCACATCCCACCCACTTCTACGAAACCAGTCTTAAGGCTCTGCTGATTAGACTCCGGAAAGATGTCTTCCATTGGCTGTCCCTACCCCTGACTCTCCTGGGTAGGGCAGCGCTGTTTAAAATGCTGGCATTGCCCCGGTTTCTATATGTGCTGCAGAACATTCCCTACAAAGTCCCGGATACATACTTCACCAATATAGAGAGCGAGGGTGGGACTCTCCTATGGGATGGGAAAAATCCCTGTATCGCGACACATACATTGACCAGAGGGTGGTATGATGATGGTATAGCATTGGCCGACATCAAACAATACTACTTTGGGGGGCCCAACTTGCAGTCATCAATCACTGGGTATTTGCCCCCCTGTCTGAACCGGCATATCGAACAGACAACTGGATAGTAAACCTAGGTGGGTATCGGAGTGCACTCTATTCTAACATCAAAATGACAGCACCTTACAGGCCCCATGGCCCAAACAGTAGCAATTGGTCACCCAGCTACCAAAACACTGGGGTGGCATAAGAAACTAACATTAACCACCCCACTATGGGTGACCGAGCAACTCAGCATGTTGAGTAACTGCCAGGGCTTTGATAAATGAAACGTAATCAACTTCTCTTCAGTTGATGACCTTTGGAAGCATAATGCAATAGTCCCATTTAAAGACCTACAAGATGAATACCAACTGGCTGGGTCAGAGACGTTCCGAAACCTGCAAATACATCATGCCTTAACTACCACTGTCTTGAGCGGTGAGGCCCTGCCCGAAGTGTCCCCCTTAGTGGATAGCCTCCTAACAGACCCCATGTCATGCAAGGCAATATCCCTTACATACCAAAAAATAAGTAACAATGAGCGGGACCCGCTACTGTGTCTCCGGCATCTGTGGGGAATCAGATATTGGGTACCTGGAGGATGTCGACTGGGAGGAATCCCTTTCTTCTCCACAGGAGGTGTCTATTCCAATGAGGCTATGTTTAATCCAGTTAAAAATCCTACATAGAACATATCTCTAGGCACACATGCTGGTCAAAATGGGGCAAAGACCTGACCCTGGGTGCCCTAGGAGGTGTGCCGCAGAAGGCACGCTTTTCCATACGATCTGGGAGTGTCAAACTATCCGCCCTTTCTGGGACAGAATTGTCTCCACACTTGCACAGGTGGGTGGGGAGAACATAAGCAACTCCCCACGATTCTGCCTGTTGAATATATATGAGGCCACCGACCTCACCCAGATTGAATGTACGTGGGCCTCACTGGGATTTTCCGTTGCTAAGAGAAACATCGCCCAAATATGGGGGACTGGTGACCTGCCCACTTATCGGAGATGGGGAAACGATATGGACAGTACGATGATTGCCAAAAAAGAGGTATTCAAAAACAGGGTCTGTCCAAAGAAATGGGACCGGAAATGGGCTAAATGGAATGTATCAAGACGTGATTCATGTGTTTCCCCAACGGAGGAACTACAACTGGCTAATGGGGCCATTAACTTGACTCAAATTAATGGTTTTCAGATAATGCGCTCAGTTTGTACAATGCATTTATATCAGTGCTTTATTCCTGTCATGTCTAAAAATGTAGTGTGGCTTCGATTAATCTCATTGTACTGTCACCATTGTTCAATAAAAAGAATATTAAAAAAAGTCAGATATCATACTAATGAACTTGGCGGTGAATCCGAATTCGACCTGAATACAAAAATGAGTCGCCCAACAAACCAGAGCTAAAGCCTTCTCAGCATCTATCAACATGACCTGAGACAAGTTACATTATTTGGCTAAAATAATCTAAGGTCTCGACTAAAAAAGTGGTGTTAAAAAATACCTACCTCCCTGGTACACATCCACACTGATCTGATAGCTGATAATTTAGGGGCATATTATGAAGGCACGTGAAATGAAATTATCGCCGCTTAAGCAGCCGTTTTCGACCGCAAAGCGGCGATAATTTCATCGCCCTATGAGCAAGCTGTCGCTAACATTAGTTAGCGACAGCTTTTAGGTGATAGCGAGCGGTTTGGGGCCCGCTTTGCATGTCAGCGATATTTATCGCTAATGACATGCAAAGTGGGCATACCCAACCAGTTAGCGACTGAAAGCAGTCGCTAACATCGCTATCGCCTATTATCAACGCAGGCGTAACGATTAAAATATTCATGCTAAGCGTGAATATCGCCAAATCCTAACGCCTGCTCAGACCACTTCTTAGCCTGTATATCCAATGGGAGGTGGATTTTCAGGTTAAGTCCCTATTAGCGATAATGCCTGAATATCGCTGAATTTCCAGCGATATTTACGCATTTTGATGCTATCGCCGGATATTTTATCGCTTTGGAGATAAACTTTGCTGATAGCACGTTATCTCTGCGATAAAATCCGGCGATGCGCGGTGATAAATAAATGTCGCTAAGCTTATTTTGAGATAAATATCGCTAGTTGTTGATAATATGCCCCCTAGTTTCACCTGCAGTTCGTCTTCACCACTTGCTTTTCCATTAGTTAAAGATTGCACTAATTCTTCTAGCAAACTCTTTACATGGCTTGCCTGCAGTTTGGGGAGTGGAAGCTTGCTAGGAAAATACTTGAGGTTTAAAATATAAATAGCTTCACCATGATTATAAAAGCTCTCTTTGTGCTTCGTCTGTTATATTAATTTTAGTATACTTTTCCTACCAGGGATGTGATCCTAGAATACACGTGTCGCTCTCTTATTGGCAAGCTAAACATTTCCCAGCAAAAACACTCCCTTTGTATACTTTTTGGAGGTATGCAGAGTTTCCCGCGTACCCTCTAGCATAGGAATATTCTTGCATAGTTTTTAGTGCTTCCATATGTGTCGATTTATTCGTAATATTTGTATTTCTTATGTATTGAGGGGCAGATTTATGTTAACTGGCGCATCCCTAGGGATGCGCCAGTTAACATGCGCCACAGTGCGCCACTGCTCCACCACCCATGGTGCGCCGCATTTATGATGCGGCGCACCATGGTGCAAGGAAGTGAGGATGCGTGACGCATCTCTTGGCGTACGCGCGGCGCATTGCAGGAGTCATGTCGCAAGTGCGACATGACTCCTGCAATGCACAGGAGCCACCTATTGAATGCATTGTGCGTCACCCTTATGCCTGCTTCAAGCAGGCGTAAGGAATTGACGTAGAAAGTGGCTGAGTGAAATCTCATAGATTTCACTCAGCCACTTTTAGGAGGCATTCCTGCACAGGAACGCCCCCCCTGCGCAGGAACGCCTCCTTATGGCGCAGGGGTTTACAACGTGACGCATCTCCTAGATGCGTCACGTTGTAAATAGGGCGCATTGTTTGCACCGCCGTTGCGTCACATTACGTGACGCAATTGCGGCGCAAGGAGGCGCAAGAGCCTCATAAATCTGCCCCTGAAGGTTTACCCCGTGGATTTCTAATTCTAATTGTGTCCTTTTTTTCGGAGCATTTTTTAATCGCAATATCTTTGGAAGTTATGTAGCCACGAATGGTTGTTTAAAAGCCTCCCAGACACTTTCTACCTTGGTTGCATTTCTGTTTAATTGAAAAAAAGCATCTTATTTCATTGTGGATCTTCGAACACCAATCTTCATCTTTGAGATAAACCTTATTGAAGAACAATCTCAAAGGTAATTTATGTTTTTCAAACCATGATATTTCCAAATTTACAAAAGCATGGTCGCTGAAATCATTTTGGATATGCATATAGTTAATTAATGTTAAGTTACTGGGGAAGTAAGAAAATTATCCAATTGAGCCGCAGTCGTTTATTCAACTGAAAAACATGAGTATTCTCTCTTATTTGGAAACTTTACCTGCAATTTGTCAATAAGAACTAATCTTTGCATACACTCCACCAGTGCCTTTGCCATCCGAAGTTTATTCTGTTTAAGTTTCTCAGAGGATTAATCCAATTCCGGATTTTTCAAAAAGTTAAAATCACTACCCATTATTACTTCAGCAGGGATTTGTAGTAGTGTGCAATAAAGATGTAATATTGGTGAAATATTATCTTCAATTGTGGCTATCATTTTTTTATTATTATTAATCAGTCCACTAATCAGACCCCATCTGCCTTCTTTATCTGTCTGAGATGAGGTGACTTGACAAGGAAATGATTTATGAACGAAAATTGTTATCCCTTTATGGGTGGCATTCGCTGATGAAAAATATAGACCGCCTGCCCCCTGTCTAAACATACTTTATGTGGATTCCTTTTTATCCATGTTGTGCATCTCCTGAATCAACACAATATCGAAAGCATGGCCTCTCACCAATTCATCAATAGCTCAGGCTTTGATTTTATTATTGAGGCCATTTGCATTTAAGGAAACAATACTTATGGAATCTTTATACATCTGTAGGATGGGATATACTACTAGGGGAAGCATGGTCTAAAGTGTATTGTGCATACATACTAAAGTGTCCACTTCTGATTAGCATAGAGGCATTGTTACATATTAAGTGCAAAGACAAACAGGCTGAAACTTACAATGTTATCCCAATTCTCATTGCCCTGAGCCATTCCTTCAAATACAACCCTGAAATGAATTTCTTAGCATATGCTAATTTCTTAAAGTGCAAATATAAAATGAAGTGCGTACCCTTATATTATATATTGGAACACATTTATTGTCTCCAAATCATATTCTTCTTTTTGCAAGGCCATATATCGGCTTCAACAAATAAAGTGCAGCATGTGTGCATAATAAAGTGTCAATTTCTCTTAACATAAAGGGCATTTGTGTAATTATTTTTAGATAGAGAAAAAACAAATTAAAACCATACTAGAAAGCGGCTAAAGTCGATTTTAAAACTATTGCCATCCCTCCAAAATCATCACATTTCTCTTTTTACTGGGGCTGTACCTTTAGATGCGACACTCATTTAATTCCTAAAGTGTCTATGCAGAATAAAGTGCAAGGTGCATAAACAATGATAAGCATTATTGCACAAAATATAAAGTGTATAGTTGCATTTTTGAGGGAAGGACAGACAAACTAAAAGCTTATTAATAAAGTGGCTGAAGTCAGATTTGAACTATCACAGATACCATCAGATACCATCTCCTTGCCACATTGCCTGTCACCATTCCTCCGGATATGAAAAGTATTGATTACAAAACGTGCTAGTTGCTTAAAGTGCCAGTGCAAAATAAAGTCCATAGCAAATATGAAATTCGACACATTGGCATTTCCTATCATTCAACTGCCTTACGTATTTTACAAGCGTTTCACAAGCATAAGCTGCTTATCAGAACTAACAGGTGAACTCTCCCCTTTTTGTCCCCAATAATCACCCCGTGTCTCTACACTTCCCTCCCCACCCTCACCCCCCAGTCAAACCCATGCACTCATTGAGAGGATGGTCCACACCTCTTCCTTGGCTCCACTCATTACCCTAGGTGCCATGACCTTGCACCCATTGTTGTGCACTCATATTTACCGAAGAGACACTGGGTCCTCCGACCCCTGGTGTCAGTCTCTGGATGACCTAGTAAAATGTGCTTAAAGTGAATTGCCATTTAATATCTAAATTCATGATCAACACTTTACATATGCCACATGCCAATCTTACAATTAACTGAATAGCTGCTGTAACAACCCCTGTGCTTTCCCTACATCGCGCAATAAGTAGAATTTGCCATTTGAAACTTTAAGTATGGATTGATGAACAATGGTTGCTTATGCCCCCTTTTCATTGAAAGAATCAATCATCTTTACCAAATACTGTTGCCTCTTTGAGGATAGTGCAGTCATATCAACGAAAATCTTACATTGCGGAACTTCTTGTGTTGCAAAGGTTTTTTTTCAGTGGTTCTAGTCAATTTCCTCGCACTGCAGTGATGGAGCGATGAGAAGGTACCCTGTAAGCTCTTGTAATTGTTCGATGTCCTGTTAGCTCTGAGGAGGTTTTTTTCAGTAAGGATTCTAACTAGTCTCGTACTTGACGTCCTTCAATTGATTCTGGAGCCCCCAATTAGCGTTGATTCGAGCGCCCATTATATTTCTCCATATGTATTAGTTTTTTAAATTTTTTTTATAGAGGCTTTTATAACGCGCTCTGCTACTAAATAGTATAGTATCCTGGCGCGACGAGAAAAGAAGGGGACAGATCACAGTAAATGCCAAAGAGGGACAGCTATTAGGCATTGGTGTTGAAGAGGTAGGTTTTTAGGCCTTTCCTGAAAGCCATGATGGTAGGGGCTGTTCTCAGTTGCAGAGGCAGGGTATTCCAAGCTCTCGCTGCTCTGACAGAAATGGATTGTCCGCCAAGCCTGCTATATTTGAACTTTGGTACAGTCATTTGATGAAGATTGCTTGATCTGAGAGGGCGGTTGGGGGCATAAAGAGAGAATCTTTTTCTCAAATAGGTTGGGCCTGTTAGGTGGAGTGCTCGGTATGCTAACACCAGGATCTTGAATAAGATCCTTTGAGCCACTGGAAGCCAGTGAAGGTCTCGGAGTGGTTGGCGGACGCTAGATCTTCTGGGGATGTTAAACAGCAGCCGAACCGCAGTATTTTGGATGACTTGGAGGCGGTGGATCAGATAGGCTGGGAGTCCGCAGTAGAGAGCATTCGCGTAATCCAATCTGGATAATATCAGAGCGCGAATGACCGTCTCCTTAGCTGATCGCGGAAGCAGAGGAAGGAATCTGCGTAGAGTTTTGAGAGTGGAGAAGCAGATTCCGGTGAGTTTTTTCAGGTGATCTTCAAATCTGAGATTATTGCTAAACCAGATTCCTAGGTTTTTTGCAGGTCCACCTGTGGATTTGGGGCTGGGAAAATCGGTGGGCCAGAGAGAATCGTAGAAGTTATCTGGGAAGGAGCCGTACAGCAGAATCTCAGATTTGCTCTCATTACACTTAAGTTGAGCCAAGGCCAGCCAGCGGAAGACCGATGATAAGCAGAATTGGACTCTCGTTGTGTCCAGGTTGTTTTTGGGCCATGTAAACAAGAGCTGGGTATCATCGGCGTAGGCCATAATTTTGGCCCCTAGCTGTTCCGCAAGATAGATAAGGGGGGTCATATAGACGTTAAAAAGCAGGGGGCTTAAGGTGGAGCCCTGAGGTACGCCAGTTGAGAGTTTTTTGGGAGAGGAAGAGAAAGGCGGCATCCACACTTGCTGGGACCTGTCATCTAAGAAAGATCTTAGCCATCCGAGGGCAGGGCCAGTTATGCCTATATCTGCTAGTCTGGTAAGTAGGAGGGAGTGAGGGACCGTATCGAAGGCGGCAGAGAGGTCCAATAAAATCAGCGCCGCTCTGCCACCTCCGTCTAAGCACTCACGAATAGCCTCAGAGACCTCAACTAGGGCCGTCTCTGTGCTGAAAGCAGCTCTAAAGCCTGATTGCGCAGGGTGGAGAGCTTGAGAGTTTTCTACGAATCGGTCCAGCTGTGAAAATGCAGCTTTTTCACATATCTTTGTTAGACCTGGCAGTAAAGAAATGGGCCGGAAGTTAGCGGGAGTTTTTGGATCTAGGCCATTTTTCTTAAGGAGTGGTAGTAGTTTTGCCTGTTTCCAGCAAGCTGGGACTGTGGCGCTGGAAAAAGAGAGGTTCACAATATGCGTCACCTCTTGGCCGACTGTGTTAGCCAGGCCTGCAAGGACTCTGGCTGGGCAGGGGTCCACAGGGGAACCTGATTTTAAGGTAGCCAGAATTTTCACGACCTCAGTTGTATTCACTGGAGTGAAGAGGGCAAACTGGTCCGTAGAAGTGGGCAAAGTGGGAATAGGAGTAGTCTTGGAGGCTGGAAAATTGTTACATACAGTAAGCAGATCATCTTGGATTTTGTCAATTTTTTCCACAAAAAACACAGAGAGTTCTTCACACCATTTTGCCGATGAGGCTAGAAGAGGGTGAGCGGCGCAAGGGGAAACAAAACTTTTGACAACAGCAAAGATTTCTGCGCTGTTGTTATTGGCCTTGGAAATGCGCCCTTCATAGTATGAGCTTTTTGCCGCTTTAATTGCAGCATAATATTTCTTTTGAGCTGTTCTAAGTTCTTTCTAGGCCTCGGGGAGGTATGCTTGTCTCCAACGTCTTTCGAGTTTTTTGCAGCCTGATTTAAGATCACGGAGGGTGTTGGAGAATCAGGGTTTAGAAGGGGAGGAGCGAACTCTACAGACGCGACCTGATTTGGTTGAAAGAGCAACACCTTCTTCAATCCATGAATTGAATAAGCTCACTGCTTACAGAGCATCTTTATTTTGCCTAATCCGTGTGATTTCCTGTTCAAAGGACCCTACGTTGTCCTCTAAGCTGGAAAATTGCTCCACGGCCTCTGACATCCACTCCGGAAGTTTGCCCATTCTTTCCTCAATGTTTGACTGTCTTGCATGAACAGATGCAATTTTCTGAGTTTGCGTTGTGCGTGGCTCGTTTACCTGGGAGAGAATGAGCTCCAAAATACTGTCAACCTGTCTGCCCTAGTTAGAGAGCCTGTTGTACATCCTGAAGAGATGCCTCTTCCATTACTGGCGCTAGCGTTGAAGGTTTATCTATTGCGAGTTTAGACTCTGCATGATGAACATATGCTGGGCAGAGGATAACGCTGGCTGAAAAAGCGTTGAGATTCGTAACTGGTTACTTGCTTTCGTAGCTGCCGGAGCTATACGAGATTTTGAAAAAGAGGATTATGGGGCAGATTTACAACCCCCTTGCGCCACGTTTACGCCGCTGTTGCGTCACGCAAGGCGGCGTAAACGTGGCGCATCCCTACGAGGCATTTACAACGTGACGCATCTATGGAGCTGCGTCACGGTGAAAGGCCCTGCGCCACATGAAACCTGCGTCAGGTTTCATGTAGGCGTTCCGGTGCAGGAGGGGGTGTTTCGTCGCAGGAACGCCCCTGAAAAGTGACTCAGTGAAATCTACAAGATTTCACTGAGTCACTTTCCCAACACTGATGCGTCAAAACCCTGCGCCTGCTTGAAGCAGGCGTAAGGCTTGACGCACCACGTTAAAGATAGGGCAAGTTGGAAAAGTGCTGGAGTTGCGTGCCGCACGCAACACAACTTCAGCACTGAGCCAACTTTACGCCCAAGATGCGACACACATCTGTTCGTTCCTGCGCCATGGTGCGCCGCATTTTAAATGCGGCGCATCATGGGTGGCGCAAGGATGAACTTGCGTGCCGTATCTTTCCTGGCGCATCTCTGCCGATTTGCAGAGATGCGTCAGGCAACGTAAATCTGCCTCATTGTTTGTAGCAAGTAGGGGTTGCATAAGGCTCTGCAGCAAATAATTATTGATGGTCCTTCAAATTCTATTACTTTCTGCGTTTTCAGTCCTTTTCAGAGTGAAGCTGGGCGTATGGATTTCCAGAGCATCTACACTGCTACCAGTCTCCACCTCTTTTTCACTTTCCATCTGGGCCTGAGGGACCTCTAAGCTTCCAGCCTCTAACAGCTATTGCACATTTAAATCCATCCTTTGCTGTCATTCCGCGGTGTGCGTATATTAGTGAGCAGTCTTTCTAGGGTACCCTTCTGTAGCACCTTCTGGATCAAAAAGTGAGCACAGAATAATGGAGATGGTGAGAGCCAACCTGACACAGCTCCCCGCATACAAGGATTCTCGCCTGCTCCTCCTGGAGCCCCGTCTTGCGCCTGAATTTGCATCAATGCTCGTTCGAGGGCTTTCCACTTCTCTCGATTGCCTTAAGAGACCGCAGCTCCGGGGGCGTGGCTAAGCGCCCGAGGCGGATGGCGGTCCCGGAGTAGAGCTCCGTCCTTACCGGGGATTCGCGGTGGTTCCAGCCCTCGTACTTCACCATGCTCTACAGTAATCGCCACCGGAATGTTTCCTGTACCTTTCGAGGTATCTCCCGACTGCAGAATCACTCGGCTCCGTCCCGCAGCTCCTGTTTAGCCCCGGCTCGGCTTTGCTTCAGCCGCGACCGCCATTTTGTTTTTTCCTGACGGAGTTCGTCTGAGATACGAACATGCGACGGCGGCAGCCTCCTGACACCGGCAAATGATTAAAAACGCCACAACTCAGCAGGAAATACTGTTTACCAATCACAGCTTCTACAGGTGACTTTATTTTCATTTTGGAAACGATTTTTTTTTTTTCTTATCGCCTGACCTGCTGTTTTCTCCTCAACTTTGGCAGCCATTTTAGACTTTAATCTACGTCAGCTCCAATTTCATCACTAACCTGATTTTTTCTCATTCTCCATATCCTAATTTCATCATTTCACCTGTTTTTTTGGATTTTTACCTTTACTCCTCCTCCTATTGACTTTGTTGATTCTGTTTATTACCTGCAGTGCTCCTTTGATTCATATTTTACTGGTGACCCTTTCTACCTGTGATCTCATGGCGGAGTGTCCTGGCAAGACTTCCAAACGAAATTTCATCAAGAATTCAAAACTATTTACTGCATTGGCTCATTTAGAAGCATCTGCAGACCCTTCCGTTTGCGAAGCATCATTCACAATGGATGTTCCTCCTCCGTCAGGATCGAAAACTACCCCAAAGAGGTTGAAGCACAATCCTCCGTCACCACCAAAGTCACCGACAGCCATTTCCTTGGAGCTTCTCCTTGAGGAAATTAGAGCACTGCGTCCCTTCATGGAGGAGACAAACTCCAAACTGCAAACACTGACCGACAATTGGTCCCTCATGGATTCCAGGGTTTCCACGTAAGAAAAATCTGTGTCATCCCTCCAGGAAACCGCGACCAAGGTGGTCCATATAGATGCACGCGTCTTGTCACTCCAGAAGCAAGTGGAGGACCTTGAAAATAGAAATAGGCGCAATAATCTACGCCTCTACGGCCTGAAGGAAGGTTGCGAGGGGACTGACGCCATCGCCTTCCTCAAATCCCTTTTACCCAAACTTCTGCATCTTCCTGAGGGTACCTCGCTAAATATCCAACGAGCGCACAGGCTTGGTCGAGCTCCCTCCACTATCTCCCCTGCGACGAAGCCTAGAGGTGTAATAATGTATTTTCTTGAATACACAGACCTGCTGAAGGTTCTATTAGCGGCTAAGGCGATACCTCACCTAAAGTGGTCGGATTCCACTTTATTCTTTGCCCAGGATTACGCCAAAGCTACTGCATCACGTCGAAAAGCATTCCTTGATATGAGACCAGAACTACGTTCCATCGGAGCCAGATATGGACTTTTTCATCCTTGCTTGTTCAAAGTCACTCATAACAACAAGACTATGACTTTTGAAGATCCTCTTCGACTCCGAAGTTTTCTGAACTCTTGCGGATCTGCCGACATGGAGTTTTCTAGCTCTTCCTCTTCATTTCCGCCTTGACTTTTTGCTTCTAATATTTTTTGGATTACCTTGATGCTCATGGTTCCTGGTTTTTTGTATACTGTTTTGCTCTTCTTCTCACAGGTTCTTCAGCTGCTGCACAACTCCAGTGTTCATTGCATGTGCTGGTTTATTACATGTTCTTTGAATGTTTAATCTTGTTTTTTACCTGGAATTGATGCCGTTTGCCTGTTTCTAAACTTCTTGTTTTCCTTATCTTCCACAGATTGTTTCTTTGTGTTCCGTCACGTCTCTCCGGTTGGACGTCTTGTTGCTCCGTCACCTGACCTCCGTTGGTTGGCCTTTCCTCCCTCCTCTCATCTCCAAATTTTCCCCCTCTGTGTCCTGCCCCTTGACCGTATCCATTCCCCGCCATTCCTTGTAAGTACCACCCTACATTTTCCTTTTCCATTGTTGCCATGATCCCTTTCGTTCTGCATGTTCTTGTCTGGTTTTTTTCTAGGTTATTGCTGGCTCTTTTGGTGCCACTTTCTCTTAGTCTGTTCCTGATTTTCTTTTTGATTTTCCTATCTCACTCTCTTATTGTTATTCTGTTGTCTTTCCCCTTTTCCGATTCTTTTCTACAATCTTTTTTTACATCATCTTTTCTCCCCTTTATCTCACATTTTCACTCATTCTCTTGCAACATTCGACAATTTCCTCTACCTTTTCTTCTCTTTCCCATTTTTACTGCTTGCTCTTCTTCTTACCTTGTGCATGACCTTTTTTTTTTACTTACGTGCTCTCCGTTTCTACTACCCTTCTATGTTGATCTTTTCCTATTGTATATCTTCATGACTCTTTTACCAACATGGTATTACATTGTCCCTCATGTTCTGTCTCAGTATTTTCTTACCATTTTCCATCGTTCACTTCTTCGACTTGCTCTACCTCCCTTCCCTTGCCATCTCTTCATGTTCTTTTCTCTTTGTCTCCTATGGTTCCTTTCATCTACTGCTTTTTCCCTGGCCCTGATTACTATTGCCTTCATATCAACATTCCCTCATTATTTTGCACTGTTCTTTTTCTTCATGACACTCCCTCTCTATGTTCTTTTTCTCGTTTTCTCTATCGAGTATTCTTATTTCTCCCTCTTACATTTTTCCTTTTTTAGATATTATGAGGCTTTCTTATGTTTCCTGTTTACACTCTCCCCTCTTAATTGTTCTTGATGTCAGTGCGCATTGTTTCATGGAACGTTAAAGGTTTAAATTCGCCTATTAAGCGGCAAAAGATTCTCTCCCATTTAGCTAAATTAAATGTAGATGTCGCCTTTTTGCAAGAAACCCATCTTTCTGATATTGAGGCTGCTAAGCTCCAAAGAGGTTGGGTGGGGAAGGTGTTTTCTGCTCCTGGTGATGGCAAAATAAATGGTGTTGTTTTGTTGATTCGAAAGTCCTTTTCTCATTCTGTACTGCAATCCGAATCTGACCCTGATGGAAGATGGCTATTTGTTAAACTTTCCTCTAAGGGTGTCCCCTTTTCCTTGCTCAATGTTTATGCTCCCACAGGTGGGAATCCTCTTTTCTGGAGTGCGTTTGCCTCTCGTATTACTGCATGTATTGATGACAATTTTATTTTAGCAGGCGATTGCAATCTACCACTCGATCCCTTTTTGGACAGACGTTCCAAATCTTCTTTTGTTCCTAATAAATCCCACAACCTCTTTACGCACGCCATTTCCCAACATAACCTGATTGATGCTTGGCGAATATGTAACCCAACCAGTAAAGAATTTACGTTTTACTCTCCGGTTCACCATTCCCAATCACGTATTGACTATATTTTTCTATCTCACCATCTATCCCAATCCCTCACCCAAGCTGAGATTGGCCCCATAGTATTCTCCGATCACGCCCCAGTTCTAATCAACATCGACATTCTACCCAAATCCAATGGTCCCAAAAGATGGCGTTTCAACAATGCCCTCCTTCTTGATCCCAAATTTACTACTTCCTTTATTGAGTTTACCACTGAATTTTTTGTTATTAATGACACTCCCTCCTTAGCCATTCACACAATCTGGGATGCTTACAAAGCTGCAGCCAGAGACTTTATTCTCAGACATGTTGCTGCGAAACGTAAACTTGCCCGTAAACGTGCCAGTGATCTTTTATCTCAGATCAAAGTTCTAGAGCACGCCTTCTACACCTCTCATTCCCAGGAAAGTTTAACAGCTCTTGTTAACACGAAAATGAACTATAACAAACAGTCTACAGATGATGCATCCCTGTACTTATTGAAATCCAGCTCGAAATTTTATGGGGGGAAGAATAAGGCGGGGAAAATCCTTGCTAACTACTTGAAAGGTAAACAAAACAAATTGAATATTGAGTCTGTTTTTGATGCTAATTCTATCCTCCAACATAAAGATGTGGATATCTTGGAGGAATTTTCCCGATTCTATTCTACACTTTATTCTTCTGGCACTCAACCCTCTGCTCATTCTCTCTCATTCTCTGCTTTTTTACTAGCATTCAACCTCCTCCCAACTTTCCTGTAGACCTTACCTCTCTTGAATCCCCCCTCACTATTCGCGAATTACACAAAGCACTTCACTCCCTTAAGAAAGACAAAGCACCCGGCCCAGACGGCTTTACAGTCGAATTTTATCTACACTTTGCCACTCTTTTGCTGCCCAAATTACTTTCTCTTCTTCATTCCTTCAAAACCAGTGGTGCTTCCTCGGGCACTTTCTCAGACGCTTATATTTGTATTATACCAAAAGAGGGGAAGGACGCTCAACATTGTAAGAATTATAGACCGATATCACTGGTTAACATTGATTACAAGATATACGCCAAATCTTTAGCCATTAGGTTGGATTCCTTTCTCCCAGATCTCCTTGGCCCTGAACAATCAGGATTTGTTAAAGGTCGCTTCGTTTCCGATAACACCAGACTCCTCTTTAATGTTTTGTCTAAATCATCGCGCTTTAGTAATTCCCTAGCCGCAATTGCCCTGGATGCCGAGAAGGCATTCGACAGAGTTGAATGGCCATTCCTTTTCTCCGCACTAAAATGGTTTGGGTTTGGCCCTAATTTAATTTCCCTCATCTCCTTTCTTTATGCAAATCCTAGAGCAGCGGTTTGTGCTAATGGTCTGATTTCTTCTTTTTTTAGCCTCGGAAGAGGCGTACGGCAAGGCTGCCCTCTCTCCCCCTTCCTCTTTAATCTTGCTCTAGAACCCTTTTTATCCAAGCTCCGTCAAAACCCAAACATTCACGGCTTCCCTCTTTCTCACTCGCAAATCAAGCTCGCTGCCTACGCAGACGACATTTTACTCTTCATTTCGAATCCATCGCTATCTATCCCAACTTTCTTAGCCGAAGTCAACACTTATTCCCATCTCTCTGGCTATAAATTGAATAATGACAAGTGCGAAATCTTACCCCTTACCAAATTCACCTTCAAGTCTGATTTTGCGGCGTCTCAATTCAAATGGAGCCCGACCCATATAAAATACCTCGGTTTGCATATCACTCCTTCTATCTCGGATACTATCTCACTATGTCTTACTAAATGCACTCAGAAGTTATCTGACCTCACTTCTAGATGGCATCCCCTATATCTTTCCTGGTGGGGTCGCCTTGATACCATTAAAATGATGTTGTCCCCAATTGTCCTTTATACTATCTCTAATATTCCTCTTTCCATCCCTGCCAAATTTTTTGCTAAAATCAATACTACCTTATCCTCCTTCTTATGGTCTGGTAAGAAACCACGCATGTCTCTTTCGAGACTACGTCTCCCTAAATCGGAAGGCGGGGTTAACTTCCCACATTTTCCTGCTTATCATCGAGCCTTCCTCTTGAAACAAGCAGCTATCTGGCTTAAAGATCCTACCAATACTTTCCCCCTTTGGGCTGAACTCGAACGCCTTTCTCTTTCTCCCTTTTCCTTTGCCGAATATCTTTCCTTTTCTCGCAAACCCCAATTTGTGTCCACTCCACTTCACAAATACACAGCGAAACTACTTTTAGCCTCCACTCCACCTCCTCCCTCCTCCATCACTGAATTCCTTACTACCACGATTTGGTATAATAACAGCATTCTTATTAAGCTGAAACCTTTCTATTGGAAAACTTGGAGGCAACGAGGCTTAATCTGGGTCTCCCAACTCTTCTCTGGATCTGACTTCATACCTTTTCAGGACCTAAGTCGTCTCTTCTCTCTCCCTTCTTCCTTTATCCATAAATACATCTTACTTAAGACTGCAGTTATGTCTATTTATGATTCCCTATCTCATTCTCCTCTACCTACGGTCTCCCCTACTCCGATTTCTTCTCTCCATTTCCAACTCCGCTCCGCTTCTTCAGCGTCTTCCATATATCACTCCTTCCACAACCCTCCTTCCCCTCGGCCCAAAACAACGGTGGAGGAGCAGTGGGAATCTGACCTTGCTGTCTCGTGGTCCACGTCCTTGTGGGATAAAATATGGATTAAAATCCGCAAATCGTCCAGAGCTGCCTCTCTTACACAAACACTTTTCTTCCTTTACAATCGACTCCTTTACACGCCATCTCTCCTTCACAAAAGATTCCCTGAGATTCCAGACCTCTGTTGGTCTTGCTCCACCCCCGGTGCCACACTTTTTCACATGCTTTTTCTGTGCCCTCTCACACACGCATTTTGGGCTAAAGTATGGAATCAACTCAATTCTATCTTCCAGACTTCTATCCCTTTCTCTATCACTGACATTTTCCTTGGTTCACTCTCCCCTTCCTGGACTGCAATTGAAACAAATGTCCAGGTTATTGATTTATTACTAGCTGTTGCGTTTCAACAGATAACTGTTAACTGGAAAAATTCCGAGAGTATTACTTTCAAAACCTGGTGGTTTAATGTCTGTTATAATCACAGATTGGACACCGCATTCGTCTATCCCATTACTTTGGCCCCGAAACGACATGCACTATGGCTCCCTGTCACTCTTTATTTAGATGTCTGTGCCAAACGACCTTCTCACTTACCCCCCTTTCAGCAAGAAGTTTCAAAGCCCCCCTGAACAACCTTTTGTTCCTTCTCTTTCTTTAGCATTTAACTTCCCGCACGTTTTGTATTGTATCCCACGTTACATAGCCTCTATGAGTGTACACTTTAATTGATTAGCCTCATTTGCTTTTTTATTTTTTCTTCCCTTTTTTTTTTTTTTCTTTTCCCTCCCTTGCATTCTTTATTATATGATATTTATTGTGATAACCTAGTTTATTATCCGTTTTGATGATGTTGTATTTCATTTTGCTCTTTGTACTATCAACTTTGTTTCTCCTAATAAAATTCTACTTGAACTTAAAAAAGAGACCGCAGCTCCTCGAGCCTACCTGCTGTCGCACACATTGAAAAACACTGTCATTTACTTTGCTTTTAGTGAGGACCTCATTCAGAGCTCAGAGTCCTCGAGCGGCCTTGAGCCTTCACTTCCGGGACATGACGGGAGTAAGTGCACTAATGATGACCTGTGTGGGAAGCCTCCACCATCATTCCCCTACAATATCAAGACTGACACTATCAATTGATTTAGTTAGGGATATTGTAATGTAAATGAGAACATTATGTAAATGTTTATTTCCTTTGGGGTTTGTTGCACTTACATTCACCAGAATATCATCAGTGTTTACAGCTATTTCACGTTGATTCACCTTTGTTGACCTACTTCAAGATTTATCAGAGGGGCATGCTTAACCTATTCAATACTAACTGTTCCCCATCATGCCCATATATGGAGACTCAGTATTTCCAGTATCAAGATTTGGCATTAACTGTTTGTTCCTTCTCCCACTCATTACAAAATGAGTTGATGTCACCTCATGACAGGAACAAAGCAGAAGGATCCTCCCTCACTCATCCTGGGTGCCTTAAGGTAGGCTGGCTCTCCTAGCTCCTCCAGTTTTTGTTTCATGTAATGACTAGAACAAAAACACAGCAGGTCCCTTATGAGAATTGGCTGTATTGCAGCTTTGCTTATCTTTCTTGCTGGGCTTAGGGTTTTTTTGCAAGAGAGAGTAGTTTATGATATGGCTGGGGGGCCTTATAGTGTGATACTAATACAATACACAGTCATGGCCCTCGGGTTCTCCCTTAGCAGCCTTAGCTTGGTCCTGGTAGAGGGGCACAGAGCAATCAGGTATACTTAGAGGAGCACACGTTAAGCATTTCACAGTACTAGCATTGACAATAAGTAAGTGACATAACTTCAAAAGAAACATTGGGCCAGATGAACAACGGGATTTTGCATGTGCAGACAGGTTTGCGACCGGTTTGCGCATGTAAAAATCCTGTGGGCCATATACTAACACTAATTTGCGAGTCACAAATAAATTGCATCTCGCAAAATCGTGTTTAGAGACCCGCTATTAGAAAGGGGCGTTCCCTTCCTAACAAAGACCCCACAAGCCATGTATGAATGTTTTGCGATCAGTTGCAAAACACTCGCAATTTACCGCCCTCTTCAAGAGGGAGGTAACGCAATTTGGAAATGCAGGGGAAAACATTTTTTAGAGGCAGGCAGTTGTCCCACGGACCACTACGGACCACTACCTGCCCTTAAAAAATTAAACAAAAGCATTTAAATTTTTATTTTTTATTTAAATGCATCCCTTTTCTCTTTGAGGAAAACGGGCTGCGTTTTAAAAAGAAACTGCTTTATTTAAAAGCAGTCCTAGACATGGAGGTCTTCTGAGCCCAGCAGGCCACCATACCTGGTAGAGCCAGCCATTCTCAATGTGAGTGCCTCATGAATATTGAGGAGGTATGCAATTAGCGAACCCATTGAGAATCGCAAACAGTGTCTTTAGCACTGTTGTACATGTCATTTTGCAAGTTGCAAATTGCAACTCGCAAAATAACATGGCCGTACATCTGGCCCCTTGACACTAATATAAAAAAATAGACTGTAATTCTATATAAATATAAGCATTAAAACTAACTTGATACGTTGCAGATAACCAGAGTTATCGATTTTCTATGTATTAAAAATAAATGCAATGAAAGCTGTCAAATGTACACCTTTAAAGTCAATGGGAGAAAACACACTTAGAAAAACATTAGTTGCAGAGAGAATTCCAATGAACACTCTTGTTGTTGAGGCACTGTGGAGCCCTAGACCAAGACTCAACATTCACTACTTTGTTACCTTGCTCAGGGAGTCTGGGTGCAATGGTTACTTGGCTGTCCTTACGGGATCCGTGGGAGCAGTCAAAGTGCAGCACTTGGAAAACCACACTTGAAGCTGGGGGTACCCTCTAATCTCGGAGATTAGATGACTTTTAGGTCTTAGGACCCAGGTGCAAAAAGTGGATTTCTTCTACCTGGCTCGGTGCTACCAGGTGCAGAGGTAACTGGCAGGTGTAAATCATTGGGGCAGTTCACGCCAAAGATACTTCACCTCACACTTGACCACTCCAACTTCAGGATGCAGGGACACAGCAGCAGGGTGGGAATCATTGATGACTTTGGTTGCTGTGATCTGATCGCGAGTTGGAGATGTCCTTGCGCCACGTTTACGCCGCTGTTGCGTCACGCAAGGCGGCGTAAACGTGGCGCATCCCTACGAGGCATTTACAACGTGACGCATCTATGGAGCTGCGTCACGGTGAAAGGCCCTGCGCCACATGAAACCTGCATCAGGTTTCATGTAGGCGTTCCAGTGCAGGAGGGGGCGTTTCGTCGCAGGAACGCCCCTGAAAAGTGACTCAGTGAAATCTACAAGATTTCACTGAGTCACTTTCCCAACACTGATGCGTCAAAACCCTGCGCCTGCTTGAAGCAGGCGTAAGGCTTGACGCACCACGTTAAAGATAGGGCAAGTTGGAAAAGTGCTGGAGTTGCGTGCCGCACGCAACACAACTTCAGCACTGAGCCAACTTTACGCCCAAGATGCGACACGCATCTGTTCGTTCCTGCGCCATGGTGCGCCGCATTTTAAATGCGGCGCATCATGGGTGGCGCAAGGATGAACTTGCGTGCCGTATCTTTCCTGGCGCATCTCTGCCGATTTGCAGAGATGCGTCAGGCAACGTAAATCTGCCTCATTGTTTGTAGCAAGTAGGGGTTGCATAAGGCTCTGCAGCAAATAATTATTGATGGTCCTTCAAATTCTATTACTTTCTGCGTTTTCAGTCCTTTTCAGAGTGAAGCTGGGCGTATGGATTTCCAGAGCATCTACACTGCTACCAGTCTCCACCTCTTTTTCACTTTCCATCTGGGCCTGAGGGACCTCTAAGCTTCCAGCCTCTAACAGCTATTGCACATTTAAATCCATCCTTTGCTGTCATTCCGCGGTGTGCGTATATTAGTGAGCAGTCTTTCTAGGGTACCCTTCTATAGCACCTTCTGGATCAAATAGTGAGCACAGACTAATGGAGATGGTGAGAGCCAACCTGACACAGCTCCCCGCATACAAGGATTCTCGCCTGCTCCTCCTGGAGCCCCGTCTTGCGCCTGAATTTGCATCAATGCTCGTTCGAGGGCTTTCCACTTCTCTCGATTGCCTTAAGAGACCGCAGCTCCGGGGGCGTGGCTAAGCGCCCGAAGCGGATGGCGGTCCCGGAGTAGAGCTCCGTCCTTACCGGGGATTCGCGGCGGTTCCAGCCCTCGTACTTCACCATGCTCTACAGTAATCGCCACCGGAATGTTTCCTGTACCTTTCGAGGTATCTCCCGACTGCAGAATCACTCGGCTCCGTCCCGCAGCTCCTGTTTAGCTCCGGTCGCGGCTTTGCTTCAGCCGCGACCGCCATTTTGTTTTTTCCTGACGGAGTTCGTCTGAGATACGAACATGCGACGGCGGCAGCCTCCTGACACCGGCAAATGATTCAAAACGCCACAACTCAGCAGGAAATACTGTTTACCAATCACAGCTTCTACAGGTGACTTTATTTTCATTTTGGAAACGATTTTTTTTTTTTCTTATCGCCTGACCTGCTGTTTTCTCCTCAACTTTGGCAGCCATTTTAGACTTTAATCTACGTCAGCTCCAATTTCATCACTAACCTGATTTTTTCTCATTCTCCATATCCTAATTTCATCATTTCACCTGGTTTTTTGGATTTTTACCTTTACTCCTCCTCCTATTGACTTTGTTGATTCTGTTTATTACCTGCAGTGCTCCTTTGATTCATATTTTACTGGTGACCCTTTCTAACTGTGATCTCATGGCGGAGTGTCCTGGCAAGACTTCCAAACGAAATTTCATCAAGAATTCAAAACTATTTACTGCATTGGCTTATTTAGAAGCATCTGCAGACCCTTCCGTTTGCGAAGCATCATTCACAATGGATGTTCCTCCTCCGTCAGGATCGAAAACTACCCCAAAGAGGTTGAAGCACAATCCTCCGTCACCACCAAAGTCACCGACAGCCATTTCCTTGGAGCTTCTCCTTGAGGAAATTAGAGCACTGCGTCCCTTCATGGAGGAGACAAACTCCAAACTGCAAACACTGACCGACAATTGGTCCCTCATGGATTCCAGGGTTTCCACGTAAGAAAAATCTGTGTCATCCCTCCAGGAAACCGCGACCAAGGTGGTCCATATAGATGCACGCGTCTTGTCACTCCAGAAGCAAGTGGAGGACCTTGAAAATAGAAATAGGCGCAATAATCTACGCCTCTACGGCCTGAAGGAAGGTTGCGAGGGGACTGACGCCATCGCCTTCCTCAAATCCCTTTTACCCAAACTTCTGCATCTTCCTGAGGGTACCTCGCTAAATATCCAACGAGCGCACAGGCTTGGTCGAGCTCCCTCCACTATCTCCCCTGCGACGAAGCCTAGAGGTGTAATAATGTATTTTCTTGAATACACAGAACTGCTGAAGGTTCTATTAGCGGCTAAGGCGATACCTCACCTAAAGTGGTCGGATTCCACTTTATTCTTTGCCCAGGATTACGCCAAAGCTACTGCATCACGTCGAAAAGCATTCCTTGATATGAGACCAGAACTACGTTCCATCGGAGCCAGATATGGACTTTTTCATCCTTGCTTGTTCAAAGTCACTCATAACAACAAGACTATGACTTTTGAAGATCCTCTTCGACTCCGAAGTTTTCTGAACTCTTGCGGATCTGCCGACATGGAGTTTTCTAGCTCTTCCTCTTCATTTCCGCCTTGACTTTTTGCTTCTAATATTTTTTGGATTACCTTGATGCTCATGGTTCCTGGTTTTTTGTATACTGTTTTGCTCTTCTTCTCACAGGTTCTTCAGCTGCTGCACAACTCCAGTGTTCATTGCATGTGCTGGTTTATTACATGTTCTTTGAATGTTTAATCTTGTTTTTTACCTGGAATTGATGCCGTTTGCCTGTTTCTAAACTTCTTGTTTTCCTTATCTTCCACAGATTGTTTCTTTGTGTTCCGTCACGTCTCTCCGGTTGGACGTCTTGTTGCTCCGTCACCTGACCTCCGTTGGTTGGCCTTTCCTCCCTCCTCTCATCTCCAAATTTTCCCCCTCTGTGTCCTGCCCCTTGACCGTATCCATTCCCCGCCATTCCTTGTAAGTACCACCCTACATTTTCCTTTTCCATTGTTGCCATGATCCCTTTCGTTCTGCATGTTCTTGTCTGGTTTTTTTCTAGGTTATTGCTGGCTCTTTTGGTGCCACTTTCTCTTAGTCTGTTCCTGATTTTCTTTTTGATTTTCCTATCTCACTCTCTTATTGTTATTCTGTTGTCTTTCCCCTTTTCCGATTCTTTTCTACAATCTTTTTTTACATCATCTTTTCTCCCCTTTATCTCACATTTTCACTCATTCTCTTGCAACATTCGACAATTTCCTCTACCTTTTCTTCTCTTTCCCATTTTTACTGCTTGCTCTTCTTCTTACCTTGTGCATGACCTTTTTTTTTTACTTACGTGCTCTCCGTTTCTACTACCCTTCTATGTTGATCTTTTCCTATTGTATATCTTCATGACTCTTTTACCAACATGGTATTACATTGTCCCTCATGTTCTGTCTCAGTATTTTCTTACCATTTTCCATCGTTCACTTCTTCGACTTGCTCTACCTCCCTTCCCTTGCCATCTCTTCATGTTCTTTTCTCTTTGTCTCCTATGGTTCCTTTCATCTACTGCTTTTTCCCTGGCCCTGATTACTATTGCCTTCATATCAACATTCCCTCATTATTTTGCACTGTTCTTTTTCTTCATGACACTCCCTCTCTATGTTCTTTTTCTCTTTTTCTCTATCGAGTATTCTTATTTCTCCCTCTTACAATTTTCCTTTTTTAGATATTATGAGGCTTTCTTATGTTTCCTGTTTACACTCTCCCCTCTTAATTGTTCTTGATGTCAGTGCGCATTGTTTCATGGAACGTTAAAGGTTTAAATTCGCCTATTAAGCGGCAAAAGATTCTCTCCCATTTAGCTAAATTAAATGTAGATGTCGCCTTTTTGCAAGAAACCCATCTTTCTGATATTGAGGCTGCTAAGCTCCAAAGAGGTTGGGTGGGGAAGGTTTTTTCTGCTCCTGGTGATGGCAAAATAAATGGTGTTGTTTTGTTGATTCGAAAGTCCTTTTCTCATTCTGTACTGCAATCCGAATCTGACCCTGATGGAAGATGGCTATTTGTTAAACTTTCCTCTAAGGGTGTCCCCTTTTCCTTGCTCAATGTTTATGCTACCACAGGTGGGAATCCTCTTTTCTGGAGTGTGTTTGCCTATCGTATTACTGCATGTATTGATGACAATTTTATTTTAGCAGGCGATTGCAATCTACCACTCGATCCCTTTTTGGACAGACGTTCCAAATCTTCTTTTGTTCCTAATAAATCCCACAACCTCTTTACGCACGCCATTTCCCAACATAACCTGATTGATGCTTGGCGAATATGTAACCCAACCAGTAAAGAATTTACGTTTTACTCCCCGGTTCACCATTCCCAATCACGTATTGACTATATTTTTCTATCTCACCATCTATCCCAATCCCTCACCCAAGCTGAGATTGGCCCCATAGTATTCTCCGATCACGCCCCAGTTCTAATCAACATCGACATTCTACCCAAATCCAATGGTCCCAAAAGATGGCGTTTCAACAATGCCCTCCTTCTTGATCCCAAATTTACTACTTCCTTTATTGAGTTTACCACTGAATTTTTTGTTATTAATGACACTCCCTCCTTAGCCATTCACACAATCTGGGATGCTTACAAAGCTGCAGCCAGAGACTTTATTCTCAGACATGTTGCTGCGAAACGTAAACTTGCCCGTAAACGTGCCAGTGATCTTTTATCTCAGATCAAAGTTCTAGAGCACGCCTTCTACACCTCTCATTCCCAGGAAAGTTTAACAGCTCTTGTTAATGCGAAAATGAACTATAACAAACAGTCTACAGATGATGCATCCCTGTACTTATTGAAATCCAGCTCGAAATTTTATGGGGGGAAGAATAAGGCGGGGAAAATCCTTGCTAACTACTTGAAAGTTAAACAAAACAAATTGAATATTGAGTCTGTTTTTGATGCTAATTCTATCCTCCAACATAAAGATGTGGATATCTTGGAGGAATTTTCCCGATTCTATTCTACACTTTATTCTTCTGGCACTCAACCCTCTGCTCATTCTCTCTCTACCTTTTTTACTAGCATTCAACCTCCTCCCAACTTTCCTGTAGACCTTACCTCTCTTGAATCCCCCCTCACTATTCGCGAATTACACAAAGCACTTCACTCCCTTAAGAAAGACAAAGCACCCGGCCCAGACGGCTTTACAGTCGAATTTTATCAACACTTTGCCACTCTTTTGCTGCCCAAATTACTTTCTCTTCTTCATTCCTTCAAAACCAGTGGTGCTTCCTCGGGCACTTTCTCAGACGCTTATATTTGTATTATACCAAAAGAGGGGAAGGACGCTCAACATTGTAAGAATTATAGACCGATATCACTGGTTAACATTGATTACAAGATATACGCCAAATCTTTAGCCATTAGGTTGGATTCCTTTCTCCCAGATCTCCTTGGCCCTGAACAATCAGGATTTGTTAAAGGTCGCTTCATTTCCGATAACACCAGACTCCTCTTTAATGTTTTGTCTAAATCATCGCGCTTTAGTAATTCCCTAGCCGCAATTGCCCTGGATGCCGAGAAGGCATTCGACAGAGTTGAATGGCCATTCCTTTTCTCCGCACTAAAATGGTTTGGGTTTGGCCCTAATTTCATTTCCCTCATCTCCTTTCTTTATGCAAATCCTAGAGCAGCGGTTTGTGCTAATGGTCTGATTGCTTCTTTTTTTAGCCTCGGAAGAGGCGTACGGCAAGGCTGCCCTCTCTCCCCCTTCCTCTTTAATCTTGCTATAGAACCCTTTTTATCCAAGCTCCGTCAAAACCCAAACATTCACGGCTTCCCTCTTTCTCACTCGCAAATCAAGCTCGCTGCCTACGCAGACGACATTTTACTCTTCATTTCGAATCCATCGCTATCTATCCCAACTTTCTTAGCCAAAGTCAACACTTATTCCCATCTCTCTGGCTATAAATTGAATAATGACAAGTGCGAAATCTTACCCCTTACCAAATTCACCTTCAAGTCTGATTTTGCGGCGTCTCAATTCAAATGGAGCCCGACCCATATAAAATACCTCGGTTTGCATATCACTCCTTCTATCTCGGATACTATCTCACTATGTCTTACTAAATGCACTCAGAAGTTATCTGACCTCACTTCTAGATGGCATCCCCTATATCTTTCCTGGTGGGGTCGCCTTGATACCATTAAAATGATGTTGTCCCCAATTGTCCTTTATACTATCTCTAATATTCCTCTTTCCATCCCTGCCAAATTTTTTGCTAAAATCAATACTACCTTATCCTCCTTCTTATGGTCTGGTAAGAAACCACGCATGTCTCTTTCGAGACTACGTCTCCCTAAATCGGAAGGCGGGGTTAACTTCCCAGATTTTCCTGCTTATCATCGAGCCTTCCTCTTGAAACAAGCAGCTATCTGGCTTAAAGATCCTACCAATACTTTCCCCCTTTGGGCTGAACTCGAACGCCTTTCTCTTTCTCCCTTTTCCTTTGCCGAATATCTTTCCTTTTCTCGCAAACCCCAATTTGTGTCCACTCCACTTCACAAATACACAGCGAAACTACTTTTAGCCTCCACTCCACCTCCTCCCTCCTCCATCACTGAATTCCTTACTACAACGATTTGGTATAATAACAGCATTCTTATTAAGCTGAAACCTTTCTATTGGAAAACCTGGAGGCAACGAGGCTTAATCTGGGTCTCCCAACTCTTCTCTGGATCTGACTTCATACCTTTTCAGGACCTAAGTCGTCTCTTCTCTCTCCCTTCTTCCTTTATCCATAAATACATCTTACTTAAGACTGCAGTTATGTCTATTTATGATTCCCTATCTCATTCTCCTCTACCTACGGTCTCCCCTACTCCGATTTCTTCTCTCCATTTCCAACTCCGCTCCGCTTCTTCAGCGTCTTCCATATATCACTCCTTCCACAACCCTCCTTCCCCTCGGCCCAAAACAACGGTGGAGGAGCAGTGGGAATCTGACCTTGCTGTCTCGTGGTCCACGTCCTTGTGGGATAAAATATGGATTAAAATCCGCAAATCGTCCAGAGCTGCCTCTCTTACACAAACACTTTTCTTCCTTTACAATTGACTCCTTTACAAGCCATCTCTCCTTCACAAAAGATTCCCTGAGATTCCAGACCTCTGTTGGTCTTGCTTCACCCCCGGTGCCACACTTTTTCACATGCTTTTTCTGTGCCCTCTCACACACGCATTTTGGGCTAAAGTATGGAATCAACTCAATTCTATCTTCCAGACTTCTATCCCTTTCTCTATCACTGACATTTTCCTTGGTTCACTCTCCCCTTCCTGGACTGCAATTGAAACAAATGTCCAGGTTATTGATTTATTACTAGCTGTTGCGTTTCAACAGATAACTGTTAACTGGAAAAATTCCGAGAGTATTACTTTCAAAGCCTGGTGGTTTAATGTCTGTTATAATCACAGATTGGACACCGCATTCGTCTATCCCATTACTTTGGCCCAGAAACGACATGCACTATGGCTCCCTGTCACTCTTTATTTAGATGTCTGTGCCAAACGACCTTCTCACTTACCCCCCTTTCAGCAAGAAGTTTCAAAGCCCCCCTGAACAACCTTTTGTTCCTTCTCTTTCTTTAGCATTTAACTTCCCGCACGTTTTGTATTGTATCCCACGTTACATAGCCTCTATGAGTGTACACTTTAATTGATTAGCCTCATTTGCTTTTTATTTTTTCTTCCCTTTTTTTTTTTTTTCTTTTCCCTCCCTTGCATTCTTTATTATATGATATTTATTGTGATAACCTAGTTCATTATCCGTTTTGATGATGTTGTATTTCATTTTGCTCTTTGTACTATCAACTTTGTTTCTCCTAATAAAATTCTACTTGAACTTAAAAAAGAGACCGCAGCTCCTCGAGCCTACCTGCTGTCGCACACATTGAAAAACACTGTCATTTACTTTGCTTTTAGTGAGGACCTCATTCAGAGCTCAGAGTCCTCGAGCGGCCTTGAGCCTTCACTTCCGGGACATGACGGGAGTAAGTGCACTAATGATGACCTGTGTGGGAAGCCTCCACCATCATTCCCCTACAATATCAAGACTGACACTATCAATTGATTTAGTTAGGGATATTGTAATGTAAATGAGAACATTATGTAAATGTTTATTTCCTTTGGGGTTTGTTGCACTTACATTCACCAGAATATCATCAGTGTTTACAGCTATTTCACGTTGATTCACCTTTGTTGACCTACTTCAAGATTTATCAGAGGGGCATGCTTAACCTATTCAATACTAACTGTTCCCCATCATGCCCATATATGGAGACTCAGTATTTCCAGTATCAAGATTTGGCATTAACTGTTTGTTCCTTCTCCCACTCATTACAAAATGAGTTGATGTCACCTCATGACAGGAACAAAGCAGAAGGATCCTCCCTCACTCATCCTGGGTGCCTTAAGGTAGGCTGGCTCTCCTAGCTCCTCCAGTTTTTGTTTCATGTAAGGACTAGAACAAAAACACAGCAGGTCCCTTATGAGAATTGGCTGTATTGCAGCTTTGCTTATCTTTCTTGCTGGGCTTAGGGTTTTTTTGCAAGAGAGAGTAGTTTATGATATGGCTGGGGGGCCTTATAGTGTGATACTAATACAATACACAGTCATGGCCCTCGGGTTCTCCCTTAGCAGCCTTAGCTTGGTCCTGGTAGAGGGGCACAGAGCAATCAGGTATACTTAGAGGAGCACACGTTAAGCATTTCACAGTACTAGCATTGACAATAAGTAAGTGACATAACTTCAAAAGAAACATTGGGCCAGATGAACAACGGGATTTTGCATGTGCAGACAGGTTTGCGACCGGTTTGCGCATGTAAAAATCCTGTGGGCCATATACTAACACTAATTTGCGAGTCACAAATAAATTGCATCTCGCAAAATCGTGTTTAGAGACCCGCTATTAGAAAGGGGCGTTCCCTTCCTAACAAAGACCCCACAAGCCATGTATGAATGTTTTGCGATCAGTTGCAAAACACTCGCAATTTACCGCCCTCTTCAAGAGGGAGGTAACGCAATTTGGAAATGCAGGGGAAAACATTTTTTAGAGGCAGGCAGTTGTCCCACGGACCACTACGGACCACTACTTGCCCTTAAAAAATTAAACAAAAGCATTTACATTTTTATTTTTTATTTAAATGCATCCCTTTTCTCTTTGAGGAAAACGGGCTGCGTTTTAAAAAGAAACTGCTTTATTTAAAAGCAGTCCTAGACATGGAGGTCTTCTGAGCCCAGCAGGCCACCATACCTGGTAGAGCCGGCCATTCTCAATGTGAGTGCCTCATGAATATTGAGGAGGTATGCAATTAGCGAACCTATTGAGAATCGCAAACAGTGTCTTTAGCACTGTTGTACATGTCATTTTGCAAGTTGCAAATTGCAACTCGCAAAATAACATGGCCGTACATCTGGCCCCTTGACACTAATATAAAAAAATAGACTGTAATTCTATATAAATATAAGCATTAAAACTAACTTGATACGTTGCAGATAACCAGAGTTATCGATTTTCTATGTATTAAAAATAAATGCAATGAAAGGTGTCAAATGTACACCTTTAAAGTCAATGGGAGAAAACACACTTAGAAAAACATTAGTTGCAGAGAGAATTCCAATGAACACTCTTGTTGTTGAGGCACTGTGGAGCCCTAGACCAAGACTCAACATTCACTACTTTGTTACCTTGCTCAGGGAGTCTGGGTGCAATGGTTACTTGGCTGTCCTTACGGGATCCGTGGGAGCAGTCAAAGTGCAGCACTTGGAAAACCACACTTGAAGCTGGGGGTACCCTCTAATCTCGGAGATTAGATGACTTTTAGGTCTTAGGACCCAGGTGCAAAATGTGGATTTCTTCTACCTGGCTCGGTGGTACCAGGTGCAGAGGTAACTGGCAGGTGTAAATCATTGGGGCAGGTCACGCCAAAGATACTTCACCTCACACTTGACCACTCCAACTACAGGATGCAGGGACACAGCAGCAGGGTGGGAATCATTGATGACTTTGGTTGCTGTGATCTGATCGCGAGTTGGAGATGTCACTCAAGGGGTCGGTCATCCGACTGGCAATCACCAAGCTTTGGCTGTGGAAAATCTAGTCCTCTGGTACTTTGTCAGCTGGAGGAAGAAAAGAGTTGAATAGTGGCTCAAGACTTGGGGAGAGCTTAGCTACTACTCCAGGCTTGCAGAACACCTTTTCTCCTTGGGCTCATCCTCGACAGTCCTAGCAGGTTGGAATTCTTGTGACGCAGCATATTGATTCTTCTGCAGGATGCAGGTGACTAGTCCCACTAGTCATGGGATTCCGCTTTAGCTTATGGCATCTACTGTGGTCTCGCCTGCAGGGAGGAAAAATCATGACAATAAATCACCACAGAAAACTGAACTTCACATGGCTACTGAATGGACAGAAGCTAGAGCAGGTAACCTCCTATAAAAACTTAGGTTTCATATTAGATTGCAACGGCTCATTTATACAACAATTAGAGGCCATCCGGCGAAAGGGCACAACATTCCACCTGTCGATAAAGCCGCTGCAGAAAGCTCTTCCTGACCGGACATTGGGCCCTCTCCTACAGGTAATAAGAGCTCGCCTACAGCCAATGCTCACCTACGGCAGTGAACCTATGCGTGGCAAAGACGCAACGACACTAGACAACACCATCAGTCGAGCCTATAGGGCAATATTCCACCTGCCCACCTATACATCGCCCGCTCAAATCCGCCTTGAATTCGGGTTGCAGAAACAAACGGTGGAGAGAAGAGGCGCTCACATTAAAAGCTGGCGGAAAATGAGAGATGCTGAGCATGGATCCTTAAACGCCCACCTCTGGACCGAACTGTCCATTAGAGATAATTCACCAGCAAGGAACTATCTAATGGAATCACTGGAGACCCTAGGACTAACAAACCTATGGGAGTCAGCAACCGACCCCAAGACTTTCAAAAAAATGGTATCGAAAGTCACCAAGATGGTCTCATCTATTGAGGACAAAGCAACTCTTGCCTTGAGAGCACACAGATGGGAGGTGTTGGAAGGCTACACAGCTCTCAAACCACAACAGTACTTAACAACGGGCCTCACTCATACAACAAAAAATAAGTTCCTCAACATGCGCCTTGGCAATATACCTATAACGCCTCACTTAGCACCATGGAAAAGAGAAAACGCAGCAAACTGCTGCCGACTCTGCTTCTCTGGAAAAGAGGACCTGACGCACATTATCTGCATCTGCACAAATCTCCTGGATATAAGACGCTCTCTGCTTCGGTCCTTATGGAATCAGAAGGGCATAACAAGCTGCAGGCAGGCTGTGATGCTCTGCTTTAATCCCGGAGAAACTCAGCTAAATTGCAGAATAACAAGATTTTTTGACATTGTGGCCAAAAGCTTAAAAGAAACAGCCGCGGGGCCTACCGGAAGCACTAGCCAAAACAAAAAAAAATGCTAGCATCCAGTCACCCTAAAGGACAGCACCAAACCAAATTGTGCTTTTATTAACTAATAAGGAGAATTTACCCGTTATTTTAAGCGTAACATCTCTGCTACTGATTGGTTTTTATAATTGCATGTTTTTAAATATTGTGAGTTTTTATTAACTGTACAATAAACTAAACCTTAAACCTTAAACTGCTGGGAGGAATGACTTTTTGCCACAGACATTTGTCAAAACACAATTCCATGGAGAACAGCCTTTACAACGCGGGTATTACCACGCGCTACCATTACAACGCTGCTATTACAACGCAAGTCGTTACAACGACTTGCGCTGGAGGGCGCTGTTGGATAGGGAATAGTTTAAGTTTCTATTCCAACACCTTCCCTACTGTAACGTGGGCTGGAGTTGGAATAGAAAATTAAACTATTCCACTATCCAGCACTTACAGCGCAAGTCGTTGTAACGACTTGCGTTGTAAAACAGCGTTGTAATGGCACGCGTGGTAAAAGCCAGCGTTGTAATGCCATACAACCATTCCACTATATGGGCTCCTCAGGGCACTTACGTGTCCTCTCTTTGCGCTGGAGCAGAGTCCAAAGTCCTGCTGTCGGTGACGGCATCTTCCGTGTGCCTTTTCTTGGATTCCAAGTTAGAACTGACTTTTGATGCCAGGGGAGCCTCCGTAAATCCTAGTTTAGGGGGAGCTAAGGGAATGAGGGATAGTAGCCAATGAGCTACTGGTCCCTGCGGCTAACCCACCCCTGTACTTACAACATCCTGTGAGTGTATATCACTGTGCTGTACAGAATACTCTATTTTAGACTCTTCCAATTTGGCAGAACCCTCTTTCGGCTGTACAGACCTCCTAGCCCACCCTAAGGTGTGGCTAGCTTTTTGAGGTTGCACACCTACTGAATTCATAATTTTCCCGCCTGTCAGCTGGACAGACCAGGTAGAGCTTTGTCTTCCTAGAGTTACATATGAAGGGCGGTGAAAACCTTTGAGGCTTACCACAATGACTACTGTCAACACTCGTCGGGGTCATGTCACAGGGTATCGCAGGTATACTGAGGGTGCCTAGCATTGAGGGTGGTGTGCCAATTACGCTACCACCCCCCTCCCGTGACCCATGGTGTACCCCTGTTACACCATCAAAGTGCAGAAACCCTAATGCAGGAAGCCTCCTAAACCAGGAGTTACTAGGAAGACAATTTCTCTTCCTTTTTTGCACTTTTTTCACTCATTTTCACTTGCACGTCCCTAGGTAAGGGTGGGCCTTAGCGTGTCCATACCACCAGGGTTTAGTACACTTATAGAGTCCTGATGAATGCCTGGTAAGTTCACACCAATTCAAAGGCAGAAACATGTTGACTGACGATTAGAAAAAAACACACAATTAATTGTGGACTACTTTCCTACACATAATTTTTAATTAACATGTCCTAAGTGATCACATATTAAATCAATTTTAGATACACTGAAGACATTTTTAATCTCCTCACTACCATTTAGTTTCTTTTCACTGCACGCCTTAATTCACAAAAACCTGCTCCGCAGTAGATCTGGCGTTGAAGCACACTAAAGAGGCACTCGGCCTCTTTAGTGGGGCCCAATGATGAAGCATGTCATCACCAGGTGGTGAGTGAGGGCTTTCCTTATTAATCTAAGTGAGGCCGTTTTTGCAATCCTTTTTGCTCCATCGTGTGGTTTTGCTAAACCATATGACACTCTTATTTTGTTTAAAAGATACTGTCAACCCTAGCCATCCTGGGAGGGTGGAGATGCACACCTCCTGAATCACTAATTTTCCTGTCTGTCAGCTTGACAGGACGGGAAGGATTTTGTCCTCCTTGAGTTACATATCAAGAGTGATGAAAGCCTTTTAGGCTCACCTCCTTGAATACTGCCAACATTAGCCATCCTTTGAGGGAGGAGGTATTACCTCCTCCCTGTCCACACCTTCCAGGATAGCAGACTCTTGTCTTGGTAGCAAATGGCTTTGTGAAGCCCGCCAAGGCACTGGAGATTTGTATCTTAGGGGGTTACCTATCCAGGATGGCATTCCGGTTCAGCCATCTCACCTTCGACACAAGATTCATGTTGGACTGAAAAGGCTGGGTGTTTGATACTAAATACAACTCAATTCAGTCATTAAATAATGGAACTGGCTATCTTGAGTTTCCTTGGTAGTAATCCCATGTTCCTCTATGGTCTGCACGTCACTTACAGTGAGACCGTAGGGATATATATTTATGAACATATACATCCAGTCTGTCAGTTTAAAGTACTCTACGTTCTGGGCGTTGTAGGACAACCTTGAGAGTGACGCACTTATATTAAGGCAGTGGTGTGGCTATGTAGCCAATGGGTATGCAGAGTCACTCTCAAACAGACAGCCTGCTCGCACAAGACTGCAATGGCAGACCTGAAGATGTACCTTTACTCAAATTATTCAGTGTGGCACAATAAAGTGCTGCAGCCCTGGGGACCCCTCTAACCACCCTTGCCCTGGGTACCGCTGGTACCATCAACTAGGGACTTACATGACATGATAAGTGCTAGCCAATTGGTTGTACTAACTCAACAGTTACAGTTGAAGTGGAAAATCACTGGCACTTGGGCCTGATTACAGTGCACTTCCTGATCTATAAAGACAGCATCTAGAGCAACACGTAGGGGTGACAATGACAAAAAGGGTACTTTCTAACAGGGGTGCAAGCCTCCGTTGTGAAAGCAGCTTGCCTTTGAGAAGACCTTTTTCCTGCTCCATTTCTTGGATAGATTGCTCCTCTGATGTCTCCTCATGTGTGATGACTGGAGGACAGCACCATTATAATGATCTCATCTGCATTTCTGGTGTACAAAGGGAGTTCCTACTCTCTGACTGTCATGTCTGCAGGTTTCCAGTGTTTGTACATGCACAGTGGGATTGTAGTGTAGCTCCTATTTTCCCAATAGGCTCTGCGCATTGGAATAGTACCTACAGCAGTAAAGGCCTAGGCCAGACGTTAACTAGGTCTACTACTGTCGATACTAGACTTAATTTTTGGGTTTGCCAGCTAAGCTCAGAGTTCGCTAGAAACTTTCTCGAATGTTCAAGGAAGGAATTAACTCCCCTGATTAGACAAGAAGGGATTTAGTTTCTGACAACCATAGAACATGACAACTTTGCTCTCCCCTAATCAAGAGTCAATCTCAAGAGTCGTGTGAGCACAAGGCAATTATTTTACTCAGTCAGTACGTGCATTCTTAGTCTCATCAGAATGTAGAGAAAAGGAAGAGACGGGAGTGTTCAATAAAAGGTGTTATTTATTGATCAGTCTCTTTTCTCGTACAAGAGAAATGGATCGATATTATTGCAATACGTATAGTTAAGTAAAGTGCATACATTAAAAGCAATAGTATAAAATAATACTGTAAAAACATTGATATGGTTTCTGAGCCATATGATGTTTAAAATGATTAAAATATATTTACATACACATATACAGTTGACTAAACGTACTCAACTGGTGTTTCTAAATACGCCTACCCAGTGTACCTGACCTAAGTCTAATGCGTGGGCGGGAATAGAAAGTTACAGTTTAAGTTAAGTTTGTTTTTGCCAAGTGAATAACTAAAGAATTCTCTGTGAGGGGTTATTCAGTTCTGTACCTGGAAGTTTAGGATGGATGAGGAATGGTATCTCTTTCTCTGCTCTCGATATTCCAGGCTGCCTGCGAGGGCTGCCCAGAAGCGCCGGTGCTGGGTCTCTCGGCTTGAGATAGCAGCGCGTCTCTCAGCGCGTCAGGAAGGCGGGGCTGCTGCCAGCGGGGTCTGCTTCTGCTCTCGGCTTCGGCAAGTATGGCTGCTCCGTCTTGTCACCACGCGTGTGTTTGCATAGGGCAAGGTCGGCAATATTTATACCTTAAAGGTGCCGAGATTGACGTAAGGATGGACATAGGTACGTCAATAAAGATGTCATACGACTTGCTCGTTAGCACATTCTTTACTAAAGTTCTCTGTGAAATCAAAACAATGGCCGCACGGATTGTCCAGGTTGTCATAGGTTTGATTTGTTATGAGAACGTCGTATGCCTTATCAGGGGCTGGAGGAATGTCGCTTGTCTAATTAGATCTCAAGCGTTATGACCTAATCAGATAACACGTTCCTGTGCCGTAGTGTGACTGCGTCAGATAACGGTATCTGCATCATGGGGGTTTTCTTGCCTCATGGGCTGACTGTTAGTTAACTTGATAGTTAGTTTAACCAGAATAGGGTCAGGAATAGGGGGACTGATTCAGAACCTATAGAAATACACGACACCCACTCCACGCTAACTATGGTCATATCTACTAATCTATGCATAGTATAACATAGTACAACATACTATAGAGTATAGTGTATACCTTACCACCCCAAAATACATAAATGCATTTCGAAATTTTCAAATATACTGAAAAATTGCAGTCATATATATTGTATGCACATAAGCTATGAATTAAATGCAAAAGTAAACACGCATTTTTATGCATTATTGCTTATTGGTATATGAGAAATACACATGAAATGGCTCTTAATATGGCTATACAGAAAGGAAGTTCGAGACCATTTCATCACATAATAAAATATTTGTGAACATCCCAGCGGGCAACTAAAGTCTATAAAGTATCTAAAAATAGAAATTTTAGTTCTCTAGGAATAGTTTCTTACTTTAAGCAGAAGATCAGTGTCCCGGGAAAAAATATGTAGAAAAATATTTTAAGGGGCTTGCTGAAAAAAATTGCTGTCCGTGAACTGGAGTGAAATTGTTCATGTGACTTTATTTTTAAAGTTGAAGGCCGAATTCAGGGAACGCCGTGTGCGAGTTTACTCAAAAGTCTCTATTTCTGTTCCGGAGAGAACATCATATCATTCAGGCTTTCGAAAAAACTGTCAACAGCTTCATGGGAAAGTTCCACTAAGTCGGAAATAGGGGTAACCATGCATTCGTGCGCATGATTGTCTCCATTGACATTCTGATTTGCATTGCTGACAGAAGGTCGTACCTGTTCGATGTTGCTTTCATCTTGAACTTCACTACTCTTCAATCGTAGTGGTGAAGATTCCAGGAATGCCGTCATCAGGATTGGCAGCCTTTGAGGGCAGCACAAAGCGTGAACCTTGGTAGGAACCAACAGTGTATCTGCATCCACTGGCGCATCCGATTGTAGCGTCAGACAGGTGTCTAACACGCATTCTTCTCCGCATAGCAGACACCTTAGTACAGGTAAAACACACCTTTGCCACATTGGTCGAAATGATAGAAACCAAGTCATGTTTAGGTCTCTAAGCCGGGAGAGTCCCAGGATTTTTGATATCCGGTCCCGGTATCCAATGGCTAGGATCGTATCTTCCATTGTCGCGAGAGTTTGATCTGTGACATGGGTTGCCATAACGAAAAATAAGGACTAGGAATAGGATTCCTGCAATTAGTCCCAGGATCAGGGGAAGTCCGCCAAAAATCGGGTGGACGAAATCTGGAAAAATACCCAGTATGGCTTTGAATGGTGTTAATGCCATCGAAAATACTGTCTTAAATACTTTTGAGACCCCAGTGGTATCAGAAATATTTAAGATTTCGCTTAGGATTTCCGCGAAATGTACGGGGGAATTAGTTGATAATAATGTATGTATCTCTGCAGTCGTCCTTGCGACTTGTAGATCATACGTTTCTTTTGATGACGTGAGCCTTGTAGGCGTCTGAAGAAGCACTGTTTTCATTCTGCTTAAAGTGTCTATTCGAATAGAAGTAATTTTCAAACTGGGCCATGCCCTTGCCTCCCTGTCTGGAAAAGAGCTGGGGAATAAAGAACGTCCACAGCACTTGACCTTCGCCGTTGTAGTGACTAGATAAGGAGTCCCGGGCATAAGACTACAACATCTGCGGTCTACAATAAGAATGTAACTCCCATTATAGAGTCTTTGAAAGAATGGTTCTATTTCAGTTGCAGGTGCGCCTTGCTGGTGACATGAAAGGTTGTATGAATTCCCTTCACAGGCTCCGTGCAAACTAATACCGTTACACAGAAGCGTGCCGCTTAGTGACATAGCACAATTGTTGCCACTAAGAAACACTTTCTGTCCTTTATTACTGACACATGCATGTGAATAGGGCAGGTTCCAAGTTGTTTTAAGGTACCCCTTTCCCAATTTCTCGTACATGCCAGCCTGTATATATTTTTGGCAGTATTGAAACCTGAAGGTTGAGATTGGAATATTTATGATTCCGTGTATTATCCATTCACTGACAGGTCGTTCTGACATTGTCATTGGTAATCTTTCTAGTTTTTCAATGCTCAAGATTGTATAATCAGCACCCTTTTGCGCCATACCGATTTGTCTATCAGTAAGGTTAAAGATTTGGAATAGTGACGTTGTGTTGATTAAACGCCAAGGCACATAGCCTGAACGCAGATTTTGTAACGTCCAGCCAAGCTGTACAATGGAACGCAATTGTGACTGACCATGTTGTAATAACAGTAAGTCTTGCGATAATATATCGATTGCTGAAGACACAATGCTGTCCAATGAAAAAATTCTGGAGGACAGAGTCATTAACCCATTGTCCACTACAGAAAGTGATTTTTCCAAATTAATACGGTCAATTTCCCGTATTCTTTCTGCTGTCTCAATTTGAGTAACCTTCCAGGCCTCATTGTATGCTGCATATACAGAGGCTGCTATGAAACGCTTTTGACGCTGTTTGCGTGGTCCCATTATGAAATCACGCAAGTCAGCACCATCAGTAAGTAAAGTTAGGTGTTGCTTAATTTCAAGCAGTGTGGAAGTCTGTAGCCATTGAAGGCATAATTTGCCCACACTGTAGGTTGTTATTATCCCTGGGTGATGTCTTTGGGGATATCTAGGGTCTGGCCTGGTCATTTTGAAACCCTGTGTTTTATTCAGGAATCTATCTTGACAGTAATTTGTATCTGTGGACCAGATCAACCATTGTTTCCAATCAGGATGTGTTCTGTTTTGGTTTAGTATATGGTTTACGTCTATCTCTTCATCTGTATCAGAGCTATTGCTGAACATTGTTGGCTTTGGAATAGACGGTTTAATTAAATCTTTGATTTTGGCTAAGCCAAGACAGGTGGTTTGTTGAACAGTGTCATTTAAAAATATCATTTGTTCTGGGATCATGCAGGCTCTAAACAAAGCTTCTATACCCTGTACTTGCCATTCTTTTGTACCCCAAACACTTTTCAAATCAACATTTTTGTCCCAATAATCAAATCCAAATGTATTAATTTTTTCGAAGAAAGAATCTGAATATATCAATTTTGTGTTGGTTATCATGGTTTTCATTCCTGTCTTGTTTGACAATTTAAAATAAAATGTTTCAGCATTACTTATGTTAAAACCTGAAAAATATGAATATTTGTCATATACGGTTCTAGAGCTTCCTTTTGGAGGTGTAGCACAATGTTCCCATTGATTATAATTTAAAACATTTCTAGGTTGTGCAGATTTATGCAAAAAATGGTTACCATAATGGTTATAGCAATACATACTATCATAATTTGTAGAACCTTGCAAATAATCATGTTTTGTAAATTTAGCAGACATTACTAAGTCCGACATCATATTGTTGATGCTTTCGAAGTCCCAATCATCAGCAAATGAGTTTGGTTTTGCAAAATCACTCAAGGAGATCTTGATTTGGTGTGGATATTTCAGGATCTCGACCGGACCATAAATTTCATAGTCAGTGTTGTCCCAGGCTACCCCACCAGGTATAGGATTGGCTGTGAAGTTGGCTGAAGAAAGTTCTGAAGAAAGTTCTCTTTTCTCGACGTGTGAAGATGTGTGTGGTTTGAGGATCAAGTTGATGTTCTGACTTGCTGTGTCCATTTTAGCATATTTTCCCTCAATGAAGCGTCCCAAAGTAAATACCATGATGAGCCAAAGTATGAGGATAAATGCGCCAAAACCCACCCAAAATTCAATCCATGGAGAAACCAGATATGTTTCTTTCAGATGTTTCAAAAGTTCCTTCGCTTTGTCTTTAAAGGATTTTGATGATGGCTGTGTCTTTGATTCACTCAGGCTTTCAGAGGAATCATCGAAGTTGATGAAGTAACCGGATGCAGTTCTGTCAATTGTTCCAATTGGTTCAGGATTTCTGTTCTTTGCATTTTCACTTGGTACTTCAGTATAGATCGGTGTGTCTCTGCTAAATGTCTTTATTTGGGTTTTCAGAGGTCTGAGTTCTATTGCATTGTTGCATAGTCCTTGTTGTTCTTCTGTAGGCGTTTCGAATGTGATGAGCCTTTTTGTTAGGACCTCTGTACTGGTAGCAAACCTTGGTGTTCTGCTACTTATTGGGAGTCCACTTGGCCTACTGTTTGTTATCGGCCACATGTTGTGGTTTTACCAGGTCGATGGATACAACTCTGTTCTCCTTTTTTCCAGCAAGTGGCGGTAGTACAACTGATCTTGTCCCGTTGACAGACAAGACAGGAACTGCTTTTCTGTAAGAAGGCCCAAATTCCTTCTTTACCGCGATCTTCTCCCTGACTAGATCCCCGACTTTTGGAATCCAGACAGGTATTACTGGGACAGGTGGTGATTCTTCAGTGGTTGTTGGCTGTTGTTTCAACTGTATGTTGCTCAGGTCTTTTCTTGTTTTGTTTAAGTCCTGTAAAATAGCCAAACGGTCTTTGACATCAAAGGTTTTTTCTATTACCACTGAAGTCTGACTATCAAGGTCAGAGATCAACATCCTAGTTCCGAATAATAATTCGTACGGACTGAATCCCTTCAGAGAATTTCTTGGCAAGTTATTTAGACTACGTTGGACACTTATTAGATGTTTGACCCACCCAGCTCCCGAACCTAATATCCTTTCTATTATAGATTGCTTTCTGCCTTGGTTTTTTCTTTACACCATCCCGTACCCTCAGGAAGGAAGTGAGAAGATTCCCGCTGGGCTGTGCTCATTTGGCCATGTTTCCCCCCTAGGCTGGATTGCCTGAGTGAAAACAATGGTCGAACGTAGCATGCTCTTAGCGTATATGCCATTTAGACTCGCGAATCTTGTATAATAGTCCGGACGTCAGCCGAGTGCTGTGGATCTACATTATAAGTGGAAACTAGCCTGTATATGTTAATCGCAAGCCATTCTTTTTACTGGTGATATTATCTGCCTTGATACGGCGAGGTATTAAACTGCTTCTCTCCCCACTGCGATCTCTGTTGCAGTTTGGGCAGTTTTTTACAAACATGGTGTAGTGCAGGCTCATGCCTGGCCACCAGTACCGTGATTGTAATTCTTCCAGAGAATCTTTTAATTTAAGGTGTCTGAGACCCTCGCCCATGTGTGCGTCTGCGATTAACAAGCTTCTCCTGTCCATGTTTGGAATCACTCTATCCCCCACTCCAGGGATTCGAGCAAAAGGGACGGAGTTTGCATCGATTATGTATGTATAATTGAGTGGATAGTTGATCGGTAACGCTGAGCAGTCGCCTTTTGATGACGTTTTCACCGCCAGCAATGTTTCACCGTCAATGTATTTTAATGTACGCTTTTTTCGATCTACGGGAGCCGATTTAGTGGCTGCCGCTGCGGCTGTTTCAGCCAATGAATTCCCTACAACGTGAACGCCATCACGTTGATGACTCAGTGAGTGAGTCACGTGAGTCTTTGGTAGTTCTTTTTGTAAAAGAGCTATTTGTTCCCAGAGCAGTCTCTGCTTTATTGGTGCATCTGTGTCATCCTTGTAACCGTTCTGAATCCATGTCTGCAAATCCTTGTTATATGCTTTGACGCAGTAATATGAATCTGACACTATAAGTGTCGGGAATTCGCGATCCGCATTATCTAGCGCCATTTTCAATGCGATTATTTCAGTTTGTTGTTCTGAATTAGTTTCTACTGAGTGTGATTTTGTTAATAGAGGTCTTAGTTTACCTCCGCGCCACACTTTTTTTGTAATCTCACATGTGGGATTGTATGCATGTTCTCCCCAAACGGAGGGTTGAGCATGTCCGTCTGTATAGATTACACAGGCGTAATGTCGTAGAGGCAGAATGTCGATTGGCAGAGGATACGTCTTTTCATATTTTAGATTTTTAGAAAATTGTCAACCATGCTATGCTTGATAATTCATATCCTACATACAAGACTGTCAGATGGGCAATTCTGGACTTTTTGAAGTTGAATTTGTAACCCTCTGCAGCGAACCCAAGTATTATGGTGTTCACTCTTTTCAAGTGGGTATCCAAGTCATCATCTGTTAAGTAAATGTCATCTACATAAGATAATGCTTCATCATCATATAGTTGTAGTAATTCTGTTACTCTCGCTGAGAATACCCCCGGGCTGTTCTTGTACCCCTGGGCTAACCGACAGAATTGTTTTTGAGTGCCATTTACTGAGAATGCAGTTAAATATCTGCTCTCTGGTGCTATGTTTTGACAAAAGAATCCATTGGAGATGTCCAAAGTTGTTTTGTATTTTTTGCGCACTATGTTATTCATTAGTGCAGCACTGTGTGAGTTTTGCACTGCAAAGGTTTTGCAACATGTGTTAAGGTGTCGGTAATCCAAAACTAGACGATATGAATTGTCTGGTTTGGAGACCGGAAACAAAGGATTGTTCATTTGTGAGGTGCAAGTTTCAATCACCCCCTGGTATTCTAGCTGATCTAGTATTTCATTTACTTGTTTTTTAGCTTCTTGCTTAATTGGGTACTGCCTTTGTGCAGTAGGTTGTGATTTTAACTGGATTTTGTGAGGAGGAGAATCCTCATCCCATCCTACATGATTTTTATATAAAGCAGGTGTTAAGGCCACTGCCCACTTTCTAGCAAGTGTGTATTTTTTATGAATCGGGATTTGATTCGAGAAGGCAGGCATAATTACTTCTTCGCCATGAGGGCACTCCCTGACAAACTCTGGTGGCCAGTCTTTTTCAGCTAGAAGGATGTCATAACCCTTTGAGAGGTTATCCCAAAATAGTCCCCTAATTTTCCTAGTCTTATCTCCCTCTATACGTAATGTTATTTCGTATATCTTGTGGGGCTTGCTAACTCTGGTGTCTGCAGTTTCCACTTGAAGGTATTCATTCGTGTCCACTGTCTCCAGATGATTCATAAGGACTTTGCGAGCTATGCTCACCTCTGCTGCGCTGTCTAGCATTGTCTGAGCCCATTCTCCGTTTTTCAGTTGTGTCCTCAGTATTATCGGCATTTTTAACTACCTTGATACTGGCTACCTTCTTTTTTGGCAATTGTAATTTCTTTTTCAGCTGAGCAGGTTCCTTGTCTTTGGACTTGGCGTGCTCTTCTGATCGTCCTCTTCTTTCCGATTTCTGCGAGGAAGTCTGAAAAGATTGAGAGGGACGTGTATCAATGTCTTGATATCTATCAGGTTTTTTAATATTATCCCTATTTCTAAGGTTATATCTATTCCCAGGGGGGTCACTCTGCGGTGACCTCTGTCTTTGGTTTGGAGATTTCTCTCTTCGCCTGGGAGACCTCCCTCGGGACTGGAATTTCTTTTCTTTAGGATTGGATTGTTTATTTCCATCCCAGTTCTTTTTTGGTGAATTATTATTATTAAAAAATATTTTTTCTGGACTTGTAGTCAGTTGCGGTTTTACTGGTATTCCACCTAGACTATCTCTGCCTAGTTCTTCATAGGATTTTTCTATGATTCTGGCAATTTCAGCTGGTTGGTCTGCTATATCTGTCTCTTTTAACCTCTGGCGGATCGCCACGTTTGCTGCTTCACCTTTTATGTTGGCTAATAATATAGCCGAGACCTGCTTGAAGTCTTTTAGTAATTTCATACCAAGAGTTAAAGCAGGTTCTGGACCGTATTCATCTTGAATTTGTTTTAGCACATCTGGTATTACCGAAATGGATGGAACACCGTGCGTTTTTGTGTAGATGGAAGCAAAGACTGTACCCCAAGTGTCACAGTCCTCAATGTGTGGTGCGATTCCCATTGGGAGACATATAGTCAGAATCCTGTGTTTTTCTAATGGGGTGGTGTCAGGAAACACCGCCTCTATTTGGGTAATTTTCTGTGCCAACCAGAATGGTATCTGTTCCCGTTTAGCTGGAACTTTACCTAGGCAGGATTGGATGTTCTGTGGTGTAATTTTATTTGTGTTCCCCTGGTGAGGGGTCAGCTGTGGAAGTTTAATCGCTGGCTGAATTGTTGAAGTCCGCATTACATACTGAACTAATTGTCTATGAATTTTTAGTAGTTGTTTTAGCTGTATTAACAGCTCTGCTGTAGACATTCCTTCGATGTCTGGGTGTGGTGTGTATCCGGCCAAGACCGGCCACGTTGCTCCTGGTCTACCTAAAGGACCGAGCCTTGTAATGTGATTATTATGTTTTAGGGCGCCATCAAATAAGAGCAAATGCTCTTGGAATTTGAGTGGTATTTCCACCTCCTCGAAAGGAGTGTACGTTTCAGGAGGTTCCTCTACTTTGTAATAGTGGAAGTACTTTGTTACAGCATTTGCTGCTGGAAAATGTATCCATGAATAGTATACCTCTGTCTGCCGATATTCGTGTGCCTCGATTACGAATATGACTGTGCCACCTCTAGGTGTCAGTCCATTTTCTATAAGTTTTAGAGTTATAGATCTCCTTTTGATGACCGGAATGAGTATTATTTCCGGTCTGCTGCTTGCATGGTAGCATCAGCATCTGCGAGTTCAGTTGCTAATCTAACTGCCTCTCTTTCATCATCACTCTCTGCCATTTTACAGACAGGATGGTATTATGTTTGTTTGCAGATCAGGTTTCTTTATGGAAACAGAGATTAGATGCACAATATTTTGGAACTGTTTTTATCCTTCAACGTTGACTAGACCAAGAACCATACATAGGAGTTCCCTCCTGCGAGGTTTTGGAGGATATAACCTTTCACCCACTCCAGACGTCTTTGGAGTATTTGGGAAAAGGGGTCTGAGTGAGAAAGCAGGACTGAGTTACTCTAAATGTCTTACGTTAGTTTTATCGCCCTTTCCAAACGCGTTGGGCGCCATGTAGTGTAGCTCCTATTTTCCCAATAGGCTCTGCGCATTGGAATAGTACCTACAGCAGTAAAGGCCTAGGCCAGACGTTAACTAGGTCTACTACTGTCGATACTAGACTTAATTTTTGGGTTTGCCAGCTAAGCTCAGAGTTCGCTAGAAACTTTCTCGAATGTTCAAGGAAGGAATTAACTCCCCTGATTAGACAAGAAGGGATTTAGTTTCTGACAACCATAGAACATGACAACTTTGCTCTCCCCTAATCAAGAGTCAATCTCAAGAGTCGTGTGAGCACAAGGCAATTATTTTACTCAGTCAGTACGTGCATTCTTAGTCTCATCAGAATGTAGAGAAAAGGAAGAGACGGGCGTGTTCAATAAAAGATGTTATTTATTGATCAGTCTCTTTTCTCGTACAAGAGAAATGGATCGATATTATTGCAATACTTATAGTTAAGTAAAGTGCATACATTCAAAGCAATAGTATAAAATAATACTGTAAAAACATTGATATGGTTTCTGAGCCATATGATGTTTAAAATGATTAAAATATATTTACATACACATATACAGTTGACTAAACGTACTCAACTGGTGTTTCTAAATACGCCTACCCCGTGTACCTGACCTAAGTCTAATGCGTGGGCGGGAATAGAAAGTTACAGTTTAAGTTAAGTTTGTTTTTGCCAAGTGAATAACTAAAGAATTCTCTGTGAGGGGTTATTCAGTTCTGTACCTGGAAGTTTAGGATGGATGAGGAATGGTATCTCTTTCTCTGCTCTCGATATTCCAGGCTGCCTGCGAGGGCTGCCCAGAAGCGCCGGTGCTGGGTCTCTCGGCTTGAGATAGCAGCGCGTCTCTCAGCGCGTCAGGAAGGCGGGGCTGCTGCCAGCGGGGTCTGCTTCTGCTCTCGGCTTCGGCAAGTATTGCTGCTCCGTCTTGTCACCACGCGTGTGTTTGCATAGGGCAAGGTCGGCAATATTTATACCTTAAAGGTGCCGAGATTGACGTAAGGATGGACATAGGTACGTCAATAAAGATGTCATACGACTTGCTCGTTAGCACATTCTTTACTAAAGTTCTCTGTGAAATCAAAACAATGGCCGCACGGATTGTCCAGGTTGTCATAGGTTTGATTTGTTATGAGAACGTCGTATGCCTTATCAGGGGCTGGAGGAATGTCGCTTGTCTAATTAGATCTCAAGCGTTATGACCTAATCAGATAACACGTTCCTGTGCCGTAGTGTGACTGCGTCAGATAACGGTATCTGCATCATGGGGGTTTTCTTGCCTCATGGGCTGACTGTTAGTTAACTTGATAGTTAGTTTAACCAGAATAGGGTCAGGAATAGGGGGACTGATTCAGAACCTATAGAAATACACGACAGGATGAGACTGGTCTGCATATACATGATCCTTCATTTTGGATGCCGGGACTAAGGCCACCTTTTTATTCTAAGAAGCAAGCTGGTAAGCTGCTTTTTATAGAGTGTATAGAGATATATTTCAGAATAGAGTGGGCTCCTTTATCTGTTCTTTTTGGCCATGGGCAAGCATGCAGCTAAAAAATGCATACCTATCCATTGTCTTCTTCATCATCTTATTTCTTTGGGCATCCTCCTTCTATGAAACACATGAGACATGGGAAGGAAGAGGAGGGGGAGAAAGAGGATTCAGAGGACTGCCCTTCATCTTTTAAGAAGAAAGATACCTGGGCATTTTGTAATACAGGAGACTGAAATACAGCAGATGAGGCTCCTAGTTCGGTAAACAGACAAAATATCGATTTCAAAATATCGAATGGACAAAATATCGACTTCAAAATATAGAATGGACAAACTATCGAATGGACAGAATATAGTCATCAAAAATATCGTTTTAAAGGTAAGTAATGTAATACCGAATTTCAAAAATATAGAAAGTCAAAGTATCGAATTATATAATATAGGTTATTAAAGTTATCGAATTTTTAATAATATCGATTTTTTATTGTGTTTTTTATGTTATTATATGTGTGAAAAGTGTGTATTTATGTTATAATTAATTTTAATTAATGAATTTTATGTTATTTAATTTTTGCGTAATTTAATTCTGTAGTGGGTTGTGGGTTTATAGGGGAATAGGGTGGAAAGTAATTTAATTATAATTAATTAAACAATGTAAATTTATTTATTGGTATTTATTTTAAATTAATTGTTAATTAATTTTGATTTGGTAATTAATGAATTTTTAATTGCCAATTAATTTTATTTAATTGATTAATTGATAATTATGTTAATTTTACAAATGTATTTTCTGTAGCGGGTTGTGGGTTTATAGGGGAATAGGGTGGGAAGTAATTTAATTATAATTAATTAAATATGTACATTTATTTATTGGTATTTATTTTGAATTATTTGTTACTTAATTTTTAATTGCTAATTATTTAATTGTTAATTTGTAATTAATTTGTATTAATAGGTAATTAATTGTAATAATTTATTTTAATGTGTATTTTTATTTGATTAATTATTATATTATACTAAATTATATCTATTTTTTTAAATAATATATGAAGTATTTACTTTCTCTACTGTTGCACTCACTGGAGTGGGAATAGTAATTTTTACCCCTACGCTATCCAATGCTTTCCCTACTGTTGCACTCTCTGGAGTGGGAATAGTAATTTTTACCCCCACGCTATCCAACGCTTTCCCTACTGTTGCACTCTCTGGAGAGGGAATAGTAATTTTTACCCCCACGCTATCCAAAGCTTTTCCTACTGTTGCACTCTTTGGAGTGGGAATAGTAATTTTTACCCCTACGCTATTCAACGCTTTCCCTATTGTTTCACTCTCTGGAGTGGGAATAGTAATTATTACCCCTACGCTATCCAACGCTTTCCCTACTGTTGCACTCTCTGGAGTGGGAATAGTAATTTTTACCTCTACGCTATCCAACGCCTTCCCTACTGTTGCACTCTCTGGAGTGGGAATAGTAATTTTTACACTTCCGCTATCCTACGGTAATAATATTGCAAATTTTTCATTTATATTATGTTACTATATATATATGCTCTAATAAATATGTAATGTAAGTATTTTTAAGCGTAATTTTTTATTTTTTTTATTTAACATTGTTTTTAAGACATTTGATAGGATGTTCTCAGGAAATCACATTGTCCAGATTGACTTTTCAGACAATATGCAGCCATTTTTGGAAGCCTTATCAGAATGTCTTAATAGAAAATAGTCACTGTAGCAGATTCTGCTCCATGTTTCCAGAAGAGGGAGCCCAAGTAGTGAACAAATTGGTGTTGGATTGATTGAATGGTCTTCGCGTCGCCTTTTGACTCTTCCCATTGATAGAGAAGATTCACTGTAATATCAAGTAGACGATTGGTGATCTGATTTTTGTTGTCCCTTACTGGCCACGTAGATCATGGTTTATCCTGCCAAAACCACTGGCACTTCTTCTGCCTTAGTTACTTATGATGCCTCCTTCACATCTCAAACCTTATTTTGTTTCTTTCCTTATTCAACTCACTCTGTCATTTTGGAGGTTGAGAGGATCAATCTTCTAGCAAAGGGTCTATAATCTTCCTTATTGGAAGTAACTTAGAACTAAAGAAGGTCTTCCACAATCAAATTTTACTCAAAGAACTGGAAGACTTTCAACAGATGGTGTTCCTCACATAATTTTTCAGCAACTGTTTGTGAGATTTCTGTTGTTTTGCGTTTTATTCTGGATGGATTTCATTTGAACTTACCCCTTTCAACTCTGAAGGTTCAAAGGACTACAACACATTTTCTGAACCTTCTTCTTTGGTAAATATTACTTTTCTAGTTTTGTATAAGTGTTCCTAGATCTGTGAGAAATCCTATTTGATATGCATGTGGGGGTGGTGAATTAGGGGCTTTAAGATGTTGTAGTCCCTTTATTTGTTTTATGGGAGATGGGGCCATTAAAATGATTGTTCCTAACGTTAATTTTGTCTTTTATAGATCTCAGGAAATAATAATTCCTTCTTCTTTCTACACTTCTCCCTGTAATGCATAAGAACAACTGTTGGATGTTAAAATAGCTCTATTGGTTTATACTGAATTCTCTCAGCAATATACAGCTTGGTACCTGTTTGTGACTTCCAGGCAATCTGGAAGGTTTAAGAAGGCAACTGTTATTACTCTAAGAAAAAGACTAACATCTACCATCCAGCTGACTTTGCAAGTAAATCTTAGAGATCTTCTGATTCAAAGAAGATCCATAGAGGGAATGCCCACTTCCAGGGTAGTATAACCGACAGGATCAATTGAGATTTATACCTGTTCATTACAATATTCTTTTGTTAAACCTTACTTCATAAATATTGTCTCTGATGTGCATTTGCATTTTGGGACAGGAGTTTTGTAATCTTCATTATAATTTTTTGATGTGTGAACTTCTGTTTGGCATTTTGACATGCATTATAATCTTATGGTGCTGCATACTAACAACAGTTTTTATTATGATTTGTTCATAGGTGATCAAATCATCTGCTTTGGTAAACCTAATTTTTTATTGACGAGGATGAAGGATGAAGTAGTAATGCCCCTATAATCTTCATTACCTTTAGTCCATCTCATCCTTGTCACAGTCAAGTCAAGTCAAATAAACTTTATTCGAATTGAGTAACAATTCATAAAAGTGTACAAGTACAAATCACTGTTTTAAAATGTCATATATTTCATTCTAATTTAAACATTGCTAAGGTTTGACTTCTTCTAAAAAGGGTAAAAAAGGCTAAAAACAGTACAGACAGTTAAGATAAAATATGATTATATAAGAAACAGTTCACTAACTCTTATTATCCCATGACGATAGACTTTCTCACTCTTAAAATAGTGTTCAAAAAAAGGCTCACTGTACTAATAGTGAGGCACTCATCTAAGGACCTAAGTTTATTATAAGCTTCTCTTGAATTCCTTAGGCCCCAAGTTAATATTAGAGGCTTTAAAATTTGTCGTCGTGGATGGCTATATAAAGTGCAGAACAATGTGCAATGTATGTTTGATTGAAATGATTTGTCATCACAGGGACACAGCTTTTTTCCCCTCGCCCAGTCATTGCAGGTTGGGAATGATATAAGTCTATAAAAAGTTTCCAGGCGGAAGTAAGTCAGGTGCCTGCGGTGATGTAGGGGGTGTTCTAATGCAAGATACAACTGTAGACCCCTCTGAGATGTTACTTCATCGTGGCTCATGACCGATTTTTTTTGTCCTTACGCCCTTCCACCTTTGTGTTTCCAGGTGTTCCAGCAACGTCTTTTTCAACGTAGATCGCGAGAGAGTTTCCAAAGAGGCTGGGTCCGTAAAGTATTCAGGATGACCAATCTCAGCTACAAAGTTATTAACATATATAAGCCATTTGATGTTTTTCCACCCGTCACAGTTCAAGCAGTCCGCTATAATAAGTCTATTCAGTTCTGTGGCAAGATTGGTCCAAACATTGTGCCAAAGTAAAACTGGGGCAAGTTTTATGGTATCCATGATGAAATTGAGAGCAACTTCGGCATGTAATACATATATCGTGGTGCTCCTTGGCATAGCAGTTATGAATCGGAGGAACCTGTTCTCAATTCGCTGGATCTCCTCCAATTGCAGCCAGCCCCGGATACCGGCCCCATAGGTCCGAATGGCCACACATTTCGATTTGAATATTCGGAGGAGCTCCATTACTGGCCTATTTCCTATTTTTTTCGTAAAATTCATGAGAGCCCCGACTGCTCTGTTAAAAGCCACAGCCCGTGCTTTCACGGCCGGCTTCCAGGTGCCTTGTCTATCGAAATGGATCCCCAGATAGCAGAAGATGTCGGCTAACTCCACCTTCCTGTTATTCAGAACAATTGGGCATGGTTGTCTATGTTTTTTTGGACCACACGACATAGTAAACGTCTTCGAGACGTTTACACATAACCCTCTATCGTTCATAAAATTGGTGAAGCTGTGTACGGCTTTCTGGAGTCCAACTTTAGTCTGTGAAAGGATGGCCGCATCGTCAGCATAAAGTAAAATAGGAATGGGTTTGCCCTGGATTACAGGGTAATCATGGTACTGGTGTGTTAGGCAAGAACCCACTCCATTAATATATAAATTAAAAAGCAGGGGGGCCAGGATGCAGCCCTGCCTTACCCCTCTGCTAATCTTAAAAAGGTCTGTACATTCCCCCCTCTGACCATATCTAACTCGGGCACCTGCCTCCACGTAGAGTTCTCTGATGTATACAATTATTTTATTATCCAACCCAATGTCCCTCAGCGTCTGCCAAAGACTGTCGTGCAAAACGCAGTCAAAAGCGGAGCTGAGGTCCACATAGGTCACATACAGATTTGTTTTCCTTGCATGGATATATTTAGAAATGATTAGTGAAAGATTTAGCCCTTGCTCAATTGTCCCCCGCCCTCCTCTAAACCCGTACTGAAAAGGAGACAACACGTTCTGACCCTCCACCCAGTCTTGGATGCGAGCAAGAATGACCCTGCCTGCCAGCTTCATAAAGCCATCTAACAAGGAGATGGGACGGTAGCAGGCAGGGTCATTCCTGTCCCCCTTCTTGTATATCGGGACTAAGATAGCCTCCTTCCAGGTTGGGATAAAACCTCTTTTTGTCATACAATTCAGAACTCTGGTGAGTAGAGGAGCCCACAAATCTGGGTACATTTTAAAAACATCAATCGGGACAGATTTGGGCCTGGTGCTTTCGAGGCTGAGCTTTCCCTTAGGGCCTTGTATACTTCCTCTAGTTCGAATTGGATGTCTAGAGGAAACGGGGAGTCCTCTTCTTCTGATGGTATTTCACAAGCTGTTATAGGCAGAGCCTTATTGCTATACAGGGCCTGGAAGTGGGATACCCATTCCCTGGCCGTGATAGCATTATCTAAACGAGGACCTTGACTTTCTTGATAAAAAGGAGCATTCACAGCCTTCCAAAAGGCAGCAGAGTCTTTTTGTATTGCTGCTGTGTGGAGGGCTTCCCAGGCTTCAGCTTTTAGGTCTTTCTTCCTTCTAATCAAAGCGGCACGGTACTTACGACTAGCCCCTTGAACCTGAACTCTATCTAATGGGGTAGCATGCAAAGCATTTTTGAGTTCCCGCAGTGCCCTAGAGCAGTTTGGGTCGAACCACCCTGGTATTTTCTTAACTGTGTTATGAAGATCTCTGGTCAGAAGGTGCTTAATTAAACAACAAACTTTGTTAAAAGAGTTCAAAACTTGTTCATCATTCTCTTCTAATGTCAAACACTTAGTAATTTCTTTTTGGGAGATATTCAGTAAGTTTTGTTGGAAGCTCTCTGGTATTACCTTCTCCCATTTAATGCAGAATCCGTTACGCTGGCCAAGAATAGGATTAAAAACGTAGTTACGTTGAATATTAAGTGACCGCGTATCCAGATTTAGTTTGAAGGTAACTGAAATGGGGTAGTGATCACTAATGCCACTTGTAATTGTCTCCCAGGCATTAACCAGTGAGGCATAACGAGAAGATAGTAAAGTAAAATCAATAATTGATCGTGCCCCCCTTGCGTTAAATGTAGGTGCAAATAATTTTGGCTCGGAGCAAACCTCATTAATGAATGCCATGGAGTGATCCACCATTAAATTATTAAGTAAATCTCCTAATGTTGTGTGGGCAAAATGGCTTATTGGTCCTATGGATTCATCTTCCCAGCCACATACTCCCTGTGAACTCTTAGGGCACAATGGACAATTAAAGTCCCCGACCCACAAGAGGGCCATGTCGCCTGGGCAGCTATCTGTAACAGACTTAAGGGTACTTGACAATTTCTTAATTGTAATTTCCAGTTGTGATCTCGGGATGTTATTATAGAAATTAATAATGGCTACATTTTCCAAAGCTCCCCAGGATACCCTTAAGATCTGGAAAAAAGGAGAATCCATGAAACTCCCTAAGACCGTGGGACCCGAACAGATAGACAAATACATAGCCAACCCTCCCTTGTGTCTACCCATTTTGGTGGGAATTGCCGGCGTAAAAAATGTTTTAAAGCCCAGCAAGTGGGATTCTTCCCTAGCCCATGTTTCCTGGAGAGCTATAATTGAATGGGACATAGTTACTGACCGCCAGTCTGTATCGTTAATTTTTGGGGCCAGACCAGCTATGTTCCATGATATTATGCTACCAGGGACTTCCGTGGTTATTGGGGATGTTACTTCCCTGGATATCAGAGGAGTTGGTTCAGTTATATCACAGAGTGTAGTCCCAGCTGGGGACATTACAATCGTAGACATCTCAAAAGCTAGTTTCATTGTATCCATTGTTTCAGAGGGAATAATCCCAGACAGATTTTCTAACTGAGGAGTTACCAGCATTTTCACCCCAGTAGTTTGTATTTTGGGATAAGGGACTGTGACAGGACAGGGGTCTAGCTCAGACGTAATATATACAGGAACAGGGATATTGCTTTGGGCACTAACATTATATTGTTTATCTTTAGTCCTGTGAGTTGGTAATCTGTTTGAAAGTACCCCCGACCGTCATTCGCAGTCATCCAGACCTGAAAGTGCTGCGAATCTATTAGTATGCTCAAAAGGGGTGAATGGCAACAAATGGTGCATTCCCCTGATTCCCTGTGAGTGATCTAATCCACTGTAGTTATTTCTATGTCCCCTATATGGGATGTTATTCCACCCATAAGCATTTTTTTGGGTCATAGGATAGGGAGTCTGCCAAGGATGTTGATTGTTAGATGTTATAGGAAGATTATTCCATAAACGGGAGGGGGGGGCTAAAGACATCAAGGAAGTTACCTGAGGTCTTGGGTAAAAATAAGTTAGATCATAAGGAGTAATTGTTGTAGCATTAGATCTTATATTCCAGTTTAAGATGTGATTAACTGCGGCAGGATCTCTAAAATTTATGATAATGCGATCGCCCTCAATATCTTTCTCTCTACTCCCCAGCCAGGAGAGTCGGCGTACGTGAACGATGTCGCCGTTGATATTATATGGGAGCGGTCTGTGCTGGCTAAGCCAATGCATGGCTTTATTTTTTAATTGGCTAAAGCCTTCTCTCCTGCCCGCTTGTAGAATAGGGACGCCTGTAAGTACAACCACAAAGGGGACCGCGTCCGGTGGTAATTCAACTTGACGGTCCCTAGTGATTCCTGATCTATCAGGATTTGCCCGCCCCCTATGCTCATACCCATTTCCTCCATGAAGTGTAGTTACCTTCTTCGGTAGTTCTTTAAGAATATGTGGAGCGGGTTGATGGTCTACTTTTTGCAACTTCGCCCCACCGTGTATACCTGCCCCTGTTTTACTAGCTGAATTTGTATCCCTCTGGACTACAAGGCTAGGGGATGGAGCTACGGCTTCGGGGAGTAAGGGCTGCTTAGATGGAGCTTTAGAAATACCTGCTTTGGTGGTAATTGCGTATTCTAGATCCCCTAGCCGCTGTTCTATCCTCTTCAGCCTCTCCAATATAGGGGAGGTAAATGACTTAAGTAGATGTTCAATTTTTCCAAGGGAGACAGCAGATAGTTGTTTCTTATCTGTGCCATCCCTAGTAGGTGTTAAACTAGTGCCAGATACAGTCATTGTGGGGCTATCTATGAGCGGTATAACCTCGTGTATGGTCTCCTGACCTGAGTCGGGTGGTAGTCTAGATTTTGTAGTGGGAGCAGTTGTAATAAGGGCCTTATTGCCCTTCCCAAATTCAGTGTGGCTGATCTTAACTTTTTGGGGCACACCTCCTCTCCTCCTTCTCTTATTTGGTGGTGGGCCATAGATTTTAACGGCTTCCCGTTTTCCTGGTTTCTTTTGCGTATTCCCCACAGCTACTCGGGGAGTATCAGGTATAGTTTCTAAGATAACATTAGTATTACTAATAGTTAAGGAACTATTTTGTTCCACGTCATCAATAAGTGACATTGGGGGTGGCGAGTCTCGCAGTAGCATAGGAATTCCCTGCGTACTTAGCTCGTCCTCATTACCCAATGTAGAGCTTGCACCTACTGGGTTAGAGTGTATTAGTACATCAACAGAAAGTCTGTTTTTATTAGCTTCAACCGAGCGGTGTCACTCAGCCCTACGTTCTGCCAATGAGCAATCCCTTTCTGTATCGATATGGGGTTTCTTGAAGTAGTCATCCAAAGTGCCCTTGGCATTTCCTAATGCTTCGGTTTTTTCTGCATTGGCCGGCATTATTGCTGATGATAGTCTTTTGTTAAAACACAACCCCTAGATAGATTCCTCTTCCAACGGTAATAGCTGCTGGTTAAATATTATTAAGGCATAACCAGAACAGAAGCCCTATAAATGTTCACTATCCAGGTGAATCTTGATGATGAGTGACGATAAGAAGAACAGGAGCTTTGAAGGGTGCAAATAAGTCACAAAACGGGATGCTCAATATCAAAGAGGTGGCACACTTACTGAATCACGTGATACAAGTCCTACGATGTTTAGGGAGTGGGCCCAGCCCAGCCTCCTTCAGCCACCGAACGGCCACAAAACGGCCCGCCCTTTGCCCGGAAGGGCTGGATTCTTAAGCGCCTCCGGGCACGGAAATGCCGCGGGTGGGCGTGGCAGTCCCGCTAGGTTTTCTGGGGATTGTAATCCCCCCACGCTGCGGCCGCTGTGCTGGTAGTTTGCAGCGGCGGGGGGGACAAGCTGCCAACAGCGCACTCGTAGCGCAAAGGGATTCAGGGCTTTCTGGTCTCTTCTCTGCTCTCACCACAAAGCGTCCCTCGCTGCAAAAATGTCACAGTCATTATAACTCACCCACCCTCCTTTTAGCCCTTTACAAGGGAAATGAGAATCCAAGAGTGCCTGCCCCTTTATGCTACCATTATTTAGTGAGTGGGGCTAGTAGTCACAGATCCTCCTTCTTTGTTCCTTCATGAGATGATGTACCTTAATTTTGTAATGATGGTGATGAGGATGAGGTGGACTAAAGTTAATGAATGATACCAGTAAGTAACAAGGACATTCATTTAGTTAATTCAGTGAGACATCCATGCCTTATTATCAACTGTTGCACTCCATCTAAGTAGTGCTGAGTTGGGCAGAACATTGGCTGACCTACATCCACAACCATACTTTGCAAGAGTTACACTCATGATTAGAGGATCTTCACACATATGATTAGAGGATCTTCACACACAATAATAACTAATAAAAGAAAGATATCACAATAGAACGGAATCATAGTATATCTGGAGACAGTAAGCTATGTATTCATGGGGAATACCTGATCTAAGTACTTAAGATCTTCATTGACACAATTAGAACCAAAGGATACTTGGCCTGCCATAAATAATGTACAGAGAACCAGGCAATGACACTCTTTTTACAATATGGCGCTAGTATGAATAAAGATGCACTTAATCTATGCTTGAATTGTGACATTCAATCTGCGTGGACCAGAGTTGGTAAATATTCTGAAATCATTGCTAATTATTTACTATTATATATTATATATTATAATTAAATAGAACACCAATCTCTAAAATTCTTTATAGATTTACCAATTTCATTAATTAAATTTCTGATATTTGCATTTTAACATTCCTCACTTACTCTCTCTAAATTATATTTCAAATGTTGTAATTTGTTATGGAAATAAATGTTGGAATATTATGAAATATTATGCAATACCTTACTGATCATTAATGATCACACAATACACTTTATAAATAAAAGTGCTGGGGCCTCCAGATCCTGTTTCTACCAACCGAAGGCCCAACAACAATATAGCATGTTTTTGCCCTTTGCAGAGACTTGCGCTTTTGATTCTTTGACCCATCAATTAGTACTTGCTTTTGTAGCGGTGTGAGGGTTTATGAAGTGTCAATATATAGATATTTAGGTATATCAATTGATATAGACATATACAAAGATATTACCTACTGGCGGTCGCCAGTAGGTATATATAGTTAGGATTTTTTCTCTATGGGTTTTTTGAAAATTCTATGTCTAATAACTTTGGCGTTTGTGGACGGAATTGGCTGAAATTTTCAGGAAAATGGCACATTTTGTTTCTGAGCAGCCCCTGAAAATTGGGGGGGGGTTCGTCCAGGGGGGGTCGAGAAAAAAGGGGGGTCCCAAAACGTGTTTTTAACATTGAGTTTTCCATAGGGCGGTTGGCCTCACTTTTAGCCCGAACGGCTGAATGGATTTGCACGAAACTTGGCAAAATTGTAGAGACTGGTAGCCCGATGTGCCTTTTGTAGGTCTCAATATATGTGCTCCAGTGGATTTTGAGAAATTAACGTTTAAAAAAAGATATATATCTGTAACAGCGGACCGGGCAGCGCTCCAGTTCGCGTACTTTTCGCGCAACGGAGCTTTGTGAAGCGAAGCTGATTGGTTCTCCGGCGTCTGTAATCATTCCAAACAGTCCGTAGCGGCCGCCATCTTGTCTCTCGGTAGGATCGAGAGACAAGCGGAGGCCACACTGAAGGGGCAAATGACCATAAGGGGGCATAGTAGATCCTCCCTGACCGTTTAGGTTTGATGTGGAGGTTTTAAAAGGGCCCCGCGGGGCAAAAAAAAAAAAAAATAATAATAATCGAACAGCTGAATAGATTTGCACGAAACTTGGCAAAATTGTAGGGACTGGTAGCCCGATGTGCCTTTGCTAGATCTCAATATATGTGCTCCAGTGGATTTTGAGAAATTAACGTTAAAAAAAAGATATATATCTGTAACAGCGCACCGCTTCGCGTACTTTTCGCGTTACGGAGCTTTGCGAAGCGAAGCTGATTGGCTCTCCGGTGTCTGTAAACATTCCAAACAGTCCGTAGCGGCCGCCATCTTGTCTCTCGGTAGGATCGAGAGACAAGAGGAGGCCAAAGCGAAGGGGCAAATGACCATAAGGGGGCATAGTAGATCCTCGCTGACCCTCTAGGTTTGATGTGGAGGTTTTAAAAGGGCCCCGCGGGGCAAAAAAAAATAATAATAATCGAACGGCTGAATGGATTTGCACGAAACTTGGTAAAATATTAGGGACTGGTAGCCCGATGTGCCTTTGCTAGGTCTCAATATATGTGCTTCAGTGCATTTTGAGAAATTAACGTTCAAAAACAAGATATATATCTGTAACAGCGCTCCGCTTCGCGGAGATAAAATTATATCTGTATTACCTAGCTGTTGCTAACACCAGTTAGCGACGGCTAGTAGGAGATAGCGACCATCTTGGGCCCCACTTTGCATGTGAGTGATATTTATCACTAATGACATGCAAAGTGGGCATGCCAAGATGTTAGCGACTGGAAACAGTCGCTAACATCGCTATCTCCTATTATCAACTTTTGGAAATATTCGAGATAAGCGCGAATATCTCCAAAAGCTAGCACCTGCCCTGAGCAGTTCTTAGCCATGTTATCCAATGGGAGGTGGATAACATGGCTAAGAGCATTAGCTCGGTAATGCATGAATATCGCTGATTTTTCAGCGATATTAATGCATTGCGGTCGTTTTTTATCGTATTTGCGATAAACCTTGATAATAGCAAGGTTTATCTGCGATAATTTCTGACGGTAAAAAAATCGTTGCTAAGCATCGTTAGGGATAAATATCGCTTAACTTTGGTAATATGCCCCAACGTCTGTTAACGTTCGATTCGAAGGAAATCAGGAAGTGTTGAAAAACATTGTCTGCGCCATCTTGTCTTTTTTCAAATGCCACACTTTTGTCGTGCACGGCAGCCATTTTAGATGCCTTGACCAGACCCACTCTGTGCACGCTGTCGATCCTTAGCATGGCTCCCCACCCTCGCAAGCATCTCCCCCAGGCAGTGGTCACCCCCGCTCTCTGTCTTATGCATGGGTAATAAACCTCCCCCCATCTGCGCTGCTCTTCCCTGAGAATCACACCCTGTGCCCGCCCGACACCTCCCTTTCGCCCTATTCACTACCGCACCCTCTGACACTCCTTTTCCTCTGTGTCCGATTGTCCAGGCTGGTCCTAGGGTATCAGCTAGCCCTGCAGATGTAGTTTATGGCCACAGCTGTAAAGAATCACCCCTCTTCAAAGGAGTTATAGTAGATCAAGGCCCACACTCGATGAGATCCGTCACAGCAGAAGCGTTGCTATTATCTGAAAACCATCCTGTATTGTGATTGGGGAGGGGACCGAGCCTGAAGCGGAAGATTCCAGGGATGACTCTTTGTACATCAAAGTTTTTACAATTATGTGTCACATTAAAAATATATAGCACTCCGACAAAGTAGTAAGATTATAAAACTTTAATAATTTATAAATATATACAAGAAAACAAAAATAGTAATAACATATTAACATTTTTAGGGAAAAACAATGAAGTAGCGGTCGGCTGTGCGAATAGTCCCAACGCAGCACAACGTCCAGATTTCCGTCGTGGGGCGTCGCGGGGGGTGGGTCATCAGTAGCAAACTGTTGTGCGAATAGTTCCAAGGCAGCAGAACGCGCTGAAATCTAGATGACACGAAAGTGATGTCTAATAAGTTGCCACCCAGCAAATAACGGCGTGGGGCGTCGCGGGGGGTGGGTCATCAGTAGCAAACTGTTGTGCGAATAGTTCCAAGGCAGCAGAACGATGGCACCAAGGTGATGTCCAGTAAGTTGCCGCACTGGTTTTGGTATCCTACAATGCTGCTCCGAATAACGGCGTGGGGCACCCCGGGGGAGGCGGCGTGAACGGGCCTCTCCAGGTGGAGTGTCATCTGTTGTAGTGGGGCGCCCCTTTACCGTTTTAGTTGCCATTCCGTCCGTTTTTGGTCCACTGTGTCAAAAGCCGCAATTCAGCTGAGTTGCGCCCACTCTTGCGGTGCAGCGATAGGCGGCTGTCACAGGACTCTCAAAATGGCGGCAGGCTCTTTGCTTTTTGGGCCTGGTCCACTGAAATGGCCCTGGGACACCTTGGAAATCGGACGCTTGTCTGCTAGGTCTTGGACCCCATTCTCGAAAGCGTCCCCTCCTCCTTGAGAATTCATCAAAAGTTTTGGGGGCCCCGACTCCTGCAGGCTTCTGGTGGGGAGCGGCTGCCATGATTGCTCGCGGGATGACCACGACGGAGCTACGAGATGGTGGTGCTCTCATGCTGACGCCAGCTTCAGTCTGAAACATCCAGAAACAAGGTGGGGCTTTCATCGTTTGGGAAAAAAAAAAGTTTTCATCCAATGAAAAGTGTTGTTTTTAGGTCATATGATCAAGCCTTCCATCATTAGGAAACCAAAAGTAAAATGAACCAATGAAAAGTTTTATAAACAAGTCACATGACCTGTTATGCGGCATAGGGTATAAAATGCGGAGAAAATACGTTGGCACGTGAGGAGGCGTCAGTAGCGGACCGATGTGCGAATAGGCCGAAGGCAATACAACGCGCCAAGATCCGGATGGCACCGAGGTGGTGTCCAGCAAGTTGCAGCACTGGTGTGGCCATCCTACAATGCTGAAAGTCGGCGTGGGGCGCCCCGTTGGCCTGTGAGTTTGCGTCAGTAGCGGACCGATGTGCGAATAGGCCGAAGGCAGCACAACGCGCCAAGATCCGGATGGCACCGAGGTGGTGTCTAGTAAGTTGCCGCACTGGTGTGGCCATCCAACAATGCTGAAAGTCGGCGTGGGGCGCCCCGTTGGCCTGTGAGTTTGCGTCAGTAGCGGACCGATGTGCGAATAGGCCGAAGGCAGCACAACGCGCCAAGATCCGGATGGCACCGAGGTGGTGTCTAGTAAGTTGCCGCACTGGTGTGGCCATCCTACAATGCTGAAAGTCGGCGTGGGGCGCCCCGTTGGCCTGTGAGATGGCGTCAGTAGCGGACCGATGTGTGAATGGGGCCGAAGGCAGCGCAACAATATTTTCGGAATAGAAGACACCACTAGGCGCTGAGATGCCAAGATCCGGATGGCACCGAGGTGGTGTGTAGCAAGTTGCCGCACTGGTGTGGCCATCCTACAATGCTGAAAGTCAGCGTGGGGCGCCCCGTTGGCCTGTGAGTTTGCGTCAGTAGCGGACCGATGTGCGAATAGGCCGAAGGCAGCACAACGCGCCAAGATCCGGATGGCACCGAGGTGGTGTCTAGTAAGTTGTCGCACTTCTGTGGCCATCCTACAATGTTGAAAGTCGGCGTGGGGCGCCCCGTTGGCCTGTGAGATGGCGTCAGTAGCGGACCGATGTGCGAATGGGGCCAAAGGCAGCGCAACAATATTTTCTGATTTGAAGACACCACAAGGCGCTGAGATGCCAAGATCCGGATGGCACCGAGGTGGTGTCTAGCAAGTTGTGGCACTGGTGTGGCCATCGTACAATGGTAAAAGTCGGCGTGGGGCGCCCTGTTGGCCTGTGAGATGGTGTCAGTAGCGGACTGATGTGCGAATGGGGCCAAAGGCAGCGCAACAATATTTTCTGACTGACACCACAAGGCGCTGAGATGCCAAGATCCGGATGGCACCGAGGTGATGTCTAAGTTGCGGACTGATGTGCGAATGGGGCCAAAGGCAGCGTAACAATATTTTCTGTATGGAAGATACCACTAGGTGTTGAGATGCCAAGATTCGGATGGCACCGAGGTGATGTCTAGCAAGTTGCTGTACTGGTGTGGTCATCCTACAATGCTGAAACTCGGCGTGGGTCGCCTCATTAGCCTGTGAGATGGCGTCAGTAGCGGACCGATGTGCGAATAGGCCGAAGGCAGCACAACGCGCCAAGATCCGGATGTCACCGTGGTGGTTTCATAGTTGAGAGGCACTTCATCTGCAGTGGGGCGCCGAGATCCGGATGGCACCGAGGTGATGTCTAGCAAGTTGCTGTACTGGTGTGGTCATCCTACAATGCTGAAAGTCGGCGTGGGGCGCCCCATTAGCCTGTGAGATGGCGTCAGTAGCGGACTGATGTGCGAATGGGGCCAAAGGCAGCGCAACAATATTTTCTGAAGAGAAGACACCAAAAGGCGCTGACATTCCAAGATCCGGATGGCACCGAGGTGGTGTCTAGCAAGCTATGCAGTTGAGTTGTGTGCGCACTTGCGGCGAATAGGTCGAAGGCAGCATAACAATGTTTTCTGAATAGAAGACACCACAAGGCGTTGAGATTCGGTTACCACCGAGGTGATGTCTAGCAAGTTGCCGCACTGGTGTGGCCATCCTACAATACTGCTCCGAATAACGGCGTGGGGTGCCTGAAGGGGGGGGGGGGGAGGCGGCGTGAATGGGCCTTCCTAGGTGGAGGCTCGTCTGCTGTAGTGGGGCGCCCCTTTACCGTTTCAGTTGCCATTCATCTGAGTTTCGGCTGCTCTTGATGCTACAGCGACAGGCGGCTGCAAGAGGACTCTCAAAATGGCGGCCTGTTCTTTGGATTTGGGCCTGGTCCACTAAAATGGCCCTGGGACACCTTAGAACTCGGACGCTCGATTTTTTTTTCCTTTCCTGTACATGCAAAAAAAGGTAAATGCCCGGTACGTTACACGCTTCATCTGCCACGATGAACTCTCCAGAGGAACCGAAAAAAAATATAGTTGTGGTAACTATACCATGCATCGTCATATGGAGAGGTGGCACCAATTAATTATAGTGCTGCATAAAAGAGAGATTTGGAGGAGAACCCCTGACCTGCTAGTACATTCATCAAAGAAGTGGCACTGAGAGCTTCAGAGGCAAGGGAAACGGTCCCAAATATTTAGAAGAACTTTGGAAAGATTAAAATGACATGTTTAGATTGTGGCAAATTAATTTCATGTGGACAGATGAGTGTTACTCTAATAAATACAGCATATGAACATCATCATAGTCGATGGTTGGTAGAGACATTTTGACTATATCCTGGACCTGCCCGTCCTCGCCCAAAATGGCTCCGGAATAAATGGGACTCGTAACTCCTTGTTGTGTACTGGTTGCAGAACCTTGAAATCACGAGATACGTATGCAGTTTTGAAGCACATGGCGGGCGGGGACGAGAATTGATTGAATATTTCGACATCCCTATTGATATTAAGTTCTGATGTGTTATTGATTACTGTACTGTTGAAAGTTCGAATTAACGTCACCCATGGTACTTGCCCGCAAATGTATATCTAGATAATTTTATTGTAACAGGCCCTGTCGTATTTTAATTATAAAATGTACGTCCACCGATTCCGTAACTGTTAGACACCTTAGTTCTTGCAACCTAATGGCCCGCCCGTTACGTTCCTCTACAGTGTAAATGTCTATTCATCATATACGATTACAGTTTGCTCCGTGGCAGGCCCACGTGGTTATCGGCTCGTATTTGTATAATGACATTTTCACAATAAAGGTTTTTAAAAGAAAACATGGTAGTAGTATATACATTGGTAAAGTTTTTAATAATAGTCACTGTTTTAGAATCATTAAAAGGCAAGTGAAATAAAGCAGACCAATTACATGAAGGGTAAAAGGTATAATACGAAGGAACGCAGTAAAGATAAATGGTCAAGGGCTGTTGTGTTTTCTATTCCTGCAACATAAAGTGATCGATAAGAATCTCATATTCAGGCGTATCGGCGACTAAGACAGCAGGTCGACCCTCTTTTGCTCAACGGCTCCGTCATGGGACGAAGAAACGCTCTTTTTCTCGAAAAAAGAATATATTTTACTTGCAGGACAGTTGTAAAATTTCCGGGAAAGTACATTAGCCTGGAACATTATAACATATATTTAAGAAAAAATAATGTTCGGAAGTAATGAAAAGCGTAATTTTTAGGTCATATGACCAAGCCTTTCATCATTACAATAAGAAAAGTAAAATGAACCAATGAAAAGTTTTATTAACAAGTCACATGACTTGTTATGCTTACGTTACGCGCTGCGCGCCCCGGATGACTTCCGGATGCGCTAACGCGGCGCGTCATATGACGCATTACGCGACAACGCAGGTCCAGAATATAGTCAAAATGTCTCCACCAACCAGCGGTCGGAACACAACCCCTTTCAGCAGGCTAAATAGTTCTGTTAAATGACAACAGAAGGGACAGGCAACAAGAAACATCAGTCAAAGAGGGGAGGGCTAGTTCTTCTCTACCGGGTTACATTGGGGCGCTACCGGAACTGATCGAATTGGTAGTCTATGGTGTTTCTGGATGTTTCAGACTGAAGCTGGGGTTAGCATGAGAGCAGTACCATTTCGTAGCTCCGTCGTGGCCATTCCGCAACCAATCATGGCAGCCGCTCTTTATCGTTATTTTGGGCGGGGTGGGTGGCGGAGCCGAGCTGTTTTGCAGCCATCATTGTGTGGAGTTCAGTTCATTTCACTAGTTTTGTATTTGTCATGAGGGGTTGTTCCTAATGTTTCTATTTTAGCGAGGTCAAAAAGAGATCCCGTTAGTGGCCTACTGATTTTGCTCGATTCCTTTTCTTTTTTTTTTACACGATTTTTCGTTATCTGCAAAGACTAAACAGAGTATTGCGGCTCTGTGTTTGTTTGTAAATAGAGAATGAACCAAAGAGAACCAATTCTAAAACAGTAAATACTTGGATAACAATCAATCAAATGGAGAGAGAAGCAGGCACGACGTATTACAACGGGGGCAAAGGCCTGCGTTAACTACCCTTCACTATGTGCAAAGAGAGAGTACTCCTAATAGAAATGAGGGGGGGGCACCATTCAAAGCAGATCAGTGTGCATAAACACGAAAATGTTTTCACTTACCACGTACTTGACATTCGACAGCTTATGATATTTGCTATTAAAAAACCATTGAAATTCACTGAAAAAACCATAGGTTATAGACCATATATAGTTAGGAATTAGCATTTACAAAACCTTGAAAATTCACTGAAAAAAACATAGGTTATAGACCATATATAGTTAGGAATTAGCATTTAAAAAACCTTATTTTACTCACACAAAACCATTGAAATTCCATATATAGTTAGTTGCACTAACTATATATCGCGCACCTGCAATCCACTGCTGATGATGTCACATATTACATCATTCATGACATGGTCAGTGACATCACTGATGACATCACTGATGACATCTCAAATGACATCACTGATGACATCACTGATGACATCTCATTTGACATCAATGACCACATCACTGATGATATCATTCATGTGACAATACAATGCATCTCCTCACATTTTAATATAACCTCTGTTTCACCCAGTGTTAAATACAGAGTATAATTTTTGAAATCATTGACACACCAATACTAGTTACTACATATGTACTCACTGATTCCTACGTCTACACACACATTCACTCATTCACCCATACAATCATTCATACATAGAATCACTTATCTTTACAACACTATCATATGCACTCATACACCTATACAGACACTCACACTCTGCCACTCATCCATGGAGTTACTCACACACCTAGTCAGTCCTGTAAAGAATCAATCACACTTCCATTTTCTTGTCTATACAGTTAAACATAGAGCACCTTACATTTTCAAACATATACTAACACATACTTACCGTGTTATACAATCATTGATATAAGTACACATTGATCTGCACAGAGTCACACACCTCCCAGCCAGCCACACACACACACTCAGTCTCCCATACAAATACTTGGACAATCAATCAGTAACCCATATAGTTAATCATATAGCTACTGATCAACACATGCAGCAGTTTACAGAACAACAGACATAATGATGCACAAATTAAGACACTTTAGTCACTAACCCATGCACTCAGTGAGACACATTTAATCACTCACTCATACATTCAGTCATGCACCTACTAAATCCTTTGTCCAGACACTTATACTTCCACTCATTCTTCAATATGTAAGACACATTTTAACTTTACAGAAACATACAGTCACTGGATGTTGTCATCAGTGATGTCATCAGTGATGTCATTTGAGATGTCATCAGTGATGTCATCAGTGATGTCACTGACCATGTCATGAATGATGTAATATGTGACATCATCAGCAGTGGATTGCAGGTGCGCGATATATAGTTAGTGCAACTAACTATATATGGAATTTCAATGGTTTTGTGTGAGTAAAATAAGGTTTTTTAAATGCTAATTCCTAACTATATATGGTCTATAACCTATGGTTTTTTCAGTGAATATATATATATATGGATATATACAGATAGATAGATAAATATATACATATAGGCAGATATATAGATAGATATATAGATATTTAAATATAGGTATATATGATTTATTAATTGCATTTGTTTTTTGAGGGGTCCCACAACCTCCTTTTTTAATTTACTCCTAACCCACATTTACCACTACCCATCCCTAAACCCTAAACATACCCATACCTCCCTTTACCTCTACCCCCAAACCCAAAAATTAACTTTACCTCTCTTTACAACTACCCATCTCGAAACCCTAAAATTACCGAATACCACTCTTTACCACTACCCTCCACCAGCCCTAAAATTAACATTACCTCCCTATTACACCCCTAAACATTACCCTTATCTCTATTTACAACCCACCCCTTAAACCTAAAGCTGCCTCCCTTCACATTTTATATATTTTCACCAAAATAATGAAGGTTACACGGACGTTATAGTTAGGCTAGCGTTGTACTTGACAAACCTTACCAATTCAGAAGTTATAGTTAACTGTGCTAACTATAACTTTAACAATGTATTGCTTATGACCCCACATACAATATCACTCATTATATGATCAATGACATCACTGACATCACTGTTGACATCTCAAATGACATCACTGAGGACCCCTCTTCCGTTACTTTTTTACATGCCCCCTAGATTTGGCCAACCGGGGGCTTTCTGTGAAAGACATGGGTAAGCGCGCGCAGGGGCGCATGCATGTTTTTTCTATTTTACAGTGGATTCGCTTACCCACCTGCAAATTTGCAGCAACATTAAATGTAAACAATTATTTCTAATGCCCAGAGGAATCCCTGTGGGTGTCAGGTATTCCATCCCTGCCCTCTTTTCTGTTTTTGAAATATTGTTTTGTGAGACTTGGCTTTAAGCTGAGTCCCAACTTGGCTACCAATACATCTTGGTTGAAGAGTTGGCAGTCAATCAAATTGCCGTTGGATTCACAAGGATCCACATTCCGTTATAGCTATATTTCTTAACCTTAAATATCTCTAAAACTACTGAATGGATTTACACCAAATCACAAAAAGCAACCCAAATTTGGTGTAATTCTGTTCCACAGTTAGGGCTGTAGTTCAAAATCCTTCTGGAAAATGCATTGGGAAAACTCATTTTGGGACCCAGTTGATGGATCACCCTGAAACATTCAACACGGTAGCTGAACCAAATTATGCAAAGGTTTTGAAAATCTTGTGATGGTATGTAAAGCGGCGCCATAGTTATTGGCAAAAAAAAAGTTTTTCCTATGGAAACATTGGGGTCGATTATGATTGCGGTGAATCCGCATCCTCCGGGCTGGTGGAAGCCACCGCCGGCCCAGAGGATGCGGATTCACCGCCGCGGACTCTGAAAACACCCCCCGCCAGATCATGATGGCAGTGGGATCAGCGGCGGACGGCAGGTCCGTCCGCGCTGATCAGCGGGGTGTTGACCGCAATTTGTTGGCGGTGTCTGCAAGACACCGCCAACCAAATTACGATGTGTGTGCAAACATGCTTTTCAGCTGCGATTTTCTGCCGTGGAAAAGCATGTGGCGATTTGCTTCTGGGGGGACCCACGGTGTCGGGTGGTGGGGGGTGTACATGGGGGGTACCTATGGTACCCCCCTGCATTTGCATGCACAAAGCGGAAAGCACCGTGCGATGCCTGCCCCTTTGTGCATACAAATGCAAAGCATGCATATTTAACATTGCGGTGGGTGCTGCTTTAAGCAGCACCCGCCGCAATGTTAACTATACGGGATGTGACCGCCAGGGTGGCGGTCACATCCTAATTTTGATGGAGGGTACGCCGCTGCCCCTGCAGACGGTTCCTCCACCTCGGGGGTGGGATGCAAGTCCGTCCGCCATCCTAATCGACGTCAAGTCCTTACTATAACTGCCTACTGGCAAATGCATTAGGTAATATATATATATATATATATCTATATCTATATCTATATCTATATATATATATATTACCTACTGGCGGTCGCCAGTAGGTATATATAGTTAGGATTTTTTCTCTATGGGATTTTTGAAAATTCTATGTCTAATAACTTTGGCGTTTGTGGACGGAATTGGCTGAAATTTTCAGGAAAATGGCACATTTTGTTTCTGAGCAGCCCTTGAAAATTTGGGGGGGGTTTGTCAAGGGGGGGCCGAGAAAAAAGGGGGGTCCCAAAACGTGTTTTTAACATTGAGTTTTCCATAGGGCGGTTGAATGGATTTGCACGAAACTTGGCAAAATTGTAGGGACTGGTAGCCCGATGTGCCTTTTGTAGGTCTCAATATATGTGCTCCAGTGGATTTTGAGAAATTAACGTTTAAAAAAAGATATATATCTGTAACAGCGGACCTGGCAGCGTCCCAGGACGCGTACTTTACGCGCAACGGAGCTTTGTGAAGCGAAGCTGATTGGTTCTCCGGCGTCTGTCAACATTCCAAAAAGTCCGTAGCGGCCGCCATCTTGTCTCTCGGTAGGATCGAGAGACAAGAGGAGGTCAAAACAAAGGGGGAAATAACTATAAGGGGGCATAGTAGATCCTCGCTGACCCCCTAGGTTTGATGTGGAGGTTTTAAAAGGGCCCCGCGGGGCAAAAAAAAATAATAATAATAATAATCGAACGGCTGAATGGATTTGCACGAAACTTGGCAAAATATTAGGGACTGGTAGCCCGATGTGCCTTTGCTAGGTCTCAATATATGTGCTCCAGTGGATTTTGAGAAATTAACGTTCAAAAAAAGATATATATCTGTAACAGCGCTCCGCTTCGCGTAACGGAGGTTTGCGAAGCTGATTGGTCATTCTGTCACTGGGCTATAGTTGTGCTACATCTGGCTGATATTTGGGCTACATTTGTTTTTTTGTGTGTCTGGCGGCCATCTTTGGGCTACATTGGGCTACATTGGGCTTCATTGGGCTACATTGGGCTACATTTGGGCTCCAACATATATATAGGCCAATGTAGCCCAATATATATTTTTCAAAGTTAATTTTCGTAAAAACCACTGGAGCATATATCTTGAGACATAGCAAAGGCACATCTGGCTACCAGTCCCTACAATTTTGCCAAGTTTCGTGGAAATCCATTCAGCCGTTCGAGCTAAAAGTGAGTCCAACCGCCCTATGGAAATGAAGGAAATGAATGGGTAATTTGTAATTAGCAAATAGCTAATCGCAAACTAGGAATGGTAAAGAATCGCTATTTATTCCTTAAAGTTCGCTATTTAGGAAATGCAAAAAACTTTGATGATACATATGGCGGTTCATCTCTAACAAGATAAGAAGCATAGGGATACATTTATGATGACTGGCGCATCACCAGGGATGTGTTAGTCATTCTGTGCCGCTGTTCCGTCACCTATGGTGTGCTGCATTTACAATGCGGCGCATCATGGGGCAAAAACAGCACAGATGCGTGATGTATCTGTGCCGTAAAGGTGGCGCATTGCTGGAGTTGTATCGCAAGTGTGATGAAGCTCCAGCAAGGGTCGGGGGTGCCCCTGTCGCAGGGTGTCTGTTCTCACACAGAACTGTGGACAGAGGATTGGAACCTCGGCGAATTAGGGTGTCCCAAAACTCACGTTAGTAATCAAAAACTCCTTAGCAAGCTAGGTACAGTGTCACATTGGATATAACAAACTCTCAATGTTTAGACAATCCAGAATATGAACTTATAGTACCTCAGGATACGTGGAACTCATGAACAGTCGGTCGTTATATATTTCTTAGAAACCAGAACATGGAGTTAAGAAGAACACATGTGTATTTGAAATGTTTATTTACTAATGCCGTCTTCTCAGGCGTAGTATCTTAGATAATACAAGTACACATATTATCAGTAGCAAAATTACCAGCATAGTTACTAGTACATAAAAAGCGAATGGTGATAGTATGTTAACATGCTGTAAATGAATAAGAGTTAGCAACACTTATAAGCAGCCGCGGGCCGTGGAGGGAGTTACAGTGAGGCAGTGAGGCGGGGAGGGGGAGAAGCAGGGTGGAGAATACAAGTACACATATTATCAGTAGCAAAATTACCAGCATAGTTACTAGTACATAAAAAGCGAATGGTGACAGTATGTTAACATGCTGTAAATGAATAAGAGTTAGCAACACTTATAAGCAGCCGCGGGCCGTGGAGGGAGTTACGGTGGGGCAGGGAGGGGGGAGGGGGAGGGGCAAGGTAGAGAGGGCTCCACCCTGCTTCTCCCCCTCCCCGCCTCCCTGCCTCACCGTAACTCCCTCCACGGCCCGCGGCTGCTTATATCTCACCCTCCCTAATACACATATTATATTATTTGCTAAGAAGGTCTCTTTGTGTTGGTTTAGGGCGTGCCCATACTTTAGTGTCTTAGATTTGAAGGAATCACATCAGCATACACCAGCTCTCTCTTCATGTGAACCGCATCAACTGTTGTGTATGTGTGTTCGGCAAAGCAATATAAAACCCGCCTCATGCCCAGAATTGGCAGAAGTTGCACTTATGTTATGAGTATGAAGTCGTGGCGATCAGACCTCATAACAATTCTGTATCGTGTTGTTCTTGAAACTTTAGCACTCGCTGTACAGATATAGTTTAACAAGCAAAGCAGATAGTAGAGCAATAGCATATTATTCTCATGTAAACCACGATGAACTACTAGGTGGAAAGCTAAAGCAACAACTAAGTGTCGTGTGCAGAAGTTGCAAAAAAGGAAAAATGGCGTTTAAACCGGTAATGAGCCCATGCTAACTTAACACGGTGTAAAGATATCCAGGACCTAGATGACACCTCCCCATGATCCGGAAACGAACTGAATAAGATAATAGAAGTGCCATCTCATGAGAGCAGATTGCAAGTTTATATGTGGACGGTCCGCAAGGTAAAGCATTAAAAACTAGGAAAATTTAATCCTAAAGAAAAATAAAACAGCCAAGTACTTTATCGAGTCTTAAGCCAATAGTCAAGGTAAATAATAAAAACTTGACAAATAAGTCAATGAATTGTCAATGAAATGCTAGTACTCAGCATATCAAACATGAAAAAGGTCTATGACATAACTGTGTATGCAAAATAAGCTGCAACAGCCTCCAATAGGAAGTCACCGTCTTCATCCGAAAACAGTTCAGCCATCCAATTTAAAAGCGGAAAAGAACATACGTGCTCTCCCAGCACCGGATCCTCTATCACCATCAGAGGACAACTCGGTGGGTTTTCAAGAAAGCTCTGTTCCAAGAAAGACTGTGCTGCCGCCAGTAAATTCCAGGGACCAAGTAGTCCATGCATCAATGCCACAGCCATAATCCTTTCGCCAGGACAAACCAACTCGTGAGTAATGATAGGAGTCATCAGCTGATTAAAGTCGACGTCAGGAGAAACCGGTCCGCAGAGACACAAATCAATGGCCCAATCGAAATCACAGGTCAGGCAGTGAAATACAGGCTGGACACAGGTGAAGTAGGAGAATCGAAAAGATAATCCATATGCCGTGCTTAATATCGCCAACGGCATTGTGCCATAATATTCTAGCATGCGATTGCGGAACAGTGTCCGCAGCTGCAGGGTGGGAGGTTGCATAGGAGGGACATCCATATTTAAAAATGTAAAAAAGCACAAGAGCGTCCGCTGGTAATGCAAGTAAAAATGCCAATCCACGAACCAGAGTGGAGAAAATAGAATGAAAGGAAGCAGGGATGACTCCAAAGATTTTCTCAAATGAAGTCACGGGACCACTGGTAACAACTTTAAAAAAGTGCGCCAGGGTCTTTGTGGAGGATGCGTTAAAGATAGTCGGAACCATCTTGCTGAAATTGAAAGGCAAATCTGAATTGAAAAGGGTCTGCACCTCTGTACGGGTGTTCGCTATGTGAAGCACGAAAGTTTCACAGGCCAAACTCAAGGCCACCTCTCTCTGAGACAAAAGAGCTCTTATTCTTGCCATGCCGTTGAAATCTGTCCCAAGGTTGGTATTTGTGGCCAGATTGAAAACTCCCTATGTTCATGTGTGGGAGGAAATAGAACATTTCTGCAGCAAATAACCCGTTCACTTACTGTTACGATAAAAGGAATACTTTTAATTAACTCAGAACAATCTTCATTATTGAGCATCAAATAACTACCATTTTCCAACAACTTGAACGTGGGGATGATAGCAGGAACTGGCGTGCCTTGCAACACGCAAGCCATATTTGGTCGGTGTTTGTTGCATGAACCGTGTAACTGTATGTGCCTACACATTAGTGAATGATCTGGCGTCTCAGTGCATTCCTCTCCATTCAGATAAACTTCTTGATCATCTTTGAAACATCTGTATGTGTATGGAAGCGACCAGACCTCATGAAGAAAAGCACTACCTAAAGGTTCATAACGACCTATTGGTATATATTTCATACAATTTGAAAACTTATATAAAGCAAAAGGCAGCGTTATTAAACCGTGGATAAGGCACGTTGCCAAAAAACCCGCAATCCTCTGCTGATGATGTCACTGAGCATGTCATGAATGATGTAATATGTGACATCATCAGCAGTGGATTACGGGTAATAGTATCTCTAGTTTACTCCCCTATAGCTGTCTTTCTTTTAACATAAGTGTCTGTTTCCTTCCCTTATACTTACTGTTTTTGGTTCGCTAATGGTTCAGGTACCGGCGAGCGAACTGGGAAGCGAACTAAGAGAAATAGAGGTTGGCACAGTTCCAAATATTGTACCAATTTTTTAATAACGGGGAGGTAGTTCTGAAAAGAACTTTTTTTTTTATTGTTTTATATTTTTTTTATTATTTTTCGGAACATTTTTTTACTTTTTTTGAATTTTTCTGAACAGTTTTATATTTTTTGGGGTTTTTCTTGGAGGGGGCAATGAAAACGATTCATTGTAAAGGGCTCAACAGGAGCAACAAAACAAAAAAAGAAGTATTTATTATTTTGGGCGTTTCGTACAAACTTGCATATGATAGTCAATAGCTCTGTTGATCAGAGTGATGCTTTTTTCTCCGTAGGAAATGAATCCATCGCAAAATACGCAGATGTGTTTTACTTCACCAAATTTCATTTGTATATTTGGCACCATCTCCCTGCCCTCTGGTCCCGTTACTTCCGGTACAACAGATCTTCTGGCCATAATAGGGAGATTATCTAGGTCGTTCCGAAACTGTGCAGCACTGTAGTTGTTAGGATGCCACCTAGTCATATGGCGATGCATTGTGTAGTTTCCGAAACTGTATTTTTTCTCGGTTCCTCTGGACAGTCTATCTTGACATATAAGGCAAGTTACGTATCTTGCATTTACTTTTTTCTGACCTTTGGGAATTTTAAAAAATTGCCAAATGAAGTTTTCTTTCCGGTGAGACGTCCTGGGCTGCTCAGGCAAAAACTGCCTCTCTTCGTGCTCGTCGTCCTGTTCCTCTTCTTCTTCTTCTTGTTGAATTATAACTTGAGCAGGTGGTCCACTCTTCCTTGGATGTGGTGGAGGTGGTGGGGAAGCACCAGCTGAAGCTACTAAAGAAGCCATTGCTCAGTGATCACAAAGGGTCTTTCTCTCACAATGAAGAAAGTCAGAGTGAGGAAAGAAGGAGGGATTTTCATCATTTGGGAAAAACAAGAGTTCTCAACCAATCAAAAGTGTTCATTTTAGATTATATGACCTAGTCTTACATCATTAGGAAACCAAAAGTGAAATGAACCAATGAAAAGTGTTATTACCAAGTCACATGACTTGCTGTGTTTACGTTAAGCGCTTTGCAGGGCCTCCCGGTTTGCTTCCAGAAACCTGCGCTTTGCGACTCGCTTCGCGTACCAGTTCGCTAACGTAGCACGTCATATGACGTATCACGCGACAACGTGAAACGTCATGCGGACGGGAGGCGTCACGATGTTGTTTTCTAACGCGGCACTTGCGGTAAAGAAACGTTTACCGGCTCGCGGTCTATTTCGCGGCATCAAGGTCAGCTAACGGGAAGCTTCCCGATTCGCGAAGCGGGAACGAAGAAAAAAAAATATTTTAAAAAAAAATTATTCATAAACATATAAAATATATTTTTGGATTTAAAGAAGAATACATTTTACAGCTACAGATATTAGCTGTTAAAAAACCAATGAAATTCACAGAAAAAACCATAGGTTATAGACCATATATAGTTAGGAATTAGCATTTACAAAACCTTGAAAATTCACTGAAAAAACCATAGGTTATAGACCATATATAGTTAGGAATTAGCATTTAAAAAACCTTATTTTACTCACACAAAACCATTGAAATTCCATATATAGTTAGTTGCACTAACTATATATCGCGCACCCGCAATCCACTGCTGATGATGTCACATATTACATCATTCATGACATGGTCAGTGACATCACTGATGACATCACTGATGACATCTCAAATGACATCACTGATGACATCACTGATGACATCTCATTTGACATCAATGACCACATCACTGATGATATCATTCATGTGACAATACAATGCATCTCCTCACATTTTAATATAACCTCTGTTTCACCCAGTGTTAAAAAGAGAGTATAATTTTTGAAACCATTGACACACCAATACTAGTTACTACATACGCACTCACTGATTGCTACGTCTACACACACCTTCACTCATTCACCCATACAATCATTCATACATACAATCACTCATCTTTACAACACTATCATATGCACTCATACACCTATACAGACACTCACAGTCTGCCACTCATCCATGGAGTTACTCACACACCTAGTCAGTCCTGTAAAGAATCAATGACACTTCCATTTTCTTGTCTATACAGTTAAACATAGAGCACCTTACATTTTCAAACATATACTAACACATACTTACCTTCTTATACAATCATTGATACAAGTACAGATTGATCTGCACAGAGTCACACACCTCCCAGCTAGCCACACACACACTCAGTCTCCCATACAAATACTTGGGCAATCAATCAATAACCCATATAGTTACTCATATAGCTACTGATCAACACATGCAGCAGTTTACAGAACAACAGACATAATGATGCACAAATTAAGACAGTTTAGTCACTAACCCATGCAGTCAGTGAGACACATTTAATCACTCACTCATACAGTCAGTCATGCACCTACTAAATCCTTCGTCCAGACACTTACACATCCACTCATTCTTCAATATGTAAGACATATTTAAACTTTATAGAAACAAAAAATCACTGGATGTTGTTATCAGTGATGTCATCAGTGATGTCATTTGAGATGTCATCAGTGATGTCATCAGTGATGTCACTGACCATGTCATGAATGATGTAATATGTGACATCATCAGCAGTGGATTGCGGGTGCGTGATATATAGTTAGTACAACTAACTATATATAGAATTTCAATGGTTTTGTGTGAGTAAAATAAGGTTTTTTAAATGCTAATCCCTAACTATATATGGTCTATAACCTATGGTTTTTTCAGTGAATTTTCAAGGTTTTGTAAATGCTAATTCCTAACTATATATGGTCTATAACCTATGGTTTTTTCAGTGAATTTCATTGGTTTTTTAATAGCTAATATCAAAACCTTTACAATGTATTATTCTTTAAATAGAAAAATATTTTTTACATGTTTTTAATACAATTTTTTTTTTATTTTTTTTTTGTTTCGCTCCCGGTACGCGTACCGGTTAGCTTCCCGTTAGCTCAATCCGGAGGCGCGACCCGGTACGCGAACCGGTAAACGTTCCTTTTGCGCACCTCTCGCGTTACAAAACAACATCGTGACGCTTCGCGTCAGCATGACGTTTCGCGTTCTCGCGTAATACGTCATATTACGTGCTACGTTCGCGTACCCGGAAGCGTAGCGGTACGCGAACCGGAAGCGATCCGCGGCGCGGCGCCGACCGCGTAACGTAAACACAGCAGGTCATGTGACTCGGTAATAACACTTTTCATTGGTTCATTTCACTTTTGGTTTCCTAATGATGTAATACTAGGTCATGTGATCTAAAATGAACACTTTTCATTGGTTTAGAACTTTTGTTTTTCCCAAATGATGAAAACCCCTCCTTCTTTCCTCACTCTGACTTTCATCTTGGTGAGAGAAAGACCCTTTATTTAGACTTTGAGATGGCTTCATTAGTAGCTTCAGCTGGTGCTAACCCACCACCTCCACCAAATCCAAGAAAGAGAGGACCACCTGCAGAAGTAATTTTGCAAGAAGAGGAAGAACAGGAAGAGGAGGAAGAGGAGGAAGAGCCTGAGTTTTTGCCAGAGGAGCCCAGGAGGTACAATCGAAAGGAGAATTACATCTGGCAATTCTATAGAATTCCAGAGGGGCAAAAAAAAGTGAATGCACGCTACGTGTTTTGCCGTATATGCGGTGATAGATTGTCAAGGGGAACTGATAAAAAATACAGTTACGGCAATCACACTATGCATCGGCATATGAGTAGGTGGCACCCAAATAATTATAGTGCTGCCCAGCTACGTGACGAACAACAAAATCCCCTCCCAATGGCAAGAAGATCGGTTGTCCCAGAGGTGTCGGGACCAGAGGCGAGGGAGATGATCGCAAACATCCAAATGTTGTTTGGGCACGTAAAGCAAGTGTGCGTGGAATGTGGCGCTTTCATCTGCTACAGAGAAAGTAGCATCAGTTTGATTTTACGAGCTATTCAAAATCATGTTAATGTTTGTCCGAGACGCCCCAAAAAATAAATTCTTTTTTTTTTGTTGCTCCTGTTGAGCCCTTTACAATGGATCGTTTTTGTTTCCCCCCCCCAAAAAAAAACAAAAATTTTTTAAAAACGTTCAGAAAATACAAAAAAAGTAAAAAAATGTTCAAAAAATACTAAAAAAAATATAAAACAACAAAAACATAAAAAAAAAGTTCTTTTCAGAACTAACTCCCCATTATAAAAAAATTGGTAGAATATTTGAAACTCTGCCAACCTCTATTTCTCTTAGTTCGCTCCCGGAGCGCTACCCGGTACGCGTACCGGAAGCTAACCAAAAAAAATATTTTTAAAAAAAAAGAACAGTAAGTATAAGGTAAGCAAACAGACAGTTATGTGAAAAGAAAGACAGCGTTAGGGAGTAAACAAGAGATACTGTTACCTACAATCCACTGCTGATGATGTCACATATTACATCATTCATGACATGGTCAGTAACATCAACAGCAGTGGATTGTAGGTAACAGTATCCTTAGTTTACTCCCTATAGCTGTCTTTCTTTTAACATAACTGTCTGTTTCCTTCCCTTATAGTTACTGTTCTTTTTAAAAAAAAAATTTTATGATCAGTCATAAACAGTGACATTAATAGAAACAGAGAGAGTGAACAAGAGTGAAGAACTATGGTCCTCCTCAGCCACCCTCAGAAAACCAAGGGGGTCAAGATACATCTACCGTGCCCCCTTCTACCCATTCTGAACATTATTTGCCCTCCATCTTGTATCTTGATTCGACCGAAACACAAAATGGTGGACTCCCATATCGCTGCTGGTTTGCGAACCGGGCAACTTCCCGGGAAGCGGTCCAAAAAAAAAGGTGGGAAAGTAAATCACAGACACTAAGAGTAATAGAGATGGAGTGAGTGAACAAGACTGAGGAACTATGAGAACAGAGGGACTGAGAAAAAGAGTGGAAGGAGTTGAGTAAGTAGGTAATAGAGAAAGGAATGAGGAAAGTAACAAAGGCAGGAAACTGAGGATTAAAGAAGTGAAGCAGTGGATCTAATAGTAGGTGAATGAGATAGAAATGTAACGAAAAGAGTACAACTATTTACCTTGTAATTGCCGTTAAATTAATCACATTTTATTTTTATACTTTCAATCTGTGAAAGAGAGAACCAACATTTGAAAAATATTAAAACATGTATTTAAAAATTACAAAAGACAAGGGAAAATATTGAAGGACAAATAGTTTTTCAACAACTTTTTTTTTTAAATTATATTTTATTGCAGAGTTATAAACAGTAGGAAAAAGTAAACAGCCAGTGCACTTGTGGGCCCCCCCAGCCAATAACAGTTCACAGTTGTACACAGCCTTTTAGCCCGCATCCCGGAGGCCGGGCGGCATATCAGATCGCTCTAGAGGAGCACAGCACAGTGTACGTCCCATTGGAACCCTGGCATAAGGTCGTCCTACGCATCTGCTTTTACCCCCCCACCCACAACAACACCATTCCCGTCAGCCATCCCCGCAATATCAACACAATAGCCCCCATCGGGACCTGCTCTAGGCTATTCGGCCTTCGTGACAGGCCGTCCCATCCACCCAGTCCGCCCGCCGCTCAATACCCCTTGTCCCAGTGGACCCAGGCCTCCCTCAGCAATCCTCCAATGGCTTCCGGCCCCCCCAAACCCCTCTACAACTAACCCCCCAACACCCCCCCCCCTTGGCAACTGCTAAGGTGTGTGTTTCACTCAACCGAACTGGATGGTTCCATTACAGTGCACATTGACATATTACTGTGTTCGCCCCGTGGTGTCCATCGGCTTAGTCCTCGCCGTCCCCATCCTCAACCAAAGCATCACGCAGAGCCTGTACCACTAACTCCCATGCACGCGCCGCATCCAGAGCCTTCTCATTCCCTAACTTCACTGCCTGCTTCATCCGGAGCACGCTCTCGCAGTCAGACCATCGCAGCAACTCATTCTTCCATCTACGCAGTGAGGGACCCCCCCTGGCCTTCCAGTGCCACGATATTTCCCTTTGAGCCAATATCAGCCCCAGATCTATGAATTTACTGGTCACCTTGGTGTGCTTAGTATGCGGGAACCAGAGCAATAGACACGTCGCCATGTCGAACTCCACCTCTCTGTCAGTCACTTCATTCAGGAGTTCCCCTACCTCTGCCCAATAAGTCCCTAGTCGTGGACACCCCCAAAACAAATGGTCCATGTCCGCCCCAAGGGACGAGCACCGGGGGCAACAGGCATCCAGCACCCGAAAGTGCCGCTGTAATTTCTCTGGAGTTAGGTATGCCCTGTGGAGCACATAAAAATGGACCTGCTGAAAGCGCGCGTTCCTGGTGCCCTTCCACGTGCGTCGCAGGATATGGCCCCATGCCGTGTCCGGTATGGGCCGGCCAACGCTCCCCTCCCATTTAGCCTTGAGCCCATGGAGTGGTTCCAGCCCGTCGTTCAGCATCCTATTATGGAGGCACGTCACAGCTTTGAACGTACCAGCCGCCATCACCACATATTGGCATGCCATAGTCGTCGCCGGTTCCAGGAGCCCCCCTTTCCAGTGCTTCTGCATGGCAGCCACTACAGCCGCGTGTAGGAGGAAGCCCCCCTCAGGCAGTCCGAACTGGTCCCGGAGCACATCGAACGGTGCCAACGCCCCATCGACATACAAGTCACCCACCACCTGCAATCCCGCGTCCTCCCAATCTATCAACGGGGACCAATCCCCTCCGTGCGGCAAAGCCGTCAACATCCCGATCGGAATCTCCGGGGCATAAGGCCGCGACGCCTTCGCTCTCCGGAGGCTCCTCTGCCAGCACAGTCGGAGCGTCCGCTCCTCCATGGTGAGGGCCCGTAAGTCGAGCCGTTGCAGCATAATGATGTACGACAGCACGTGGCGCTGTATCCCCCGTCCCCGGTCCTCTTCCGGCCCCCTGAATACCCTGGCCACGTTCTGCGTAAGGACCTGCAATTGCGCCGCTAAATAATACAGCTCCAGGTCGGGCACGGCCATGCCCCCCTCCAACTTGGGGCGAAGTAGCGTGCTTAAGGCTATCCTGCGACGGCCATGCCCCCACAGAAAGCCAATAAACATCGACCGCAGTTCCCTAAACACCCCCTGGGGAATCCAGACAGGGAGCGTTCGGAAATAATAAAGGAAGCGGGGGAGCGCCACCATCTTCAACAATGCTATCCTGCCCAGTACAGTCAGCGGGAGGGTCGACCAGAAAGACAAGCTGCCCCGCAGGGACCGGACACAACGGCCAATGTTACCCTCTAAAAGGTCATTAGCCGAATGATAAATGCGGACACCCAAGTAGGTGATGCAAGAGGGTTCCCACTCCACCCCCAGATCGTCGCTAGGGGCTGGCGATCCCGCTCTCAGCGGAAACACACAGGTCTTCGCCCAGTTGACCTTAAGGCCCGACAGTCGGCCAAACTCAAACAACAGATCCATCGCTCCAACCAGGGCCCCCGAAGTGTCAGCTAGGTACAGGAGCAGGTCATCCGCATAGAGCGATATATAATGCCATCGCCCATCACTCACGATTCCCGCGTAACGGTCGCCGGACCTCGCATGGACCGCCAAGGGTTCCATCGCCAGGGCAAACAACAGAGGGGAGAGAGAGCATCCTTGTCGTGTACCTCTGCCCACCGGATACGCGGCAGATATCATGCCGCCCAACCGAACTCTCGCCGTCGCCGAGTCATACAAGACCCTCGTCCACCTCCGAAACCCATCTCCCATGCCAAACCGCTCCAGCACTCCATCCAAGAAAGGCCATTCCAAACTATCGAAGGCCTTCTCGATATCCACGGACAGAACCGCCGGCAATCCTTCCTCGCCCAAGATGGCGTCCATTAGTCCCACCAGGCGGCGGATATTCATCGCCGTGCTCCTCGCGGGTATAAACCCGGCCTGATCCCTGTGCACCAGACCCGTCATGTGCGGTGCCAGTCTAGTGGCTAAGATGCGACTCAGGATCTTGTAGTCCACCGTCAGCATGGACAGCGGACGATACGACCTCACGTCCGCGGCATCCCGGCCAGGCTTGAGGAGTGGCACTATCAAGGCCTCCCGCATGGAGGCAGGCAATGTCCCCTTCTCGAAGGCCTCCGTATACACCACCAGCAACCTGGGTGCCAGAGCGTCTACATAGTGCTGGTAAAACTCGATTGGGAATCCATCCACCCCGGGTGTCTTGTTACGGGCCATATGCTTGATAGCCGCTCGAATTTCCGTCAGCGTGACCGGGCTACCCAGGTCCTTCGCGTCATCCTCGTTCAATACCGGAAGCGGCCTCCCCCCCAGGTACTCCGCAATGTCCCAAACCCCCGCTCCCAGCTGACTCCGGTACAATTCCTCATAGTAACCCCTAAAGCGGTCCAATACAGCTACCTGAGAGTACACCATCTCACCCCGCGCGTCAATAATGCTGAGGATCGGGCAACCCCTCAGTTCCGGGCTAGCTAATCTGGCTAAGAGGGTACCCACCTTGTCCCGACCTGCGTGTGCCCTAATAATGTACTGCCTATAATCATAGCATCGCAAACGTTCCGTCTCCGCGGCCACCGTTTCCTTCGCTTCCAATAACTGGGCCTGTAAACCCGGCCTGGTTGGCCTACGGCGCTCCAGGTCCCTCAAAGCGTCTTCCGCTCTTATTAAGTCATTCAGCACAGTCGTTCGAGCATTCGAAAACCTGCCCAGGCACACCCCTCGCATCACCACTTTCATTGCATCCCATTCAGCAGACCTGCTCGTCGCCGTTCCTTCATTCACACCGAAATAACTATCAATGCCCTGCCGGACCGCATCATCGAACACAGAATCCTCTAGCGTCTCCGGGCGAAGCCGCCATGTTGGTATTGCGGAGCGCTCCCTCTGCCACTGTATATGCACCAATAGGGGGTTATGATCGGAAATTGTCCTAGCAAGGTACTCAGCATGGGTAATTAATGGGGCTAGGGAGCTCCCGCAAAGCACCGAATCAATCCTAACATGTAAATCATGTAGTGCGGAATAAAAGGAGTAATCCCTGGTTCCCTTGTGTCCCTCCCTCCAGACATCCAGCAACCCCCATCGTTCCTGCCAGTCCTTCCTGTGTGCTGCCAGCCTGCGTACAGGAGAGTCCACAAGGGGGGGATGGGACCTATCCAGAGCCACATCCGTAATCGAATTGAAGTCCCCCCCTAGAACTATCGGACCCGCCAGGAAAGAGGCCAAGGACCCCGAGAGGCCATCAAAGAATCGGCCTTGGTCAGTGTTCGGTGCATAAACACAACAGAAAACTACATCCCGTCCATACAGTCTCCCCTCCACCGCTACAAACCTGCCCTCCGGGTCTATGACCTGATTCAGCACCTGAAAGGGTATCCCCGCCCTCACCCAAATCAAGACCCCCCTGGCATACGCTGAATAAGTGGTACCAAAAACCTGGCCCCTCCATCTCTTCTGCAAGGCAGCGCACTCTTTCTTGGTGAGGTGAGTCTCCTGGAGCAGAGCTACCTGAACCCCCCTGCGTACCAGGTATGCGTGTACTTTGTGACGTTTCACCATAGTCCGCAGCCCCCGGACATTCCACGTTAGGCATTTCAAATTAGGTAATGTCCCCATACCAAGTCCGTACAGTCCGAATTAAGCTCCAGTGGTTCATAACCCCCCCAATGCAGTTGCCCCCCCCCAAACAACCCCAAAACTGAAACATTCCCCAAACCCCACTCCCCAGGACAGAGCACACGAACCCAACGGCCGCCCCCATCCAAACCATGATCTAACTTCTCGCACACTTACCCTGTGGTCTCCACCACAGTCGGCCTTAAGGGCCTAGGGGGGGTGAGTCGCCGCCGACCCCAGCCAGCGGAGCCCGCGTCCCGCCCTTCATCCCCTCTGATACACTCAGCACCCCCATCCGGCAACCCGCCCTCCAGCAACAGGATATCACCCTACCATGAAGTCCTGATCCAGGCCAAAGTCTATCTTAACCACAGAAAATCTCGTCCGAGGTCTGTGGGGTCACTGTCGGCCCCTTCTGGCTCTCCGCCTCCGAAAGTTCCCCTCCGGTTCTGCTACCTTCTCCTCCCGAGTCCGTTTCAGCCCGTTCACTGGTCTGCTGCGACCCCGTAATGGCCGCCGTCGCTGCAAGTGCATCCCTCTTCTCCGCCGCCATTTGAGCCTCCCGCTTCTCCCGCTGGCGCCTGTTGCGGGACCTGATGCGTTGTGACTGCCGCACCCGGGGCCGCTTGGGCTGGTCTCGCCTACTCTGGTGCGTCCCGTCCGTCCCCGCTCTGTACGATTCAAGCCAGTGCCATGCCTCATCCGGAGTGTGGAAAAAGTGTGTGGTGCCATCCATGATAATCCGCAGCTTGGCCGGGTAGAGCAAGGAGTACTGAATGCCTTCCTCCCTGAGCTCCTTCTTCACAGCAAGGAACGATGCCCTGCCCTTCTGGACCGCCTGCGTGTAGTCCGGAAAAATCGTTACCTTGCTGTTCTCCACCCCATAAGGGCCCGACATCCTGGCCCGCTGGATGAGAAGGTCTCGGTCTTTGTAGTGGAGGAGCCGTACCACCATTGGTCGGGGGGGGCGGCCAAGCCCCGGCGGGCGAGCGGGCACCCGGTGAGCCGGCTCCAGAGTGAAAAATGGAGTAAGCCCCTCCGGCGCCACCACAGTGCGGAACCAGTTCTCCATGTAGGCCACCGCATCCTCCCCCTCAATCCGTTCCGGCAGGCCTACGACCCGCACGTTGTTCCGCCTATTGCGGCCTTCGGCATCCTCCACCCTCCGCTCTAGAGTGTCCAGTCGGGCCAAAATGTCTGCGATCCTGTGCTCCGCTGTCACCACCGAGGGCTTCAGGTCCAGTAACAGTTGGTCATGATCCTTGACTCGATCTGCCAGCTTCGTGTGGTCCGCGCGGAGCAGCCCCAGGCCCGTTGCCACCTGGGCAATATCGTTGTGCAACGCCTCCTTGGTGGAGGTGATCGCCTCAAGGATGGCATCCAAACGTCGGTTCAGTCGCTGTTCCTGGTCAAGCTCCGGGGAGGGACTCTCATTCAGCCAGGACGATGTCGCCGAGTCCCCCTCGCGGCTCCCGGGCATCGGCCCTCCGGTCGCCGCCATGTCAGGGTGCTGCGTCACAAGTCCAGCCACCCGTACTACGGGTGCTCCCGTGAGCTCGTGCCGAGTGCCGGGTACCGGGCAATGTAGTGCTACCGCCAATGGACTCAGGAGCAATGACCAGGCGGATGAACCCAATTCCGCCCCCCCCGCTGGATCCGTGGGGGTAGGACGAGTCGTGGGACGGTGGTCGACGAGAACCCTCGATCTCCTGGGTGAATCGGGCAGCGTCCCCCGGTCTCCAGGCTTCACGCCGCCAATCTCAGTGCGTCGGGCAGCCGGGCACAAGGTCCCCTCCGCTTGGCGACAGTCGAACTCAGGGCTGAAGTTCGGGACCGTCCGACCTCCACGCCGCCATTTTCTTCACACCCCAATCCACACCTCGGCCGCCCCTTCCTCGATCTTCGCGGGGCCAGCAGTCCCCCAGCGAGTCACCGAGCACGTCCAGCTATCTCCTCAACCTTCAGAGGGCAGGACCGTCATCTCCGGGTCGCCTCGGGTCCCGAAAAACAGGAGAATTAGCGGGAATCCGCGCGGAGCTGCGAGCTCACGCCGCCATCCCGATCGGCGTCCAAGCCACGCCCCAGTTTTTCAACAACTTTGACACTGACAGAAGCTTCTGCTTCTCCAGGTCCTCTACACAATCCTAAAGATATACATTTTAAACTAACAGTATCTTGATGCAGATGAAGTGAGGCCTATCTTAAAACATGGTGCATCTTTTGCATTGCTCTTGTTTCAGAAAAGTGTCGCTTCAGGATGCCAATAACATGTCTCCTATCCAGAGATTTGTTTGAGGTGAGGCCTACTCAGAGTTCAAGATGAGATTTACACTTGTTGAAGTGTACAGAGGAGATAATATCTGTGAAAGTCTACCAATGAAGTGAGTCATGTCCACTGCACTCTTCAACAAAGTAGAAACCTCCTATGTTTCCCTGGACAGACCTAAACTTGATCTGCACAATGTGATTCATAATGATAGGAAACACAGGTGATGTAATTGAAATATGTGCAATTTATTTTGCTCATTTCACAATCACATCACTTGTGTTTCCTTTGCTTAGGTATCTCATTGTGCAGATGTAGTCCAGCATATGAAAGAATACGTAGAAGTGCAGCACTGCATGCAATAAATTTAACACTTACAGAAAACTCACCTTCTCCATGCCTCCTACACAGTTCTACATATACATCATAAATGCAAACAGTACAGAATTAATTATACATGTTAAATGGTTTATTTTTGCTGTTCTCAGAATGTATCAAAATTCACTAAAAACAGTGACTTGAAGGTATTCATCATGTAACAGCGGGGAAAAAAAAACACAATCAAAATGATTGTGTTTAAAAAACCCATACAACATCAGAAATTAAAATTCAGAACTCCTTAAAGTTAACTTACTTTCCATGACGTCCAAGGATGTCCTATGAACAGCTTACACTCTTTTGTGCTGTTATTACTTTCAGCCCGCCACTTTCTGAAAGAAAACCTCCATCGTTTTTAAAAACACGTTACATGCAATAAATGACTTCTTGCTCTCTACCACTATTTTCCACAAGGCCAAATCTAGTCAGAGATATTTATAACTCTTGGATTTCTTGTAAGCCAATCCCATCATTTGGCATTTCCGCAACTTTCACAATTAAAATGTTGAAGATCATTTTCACAATCCTGGAATAGTAATATCTTCCCCTTCTTGCTCAGTCATGTTCTACATTTCCTATGACACTGATACTGCTTAATATGAAGCAGACTTACACTACCTCTATGAGTACTACAATTATTTAATTCTCTACATCACTTTTAATCACAAAGCAATGTAAAACAGTAGACAGCATTGCAGACTTACATTCCCTCTACTCCATGTTTTGATTGGCTGCTTCAATTAGCTTATGAAAAGAAACAGTTTTTCTGAACTCATTAAAAGTGCACATATATCTCCATGATGTCCAGTCCTATGATTAGAAGTTATGTCTCTGAACTACACTTATCCTCAAGGCCAAATTGTGTAGGAGCCATTAGAACTTCTTGAAATTCCACAGAGCACATCCCGAGATTATTTCCCTAAAATTTTGGTTTTAAAAACACCAGGTAAGAGTTTTTAAGGTCATACGGCAATTTTTTTTTGAAAATTAAAACAGAATCATTGCAGAATGACCAGCCATTTCTAGACTTTAAATAAGCTGTGTAATGTCCTGATGTTATTGAAGGGCCGTCATGATATATAATTGCTGCAGTTACAAAAGTCCTTCCTGATATTGACAACTGCGAAGCTACAAAATTTTTAATTAAAGTTGTCAATTTTGTTCCATCAGGCCTACATCGTTGGAACATTAAAATGACGTACTGGCCATATGTTCGTATAAATAATGTGGACATCATTTCAGATTTACATTGGCTACACTCCATGTTGTGATTAGCAGCTTTTACTAGCTTATTAAAGGAGACTGATTTACTGTCTGGCAAAGTTAAATATATAAATCTTTCTGAGTCTACACTAGTAGTACTTGATACCATACAGTTCTCGCAGTCATGCTGCCATTGATAAGAAAGCCCAAACAGCTGATCTACATCTACACCTTCACCATGTAATACATCAAGCATATACATTAAAAACTCCTGACAATCTTGCTGAATATTTTGAGAGAATTGTGTTTGGCCTGAACATCTATCTAACAGATTTCTAATTTCAGACACATTTTCTATGTTTCTTCTATCAGTGGTACATTTCTCTAACACAGAATTTAACAAACTGCAAAATCTTTGATCAGAATTGACCACAATCTCTTCTTTTACATTTTTTAGAGAAAACAAAACATTAATTACTACATTAGCATAGCAGTTGACACCAGAACTGTTTTCAAACTGAAAACCAACAACATCTTCAACAGAATCCTCTTTGTTTCTGCTTGTAATTTTAGGTTCATTCACTTTTTGTCTTTTTGCTACAACCTCCCCAGTATTGTTCTCATTTCTTCGTTTCCGGCCTACCAGACGTTTCTCAAACAAAGGAAACTGAGGCAAATGTGGCGCATACTCTCTTCTTAATCTATTGTATTCCTTAACACAATCTAGATCTGCACAAATGTTTCTGACATCACACTCAATCAAGTACAATCCCGATAAAGTTCTAACTCGTGACAATGCCACATATGCCATACCCTCCTTGAACACAGAACTGCCAATATTCACCAATGCACTGTCTACACTTAAACCTTGCGATTTATGGATTGTCACCGCATATGCCAAGCAAACAGGGAACTGTTTACGGCGAACATATAAGTCTTTTACAAGCAAAAATCTAGCAGAACAACGAGCAATTAGCTGTACTTCCTCAATGCCATCAAATTTAATTTTTAAAAATTCAATTCCATCTCTATTTCTGTATTTCACAAAATCAACAACATTACCCATTGATCCATTTACCAGACCTCTTTCAACATGTAAATTCCTTCTTAAAATTATACGGCAGTTCAAGCACACATTCAGAGTCTTTTCAAAACCTGCAGTTTTAGATATACTCTTCTCTAATGAATCCAATTTAGTTTTTAGATTCTCAGACAAAATAATTGTTGATCCCATATGCTCTACTCTATCAATAGCTTCCAGTTTCACAATCTCTTGCTTTTCTAAATGCAACATTTTGTTGTTAAATTTGGCACATTCTGCAAGAGTTGGCATCAAACATATTCCAGATTTCTTTTCAGTAATTTTCTGAAAAATATTCTCAGGCACAACATCTTGTTCTGGATATAAATTTGACAGTAATCGTGCATTTAAAACTTCTTTCCCATGCTCAGTCACTTTTCCAATTCTAACATCTTGTAGAATAGTCTTGTAAACTTCATCCTTCGCCTGACGCATATTTTCATGCAGTTCAGCATAATTGAAGTTTAACCATATATTGACGTTGCCAATGCTGCCTAGGCACTTCCTGGTATCTTCATGCGTGAGCATTTAGAACACAGGTTGCCCTTTCACTGGTGTCAGCTGCAGAAGATCTCCGAAAACAATGATGTGTTTGCCACCAAATAACACATCATACTCTGTTTTGAGAACTTCTTGCATCCTCAAATGCACAAAGGCAAGCATGACATTGGAAACCATGCTTACTTCGTCAATGATAAGAAGTTTCATTTTCCTCAAGATTCTTGAAACTTCAAAACAAGCATCTCCAGATAGCTTGTGATAATCTAATTTGTTGTCATGCTCCACTGGCAGCATCAGTAAACGATGTAAAGTAATCCCTTTAATATTATGTGCTGCCAGTCCAGTTGGAGCAGTGACAACACAAAGTAGGAATTTTTCCAAGGGTGCAGGGGTGTCTCAAGAACACCTGCTGCACCCCTGAAAAACAAATTTGGGGGCATATGGCACACATACATGCCCTAAGGGCATGTGTTGGCGTCATATGGCACCTTTTGTTTTTTTGAAAAAAAGCTTTTTGAAAAGAATTCACAAATTACCACTAATTTACCACAATAGTTTCCAAATCCTTAATGTCATTTTTTACATAGTTTTTGTTTGATACATTGCATTTAAGTAGTCACAAAATTTACAAATGCTTCAGTGCAATCGCAAAATAAGGAATAGCAAATTTTGCTACTCCTTATTTTGCATCAAAGTTGTTTGATACATACCATTTGTCTAATTAACATTCGCAAAGGCCGAAATTCATAGAATTTTGATCTTTGCAAATGCTAATTAGCTTGATACATATGGCCCCAAGTGAGGCCTGTCTTGCGACATGGTGCATCTTTTGCATTACTGCTGATTGGGTTTTATGTGGTACGTTTTTTTTTTACACCATGACATATCTGCCTAAATGCATCAATTTTTAATGTTGTCACCTCATAGCAAATATTTTGCACCACCGCTGCATCATAAAAGTGACGCACAGTGGCAGAAAAAAGGCATACACCTATCATAAATCTATCCCTAGCATTTTAAATGATTAATCCAGGATGACAATAAAGTGTGTCCTATCCAGAGGTTTGTTTAAGGTGAGGCCTACTCAGGATTGCAGATCAAAGTTACGCTTGATGAAGAATACAGAGGAGATAATACATATAAAGGACTACCAATGAAGTAAGTAATGTGCACTTTATTGCACCAGTCATCATAAATGTATCCTTAAGCTTCTTATCTTGTTACAGATGAACCACCATATGTACCATCAAACTATTTTCCATTTCCTAAATAGCAAATTTTAAGGAATAAATAGCAATTCTTTACTATTCCTAATTTGCAATGAGCAAATTGCTAATTGCAAATTACCCATTCATTTCCATGGGCTAGGAGGCTCATAGGAATTAAGGTTGCAATTTGTGATTAGCAATTAGCTCATCACAAAATAGGATTTTTTTCAAGCGTGCAGGGGTATCTCAAGAACACCCTGCTGCACCCCTGAAAAAGAAATTTGAGAGCACATGGCACACCTACATGCCCTAATGGCATGTATGGGCGTCATATGGGACCTTTTTTTTTTGTTGAAAAAAATGCTTTTTGAAAAGAATTCGCAAATTACCACAAACTAGAAGTTGGTGGTAGTTTCCAAATCCTTAATATCATTTTTTACATATTTTTTTTTGATACATTGCATTTAAGGAATCGCAAATTTTGAATTATTGACATTTTAAGTAATTTCCACATGTGCAGTGTTTTCAAAATATAATTTGAAAATCGTTTTTGGGGAAAAGTAATGGTTTGCAAATTTATGACAAGGACATAATGGTGTATGCTTCTCTATAAGGCATTTCAGTGTCTCTAATGTCATTTTTCCCATATTACATTATAAGACCTTTCCCCATGAAGCACATTCCTTGTAAATATGCTCCCACCTGTGCATTGCAAATTTAGATTTTGACTGTTTCAGTCACATAGCCATGTTGAAAGTGACCCAAAAAAATTGCAAACGTTTTAAAATAACACATTCATGTGTCTTAAGGACATTTTAAGTCATTTCCCCATGGACAATGTTTTCTAAGTGGCACAAAAGAGGTATACACCTATCATAAATCTGTCCCTAGCATTTTAAATGATTAATTCAGGATGACAATAGGATGTGGCCTATCCAGAGGTTTGTTTAAGGTGAGGCCTACTCAGGATTGCAGATTAAAGTTACGCTTGATGAAGAATACAGAGGAGATAATTCATGTAAAGGCCTACCAATGAAGTAAGTGATTTCTACTTCATTGCGCCAGTCATCATAAATGTATCCCTAAGCTTCTTATCTTGTTAGACATCAACCGCCATATGTATCATATAACTATTTTGCATTTCCAAAAAAGCGAATTTTAAGGAATAAATAGCGATTCTTTACCATTCCAAATTTGCGATGAGAAAATTGCTAATTGCAAATTACCCATTCATTTCCATGAGCTAGGAGGCTCATATAAATGAAGGTGCAATTTGCGATTAACAATTTGCTCATCACAAATTAGGAATTTATTCCAAAGGTGCAGGGGTGTCTCAAGAACACCCTGCTGCAACCCTAAAAAAGAAATTTGGGGGCATTGGCGCACATAAATTTTAACAACATTCCTTTACCTCAACAACGATTTTCAAATCATAACTTCAAAACACTACACATGGGAAAATTACTTAAATTGTCCTTAAGACACATAAACGCGTTTTTTGATTGGCTTTCCTGCATGGTAGGGTCACTTTTAACATGGCTATGTAACACAAACATTCAAAATCAAAATTTTCCATGCACAGGTGGGAGCATATTTACAAGCAATTTGCGCCACAGAGAAAGGTCTTACATTAAAATGGGAAAAATAACATCAGGGACAGTCAATTGCCTTATAAAGAACCATACACCATTATGTCCTTCTCATGAATTTAAAAACAATTCATTTTTCCCAAAAACGATTTTCAAATCATAATTTCTAAACACTGCACATGAGAAAATGACTTGAAATGTCATTGAAACACATGAAAGCGTTTTTTGATTGGCTTTCCTGCATGGTTGGGTCACTTTTAACATGGCTATGTAACACAAACATTCAAAATTAAAATTTTCCATGCACATGTGAGAGCATATTTACACACAATTTGCGCCACAGAGAAAGGTCTTACACTAAAATGAGAAAAATAACATCAGGGACAGTCAATTGCCTTATAAAGAACCATACACCATTATATCCTTGTCATGAATTTAAAAACAATTCCTTTTCCACAAAAACGATTTTCAAATCATAATTTCTAAACACTGCACATGAGAAAATGACTTAAAATGTCATTAAAACACATGAAATCATTTTTTGATTGACTTTCCAGCATGGTTGAGTCACTTTTAACATGGCTATATAACACTAACATTCAAAATCAAATTTTTCCATGCACATGTGAGAGCATATTTACAAGCAATTTGCTCCACATAAATCATAATTTTCTCCTTAAAGCACACTATTCTCTATCTAAAATAAAGAAATATTTTCTCACCTTAGCAAATACTTTGAGTTTGAAAACAGTCTAAGAAACACACCAATTTGTCTTCAGCAGAGCAAAAGGTATGCACTCCAGAGTCTGCAGCTATCAAAAGCACAGAAATGCTGTAATTCTTCACACATATTTCTCATGTCACCCAATCAAAACTCTTCCCTCACTTTTTTTCAAATGAAAACCCTTCCCCCCTCTGCCATTTCTGGCTATTTTCCATAGCAACCACCTCTTGGAGAAACTCTGGTGTTTGCAAGTTCACACAACAATGTTGCAATTGAACTCTGAACTCTCAGTGCACCTGCATATCCAGTGCTTTCTTTCATTTAATGATTTTTTATTGACCACTCAAAATACATCTCTCAAACAACACATCTGTACACCCTAACTTTCTGTTTTCATCAATCAAAATCCACCAATCACTGTTACTGCTTCATGAACACAGAAACTCCATAGTTTTTTTCATTTCAAACTCTCATTTTTTCAACTGCCATTTCATTGCCACACTTCATCTGACTGCAGGAGAACCTTCTCTCACCATGTTTTCTGTCTGGATTGTTGGTCATAGTTATATTCACTGGGCTCAAAGGTACGTTGAAAGCAGGAATTTACCTAACCTCAATTTACAAGATGTGGAAATTAAGTGGTTTGGCCACAGAGGATTAAAATGTCACCAATTGATACCATTGGTGAAAACCTTTATGCATTTGCCAAAACCTGACCTGTTAATTGTGCACTGTGGAGGTAATGACTTGGGCACTTTGACTGGTGTAGGTCTGGAAATGCTTTTAAAGGACACCTTTGAGCAATTAATGGCACTTTTTCCTCAGACTGCCTTGGTATATTCAAATATATGCCAAAGACAGAAATGGAGGTGGTCAAACCAATTTTGTCCACAAATTGAGAAGTCGAGGAAGCATGTAAACAAATCTGTTTCAGCTTACATGAGAGACCATGGAATGGGCTCCCTGTACAACAATAACTTGCGTTACTACATGCAAGATATCTACAGAGGAGATGGAGTTCACTTCTCAGATGAGGGCAACAGAATTTTCACTCTGAATTTAAGAATGTGCATTGGTACCTACTTATAAGTACCTAAATGTACCATAAACCCAAAAGCTCTTCTCAGAGCTACCCTACATCTAATCACTCACAATTATTATATTACTCTAACTTTTTTCACTAATTTTCAACAAAGTACACTCCCTGGGGCGCTACCCGGTACGCGTACCGGGAGCTAACCTCGCGAAATTTTTTAAAAAAATGTTTTTTTTTCGCACATATGGGCCTCCTCAGCCACCCTCACAAAACCTAGGGGGTCAAGATAAGTCTACCGTGCCCCCTTCTACCTATTCTGAACATTATTTGCCCTCCATCTTGTATCATAATTCGACCGAAACACAAAATGGTGGACTCCCGTTACGCTTAAGGTTCGCGTACCAGGGCGCTCACCGGTTCGCGTACCGGGTCGCTTCCTGGGAAGCGCACCATCAAAAAAGGTGGGAAAGTAGTTCACACAAAAGCCACTTGAGACAATTTCACCAAATATAGATTAGCTCATACTACATACCAATCCCTACCATTTTCACAAATTTGATTGGAATTCCATTTAGCCATTTAGCCTGTAGACCTCTCTAAATACCGTGAGGTAAATTACTTCACAAAACACATCTGAAGTGTTGGAATTGACAACCAATTAAAATGTTACTTTCATTTTCTACTTTTTTTACCTGACATTTGATTGGTTATGTACCCGAATATATATAAAGGAAGACAAGGAAACACAGCCATTTTGACTACTACTTCCTGGTGTACATTTCAATAGGATTTTCATTAATAACTTCAACTTCTTTTTAAAGGTAAGTTGTTATTTTTAAAACTGAAGTATATTGTGCACTTTAAGTTAATATGGCAAACTTTTTCTGTTAGTTATATACTATCCCTCTGTAGTACTTATAAATTTAGATACACTTTTTTATATTCCTACTTCCACTCTGATACTATACACTGCCCAAAGATAAATTCACTGTTAAAAACTGCCTATCTAAAATTAATCCCAACAGTGCCCTACCTCTACTAATATATATTTTTTTTATGCAAATTTCAGGGAAAATGGAAAGTGAACAAAAAATTTCATTTGAAATTGTCCTTCCAGAGTCCAACACAGAAATCATTGATCCAAATGAGATTGAATTTATGGATGAAACTTGGGACCAAGAACTACTGCAATGTGTACAAGCAGTAGATAACCTCATTGCAAATGAGGACATTTTACAACCTCAGAGACTACAATGTATATTCCATGATAATAATGAAATTTCTGACAATGAAATGTTAGAAAGTTTAATAAATTATGAAACACAATAAAAAATGCTTAAAAAATAAAAATAAAATAAAAAATAATCAACAAAACCAACAATCAATTAACATACAGCATTTGAAAAGTCTATCATTCATTTTTCATTGTAGTACGCTCCCCAGAACGCTTCCCGGTTTTTTGCCCCGCGGGACCTCTTTAAAACCTCCACATTAAACCTAGGGGGTCAGCGAGGATCTACTATGCCCCCTTATAGTTATTTCCCCCTTTGTTTTGGCCTCCTCTTGTCTCTCGATCCTACCGAGAGACAAGATGGCGGCCGCTCCGGACTGTTTAGAATGTTGACAGACACCGGAGAGCCAATCAGCTTCGCTACGCGAAGTTCCGTTACGCGAAAAGTACGCGTACCGGGGCGCTGCCTGGTCCGCGCTTACAGATATATATCTTTTTTTGACCGTTAATTTCTCAAAATCCACTGCAGCACATATATTAAGACCTACAAAAGGCACATCGGGCTACCAGTCCCTACAATTTTGCCAAGTTTCGTGCAAATCCATTCAGCCGTTCGGGCTAAAAGTGAGGCTAACCGCCCTATGGAAAACTCAATGTTAAAAACACGTTTTGGGACCCCCCTTTTTTCTCGGCCCCCCCTGGACCAACTCCCCCCAAATTTCCAGGGGCTGCTCAGAAACAAAATGTTCCATTTTCCTGAAAATTTCAGCCAATTCCGTCCACAAACGCCAAAGTTATTAGACATAGAATTTTCAAAAATCCCATAGGGAAAAAATCCTAACTATATATACCTACTGGCGACCGCCAGTAGGTAATATATATATATATATATATATATATATATATATATATATATAAACACACAAGTTTGCCACAAACGAAGGAGCCCAAGCAACAGGTAGGTAACAGCATACATTTATTCAGGGCTGCCAGCACAGGTTGGTAGGATGAAAGCAGTTCTGTAAAAAAGCCGACGCGTTTCGGGACTCTTCCCTTTGTCAAAGGCTCGTGGAACTGAATCTGCCTCGGCAATGTAGATGCACTTAAATGTTTGTTAGTACCACTCTCCAGTGGGCGGGGCCACATCGCGGCGCATGCCGCCTCACAGCCTTCTGGTACTTGCAGTGAATCTTTGTGTTCCTCAAGTGAGCTGCCATGCAGATAGTTACTTAGTCCATGGGTATTACCTCAGTGGGTTTGCTGTACTCCTCCTTAGCCGGTACTGGCACAATGATGTCCTGAATATAGCTCCTGTCCTGGTACGATGTCGGCATATGACGGCATCCAGGTCTGCTAACAAGCAGCGGGACTCCTTCACGGCCATGCGCGGCCGTTCCAAATTAAACACACAAGTTTGCCACAAACGAAGGAGCCCAAGCAACAGGTAGGTAACAGCATACATTTATTCAGGGCTGCCAGCACAGGTTGGTAGGATGAAAGCAGTTCTGTAAAAAAGCCAACGCGTTTCGGGACTCTTCCCTTTGTCAAAGGCTCGTGGAACTGAATCTGCCTCGGCAATGTAGATGCACTTAAATGTTTGTTAGTACCACGCCCCAGTGGGCGGGGCCACATCGCGGCGCATGCCGCCTCACAGCCTTCTGGTACTTGCAGTGAATCTTTGTGTTCCTCAAGTGAGCTGCCATGCAGATAGTTACTTAGTCCATGGGTATTACCTCAGTGGGTTTGCTGTACTCCTCCTTAGCCGGTACTGGCACAATGATGTCCTGAATATAGCTCCTGTCCTGGTACGATGTCGGCATATGACGGCATCCAGGTCTGCTAACAAGCAGCGGGACTCCTTCACGGCCATGCGCGGCCGTTCCAAATTAAACACACAAGTTTGCCACAAACGAAGGAGCCCAAGCAACAGGTAGGTAACAGCATACATTTATTCAGGGCTGCCAGCACAGGTTGGAAGGATGAAAGCAGTTCTGTAAAAAAGCCGACGCGTTTCGGGACTCTTCCCTTTGTCAAAGGCTCGTGGAACTGAATCTGCCTCGGCAATGTAGATGCACTTAAATGTTTGTCAAAGGGAAGAGTCCCGAAACGCGTCGGCTTTTTTACAGAACTGCTTTCATATAGTTAATATATAGATATATAGATATATATATATATAACTTCACGTTCCTATGTCCATGTGTTGGTTTTAGAAAAAAGTGGATGGTACGCTGATATCCAGTTTAAGAATTTATTACACCAAACCCCCCCTCACCCCAACAGACGCGTTTCGCCTTTGCAGGCTTCCTCAGTGTTACGTTAGTGCAGAGTATTCACCGCCATTTAAAGCCATCAGCCAGTTTTACATTTCATCAACATCAAAACAGGACTACTGGCATCCACACAAATGGTGGCCATCCTATAATGTGCAAATTGCATCCAAATCTCAGGTGTACAAATGGCGGTTTAAGATCAAAGTGCATAGTGCTTATTAAAAACAGTTAACGTAATTGTATTGATACACAACTCCATTGTACAATTTTTAAACACAGTGAAAATACTTTTAAACACACAATTCCATATTCTTATATCAAGATTTTCTTTTTCTATAAAAGAGTTATTTTTACAGTGTCTCTTTTGGACCTCTATTTTATCGGTTGAGGAATTGTTAGGAGAGATAGCTTCCTATTTTGCATGGTATTATTTATTAAGCCCTGGATGGGCAATTATACAAGCAGTACAACACATTTCTATAAGGACATGCAGATCAGTGGAAATAAAGCTTCTTACTTCAAGATGGTTTATGATTCATATGTGTCAGATTTTACCACGTGTTGGTTTCTGTGTCCAGTTTATAGATGAACCCAAAGCTCTTCATTATTGTTAAGTCCCCATGGAGTCATGGTTTTTAGACTGATGATGTGCTTTGACTCCAGAATACGTAGGGACTTATCCCTGTCACCACCCCGCTCTAATTTGGGTACCTGATCGATGCAATAAAAACTAAGTTTCTCCCAGTCGCTTTGATGGGGTTCAGCGAAATGGCGGGCAACCGGGTATGTTTTATCCCTATTTGCGATTGCCTGCATGTGTTCTAGGATCCTTAGTTTTGCAGGCTTTATTGTGCTGCCAATGTACCGCAGCTTGCAAGGGCAAGTAAGACAGTAGATTGTATATTCTGAGTTGCAGTTCAGCAACTGTTTTATTTTTATATTGGGTTTGTTATCACCTGTTCGATTAGGGTATTCTGACATTTTACCACTAAATCTGCATGCCTTACATTTAAGACAAGGAAAGAAGCCCACTGATTTGGATAATTTGATGGGTTGCTTCATTGTTTTAAAATGACTATGAACCAGATGATCTGCTAAAGAGGGACATCTTTTGTGAGTAATTAATGGTCTTTGCGGCAGATTTCTTTTAAGAATTTTATCAGCGGTAAGTATATGCCAATGTTTTTGAAAAATATTGACAATTTCTCCTGACTTGGTGTTAAATTCAGTTATCATTCGCACCTCATCAGGTGCCTCTGCTCTTACTTTAGGTATTAAGAGATCCCTCCTATTTATCCCAGAGGCTTTAACACTGGCCTGTTTGAGGATGTTTTTCTTATACCCTCTTTTCTCAAACCTTTCTTGTGCCTCACTTGTCGCCTGCCTAAAGTCTTGTTCCAAAGAGCAATTTCTCTTCAGACGCAGAAACTCGCCATATGGTACATTCTTTACCAGACTCTTTGGATGGTAAGAGCTGGCATGCAGAACCGCATTCCCCGCCGTAGGTTTTCTATACAAGCGGGTTTGCAAAATATTATTGTGCACAAATACTTCCAGATCTAAGTAGTTAATACTGGTAGTACTAATGGTACTTGTAAACTTTAGGTTGAGAGTGTTGTTATTTAAGATGGCAATATACTTTTCCGCGGATAGACGATCACCGTGCCAAATTAGGAACAGGTCGTCTATATATCTGGTCCACATTAGGATCCTTTCAGTCCATTCATTGTTGGCATCTTTCCATGCCTCATGCTTCTCCCACCAACCAACGAACAAGTTCGCATAGCTGGGGGAGAAGCATGAACCCATGGAAGTGCCCCTCTTCTGGTTATACATAGTCCCATAAAATAAAAAGTTGTTATTGAATAAGCAGAATCTAATCATAGATAAAATCATGGTACTATGACTGCGAAAATGTCCGGGTTTTTGATCTAAAAACCACTTGATAGCGGTTAGACCCTCCTCGTGATTGATGCAGGTGTATAAATTCACTACATCTAATGTAATCAATAACATTCCAGAGTCCCATGTTATGTTGTCCATGATACTTAAGAAATCTTGAGTGTCTTTCAGATAGTATGGAAGGTCTTTTACAAAGGGCGCCAAATATGAATCAATAAATCTGGAGGCATTTTCAAGGAGGCTACCAATAGAGGACACAATTGGGCGTCCCGGAGGTTTTTTTGCATGTTTGTGCACCTTTGGAAGGTGGTAAAAAGTTGGTATAATTGGTGCTTCACATTTCAAAAACAGGTACTCGTCCATAGTTAACATGCCTTCTTTTTGCCAGTTCTCTAGCATATTGTGAAAAGTCAGAATGCTTTTGTTGTATTCTGTTCTTTGTATGGGAGTATAACATTCCGTGTCTCTCAGTTGTCTGTGTGCCTCCGCAAGGTAATGATCTCGATCAAAGATAACAACATTTCCTCCTTTATCTGAAGGCTTGATTTCGATAGTTGCATCTTCTTTGAGTGATCTATATATATATAGATATATAAATATATATATATATATATATATATATTCACTGAAAAAAACATAGGTTTCACACCAGTTATAGTTAGCTGGAAATGTTACTGGCATAAAACCATTGAAATTCCCACGTTATAGTTAGTTGGACTCACTATAACTTGCGCGTGCAATGCACTGCTGATGACGTCACATATTACAGCACTCATGACATGGTCAGTGACATCACTCTTGACATCACTGATGACACCATCCAGTGAATGTGTGTCTTTCTGAAAAATACATATGTTTTATATATGTATATGTAAAAGTTGATGGTAGAATACATGTTTAAATACGTGTTTACATGGATTTTTTTTTTAATTGATTGGTTAACTGGCTTATTAAGTGTATCTTAGTGAATACATATATTAGTGAGTAATGTATTAGTGTTTCACTTTGTGTATAAGTGGCTGCATGGGTTGGTGAGTAGCTACATGTGTATGTATATGGGTTATTAGATGTTTTTCTGAGTATCAGTATGAGTGTTTGTGTGGTTTGGTGGGGGTATTACCTAGCACATAGATGCATGAATGACTGACTCTCTCTTTGTATGTGTTTTAAAGACAGCATATGTGCAGGACTGTATGGGTCGATGAGTGTGTATATGTGTGTGTTAGTGAGTGAATGACTGTCTCACTAGTGTCTTTATCAGTAACACATATGTTTTAATCTAGTATATGTGAATATTGATGTTTAGAAGTGAGTATATGTGAGAGTAAGAGATTGTAAGAGTTCCTGTTTAAATTAGTATGTGTTTCTATAAGTGATTATTTAAGAGAGTAAGTATGTGTAAGTTTCTTTAGAAGTAAAGTGGTAGTGTGTGTATAGCTGTATATACAAATAAATGGATGTTTAATAGTTTATTTGCATGTGTGAGTGTGTGTCAGAGTATGTTTTAGATGACTGTCGGTGTGTAACAGGATGTATAGGTGTATCACTACATATGATGAGTATATGTATGAGTGACTATATAGAACTGTTGTTGAATGAGTGTATGTGTATATAGATGGTGGAATTATTGATTTGGTTGTTGTAACTGTTATGGGTATCTCCATTTTTTGGAAAATTTTAGTTTCTATTATTGAATATGTGTTTCAAGGGTTACATTACAGTGAAAGGAGGTCTGTCACTCTGTCACAAGGATGGTGTAATCAGTGATGTCATGAGTTATGTCACTGACCATGTCATGAGTGATGTAATATGTGACGTCATCAGCAGTGCATTGCACGCGCAAGTTATAGTGAGTCCAACTAACTATAACGTGGGAATTTCAATGGTTTTATGCGAGTAAAATTTCCAGCTAACTATAACTGGTGTGAAACCTATGGTTTTTTCAGTGAATTTAATAGGTTTTTTAAATGCTAATTCCTAACTATAACTGGTGTGAAACCTATGGTTTTTTCAGTGAATTTCATAGGTTTTTAATAGCAAATACCTATAGGTATGAAATGTAATATTTTTTATAATGAATTTTATATTGTATTATTATGTAATACTATTTTTTTAATGTTTATTTATTTATTTTTTGCCCCGGAGCGCTCCCGGGGCGCGTACCGATGCACTCACCGGTGAGCGCAGTGTTACGGCGCGCCCCGGTGCGCGTACCGGTGAGCATCCCATTAGCGCTATTGCCGCGAACGAAAACATCATCGTGATGTATCGCGTAGCCGCGTGATGCGTCTTATGACGCACGGCGTAAACACACACGGAAGCGCCCGAACGTATACGATCGCGCAACGTCCTGACGCGCTTACGGCGCGCCCCAGGGCGCGTAGCGTAAGCGCGTCGGGTCATGTGACCTGAAAATAACACTTATCATTGGTTCAGATCAGTTTTGGTTTCCAAATGATGAAGGCCCGAGTCATGTGACCTGAGAGTAACACTTTTCATTGGTTCAGGACAGTTTTGTTTTCCAAATGATGAAAGCCCCCACCCATTTTCCTCATTCTCACTTTGTACTTTGAGTGAGGAAGACCTGTTGAAAGACCTCTCTGTAGCTATTTGTCTGAAAAATGGCTACAGTAGCAGCAGCTGCAGGAGCATCTGCACCACCACCACCACCACTACCACAAGGACCACCACAACACCACAGTGGTGGAGAACAAGAAGAGGAGGAGGAGGAGGAGGAGGAGGGGAGGTTCCTACCAGAAGATACTACCCCATATAAGCCAAAGGAGCACTTTATCTGGCAGTTTTTTTCCATCCCAAAGGACAAGAAAAAAGTTAATGCACCAAAGGCGACTTGTTTAATCTGTGGCTTTCAACTTTCAAGGGGGAACCCTAACAAAAAATACTCTTTTGGCAACAACACCATGATTTGGCACATGCAACGCCGGCACCCTAATAACTATGCTAGGGCAGAGGTCAGGGAACTGGCCAGAAACCCTGCCCAATCTTCTGGCAGCACCTCCCAAAGTAATCAACCCACACCATTGGGTCCAGAGGCGAGGGAGATGATCCCAACCATTCAATCCAAGTTTTCCAATTTTAAAATTGTTTGCATATTTTGTGGAGGGACAATATGCTATGGTGAGCAAAGCATTACACTTATCACCCGTGCTTGGGATCACCACAAGTGCCCGAAGAAACATTAATTTTTTCCTGTTTATTTTTTGCTCCAGTTGAGCCATTTACAATTCCCTGTTTTTTGTTTCTCCCCATAAAAAATACAAAAAAAATATAAAACTGTTCAGAAAAGCCAAAAAAAGTAAAAGAATTTCAAGAAAACAATAAAAAAAATAAAACAACAAAAAGAATTAAAAAAACAGTTCTTTTTAGAACTACCTCTAATTTATAAACAAATGCTAAATTTTTTGGAAACTCTGTCATTCTTTTTTGTCCAGGGTACGCGTATCGGTACGCTCCCCGGTGGGCGTACCGGGGCGCGCACCCAAAAAAAAATAAAGGAATGAGCATGAGGGAAGGACACAGAGAGAGTGATGTTAAGAGAAAGAGAGCTAGAGGGAGCAACACAGAGGGACTGTGTATTAGATAGTAAGACAGAGAGAAGGTGTAATAGGGTGTAAGTGAGAAAAGGAAAATGATTAAGGGAGCGAAAGAAGGGAAGAGAGAGGAAGAAGACTAAAACAGAGGAACTGGGAGAATGTGAGTGGGTGTTGAAAGTAAAAGGAAGGACAGTAAAGGATGGGGAATGAGGGGTAGTGACGGAACCGGAGTAAATGAACAACGGTGAGGGAGGGTGAGAAAAGAGCAGTGATTGTAAGTAAAGAGCGGTGAAAGAGGGTGGATAAAAGTGAATAAGGGTAAGATATGGGGAGTGACAGAGAGAGTAAAGGAAGGAGTAACTGAAAGGGTCTGAGTAAAGCAGCAAAGAAAGGTAAGTAAGGCAGTGTGGGTGAGTTATAGGGAGTGAGCATGACAAAAGAGTAGTAACAGACACAGTGACGGTAAGAGAGACAGAGTGAGGGAACGGAAGTGAGGAACTGTGAGGACAGATGGACTGAGAAAAGGAGTGAGAGGAGTGAAGTAAATGAGTAAGGGTATGAGTGAGGGAGTGAGGGAAGGGAACAGAGGGTAAGGGAAGTAAAGCAGGGGGACAGAAAGAAGTTGAATGTGGTAGGAGAGTAAGGGAAAGAAGAGTAAACATGGAGGATAGCAATAGTGAGGGAAGCAGAGTAAGGAAACAGGAGTGAGGTAGGGTGAAAGAATAGTACTGAGGTTAAAGCAAAGAGTAATGACAAACTACATTTTTTTAGTCATACCTACCATATAATTAATGTAAATTTAATTACATGTTTTTACTACACTTTGTGTCTGTGAAAGAGAGAAAAAAAAGTTATAATTAGTAAAATATATATTTTAAAATAGAAGAGACAAGTCAAGAGGTTCAAAATCATAAAGATGTACTAAGAAATAAAGTAGGAGTGAAAGACACAGAAAGGGAAATAAAGAAATATAGAAGGACAAAAAGAGGGAAAAAGAAATAGAAGGAGAGCAAATTACTAAGAGTAATGCAGATACGTTCAGTGACAGAGAGGAACAGAAGAAGAGAGAAATGAACTGAAGGTAAGAAAGATACTAAAAGAATGTGAATTGGCAAAACTAAATCAAGAAACAGGAGTAAGTAAAAAGGGAATGACTGAGAAAGAAAGGAGTCTAATTGAGGATGCATTTAGAAGAATGAGGAATGGAAGATAAATGAGAGTGAGTAAAGGGGAGTCATAGAGTGAAAGGATGAAGGGAGAGAGGATAATATAGAAGGATTGAGGGAAAAGGAGTGAGGAAGTTAGTAGTCAGAGAGACTAAGGGAAAGACTGAGGGAAATGGAGTACAATGAGTGAGAAAAGAAAAATGAGTAAGGGAGCAAAAGAAGGAAAAAGAGGAGAAGAGGACTAAAGCAGTGGTACTGAGAGAAAGTGATTCGGTGATGAAAGTAAAGAGAAGGACACTGAAAGATAGGAAATGAGGGGTAGTAATGGAACCAGAGTAAAAGAATTGGTTTGAAGAACGATGAGAGAGGAGCAGTGAAGTTGTTTTTAGAGAAATGATAAAAGGTAGATAAGCACAAGTGAACATAACACAAGGAGAGTGAGGGACTGAGGACATATAGGTAGTGAATGGAAAATAGAGATAAGAGGTCAAAAGAAAGGAGCAAAGAAAGATAAGCAAGGGAGAGTGGGTGAGTTATAGTGACAGAGTGTGACAATAGTGCTGAGTGAGTAAAGAGGAATTACTAAAAGAGCATAGAAGGAAAAGACGGAAAAGGGAAATAAAGCAGAGAGACTGAAAGCTAAAAAGTGATGCAAGTGAGAGAGGGGATGTAGACAGTTGAAATGGAAATGAGGGGTTGTGAAAGAAGTGTAGTAAACGAATGGGTGTGAAACAGAGTGAGAGAAAGGCAGTGTGAGTGAGTAAAGAGAGCAGAAACAGAGGGGAAAAAAGAAAGTGAGTGTGAGACAATGGGAATACAATACAAATTATACAATACAAACTATACAATAATTTGTACAACATGTTAGATAGTTTATTTTTGCTGTTCTCAGAACATATTCAATTTCACTAAAAACAGTGAGTTCAAGCTATTCATCATATGACAGCGGGAAAAAAAACCACAATCAAAAAGATTGTGTTTAAAAAAAGCCATATAAACTTACAAATCACATATGTACATTAATCTTTCATTCACTTACTTTTCCTTTAGGCCAAATAGTACATCATGAAGGTCCTTTTCGTTGGAAGGTACTCTGCTGTTCTCTAAAAATTCCATTTCATCGACTTTCTAGAAGAAAAGCTCCAAGAACATCTGAAATATGTTTCAATGTTTTCATATACTCCTTCTGTTCAGTCATGACTCTTTGCTCATTCCTTCACCTTTCCTTAAGGCCAAATAGTGTCAGATGTATCAGTATATTTTGAAATTACTTAAAACAAACTCTAAAATTACCGTTTTCCCGACGTTCTGAAAGAAAGGCTCAAACAACATTTTCACAATATTTAAATATTCATAATTCCATCTCTGGCTCTCTCATGTTGAACATTTCTGTTAGAATTCCTGAAGGATGACAGGACGCAGAAAGTTGGAAGATAACTGTTTAATTACCATCCACTCTCCTCACTGGAGAGCACACCAACATTCCACAGGGAGCTTCAGGATGGGAGAGTCCAAGAGGGGCAAGGAGCGGGGGTGGACGGATTGTACCAACAAGGCTAATTGTAACACATCTCCCTTCCTTATAATAAGGACAACAAGTCTTAAGAACAAATGCAGAGTGGCTAACGGTAGGTTGGACAAGTTAGCGGGGGACAGCAGGGGAATATAGTAAAACAGGTTATGGTTGTACATTTACAATGTTGTCAGAACTCCACCATTGACCATTCTCAAACTGTACCACATTTTTCAACACTTTAACAATCTTACAAGGCGAGTGAAACTTGCTGAGAGTGGTTCCCGACTTGGTGTTCCTTCTGGCTTGTGCCATGTCTCCCACCTCCCACTTTTGGACCTTCACTCCATGTTTTAAATCATACCACTGTTTATATTTGGTCTGATGTTGTCTGACCTTCACTCCTGCCTCTTCCCAATCTACATCCCTGACAACACCACCATTTAACCAACTGGGATTAAACTTGGTACATGGTTCCCTCCCACGTAAAGACACAAAAGGAGAGACCCCAGTTACTCTGTTGGGTGCTGTGTGATAAGCCCACAGACATTTCCTCAAAGAGTTTTCTACGCCATGTCCATTGATGCCAGCTAGCTGGATATTTTCCTTAATGACCCTATTTGCTCTCTCCACCAGACCATTGGCTTTCGGGTAATAGAGTGCTGTGGTTTCATGCCTTATTCCCGAAATTTTCAGAAAATCCTGCATTTCCTCAGAGGTGAATTGTACCCCGTTGTTAGTTATTAGTGTGGAAGGTATACCTTCCTCACAGAACACCTCTTCCAGGAAACGAATTACTGATTTGGTAGTGATGTTGTGCACAAACTTTTGTTTGATCCAGTGTGAAGTATAATCAATCAGAACAAACATGAATCTTTTCTGCTCACCTAGGTTCTGCATTGGTCCAATGATGTCCATTGCCAACTTGCTCCACGGCTTGTTCGGAACACTTACTGGAGACAACGGAGACTTGTAAATCATTTTTGACTTATCACTTTTAGCACACGCCCCACACTCTTTTACAACTTCTTCCGTCATAGCATCCATTTTTGGGAACCAGAAATTAGTTCTTACTCTTGCCTTGGTGGCACTACGCCCGAGGTGACCTTCATGCGCCAAGTCAACGACTCTCTTCCGTAATTCCCTGGGAGGTATTACTCTATTATTTCGATACATTTTTTCTCCAATGACACTTAATTAATATCTGACTTCCCAAAATTCTTCCACTTCCGCTTCAACTTCCTTCTTCTTGTTTGGCCATCCCTTCTTGACATGCTCTTTTAAGACACTAAGCTCTTTGTCCTCCTTCATTCCGTCTTCCCACTCTTTTTCCGTGATGGCAAGAAAATCCATCATCATTATTGGACTGTCCAGAGCTTCTTCTGGTACTCCTTCTTCTGTTAAGGGTGATCTTGAGAGAAAATCTGCAATGCTGTTTTCTTTGCCTGGCACATGTTCAATCTTGAAATTGAAATGTTCCAGTCCCAAAATCCATCTGCTGATGCGCGGGGTGCAATTCTCCAGGCCTTTCACAGAGAATATAAACATGAGGGGTTTGTGATCCGTCCGTATTGTGAACGTCAATCCCCATCGAACATTTGTTAAATGCCTGACCGCCCAAAAACACGCCAAAGCTTCTCGTTCGATTACAGAATAGTTCTTTTCTGGTAGAGAGAGGCTCCTGGACGCGTAGGCAATAATCTTTTCTTCACTACCATTCTTCTGGACTAGAGTGGAACCCAACCCATAATTTGAGGCATCAGTTGCAAGAATAGTTTTCTTAGTTGAATCAAATGTTCCAAGAGCTGGGGAGTTGATTAAATCCTCCTTTAAGGCATTTGCAACAGCTTACAGCTCTTCACCCCACACAAACTCCATGTTTTTTTTAACATCTCTCTCATGGGTTCGCACTTAGCAGCAAAATTGTCCACATACTTTGACATGTATTCCATAAGCCCCAAAAAAGACTTGAGCTCATCTTTGTTTCTTGGGTTTGGAGCTTCTTTTACTGCACGGATCAGACTGCTCTTTGGTCTAAAACCCTCTTCCAAGATCGAATAGCCCAGATATTCAACTTGTCGTACTTTTATTTTGCATTTTTCCTTCTTCACTGTTAGGCCGGCATCTGTGAGTCTTTACAGTCATTTAGGCTGCGCAAGTCCACACAGAGGCGGATACCTTCACCATTGGATTTGGCTGCGAGAACTATTGGAGCCAACCATTTGGAACAGTCTATGGGTTGAATAACTTGCCCTGCTCATTTTCTAGAGACTCCTTAAGTTTAAGAGGCACTGTGCGCAGACTGTGCACCACAGGTTTAGCATTATGCTTTAATTTAATTCTATGTTAAAAATTGTGTAAACATCCTAAATCCTCTTTGAAAAGCTGTTTGAATTCATCACAAATCTTCTCTCCCCCTGGAAACTTCTCTGTGAGCAAAACTTGTTCAGGACTATTTGGGTCCAGTATGATTCCTAACTCTTTTTGATGGACCCATCCTAACAGATTTGAACCCGACTTCACTACATATACTATCCCATAACTTTTCCTATCCTTGAATTGTAGCTGCACATCTTTCATGCCCAAAAGGAGAATATTTCCCTTGTTGTACCCTGAGGGAGAAATATCTGGGGTTTTTAACTCACTAATCTTATTTTTCCCCGTAGAAATATAATCATCCTTATTTATCAATGTGAACGGAGAACAGGAATCTGCAAACATTTCAACACGTTCATCATTAATTAATACATCACATTTAGGATAAATAGAATTCATAGTGTCACTGACATCTTTCACTTGTAAAATAAACTTTTCTATTTTTTGTTCAATGCATTTAACTTCTTTACTTGCAGCCTTTTCTGTATTCCTTTCCTGATCTCTTGCGTGTAAATCTCCATCCCGACAGACCCTGGCAAAATGCCCCCTTCTATTGCACTTCTTACAAGTGACATACCTAGCTGGGCATTGAAAGTAAGTGGCAAAATGGTTGTTGCTGCCACACCGGTAACACTTGGGACCCTTCTCTCTGTAATCTATTTTAGTGTTTGCATTTCCCTTAAACCTCATCTTATACACATCATTCCTGTCTTCATCATCATGAATAGTGGCCACAACCTCCCCATCTGGTTTCATTTCTTTTACGCACTTTGCTGTGTGTTCCACTGACTTGGCTATTTCAATAGCTTCTTTGCCAATAGTTTTTCCTGGATGCGTGGATTATTTGTGCATCTCACCAGTTGGTCTCTTATTAAAGAGTCTGTGAGATCACCAAACTCACATAACTGAGTAAGTCCCCATAAAACTGCAATATAATTCTGTACTGACTCCTGTTTGCTTTGACACCTTTTAAAAAATGTGTGGCGCTCTAGAACCACATTGATTCTATCTCCAAATTGTTTTTCTAATTTCTCCATGGTCTGCACATACACATCCACCTCTCCAACAGCATTACCTTCCTGCTCTGGCACAGGCAGTGATTCATATACTTTACGCCCTTGTACACCCAGATTATGGAGTAAAATATGCTGTTTTCTTATCGAATTGAACCTCTGTCCACCTATGGCTAAAAGGTACGACTCAAAAAGTTTCACCCATTCCTTCCAGCTAATCTCGGGTTCTCCTATGTCATTCAGGAAAGGCGGGGGTTGATTCATGCTTGCTGCTGCCATTATGAAAAGGGAGGAGTAGACCAAGAACTAATTTCTAAATGGGCAGGAGGGACTAGTAACACAACCTCAATACAATACCACGCAGTTCAATAACAAAAATAACTTCTCTAGAACAGGAAATTTTCCAGCAGTACCCCACACTGAAAAAATAGGAAAAAACGCTGCAAAAATAAAGTTAATGAGGATGATGATGGAAAGTTCCACTGTAATCCACAGAGCACCAAACAATCTTTTCACAAAGTTTGCAGTTCACAGTTTCTCACTTGTACTTCTTCTCACACGAACTCCGCCCTTCAAATCCAATGAAAACACTCCAACCGAGAAAAAAAAATACAGTTCTGACTGGAAATGCCGCTCCTTTGCTCCTGGTGCGCCGGCCGGATCGAGAACGCAAACAGCACGGTGTCAGGCTTCCTCCGCTACACACAGATTAGACCTTCTTCCGACATTCGTAAACGTACTATTCCGACCATCTTCCTTAAAAGATTACTCCTCATTTACGGGCTGTTCGACAAGCCTTACCCGATTAATTGCATCAACCGGACAGCCTCACAACGATCAGACTCCTCTCGTACCTCCAGGCAAAACGATGAGTGTCCAGTAGCCGTGATAATTACTTATACCACTTTTCCTTCTTCACGTGTGGAGAGAGTACGCAAAGGGGAGATGGTCAACACTGCCCCCTGCGCAGTAAAGTCGCCAGTGTTAGAATTCCTGAAGGATGACAGGACGCAGAAAGTTGGAAGATAACTGTTTAATGACCATCCACTCTCCTCACTGGAGAGCACACCAACATTCCACAGGGAGCTTCAGGATGGGAGAGTCCAACAGGGGCAAGGAGCGGGGGTGGACAGATTGTACCAACAAGGCTAATTGTAACAATTTCCTATAATACTGATATCACTTACTATGCGATCCACTTACTGTACCTTTGTTAGAACTATAATTATTATATTATCTTCATCACTTTTACTCACAATATAATTTTAAACAGCAGACTAACTTTTATTAACTGCTCCCGTCTTCATAGGCCAATTACCTTTACTTAAATTTTGGTTGTAAAAACACTAGGTATGAATTTTTTAAGTCAAAAGGCAAACGTTGTTTGAAAGTTCAATGAGTATCATTACAGTTAGTCCAACCTTTTCGACATTTTAAATAGCATGCGTAATGCCCTGATGTTGTTGAAGGACCGTCATGATAAATAATAGATACAGTTGCAAAAGTTCTTCCTGAAATTGATAACTGAGAAGCCACGAAATTTTTAATAGAAGTTGTCAATTTAGTTCCATCAGGTCTACATCGTTGGAACATTAAAATGACATACTGACCATAATTTTGTATAAATAATGTGGACGGCATTGCAGACTTACATTGGGTACACACCATATTGTGATCCGCTGCTTTAACTAGATTATTAAAAGGCACTGATTTGCAGTCTGGTAAAGTCAAATATATAAATCTTTCGGTGTCTATTGCAGTACTACTTGATAAACTACAGTTGTTGCAGTCATGCTGCCATTGATAAGAAAGGCTAAAAAGATGTTTTATATCTACACCTTCATCTTCCAATACATCAAACATATACATTAAAAATTCCTGACAATCCTGATGAATATTCTGTGAAAATTGATTTTGACCAGAACATATGTCTAGAAGATTTCGAATTTCTGAAACACTTTCTATTTTTGCTCTATCACTGCTACATTTCTCAAACACAGAATTCAATAAACAGCAGAATGTTTGATCCCGATTTTCAACAATCTGTTCTTGTAAATTTTGAAGAAAAAAAACATTAACCACTACATTAGCATAGCAGTTGACACCAGAACTGTTTTCAAACTGAAATCCAACAACATCTTCAACAGAATCCTTTTTCTTTCTGCTTACAATTACAGTTTCATCTACTTTTTGTCTTTTTGCTACTACCTCACTGCAATTATTCTCATTTCTTCTTTTTCGGCCTACCACACGTTTTTCAAACAGAGGATATTGAGGCAAATGCGGAGCATACTCTCTTCTTAACCTATTGTATTCTTTAACACAATCTACATCTGCACAGATCTTTGTTTCATCACACTCAATCAAATACAATCCTGATAAAGTTCTGACTCGTGATAATGCCACATATGCCATACCCTCTTTAAACACAGAACTTTCAATGTTCACCAAAGCACTATCTACACTTAAACCTTGAGATTTATGAATTGTCACCGCATATGCCAAACAAACAGGAAACTGTTTTCGGCGAACATATAAGTCTTTCACAAGCAAAAATCTAGCTGAACAACAACAAGTTTGTTCTATTTCGTCAATGCCATCAAATTTAAATTTTTAAAATTTCAATTCCATCTCTATTTTTGTAATTCACAAAATCAAACATGACACATTGCTCCATTTACCAGACCTCTTTCAACATTTAAATTCCTTCTCAAAATGATACGACAATTTAAACACACATTCAGAGTCTTTGCAAAACCAGCAGTTTTAGATATACTCTTCTCTAATGAATCCAATTTTGATTTCAAATTTTCTGACAAAATAATTGTTGCTCCCATATGCTCTATTTTATCTATAGCTTACAGTTTCACAATCTCTTCATTTTCTAACTTTAACATTTTGTGGTTGAAGATGGAACATTCTTGCAGAGTTGGCATCAAACATATCCCAGATTTTTTTTCAGTAATTTTCTTAAAAATATTCTCTGGAAGAATGTTTTCATTTGGATACAAATTTGAAATTAATCGTGCATGTAAAGCTTCTTTCCCATGCTCACTTACTTTTCCGATTCTTACATCTTGTAGAATATTTTTATAATCTTCATCCTTTGCCTGTCGCATATTTTGAAGCAGTTCTGCATATTTGAAATTTAACCATATATTAACGTTTCCAATGCTTCCTAGGCACTTCCTGGTATCTTCATGCGTGAGCATTTTAAACACTGGTTGTCCTTTCACTGGAGTCAACTGCAGTAGATCTCCAAAAACAATAATGTGTTTTCCTCCGAATAAGACATCATAGTCTGTTCTAAGAATTTCTTGCATTCTTAAATGCACAAAAGCAAGCATTAGATTTGAGACCATGCTTACTTCATCAATGATAAGAAGTTTCATTTTCTTCAGGACTCTGGAAACTTCAGAACATGCATCTCCAGATAGCTTGTGGTATTGCAATTTGTTATCATGCTCAACTGGTAGCATCAGTAAACGATGTAAAGTAATCCCTTTAATGTTATGTGCTGCCAGCCCAGTTGGAACGGTAACAAAACAAGACAGTGATGACTCCGTCCTTTTCTGCAGATAAGTTGCAATTGCTTTAATCAGAAAACTTTTTCCAGTTCCCGCTTCTCCACTCACGTACAGTCGGACAGGCTTAAATGATGTACATGAGCACTCTTTTTTCTCATGACTGAATCCATGTTCAACCTGTTCTGTGACTTCGTCATATATCTGTTTCTGCTCAAGGTTTAGTTGTTTCACCAAATCTTCTAAGTTAACTACATCATCTTGAGCTCGTTCCATAGCTCTTTCCACCTCATCCATGGCAATGGCAGCTTCATTTTGGATAATTGGTCCTCCTAGTGGATCCTGACTCAATGAAGCAGAACTCTGACTGTCTTGAGAACTGTCTCTAGCAATCTCTACAGCAATTGTGGCTTCTTGCTCTATTTCTTCGTTCAACATTTGCAGATAATTTGGAAAATCAGGACATTCTATGGTATCCTTGGTTGCATTAAAAGAATCTTCGTAACAGAGAAAATCTCCAAGTAGTTCCTCTTCTGTACGCCATGGCTTAAAGAGTTGCAAAAGAGCTAAATAGTAAAATTCCCTTTTCTCTGGATTTTCGCAACTCATTTTTCGATGATTAATCAAATGGCCTTTTCTCTGCTTCACTAGACATCCTTCACACCCAATGATAGCATATATTCCATTATTGATATCTTCTCTGATGGTCCTCTTATAAATATAGTTTTGCAGAACTTCATACAAACAACTGTTCTCAAGATGACTACTTCTATTTGGATAGTATGTATCCAACATGTTTGTCTTCAAAATATCTGTACTGTTTGGTTCTTTCTCCGCCAAATACTCAATTTCTTGCACAGATTTCAAAACTCGGTTTCGTCTTGCAGCAAGACCTAGACTCACCCACGTAATTGTTCTAGACTTGGCATAGGGACTTGCTGATGTTAACCGATCAGAACATTCATATGCTCCAATTTCTCGATGCAACAACATCTTCAAACTGAAACTGTATAATTTTTTACTTATACTCTTTTCATGTGAAATGTCCTCCCACATTTCCTTCAGTTCTGTCTTTTCTTTTTTTGTGATGTAAGACGTCACATATCGAGCCACAGCAATAGAGTTGTCAGCAACGAACTGAATATCCATGTTAGCATTCCACATGGACAAAATCACTGGGTTGTAGTCGTTGATGTACTTGGACTCTTCGTTTCTTTTTAAATTGTATGTAATTTTTGGTGATTTCCTCGTAACAGTATGTCGCAGAGAAGACATCAAATTATTTACTCTTCCTTTAGAAATCACTGGTCGTGGAAATCCGAAACGACATTTTGTGTAGAACTTGTCCTTGTTTCTGAATTTTCGACGACAGTACTTTCCACAACGATGTGATTGAAAGCGTAAAACTTGTTGCCTTAAACTGTTTTCTTCGGTAGTTTTCGGAACAGCACATGTTGAATACTCTTCAATGAAACTCATCACTGTTTCATCCGAATCTGTTCCAAATTTGGGTGCATCTTTAATCCATAACAACATATGTATGTGAGGAGCACCTCTCGCTTGATACTCCTTTCTCCAATAGAAATCCAAATCCTCTCCAAGGGGAGGATTTTTTTGTTGGTAATGAAAGACATCATAGCTTCAAATCTATGATTGAAATATTTGCATACATTCACTGGATCCAAAGAACACAGTTCTCCAGGTGTTTTGAATTCTATATTTTGTATGTTTGCATTTGCCTCTCGTAGAAATTGAAGTAAGTCGTCCCATGTATACTCAGCACAGCTAAGAGTGAGGAACCATGTAGGAGGTCCTAAGTTTCTTAGCATACATTTCAATTCCCCATGACGACGGTACCAATACTCGTTTGTACCACGCTGACATGCCATGAGATTGATAAGATGAGATGCCAAAATATTGTCTTGCAGATTGACTTTCTCCATAAAGTCCCTCGCCGAAACATTTTGCAGATGTGCTCCACTTTTCAGTATATAGTTTACTGCATAAGAAAGCCCAGACAAGTCACTTTCATACAGTAGATGAAACAAATATGGGATGCATTGACGAAACCTTGGATCTTCAGCATATAATCTTAAAGTCCGGTATTCAGATGCTGGAATTTGAAGTGGTCGATCGTCATATCGTCCACCTCGACCTGTTGGAAATAGCTGTGGAAAACAACGAGCTTCCAAACTTTCTTCCCATACACTAATGGGACTTCCTTTTGCTGCTTTCATTTGAAACAAGTCAATTGCATTCCCCATTACTTCTTTGGAATGCAAAGGATGAACAGTATAATGTTCATATATTTCTTCACTTCTAGGCACATCAACTTTTTCAATTTGGCCGGCTGAACAATCACTGTCTTCTTCTGCAGCTGTTTCCTCTGCTCCAACACATACATCTTTGTAGTACTCATTGTTTTTGACCAAATACAACGTTGCCTTTTTGACTTTCCTAACATCCACTAAATCTTGCCAGATTTTCTTACTCTTTGTCGGAACCCCATTAACTAGAACAACCAGAGGTTCCTCTTCCACTTTCTCTACACCAATTGCATCAATATTTTTCTTGAAATCTAGAGGCAAATAAACAACTCTTCCCTTTAATCCTCTCTGTAAATCCGATGGAGGCAATTTCCCTATCTTAGGCTCCATGCGAACAATAGCCTGAAAAGGATGGACACATTGAATCAAAATAGATTCATATGTATTTAAATCCATCAATTCAGGAGGAATGTCTACCAACTCAAGATTATTATGAACAGCTCTAGCAGGCATTCTGTTTTCATTTAATTTATTATAACAATATTTACAAATATGCTGATCAGAACTCAAATCAAAAGAATTCTCCACCAACAAAAAAGTAGCAAAATTCTTCCATTCAGTATTGTTTTCCATTTCACTTTCTGCATATAAATCAACTAACTTAGTCTGAATCTTATAATGAGTCTGTCGACAACACACACAAGTAAAATTAGGCCTTTCACTTGATTTCACCATAAACTTGGTCATTTCCTGGTCAATCTTTTCTATACTTGAAATCTGTACATTGTCTTCCACATTACCTTCTATTACTGTGTCAATTTCTACACTGTCCTCTTTTTCACCAAAGTAACTTAACTCAATTTCTTCACAAATTTTCTTCACATCTAATTCAGTTCCATGCAAAAGAGCACTGTTTAACTGTTTAAGCTTAAGTGCTGGACTTTTTGCATAATACAACATTCTCACTAATTTCCTCATTTTGGTATGATGCACTGCTAACAACCTAAAATGAAGAAAAACACTCTGACATACTTTTCTAGAAAGACAAGCCAGTGAATGCCCTTGCAAACCTGTGTTTTCTCTGACTCTGCAAGGATCTAAGACTTGCAACATCTTCATTTTCTGTTTTAGACTTTTCTTACTATATGTCCGTAAGAAATTACAAAGCAAATAAATTGAATCCTGTTGCACACTACAAATACTACTAGTGTTCACAGGGCCCTTAAACTTCATCAGCTAACACCTCCTCTGCATCTCTAGACACAAGTTTCTCTTTTTCAATCGGACAACCGTCTATCATCTCATATGCTCGACCACTGGTGTCAACTGCATGCACCAAATCCTTCTCCTGGAAGTAACTCTCCTCATTAAAAAATGGCTCACAACTTGAACTATGCATCCATTCTCCAGAAAAAACTTTACAAAAATGAGTCCGATTAATTACTCTTTTGCATCTACTGTTTGATTTGAAAACATCAATTATCTTGTTAAGTGTCCTAATTCTATTGATTACTAAAATAAATAATTTTTTCTTAACTTCAAAAGCCTGATCAACAATTTTCTCTATATTTTTCTTTTTCTTGTAAAAAGCAGCTCTCTGTTTACCTTTCTTAATGTTTTTTAACAAATTTAAAACTACCCTATTGCGAAACATTCGTTTACGAATGTCCCTAAATTGGTTTTGCCTTCTATTCCTATACATATTATTCTCTCCTGCTGCAATAGTAGCATTTTTGGGGGGCCTCTCCTTCCTCTTCAATATTGCTCTCTCCTTCTGTTTATTCACATTCTCATCAACATTTTTTTTTATCTACATATGTTCCGAAAGAAAGACTTAGTTGTCTTACCAGGAGCTTTTTTCCTGTCTTTTGAAGTATTTGTTGTAGAGGAGTGCCTTAATTCCGTTGCTGTTTTTGATTTTTTCCGCTTGACATCTTTTCTTCACCTCTGCCTTGAGGGCATATTTCCTTACTATGCAAATTTTGATTTCAATCTGTGTTAAAGAAAAAAGATAACACATTTTAGACCACTATTACCAAGGAACAAAGCAATGACAACAAGCAAACAATATAAACACTACTTTACAACATATCTAAGTTTATATCACAACAACTATGTAACTAGGATTAAGATAGAGAAAAAGAGCTAGAGGAACTAACACAAAAAGACAGAGAGAGTCAGACAAAGAAACAGGTAGAGGGAGTAAAACATAGAGAAGGAGTAAGACAGAAAGAATGTAAAATATGTTGTAAGACAGAAAAAGGATGTAATAAGGAGAGGGAGTCAGTCAAAGAAAGGGACAAAGGGAATAAGTCAGAAAAATGATATGACAGGGTGTAAGAAAGAGAGAGGGTGTAAGAGGATGTAAGACAGAGAGAGGGTGTTAGAAGGGGAGAGGATGTAAAAGAGACTAAAACAGAGAGAGGCTGTAAAAGGTAGAGAGAGAGACTACGTTTGAGAGAGGGTGTAAGAGGAACTAAATCAGAGAGAGGATGTAACAAGGAGTAATGAGAGAGAGGTAATAAATCAAACACAGGGTGTAAGAGAAAATAAGTCAAAGAGAGAGTGTAATAGAGTGTAACACAGTGTCAAGATGTAAAAAAGAATAAGTCAGAAAGAGGGTGTTCGAAGGGGACAGGTGGAAAAATACAGTAAGTCAGGAAGAGAATATAAGAGAGACTTATACATTCTTGATAATACTTAGTAAAGAAATATTGGTGCATAAAGGAATTGTATTTTGTAAATGAGCGAGGTTTCAGTACTGTAATGAAATACTTATACATATGACCTTTTCTCTGTTTTTTAAATGTTATTTTAAAAAAAGGATTCGGGCACATGAATTGGTTTTACATTATTGACAAGGATTAGATAGTATCTACATGATTAAAAAAATATATTAGCACATTTCACAATCATGTCACATGTGTTTCCTCAGATTAGTAAGCAAATTGTGCACATGAGGTGAGGCCTGTGTCCAGGGGTGCAGAGGAGGTTAGGCCTATGTCCAACAGTGCAATGGACAGGACTCACCTCCTCTGACCCTTGAACAAGCCTCACCTCCTCCGTGCGCCCAGGACAGGCCTTATATTTTTTGGTAAAATTAATGGTAACAGGATGCAGATGTTACATACCTGTCCAGGGGTGTAGATGAGGTGAGGCATGTCCAGGGGTGCAGATGAGGTGAGGCCTAACCAGGAGTGCAGATGAGGTGAGGCCTGTCCAGGGCAGCACAGGAGGTGAGGCCTGTGTCCAAGAGCGCAGTGGACAGGACTTCATAAAGCGTCTCTCGCACTGCACTCTTACACACAGGCCTCATCTCCTCAGCAAATTTCACAATCATGAAAGCCATTTCGACTTTCCTCACCTCCGCTGCTCCTTTTGCAATCATGTCAGGTGTGTTTCCTCATATTAGGAATCACATTGTGTTTTTTTTATTGTTGCTTTCTGTTATTTTTTTTCTTAATGCTTCATTAAAATTTTCTGCTGCATACAGGAATTGTATTTTGTAGAAAACTGAAGTTTCAGTAGTGAAATGGAATGCTTGTACATATAACCTGTACTCAGTTTTCTTAATATTAATATAAAAACGATTAAAGGGCAAATGAATGGCTTTTACATTTTTAGAAGGAATAAATAGTGTCTGCAAGATTAAATAAATATTTCTGAACTTTTCACAATGATATCACCTTTAGGCCTCTTTAAAAAACGATTTAGGGTTGCAGATGAGTTAAGGATTGTCCAGAGGTACAGAGGAGGTGACACCTGTGTTCAAGACTGTAGTGGGAGAGATGCCTCTCCTGGGGAGCATAGGTGGTGAGGCCTGTGTTTAAGAGTGCACTGGACTGGACTTCATGAAGCCTATCCCCCACTCCACTCTTAGACATAACCCTCACCTCCTTTGCACCCCTGGACAGACCTCTCTTGCACTACACTCTTCAACACAGGCATCACCTCCTCTGCACACCTGGACAATCCTCACCTCATCTGCAACCCTGAATAGACCTCAACTCATCTCCACCCCTAGACAAACCAACAGCAAAGAAGCTCAATGTGCTTACTAATCTGAGGTAACAAAGGTGACATGATTGTGAAAGGTTCAAATAGATGTATTCCTTCTCAAAAATGTAAAAGCCATTCATTTGCCCCCAAATCGTTTTTTAAATAACATTTTAGAAACAAAGCGCAGGTCATATATACAAGCATTCCAGGTCACTACTGAAACTTCACATTTTTACAAAATACAATTCCTCTTTCCAGCAACAACTGTTCATCAAGCATGTTCAAAAAACATGAAAAAAAGTCACATTAAAAAAACACATTTTGCTTCCAAATCTTCTCCATAGAGTATACAAGTCTCTATCTATATTAAATGAATCATTACTCACCTTTACAAATGCTTTGGGAGATTGAGAACAGTGTCAGACACACACACCAATATTTCTTTAGCAGAGCAAAAGGTATGTACTCCAGGCACTGCAACCATGAATGGCACAGAAAACCTCTAATTCTACACACATATCCCTCATGTCAACCAATTAAAACTCTTCCCTCTCTATTTTCAAACCAACACCCTTCCCCCCCCCAGCCCTTTCTACCTGTTACCATAGCAACTCCCTCCTCACTGAGCTCTCAGGTTTGAAAGTTTATTCTACAATGTTTGAAATGGACTCAGCAAGGATGTTTGACCTCTCAATACACCAGCTTATCCGGTGCAATGTTTCTTTAAATGACTTTTTCTTAACCATTCAAATTACTTCTTTCACAGAACAGAACCATGCACCCTAACTTTCAGTTTTCAACTATCTGAATCCACCAATCATTGCTTGTGATTCAAGAGCACTGAAACTCCAGTTTGTTTTTGCAAACTCCTACTGTTCCAACTGCCATTTCATTCCCGGTAAGCGCTCCCCAAATTTTTTTGAAAGTTAATTTACATAAAAACCACTGGAGAGACTTTCACCAAATAAAAAATGAACCCTACTACATACCAGTCCCTACCATTTTCCCAAATTTGGTGGAATTCCATTGAGCCATTTGGGCTGTAGCCCTGTCTAAATATCCTGAGGTAAATTACATGACAAAAACACATATGAAGTGTTAGAATTTACAACCAATTAAAATGTTACTTTCATTTTCTACTTCTATTTCCTGACATTTGATTGGTTATGTACATGAATATAAATGAAAAATGAGAGGGAAACACGGCCATTTTGACTACAACTACCTGAGGTACATCTTTAAAGGATTTTCTCATTTATCTTCATCACCTTCCTATAAGGTAAGTTGTTAAATTGTAAGGGGCACTTTTATTAAAATTGTAAAAACGTTTTCTGATAGTTATTTACTGTCCCTCTGTTATAGTTATAGATTAAGATAGGCTTCTCTGTTATACTTATAGATTAAGTTAGGCTTCTCTGGTATAATTATGAATTTACGTAGGCTTCCTCACATACACATTTTTTTATATTTCTACTTCCTGCCTGATACCATACACTGCCCAAAGATAACTTCACTGTTAAAAACTCAGAAGTACCTCTCTGAACTTAAACCCAACAGTGCCCTAACTCTACTGATATAGTTATTTTATATGCAATTTACAGAAAGAAAATGGAAGGAGAACAAGAAATCATCAATATTTCTTTCGAAATTACCGATGAGGAGATTGTTCAAGAAGATTTTGTTGACGAGGACTTTATGGATGAGTCTCTGGACCAACAATTTATTGACTGTTTACAAGATATTGAATCATGCAATTTTGAGGAGATTCCAGATCATCTGATGCTGGAAGTTTTTTTAAACTATGAAAATTCTAACCAATACATTTGTATTTAATAATTAAAAATTGTTTGAGACATTATTCATTTTTATATGTAATTCATAGTACCAAAATGATTATAATATAAAGTGAGACTTACAGTATACTGTGCAATTTTAAAAGATCATAAGGGAGCAGGGTAGACTACCCATGATCCCCTAGGCCTTCTCAGGGAGTGCTTAAAGGATCTGTTTCTGTTTTCCTGACAGACTATGGTATGGAGTCCATATACCACAATAACTTCTGTAACAACATTGAAGATATCTACAGAAAAGAAGGTGTACATTGAATTTAAGACTCTGCATTGGTACCTACATGTTGGTACTTAAATCACCCACACAACACAACAACTCTATTCAGAGCTACCCTACCTCTAAGCACTTTAAATTATTATTTTACTGTTTCACCGGGTTTTCCCCATGGTACGCTCCCCGTTACGCTCCCCGGTGCGCGTACCGGGCGGTCCCCCCCGTGAAAATCGCCCTCACATCAAACCTATGGGGTCAGGGGGGGTCTACCCTGCCCCCTTTTAGTCATTTCCCCCTTTGTTTTTGCCACCTCTTGTGTCTCGATCCTACCGACACACAAGATGGCGGCCGCTTTGGACTGTTTCGAATGTTGACAAACACCCGAGAGCCAATCAGCTTTCCGCTCGCGAACTCGCGTTACGCGCCGGGTGCGCTCCCCGGTGCGCGTACTGGGGCGCGCTCATAGATATATATATATATTTTTTTTAACCTAAATTACTCAAAATCCACTGGAGGACATATCTTGAGACATAGCAAAGGCACATCGGGCTACCAGTCCCTACAATTTTGCCAAGTTTGGTGGAAATCCATTCAGCCATTCGGGCTAAAAGTGAGTCCAACAGCCCTATGGAAATTAACATGGGGAAAACACGTTTTGGGACCCCCCTTTTTTCTCGGCCCCCACTTCACGAATCCCCCCAAATTTTCAGGGAAGGAGCGGGCCATCTTCTTTGAGAAATTCGCGAAAATTCGTCTACCTGTGCCAAAGTTATTCCCAATAGAATGTGGCGGATTTCCTATGGAAAACAATCCTAACTATAACTACCTACTGGCGACCGCCAGTAGGTAATATATATATATTACCTACTGGCGGTCGCCAGTAGGTATATATAGTTAGGATTTTTTCTCTATGGGTTTTTTGAAAATTCTATGTCTAATAACTTTGGCGTTTGTGGACGGAATCGGCTGAAATTTTCAGGAAAATGGCACATTTTGTTTCTGAGCAGCCCTTGAAAATTTGGGGGGGGTTCGTCCAGTGGGGGCCGAGAAAAAAGGGGGGTCCCAAAACGTGTTTTTAACATTGAGTTTTCCATAGGGCGGTTGGCCTCACTTTTAGCCCGAACGGCTGAATGGATTTGCACGAAACTTGGCAAAATTGTAGGGACTGGTAGCCCGATGTGCCTTTTGTAGGTCTCAATATATGTGCTCCAGTGGATTTTGAGAAATTAACGTTTAAAAAAAGATATATATCTGTAACAGCGGACCGGTTAGCGCTCTGGTTCGCGGACTTTTCGCGCAATGGAGCTTTGTGAAGCGAAGCTGATTGGTTCTCCGGCGTCTGTCAACATTCCAAACAGTCCGTAGCGGCCGCCATCTTGTCTCTCGGTAGGATCGAGAGACAAGAGGAGGTCAAAACAAAGGGGGAAATAACTATAAGGGGGCATAGTAGATCCTCGCTGACCCCCTAGGTTTGATGTGGAGGTTTTAAAAGGGCCCCGCGGGGCAAAAAAAAAACAAAATAATAATAATCGAACGGCTGAATGGATTTGCACGAAACTTGGCAAAATATTAGGGACTGGTAGCCCGATGTGCCTTTGCTAGGTCTCAATATATGTGCTCCAGTGGATTTTGAGAAATTAACGTTGAAAAAAAGATATATATCTGTAACAGCGCTCCGCTTCGCGTACTTTTCGCGTTACGGAGCTTTGCGAAGCTGATTGGTTCTCCGGCGTCTGTCAACATTCCAAACAGTCCGTAGCGGGCGCCATCTTGTCCCTCGGTAGGATTGAGAGACAAGAGGAGGCCAAAGCGAAGGGGGAAATGACCATAAGGGGGCATAGTAGATCCTTCCTGACCTCTTAGGTTTGATGTACCATTTTGCCAAGTTTGGTGTAATTCCGTTCAGCCATTCAGGCTGTAGACGTATGTAAATGTCCTATGGAAAATTGCATGGGGAAAACACATTTGAAAGTGTTGAAATTTAGAACCAATTAAAATGTTACTTTGGTTTTGTATTTGTGTGTGATGAAAGTTAATTGGTTATGTATATATGTCAAATGAGAGGAAACCACAGCCATTTTGTGATACTACTGTCTGAGGTACATTTGTGAGGAATTTTTGGTGGTGAATTTCTGGTGTTTGATTTACACAGTACTAACACTTCTGCTACTTTTAAAAAGGTGAGTTGTTAATTTGTAAGGGGAACTATGTTGTACACTTGAAGATAATTTGAAAAATGTTTTCTGTTATTTATTTGCAGTCCTTCTGTTATACTAAATACTTGATGAAGTTAGTTTTATATTATGTATTACTAAAAACGATAAATGAAAGTGATTATTTTTTTCTGCAATTTACAGCAAGCAATTTCAAAATAAAATGGCTCACAATGAAGAGACCGTGGGAATTTCTTTTGAATTGTCCACTACATTGATTGAAATTGAGAGCACCAATAATGAAATATTGTCACAAGGAGGACATGACTTGTATGATTCCATTAGATTGATTGAAATGGACAGCACCAAGAATGAAATATTGTCACAAGGAGATGACTTGAATGATTCCACTACATTGATTGAAATTGAGAGCACCAATAATGAAATATTGTCACAAGGAGGAGATGGCTTGTATGATTCCATTAGATTGATTGAAATGGACAGCACCAATAATGAAATATTGTCACAAGGAGGAGATGACTTGAATGATTCCACTACATTGATTGAAATTGAGAGCACCAATAATGAAATATTGTCACGAGGAGATGACTTGAATGATTCCACTACATTGATTGAAATGGACAGCACCAATAATGAAATATTGTCAGAAGGAGGAGATGACTTGAATGATTTTTTTGATCAATCTCTTGATGGCGAATTTATCGAGTGTTTGGAGACCATAGAGTTACAAGAATCATCATTGCAGACTTTTAATGAGGAGATTCCAGATGAGATGATTGAAGAGGAAATTACTGATGAGGACATGTTACTAGTTGTTTCAAATTTAGAAAATTCTGAAGAATAAATTTATATTTAGAAATCAAAAATTGTTTGAGACATTATTTATTTTTATTTTTAATTTATGAGGTTGTAGCGAAGTGATTGTAGTATAAAATGAGACTTATAGTATAGAGTGCAACATTTTTATGTTACATGGTAAGTTTACTCATATTTACTTCCCTTCTGCCACTATATTATCTCCAATGTGTATTTGACATGTCTTCTTCATCTCCGGCCTCCTTTCTCTCACTGTGTGTCTCCGATGCATCTTATCGCTGGTATTTTGTGTAATTACAGAAGAGTGTAAAATAAAATAGTTCGGAACGTGAAAAGGGGGCAAAGTAGAGTACTCCTCACCCCCTAGGCCTTTTTAGGCGGTCCCAAAAGGATCAGTTTCTGCTTTCCTGAGAGATTATGGTATGAGTTCCATATACCACAATAACTTGCATTACAACATGCAAGATATCTATCTCCTATTACCAACTTTTGGAGATATTCGCGCTAAGCGCGAATATCTCCAAAAAGTAACACCTGCCCTGAGCAGTTCTTAGCCATGTTATCCAATGGGAGGTGGATAACATGGCTAAGAGTATTAGCTCGGTAATGCATGAATATCGCTGAGTTTTTAGCGATATTCATGCATTGCGGCCGTTTATTATCGCATTTGCGATAAACCTTGATAATAGTAAGGTTTATCTTCGATAATTTCTGACGATGCTTAGTGGTAAAAAATTGGTTGGTAAGCATCGTTAGCGATAAATATCGCTTAACTTATCGCCCCAACGTCTGTTAACGTTCGATTCGAAGGAAATGAGGAAGTGTTGAAAAACATTGTCTGCGCCATCTTGCCTTTTTTGAAATGCCACACTTTTGTCGTGCACGGCAGCCATTTTAGATGTCTTGACCAGACCCACTCTCTGCACGCTGTCGATTCGTAGCATGGCTCCTCACCCTCGTAAGCATCTCCCCCAGGCACTGGTCACCACCGCTCTCTGTCTTATGCATGGGCAATAAACCTTCCCCCATCTGCGCTGCTCTTCCCTGAGAATCACACTCTGTGCCCGCCCGACACCTCCCTTTCGCCCTATTCACTACCGCACCCTCTGACACTCCTCTTCCTCTGTGTCCGAATGTCCAGGCCGGTCCTAGGCTATCAGCTAGCCCTGCAGATGTAGTTTATGGCCCCAGCTGTAAAGAATCACCCCTCTTCAAAGGAGTTATAGTAGATCAAGGCCCACACCCGATGTGATCCGTCACAGCACACGCGTTCCTACTATCTGAAAACCATCCTGTATTGTGATTGGGGAGGGGACCGAGCCTGAAGCGGAAGATTCCAGGAATGACTCTTTGTACATCAAAGTTTTTACAATTATGTGTCACATTAAAAATATATAGCACTCCAACAAAGTAGTAGGAATATAAAACTTTAATAACATATAAATATATACAACAAAACAAAAACAGTAAAAACATTTAAACAACGAAGAGACCGTGGCAATTTCTTTTTAATTATCCAATAGATTTATTGAAATTGACAGCACCAATAATGAAATATTCTTGTCAGTAGCGGTCTGTTGTGCGAATAGTTCCAAGGCAGCAGAACGCGCTGAAATCTAGATGGCACGAAAGTGATGTCTAGTAAGTTGCCGCCCAGCAAAAAATGGCGTGGGGCGCCGCGGGGGTGAGTGAGTCCAGTAGGCACCACAGCTATTCTTACCGGCATTGCAGAATTACTGCTGGGGACAATGCCTGTGCTGTAGCAGGGTCACAGCAGAAACAAAAAGGATTCTGTTGAAGATGTTGTTGGTTTTCAATTTGAAAACAGTTCTGGTGTCAACTGCTATGCTAATGTAGTGGTTAATGTTTTGTTTTCTCTAGAAAATGTAAAAGAGGGGGAGGCAGTCCAAAGTTCCGTTAAAAGGGCAAAGGAAAGGATCGGTGGTTTGAACTATCAGTCAAAAAGGGGAGGGGGTGCAATAATTTTTCCTACCGGGTCACACTGTGCTTTCACCGGAAGTAAGGTCTGCAGGATTGTAGTAATTCAAAGTGAGGCTGGCGCCAGCATGGGAGCACCGACGTCCCGCGGATACAGTTTCGTCACTCCACGGGCGATCATGGCAGTCATTCCCCATCGGGGGTCGGAGACTCCCGCGGCTCCTCTAGAATCTTCAAGGTCGTGGAGGACTACGGTGGTGGAGTCAACCAGTGACCGGGCCATTTCTTTATGTTGGGCCCGCTCTTGCCAGGTCGACCGCCATTTTGAGAGTTCGGCAGCTACTGGCGATCGCGGGGTCACATGAGCGGACGGGCTCCACCCTGCCGGGCGAGACGTTGCAGCATGGCCACAGTGGAAGAACCGTTATCTAGGTCGTTCCGAAACTGTGCAGCACTGTAGTTGTTAGGATGCCACCGCCTGGAGCGCTGAGGGTGCAGCTGGGAAGCCTCCACCTGGGGAGGCGGGAAAGGCCTGTTCGCACCGTCTCTCCCTCCCAGTGCACCCCACGGCGTCTCGCTTGAGATTTGTTATGGCCGGACCAGGCGATGAGGACGAGGGGGGGGTCGGAGGCATGTGCAAGACATCCCCCTCCAGTGTTGTCGCAGCCATTATAAAAGAAAGAAGTGTCCCGTCCGTCTTCGGGCCGGGCTTCCGGTGGATGTCGGCCGGACGCCCCTGGCTCTGGCCCCATGAACGGGTTTCTTGGTTTATCGGCTGCAGCCGGATCCCGTCGGCCTCGGCCCCCCGACCGTTGGTGGTCGGACCGGAAGAGCATGTGGCGGGACTACCTGCAACTCTCAAGGGCCACCGCGGCCGGACTGGGAGAGAGAGGGGAGGGTCGAGGAGACATTCCCCCCCCCTGCAACTGTTCAGCGTTGTAAAGGCAATCCCCTGGCCGGGTCCCGCTGGTCTCGGCCTCTCCTCCGGCTACACCCTACGTTAGGATCTCCTGGCCGAGGCGTGGCAGCAGGACCTGCCTTATATGGGCTGCTCCCGGCTGGGCGTAGCCGGAACCCTGCCCCACCTTGGAAGTTTCCAGAGTGGGGGTGGATGTTCTACTGACTTGCATTTTCCCTAGTCTATCGATTTTTTTGGCGTGGCAGGCGGTGGGACAGCGAGGGGTGATTTGGTTTCTCTTACTGTTTTTCTGGTCTCTCACCACTGGCATATTGTAACGTTTTCTTGTTTCTAGGACATTAATAGGTTTTATCATTACGTTATGTTATCGTTTCTTTGTTCGTTGTTTAATAAAAGTTCATGTTCATCAGTGGCCTACTGATTTTCGTTTTCCTATTTTTTTCTTTCCAGGTTGTTTCATGGTAAAGTTTCTGTTAACAGGATACAGTGATCACTTCGTTATTATTGCATATGTCCTTTTCACTAGGGGTGCTCTCTGGTCGGGCCAGATGACGTATCTCTAGTAAATGGTCCGGGTGAAAAAGGTGCATCAATCAGTGGGGAGTAGATAGGCATGACAGATTACAACGGGGGAGAACGGTCCGCATTACGTACCCTTTCACTACTTGCAAAGATTTTCCTACGTTTATTTGCAAACAGGGAATACCTCCAAAAAGAACTAATTCCCAAACAGTCAATGTTCGGACAATCAATCAATCAATGAGGAATGAAATAGGTACGACGTGTTAAAGGCTTGCGTTACCTACCCTTCACTATCTGCAAAGGGAGATAGAATATTCCTATTCTTCCTCGTTTGCAGGTAGAGAAGATCGTTAAGAGAATTAACTTCGAACAATTCAATGCTCGATTGAAACAATCAACAAGGGGTACTGTGAACACAAATGAACGCCGCTTATATACATACGCATTGCTATTTTCAACAGGTTGTTCCTAATGTTTCTATTTTAGCGAGGTCAAAAGAGATCCCATTAGTGGCCTACTGATTTTGCTCGATTCCTTTTGTTTTTTTACACGATTTTTCGCTATCTGCAAAGACTAAACAGAGTATTGCGACTCTGTGCTTGTTTGTAAATAGAGAATGAACCAAAGAGAACAATCAATCAAATGGAGAGAGAAGCAGGCACGACGGATTACAAAGGGGGAAAGGGCTGCGTTAACTACCCTTCACTATCTGCAAAGAGAGAGTACTCCTAATAGAAATGAGGGGTGGGGGGCAGCAATCAAAGCAGATCAGTGTGCATAAACACGAAGAAAAAAAATTCTTACCACGTACTTGACATTCGACAGCTTATGATATTTGCTATTAAAAAACCATTGAAATTCACTGAAAAAACCATAGGTTATAGACCATATATAGTTAGGAATTAGCATTTACAAAACCTTGAAAAT